>NC_092340.1:315783750-317100000 GCF_046630445.1 Rutidosis leptorrhynchoides
CGTTGCGAGGTTTTGACCTCTATATGAGACGTTTTTTTTCAAAGACTGCATTCATTTCTAAAATAAACCATAACCTTTATTTCATCAATAAAGGTTTAAAAAGCTTTACGTAGATTATCAAATAATGATAATCTAAAATATCCTGTTTACACACGACCATTACATAATGGTTTACAATACAAATATGTTACAACAAAATAAGTTTCTTGAATGCAGTTTTTACACAATATCATACAAGCATGGACTCCAAATCTCGTCCTTATTTAAGTATGCGACAGCGGAAGCTCTTAATAATCACCTGAGAATAAACATGCTTAAAACGTCAACAAAAATGTTGGTGAGTTATAGGTTTAACCTATATATATCAAATCATAATAATAGACCACAAGATTTCATATTTCAATACACATCCCATACATAGAGATAAAAATCATTCATATGGTGAACACTGGTAACCGACATTAACAAGATGCATATATAAGAATATCCCCATCATTCCGGGACACCCTTCGGATATGATATAAATTTCGAAGTACTAAAGCATCCGGTACTTTGGATGGGGTTTGTTAGACCCAATAGATCTATCTTTAGGATTCGCGTCAATTAGGGTGTCTGTTCCCTAATTCTTAGATTACCAGACTTAATAAAAAGGGGCATATTCGATTTTGATAATTCAACCATAGAATGTAGTTTCACGTACTTGTGTCTATTTTGTAAATCATTTATAAAACCTGCATGTATTCTCATCCCAAAATATTAGATTTTAAAAGTGGGACTATAACTCACTTTCACAGATTTTTACTTCGTCGGGAAGTAAGACTTGGCCACTAGTTGATTCACGAACCTATAACAATATATACATATATATCAAAGTATGTTCAAAATATATTTACAACACTTTTAATATATTTTGATGTTTTAAGTTTATTAAGTCAGCTGTCCTCGTTAGTAACCTACAACTAGTTGTCCACAGTTAGATGTACAGAAATAAATCGATAAATATTATCTTGAATCAATCCACGACCCAGTGTATACGTATCTCAGTATTGATCACAACTCAAACTATATATATTTTGGAATCAACCTCAACCCTGTATAGCTAACTCCAACATTCACATATAGAGTGTCTATGGTTGTTCCGAAATATATATAGATGTGTCGACATGATAGGTCGAAACATTGTATACGTGTCTATGGTATCTCAAGATTACATAATATACAATACAAGTTGATTAAGTTATAGTTGGAATAGATTTGTTACCAATTTTCACGTAGCTAAAATGAGAAAAATTGTCCAATCTTGTTTTACCCATAACTTCTTCATTTTAAATCCGTTTTGAGTGAATCAAATTGCTATGGTTTCATATTGAACTCTATTTTATGAATCTAAACAGAAAAAGTATAGGTTTATAGTCGGAAAAATAAGTTACAAGTCATTTTTGTAAAGGTAGTCATTTCAGTCGAAAGAACGACGTCTAGATGACCATTTTAGAAAACATACTTCCACTTTGAGTTTAACCATAATTTTTGGATATAGTTTCATATTCAAAATAAAAATCATTTTCCCAGAATAACAACTTTTAAATCAAATTTTATCATAGTTTTTAATTAACTAACCCAAAACAGCCCGTGGTGTTACTACGACGGCGTAAATTTGGTTTTACAGTGTTTTTCGTGTTTCCAGGTTTTAAATCATTAAGTTAGCATATTATATAGATATAGAACATGTGTTTAGTTGATTTTAAAAGTCAAGTTAGAAGGATTAACTTTTGTTTGCGAACAAGTTTAGAATTAACTAAACTATGTTCTAGTGATTACAAGTTTAAAACTTCGAATAAGATAGCTTTATATGTATGAATCGAATGATGTTATGAACATCATTACTACCTTAAGTTCCTTGGATAAACCTACTGGAAAATAGAAAAATGGATCTAGCTTCAATGGATCCTTGGATGGCTCGAAGTTCTTGAAGCAGAATCATGACACGAAAACAAGTTCAAGTAAGATCATCACTTGAAATAAGATTGTTATAGTTATAGAAATTGAACCAAAGTTTGAATATAATTATTACCTTGTATTAGAATGATAACCTACTGTAAGAAACAAAGATTTCTTGAGGTTGGATGATCACCTTACAAGATTGGAAGTGAGCTAGCAAACTTGAAAGTATTCTTGATTTTATGTAACTAGAACTTGTAGAATTTATGAAGAACACTTAGAACTTGAAGATAGAACTTGAGAGAGATCAATTAGATGAAGAAAATTGAAGAATGAAAGTGTTTGTAGGTGTTTTTGGTCGTTGGTGTATGGATTAGATATAAAGGATATGTAATTTTGTTTTCATGTAAATAAGTCATGAATGATTACTCATATTTTTGTAATTTTATGAGATATTTCATGCTAGTTGCCAAATGATGGTTCCCACATGTGTTAGGTGACTCACATAGGCTGCTAAGAGCTGATCATTGGAGTGTATATACCAATAGTACATACATCTAAAAGCTGTGTATTGTACGAGTACGAATACGGGTGCATACGAGTAGAATTGTTGATGAAACTGAACGAGGATGTAATTGTAAGCATTTTTGTTAAGTAGAAGTATTTTGATAAGTGTCTTGAAGTGTTTCAAAAGTGTATAAATTCATATTAAAACACTACATGTATATACATTTTAACTGAGTCGTTAAGTCATCGTTAGTCGTTACATGTAAGTGTTGTTTTGAAACCTTTAGGTTAACGATCTTGTTAAATGTTGTTAACTCAATGTTTATAATATCAAAATAGATTTTAAATCATTATATTATCATGATATTATGATGTACGAATATCTCTTAATATGATATATATACATTAAATGTCGTTACAACGATAATCGTTACATATATGTCTCGTTTCAAAATCATTAAGTTAGTAGTCTTGTTTTTACATATGTAGTTCATTGTTAATATACTTAATGATATGTTTACTTATCATAATATCATGTTAACTATATATATAACCATATATATGTCATCATATAGTTTTTACAAGTTTTAACGTTCGTGAATCACCGGTCAACTTGGGTAGTCAATTGTCTATATGAAACCTATTTCAATTAATCAAGTCTTAACAAGTTTGATTGCTTAACATGTTGGAAACATTTAATCATGTAAATATCAATCTAAATTAATATATATAAACATGGAAAAGTTCGGGTCACTACAATATATATGGTATTATTACTTTTGTGTATGCATAAATTAGCATGGTATATATAGTTTTAAGGCCTATTATTTCACTCACAATGTATTTATGTATAACACATCTAATTTTGAATCTAATGGTATCAGTAAACACGCTTTTTAAATCATTAATATGCGCCGCTCGATGGAGTGATGATAGTGCTCCAAATGAACATATATTTAGTAGCAATATCCTCCCAATATGTAAATTATTTAGTTGTAATTGTCCTATTTTAAGTTGTAATCGTTTATATTAAATAAGTGCGAAGACAAAAGGCGAAAACGATGATTTGAAGACGCAAATGACCAAAAAGCTCAAATGTACAAGATACAATCCAAGTGGTTCAAATTATTGATGAAGAAAGTCTAAAAAAGATAAGAGTACAAGTTACAAAACGCAAAGTACAAGATATTAAATTATACGCAAGGACGTTCGAAAATCCGGAACCAGGACATGAGTCAACTATCAACGCCCGACGCAACGGACTAAAAATTACAAGTCTACTATGCACAAGAATATAATATAATATATAAATAATTATATTAATTATTTATATTTTATATTTATATATATAAAACGTCGGCAAAGAAGATCCAAAGGGGTGTGAGCTGTATTCCATATCCCCGCGACTCGCGGAGTTCTCAGGCACAAAGTGCCGTGACTCGCGGAGCACAGAAATTTCAGAATCCCTATAAAAGGTCGCGAATTCTGCCGAGTTTAATAACATAATAATAATAATACTCCCTAGTATAATATAAATAAATATATATATGTATATATAGTATAGATTAGTGTTATATTAGATTAGTTTGGGTTATGTAAAAGTTATTTTTACGGGTTTTTAAAGTCGGAGCTCTGTCCGTGTAACACTACGCGATAAATACTCAATGTAAGTTATGTTCTCCTTTTTAAATTAATGTCTCGTAACTAAGTTATTATTATGCTTATTTGAGCCTAAGTAATCATGATGTTGGGCTAATTACTAAAATTGGGTAATTGGGTTTTGTACCATAACTGGGGTTTGGACAAAAGAACGACACTTGTGGAAATTAGACTATGGGCTATTAATGGGCTTTATATTAAGTTAACGATACCTCGTTAATTTAATATAAAGGTTATGATTTGAAGTATCTATATATAACCACATACGCTTAATCGGACACGATGGGCGGGATATTTATAAGTACGAATTATTGTTCATTTGACCGGACACGGGAATGGATTAATAGCCACTAGAATAATTAAAACAGGGGTGAAATTATGTACAAAGGACACTTGGTATAATTGATAACAAAATATTAAAACCTTGGGTTACACTCAGTCGACATCCTGGTGTAATTATTAAACAAAGTATTAAAATCTTGTTACAGTTCGAATCCCCAATTAGTTGGAATATTTAACTTCGGGTATAATAATAATTTGACGAGGACACTCGCACTTTATATTTATGACTGATGGACTGTTATGGACAAAAACCAGACGGACATATTAAATAATCCAGGACAAAGGACAATTAACCCATGGGCATAAAACTAAAATCAACACGTCAACCATCATGGTTACGGAAGTTTAAATAAGCATAATATATTTTATTTCATATTTTCTCGTACTTTTATTTATTGTCATTTTAATTATTGTTATTTATTTTATTGTTATTTAAATATCATCATTTACTATACGCTTCGCTTAAAATATAAATCGACAAACCGGTTATTAAACGGTAAACCCCTTTTATATATTATTATATATAATTATATATATTTTGTACAAATATAGCTGTTTAAAAATATAGTGTGCAATAAGCCCGCTCCCTGTGGAACGAACCGGACTTCCTAAAAACTATACTACTCTACGATTAGGTACACTGCCTATAGTGTTGTAGCAAGGTTTAGGTATATCCCATTTGTAAATAAATAATTAAAACTTGTGTAAAATTGTATCGTATGTAATAGTATTTTGTAGTAAATATATAACTATTTTATATACTACTCTGCTCCAACATCAAGTTTTTGGCGCCGCTGCCGGGGACTCGGCAAAACTCTATATTTTTAATTCATTTTTGTATAAATATATATTATTTTTAGAAAAACAATATAAAATCCAAAAAAAAAAAAAAAAATGTCGAATTTCAAACTGTACCAGAGTTGAATTCTGGAACCCCGCGACTCGCGGGGTTTGCAGCTTCGGGAACCGCGACTCGCGGAGCCGTCTGACACGAACCTGGTCCAGCAATTAATACGATTTAGGTTTTAATTATTTATTATTATTATTATTAAACCTAATTAGGTTTTATATATAATATTATTTAGTTTAAGTTTTTAATTTGTAATATTAAGTTTTAATTAGTTTTATTTATATATAAAAATTAATACTATTATAAAAAAATAATATTTTTATAAAAATTGTATTTTTTTACAACTTTTTGTATATTTTTATATTTTGTCCCTTTTTATTTGTTTTTAGCGTAATATTTGTATGTTTTTCGCTCGTATTTAGTTTTAAGACATAGTTTTTGCCGTAGCTTATTTTTATTTCTAGATTTTTAGGCTTTGCCGTAAAATCCCTTAAGTGCTTTTTCTTTAGACTAAGATTTAGGTGCTTTAGAATTTTGCGACGCCATTTTTCGCTTTAGTTTTAAATAGATTTTAGTGCCTTTAAGTAATTGCCGTTTTCTGAATAAAATTGCATTTACCTTTAGACCTTTAGGCGCAACTTTTTAGATATAATTTTTAGACTTTTAAGTTACGATGCGCTATTCTCTTATTTTTATTTTTCGACGTTTTTCGACGCGCATTCTTTTTCTTTATTATTTCTCGACGCTTTAGTTTTTAGGACTTAGAAATTTTCTCTATTTCTTATCTAATATCTCAAACAGAAAGAAAAATTATTTAAGTGGTTAAATTAATGGACGTTGACAATTTTCTGCTTCGTAGTAATAGTTGGATTTGTTAGTGGCTGAGTTGTGAGCTTCCGATTTAAAGGGTTCTGGCTCCCTGCTGCATCTTTTGGCTATTCGAAACGTGGGCAAAAGCAGAAAAGTCTATTAATTGGACAACTTATATAAGTTTTTCTATTTTTATAACTAATAGGATAATTAGTAAATGCACCACATTGTAGCTAAAATTTGGCCATCGCAATAAAATGGAAAATTTTGAAAACAAGGCTATGGAAACTCTTTTTGATATCCAAAATCAATTAAATCAATACTCTCAAACGGGTGTTGATGACAATTCATTCGGTCAATCTTGGATCACGAATGACGAAACAATAACTGGTTGTGAAATCTGTGGATATTATCACTCAACATGGGAATGTTATTATTACGTTCCTATGGAAAATTACGCACCCACGGAACCTGAATGGAATGATTATGAAGAATACAATTCAAATTGGGATTATTCCCAAGAATATTTCCAAACTCAACAACCAGTAGACGAGAAAAATTACGTGTCTGAAAATTTATTAGACAATATGAAAATCAAACTCGAAGAACTCAATGCTCAAAATGAACAAATCAGAGAGTTTGTAAACCGGAAAGCTGAAACTCTATCAGACTACACACCTGTTGATCTGAGGAGTCGTCTGCAAGAAAATCTCATATCATCGAATTTTGATGAATTCGAAAGCTCCGAAATCACCAACTATCCCGATGATACTTTTTATTCAGTCTTACCAATTTCACAACATATCGACACATTAGCCTCTACCGACGAAATCATCGATCCATCAATGGATAAAGAAGAAGTAAGGGTGACAAATTGGTACTCTTGGGAATACGATAACGTTAAAAATTTTACCCCCGAGGCCAAACCGAACTTCATCATTCCACAACCTTCCAACCCAATATTCTCAATAGACGAGTCATCCACCGGAAATGAACTACGAGTTGTAATAGATAATGACACCTCGGATTTCACCCAATTAGGTAATAGAGGTGAAAACTTTGATCCTGAGAATAAAAGGAAGGAAATATTAGGAATTGTCCACCCTATAGAAATAAGTATGTCGGTGTATATCAATCCATTTGACCAAGAACCAGAAAAGAGACATATCCATTTACTAAAAGCTACACTTAAAAAAGAATTAAGTAGTGACGATCGGGTGAGTCTAAACTTTAAATCCATTGATATATTATACACCACCCGAGATGTAAATAACTGGCTCACTATTTTAATTCGTGGAACTTATTCTACCGACTTCACATGTCGTCAGCTAAGTGTGGGGAAGTCTAACCCCACTTAACGTTAAATTAGGGGTTCGGGTTAGTGCATAACTCGTTAATAAACATACATAATAAGTTAGGGTAAAAGACGCATTTTCAAAGATTAGCAAACAGTCCAGAAAAGCAACCGTTTTTGAAGAAAAACATGTGTGATAAAACAATAAAAGGAATGAACGATGAGGCGCGCCATCTATCATTCGACGAGCTTTGTAATTACAAACTGGGTATTTTTAATTACTTTTCTACACTAATCACCCTCATGAATTTATAATTATAGTCTGATTTCATGCAAATGAGGGCATTGCATGATCTCAAGTGTGGGGAAGGGTTATAAATTCTCTCGGGTTTACACTTAATTTATTTGCCAAATTTTGTGAAAATTTGAAAAATTTTCAACTAAATGAAGTGAAAATCATGTTTATACATATTTATGAACGATGAAAACTAGGTGTTAATACCGAAATTATCGTTACCTCGAAAAGGACATAAATTGAGAAACAACCAAAAACACTTGAATTCATTTAAAATGGAATAAAGGAGAATAAAAAGGCAAAGAAAGAAACTAAGTGTGGGGAGAATGTACCAAGTTATTCAATTAAAAACTATCTATCACATGTTTCTGTAAAGTTTATTGCAAGTGCTTTTGTTTTGGACTAAATTAACTGTTTTACCCGATTTACTGTAATGAAAGATGGATCTACACGATGAATCAATTCCATCATTTAAAGGAAGTAAAGTCTTCCGAAAAAGAAACGCGCTTCTTGATTTAGGTCAAGAAGTTGTCGTTCAGACCAGCTGTAGGTTGACGAAAAATCTAGAAAAGTCAACACTAAAATCAGCAGGAAATCCACGGACCTCAGCATAAAACAGGGTCGCCAGGTGGTCAGATTTATTCTAACCATGAGAAGGATTTATCTCGTACAATGGGGGGCACCGTGCAAATTAGCTTGATAAGACTAATGAATCAGATCCCCAGAAAGGATAATCTTCTTAAAAATTAAAAATCAGCTCTTAAGCCTGATATTACTCAATCCTTGAGATTGACCTTAAAGATTGAGAATTACAAACTCATGGAATTCAATGATATCTAAACTCGAGCTTGAAAGAGAAAATATTTTGATCAAATTATAAACCGATTTGTTTTCTGAAAACCCATTTTCAATGCGTTCATTACCATTGAACGTAAAATCCTAGGAATTCACCTGGAATTCATTAGGTCACCTGAACCAAATTGGGTGTCAACCGTAAGAACGGTGGTTGCATAGCATGGTCGAAGACAGGACCTTGTGCCAGACCGAAAAATTATAAGGGTAAGCTTTACTATTGCTCCTACAAAGGATAGTAATTGCGTCCAACACGTTATAGACCATAATTAAAAGCATGTCAGGGGACATTGCCTTAACAGTTGCTTGTTCAACGCTTTCCTTTACAACCGGACGGTAGTTTACCGAAAGGTAATATACGGAGCAAGTAAACTGGACGTGTTGCTTTCCTAATACAAGGTTAGCAAGTGGGTGACACAAAACCATAAGTTTTGAGCTAAAATTTTCAAATCTGAAACCCACAAAACCCACAAAAATATTTTGCAAACACCGGTGAAGGGTTATTCCGGAAAACTTATCTAGGGTAAAAGCTAGATTGAATTTTCAAAAGATCAAATGTTTTCATAAAGATCCAATTTCCTTAAGGATCTACATTTTCATAGTCATGTGGGACTGTAAACCGCCTTTCAAATGTGCACTTTGCTTTGGAAACCGAAAGTAAATCGGCTATTTGATTGCAAGTGTCGTTGACCTAAACCCGAGGCAACTGTGGATGACACACCCACCTTTAACCATGGTTCTATCGTTACTATCATTGTTTATACCACCATATCAAAATCACTAATGTACAAAGTGTGATGAATAAAAAAGTAATTCATGTATGTTTTTATTTCAAGTTCTGTATTGCTTGAGGACAAGCAACGTTCAAGTGTGGGGATATTTGATAGTGCTCCAAATGAACATATATTTAGTAGCAATATCCTCCCAATATGTAAATTATTTAGTTGTAATTGTCCTATTTTAAGTTGTAATCGTTTATATTAAATAAGTGCGAAGACAAAAGGCGAAAATGACGATTTGAAGACGCAAATGACCAAAAAGCTCAAATGTACAAGATACAATCCAAGTGGTTCAAATTATTGATGAAGAACGTCTAAAAAAGATAAGAGTACAAGTTATAAAACGCAAAGTACAAGATATTAAATTATACGCAAGGACGTTCGAAAATCCGGAACCAGGACATGAGTCAACTATCAACGCCCGACGCAACGGACTAAAAATTACAAGTCTACTATGCACAAGAATATAATATAATATATAAATAATTATATTAATTATTTATATTTTATATTTATATATATAAAACGTCGGCAAAGAAGATCCAAAGGGGTGTGAGCTGTATTCCATATCCCCGCGACTCGCGGAGCACAGAAATTTCAGAATCCCTATAAAAGGTCGCGAATTCTGCCGAGTTTAATAACATAATAATAATAATACTCCCTAGTATAATATAAATAAATATATATATGTATATATAGTATAGATTAGTGTTATATTAGATTAGTTTGGGTTATGTAAAAGTTATTTTTACGGGTTTTTAAAGTCGGAGCTCTGTCCGTGTAACACTACGCGATAAATACTCAATGTAAGTTATGTTCTCCTTTTTAAATTAATGTCTCGTAACTAAGTTATTATTATGCTTATTTGAGCCGAAGTAATCATGATGTTGGGCTAATTACTAAAATTGGGTAATTGGGTTTTGTACCATAACTGGGGTTTGGACAAAAGAACGACACTTGTGGAAATTAGACTATGGGCTATTAATGGGCTTTATATTAAGTTAACGATACCTCGTTAATTTAATATAAAGGTTATGATTTGAAGTATCTATATATAACCACATACGCTTAATCGGACACGATGGGCGGGATATTTATAAGTACGAATTATTGTTCATTTGACCGGACACGGGAATGGATTAATAGCCACTAGAATAATTAAAACAGGGGTGAAATTATGTACAAAGGACACTTGGTATAATTGATAACAAAATATTAAAACCTTGGGTTACACTCAGTCGACATCCTGGTGTAATTATTAAACAAAGTATTAAAATCTTGTTACAGTTCGAATCCCCAATTAGTTGGAATATTTAACTTCGGGTATAATAATAATTTGACGAGGACACTCGCACTTTATATTTATAACTGATGGACTGTTATGGACAAAAACCAGACGGACATATTAAATAATCCAGGACAAAGGACAATTAACCCATGGGCATAAAACTAAAATCAACACGTCAACCATCATGGTTACGGAAGTTTAAATAAGCATAATATATTTTATTTCATATTTCCTCGTACTTTTATTTATTGTCATTTTAATTATTGTTATTTATTTTATTGTTATTTAAATATCATCATTTACTATACGCTTCGCTTAAAATATAAATCGACAAACCGGTCATTAAACGGTAAACCCCTTTTATATATTATTATATATAATTATATATATTTTGTACAAATATAGCTGTTTAAAAATATAGTGTGCAATAAGCCCGCTCCCTGTGGAACGAACCGGACTTCCTAAAAACTATACTACTCTACGATTAGGTACACTGCCTATAGTGTTGTAGCAAGGTTTAGGTATATCCCATTTGTAAATAAATAATTAAAACTTGTGTAAAATTGTATCGTATGTAATAGTATTTCGTAGTAAATATATAACTATTTTATATACTACTCTGCTCCAACATCAAGTGACATCTGGCGGCGCATAACCTTCGGTTTCAGATTCTGCTGAAATTCTCAAGATCACCCTAAAACGGACTAACGAGCAAGACTCATCTTGTTCTTCATCCAACAAACTAGACGATACTGAAACATTATCAATGCTTACTTTAGTAATATCATTCAAATCAAACCTGATCTTGCAATTTCTTAAATCCTTAGACACATTATCATTGTGGTCTCCACCATTTATTGCGATTTCTTAAATAGCATCAACACGATTCTCATGAATCCTTTTGTAAGTCGCTTCATCATCATTGCTACTTTCATTCTTTTCTTCCGTTCCGTTGGTGCGACTTCTTAAAATGCTAAGTTGATTTTGTGGTACTTCTTAATTCTTCTTCTTGATCGTAGATGACTTACCCATAAACACATATTGACAAGAACTAGGGCAAGATATTGACCGAAAAAGCTCAAAAGTAGATCGAAAAAATTTAAGAATTGACAGCTGCAAACATCATCTAGAGGGAACTAAGAGGTGAAACAATAACTCCATGAATTATTGTTAACACACACACACACACACACACAAATATATATATATATATATATATATATATATATATATATATATATATATATATATATATATATATATATATATAATCAAGAGGGAAGCACTTTTTTAGGGGGAAGTAAATTTTTTCCGTTTTTTTCGAAAAAAAATTTAGGCATCAAGATCACATAAATATATGAACATTTAAAATAGACACTTTGTGATGAATGTTATTATTTTGGCGGGAAAATACTTGAATAAAAAAATAAAAACATGCATCATGAGTAATATTATTCTTCCGAGTTTTTTTTTTTAGGGTTTAAAAATTAGGGTTTAGTAGTTAGGGATTAAAAATTATTGTTCAAAAATTTGGGTTTAGCTATTAGGGTTTAGAAATTAGGGTTTAGGGTTTCGAAATTAAGGTTTAGATTGAATTTTTAACACGAACGGTTTAGAGTTTAAGGTTTAGGGTTTAGGATTTTGAGTTTAGTCCCAAAATCCTAAACCTGAAACCCTAAACCCCTCTAAATCGGGCTAAATTTTGGAGGGAAAAAAAAAAAAAAAAAAAACTTCATAAAAGATGAAAGAAAACAACGTTCCAAAAATATTATTAGGAATAACATTACTCATGATGAATGTTATCAATTATTTCTTTGATCGTTTTCACGAAAAATAGTAACATTCATCACAAAGTGTCTTTTTAAATGTTCATATTTTCGCCTAAACTTGATGTTTGAAAAAAAAAATTCGAAAAAATCGAAAAAAAATTACTTCCCTCCACTTTCCCCCAAAAAGTGCTTCCCTATTGATTATGACCCTATATATATATATATATATATATATATATATATATATATATATATATATATATATATATATATATATATATATATATATATATATATATATATATATATATATATATATTGGTATAATTAAGGGGAAAGTAACCAATCGGGTGAAAACAAAATTTTGTTTTTTGTTTGTTGAAAAAACTGTGTTCACGAACATTATAGATTGGATGAAAATATGAACATTTGATAAAGACACTCTGTGATAAATGTTTTTATTTTGGCGGGAAAATACTCGAAGAATTAATATATAACAATTATCGTGTTTTTCGAGCGTATTTTGAGGTTTTAGATATTAGAGTTTAGATATCAGGGTTTAGAAATTTAGGGTTTAGGGTTTAGATTTAGGATTTAGATTGAGTTTTTAACACGGACGGTTTAGAGTTTAGGGTTTAGGGTTTAGGGTTTTGGGTTTATGGACTAAACCCCAAACACTAAACCCTAAACTCTAAATCGGGTTAAATTTTGACAAAAAGTACTTCACATAACATGGAAATAAAACGTTAACATTCTTCACGATCAATATTATCTTGAATGTTATTTTTATCGACTGTTTTACCGCTTAAATAATAAAATTCATCACGAAGTGTCTTTTTTAAATGTTCATGTTTTCGTGTGATCTTGATGCCTGAAAAAAAATCCAAAAAAAAACGAAAAAAAAAAATTTGTTTCCCCCGCCTTCCTCTCGATTGATTACTTCCCTATCGATCATGCCTCTCTATATATAATATATATATATATATATATATATATATATATATATATATATATATATATATATATATATATATGTATATATATATATATATATATATATGTATATATATATATATATATATATATATATATATATATATATATATAAAATAATAATAATAATAATAATAATAATAATAATAATAATAATAATAATAATAATAATAATAATAATAATAATAATAATAATAATAATAATAATAATAATAATAATAAAGTTATTTTTTTTGGTTTAAACCATCAATATAAATGAGAATTATGGGCACCTAACCTGTAGCAACTATAAAATTCAAAGTCCATGAACGTGACATTTAAAAAGTTAAACAATAACTTCATGTTCGCTTTTGATTAAAAGTTAAGTTAATCCAATCGAACTTAGCAAACCCAAACTTCAAAAATCTTTAATTTTTTTCTATCTTTAGAATGAGTAACAAACATGAAGACATGTATTTATTTTACTAACTTTGTTAATTGAATGGCACTACATCACAAGTATGATTAAACTTTACATATAGTGTAGACGTGTAGTCAACAAGGTCTTGTCAAATTTATGTTTTGCCAAGCTTATTCATTTAATTAAGATAATATTTCGATGAACTGGTAATATTATTATAAGTTGTAACATATATCACTATTAAACGTAACTAATTTATTTTTGATAAAACTGAAATTTGTCAAAGAAAATGTAATAAACGTTTGGTACATGACACGCATAAAGGGACCATAACCTATAATTAGTTCTTAAATCTTTTTTCATATTTATGTGTTATGTTTTATTTTTGAGTATTATTAAAAAGCCCATTGCAGCATAATAATACTATAGTGTGTATATATATATATATATGGGCATGATCAATGGGGAAGTAACCAATCGGGGGAAGCGGGGGGAAGCAAATTTTTTTTTTTTCATTTTTTTGGAATTTTTTTTCCGGCATCAAGATCACACAAAAATATGAACATTTAGAAGAGACACTTTGTGATGAATTTTATTATTTAGGCGGGAAAACGATGACAAAAATAACATTCAAGATAATATTGTTCGTGAAGAATGTGAACGTTTTTTTTCTTCATGTTTTGTGAAGTAAAAATTTAGCCCGATTTAGAGTTTAGAGTTTAGCGTTTAGGGTTTACGGTTTAGGGTTTGGTGTTTTGGGTTTATTCCATAAACCCAAAACACCAAACCTAAACCCTAAACCCTAAACTCTAAACCGTTTGTGTTAAAAACTCAATCTAAATCCTAAATCTAAGCCCTAAATCTAAACTTTAAACCCTAAATTTCTAAACCCTAATATCTAAACCCCATAAACCCTAATATCTAAACCCTAACATCTAAAACCTCAACATACGCTCGAAAAACACGATAATTGTTATATATTACTTCTTCGAGCGTTTTTCCGCCAAAATAAAAACATTTCTCACAAAGTGTCTATACTAAATGTTCATATTTTCATCCAATCTATAATGTTCGTGAACAAAGTTCTTTCAAAAAACGAAAAAAAAAAAATTTGCTTCCCCCCGCTTCCCCCCGATTGGTTACTTCCCCCTTAATCCTACCACTATATATATATATATATATATATATATATATATATATATATATATATATATATATATATATATATATATATATATATATATATATATATATAGAGGATCCAATGAGAAGTTTTTTAGTGTGAGAACTCTAGGAACTTAAAAAACACTCAAAATACACTGAAATTCAAGCAAAAAAGGTGTACGGAAGAGCAAAAAAAAGAAATTCGAGCAAAAATCAAAAACACGGACGAACAAAAAATTCATAGTCGAGCAAAAGTGAAAGGACCCGTTCATATACATTATAAACGATTCACAATAGTTGATTACATCGCGAGGTATTTGACCTCTATATGATACATTTTACAAACATTGCATTCGTTTTTAAAAGACAAACTTTCTTTACAACGAAAGTTGACGGCATGCACACTATTTCATAATACATCCAACTATAATTGACATAATAATAATCTTGATGAACTCAATGACTCGAATGCAACGTCTTTCAAAATATGCCATGAATGACTCCAAGTAATATCCTTAAAATGAGCTAATGCACAGCGAAAGATTTCTTTAATACCTGAGAATAAACATGCTTTAAAGTGTCAACCAAAAGGTTGGTGAGTTCATAGGTTTATCATAACAATCATTTCAATATATTAATAGACCACAAGATTTTCGTTTATAAATATATGTACACTCGCAAGTGTATAAAAGTATTCTATAAGTTGTAGGCACCTGGTAACAAGCCTTAACGTTCATGTTTTACCCTCTGAAGTACACCAGATCAGGTGTGTTTAAAATAACCTTGAAGTACTAAAGCATCCCATAGTCAGGATGGGGTTTGTCATGCCCAATAGATCTATCTTTAGGATTCGCGCCTACCGTACATAGACAAGTAGTTTAATGTTACCAAGCTAAGGGTATATTTCTGGTTTAAACCCACGTAGAATTAGTTTTAGTACTTGTGCTTATTTCGTAAAACATTTATAAAAACAGCGCATGTATTCGCAGTCCCAAAAATATATATAAAAGGGAGCAAATGAAACTCACCATACTGTATTTTGTAGTAAAAATACATATAACGTCATTTAACAAGTGCAAGGTTGGCCTCGGATTCACGAACCTATATTAATTATATATATTTATATGTTGGTCAATATTTGTCTAACAATTTTTGGTCAAGTCATAGTGTACCACAATCCTAATGCTCGAGACTAATATGCAAAAGTCAACAAAAGTCAACTTGACCCAAAATGACTTCTAAAATTTATACGTGTTTATTATATAACTTAACTATAGTCGTTTTATATATTTAAATATATTTATTAGATTTTATAATAATAAAAGTCATTTATTAATAAAAATTTATATTAGCGTTTATATATGATAAAATATACTTTTATATATCTTAAGTAGTTAAATTTATAAAGTTCACTTAATATCGTAAAACTATAGTGGTAAGTATTATTAATGTAATTATATTACGTGTGGTGAAAAATATCTTTGTATCCCCTATTTATTTGATAAAATAATATTGATCATAATAATAATAAGTAAAAGTTGTATTATTTTGTATTAATAATTATTATTATTCTATAAAAAAATAACAATATTTATATTTACTAAAAATGGTATTATGATAAAATGATAATACTAACATAATAGTAATAATGATATTTTATAATAACAATGATATTTCTATTAAAATAATAACGACGATAGTAATAATAATCATTTTAACAATAATACTAAAATTCAGTTGACTATAACTTCTAATCCGTTCATCGAAACCATTCGATATCTAAATGAAAAGTTCTTAATTTTTCGCTAGCTTTCCAATGACATGCATATCATATACCCTATCTCAGTAGCATATGTATCTAATTCAGGATTCAACAAACCTATCTAAGGACAATATCGAATGTACAAGCATGCATAATCCTATATACTCGAGCACTAGTCAGGGATACACTATTGATATATAAAAGTTAAGTTATGAGTGCTCACGTATCAATATTGAGATTCAATATTGCAGGAAAGTACATAGACGCAACAGAGATGATAAATACTAGATTGACCTCACGAGCATACCCATGAACCATACCCATCACCTCCATAGCTATAACCCATAATTTCCTTAGCTTCGACTCATTCAAAAAACTATTTTGAAATCACTCGGACATCACTCCGTCGTAATATTTTATGTATACTAATAATATCTTGAAATAATACAGAGCAAATATATATATATATCGATTGAGAGAGTTTAGAGAAATATATTTTCAAGTTTCTATGAAATAATGAAACCTATTGAATTCTATTTATAATAGATTTTTGAATTATTAAAGTGAATTATTAAAGTATGAATTATTAAAGTAAATTATTAAAGTATGAATTATTAAAGTGAATTATTAAAGTATGAATTATTAAAGTGAATTATTAAAGTATGAATTATTAAAGTGAATTATTAAAGTATGAATTATTAAAATGAATTATTAAAGTATGAATTATTAAAGTGAATTATTAAAGTTAAAGTAAAGTAAAAGTAAAGTAAAGGTAAAGTTAAAGTACAGTAAAAGTATAAAAACTATATATGTATAATACGCGTATAAATATATATAATATTAATTTAAATCGTTGTATATATTTAATGAAATAAAATATAAATATCGTTATTTTTATTATACTGGTTAAGTAATGAGTTGTCAAAAGTGATTCTAGATATTTATAAAAGTTATATACATTTTAATAATAAAGTTCTTTTTAAACTGAAAACGTTTTTATACGTTTAAAAATAGATTAATAGAATATTATAGAAACCAATTCTCCACTAGCTTTTGTCTAACTTTCGTAAATGATACTTTTTATTTTTATTTATAAATAGCTTTACAAATTATTCCGAATATCGTTAAGAGGAATAGATTTTCTCAAATCATAGTGGACCTCTCAACAGAGACTTGTAATCATAATTCAATGTTTCTGATAATTCAATCATTTAATATATATTTTTTTTCGTCGATAATCATATTGAAACAAATACGTTCATATAAAGCATTATACGTTTAAATACTTTGTTGACATTTTCAATTTATAACATATACACATATACATACATATTCATATATGTTCATTTAATGGTTCGTGAATTATTGGAATTTAGTCGAGGTTTAAATGAATGTATAAACATAGTTTAAAATCCTTGAGATTTAACTTAACAAACATTGCTTATCGTGTCAGAATAATATAAAGATAAAGTTTAAATTTAGTCGGAAATTTCCGGGTCGTCACAGTACCTACCCGTTAAAGAAATTTCGTCCCCGAAATTTGATAGAGGTCGTTATCGTTATATTTATTATACCACTGGTTGTTTTAAGCTCTGATGGTTCGGTCGTAAGGACCATGTTGTGTGATTAGTGATGTAATAGCCGTATTTTGCTCACGTAATTGGGTAGTTGCGTATTAGCTATGTTTGCGCACTACTAAGGGTGTTAGATGGTAAGTGTTATCCGTAAGGATTCGTCTTTACTTGGTCTTCATCGTTTGGGTTGTTGACCTTAGGTCGATATTTGGTTGTTTTTAGCATTGTACTTGGAAAGGGTACTGTGACGACTCCGTCAAAACACTTAACGGCTCCGTCACTTGGTCCCACAGCTTGATCGAAACTCTATATGAATTTAATAAAACAACCTTGCATTCTTTATTTAAAAATGATTTCCTATAAAGGAAATCTACTAAAATGTATAAGTTTAGAAAAACTATACAATATTACTTTAACCAAAAGTTGACCAAAATAAAGTCAACAAACAACCACTTTTTAATGTAACAAAATAGAATGCAAGTTAATGTTTAACAAAAGCTGCCATCATAAATATGCAGACTCTCTAAGCACAGCGGAAGCAATCAATCATGAACCTGAGAATAAAACATGCGAGTAACTGTCAACAAAAATGTTGAGTGAATTATAGGTTTAATATTGCAAACAATATTTAATTTAAACAATAAAAATTTATGTTTGAAAACATAAAACTCCTTTTAAACCACCAAATTATATGCTAGAAAACATATAATAAAACATTATTCCATTTTCCGTGAGCCACCTGGTAACCACTTAACCATTTATTTACCCTTGCCAAACACAATAAATAATATACACCGAACAAGTGTATCTACAACAAAATACGAAGTACTAAACATTCCGATAACAAATTGCTAGCGCGACTAGCTCGAAATGGGGTTGTCAAACCCGATAGATCTATCCATAGGATTCGCGTTCACCAGTAGAAACCAGTGATTACAGTTACCAGACTAGGGAATATTTTTGTTCAACTCACAATGAATAATTTAAACCAACTTCCACTTGTGTCCAAAATATAAATAAATTGCATGTATTCTCATCCCAAAAGATTTAAAATAGAAAAATGGGACTATAACTCACCTTAAATAGCAACTGAAGAAATCTCACAAACAAGCGAACAGCACGTAAAGTAAAGTGATCAAGAAAGATCACAACGCCGACCTATAAATAAAGCAGGTCGAAATAAATAACTAACTTAGGCCAAGTCTTAGTATGATAGCTATTGTACATGTTGCAAGTAGGCATAGAACATTACTCAGCAAGCATCGGTTTGATTGGAACAGCATAAGGACACACACTTTCTATTTTTAGAAAGTTTCTATTTTTAGCAGGTTTCCATTTTTGGAAAGTTTTCTATTTTAGGAAAGTTTCTATTTTTGGAAAGTTTCTATTTTTGGAAAGTTTCTATTTTTGGAAAGTTTCCAAATTTAGAAAGTTCTATTTTTAGAAAGTTTTGAAGTTAGGAAAGTTTCCTTATTTAGAAAGTCAACAGAAGTCAACTGAAAGTCAAAGTCAACCGAAAGTCAACTCAAAAGTCAACCTTGGTCAAACATAGTCAACATTAATTTTAAAAGTGTAAGTTATAATAATAACATAGGTTATAATGTTATTTAAAGTCAAAAGTGTATAATACTGTCTTAACATAAGTTTAATTAAATAAAATGAATTATTAAAGTTAATATAAGTTGAAATGTTATAATTAGTATAACATAAGTATTTAATTAATTAATTAAATATCAATCATAATATAAATATTATTAATTTATAATAAATTTTAAATCATATCATAAGTATTATTAATTAATAATGAATTATTAATCATATCATAAGTTTCTAATTAAAATTATTAAATCATAAGTATTTAATAATTAAATCATAATTAAATAATAATTAAGTCTTATAATAATTAAATAATTATTTAATCTTTATTATAAGTCTTATAATAATTTCTCATAATTAAATTTAATACTTATCATAAGTATTTTCCTTTAATAAAAAAAAAAGTATTACTAATCATAAGTTTAATTAAAATGTTAATTAAATTATAATTAATAATTAAATAATATAATAAATAATTATATTAAAAGTCTTAAAATAAAATAATTACTTCTTTAACATAAGTAATTTATTTAATAATTAAATCCATAAATTTTTATCATAAGTTAAATCATTAACCATAAGTATAAATTTAAAAGTTCGCCGGGTCGTATCTTGAGCCCCGGGTGTCAGTTTCGGGCAAGCCACATATGTAACTTCACCTACTCAAACCACCCGACACATTTATGAACTCAAGAACACTCCAAGAACAGTCCCTAAGTCGTGCATATCAGCCATGACTTCAATTGGGAAAATCATTTTACTCAAAACGGTAATTCGGGCACAACGGGTGAACCGTGGCTCGGATTTAGGTGACCCGAACATGAATATTCGTCCCACCATCAGTCCTAACCAAATGAGACACCCTAAAGACACCAAGGATGGTCACAAAGTCGGACCCAACCTTGTTCATGCCAAGAACACCTTTCAATCTTTAACAAAAACCAAATTAAGCGTATCTAGGGCTCCGGGAATCGAAACGACATGAATCCGGAGTCTAAAATTAATGTCTTGATGAGAGGAACTCATTTATGTACTTTATTTTAACATTCATATCAGTTATATAGTCAGAATATACGAATCAAACTGCTGTCCAAAATTTACAAACCGAAAACATGAACAAACGAGTAATTCTACGCATTCCAACAACATTACAACAACCTATACATATCATACTAATCATATAACATATAAAATCAGTAATATAATTGAAAAATCAAATAGCTAGGGTTAGGGTTTATACCCTAATCGAGAAACAAAGTAGATGATCGCGTAGAGAACGGAGAGAGGAACACGATTATGCAAACGATTTAATGATCCAAGCTAGCTTTTTGATGAAGATGGTGGTTTATGGTGGTGATGGTGGCGGCACAAAGGAGAGGGGAGAGGAGAGGGTGAGAGCAAAAATTGGATTTTAGGTTTAGGCTTCTTAATTTGTGAAATAAAAATAAAACAAGAAAAATGGAAAAGCAAGGGAGTGCTCCCCCTCCCTAATTCAGCCGAATTCTTTAGTGGGGTGGGCCCCACTTGGTCCATCTCACTTAAATGTAATTTCCTGATGGCCCGAAAGCCCGAACAAAACCCGAAACGCGAAAACACGCTTACGCGATTAAAAATCCGGAAAGATAACAAACGCGCGACGAAAAATAAATATAAATACACCTATTAATAATATGACCTTAAAATATCATATTTAAAATATTTAGGATTTAAAAATCCAGAAAACTCGACCGTTGGTTTAAAAACCGAAAAGATTCGCCGGATAGAAATCCGCGACTCGTAGGAACGTATAATTTAAAATATGAATACAAATATTCATATAACACATAATAATTAATATATTATTACAAAAATAATAATATAGGTCATAGAAATGACGTGGCACGAATAACAATTAACGGTCGTTAAATAGTTAACGGTAAAAGATAACGGAAAAAGTAGGGTCGTTACAGTACCTTCCCGTTACGGAAATTTCGTCCCGAAATTTAAGCAGGTGCAGGGGTTTCCTCGGCATCTGGGAACAAATGCGGTTACTTCTGCTTCATCTGACCTTCACGCTCCCAAGTGAACTCGGGACCGCGTCCGGTGTTCCATCTAACTCGAACAATAGGAATTTTACTCTGCTTAAGAGTCTTTACCTCTCGGTCCATAATTTCAACAGGTTCTTCAATAAAATAAAGTTGCTTATCAACATGAAGTTCATCAAAAAGAATAGTTTCATTGGCCTCGGCCAAACACTTCTTTAAATTCGATACATGAAAAACGTCACGAATAGCACTGAGTTCTTGTGGCAATTTCAAACGATAAGCCACTGGTCCAACTCTCTCAATAATCCCAAAAGGTTCAACAAAATGAGGATTCAACTTTCCCCTTTTACCAAAACGTACCACACCCTTCCAAGGTGAAACTTTCAACATAACACGATCACCGACCTGAAATTCAATATCGTTTCTTCTTTTATTGGCATAGCTCTTTTGCCAACTTCTGGCGATTCTCAATCTTTCCTTAATCTGTGCAATCTTCTAGGTAGTCTCGTGAATGATCTCTGGTCATGTGAGTTGAGCATCCCCAACCTCATTCCAACAGACAGGAGACCTACACTTTCTACCATACAGAGCTTCAAATGGTGCGGCTTTAATACTTGCATGATAACTGCTGTTATAAGAAAACTCATCCAGCGACAAATATTTATCCCACCCATTTCCAAAATCAATAACACACGCTCTTAACATGTTTTCTATGTTTGAATGGTCCTTTCACTCTGACCATCCGTCTGTGGATGATAAGCGGTGCTCATATCCAATTTAGTTCCTAGAGCACCTTGTTAGGACTGCCTCAGTCCAACATAATCGATACGGGAACACCATGTCTCGAAATAATCTCCTTCAAATACAAACGAGTAAACTTCTTCATTGAATATGTTTCCTTAATTGGCAAGAAAAGAGTTGACTTAGCGAGTCGGTAACAATCACCCAAATGGTATCATAACCACCCACAACTCCCGGTAACTTCGTAATAAAGTCCATCTTAATACCTTCCCACTTCCACTCGGGAATTTCAGGTTGCACCAAAAGTCCAGACGGTTTCTGATGTTCAGCTTTAACCTTAGCGCAGGTCAAACACTTAGCCACATACGTAGCCACATCAGCTTTCACATTAGGCCACCAATACAGCTCCTTAAGATCATGATACATCTTTCCTGAACCAGGATGAATAGAGTACCTAGACTTATGAGTCTCATCTAAAACAAGTTTTCGTAGATCACCAAACTTCGGAACCCAAAGGCATCCCGCAAAATACCGAGTACCATCGGTTTGTACCTCTAACTGTTTACTCAAGCCTCGGACCTTCCCGTTACAAAATTTTCCTCCTTCAAGGCTTCTTATTGTGCCTCAAGGATCTGCCTAGCGAGGTTTGTTTGAATTGTCATATTCAAGGCCCTAAACCTGCGAGGTTCAGCCCTTTCTTTACGACTTAATGCATCAGCCACATCATTGGCCTTTCCCGGATGATATAAAAGTTCGCAATCATAATCATTTAACGTCTCAACCCATCTTCGTTGCCTCATATTTAACTGTTTCTGATCAAGAATATGTTGAAGACTTTTGTGATCAGTGTACAACGTACCTTTGACCCCATATAGATAATGTCTGCAAATCTTAAGCGCAAACACAATAGCTCTCAACTCTAAATCATGGGTTACGTAATTCTGATCGTGAATCTTCAACTGACGTGACGCGTACGCAATAACTTTCTTTCGTTGCATCAAAACACAACCAAAGTCTTGACACGAAGCATCACGATAGATAACAAAATCATCATTACCCTCAGGTAGTGATAATATCGGTGCAGAAGTTAACTTCTTCTTCAGAGTTTGGAAAGCAGACTCTTGTTCACTCTTCCACTCGTACTTCTTCCCCTTATGCGTTAAAGCAGTCAGAGGTTTCGCTACTCGTGAAAAGTCTTGAATGAACCTTCTATAATAGCCTGCTAATCCTAGAAACTGGCGAATCTGAGTAGGAGTTTTCGGAATTTTCCACTTTTCAATTGCCTCAATCTTGGCGGGATCAACTAGTATTACTTGTTTACTAACAATATATCCAAGGAATTGAACTTCTCTTAATCAGAAATTACACTTAGAGAACTTAGCGTACAACTCTTCTTTTCTCAATAAATCGAGCACCAACTTCAAATATTCTTCGTGTTCTTCATCACTCTTAGAATAAATAAGGATGTCGTCGATAAAAACAATAACGAATATGTCCAGATAGGGTCTGCACACACGGTTCATGAGGTCCATAAACACAGCAGGTGCATTAGTCAATCCGAACGGCATAACAAGAAATTCAAAGTGACCATAACGGGTACAGAAAGCGGTTTTCGGAATATCAGTTTCTTTAGCGCGTAATTGGTGATAACCGGAACGAAGATGAATCTTAGAATAAACGGACGAACCTTGAAGTTGATCGAACAGATCATCAATTCTCGGAAGAGGGTAACGGTTTTTAACAGTAAGCTCGTTCAATTCACGATAATCAATACACAAACGAAATGAACCATCTTTCTTCTCAACGAACAAAACGGGAGCTCCCCAAGGGGACGAACTGGGCCGGATGAAATAAAGTTGCAATAATGAAGGAAGAAATAAATATGGAGTAGTCACATCGGTGGCATAGATATTTAAGGCAATTCTCTCAAAGGAGTTAACGAGGATCATGGACTCCAAAGTAAATTTTCATTATATTTCCGAAAGGAAGACGTATGAAAGGTGTGATAATTCAACAAGAGTGAACTTCCTTGTACAATGAGCGAGGAAGTCTAGGATTAATCCATATTCTTAAATTTATGTGCGGATGAAAAGAACGCGAATCATGGGTTATAAAGAATGGCCGACTCCAGGTGAGATGAATCTCCAAAAATAATTTCGTGCACCCTAAAGTATCGAATCCTAGGATTGATGTTTACGAGGGTGTTGCGGTTGACAGCGAAAATTGAGAGTAGAAACTCCTCAAACGGTCTAGAGTAATATATATCCATGATACCCATTATAACAACAGTTGGGGTAGAAACCCACCTAGCGCCTTTTCTACAATAAGGTGACCATCGAGTGTACCCCAGAAACTTGATTTATCGGTCTGCGTTTCGGCCATGTCCAACCCTAAGAGGGAAAATTCTATGAGCGCAAAGACTTTTCAACAAATTTTATAAAACCGGCATCCAAACTGGTGTAAGAATTTCTATCAATGGACTTAATGGTAAATTTTCATCCTTAAACGGAGGATGAGAAGAAATGTGATCCAAACACTCTGTAGAGTAATGCGAAAATTCTAATATAATCAATCAAAGAAGTTTTGAAAAAGCTTTAAACGTCTAATGTAACCCCATAAATGGAACGAAGCTCTTAGTAAATTTAGAAGTATGTACAACGTGTACCATTTTACGTAAATCAATTTGAGTTAACTAGACAACTCAATAAGAGTGGTTTTAAAATAATTTTGAAGGTATAAATTAGTGTATACTAGCCAAAATATGTAAGGGTAAATTTGTCCATTTGAATTCATACGTACATATATGATTTTATAAATAGTATACATGACAAAGTATTTCATTACTTCTATTCGCCCATAAATCTCGTGAGAACCGCCCAATTACACAAATGTGTAAAATTTTTAATGAAAAGCAGGGTATCCGCATCACAGAGGTTATGAGTTGAAGTAAGATCGTTAAAGCTCGGGTGATGGACTTGAATCGTCTCGCGACATCTCTTCAATAAATGCTACGAGGTCATGAAAACCAATGAGTTAAATAATGTCTTGACTTTTATCAGAACACAAGTCCTTGGGTCAAAACTATTCACGTGCGAAGCTGTCACTAACAAGCGAGTTATAAATGATAAAACATGGGGTAGGTAGTTCGGTTAAGATGAGTCTCTCGCATATCAACAAATAAGATAATGAGTATCTTCCTTACTCATGTAATAACGTTAGAATTTCCGAATGAGTGGTGTACAAATTTTCTTTGACTCGCTTTCTATTCCTCATGTCACAATATTGGGACTTCTTTATGAATTAACGTAATATAATCACGTTGGCCTGACGCCATTATATTTCACTAAGTCATAGTTCCATTCCAATAGCACTACATAAGGTCAGGACACGTGGTCAACCTCGAATTTCAACACAATTTCCCTAAAACAATTTCTTAACAATGTGCTAAGGATAGCACAAGAGACAAAGACATCGGAAGTAATGAATAGGAGTAACGATGACATAAAAATGTCTTCGAAGTACCAAGAATCTCTAAAAGTAAGAATGACGTTTTCCGTTTCAACAACCCAAGCACATAGGCACAACGGCACAAATGCACGTAATATAACAAAAATGTTATATACCTAAACATAATAGCTGACATTGAAATGCCGAGCATTTAGAAGTCAAGAATGACATCTCGCGTAATATAACTCAAACGTTATATACATAACCATAATAGATGACATAGAAATGCCGAGAATTCTAGAACACGTAATGTAACTTAAACGTTATATCAATAAACACTAATTATGACATAGAAATGTCGAGAATTCCAGAAGTCAAGAATGACACCCCCTCGGTTTCACTAACCGAGGTGTTCCTTTAAAAGATGAACTCACATGAGTCGGAGAATACGTTTAAATCGGAATGGGAGTTCCTCCCGGATTCAGAACATAATAGAAATGTATGTATGATAACAATATACATACCAAAACGACACAAATAATCACATATAATAATATATAATAGGCCGGGCTGTAGACTAGACTCACTAATGCACCCTATTGACCCGGGTAACGACATCAATGCAGCCTAATTCCCTACAACCAGAGCTCTGATACCAACTGTGACGACTCCGTCAAAACACTTAACGGCTCCGTCACTTGGTCCCACAGCTTGATCGAAACTCTATATGAATTTAATAAAACAACCTTGCATTCTTTATTTAAAAATGATTTCCTATAAAGGAAATCTACTAAAATGTATAAGTTTAGAAAAACTATACAATATTACTTTAACCAAAAGTTGACCAAAATAAAGTCAACAAACAACCACTTTTTAATGTAACAAAATAGAATGCAAGTTAATGTTTAACAAAAGCTGCCATCATAAATATGCAGACTCTCTAAGCACAGCGGAAGCAATCAATCATGAACCTGAGAATAAAACATGCGAGTAACTGTCAACAAAAATGTTGAGTGAATTATAGGTTTAATATTGCAAACAATATTTAATTTAAACAATAAAAATTTATGTTTGAAAACATAAAACTCCTTTTAAACCACCAAATTATATGCTAGAAAACATATAATAAAACATTATTCCATTTTCCGTGAGCCACCTGGTAACCACTTAACCATTTATTTACCCTTGCCAAACACAATAAATAATATACACCGAACAAGTGTATCTACAACAAAATACGAAGTACTAAACATTCCGATAACAAATTGCTAGCGCGACTAGCTCGAAATGGGGTTGTCAAACCCGATAGATCTATCCATAGGATTCGCGTTCACCAGTAGAAACCAGTGATTACAGTTACCAGACTAGGGAATATTTTTGTTCAACTCACAATGAATAATTTAAACCAACTTCCACTTGTGTCCAAAATATAAATAAATTGCATGTATTCTCATCCCAAAAGATTTAAAATAGAAAAATGGGACTATAACTCACCTTAAATAGCAACTGAAGAAATCTCACAAACAAGCGAACAGCACGTAAAGTAAAGTGATCAAGAAAGATCACAACGCCGACCTATAAATAAAGCAGGTCGAAATAAATAACTAACTTAGGCCAAGTCTTAGTATGATAGCTATTGTACATGTTGCAAGTAGGCATAGAACATTACTCAGCAAGCATCGGTTTGATTGGAACAGCATAAGGACACACACTTTCTATTTTTAGAAAGTTTCTATTTTTAGCAGGTTTCCATTTTTGGAAAGTTTTCTATTTTAGGAAAGTTTCTATTTTTGGAAAGTTTCTATTTTTGGAAAGTTTCTATTTTTGGAAAGTTTCCAAATTTAGAAAGTTCTATTTTTAGAAAGTTTTGAAGTTAGGAAAGTTTCCTTATTTAGAAAGTCAACAGAAGTCAACTGAAAGTCAAAGTCAACCGAAAGTCAACTCAAAAGTCAACCTTGGTCAAACATAGTCAACATTAATTTTAAAAGTGTAAGTTATAATAATAACATAGGTTATAATGTTATTTAAAGTCAAAAGTGTATAATACTGTCTTAACATAAGTTTAATTAAATAAAATGAATTATTAAAGTTAATATAAGTTGAAATGTTATAATTAGTATAACATAAGTATTTAATTAATTAATTAAATATCAATCATAATATAAATATTATTAATTTATAATAAATTTTAAATCATATCATAAGTATTATTAATTAATAATGAATTATTAATCATATCATAAGTTTCTAATTAAAATTATTAAATCATAAGTATTTAATAATTAAATCATAATTAAATAATAATTAAGTCTTATAATAATTAAATAATTATTTAATCTTTATTATAAGTCTTATAATAATTTCTCATAATTAAATTTAATACTTATCATAAGTATTTTCCTTTAATAAAAAAAAAAGTATTACTAATCATAAGTTTAATTAAAATGTTAATTAAATTATAATTAATAATTAAATAATATAATAAATAATTATATTAAAAGTCTTAAAATAAAATAATTACTTCTTTAACATAAGTAATTTATTTAATAATGAAATCCATAAATTTTTATCATAAGTTAAATCATTAACCATAAGTATAAATTTAAAAGTTCGCCGGGTCGTATCTTGAGCCCCGGGTGTCAGTTTCGGGCAAGCCACATATGTAACTTCACCTACTCAAACCACCCGACACATTTATGAACTCAAGAACACTCCAATAACAGTCCCTAAGTCGTGCATATCAGCCATGACTTCAATTGGGAAAATCATTTTACTCAAAACGGTAATTCGGGCACAACGGGTGAACCGTGGCTCGGATTTAGGTGACCCGAACATGAATATTCGTCCCACCATCAGTCCTAACCAAATGAGACACCCTAAAGACACCAAGGATGGTCACAAAGTCGGACCCAACCTTGTTCATGCCAAGAACACCTTTCAATCTTTAACAAAAACCAAATTAAGCGTATCTAGGGCTCCGGGAATCGAAACGACATGAATCCGGAGTCTAAAATTAATGTCTTGATGAGAGGAACTCATTTATGTACTTTATTTTAACATTCATATCAGTTATATAGTCAGAATATACGAATCAAACTGCTGTCCAAAATTTACAAACCGAAAACATGAACAAACGAGTAATTCTACGCATTCCAACAACATTACAACAACCTATACATATCATACTAATCATATAACATATAAAATCAGTAATATAATTGAAAAATCAAATAGCTAGGGTTAGGGTTTATACCCTAATCGAGAAACAAAGTAGATGATCGCGTAGAGAACGGAGAGAGGAACACGATTATGCAAACGATTTAATGATCCAAGCTAGCTTTTTGATGAAGATGGTGGTTTATGGTGGTGATGGTGGCGGCACAAAGGAGAGGGGAGAGGAGAGGGTGAGAGCAAAAATTGGATTTTAGGTTTAGGCTTCTTAATTTGTGAAATAAAAATAAAACAAGAAAAATGGAAAAGCAAGGGAGTGCTCCCCCTCCCTAATTCAGCCGAATTCTTTAGTGGGGTGGGCCCCACTTGGTCCATCTCACTTAAATGTAATTTCCTGATGGCCCGAAAGCCCGAACGAAACCCGAAACGCGAAAACACGCTTACGCGATTAAAAATCCGGAAAGATAACAAACGCGCGACGAAAAATAAATATAAATACACCTATTAATAATATGACCTTAAAATATCATATTTAAAATATTTAGGATTTAAAAATCCAGAAAACTCGACCGTTGGTTTAAAAACCGAAAAGATTCGCCGGATAGAAATCCGCGACTCGTAGGAACGTATAATTTAAAATATGAATACAAATATTCATATAACACATAATAATTAATATATTATTACAAAAATAATAATATAGGTCATAGAAATGACGTGGCACGAATAACAATTAACGGTCGTTAAATAGTTAACGGTAAAAGATAACGGAAAAAGTAGGGTCGTTACAGGTACGCTATAGGGTTGATATCTCGGTACGAGATCGGTTGAGTTTTTCCCGATGTATGGGGGATTGAGCAGGTTTTAGTGCTCGGATTTTAGTTTCGATAAAATTGCGGGTGATGATTTTAGTTGTTAAAGGCGATTCATTGGGAAGAATTGCTTAGAAAAGTCAGATTGGGACTTATAATTGAGGACCGTTGAGTAGTTCTGGATTGGTTAAGTGGAGAAGATCACGAGGACGTGATCGAGTTTAAGTGGGGGAGAGTTGTAAGACCCAAATATTTATTGTACATAATGTATTTATGGTGTATGATGCGTGTATGAAGTGTACGTGTTGCTTGCTCGAACGTCGAAGGAAACTGGACGTTGTCTGAAGTGACAAGGTGTGTACGTATCTTTTCAACCCTAAATAAAGTTTGAGTTGATGTTTCAAAGCCTTACCATTGGAAAGAATATCTTATTACGTTTCCAACGATATTTGATTCATCGAAAACGGAGCTACGGTCAAAAAGTTATGGCCAAAACAAGTTTCTGAAATCTGACCTGCATATTGGAGCGGCGCCCCACCATTTGGCGCGGCGCGCCAAAAGCGTCTGATGCGTTTTTTTCAGCATTTTAAGTGTTTAAATGAAGAGTATTATGGTCCTTTCGTATATGGACGGTTTTAGGCCACAAAAGGCAGTTTGGGGGACTCATTCACCTCCACATATCTTTTTATTTCATTTTCTTTTCCATTTATTTCTCCATTTTCTCTCTAAACTCTAAACACACTCAAGATTCAAGTGGAGATTTGAGGTTCAAGGCTCGTGATTCGACTTTCGGTACGTGAAGGTTTCTCGTTACAAATGGTAAGTGTTAACTTCAAGATCTGTTTTTGATTGATTTCTCATATGATTTGGGGTTTAATTTGTGTTAATGATCTTGTTGGTTAGTTTAAAGAACCCCACTAGTCATGAACATGAAGGTTTAAACTAGTGATGATGAAAATGGTTGTTTTAATGAGATTAGGGTTTGATAAAGGTGATTAGTTGATTAAGGAACTTAATTAAAGGGTTTAATTCATCTAAGAGTCTTATGATTAAAGGATTGATGAAAGAACTCATGAACTTGAAAGTTTGACTAGTTTAGTTCATAAAATGGGTTTTTGAGTAAACGGCCCTATAAATTTCGTTTAATGGCTATAAGAGTTAAGATTAGCTATTTCGGGAACACGGGATGTGATTTCATAAGTTTTGGACTTTTGAGTATTGTTTTATGCATAAAATTATGTAAAACACACTTTAGGACCAAATGGGCGGGTCGTGTGTTTAAATGAGTGATCGGTTAACCAAACCATGTTTAAATGATGTTGTTGAGGCATAATCACAAGTCATTTGGGATTATGAAGGTTTTCGAGCGAAAAATGGTCATTGGTCAAAGTTGGTCAAGTAGGATGTTCTAGAAGAACATAAGTGTTGTTTGAGTCGAATAAGCATTGTGTGTAGCTTATTTGCATTTATACTTTGCGTAGGTGGTTTGCGTGAAGTCGGTGGAAGAAGTTAAGATCGCGGGATCCGTTCTTCAAGTATTCGAGGTGAGTGGAATAATTATATGCGTATGTATATAATGTATCTATTTGTTGTAGCGTGAAATGTGTAGTGTCGAGGTGCTAAGACACCATGTTTCACGTGAAGAGTGTAGCATCGAGGTGTTAAGATGCCACTCGGGTGTAGCATCGAGGTGTTAAGATGCCACCTAGGAGTGTAGTGTCGAGGTGTTAAGACACCACTCCGTAAATTAATGAGTGATGCATCGAGGTGTTAAGATGCCACTCGGGGTGATGTGCCGAGGTGTTAAGGTGCCACCCTAGGGGTTAGTGGTGCGAAGTGTTAAGTGCCCTAACAGATGTTGTGAACGCCGATGGCGTTTTCGCGAGCGCCGTTCCCTTGTACTATTGGTTAACCATGGTTATTTGTGTTGTAAGCATATTATATTATTCGAGTTATATTTATATGCGGTTGTTATGCTAGCTTGTGGTATTGGAGATTTATAGCTTGTTATTGTGACGATAAGCTAATTGTGTTTGCTAGCATGTTTGCGGTTTGTGTAAGTGTTTGCAAGTAGGTATAATTATATATCTATTCGTATAATTATTGCATTCACTAAGCTTTGCTTACCCTCTCGTTGCTTACTATTTTTATAGGTTCGGTTGTGGACAAGGGTAAGGGCATTACCTTGGACTAGAGATCCCGCTTTATTGTAGGGGACGCTTTTGGATGTGTTGACTTTTGGGAGTTTGACCGAGACGTGGGTAGTTTAATCCCAAACGCCATGCTCATAGTGTAGTTTGGTACTTAAACTTTTTAGTGGTCGAAACTCATAAATTGTATTAAACTTGTATTTTGGGTCGTGTGGGCCCCGCTTGTAAAACATCATTTTTATGTTTGAATCGTGGTAGTTTTACATATTTGAATGTGTGGTTAAAAGCGTTTCGTCTAAAAATGTCTGGAACTAGTCTATCTTTTTCGCATTCCAAACTTTTTGGGACAGACCAGTTTGGCGCGCCGCGCCATTTGATGAACGAGCAAATTTTTTTTTTGTTTTGTATTTTTACACGGGTTGTTCGTGGTTTGGTTTGGGTTGTTACAAGTGGTATCAGAGCATGGTCTAAGGGATTTAGGTGACTTCAGATAGGTGCCTAGACTTAGACTTTTGTGTGTGCTTAATTTGTTGCGGGACTTGTTGGATTACGGGTCAGAACGGGTTATAGTTAGTGCCTCGTTTGTAAGTGGACTAACGTTTATATTAGTAATGCGGATATTATTAATATATTATTGTGTTGTGATAATAATTCTCGCGTGTGATTTGTCGTGTAGAATTTGTTTGTGTTTGTTTATATCATCGAGCGGGGCGGTCGTTGTACTAACAAGTTGATACGGCGTGTATGCGTAATAAGGACTTGCAAACCTTATTACGGGTGCAAATCATGTCTAACAAGTTATGTGCGACGAGTGTTTAGCAAGATGGAACGGTGTTGTGCGTATGGTTTACACGCTCGTGATCTAATCGTTTGCATTCCTTAGAATGAAAACGGAAGATGGATGTGGAACGAGTGAGCCTATTCACGAAGGGAAGGATGAGTTAACGTTAAGGATTGAGGCCGAGTTCGAACGCTATATTTCGATTTTCGCCGACAAGGTTAAACAAGTTCTCCAAGAGTCGTTCGAGGGAATAGTGACCGAGATGGTCCGAGACCAAGTGCCTAAGGTCGTGAAGGGAGAGTTAGAAAAGAGGTTTCCTAAACCTCAAGGTGTCGGTGACAAAGGAGCAACTATGGGGATTAAATCTCATGCTCCAAAATTTGCGGAGCACTCTTTGGGTAAGAGAAAGTTGGAATCAAGAGGTGCTCCTAGTAAGAGGGCGAGAAGTACGCCCGAAGGTGTTGAAAAAGTGAAGAAGAGGATTAAAGGAGGTTATGGGCCTACGTGCTTTAGGTGTGGAGGACGAGGTCATTTGGAACGGGATTGTACGAGTGTACCTTTAAGCACAATCAAGTGCTTTATTTGCCAAAAGAAGGGACACCGTAAGTCGGAGTGCTCCGAATCGTTTGTCGATCGGGTTAGGAGGTTAGAGCGTGACTATCTGAGGGTCAGTGAAGCGCAAGGGTCCAACGATGATGTTTCAGGTATTTTCGTCTTTTGTACAAATATGCCTTATTATTGTTTATTGTGTGCCGATGGATTCATGTATGTATTAGAGACTTAAACTTTGTTTCGTGGTCTAATTAGTCTCAAGTGAGTGTATGTTTCAAAGGTACCCATAAGGGTGCGGGATTAGTGAACTCGGTGAAGATTCGGTTTGTTAGCGATTTTGATGATAGTGCACCGGGGTAGCTTTTGAGTCGTTGACTCGTGGAAATGCGCCCTGGGGATGAATGCATGGCGGTAATACGTAGTATTAGTATGGGTGGCATTCCTAATGGAAACACCCTATGATGACGTTTGTATTGATGGACAAGGGCGTAAGACTTGGTGCAACCACGCATTTCTTAGTGATGGGGTAAATGATTCTACTAGGCCATGAGAACGGACTTTGATATTAGGTTGTGAGCGCGGGTTCGCTTTTGTAGTGAAAGGGGTGAAACCCTTGAGAGCATGTGCGTATCGTTGACCGGATGCTTTCGTAGTGGTAACGGGTAGAAAGGATTTGATAGTTGGAAAAGTCTACCTTGCGGGTAGCGGTAATTTCGTTCTAAAAGGATACGTGTTATGTTGACATTGTGTCATCACTTTAGTGGCGCAATCGGGTGACGGTAGACGTTAGTATTTATTATTATCGAATTGAGCTCTCGAGAATTCAGGAAGAGGGACCGACACCAAGTATGGTCGTGTACGACGGTAAATGGCGAAATTGTTTGACTTTGTAATCTTGACGATTTGATTTAGGAACGAGGTTCTACGTTGGGAAGTTGGTAGTGTTACATCAAAGAAATTGTGTCGACTTTATTAGGATTTATATTCCTACCGAGGAATATAGTAATGGGACTTTGAGAAAGGTTACGATGCCTCATTATCGTATACCTTGGGTGGTAGTTACACGATAGCCATTTTGTGAACTACAAGGTGGTTACGTGGTGTTTATTTGGGGTTATCTCTATGTTGACCGTGGTTGACTTATGATAGGTGACGAGGGATATCCGGAAGGATTAGCTCTTCGTTAACCACTCGTGGTTGTGATTGATGGTGAGCGGTTTTTGGAAGGAACCGTTACTTGTAGGGTTATGATGCTAATTGCCCGTATAAATTGTGCACATAGCCGTTTTGTGCACATGGTTGTGAGTGATAGCCGATTTTTACTCACACGTTGGTAAATAGTGATGCGATAGCCGTGTTTCACTCACATATGGTTGGTAGTGTCGCAATAGCCGTTTTTGCACACTACGGATATATCACGATAGCCGTTTTTGTACACCATGGGTTTCGTTTGAACTAACCTTCGCGTTGTTGGACTTGAGAACCACTGGTTGTTTTAAGCTCTGATGGTTCGGTCGTAAGGACCATGTTGTGTGATTAGTGATGTAATAGCCGTATTTTGCTCACGTAATTGGGTAGTTGCGTATTAGCTATGTTTGCGCACTAATAAGGGTGTTAGATGGTAAGTGTTATCCGTAAGGATTCGTCTTTACTTGGTCTTCATCGTTTGGGTTGTTGACCTTAGGTCGATATTTGGTTGTTTTTAGCATTGTACTTGGAAAGGGTACGCTATAGGGTTGATATCTCGGTACGAGATCGGTTGAGTTTTTCCTGATGTTGGGGGATTGAGCAGGTTTTAGTGCTCGGATTTTAGTTTCGATAAAATTGCGGGTGATGATTTTAGTTGTTAAAGGCGATTCATTGGGAAGAATTGCTTAGAAAAGTCGGATTGGGACTTATAATTGAGGACCGTTGAGTAGTTCCGGATTGGTTAAGTGGAGAAGATCACGAGGACGTGATCGAGTTTAAGTGGGGGAGAGTTGTAAGACCTAAATATTTATTGTACATAATGTATTTATGGTGTATGATGTGTGTATGAAGTGTACGTGTTGCTTGCTCGAACGTCGAAGGAAACTGGACGTTGTCTGAAGTGACAAGGTGTGTACGTATCTTTTCGACCCTAAATAAAGTTTGAGTTGATGTTTCAAAGCCTTACCATTGGAAAGAATATCTTATTACGTTTCCAATGATATTTGATTCATCGAAAACGGAGCTACGGTCAAAAAGTTATGGCCAAAACAAGTTTCTGAAATCTGACCTGCATATTGGAGCGGCGCCCCACCATTTGGCGCGGCGCGCCAAAAGCGTCTAATGCGTTTTTTTCAGCATTTTAAGTGTTTAAATGAAGGGTATTATGGTCCTTTCGCATATGGACGGTTTTAGGCCACAAAAGGCAGTTTGGGGGACTCATTCACCTCCACATATCTTTTTATTTCATTTTCTTTTCCATTTATTTCTCTATTTTCTCTCTAAACTCTAAACACACTCAAGATTCAAGTGGAGATTTGAGGTTCAAGGCTCGTGATTCGACTTTCGGTGTGTGAAGGTTTCTCGTTCCTCTCGTTCTTGGCTACACGAAAGTACAAACGGTAAGTGTTAACTTCAAGATTCGTTTTTGATTGATTACTCATATGATTTGGGGTTTAATTTGTGTTAATGATCTTGTTGGTTAGTTTAAAGAACCCCACTAGTCATGAACATGAAGGTTTAAACTAGTGATGATGAAAATGGTTGTTTTAATGAGATTAGGGTTTGATAAAGGTGATTAGTTGATTAAGGAACTTAATTAAAGGGTTTAATTCATCTAAGAGTCTTATGATTAAAGGATTGATGAAAGAACTCATGAACTTGAAAGTTTGACTAGTTTAGTTCATAAAATGGATTTTTGAGTAAACGGCCCTATAAATTTCGTTTAATGGCTATAAGAGTTAAGATTAGCTATTTCGGGAACGCGGGATGTGATTTCATAAGTTTTGGACTTTTGAGTATCGTTTTATGCATAAAATGGTGTAAAACACACTTTAGGACCAAATGGGCGGGTCGTGTGTTTAAATGAGTGATCGGTTGACCAAACCATGTTTAAATGATGTTGTTGAGGCATAATCACAAGTCATTTGGGATTATGAAGGTTTTCGAGCGAAAAATGGTCATTGGTCAAAGTTGGTCAAGTAGGATGTTCTAGAAGAACATAAGTGTTGTTTGAGTCGAATAAGCATTGTGTGTAGCTTATTTGCATTTATACTTTGCGTAGGTGGTTTGCGTGAAGTCGGTGGAAGAAGTTAAGATCGCGGGATCCGTTCTTCAAGTATTCGAGGTGAGTGGAATAATTATATGCGTATGTATATAATGTATCTATTTGTTGTAGCGTGAAATGTGTAGTGTCGAGGTGCTAAGACACCATGTTTCACGTGAAGAGTGTAGCATCGAGGTGTTAAGATGCCACTCGGGTGTAGCATCGAGGTGTTAAGATGCCACCTAGGAGTGTAGTGTCGAGGTGTTAAGACACCACTCCGTAAATTAATGAGTGATGCATCGAGGTGTTAAGATGCCACTCTGGGTGATGTGCCGAGGTGTTAAAGTGCCACCCTAGGGGTTAGTGGTGCGAGGTTTTAAGTGCCCTAACGGATGTTGTGAACACCGATGGCATTTTCGCGAGCGCCGTTCCCTTGTACTATTGGTTAACCATGGTTATTTGTGTTGTAAGCATATTATATTATTCGAGTTATATTTATATGCGGTTGTTATGCTAGCTTGTGGTATTGGAGATTTATAGCTTGTTATTGTGACGATAAGCTAATTGTGTTTGCTAGCATGTTTGCGGATTATGTAAGTGTTTGCAAGTAGGTATAATTATATATCTATTCGTATAATTATTGCATTCACTAAGCTTTGCTTACCCTCTCGTTGCTTACTATTTTTATAGGTTCGGTTGTGGACAAGGGTAAGGGCATTACCTTGGACTAGAGATCCCGCTTTATTGTAGGGGACGCTTTTGGATGTGTTGACTTTTGGGAGTTTGACCGAGACGTGGGTAGTTTAATCCCAAACGCCATGCTCATAGTGTAGTTTGGTACTTAAACTTTTTGGTGGTCGAAACTCATAAATTGTATTAAACTTGTATTTTGGGTCGTGTGGGCCCCGCTTGTAAAACATCATTTTTATGTTTGAATCGTTGTAGTTTTACATATTTGAATGTGTGGTTAAAAGCGTTTCGTCTAAAAATGTCGGGAACTAGTCGATCTTTTTCGCATTCCAAACTTTTTGGGACAGACCAGTTTGGCGCGCCGCGCCGTTTGATGAACGAGCAAAATTTTTTTTTGTTTTGTATTTTTACACGGGTTGTTCGTGGTTTGGTTTGGGTTGTTACAATATTTTTTTTTCGTCGATAATCATATTGAAACAAATACGTTCATATAAAGCATTATACGTTTAAATACTTTGTTGACATTTTCAATTTATAACATATACACATATACATACATATTCATATATGTTCATTTAATGGTTCGTGAATTATTGGAATTTAGTCAAGGTTTAAATGAATGTATAAACATAGTTTAAAATCCTTGAGATTTAACTTAACAAACATTGCTTATCGTGTCAGAATAATATAAAGATAAAGTTTAAATTTAGTCGGAAATTTCCGGGTCGTCACAAAAAGGGAATAATTATAGGTTATTTTTGTTCGAATTTCAAAATGTAGAATACATTTTTGTTCGAATATCAGCATTTTTGTTCGACTACCCGTGTGTTCTACATTTTTTTGTTCGACTATCAAAAATGTAGAACACAAAATTGTTCGCCCACCTTTTTTTTGTTCGAATATCACTTTTTTGTTTGCCCTTGTCCCATTTTTTGCTCGAATTGCTCATTTTTGTTCGTCCGTGTCTCATTTTTGCTCGAATTTTCCTTTTTTTGCTCGAATTTCCCTTTTTTGTTTGAATTTCAGTGTATTTTTGAGTTCTCAGGGTTCTCACACAAGAAAAGTTCTTATTTGATCTCTCTAATATATATATATATATATATATATATATATATATATATATATATATATATATATATATATATATATATATATATATATATATATATATATATATATATATATATTAAAATCCTACAATGATGATGTCATTATTAGGCTAATTTTTTTGTGAAGAAAAAATCAAAAAAAAAGAAAAAAATCTAAGCATGATGGATGATGTCATTAATCTAAATAATTTTGAATTAAAATTAAATCTTATTAATTAATTTTTATTATTAAATCTTATTAATAATTATTTTAAATATTAAAATTAAATTATTTTAAATTATTTTAATTAATTATTTTAAATTGAGTACGAGAAAGTATAAAAGCTAGACAGAAAGAAACCAATTATAAATTTATATTTTAATTACACTTTTAAAAAAGAAATCTTATGATTGGATGTGGATTATTTAATATGCATTTTAGGTGTTTGATGAAATGTTCAGCTGACGAGTTTCTTAGTCGGACTATGTGGTTCCACGGATCATTAAACTAAATAACTTTAGCATTTACGTTCACTTAATACGTAAAACATATCATTAAACTGTTTCGTTTAAACAAAGACGTGGTTCCATGGGTCATTTCACTAGTGTGTGTGTGTGTGTGTATATATATATATATATATATATATATATATATATATATATATATATATGTGTGTGTGTGTGTGTGTGTGTGTGTGTGTGTGTGTTTTTGTTGTTATTAGACTTTCTAGCTCCATTGACATGATAAATTTTATTATTCTGCTGCTTGTTGTCTTTCATTTTGATATTTTTTTTATTTATTTCATAACTTTTAATTATTATAATAAAATATAATATAATAAAATATAATATAATATACAATATAATTACTTATCGATCTTTCATTGCCGAATTCACAAAAGTAATAATATAAAAACGGAGAAGAACAAATTTTTTCATAGTATATGTTAAAAGACACAAATTTATATGTTGGAAAATGAATATTTTCTACCTCCGTTAATTCATACTCCTCCCGTCCTAAAAAAAAGTTACAAGTTTTACTCCGTGTTACTTAAACATTGAAATATGATTATTCATCCTGCAAATTTACCTAACAATCCTCCTAATAGCTTAAGATTAAGATTCAGACATGTGTCACTAACTAATTCTCTCATAACCTTGATTCTTAATCATTCCATGCGGCGATATATAATTGGATAATAAGATTGTTAAGATGAATTCGTGATTAATTTTGTGTTCAATGGGTGAGTTGCACATTTTTTTTTTCTTTCAAAAAAAGATGAATTGGTAAGTTAAAAAATCACTACTCTTAACATTTTTATTGAATTTGAAATATGGTTAATAAATGTTAGTTTTAGTCGTATTTACAAGGAAGGTTAACAAAATTTATTTAAGAAAATTAGAAGTAATAAATAGTTTGAATGAGAAATTTTAATGAAATTTATTATATTTATATTTATATTTGAGGACAGTTATTTTTGAACATAGATAAATAACGAGGTCCGGATCGGCCCGCGCATTGCGGCGGGGTCTTTCGAGTTGCGTATTCGTAGTTAACGTAGCGTTATATATTAACAGAAGAAAAAAACGGACTGCTTGTTAAGTCCCGTTTTAGATGTCACCGTGTTAGTATTTTTTAGAAGGTGTCCGTTTCGAACGCAGCTAGTTACGTTTTGTTCGTAAAATTATTTCGAGTTGACCGGTGGTATCAAAAAAATTTAACGCGGGGCGTGCGAGAAGATACGGACCGTTAAAAATATGTGTGGAGTTTATATAAGATTTTTAATAAAATAATAATGTTACAATCTGTACTTTAACGACCCGTCAAAGTACACTTGACGACCATCGTTATCTTGGTCCCACAGCTTGATCATAACTCTATATGAATTTGATAAATAACCTTGCATTCTTTATTTAAAAATGATTTCCTATAAAGGAAACCTACCAAAATATGTAAGTTTAGAAAAACCACACATAAATTCTTAACCAAAAGTTGACCAAAACAAAGTCAACAAACACCCATAATTTAATGTATCAAAATAGAATACAAGTTAATGTTAACAAAAGCTGCCATCATAAATATGCAGACTCTCTAAGCACAGCGGAAGCAATCAATCATGAACCTGAGAATAAAACATGCGAGTAACTGTCAACAAAAATATTGAGTGAATTATAAGTTTAATATTGCAAACAATATTTAATTTAAACCGTAAAAATTTATGTTTGAAAACATAAAGCCTTATTTTGGACCACAAAAATTATATGCTCGAAAACATATAAAACATTATTCCATTAACCCGTGAGCCACCTGGTAACCACTTAACCAATTCCACCCTTACCAAACACAATATACACTGAACATGTGTATCTTCAAATAAATACGAAGTACTAATACATTCTGTCTTCAAAAATTGCTAGCGCGACTAGCACAAAATGGGGTTGTCAAACCCGATAGATCTATCCATAGGATTCGCGTTCACCAGTAGAAATCAGTGATTACAGTTACCATACTAGGGAATAATTTCGTTCAACTCACAATGAATAACTTAAACCAACTTTCACTTGTGTCCAATACAAAAAAAAAAAAAAAAAAAAAAAAATGCATGTATTCTCATCCCAAAAGAAATAAAATAGAAAAATGGGACTATAACTCACCTTAACGAAAATGAAGTAATATCACAGAAAACGTGAATTGCACGAAGTAAAGTGATCAAGAATGATCACAACGCCGACCTATAAATAAAGCAGGTCGATATAAATAACTAACTTATGTCAAGTCTTAGTATGATAGCTATAGTACTTGTTGCAAGTAATCATAGAACAACACTCAGTATGCTTCGGTTTGATCAGAACAGCGTAAGGACACGTACTTTCTATTTTTAGAAAGTTTCTATTTTAGCAGGTTTCCATTTTTGGAAAGTTTCTATTTTAGGAAAATTTCTATTTTAGAAAAATTTCTATTTTTAGTAAGTTTCTATTTTAGGAAAATTTTCATATTTAGAAAGTTACTATTTTTGGAAAGTTTATAAGTTAGGAAAGTTTCCTTAATTAGAAAGTCAACAAAAGTTAACTGAAAGTCAAAGTCAACCGAAAGTCTACTCAAAAGTCAACCTTGGTCAAACATAGTCAACATTGAATTTTAAAGTATAAATTATATTAATAATATAAGTTATAATGTTATTTAAAGTCATATATGTATAATCATGTCATCATAACATAAGTTTAATTAAATTAAAATGATTTATTAAAGTTAACATAAGTTTAAATGATATAATTAATATAACATAAGTATATAATTAAATAATTAAATATTAATCATAATATAAGTATTATTAATGAATAATAAATTTTAATCATATCATAAGTTCTATTAATTAATAATGAATTATTAATCATATCGTAAGTTTTAATTATAATTATTAAATCATAAGTATTTAATAATTAATTTATAATTAAATAATAACTAAGCCTTATAATAATTAAATAATTAATTAATCCTTATTATAAGTCTTATTATAATAATCTCATAACTAAGTATTTTTCATTAATAATAACAGTATTATTAATCATAAGTTTAATTAAAGTTTCATTAATCAAAATGTAATTAATAATGATATAATAAATATGTATATCATAAGTCTTAAATTTAATTAATCACTTTTATATCATAAGTAATATAATATAATGATAATGATAATCATTATTTATGTCATAAGTCAAGTTTTATAACCATAAGTTTTAATTAAAAGTTCATCGGGTCATAACTTAAGCCCCGGGTATCGGTTTTCGGCGAGTCTTATATATATCTCTGCCTAACCAAACCACCCGACACATTAGTGCACTCAAGAACACCCCAAGAACAGCCACCAAGTCATGACCATCAGCCATATATCAACTTGGAGCTTCAATCCGTTCAAAATCATGTTTTAGTCATAACGGGTGATCCGTGGCTCGGATTTCGATGACCCGAACATGAATGTTCATCTAATCATCAATCCTAACACACTAGTACACCCTTTAGGACTCCAAAAATGGTCACAAAGTCGGACCAAACCTAAACACATTCATTTTTATAATTTGATTTCATGAAAACATCATTTTAATCATAACTTAAGTTCCGGGAATCGAAATAACATGAATCCGGAGTCTAAAATCAATGTATTGATGAGAGGAACACATCTAGACACTTTACAAATACATCAGTTAAGTTTACAGAAATGATCATTTAGTTTGCTGTCTACAATCAATCAAACCGAAAACATGTGATAACAAGTAATTCTATGCATACAATCATTAATCCAACAATACACAAGTACTATACTATCAAAATAATCATCAAAAATAGAAAAATTAATTAAAAATCAAAAATCTAGGGTTAGGGTTTATACCCTAATCAAGAATCAAGAGATATGAACGCGTAGAGAACGATGCGGTGAATCCGGAAATGATAAAAGCCCTAAATTCCAAGCTTGATTTTGATTGAAGATGATGATGATGGTGAAGTGATAGGTGACGGCCAAAAGAAAAAATAAGAAGAAGAGGGAGAGAAAATAAGACTTGCTAGGTTTAGTATTAGGAATTTGAAAAATGTTAAAATGAAGTATAAAAGGCAAAATGAAAAATGAAGGGGGGTTTGGCCTATGGTCGGCCAAATTTTAGCATGGAGGTGGGGCCCATTGGCCCACTTTTATCATATAGATAATTACTTATGGCCTGAATACCAGAACGAAGCCCAAAACGCGAAAACACCGTTACGCGATTAAATCTTCGAAGAGATAACATATACGCGACGAATAAAATATATAAACACTATATATAATCATATGACATCAAAATATCATATTTAAATAATTTGGATTTATAAATCCCAGAAGTTTGGCCGTTGGTTTGTAAACCGAAAAGATTCGCCGGATAGAAATCCACGATACGTAGAAACGTACAAATTAAAATATGAATACAAATATTCATTTAACACATAACATTTAATATATTATTACTAAAATAATAATATAGATCATAGAAATGACGTGGCACGAATAATAATTAACGGACGTTAAATAATAAACGGTAAAAGATAACGGAAAAAGTAGGGTCGCGACATGTACCCCTGTAAAAATTGCAGATCATGATACAGTAGTTGAGGGGCTGTTTTTGTATGTGTGTGCTTTGTTGTCGTTTGGGAAACTAAAGGAGGCCCAAACGACATTGTTTGGCGCCTCCTTTAGTATATATGTGTGGAGTTTATATAAGATTTTTAATAAAATAATAATGTTACAAGCTGTACCCCTGTAAAAATTGCAGATCATACAGTAGTTGAGGGGCTGTTTTTGTATGTGTGTGCTTTGTTGTCGTTTGGGAAACTAAAGGAGGCCCAAACGACATTGTTTGGCACCTCCTTTAGTATATAAAAAGTAAATAGATGTACATTTTTACCATATTTGCTAGTTATTGTGACACTGGGCAAGATCATATCTAAATTAACTTAATTATTCATCTTCTCTTATGCTAGGTGTTTAATAAATAAAATTATAAATGTTTAATTCATTTATTATTATTATTATTATTATTATTATTATTATTATTATTATTATTATTATTATTATTATTATTATTATTATACATATACTAATTGAACACCAACTTTTGGTCGTTTCTTCATTATAAAAACGACATCCAAAACATAATTTACATATCCGACCCTCAACTATCATCTAAACTGCAATTTTCTCAGGGATAAAAATCGTCAAATCATTATTCTATTAACAAAAAACTTAACCAAACTTCACCGCAATTTTTACCAGGCTATATCTTCCTGCTCGCCAAATGTTAAATTTTTCCCGCACCACCGTTCTCAGAATAATTTTATGAACACAACGCAACTAATTATACGCGAAACAGACACCTTTTAAAAAAACGCTAAACGCACCGACATCTAAAACAGGGTTTAACACATGGGCCGTTTTTGCTTTTATATATACATAACGCTACGCTAACTATGAATATGCAACCCGGAAGGTCCCGCCGCAATGCACGGGCCGATCCGGATCTCGTTGATAAATATTAGATATGTACAGATATTACTACTTTAACGTACGCTATATGATGCACATTAGATAAAACAAAACACTTTGAAGTTTGAACCAACTTCAAATATGTGAAATTTCTCAATTTAATAAAAGAGAGTGATAAATTCATTTAAATCCTTAATTTTGCATGAGATCTGTATAATCACATGTAATTGGATATTACCCATCTTCTATTAGGGGAAGTAATTCTCGCAACCTGATTGGTCCACGTGGCCTCCCCTCACATGAATTTACTGTTCACACTATTTTTTTTCACGTTTTTTATTTAAATTACTTTTATTGGGCTTCAAATATTACTGAGAGGGAAGCGTGCACCATTGAATAGCAGACCATTACCATCGTTTGACTCAAAGGTAGCGTGAAAAAAGGGATTGACACCATACTCTCTTCCACTTTCTTCACCTTACTTCTTTAATCATACCATTTCTTTAATTTCATTCAATTCCTAACTCCACAAATCCAAAGCGTGATTGATGTTTTAAAATCGAGTGAATATTGAGGTAAAAATTAGGGTTTCTCAAATTTACCTCAAACTCGTGATGCGACTGTAATGACTGCCATGGTCCGACGTCACTGTTATAGCCAATATCCTAGCCATAGCAGCTATCTCTGATGTCAGAATCGTTGAATGGTATTTTTTCTGTAACATCTTTTGTCGATTAAATATTTAATTGTTTGAATTTTTTTTGGCTATTTATACAAAAATTTGTTTTATTGGGTTTTTGATAGGGTTTGCCAAAGATCTAAATCTCACGGTATGATTATCCTTTCGTTTTAGGGTTTATGATTCTTTGTTTCCATTTGTTGTTCGTCTAATCCTCTGATGGTTCTACCGGGAGTACTGGTTCGGGGTGTCAATCGTCGGATACTTCTTTTAGGCAACTTGCTACAACTTGCTACCAGATGTTACTCGCAGCGTCACAATAATGTTTCATTTTTAGGCATTGATGGTAATCCTTTTGTGGTGCTTTATGATTTATGAGAAAAGTTTGTTGTTTTGTAACAATGAACGTTTTCTATTTTTTAAGATTTTCTTTCCTGCTGGCTTTATTTGCAGATGTTGTTTCTATGTCTGTTGCTACTGTATTTACTCAACCGCGTGCTTGAATACTTGGAACATCATATATGCTTTCTGCAACCTTTGATTCTTCAGGTTGCTTGTTTGCTATTATATTATTAGCTATTAAATACAACAAATTATGTAAATTGTTATTGGTATAATGTACATTGTTAGATGGCGTTTATATTTCCTTTTACCGCCATATTGTTTTGAGAAGCTTCTTAGTAACCAGTTTGCTATCCAGGTACTGAACTTGATTTCTTATTATTCATAATAGATGTGGTAAAATGAGCAGGTCAGATGAGTTAGATGATATGACATAACAGGTTTAGGTAAAAATAAACCCTTAGAATGTGTCATATAAGATTAAAATTAACCATGGTATATAAGACTAAACCCCTAGATGGGATCCTCTATTTTTATTGTTGTTGTTGTATGTAGCATCACAAATGCTCATTATTTGTTTGCTTCATCAGTTATTGTGTGTGTGTTTTTTTATATATATTTCCGTTTTTATGTAGAGAGTACACTGAAATGCAGGAACTTGAGGGTAGGAAACTTAGGGTTAATTCAGGACCAGCTCCAAGCAAAGGAGAGTCTTCATTCAGAGGGTAAAGAGAAGGTAGTAGAGGCAGCTTTGGCGGTGATGGAAGTCGTGGTGGCGGGTACGGTGGTGGGTCAAAGAGTTTTGGTTTAGTTACATACGTTTCAGCTGATGATGTTAATTAAAAAAGCTATCGAGTCGTTAGATGGTTTTGTAAGTATTTGCATTATATTTATCTAAAAAATTATTTTAAAGTTTTGTTCTCGGATTTCGTTAGTATTTGTTGTGCAAAACGTTGATGGTAGAAATATTCGAGTCAAAAGAAAGAAACTTTCATTCGGAGATGAAAATAAGAAACAAAACATGAGACAGGTGGAAAATCACAGCGGTATCGTTGTTGGAATCAAATGCAGAGACGGCATTGTTATCGTATGTATTATGTTTATTTAGCTTAAAATCTTTGAAATCATATAATTACGTTTTATAGTTTAGTGATTTGTGAATAAATTTGTTGGTTATAAGGAGTGAAGAAGCTGATTGCATCAAAAATGATGTTACTTGCATCTAATTGTAGAATTCATTCTGTACATCATCATTCTGGAAGGGTAAATAGAAGTTTATGATATTTGTAGTTTTGTAGTAGAAATTTGCTATTTGCTCAAGGTGTTTTAATTGATATTATACGATACAGGGCGTAGCTGGGTTAGCTGCTAATGGCAGACAGATTGTTGCAAGAGCTAAATCTGAAGCAAACAACTATGAAAGGTTTTTTTTTTTTTTTTTGCAATTTGAATGATTGTATGAGTGTGGTTAAGGGTTATCGCTGATAAAGTCCTTACTTGGTTTTGAACAATGTCTTAACTTGTGCTGGGTTGCCATTTCATTACCTATATTATGTCTGGGATGTATTAAATACACATATTTAGGTTTCATTAATGTTTCAGGGTTTGCATACCGATCAAAGCCTGTCGAAAATCGACGAAGAACAACTGTCCCGTGTTTTGATTTTCGTTTAGTTGATCTTTCTCCTGTTCTTCCTCACGATCATATCAGTGGTAAAATTTGTCTCCTCCTTCGATGTTGTTACTTCCAATTAGATATTAAATGGTTATTTTCCCCTTCCCTTAGATTCTTTAAAATTTGGAAGTTATAGATTATGCAAGTGTGATGATTATATATTTTGTGCTATTTAATATGTTTACTAGCGGTGGCAGACGACGGTTATCTACGGTGTTGTTTTAACCCATTTGCTTTTTGAGAGAGATTCATCTGTGACGGTATGTATATGTTTTTGTTGTAGGGTTTATATTTAATTGTTCTATTATATGTCGTCATCTTTAGTTTAAGCCTTTCATTTGTGACGCTCCTATGTGTCAATCAACGGGTGTTTATTCAAGGCAGGTTGCTACCAGATCTCTGTTATGCAGTCGTAATGAAGCTGATCTACGTCTGTGATGGATAATCTTTCGAGGTTTCCTTCTGTTGGTATCCCTGGTTTTGTATGTTATCAAAGTGGTAGTATGCTATTTCCTGTCAATTTTTTCCTTTTTGTATCTGTTTGGTCTCTTTTTGTGTCCTTATAGTTACTTCATTTGAAGGTGTTGGTGGGTCTATGTCTGCTGTTGGACTTCCTATTCAACCATCAAGTTTAGTAATTGCTACTGATTACAGTTGTTTTTAATTATGTGTTATGTGTTGAATTCCAGTTGTGTTATTCTTTTGGTTATAAGTTTTTATAATTGTTGGATAATGTGTGTTTATTTATATAAGTATGTTGAGTTGTAGCCTTTATTATGTATTACATGAACGCTAGCGACGTTTATTTTTTCGTGACCATACCAAGGGGAAATGTATGGGTAAGTTGTTTATTTTCATGCTAAAGTCTGTTACATATAAATTATAGATTCCTGTAACAACCCAAACCAAACCACGAACCAACCCGCTTAAAATGTCACAAAAAAAAAAATTATTTTTGCTGTTCAGCTAATGGCGCGGCGCGCCAGGAATTCGCACGGCGCGCAGAATGGCCTGGGCAGCCCGCTGTATCCGAAAGTCAAAATCACGAAAATGTTTGACCTTTTCCCGGCATAATTAGACAAAACGCTTTCAACCACAAATTCATATATGTAAAACTAACACATTCCATTAATAAAATTAGTTTTACGAAGCGGGGCCCACACGACCCAAATTACAAGTTTAATACATAATCATGAGTTTCGACCACCAAAAAGTTTAAATGCCAAACGACTCAACGAGCATGGTGTTTGGTGTTAAACTACCCAAGTCTCGGTCAAACTCCAAAAAGCCAACACTTCCAAAAAGGCATCCCCTATCAACAAAGCGGGAACTCTACTCCAAAATAATGCCCTTACCCTTGTCCACAACCGAACCTATAAAAAGGTAAACAACGAGAGGGTAAGCAAAGCTTAGTGAATGCAATAATTATACATATACATATATATAATATATCTACTTGCAAACACTTACACAATACCGTACACAAGCTAGCAATTCGACAACCATGCAAAACATTATGCATATACCAATAACCGCAATTCACATTTGAGCTAGCAATAACAAAAGCATATAGTTCATAATTAAATATGCTAATACACAATTCATACAACCATGGATAACCAATCGTAAAAGGAATGGTACTCAAATTTCCCATTGGTGTTCATAACAACTGTTAGTGCACAACACATATATCACTAACCCTTGGACAACACATATCCGTTTATAAAATCGTTAGTGTACAACACATATAACACTAAATCGGACAACACATATCCATTCATAAATCATTAGTGTACAACACATATAACACTAAATTGGACAACATATATCCGTTCTTAAAACCGTTAGCGTACAACGCATATATCACTAACTTGGACAACACATATCCATTTCTACAAGTAAACACATCATATACATACATGTATACTTATTCCACTCACCTTACGCCTTCGGTGAATCAATAAACCAAGCTTGAATCTTCAAGGTAACGCACCTATTATAATGTACATATAATCAATCAACCATTCAAATTGGTCAAACTCACAACACTCACCATTACTAAGTCATTTTGACCCATTTGGGCACTTACCCTAAAATCGGGTCAACTCACACCAAAACCCTAATATTAGCCAAGATATGTTTAAAACACACTTCAACACAAGGTTTATGCATTAATCACAAACATTAACTAACTTAGATCCATTTTGACCCATTTGACCAATTTAAGGTCAACACACCCATTTCGGGTCATCCACTAACCCACACATCACCCATTTACACATACATAGGTGTGCTAGCAATTTACTAACTAATTTGAGTTCATAACATCAATTTAACACTTTGAAACCCCTAGTTAGTCATCCTTGAGTCTACATAACCCTAGTTAGTCATCTTTGAGTCTACATAACCCAAATTCACCCAAAACACCCAATTCACCAACAAATGGGTTTTAAGTTCATCACTTACCCCAAACCCTAACCCTTAATCAAATTAAAATCAAGAAATCAAGATTAGAGCATACCACTACCACCAAGACGTAGCTAGAGGAAAGATGAACAACTTTAATGCTTGCACTTAGACCCGATTCAACCTTCTTCTTCTTTGTTTTGAGCTCTCTCCCAGACCAGAATCTGTCTCCTTTTTAAGATATGTACAACAAAACCCCACTTCAAGCATCTTAATTACACTTATGTACACAACAAGTAAACGGGTCATACAACTCTCCCCCAAGCCGCATGACAAGAGGGAAGATAAACCAACACGAACTCTTCGGGCTCCCAAGTAAACTCGGAACCTTTACTACGACGCCATTGGACTTTAAAAGTCCTTACCTCTTTATGTCTCAACCTTTTGACCTTCTCATCGAGTATAGCAATCGGCTCCTCAATATAATCTAACTTATTGTTTAGCTCGATCTCGTTTAATGGCACCCAAGATGAATCATCCGCAAGACACTTACGGAGATGGGAAACATGAAATGTATTATGGATCCCCGCAAGCTCTTCGGGTAATTCCAAACGATACGCGACTTCACCAACACGAGCTAAAACCTTAAATGGCCCAATAAACCGAGGAGCTAACTTTCCCCGTTTTCGAAATCGAATAATACCTTTCCATGTCGAAACCTTAAGCATCACCATGTCACCTTCTTGAAATTCGGTCGTTCGTCTACGTTTGTCGGCATACGACTTTTGCCTATCTTGAGCCTTTTTCAAATGCTCTCCAATCATATCAATCTTGCTATTCGTCTCCAAAACCAAATCGGTACTTCCGATTTCCTTTTGACCCACTTCACCCCAACAAATTGGAGTTCGACACCTTCGCCCATAAAGCATCTCATAAGGTGGCATCCCGATACTAGTATGATAACTATTATTGTACGAGAATTCCACCAAAGGTAAGTGCTCATCCCAACTACCACCGAAATCAATAATACACGCCCGTAACATATCCTCTAGAGTTTGATTCGTACGTTCAGTTTGAGCGTCCTTTTGATGATGGTACGCTGTGCTCAATTTCAATTGTGTACCCATATCTTCATGAAACTTTTCCCAAAACCGAGATGTAAAACGAGTATCTTGATCCGAAATAATAGATATAGGAACTCCGTGTCAAGAGATGACTTCCTTGATAAACAACTTAGCCAAGGTCTCCGACGATATCGCTTCCCGAATGGGAAGAAACAAAGAACTTTTTGTCAATCGATCAACTATCACCCAAATCGAATCAAATTGGGTTCCCGCCGTTTTAGGTAACTTTGTGATGAAATCCATGGTAATGTGCTCCCATTTCCACTTCGGGATTTCTAACGGTTGTAACTTACCATACGGCTTTTGGTGCTCGGCCTTAACTTGCAAACACGTGAAGCATTGCTCAACATACTTTACAACATCTCGTTTCATGCCCGGCCACCAATAATCTTTCCTTAAATCAAGATACATTTTCGTTGCGCCCGGATGAATGGAATACTTTGACTTATGTGCTTCATCAAGTAGCACTTGTCGATAATCACCCATCTTAGGCACCCACACTCTTCCTTGAAAAGACAACAAACCACGCGAACCCATAGTAATGAATTCCGATTGCCCCACAATTCGTTCCGCATGCTTGTTGTGAACGTAAGCCTCTATTTGAATCCCACCAAGTTTTTCAAGAAAATCGTTAGTAATAATCATGTGTAACAACCCCAATCGTAACGCCGGGTGATGACTCTTTCGACTTAACGCATCCGCGACCACATTCGCCTTGCCCGGATGATAAAGTATTTCACAATCATAATCTTTCACCACGTCCATCCACCTACGTTGACGATAATTCAAATCTCGTTGATTAAAGAGATGTTTCAAACTCTTATGATCCGAATATATCGTACTCTTGACACCATACAAGTAGTGGCGCCAAATTTTCAATGCATGTACCACCGCCAACTCAAGATCATGAGTCGGATATCTCGTTTCGTGTTCCTTTAATTGTCGAGAGGCATAAGCGATGACTTTACCTCTTTGCATTAGAACCAAGGTTGGAGAATTCGGATCTTGGGGAGATCTCGTTTGGACTTTTTAGGGAGATCTCGGCATCTCGGAATAATCTCGGAGAGATCTCGGACGTTGGCTTACGTTGACTTTATAGTTTTTTTAATAAATATATACATAAAAACATAAATATATGTATATTTATATACGTTTTTACGAGATTTTACAAAAATATTCGAGAAATGAGCGAGAAAATCTTAGAAATTACGAATTTTACAAGAAAATCTTACAAATTAGCAAGAAAATCCGAGAAATCGTGGCTTTGACTAAGTTTGACCCCGAACATCTCGTCTCGGTTGCCTTCTAAAAACGAGATCTCGGGGGAGATCTCGGGGAGATCTCAGGAGATTTACAACACTGATTAGAACACACCCGAGCCCATTTAACGAAGCATCACAATAAACCATCATGTCTTCCACTCCTTCCGGCAACACTAACACCGGAGCTTGACACAACTTCTCTTTTAACAATTGAAAAGCAATTTCTTGCTCGTTCTCCCAATTAAACCTCGTGTTCTTCCTCGTCAATTTCGTCAACGAAGAAGCGATCTTAGAAAAGTCTTAGATAAACCGACGATAATAACCGGCCAATCCGAGAAAACTTCGGACCTCCGTAGGCGTAGTCGGTTGTCTCCAACTCTTCACCGTCTCAATCTTCCCCAGATCTACTTGAATACCGTCTTTGTTCACAATGTGGCCAAGGAATTGAACCTCCCTTAGCCAAAATTCACATTTGGAGAACTTAGCATACAACTTCTCCTTTCGTAATGTCTTCAATACCTCACGCAAATAACGTTCATGTTCGTTCATACTTTTCGAGTAGACTAGTATGTCTTCAATGAACACAATCAAAGACTTGTCCAACATAGGTTGGCACACTCGGTTCATAAGGTCCATGAATGCCGCCGGTGCATTCGTAACACCGAAAGGCATAACTACAAACTCAAAATGCCCATAACGCATTCGAAAAGCCGTCTTCTCAATATCTTCCTCACGGACCCGCATTTGATGATAGCCGGACCGCAGGTCAATCTTTGAGAAATACGTCGCACCTTGGAGTTGGTCAAACAAATCGTCAATCCGAGGCAATGGATAACGATTCTTGATCATCACTTTATTCAACTCCCGGTAATCGATGCACATCCGCATACTACCATCCTTCTTCTTCACAAATAAAACCGGAGCGCCCCATGGCGAAGCACTCGGTCGGATAAAACCCTTTTCAAGTAACTCTTGGGTTTGATTTAACAATTCTTGCATTTCTGTCGGCGCTAAACGATAAGGAGTTTTAGCAATGGGAGTAGCTCCCGGAACCAACTCAATGTGAAATTCAACTTGTCTTTCCGCCGGAACACCCGGTAACTCATCCGGAAAAACGTCTTCAAATTCACTTACCACTGGAATTTCACGAATAGGTGGTGGTTCATCACGAGTATCAACAACATGGGCAAGAAAAGCCATGCCACCACAAACAAGAAAACGACGTGCTCGTGCAAAAGAACATATCGGCACAAGTCTTCTTCGTTTATCGCCATGAATAATTAACTCTCCCCCACTTGGGGTCTTTACCCAAATAAACTTATCATGGCATGCGATATCGGCTCTATAACGATCGAGCCAATCCATACCAACGACGATATCAAAATCACCCAAAGTCATCGGAATGAGATCGATTTTAAAACTTTCGGCACCAAACACAACGTTACAATTTTTACACACATCAACCACTAGCGCCGTCTTGCAATCCGCTATTTCAACTTCTACCGGATGACTTAACTTAACTAGCGGTTTATTTAACTTAGGCACGAATCTTGGAGAAACAAACGATAAATTGGCACCACTATCAAATAGGATTCGTGCCGGATTAGAGTTAACCATGAAAGTACCTGAGATAACTTCGTTCAATTGTTTAGCTTCATCATTGGTCATCAAATAATTTCGACCCCTAGCCGTACCCGCCGCCTTTTCTAACCGCTTAACATTATCATTACGCAACTCGGGACACTCGGGCCTTTTGTGCCCTTCTTTACCATAATTGAAACAAATAAATTTGGGTGTGGAAGGTGAGTTGGGGCAATCACGAGAGATGTGACCTTTTTGCCCACAAGTATAGCAAGTGGGTACATGACCACCGGAGCCACCTTTCTTCACACTATTAACACTTTCGGAGCCCTTCTTGTTCTTTTTGTTGGAAAAGCTCGATTGACTCGAATTCTCGAACTTCCTCTTACCAAAAGTAAAACTACTCTTTCTCAACACAAGCGCTTCAAAACCCTTCGCCATATTGAACAATTCATCAAAGCTCTTCACCACGTTCACACTAATTTTCTCTTGATAGTTATCATTCAAGATTCGATAGAAATCTTCTTTCAACATTTTATCATTCCCGACATACTCCGGGCAAAATTGGGTCTTGGACAAAAACACGGATTTGAGAGTGTTTAAATCCATAGACCCTTGCCTCAAGGAACGTAGCTCGTCCTTAAGCCTAGTAAGATCAGCCGAAGTTCGGTATTCATCGAAAAACTCCACCTTGAATTCATCCCATGTGAACTCCATGCATTGTTATTCGCCATAAAGTCGGATCGTCTCGTCCCACCACAATTTAGCATCACCTCTTAACATGCTACAACCATATCTCGTCTTTTTATCAAGAGGGCATTCAAACGTACGAAAAGCCCCTCCATATCGGAGATCCAACGGGCACTCTTAAGTGGGTCCCGTTCACCATCGAAGGTAGGAGGTTGAGAGTCCTTGAAATTCTTATAGAAGAAGTCCCGTCTCCCCACATTATCCTCTTGAAGAACGGCCTTAACTTGCTCCTTTACCACATTGACTAGTTGCTCGTCAATCGTGTCTAGGAACATCTTTTTAACATCTTCGAGAAACTCTGCTTTTTGACGTTTAAAGATGGCCTCAACTTTGGCCGTGAACTCAACGTCCTCACTCGTACTTCCATCATTGGTGTCGTGTCCATTTCTCATCTTCATTCTATAAAACGGAAAAGATTTAAACAACGAAACGAAAGGACTTAACACATATGTATATACATATACACCACACTACCCCATCTTGCTCAACAATCGTCGTACATCGCTTGTTTGATACGATTTGAACCCTTAACAATGGTAGCTAATCATTGTTACGCGAGCACGTCGCATTAACTTGCTAGTACAACGTCTATCTCGCTTGATGATTGCTAACACAACACAAAACAATTAGCGCAAGGTTAGTTCACATAAACCTAAGCACTAATCAACTCCCGGTCCGACCCGTCTCCTAAAAGTCCCACATAAAGCGCATACACAATTAAGTCTAAGTCTAGGCACCTATCTCAAGTCGCCTAAATCCCTTAAACCATGCTCTGATACCACTTGTAACAACCCAAACCAAATCACGAACCAACCCGCTTAAAATGTCACAAAAAAAAAATTTATTTTTGCTGTTCAGCTAATGGCGCAGCGCGCCAGGCATTCGCGCGGCGCGCAGAATGGCCTGGGCAGCCCGCTGTCTCCGAAAGTCAAAATCACGAAAATGTTTGACCTTTTCCCGGCATAATTAGACAAAACGCTTTCAACCACAAATTCATATATGTAAAACTAACACATTCCATTAATAAAATTAGTTTTACAAAGCGGGGCCCACACGACCCAAATTACAAGTTTAATACATAATCATGAGTTTCGACCACCAAAAAGTTTAAATGCCAAACGACTCAACGAGCATGGTGTTTGGTGTTAAACTACCCAAGTCTCGGTCAAACTCCAAAAAGCCAACACTTCCAAAAAGGCATCACCTATCAACAAAGCGGGAACTCTACTCCAAAATAATGCCCTTACCCTTGTCCACAACCGAACCTATAAAAAGGTAAACAACGAGAGGGTAAGCAAAGCTTAGTGAATGCAATAATTATACATATACATATATAATATATCTACTTGCAAACACTTACACAATACCGTATACAAGCTAGCAATTCGACAACCATGCAAAACATTATGCATATACCAATAACCGCAATTCACATTTGAGCTAGCAATAACAAAAGCATATAGTTCATAATTAAATATGCTAATACACAATTCATACAACCATGGTTAACCAATCGTAAAAGGAATGGTACTCAAATTTCCCATTGGTGTTCATAACAACCGTTAGTGCACAACACATATATCACTAACCCTTGGACAACATATATCCGTTTATAAAATCGTTAGTGTACAATACATATAACACTAAATCGGACAACACATATCCATTCATAAATCATTAGTGTACAACACATATAACAGTAAATTGGACAACATATATCCGTTCTTAAAACCGTTAGCGTACAACGCATATATCACTAACTTGGACAACACATATCCATTTCTACAAGTAAACACATCATATACGTACATGTATACTTATTTCACTCACCTTACGCCTTCGGTGAATCAATAAACCAAGCTTGAATCTTCAAGGTAACACGCCTATTATAATGTACATATAATCAATCAACCATTCAAATTGGTCAAACTCACAACACTCACCATTACTAAGTCATTTTGACCCATTTGGGCACTTACACTAAAATCGGGTCAACTCACACCAAAACCCTAATATTAGCCAAGATAGGTTTAAAACACACTTCAACACAAGGTTTATGCATTAATCACAAACATTAACTAACTTAGATCCATTTTGACCCATTTGACCAATTTAAGGTCAACACACCCATTTCGGGTCATCTACTAACCCACACATCACCCATTTACACATACATAGGTGTGCTAGCAATTTACTAACTAATTTGAGTTCATAATATCAATTTAACACTTTTAAAACCCTAGTTAGTCATCTTTGAGTCTACATAACCCAAATTCACCCAAAACACCCAATTCACCAACAAATGGGTTTTAAGTTCATCACTTACCCCAAACCCTAACCCTTAATCAAATTAAAATCAAGAAATCAAGATTAGAGCATACCACTACCACCAAAACGTAGCTAGAGGAAAGATGAACAACTTTAATGCTTGCACTTAGACCCGATTCAACCTTCTTCTTCTTTGTTTTGAGCTCCCTCACTCTAGAAAAACCTTCTCTCTCTAAAATTGAATGGATGAGGTTGAAGTAGATGGAAATGGAGTTAATGAGGCTCCACCAACTGGTCTAAAGCCTTAAAGTCGAATTCCTTGTGATTTTACCAATTTGCCCTCAAAATATCTAATTTAAAAAAAAGAATCTGTCACAGTGCATCGGCGCGGCGCACCATATGGCCGCGCGTCGCGCAAAACTCCCAGACCAGAATCTGTCTCCTTTTTAAGATATGTACAACAAAACCCCACTTCAAGCATCTTAATTACACTTATGTACACAACAAATAAACGGGTCTTACAATTCCTGAATGGCATTCATAAGAGGACTAAAGAATGTTTTTTCCTATACAGCGCCTACCAGAAGAAGCACTTGAGATACCAGAGTTAGTTGGCGGGTTCACTTATGAATGCGTTGATACTTTCGACAGAACCTACACCTGGAAGCTATTGGAAACCAGAAACACATCGAAACGAAAGTTGTATGTCTCTACTGGCTGGAGGAGATTCCTCAATTTAAATGACTATGAAAAAGGCGACGAAGTGTGGATTGTATTTGAGCGTACTGAAACCAGGTTCTGCGTTGCATGGGATGACGTTCACGATTTTGATGAGCTTATGTGATTGATCTGTTTAGCAATGCAAGCCTTAAGATTCTGCACATTTTCAGCACCATATGCAGAATTATTAGAAGTTTTTTATATATCTATTGACCTAGTGTGTTTGTCTTTTGATGGTTAGACATTAAACTTGTAGTACTTATGTTATTAATGATGTAAATTGTGGTAAACGATTTCCGATGGGTATGCCACTTCTAATGAATGACTATAACCTCTGAAGGTTAATTTTGAACTGTTTAATTTTTTTCAAACCCTTATCTTTATCTAAATTTTATCAATAATATTTAGCCGCGTAGCGCGTACCTTCAATCTTGTTACAATCATATGTGACTATCTTGCGTTTTTAATCATAGCCATTGATTATATTGATCTAAGAGTTGATATTTATCCTCTGATTTTCAAACAAAATTAAAGATACAAATGAATATTTGCCCTTTACTTCAATCATATCAGTTTATAAATTTATGACTATAGCATGCTATTTTTCAAAATTAGTCCTTAATAAATTCTAATAAAAAATTTGTATAAAATATCATATATATGAAAGTATTTTAGAAAATTTGAGTGCATCTGTAACAATAAATAAGTGTCGAGAAATGTCACCACAATTGAGGAACTTTAGACATTATTATGATAACTTGAATCAAAGATACGACTAACTTCAAATAATGCTAAACCCAACTTTAAGTACCCTTAGAATCTCTTTAACTTAAACATACTAAAAGACATTTTTAAGTTAACTTCAAATAATGCGCTTCTGATCTTAAAGTAATGTGTGTCAAAATCATGTTAAGTGTGTATGTTTCCCTTTAACTAAATAAATAAATAAATACTTCCTTCTCCATAATTTAGATTTATTGTCCAGTATAATTTTTAGAATGTCTCAAATTAATTGGTTACTCCTATAAATAAATAAAAATAATAAAGTAGAATTGCATTATACTCTTAATTCTTAATGTATATACATAGGACAAAATGATACTAATCAATAAATAAGAGATAAAATTAAAAATGTAACAAAAAATATATAGTTATTTTTATCTTAAATATGTGTTTTTTTTGTCTAGTGACAATTGAATTGAGACGAAAAAATTATTAAATATTAAATATAATTATAAAAAGTAGTTATGCTTTCATTTTAGGGTAAAGTCTAAAAAAGCCAAAAGTGAAAGACAAATATTGAAATTAACCAAAACTAGGATTAATCTTGGCAAAGAAATGATGTGATCAAAAGTTATGTGGATTCATTACCTAAAGATATATAGTACAACCAATCGTAATCTTAATACGGAGTATGCACATTTTTAAAAGGTTCATTCACAACTGAAAATAACAGAGCAGCTGAAAATAACAGAGCACAAGCGCACATCATCTTCATTCTTTTTCTTCTTCTACATTTCCTTTAAACCAGAACCTAAATCATAAATTACAATAAAAACCCAATTCTGTTTTCAATAAACATAACGCATTATGAAGATCTTGTAAGATTGTTTCATTATCAATCAATAACGCGTGAAAAAGATCTAGATCTACAAAAAGAACAAGTCTTTGGGCTGCTAATGAGGTAAAGTTTCTTGCTTTATAATGTTGCATGGTTTGGGGTGATAAGTTTTTGATAAAGTTTGTATCTTTCATCCAAATTGTTACTTAAAATTTGTGCTTTACAGATATAATCCATTTTGGCAATTGATTGAATCAAGAATTGGGGCTGCTAATGAGGTAAAGTTTCTTGCTTTTTTGTACTTTTATTAAATTACAATAAAATCTTGATAAAGTTTGAATTTTTCTTCCAAGTTATGACCCAGTAGTTGTAATTACAGATTAAATCAGTTGTGGGCATTGTTGTGTGAATGAAATGAAAGAGGAAATTGAGGTTCTGAAGGGAAGACAACAATGACAAGTGGGTCATTGGGTCAAAGATCTTCAAGCTATGGTTCTTTATTACAAAATCAACAACAGTTACAAAATGGAGGTGTATTCTTACAACAAAAAGTCAATCAGTCAACCCCACCTATTGCTTCAAGAAAAGCTTCAAAGATGTTTGTTAATAAAGATAAGGAGAATTTGTTCATGTGGATGTTTAAATTTGTTCACAGAAAAAAAGTTGGAATGTTATTATTATGTCTTGTTTCAGTTGCAGCTTTGTTATGGGTACTTTATGTTGGCAAAGGTTTGATTTTTTTCCTATTTAAATCACTTTGAATTTGCTTGATTAGCTTAATTTGATTCTTCAGAACCAACCAATTTTTCTCAAATCAAAATTATAATTTATAATTTATTCTCATTTATTCATGGTTGTATAATTGTTGTACCTTCCTAGCCATAATTTGTTTTTTAAAATGTAGTAATAATTCATTTTTGTTCTTCATAAACGTCCTTTTAGCTTCATTGCATTTTGTACATTTCATAGTAATAATTCAAAGTACTTTCTAGGTTTGCAGAAGCAATTCAGGGGATGTTTACTTTTTTTTTTTTAAGTCCTGTTTCCATTGCGTCTTAATGGGAAAGGGGTGTCTGATTTTATGTCTCCTAGAAAGACCAATTTTTCAGATTAAGTGACGTGTTAAGTGACAAAGAAACGACACTTTTACTTACTCAATTAAGAGCTGTACACAAACAGATCATTAAGTGAAAAGTAAATACACCCGGTTTTATAACTCTGATAATTACTTCATTTGAATTTAATTGATTCTGAGTCAAACTTAGTTCCGGGTCCTTGTTAGTTGTGGTGCAATTTGTACAGTTTTAGCTCAATTTCATTTCTTGGTCTGCACACAAATTTAATTTTCATAACTTGCATCTTGATTGATTTTGTCTTCATCTTCAAAATTTTATACAATCTACTTTCCTATTAATGTTTTCAGCTCAATATCCTTTTGAACCAATACTTGCTGCATTTTGGTTAAACTTGTGCTTAATATAGTTTTGGGTTATAATTCTTCTAATGATGTTTCACTTAATTTTGTCTTACTTTAGATGATGACTTTGAGCAATTAAGAGTTCATGTTTGGTTGCAGGTGATGTTACACAAGTTCAAAATAACCAAAGTATAGAAAATAAGAACAATTCCATCCCTAGAATTTTACCTATGAGCGGTGATGATGAAACGGTTCAAGCTATTAATTCTTCGTTATTAAATCAAGAAATGAAGGTTACTTTAAATCATGAAAAAACAATTATAATCACCATGTCACCACCTCCGCCGCCACCACCACCACCACCACCGCCACCACCACCGCCACCACCGCCGCCTCCACCACCACCTGTTTATTTCACTGGATACACCCTTCCTCATGGCCATCCTTGTGAAACATTTACAATGCCGCCTCCACCGGCAGACAAGAAAAGAACGGGTCCACGTCGTAAGTATTTTAAAATCTCATTCAATTTTCGTGAATTAGTTTATCTTTTTTTAAAAAGTTTTTAACTTTTACTGCTTGTCAGCATGTCCGGTTTGTTACCTTCCTGTTGAAGAAGCTATTGCTTTGATGCCAAAAGCCCCGTCATTTTCCCCGGTCCTTCAAAATCTGACTTACATTCATGAAGAAAATCTAACCAAAAGTGAATTTGGAGGTTCAGAATTTGGTGGATACCCTTCTTTGAAGCAAAGATTTGAATCTTATGACATTAAGGAGTCAATGGCCGTCCATTGCGGGTATGTTTACCCCCAAAAATTATTGACACACTTTTTATCTACAGGTTGCAAAATGGGTGGGTCGGATTTGGTAACTGGTCGAAATGGGTAGTATTTTGGTAGGGGATCATTAATACCCAATTTAAGATCCTTCTATATTACTCTATGCACTAAAAGGACACAATGGGCAACTTTTGACCCATTCACTAATAGAAACCTTTCCATGCTAGTTGTATTGTTTCTTTTTTTTAATTTACTGGTTTGACCCATTAGAGTTGCAACACAACCTGGATCCTCCAATTCATGAGTAGATGGGTCATGGGTCGATATATCACCTCTGGTTTTCATACATCAGATCTTGTTAGTTCCCGTTAACTTTTGCGTGGCTAATTTGTAACAATGCAAACAGATTTGTAAAAGGAGACAAACCAGGACGCGGAACAGGATTCGATATCGATGATTCAGATCTTTATGAGATGGATCAGTGTAACGGAGTGGTGGTTGCTTCGGCCATATTTGGTATCATCTTATACCTTCTTTTCAAACTTAACAGTTTTTAAGTTTTTCAATTTTTTTTTTTTTTTTTTTTTTTCTAATGATCAACCTTACAGGCGCTTATGATTTGATTCAACAACCCAAGAACATTAGTGAAGCTGCAAAGAAAAATGTTTGCTTTTTCATGTTTGTTGATGAAGAAACGGCTAACTTCTTAAGAAATTCAAGTGATCTTGATGGTAGCAACAGAATTGGATTATGGAAAATCGTTGTTGTCCACAACTTACCATATACTGATCCAAGACGAAATGGAAAGGTATTCTTTATACATGTATACTCTTTTTCAACGTACTTTTTTTAGTTTTTTTAGTAATAAATATAAATACAAACACCATATGCAAGTATATATATTAATTCATAAACAGAAAAGATCAGACAAGTTTCGTCGTGTTGTCCTAATTAGGTTGTTGCATGTTGGAGCAATGGCATACTATAGTTTTTTTCCACTATGTATACATCATTCTACAACGCTGGCTCCAAGGTTGAGAAATGTTTAATGTAATATTAATACTATGATCAATTGGGTGTTAATCCGAGGTTGATTAGTTTAACATAAAGGTGGCAGTTTTGACCCGTTTAGCCGATTTGGGTTGTATTATATCTCAAACGGGTCAAAATCGAAGTGTATTTCTAATGCATACAACCTCCTAAGCTATTGTATTTGGAGATTTCAATTACTATCGTTTCTGTAATAAATAAAAAAAAAAAAAAAAAAAGTAGACGTCTAGTTTTATTCACAAAAATAGTGCTAATGAGATTGCATTTGGCAGATTCCGAAACTTCTACTACATAGGCTTTTCCCAAATGTTCGTTATTCCCTATGGGTCGATGGGAAACTCGAGCTCGTTGTTGATCCTTATCAAATTCTAGAAAGGTATTATCTTTATAAATAATCTTCTAACTTATTCTATGTTCGAAAACATAGAACCCCCTAGATCACTTTGAATGTACAATTAGTTCTAGTATTTATAATTCGCAGATTCGTTATTTAAAATTAAAAAAAAAAAAAAATTAGATTAAAAAGATCGTTTTGGGGTCATTTCTACCCAATTTGGCCATTTATGATCTATTACCCTACTTGCTCGCCCTATCCGTTTTGCCATCTCTAATCTAATCTGCATAATCTATAGGTTCTTATGGAGGAAGAATGCTAGTTTTGCAATATCTAGGCATTACAAGCGGTTTGACGTGTTTGCAGAAGCCGAAGCTAATAAAGCAGCTTCAAAGTACAACAATGCATCAATCGACTTCCAAATCAACTTCTATAAGAATGAAGGACTAACTCCATATTCGGAGGCCAAACTTCCTATCAGAAGCGGTACAATATTCAACTCTTTTTATTTTATTTCTTTTAAAAAATCACTTACCTTTAATTGTATGGTATTTGTGGTTTCTACTCTCAACCCAGCCTTAATGCTTAGATAGACATATTTGTTTCTGATCATTTTTCATTCTGATGGCTACAAAACGGATTGTGTTAAATAAATTTGCATATTGCTAGACTTTTGTTCTCATTTTATAAAAAAAAAATTGAGACATATTTCTGGATTTCAGTAAGATGATCTGTACACCACCAAAATCATCCGTACACCACTGAACATGCATTATAATGTTGTACTGTACAACCCTCTAAAGCAGTTTTGTTGGTGTATGGATATATATTTTAGTGGTGCAAGGATCACTGGCTTACTACCCTTTCAGTAAGGTTCCTTATATACTATTTTTCACAACCTATATTATTTCAAGTTCAACTGATTATTTGGTTCTTATTATTCTATGTCATATCATATAATCATATAATAATTCTAAAAGTGCAGTTTTAATAATGCAGATGTTCCTGAGGGATGCGTGGTAATACGAGAGCATATTCCTATATCGAACCTTTTTACGTGTCTTTGGTTCAATGAAGTTGACCGGTTTACATCAAGAGATCAGATTAGTTTCTCGACGGTTAGGGACAAGATCATGTCTAAGACGAATTGGACGGTTCATATGTTTTGGGATTGTCAAAGGCGAAACTTTGTCGTTCAGGTAATAAAACATCTTTTTTGATCCTGATACACCTTGACTTTAAAAGTCAAAGCAATCTGTTACTAATGAAATCTTGACATAAATTTTATACTAAAATGTGAAGATGATGACAGAATTTTGATATAATCTTGGAACAAAAATTAATTTTTGACCACAAAAGTCAATGCTTTGCTAGCTGTATGAATGCACGATCTTCTCCAATTCAGACAACTTTATTCTGGATTATGCTGTCACTTATACATTATGCATGCTGACTTTCAAACTCATTTTTTAATGCAATCTTGAAAAAGATTTGATTTAATAAAAAACATAAATTGTTATATTATTTTAAACTCTTGCAATAATTTCAATATAGTCACAGTATCTTTTTTATTTAAGATTCAAAGAATTTCGATATATTGAAAAGCCCGCCGAAATGGTTAGGGAAATGGCTTGTACAACTTAGTAGGTATGTTTGGCAAAACTAGCTGTTAGTTGAAAATTTTTAAAATGTATTTAGGTTGTTAGAACTGTTGAAATAAAGAGTTAGCTTTTTCATTCCGTCTAAAAGCTTTAAGCTCTTTTAATCAAACGAAGGTTTTTTTTTTTTTTTAATAAGAGTTTTTTCATAAAAGTTGGAAAAATAAAGAGTAAGATGACAAAAAGCTGGGAGCTTTTTCTCAAGCGCTAGTTCTAGTAGCTTTTAGTTTTTCTCACTCTCCAAAAGCTTTAAGCTCCTTTAAACAAGCGGAGTTTTTTTACGATATAGGAGTTTTTTCATGACAGCTAGAAGCTTCAAAAAGGTCTAAAAACTCCGTGCCAAACATAGCCAATATAGTTTTGTTATTTTTTTTCCATGATTTTAAGCATCTCAATATTGATTCATTCTAATCTTGCCTACAACTCATACAACTTTCTTTCAGGGATACCATCGAGATATTCTCGAGCATTGGCCACCACCACCACCGCTACTGTTACCTCCTCACGAAGCGCTTGCCGTTCTCATGCCGCCACCCTCCACCCCAACAGTCGAAACACCAATAGTTACAGCTTTGGAAACATCCACGGAACATGTTGTAACTAGCCCCACGAAAATACCTTCTACAAAACGTCGAAAAGACAGAAGAAGTGGTTCAAGACGCCATCGAAAAGTTGCTGTTGGGATTAGCCAAAATTAAAAATATATTTATATCGAAAAGAAGTCATTAGTTTTTTCCTTCCCTGGTAAAAAAAAAAAAAAAAAAAAAAAAAAAAAAACCATTTTTCTGGTTAGGAAAGTATGTGCAAAATCATTATTGTTCACACAAAGGTCTTGATCTTCTTTGTTATATACCTATTATTATAGTTTTATTGATTTATCATTTTTTATTTATGTTGTATATATATACTACAAGAAATATATAATTATAATGAATTAATCTCACAATTTTCACGCTATCTTCTCATTTCCTGCAATGTGATTGTCACATATCAATGTGTATAACGTGCGTTATTGTATAACATTATTTCGGTTGATCTTTCTGATCATATGCGTATTAGCGTATATATAATATATCCACACATACTTGCTCATCAAAGGTCCGCATAGCATATTCTGCGCAATCACATGAAGGTAAGGCGCACCATGTCAGTATGGGCACGAAGTATATATCTCATTTTGGGAGTTAGATTCTGTTACGAAATAATATTTTACATACAAAAGGTATAAAACTAGTTGTGCTTTTCGAGCATTGATTAAGTGATCACATGAATCGTTACAAACGGGACATGGTGATATGACATTCCAAGATAATGATCTTTGGAATGAATTTCATAATAAAGTCTTTAAAACGTAACAATAATTCCAACATCATTTCACTCAAACGTATTTTTTTATCTGTACCACTGAAATAGGTTTGATCACTTAAAATAATTTTTCATCTCAAATCTTTGTTTTTCTTGATGTAACGAACCACGGTAATGTTTTATATAATTTACGTGACCGTGCGAACTAACAGTTCATGAGTTTCTTGGTTTACCTATCCATGTTAACGGTAACCCGATATGTGAACTGTTGGCTGGTAGCCAGTTACAATGGAGTTTGATTATGAGATTGTTTATGAGGGCAGTACGTGTTGTAACATACCATGTCTATGTATGTCTCAAAAATGAATTGATTGAAAAGGAAATGAATGTCACCTATTTCTAGAATTTGTCACATGGAGCCATAATGTTTCATGGTCCCAAATCCATCATCATAAATCTAACTTTGGTTGTACCACGTTGGTCACACACCCTCACGCTTCATGTTTGGATACAAATGAATCGTCAAAAAATATTCTTGGATCTGCCATTGTCACTTAGTGAAGAAGATAGTTCAATGGAGAATTTGATTATAATCGTATTAGGAAATTATTGTGTGTTATCTATTGAATTAGGGTTTTCTTAGTAAGGATGTTTAAAGAAAGTTTATTTCGTCTTCAACTATTCCGTCTGGTGTTGTTGGTGATTTTATGTTGCTAGGAGCGAATTATTGCAATTCGCCGTTAAGAGACGTGTGTATGTACCAACGAACGTTTTCTTGATGGTATCATGCCTCAGTGTGGAAGGGCCTGCGATTAGTTGTCAAGCAACCTGGGTTCAATTTCTGGGGGCAGAAGGTTTTTTCTCCAATTTCCCGCGATTAGTTCCAAAGCAACCCAGGACCCGCGATTAGTTGCCAAGTAACCCGGGTAGGAGTTTCCTTCTAGCGTATGTGGGTGCAAATGATGAGGGTCGTTAAAATAAATGATGCGCTGATGCAAATTCGCCGTTAAAATTAAAATAAGATGTGTGTATGTATTGGGAGATAAATGATAATGTTCAAAAAAAGTTGAAATAAAGTAATGAACGTTTATTCTTGTAATATTATTTGTATAATATATATATATATATATATATATATATATATATATATATATATATATATATATATATATATATATGTGTGTGTGTGTGTGTGTGTGTGTGTGTGTGTGTGTGTGTGGGGGGGGTAGGATCAATGGGGAAGTAACCAATCGGGGGGAAGCAAAATTTTTTTTCGTTTTTTTTTTGAATTTTTTTTTTCCGGCATCAAGATCACACGAAAATATGAACATTTAGAAGAGACACTTCGTGATGAATGTTATTATTTAGGCGGGAAAACGATCGACAAAAATAACATTCAAGATAATATTGTTCGTGAAGAATATGAACGTTTTTTTTCTTCATGTTTTGTGAAGTAAAATTTAGCCCGATTTAGAGTTTAGGGTTTAGGGTTTGGTGTTTTGGGTTTATTCCATAAACCCAAAACACCAAACCCTAAACCCTAAACCCTAAACTCTAAACCGTTCGTGTTAAAAACTCAATCTAAATCCTAAATCTAAACCATAAAGCCTAAATTTCTAAACCCTAATATCTGAACCCTATAAACCCTAATATCTAAACCCTAATATCTAAATCCCAATAGCTAAAACCTCAAAATACGCTCGAAAAACACGATAATTGTTATATATTACTTCTTCGAGCGTTTTCCCGCCAAAATAAAAACATTTATCACAAAGTGTCTCTACTAAATGTTCATATTTTCATCTCATCTATAATGTTCATGAACAAAGTTTTTTCAAAAAACAAAAAAAAAAAAAAGTTTTTGCTTCCCCCGATTGGTTACTTCCCTCTTGATCCTACCACTATACCACTATATATATATATATATATATATATATATATATATATATATATATATATATATATATATATATATATGATGGATCAAATGAGAACTTTTTTGTGTGAGAACTCTAAAATACTCGAAAATACACTGAAATTCAAGGAAAAAGGGACACGGACGAGCAAAAAAGGGAATAGTCGAGCAAAAAACAGGAAATTCGAACAAAAAATAGGCGGGCGAACAATTTGTGTTCTACATTTTGGATAGTCGAACAAAAAAATGTAGAACACGTTGATATTCGAACAAAAAATGCGATATTCGAACAATTTGTGTTCTACATTTTGGTATCAGAACAAAAAAAAAAAAAAAAAACAAAACAAAACTTCTTAAGGAGAGTAAAATCATGGAATCATGAGTCCATTAACTATTATATATATATATATATATATATATATATATATATATATATATATATATATATATATATATATATATATATATATATATATATATATATATATATAATAGTTAATATATATAGTTAATCAAGGGGGAAGTAACCAATCGGGGGAAGCGGGGGAAGCAATTTTTATTTTTTTTGGAATTTTTTTTTCGACATCAAGATCACACAAAAATATGAACATTTAGAAGAGACACTTCGTGATGAATGTTATTATTTAGGCGGGAAAACGATCGACAAAAATAACATTCAAAATAATATTGTTCGTGAAGAACATGAACGTATTTTTTCATGTTTTGTGAAGTAAAATTTAGCCTTATATATATATATATATATATATATATATATATATATATATATATATATATATATATATATATATATATATATATATATATATATATATATATATATATATATATAATAAACCCAAAACACCAAACCCTAAACCCTAAACCCTAAATCCTAAACTTTAAACCGTTCGTGTTAAAAACTCAATATAAATCCTAAATCTAAACCCTAAACCCTAATATCTAAACCCTATAAACCCTAATATCTAAACCCTAATATCTAAACCCCAATAGCTAAAACCTCAACATACGCTCGAAAAACACGATAATTGTTATATATTACTTCTTCGAGCGTTTTCCCGTCAAAATAAAAACATTTATCACAAAGTGTCTCTACTAAATGTTCATATTTTCATCCCATCTATACTGTTCGTGAACAAAGTTTTTTCAAAAACGAAAAAAAAAAAAAGTTTTTGCTTCCCCCAGCTTCCCCCCGATTGGTTACTTCCATTTTGATCCTACCACTATATATATATATATATATATATATATATATATATATATATATATATATATATATATATATAAATAGTTACGTAGTAATATATATAGTTAACTAGTTTTGGAGGTCCGTGCTTCGTTACGGAGATCAAATCCACATACACATATAATTTCAATACTTTTCTTAATCAATAATAAATAAACGGGTTATAAAATAAGGTAAATTATAAGTCGACTTCCAAAAATAGATAAAAATAATAATTACCTTTTGTATATAAGATACAAATATAGGTAAAAGTAAGTGGTTAAATGGTAAAGTAAATAAAAAGTATAATATGATGAATGTAATATTTTAAACTGTGTATTTTTACCTAAAGACTATTAATATTGGACCGATGAGTAACATATAACAATATTTTATAATACTTAAAAAAGTAAACAAATTTTCTATTTTGTGTGTAATATTTGTATATGTTCGGTTTCATATTGGTCGGATGTCTCTTTGGAAGCAATCTCTCTAACCGTCAAAGAGAGAGATGACTTTCTTTGCTTTTGTGAGTGTTTCACTTGGGGTGGAGAAACGACTTTTCTTCATTCAAGGATAGATGAAGGATTATCTACGTCTCACCTCTCCTATAACCCATACATGTGGGATTAAGTTTTGTTGTTGTATTGTTGTGCACACCAAATTATATATTTTAAAGAAAAATCAAAGAAATCATTTGTTCAATTACTCGACCAACGTTTTAACCTCCAAAACCCACCAATGGGCCTCTGAGCTGGCCCGTCTACTAAAAACCCTAATCAGACTATATATTATATAAACAAAATCACTTTTCCATTTATTAACTCATTTCTCCAGTGTTCTTTCTCCATTCTCTCATCCCATATTCCCCATTCTCCTTCTCATTCTTTTCTTGTTATTCTTGTACTTATCATCTACTAAATTTCTAATATCTAATTAGGTAATTAAAATTAGTTCGTTATGAATACTTGGAATATTGAAGGTTTCTAGATCTGTTGTATAATCCTTTTAGCCACACGACTTCATTTTAGTTAATCTAGTTTGTTTAAAATTATGCTATGATGTATGTATGTATGTATGTATGTATGTATGTATGTATGTATATATATATATATATATATATATATATATATATATATATATATATATATAGGGGCAGGATCAATGGAGAAGTAACCAATTGGGGGGAAGCAAATTTTTTTTTCCAGCATCAAGATCAGACGAAAATATGAACTTTAGAAGAGACACTTCATGATGAATGTTATTATTTAGGCGGGAAAACGATTGACAAAAATAACATTCAAGATAATATTGTTCGTGAAGAATATGAACGTTTTTTTTTTCTTGTTTAATAAACCCAAAACACCAAACCCTAAACCCTAAATCCTAAAAAACTCAATCTAAATCCTAAATCTAAACCCTAAATCTAAACCCTAAACTCTAAATTTCTAAACCCTAATATCTAAACCCTATAAACCCTAATATCTAAACCCCAATAGCTAAAACCTCAAAATACGCTCGAAAAACACGATAAGTGTTATATATTACTTCTCCGAGCTTTTTCCCGCCAAAATAAAAACATTTATCACAAAGTGTCTCTACTAAATGTTCATATTTTCATCTCATCTATAATGTTCGTGAACAAAATTTTTTCAAAAAATGAAGAAAAAAAAAGTGTTTGCTTCCCTCCGCTTCCCCCCGATTGGTTACTTCCCTCTTGATCCTACCCCTATATATATATATATATATATATATATATATATATATATATATATATATATATATATATATATATATATATATATATATATAGTTTTTCGACTCAAATTTTTGTTTGTATATCGATATACATATAATATGTATATTTATAGTTGCAAAATATAGAGCAACTTTATTTATCTATGGATTTATATTTATACTCCATTGCGGTAAGGGAAAACTCAAAAGATTTATATTTTATATTCCATTATGGTAAGGGAAAGGAAAAAAAAAATTTATACTCCGTTGTGGTAAGGGAAAACCCAAAAAATAAAAAAAAATTGTTACAGTAGCTACAGTGATTACTACAGTAGCTACAGTGTTTTCGGGCGAGGTGGCGAGATATGATTGACGGGCGTTGTCCATATTTAGTATATAGTATAATATAATGGACTCATGATTCCATGATTTTACTCTCCTTAAGAAGTTTTTCGAAACAAAATATCGTTCAAGAAGGAAAAAAAATGTCTTTGTAATCCTTTATCCATCAAATCAAATGCAAATGTTTAGGCTCGACATACTAAACAAATGGTTTTAGGTAGGCCTACGATACATCTACTCATAAATTTACAATTTTGTGTATTTAATAATATAAGTTCTTAAGATGAATGGAAGGGGAGTGAATTTATCATTGACCAATTAGGTTAGGGATGGTGCCCGGGGGTAACGGGCACGGATTCTATATACTCGCGACCCGCCCGTCGGGTTTCATTTTTGCACGTTGAGACCCGTTACTCGCTCACGGGTAAAAAATTTTCGCCCATGCTCATAACCCGCGTATATCCATGACCCGCGAGTAATTCGCGGGTAATAATAATATACAACTTTTTATAATAATTTTATTAATTATAAAATCATATGTACAAGCTATATGTATAATGACGTAAAATTAAGTTTTTTACTTGTATATAATATTATATTTATAATCATTATTCAAATACTAGTAAAATAGCTTTTAAATTTAATAATTGTAAGTATTAATTCTTAGGTAAATTAAGAAAAGTCTCATGTATTCACGGGTCGGGTTTTACCGCGGGTACTATATACCCGCGACCCGCTCGCGACCTGTCGGCGGCTATAAATTTTTACCCGTACCCGCGGGTAAGATTTAATGATTTTACCCGCCTATCGTGGATCGAGTACCCGCGGGTCACGGGTTTTTTCTCGCTCATTGCCGTCCCTAAGTTTAGGTAGGTATAATATATTGTTAATATCATGTTCAAATATCTAATTGGATATTGGTGTGATTTCAAATGAATTATTTGGTGGTTTTGTAAGGTTTTGTAACTTTTAAACTCTCTTTCAAAGGAATAAACGGTAAGTGAAAAAAAAATGAAGAAAAACGTGTTTCTCAATTTTGACTGGAATAAATGAAAAGGAAAGGAATGATCGAGTGTAACTTTCTTTTCACTTTTTCCTTCTAAATTGGAAAACTGTTATAAAAGTTAAATTGGATGTTAATTTTATTATTATTATAGATATTGTATAGTAGATTTTTTGAGTATAAATATGTGTGTTATGAGTTTATAAAAGACACACTAAAATATATATTCTCTCATATTCTCTCTATATACTTATTAGTCTACAGTAAAGAACTAGGCCACTAAAGGTAGTTATAAGCCTACTGAATTATAACACGTTATTAGCACGAAGTGCTCCGTATAATCAAGGTTTATCTAAGCAAGCACACGTCACTAATCAAGGTAAGAAATTATCTAACTTTTATTAACTTCACTAACATTTATATTTATGTTATTTAAGTTATATATGGTCGGTTATACCGCCTGAATTATATTTCTGTAATCTAACTTTCATTAACTTCACTAACATTTATATTTATGTTATTTAAGTTATATATGGTCGGTTATACCGCCTGAATTATATTTTCTGTAATCTAACTCTTATTAACTTCACTAACATTTATATTTATGTTAATAAGACCTCATGATTGTACGCAACACGTCATTTGACAACACGGTACTTTATGTACGCAACACGTCATTTGACAACATGGTACCATGGGTCGAGATTAATTCCGATCAATACGAATACGATGGGGTCTTTATATGTTATCTAACATTTATGATTACTTATGCAATTAATCATTATTTATTTCATGCATACTAATGTTTATTCTTAAATTTATAATCTTAAAAGTTAAAATAAGAAAAGTAGTTTGTATTTTTATTAAAAGTAAATCTTAAAAGTTAAAATAAGAAAAAGTAGTTTGTATTTTTATTAAAAGTAAATCTTAAAAGCTAAAATAAGAAAAAGTAGTTTGTATTTTTATTAAAAGTAAATCTTAAAAGTTAAAATAAGAAAAAGTAGTTTGTATTTTTATTAAAAGTAAAATTTAAAAGCTAAAATAAGAAAAAGTAGTTTGTATTTTTATTAAAAGTAAATCTTAAAAGTTAAAATAAGAAAAAGTAGTTTGTATTTTTATTAAAAGTAAATCTTAAAAGTTAAAATAAGAAAAAGTAGTTTGTATTTTTATTAAAAGTAAATCTTAAAAGTTAAAATAAGAAGAAAAAAAAATCTTGTCCTTTATATTACTCATACGCGTTTTGATATAGTGACTTTATTCGTTAACGTCAACTAACGACGTTACAACGGTCATATATACATAACGGTTGTTAACGTCAACTGACGACGTTACAACAACTATATTTTTCAAATATAAAATAAACATCTCCGTTTTCACATTTTCATAAATCAATCTTCATTTTTCAGATTACTACTCTCAAAAAATTATTGTAAAAATGATTCACACAAGGATGATTTTTCCTATTGTATTGGTCGTATTAACTATCATCATTGTTGCTAATATACCACCGGGTGAACATATATTCTATCATGCCCTTGTGGTTTTATTATTTGAAATCATACCATTATTCTGTTGTTTGCTACTTATGAATTTAAAATGATTCTAATTTCATTTTATTATTTGTCTATGAATAGAAGTTGATTATGATTATGATTTATGTTATTCAGCTTTTTGATAATAGAAAATGTCGAATTTGAAAAGGCTTAAATTTGCTCATTTAGAACAAGTGGGAACAACTACTTAACATGGGTTATGAATGTAGAAAAACATCTCGAATCAAACGGTATTTTAGAAACCCTGAATGAAAATAACAATTATTCTGAACAAGAGAAAGCAATAGTAAGTATTTTTCTTAGCAAACATATTGACGAGTCCTTAGAATCTACATATTATATGATCGAAAATCCAAGTGTATTATGAAAAATACTCAAAGATAGATACGATATTAATTATCAAAAAAAAAAAATGACGGTGATCCATGAAAGAATAAAATTAAAGATATTAGTAGACGCTCTTATAAGAATTCCGGAGATTCTTATTAATGATCTGGTAACGTGGATCATCAGTCTAGTATTTCTTGAATACATGAACATCTTGTTTAGCTCTACAAATTAGTCACAAAAGAAAAGAAAACGAGAGTGAATCTGTTGACAAATCTTGATTAAATTAACCCTGAGCTACCTTGAGACTTGAATGGTTTGAATTTTCTAAGATGCCTAGTTTTTTTATGTATCACTCATAAATAAATGGTTTTAGACCATAACGCATATGTTTTATTAAGTGTTATCTTTTATGTACTTCAGATTATAACTTGTTTGCAGGTAATATAATTTGATTATCTTGCTGAAATATAACTCATTATTTGCTTATCTTATTTGAAGTTTTAGTATGAATCCTGCTGAAATACAACATCAATTAAATGGTAAAGACCTGTGTTTTGCAGATAGTAGTAACATACACACTATGATCAAATCTAAGAAATATTTCATTGATTTAAATCAAATGAAGGAATTATAAATACTATATCAGCTCTTGCAAACTTGATATAAGGAACGAAAAAGGAAAAATTTCATATTACCAAATGGTACGAATTTTTTGGTAAACAATGTCTTGTTTTCTCCCAAATCAAAGAGAAATTTGTTAAGTTTCTCTGATATATATCATAATGGATATGATTATCAGTCAATGATAATCGAAAATGAGAAATATCTATGTAGTACCGAAAAGCGCATATGATAAAAAGCGCATATGATGAAAAGCGCATCGCATATAATTAAAAGCGCATATAATGAAAAGTGCATATGACGAAAAGCGCAGCACATATGATTAAAAACGCATATGGTGAAAATGATATATGATGAAAAGCACATATAGTGATTAATGAAAATCACATATGGTGATTAATGAAAAACACATATAGTGATTAATGAAAAGCACATATAGTGATTAACGAAAAACACATATGGTGATTAATGAAAATCACATATGGCGATTAATGAAAAGCACATTGAGAAATAATCACCAATGTTTCTTGAAAGAATTCAAGAGTATATATATGGACCAATTCATCCATCATGTGGACCATTTTTCTAATAGACGCATCTAACGCATGGTCTCATGTTTGTGTGTTATCAAGTCATAATATGGCATTTGCAAAGTTTCTTGCACAAATTATTAAATTAAGAACACATTATTCTGATTACACCATTAAAAGGATGAGACTTGATAATGCTGGTGAGTTAACATCTCAAGCTTTTAATGATTATTATATGTCTACAAGGATTGTTGTTGAACATCCAGTTGCTCATGTGCATACACAAAATTGGTTTAGCTGAATCAATAGATAAACGCTTACAGCTAATAACTAGACAATTAGAAATGAGTACAAAACTCTCAATATTTATATGGGGACATGTAAATTTACATGATGTGACATTAATTCGCATTAAATCAAGTGCAAGTTATAAATATTCTCCATTACCAACTTAATTTTGGTGAAGACCAAATATTTTCCATCTTAGAACATTTGGTTGTGCAGTGTATTTTTAATTGAACAACCACAACAAATGGTTCCTCAAAGAAGGATTGAAATATATGTTAGATATGAAACATCTTCAATCATAAGATATATTGAACCCATGACGGGTGATGTTTTTACAGCACGTTTTGCTGATTGTCACTTTAATGAAACATTATTCCCTAGATTAGGGGGAGAAATAAAAAATAAAGAAAATGATGTTTCATGGTGTGAACCTCAATTAATGTATCTTGATCCTCGCACAAAAGAATGCGAGACCGAAGTTCAAAAAATAATGCATATGCAAGAACTTGCGAATAAATTTCCTGATGCATTTACAGATACAAAAAGAGTGACTAAATCATATATACCAGCAGCAAATGCTCCAGCTCGAATTGAAATTCCAAAAACTGGCAATAATGTCATTCTTGAGTCTTTGCCACGCCAGAAACGTGGGAGACCAATTGGTTCCAAAGATAAAAATCCTCGAAAAAGAAAATCAGCTGATAATGAGGTAAAAGAAAGTGTTCAAGAAGAACTACAAATCAATACTCCTTCTGCAGAGGAGATTGATGATGTCAATACGGAATTTTCAACCAATTATGCACATTCAAAAATATTATGGAACCGAAATAAAATGAAAAATCTTGATGAGATATTTTCATATAATGTTGCATATGACATCATGAATGATGATGATGATCTAGAACCAAAATCTATCATAGAATGTCAAAATAGACATGATTGGGATCATTGGAAAGGAGCAATACGAGCTGAATTTGAATCGCTCAATAAAAGAAAAGTTTTCGGATCTATCATTCTCACACCTAAAGATGTGAAACCTGTGGGATATAGATGGGTTTTTGTGCGAAAAAGAAATGAGAAAAATGAAGTTACAAGGTATAAAGCTAGACTTGTAGCTCAAGGTTTTTCTCAAAGACCAGGAATTGATTATGAGGAAACTTATTCTCCTGTTATGGATGCAATTACTTTTAGATACTTAATCAGCCTGGCAGTTTCTAAAAATTTAGAAATGCATCTCATGAATGTTGTGACTGCTTATCTTTATGGATCACTTGATAGTGATATATATATATATGAAGATACCTGAAGGATTTAAGGTATCAGAAGCAACCAATGCAAAACCCAAAGAAATGTACTCAATCAAGTTACAAAGGTCTTTATATGGGTTGAAACAATCGGGTCGCATGTGGTATAAACGATTAAGTGATTACTTGATAAGCAAAGGGTATACCAATAATCTTATTTGCCCATGTGTTTTCATTAAGAAAACAACATCCGGATATGTGATCATAGCTGTTTATGTTGATGATCTTAATATCATAGGTACAAATAAAGAGATCCATGAAGCCATTCAACTTCTAAAGAAAGAATTTGAAATGAAAGATCTCGGAAAAACCAAGTATTGCCTTGGTTTACAAATTGAACATATGCCTAATGGTTTACTTGTACAGCAAACAACATATACTGAAAAGATTTTAAAACGTTTTAATATGGACAATGCAAAACCATTGAGTACTCCTATGGTTATTAGATCACTTAATGTTGACACTGATCCATTTCGTCCCTGTGAAGATCATGAAGATATCCTAGGACCAGAAGTACCATATCTTAATGCAATTGGAGCTCTTATGTATCTTACAAATTGTATAAGACCTGACATTTCTTTTGCAGTTAATTTGTTGGCAAGGTTCAGCTCAGCTCCTACCAAAACACACTGGAATGGGATCAAACACATATTTCGATACCTTCGAGGAACTACTGATTTAGGATTATTTTATTCTAACGAATCGAAACAAGATTTGGTTGGTTATGCAGATGCAAGTTATTTATCTGATCCACATAAAGCTAAATCTCAAAATGGATATGTATTCCTAATGGAGGTACCGCAATATCATCGCGTTCTCAAAAACAAACACTTGTTGCAACATCATCAAATCATGCCGAAGTGATTGCATTACATGAAGCTACTCGGGAATGTTTTTGGTTGAGATCAATGACACAACTCATTACTGATTCTTGTGGACTATAACGCGATAAAAGTCCAACAACTATCTATCAAGATAATGTAGCTTGCATAACACAGATGAAAGAAGGGTATATCAAAAGTGACCGAACAAAACACATACCTCCTAGATTCATCTCATACACTCAAAATCTCATTAAGGACAACCAGATTGAAATGAGATATATTCAGTCCAGCAAAAACTCTGCTGACCTTTTTCACCAAAGCACTTCCAACTGCTATTTTCAGAACACACATTCATAATATTGGCATGAGGCATGTTCAGAAGATGTAACAAATCAGGCGTTTCCTACTTGAGGGGGAGTCAACTCTATGCTGCACTCTTTTTCCCTTAGCTAAAGTTTTATCCAAATGGGTTTTCTTTAGCAAGGTTTTTAACGAGGCAGTACTAGTTATTCTCTAATAAAATTGTCATCCAAGGGGGAGTGTTATAAAAGTTAAATTGGATGTTAATTTTATTATTATTATAGATATTGTATAGTAGATTTTTTGAGTATAAATATGTGTGTTATGAGTTTATAAAAGACACACTAAAATATATATTCTCTCATATTCTCTCTATATACTTATTAGTCTACAGTAAAGAACTAGGCCACTAAAGGTAGTTATAAGCCTACTGAATTATAACAAAAACCTCATTATCTACTCTCTCTTTTTTTTTCATTTCATTATGTTTCTTTGATGAAAAAGCTCATAATCACAATCTTATTTTGTTAATGACTACATGGCTAAAAATAGACCAAATTAAATGATTTTGGATTAAAAAATAAAACACCTAATGTGTTAATTATTCTTTTTAGAGGGTTTTTTTTAAATCATTTTCTACAAATTGACAACACTTTTCAAAGCCCCAGGCATGCTCAAAGCAATTTTATTTTATTTTACGACAAGACAACCTAGGTTTATCTCTCCAACTAATCAAATTGACGGTCTTTCGTAAAAATAGGAAGAAAAATGTTGACTTGGTTGATTTTGTCAGAAAAGAAAGTCCCATTCATGTGTGAGCTAAATGGGATTATTGGTTAGGTTTTGTAAAATTAAGTTTGGTGTCAAAATCTTGCAAATTTGATGTTTTTTTGTGTAAATAAGAGGGTTTGAGTCCCTAAATATTTTGTATACAAGTTATGTTCGGTTTTGAGGTCAAAAATTGGTCCTAGAACTAGATTTGATGATTTTGGCTCGAAACCTGTCAAGAAACTACTCATGCTTCAGATGAACAACATTCGTACGGATGCAGATTGGATCCGTACGGATGAGCCTGCAACCGTACGGATAGGGTCGTAAGCGTACGGATGCAGATCTGTTGGACCTGTATGGATGAGTTATGTGACCATACGGATGGGTATGAATATGTACGGATGGGGTCGTATCCGTACGAATGTGCATCAACAGTGTGTACTTCAGCTTTTTGATGTTTAAGTGTCGGTTCTTAGCCGTTATATTGCACGTGTGTCTAATTTTGATTTAATCACTATACTGACTTTGTTTATGTTGTTCTCAGGTGATAAGAACAAAGAAACCGTTGCTGGTAATCGGTGACTGTGTCTATCTCGGGATGGAGTTTAAGTAGCGAGCCATGCTATTGTCGTTTACTCTGATTATCATGCTTGTTATTAACGGCATGCATTGTTAGATGATTTCCACGCAATGTTAGATGATTTCCATGCATTGTTAGATGATTTCCATGCTTAGTAGTTGATGTTTCTTGTTATATGTTGTATATGCGCACTATGTATGACATCAGTCGGGCATGAGGAGGTTGGGATTCTAAATCAAGCCTGAGGAGGTTGAAGTCTGTATAAGGTCAACTGGGCCTGAGGAGGTTGGTGTAGTGACCGGAACTTTTCCATGATTATATATTAATTGAAAACTATATTTGCATGATTAAATGTTTCCAACATGTTAAGCAATCAAACTTGTTAAGACTTGATTAATTGAAATAGGTTTCATATAGACAATTGACCACCCAAGTTGACCGGTGATTCAAGAACGTTAAAATTTGTAAAAACTATATGATGATATATATATGATTATATATGTAGTTAACATGATATTATGATATGTAAGTATCTCATTAGGTATTTTAACAATGAGTTATATACATAAAATTGAGTTTATTGAATTAAGAAACTCGAAACGATATATATAACGATTATCGTTATAACAACGTCTTACTAAATACATATGAATCATATTAAGATATTGATACACTATGTTTAACATGATAAAATGATAATTAAGTATATCATTAAGTGTGTTAACAATGAACTACATATGTAAAACAAGACTACTAACTTAAGAATTTCGAAACGAGACATATATGTAACGTTTATCGTTGTAACAACATTTAACTGTATATATATCATGCTAAGATATATTAATATATCATAATATCATGATAATGTAATAATTTAACATCTATTTAGATATAATAAACAATGGGTTAACAACATTTAACAAGATCTTTAACCTAAAGGTTTCAAAACAACATTTACATGTAACGACTAACGATGACTTAACGACTCAGTTAAAATGTATATACATGTAGTGTTTTAATATGTATTCATACACTTTTGAAAGACTTCAAGACACTTATCAAAATACTTCTACTTGACAAAAATGCTTACAATTACATCCTCGTTCAGTTTCATCAACAATTCTACTTGTATGCACCCGTATTTGTACTCGTACAATACACAGCTTCTAAATGTATGTACTATTGGTATATACACTTCAATGATCAGCTCTTAGCAGCCTATGTGAGTCACCTAACACATGTGAGAACCATCATTTGGCAACTAGCATGAAATATCTCATAAAATTACAAAAATATTAGTAATCATTCATGACTTATTTACATGAAAACAAAATTACATATCCTTTATATCTAATCCATATACCAACGACCAAAAACAACTAAAAACACTTTCATTCTTCAATTTTCTTCATCTAATTGATCTCTCTCAAGTTCCATCTTCAAGTTCTAAGTGTTCTTCATAAATTCTACAAGTTCTAGTTTCATAAAATCAAGAATACTTCCAAGTTTACTAGCTCACTTCCAATCTTGTAAAGTGATCATCCAACCTCAAGAAATCCTTGTTGTTTATAGTAAGATATCATTTTAAATCAAGGTAATACTCATATACAAACTTTGATTCAATTCCTATAACTATAACTATCTTAATTCGAGTGATAATCTTACTTGAACTTGTTTTCGTGTCATGATTCTACTTCAAGAACTTTCAAGCCATCCAAGATCCTTTGAAGCTAGATCATTTCTTGTCACTTCCAATAGGTTTACATACTAAACTTTAGTTAGTAATGATGTTCATAACATCATTCGATTCATACATATAAAACTATCTTATTCGAAGATTTGAACATGTAATCACTAGAACATAGTTTAGTTAATTCTAAACTTGTTCACAAACAAAAGTTAATCCTTCTAACTTGAATTTTAAAATCAACTAAACACATGTTCTATATCTATATCATATGCTAACTTAATTATTTAAAATCGAAAAACACGAAAAACACCGTAAAACCGGATATACGCCGTCGTAGTAACACCGCGGGCTGTTTTGGGTTAGTTAATTAAAAACTATGATAAACTTTGATTTAAAAGTTGTTCTTCTGGGAAAATAATTTTTCTTATGAACATGAAACTATATCCAAAAATCATGGTTAAACTCAAAGTGGAAGTATGTTTTCCAAAGTGGAAGTTGTTCTTCCGCTGTTGCATACTAAAATAAGGACAAGATTTAGAGTCCATGCTTGTATGATATTATGTAAAAACTGCATTCAAGAAACTTATTTTTGATGTAATATATTCTTATTGTAAACCATTATGTAATGGTCGTGTGTAAACGGTATATTTTAGATTATCATTATTTGATAATCTACGTAATGCTTTTTAAACCTCTATCGATAAAATAAAGGTTATGGTTGTTTTAAAAATGAATGCAGTCTTTGAAAAACGTCTCATATAGAGGTCAAAACCTCGCGACGAAATCAATTAATATGGAACGTTTATAATCAATATGAACGGGACATTTCATTTGGTATCCGAGCGTTGGTCTTAGAGAACCAGAAAATTTGCATTAGTGTGTCTTATCGAGTTTATTAGGATGCATTAGTGAGTCTGGACTTCGTCCGTGTTTTCTTTAAAAATGATTGCTTAACATTTTTGTTGGAAACTATATATTATTAACATGTAAATTGTAGTGACCCAAACTTTTCCATGTTTATATATATTAATTGAGATTGATATTTACATGATTAAATATTTCCAACATGTTAAGCAATCAAACTTGTTAAGACTTGATTAATTGAAATATGTTTCATATAGACAATTGACCACCCAAGTTGACCAGCGATTCACGAACGTTAAAACTTGTAAAAATGACATGACGATATATATATGGATATACATATGGTTAATATGAGATTATGATAAGTAAGTATCTTCATAAGTATATTAACAATGAGTTATATACATATAAACAAGACTACTAACTTAAGGATTTCGAAACGAGACATATATGTAACGATTATCGTTGTAACGACATTTAAATGTATATATATCATATTAAGATATATTAATATATCATAATATCATGATAATATAATAATTTAACATCTCATTATATATAATAAACAATGGGTTAACAACATTAATTGAGATCGTTAACTTAAAGGTTTCAAAACAACACTTACATGTAACGACTAACGATGACTTAACGACTCAGTTAAAATGTATATACATGTAGTGTATTTAGATGTATTAAAATACTTTTGGAAGATTTCAAGACATATATCAAAACACTCATACTTAACGAAAATGGTTACAGTTACTTTCCCATTCTTTTCTTTCATCAAGAATTCTAGTCGTATTCTTACCCGTATTATACACAGCTTCAAAACGTACTTACTATGGGTATATACCAATAGGAACTAGCATGGGATTCCACTCTTGATTATGTCATGTATGACTAATCAATTTTAACTTCTACCATGAGCTAGTCAACTAACTAGAACTCCTTTTAACCCCACTCACCACTCACCAATTACCACTCATCATTCACTCCATTTCACTTCCAATTCTCTTTCTAATTCTCTCTCAACACACACACACTATTATGAACGTATTTTTCCAGTAGTTAATCATCATCTTCATCAAAAATCACTTCAAGAATCAAGCTATAATCATCATAGGAAGAACACTTCAAGAACACTTCAAAAATCCCTTCAAGTTTACTAATTTACTTCCAAGCTTTCTAATCCATTCCAAGTAATCATCTAAGATCAAGAAACCTTTGTTATATACAGTAGGTTATCTTTCTTATTCAAGGTAATATTAATATTCAAACTTTGATTCAATTTCTATAACTATAAACTATCTTAATTCGAGTAAAAATCTTACTTGAACTTGTTTTTGTGTCATGATCCTACTTCAAGAACTTTCAAGCCATCCAAGATCCTTTGAAGCTAGATCATTTCTTGTCACTTCCAGTAGGTTTACCTACTAAACTTGAGGTAGTAATGATGTTCATAACATCATTCGATTCATATATATAAAACTATCTTATTCGAAGGTTTAAACTCGTAATCACTAGAACATAGTTTAGTTAATTCTAAACTTGTTCGCAAACAAAAGTTAATCCTTCTAACTTGACTTTTAAAATCAACTAAATACATGTTCTATATCTATATGATATGCTAACTTAATGATTTAAAACCTGGAAACACAAAAAACACCGTAAAACCGGATTTACGCCGTCGTAGTAACACCGCGGGCTGTTTTGGGTTAGTTAATTAAAAACTATGATAAACTTTGATTTAAAAGTTGTTATTCTGAGAAAATGATTTTTATTATGAACATTAAACTATATCCAAAAATTATGGTTAAACTCAAAGTGGAAGTATGTTTTCTAAAATGGTCATCTAGACGCCGTTCTTTCGACTGAAATGACTACCTTTACAAAAACGACTTGTAACTTATTTTTCCGACTATAAACCTATACTTTTTCTATTTAGATTCATAAAATAGAGTTCAATATGAAACCATAGCAATTTGATTCACTCAAAACGGATTTAAAATGAAGAAGTTATGGGTAAAACAAGATTGGATAATTTTTCTCATTTTAGCTACGTGAAAATTGGTAACAAATCTATTCCAACCATAACTTAATCAACTTGTATTGTATATTATGTAATCTTGAGATACCATAGACACGTATACAATGTTTCGACCTATCATGTCGACACATCTATATATATTTCGGAACAACCATAGACACTCTATATGTGAATGTTGGAGTTAGCTATACAGGGTTGAGGTTGATTCCAAAATATATATAGTTTGAGTTGTGATCAATACTGAGATACGTATACACTGGGTCGTGGATTGATTAAAGATAATATTTATCGATTTATTTCTGTACATCTAACTGTGGACAACTAGTTGTAGGTTACTAACGAGGACAGCTGACTTAATAAACTTAAAACATCAAAATATATTAAAAGTGTTGTAAATATATTTTGAACATACTTTGATATATATGTATATATTGTTATAGGTTCGTGAATCAACCAGTGGCCAAGTCTTACTTCCCGACGAAGTAAAAATCTGTGAAAGTGAGTTATAGTCCCACTTTTAAAATCTAATATTTTTGGGATGAGAATACATGCAGGTTTTATAAATGATTTACAAAATAGACACACGTATGTGAAACTACATTCTATGGTTGAATTATCGAAATCGAATATGCCCCTTTTTATTAAGTTTGGTAATCTAAGAATTAGGGAACAGACACCCTAATTGACGCGAATCCTAAAGATAGATCTATTGGGCCTAACAAGCCCCATCCAAAGTACCGGATGCTTTAGTACTTCGAAATTTATATCATATCCGAAGGGTGTCCCGGAATGATGGGTATATTCTTATATATGCATCTTGTTAATGTCGGTTACCAGGTGTTCACCATATGAATGATTTTTATCTCTATGTATGGGATGTGTATTGAAATATGAAATCTTGTGGTCTATTGTTACGATTTGATATATATAGGTTAAACCTATAACTCACCAACATTTTTGTTGACGTTTAAAGCATGTTTATTCTCAGGTGAATATTAAGAGCTTCCGCTGTTGCATACTAAAATAAGGACAAGATTTGGAGTCCATGTTTGTATGATATTGTGTAAAAACTGCATTCAAGAAACTGATTTCGATGTAACATATTTGTATTGTAAACCATTATGTAATGGTCGTGTGTAAACAGGATATTTTAGATTATCATTATTTGATAATCTACGTAAAGCTTTTTAAACCTTTATTTATGAAATAAAGGTTATGGTTTGTTTTAAAAATGAATGCAGTCTTTGAAAAACATCTCATATAGAGGTCAAAACCTCGCAACGAAATCAATTAATATGGAACGTTTTTAATCAATAAGAACGGGACATTTCAGTTGGTATCCGAGCGTTGGTCTTAGAGAACCAGAATTTTGCATTAGTGTGTCTTATCGAGTTTGTTAGGATGCATTAGTGAGTCTGGACTTCGACCGTGTTTACTTGAAAAATGATTGCTTAACAAATTTTGTTGGAAACTATATATTTTTAACATGTGAATATTATGTGATATATTAATCTCTTAACGCGTTTGATATTATGTGATAGATGTCTACCTCTAGAACAAGTCCCATTGACTCACCTAATAATAATGAAGAGTCAAATGTAAATTGGAATGATTCGTGGACTGATTCACAAGTTCCCGAAGAGGAACCGGAAGAAGAGTCGGAACCGGAAGAAGAATCGAAACCGGAAGAAGAATCGGAACCGGATGAAGAAATAGAACCGGTGGGGAAAATAATAAAACGGTTAAGTAAAAGAAAATCCTCAACCAACCGACCAAGGTTAATTATGGTCAATGGTGTTTCCACTAAGGAAGCAAAATATTGGGAGGATTACCAATTCTCCGATGAATCGGATTCTGACGAGAATTCCGATGATGTTATAGAAATTACCCCAACTGAATTTAAAAAGGCAAAAGAAAATAATAAGGGAAAGGGCATAAAAATAGAGAAATCTAATTCCAACCCCGATGAACTTTATATGTATCGTCAACCCCCGAAGTCCCTAAGTTGTAACAATGACCCGGGAACCTCTAAACCACCAGGTTTTTCTAAACCAATGTGGAAAATGACGGCTCGTATTAGGGGAACATCATATATCCCTAGAAACTTGGCAAAACGAACCAAAACCGAAGAAGAAGAAACAAGCGAGTCGGAATAAGATAGTTGTATTCGTGTGGTGTAATATATGTAATATATTGTGCTTATGCTTTATGATATATGTAAAAATTGCTTGTATTAATAAGTATTTTTTTATGAATCTAACTCTTGTCTATTTTACAGTATAAAAACATAAAATGGATAGACAACCCAATATTTTAAGAGACCTACCCGGAGACATGATTGATGAAATCTTGTCTAGAGTCGGTCAGAATTCTTCGGCACAACTATTTAAGGCGAGATCAGTTTGTAAGACATTCGAAGAACGTTCCATGAATGCCTTGGTTTATAAAAGGCTTTCGTTCGAAAGATGGGGGATATCACATTGGGAAATCCATAAGTTACGATGTGTTTACTTTGACGCATATATTACGGGGAACCCAAATGCTATTTTACGCAATGGGTTAAGAAATTATTTTGACTCAATATATCCGAATATTGGACTTCGTGATTTAGAAAAAGCGGCTAACATGCAACATAAAGAAGCATGTTATGCTTACGGATTAGTAATGTTCGCTTCTCACCAAAGTGAGAACAAGAACATCGGCCTACAACTATTAAACAAAACGTTCCCACAAGTGACGGAGTCGGTAATTGGGGTAAGAAATGAGGTTTTTAGATTGTTACGGGACTGTTGGACATTACGTAACCCTCGTCCCTTTGACGACGTTACAGCACGCTATCTTATCAACGGCCATAACGGTTATGTTCCACAAGACCAAGGATGGGAAGTAGTCCTAGTAAAACCAGAATGCATGACTTGTTTCTGGACGTATGAATTACGTGTCTTTATTGCCTTTGCTGAACGACTTGTGTACTAGCTAGAATTATCTTCACAACTATCTTGTATCAAAGTTATTGTGTGCTATATTTCATGCTTTATGTAAAATAAGTGGTATTGTAAGTTTGTAAAATATTGTATAAAAGTTTGAACGCGAAATATTATTATAATCAGTTTTTCATATAGAATTGTAGTAGTTGAATTGTATATTAGCTACTAAGTATGAACTTAACGGGTAGGTACTACCCGAATTTAAACTTATAAAACGCTAATATGAAGAAAAAGCTTTTATAAATGAGTTCATATTATGCTACGAAATACAATTAACTACTCTTAATATTCTGTATGATTAACTTGTTCCATTTGACTATTTTGAAGGAAATGGCACCGACTACTCGACACACCGTGAATATGAATGAAGAGGAATTCCGTACTTTTCTAGCTTCAAACATAGCCGCAGTACAGGCTGTGCTACATACCAATAATAACCTTGGATCTAGCAGTACAGGAAATCGTGTAGGATGCACCTACAAAGAATTCACTGCCTGCAAACCTTTGGAATTTGATGGAACCGAAGGACCGATCGGATTGAAACGGTGGACCGAGAAGGTCGAATCGGTGTTTTCCATAAGTAAGTGTACTGAAGAGGACAAAGTGAAGTACGCTACGCATACCTTCACAGGTTCTGCGTTAACATGGTGGAATACCTATCTAGAGCAAGTGGGACAAGACGATGCGTACGCACTACCGTGGTCAGCATTCAAGCACTTGATGAACGAGAAGTACCGTCCCATAACCGAGGTCAATAAGCTCAAGACAGAACTTAGAGGGTTACGAACCCAAGGATTTGATATTACCACGTACGAAAGACGATTCACAGAATTGTGCCTATTGTGTCCGGGAGCATTCGAAGATGAGGAAGAGAAGATCGACGCGTTTGTGAAAGGTTTACCGGAAAGAATCCAAGAAGATATAAGTTCACACGAGCCCGCCTCCATACAACAGGCATGTAGATTGGCTCACAAACTAGTGAACCAGATTGAAGAAAGAATTAAAGAACAGACTGCTGAAGAGGCCAATGTGAAGCAAGTCAAAATAAAGTGGGAGGAAAACGGTGATAAGAATCACCAATACAACAACAACAGCAATTACAACAATAATCGCAACAATTATCCCAACAATCGCAACATCAATCGCAACTACAACAAACGGCCCAACAACAACAACAACAACAACAACAACAACAGCAACTACAACAATCATCCCAACAACAATAATAACCGCAACAACAACAACAATCAGAAGCAGCTATGCCAAAGGTGTGAAAAGTATCACTCGGGGTTCTGCACCAAATTTTGCAACAAGTGTAAATGAAATGGTCATAGCGCGGCGAAGTGTGAGGTCTACGGACCAGGGGTTAATAGAACGAAAGGAACAAATGGTGTCGGAACACATAATGGCGGAGTAAGTAGTGTCGGAGCAAGTTATGCCAATGTAGTTTGTTATAAATGTGGAAAACCGGGCCACATTATTAGAAATTGCCCGAACCAGGAGAACACGAATGGACAAGGCCGCGGAAGAGTTTTCAATATTAATGCGGCAGAGGCACAGGAAGACCCGGAGCTTGTTACGGGTATGTTTCTTATTGACAATAAATCTGCTTACGTTTTATTTGATTCGGGTGCGGATAGAAGCTATATGAGTAGAGATTTTTGTGCTAAATTAAGTTGTCCATTGACCCCTTTGGATAGTAAATTTTTACTCGAATTAGCAAATGGTAAATTAATTTCAGCTGATAATATATGTCGGAATCGAGAAATTAAACTGGTTAGCGAAACATTTAAGATTGACTTGATACCAGTAGAGTTAGGGAGTTTTGATGTGATAATCGGTATGGACTGGTTGAAAGAAGTGAAAGCAGAGATCGTTTGTTACAAAAATGCAATTCGCATTATACGAGAAAAAGGAAAACCCTTAATGGTGTACGGAGAAAAGGGCAACACGAAGCTACATCTTATTAGTAATTTGAAGGCACAAAAACTAATAAGAAAAGGTTGCTATGCTGTTCTAGCACACGTCGAGAAAGTACAAACTGAAGAAAAGAGCATCAATGATGTTCCCGTCGCAAAAGAATTTCCCGATGTATTTCCGAAAGAATTACCGGGATTACCCCCACATCGATCCGTTGAATTTCAAATAGATCTTGTACCAGGAGCTGCACTAATAGCTCGTGCTCCTTACAGACTCGCACCCAGCGAGATGAAAGAACTGCAAAGCTAATTACAAGAACTTTTAGAGCATGGTTTCATTCGACCAAGCACATCACCGTGGGGAGCTCCTGTTTTGTTTGTCAAGAAGAAAGATGGTACATTCAGGTTGTGTATCGACTACCGAGAGTTGAACAAACTTACCATCAAGAACCGCTACCCACTACCGAGAATCGACGACTTATTTGATCAACTACAAGGCTCGTCTGTTTATTCAAAGATTGACTTACGTTCAGGGTATCATCAAATGCGGGTGAAAGAAGATGATATTCCAAAGACTGCTTTCAGAACACGTTACGGTCATTACGAGTTTATGGTCATGCCATTTGGTTTAACTAATGCACCAGCTGTGTTCATGGACCTTATGAACCGAGTGTGTGGACCATACCTTGACAAGTTTGTCATTGTTTTCATTGATGACATACTTATTTACTCAAAGAATGACCAAGAACACGGTGAACATTTGAGAAAGGTGTTAGAAGTATTGAGGAAGGAAGAATTGTACGCTAAATTTTCAAAGTGTGCATTTTGGTTGGAAGAAGTTCAATTCCTCGGTCACACAGTGAACAAAAAAGGTATTAAGGTGGATCCGGCAAAGATAGAAACTGTTGAAAAGTGGGAAACCCCGAAAACTCCGAAACACATACGCCAGTTTTTAGGACTAGCTGGTTACTACAGAAGGTTCATCCAAGACTTTTCCAGAATAGCAAAATCCTTGACTGCATTAACGCATAAAGGGAAGAAATTTGAATGGAATGATGAACAAGAGAAAGCGTTTCAGTTATTGAAGAAAAAGCTAACTACGGCACCTATATTGTCATTGCCTGAAGGGAATGATGATTTTGTGATTTATTGTGACGCATCAAAGCAAGGTCTCGGTTGTGTATTAATGCAACGAACGAAGGTGATTGCTTATGCGTCTAGACAATTGAAGATTCACGAACAAAATTATACAACGCATGATTTGGAATTAGGCGCGGTTGTTTTTGCATTAAAGACTTGGAGGCACTACTTATATGGGGTCAAAAGTATTATATATACCGACCACAAAAGTCTTCAACACATATTTAATCAGAAACAACTGAATATGAGGCAGCGTAGGTGGATTGAATTGTTGAATGATTACGACTTTGAGATTCGTTACCACCCGGGGAAGGCAAATGTGGTAGCCGATGCCTTGAGCAGGAAGGACAGAGAACCCATTCGAGTAAAATCTATGAATATAATGATTCATAATAACCTTACTACTCAAATAAAGGAGGCGCAACAAGGAGTTTTAAAAAAAAGGGAAATTTAAAGGATGAAATACCCAAAGGATCGGAGAAGCATCTTAATATTCGGGAAGACGGAACCCGGTATAGGGCTGAAAAGATTTGGGTACCAAAATTTGGAGATATGAGAGAAATGGTAATTAGAGAAGCTCATAAAACCAGATACTCAATACATCCTGGATCGGGGAAGATGTATAAGGATCTCAAGAAACATTTTTGGTGGCCGGGTATGAAAGCCGATGTTGCTAAATACGTAGGAGAATGTTTGACGTGTTCTAAGGTCAAAGCTGAGCATCAGAAACCATCAGGTCTACTTCAACAACCCGAAATCCCGGAATGGAAATGGGAAAACATTACCATGGATTTCATCACTAAATTGCCAAGGACTGCAAGTGGTTTTGATACTATTTGGGTAATAGTTGATCGTCTCACCAAATCAGCACACTTCCTGCCAATAAGAGAAGATGACAAGATGGAGAAGTTAGCACGACTGTATTTGAAGGAAGTCGTCTCCAGACATGGAATACCAATCTCTATTATCTCTGATAGGGATGGCAGATTTATTTCAAGATTCTGGCAGACATTACAGCAAGCATTAGGAACTCGTCTAGACATGAGTACTGCCTATCATCCACAAACTGATGGGCAGAGCGAAAGGATGATACAAATGCTTGAAGACATGCTACGAGCATGTGTTATTGATTTCGGAAACAGTTGGGATCGACATCTACCGTTAGCAGAATTTTCCTACAACAACAGCTACCATTCAAGCATTGAAATGGCGCCGTTTGAAGCACTTTATGGTAGAAAGTGCAGGTCTCTGATTTGTTGGAGTGAAGTGGGGGATAGACAGATTACGGGTCCGGAGATTATACAAGAAACTACCGAGAAGATCATCCAAATTCAACAACGGTTGAAAACCGCCCAAAGTCGACAAAAGAGCTACGCTGACATCAAAAGAAAAGATATAGAATTTGAAATTGGAGAGATTGTCATGCTTAAAGTTGCACCTTGGAAAGGCGTTGTTCGATTTGGTAAACGAGGGAAATTAAATCCAAGGTATATTGGACCATTCAAGATTATTGATCGTGTCGGACCAGTAGCTTACCGACTTGAGTTACCTCAACAACTCGCGGCTGTACATAACACTTTCCACGTCTCGAATTTGAAGAAATGTTTTGCTAAAGAAGATCTCACTATTCCATTAGATGAAATCCAAATCAACGAAAAACTCCAATTCATCGAAGAACCCGTCGAAATAATGGATCGTGAGGTTAAAAGACTTAAGCAAAACAAGATACAAATTGTTAAGGTTCGATGGAATGCTCGTAGAGGACCCGAGTTCACCTGGGAGCGTGAAGATCAGATGAAGAAGAAATACCCGCATCTATTTCCAGAAGATTCGTCAACACCTTCAACAGCTTAAAATTTCGGGACGAAATTTATTTAACGGGTAGGTACTGTAGTGACCCGAAATTTTCCATGTTTATATATATTAATTGAGATTGATATTTACATTATTAAATTTTTCCAACATGTTAAGCAATCAAACTTGTTAAGACTTGATTAATTGAAATATGTTTCATATAGACAATTGACCACCCAAGTTGACCGGCGGTTCACGAACGTTAAAACTTGTAAAAACGACATGACGATATATATATGGATATACATATGGTTAACATGAGATTATGATAAGTAAGTATCTCCATAAGTATATTAACAATGAGTTATATACATATAAACAAGACTACTAACTTAAGGATTTCGAAACGAGACATATATGTAACGATTATCGTTGTAACGACATTTAAATGTATATATATCATATTAAGATATATTAATATATCATAATATCATGATAATATAATAATTTAACATCTCATTAGATATTATAAACAATGGGTTAACAACATTAATTGAGATCGTTAACTTAAAGATTTCAAAACAACACTTACATATAACGACTAACGATGACTTAACGACTCAGTTAAAATGTATATACATGTAGTGTATTTAGATGTATTAAAATACTTTTGGAAGACTTCAAGACATATATCAAAACACTCATACTTAACGAAAATGGTTACAGTTACTTTCCCATTCTTTTCTTTCATCAAGAATTCTAGTCGTATTCTTACCCGTATTATACACAGCTTCAAAACGTACTTACTATGGGTATATACCAATAGGAACTAGCATGGGATTCCACTCTTGATTATGTCATGTATGACTAATCAATTTTAACTTCTACCATGAGCTAGTCAACTAACTAGAACTCCTTTTAACCCCACTCACCACTCACCAATTACCACTCATCATTCACTCCATTTCACTTCCAATTCTCTTTCTAATTCTCTCTCAACACACACACACTATTATAAACGTATTTTTCTAGTAGTTAATCATCATCTTCATCAAAAATCACTTCAAGAATCAAGCTATAATCATCATAGGAAGAACACTTCAAGAACACTTCAAAAATCCCTTCAAGTTTACTAATTTACTTCCAAGCTTTCTAATCCATTCCAAGTAATCATCTAAGATCAAGAAACCTTTGTTATATATAGTAGGTTATCTTTCTTATTCAAGGTAATATTCATATTCAAACTTTGATTCAATTTCTATAACTATAAACTATCTTAATTCGAGTAAAAATCTTACTTGAACTTGTTTTTGTGTCATGATCCTACTTCAAGAACTTTCAAGCCATCCAAGATCCTTTGAAGCTAGATCATTTCTTGTCACTTCCAGTAGGTTTACTACTAAACTTCAGGTAGTAATGATTTTCATAACATCATTCGATTCATATATATAAAACTATCTTATTCGAAGGTTTAAACTCGTAATCACTAGAACATAGTTTAGTTAATTCTAAACTTGTTCGCAAACAAAAGTTAATCCTTCTAACTTGACTTTTAAAATCAACTAAACACATGTTCTATATCTATATGATATGCTAACTTAATGATTTAAAACCTGGAAACATGAAAAACACCGTAAAACCGGATTTACGCCGTCGTAGTAACACCGCGGGCTGTTTTGGGTTAGTTAATTAAAAACTATGATAAACTTTGATTTAAAAGTTGTTATTCTGAGAAAATGATTTTTATTATGAACATGAAACTATATCCAAAAATTATGGTTAAACTCAAAGTGGAAGTATGTTTTCTAAAATGGTCATCTAGACGTCGTTCTTTCGACTGAAATGACTACCTTTACAAAAACGACTTGTAACTTATTTTTCCGACTATAAACCTATACTTTTTCTGTTTAGATTCATAAAATAGAGTTCAATATGAAACCATAGCAATTTGATTCACTCAAAACGGATTTAAAATGAAGAAGTTATGGGTAAAACAAGATTGGATAATTTTTCTCATTTTAGCTACGTGAAAATTGGTAACAAATCTATTCCAACCATAACTTAATCAACTTGTATTGTATATTATGTAATCTTGAGATACCATAGACACGTATACAATGTTTCGACCTATCATGTCGACACATCCATATATATTTCGGAACAACCATAGACACTCTATATGTGAATGTTGGAGTTAGCTATACAGGGTTGAGGTTGATTCCAAAATATATATAGTTTGAGTTGTGATCAATACTGAGATACGTATACACTGGGTCGTGGATTCATTCAAGATAATATTTATCAATTTATTTCTGTACATCTAACTGTGGACAATTAGTTGTAGGTTACTAACGAGGACAGCTGACTTAATAAACTTAAAACATCAAAATATATTAAAAGTGTTGTAAATATATTTTGAACATACTTTGATATATATGTATATATTGTTATAGATTCGTGAATCAACCAGTGGCCAAGTCTTACTTCCCGACGAAGTAAAAATCTGTGAAAGTGAGTTATAGTCCCACTTTTAAAATCTAATATTTTTGGGATGAGAATACATGCAGGTTTTATAAATGATTTACAAAATAGACACAAGTACGTGAAACTACATTCTATGGTTGAATTATCGAAATCGAATATGCCCCTTTTTATTAAGTCTGGTAATCTAAGAATTAGGGAACAGACACCCTAATTGACAAGAATCCTAAAGATAGATCTATTGGGCCTAACAAGCCCCATCCAAAGTACCGGATGCTTTAGTACTTCGAAATTTATATCATATCCGAAGGGTGTCCCGGAATGATGGGTATATTCTTATATATGCATCTTGTTAATGTCGGTTACCAGGTGTTCACCATATGAATGATTTTTATCTCTATGTATGGGATGTGTATTGAAATATGAAATCTTGTGGTCTATTGTTACGATTTGATATATATAGGTTAAACCTATAACTCACCAACATTTTTGTTGACGTTTAAAGCATGTTTATTCTCAGGTGAATATTAAGAGCTTCCGCTGTTGCATACTAAAATAAGGACAAGATTTGGAGTCCATGTTTGTATGATATTGTGTAAAAACTGCATTCAAGAAACTGATTTCGATGTAACATATTTGTATTGTAAACCATTATGTAATGGTCGTGTGTAAACAGGATATTTTAGATTATCATTATTTGATAATCTACGTAAAGCTTTTTAAACCTTTATTTATGAAATAAAGGTTATGGTTTGTTTTAAAAATGAATGCAGTCTTTGAAAAACGTCTCATATAGAGGTCAAAACCTCGCAACGAAATCAATTAATATGGAACATTTTTAATCAATAAGAACGGGACATTTCATAAATATTATGTGATATATTAATATCTTAACATGTTTGATATTGTGTGATAGATTTCTACCTCTAGCACAAATCCCATTGACTCACCTAATAATAACGTAGAGTCGAATATATATTGGCAAGATTCACAAGTTCCCGAAGAACCGGAAGAAGAGGAAACGGAACCGGAAGAAGAGGAAACGGAAGAAGAGGAACCAGAAGAAGAGGAACCGGAAGAAGAAGAGGTTCCGGAGGGGGGAATAGTAGGAACCACAGAAAACCGGTCAAATAAAAGAAAATCCTCAACCAATGGATCAAAGTTAATAATGGTCAATGGTGTTTCCGCTAAGGAAGCAAAATATTGGGAAAATTACCAATTTTCTGATGAATCGGATCCTGATGATGTTATAGAAATTACCCCGACCCAATTTAATGAGGCAAAAGAAAATAATAAGGGAAAATGTGACGACCCGGAAATTTCCGACCAAATTTAAACTTAACCTTTATATGTTTCCGACACGATAAGCAGAATTTGTAATGTTGAATCTCAAAAAGTGTGATGCCCCATACAAAACCATCATGTACGAATCATCAACAACAGGATCATTACAAGGTTAAGTACTACATGCTGTAATAAAAGAAGTTGCATTCACGATAAAAAGATAACGTCATAACTGACGTCAATTATTTTACACCAACAGTATGCTTCTACGAATAGCAAGCATGAATAAATATATGTGACCCTTAGGTCGTTACAAAACATAGTTCAAATGTATTAAAGTTTGAATGCAGTTAAACAGTTCATGCAGTGATAACACTAGAGCAGCGGGTGTCTACGGCAAGACTAGCACGACAGCGGAAGCAAATAACCTTAAGCACCTGAGAAAAACATGCTTAAAAACATCAACACAAAGGTTGGTGAGCTATAGTTTAAGTATAACAGTATGTAAGGTAGGCCACGAGATTTCAGTGCTACAAAGAGCGTTTCAAAACAGTATGATAAAGTATATGTTAACCGTGGGCACTTGGTAACTAACTTAACGTTTATACCCCCTGAAAGTACACTTAGCAAGTGCGTATGTCTACGAAGTATTAAACACTCGTTAAATGCTAGCGCGACTAGCCCGAGTGGGGATGTCAAACCCTATGGATCCATATCTAAGATTCGCGTTCACGGTTCAAAAACCAATGATTAAACGTTACCGAGCTAAAGGGAATGTTTATGCCGTTGTATAACCCACACATATATAAGTTTAAGTACTCGTGCCTAATATGTAAAACATAAAATGCGCATGTATTCTCAGTTCCCAAAATAAGTTAAAGTAAAAAGGGAATGCTATAACTCACAATGATTAAGTAGCGGTAAAATATGACTCGGAAAGTAAGCAAGTAATGAAGGTTGTCCAAACAGGTCCTCAACCTAAGTCAAAATAGTACTAAGTCAGTAAATCGTATGAAAAGGTTTAAAAGTATGTAAATAAGGTCTTAAGGGTCATCATCATTCATCACCAAACAAAAGGCGTAAAGTAAGTTTCGTTTATGAAAGTAGTTTAAAATAAAGGCTGACTTCGATCAGTCACCACGGCCTCTATACCTATTGAAATAAGGTGAGACCAGTGGCCATGGCTCCGTCTATGAGTCCTTTAAGTGTGGTAAAATTTACAGAAGCAAACTCGTCTTCGTTTGACCGTGGCGACGGTCTAAGTGCGAGTAGGTCAGAAATTTCTGCACAACGTTAAAGGACATAGTGACGATCGGAGGGTCATAAATCCTAAACCGTAACTCGGATTAATACAAGTCCTATATGAAAAGTTAACTACACGAACTGAGCTAACTTAAAATTAACGTTACAGTAGCCCAGGTGTACTGTTCTTTTACAGAAATAGCAAAACAGTAAGCAGAGGACAGGAAACAGAAAAATAGTGGGTTCCGGTGGGTTTGGTGCTTGATGTTCATCATGGTTCTCATCCTTGATGCCTATAGCTTCAAGTGTACAACTCAATGATATGTTTACATCATCTTTACCAAGTTTTGACCATCATAACCCTTGTGTAAGTCTAAGACATGAAGCACAACTCACTTAAGTGTTGCAAGTGTTTTGATGAACCAAAGTTACATCAAAGTCTTAGATCTAACACATACATGAACTTTAAAACTAATAATAAGTTACAAACTTGAAAGTGAACTTATGAAATCAAGATCTTAAGTTGTAGAACATAGTTCTTAGTTTGATCTTGAAGATCCAAGACTCAAAAGTCTAGATCAAGCATAAGTATACAAAGTTATATTTAAAGAAAACTTACTTACATGTTCTTGAACTTTTAAGTTAACTTTTAGTTCCAAGAGATATGAGATCAAGACTAACTTGTAATACTTGACCATTTAACAACAAACATGAATTTAAATGTACAAGAAATGAAGTAATAAACTAAATAAGTAAGTAACTAGTTCATTGTTGTTCATACTTTAAAGATTCAAACCAAAGTTTGATCTTTAAGAGAGTAAACTTTAAAGTTTACTAACATGACTTACAAGTATGATTTGCAACACATGAACTCTAAATCTTTTAAAACAAGTAAGGTAGAATCATAAACTAGTAAGTTTATGTTCTTGAGTGTTCTTGTAATTACAAGATAAAAGAAGAATGAAACTAGTAAGTTTGATTCTTGTAATTAGTAAGTAATTAACTAACAAATACATGTAACTAAACAACAACCAAGATCAAGTGATTAAAACAAACAATGATGATGATGATGAGAGAGTGGTGTTAGGCCACGGTTTTGGCCAAAGAAAAGGAAGAGGAATAAGTTCTTGCTACTTACAATTTAGAGAGAAAAAGGAGAGGAAAGTTGAGAGGAATTAAGTGTGTGTTTTTGTGAGAGGATACAAGTGAAGAAGAAATACAAAAATGAACCACAAAACTCCCTCCAAGGCCTACTAAGTCCATGGCCTGCAGCTCCAAAGGGGGGAAGGGAAGAGTTTAATGGTTACTAGCATGTAAAAGTCATAAAAGGTGGATATAAGATGTGTTTGCATGGGGATTATGGGTTAACTAGATTCCAAGTGTATAAAACTAACTAGTTTCCATCTAATTGATACTTAAAAGTGTAGGACATGGGCTAACTAGTCCAATTAAGAAGTAGGGTGGGCTTATAAGTTCATATTCATGAGTCCATTATCATTAAACAAGTCCAAGTTCAAGTATTAACAATTTAATCCCATTAAAAGCCCAAGTAACTAACTAATCACCATAGTTAATTAAAATGATTAATAAAATCAATCATGAATGTAAATAATATCTGAAAATATTATTCGTGTAAGTTTCGGGTGTCACAAAGACGTTTCGGGCAATTAAAGTCAAGTACGGTTAATCATGGCAACAAGTAAATGTAATAACATACATTCGTTTAATCACACGTATTAATAATAACAATTATTAATAAATAAACGTTGGAAAAATCCAGGGTCGTTACACTACCCACCTGTTAAAGAACATTTCATCCCGAAATTTTAAGCTGAGGTAGATGGAGGAGTCGGGAAAAGGTGAGGATACTTCCGCATCATTTGATCCTCTCGCTCCCAAGTAAACTCAGGTCCTCGTTTGGCATTCCATCGTACTCGGACGATCGGAATCTTGTTACATTTCAATGTTTTGATTTCGCGATCCATAATTTCAACAGGCTCTTCCATGAAGTGGAGTTTGTCGTCAATCGTAAGTTCCTCAAGTGGTATGATAAGTTCAGGTGCAGCAAGACACTTCTTCAAGTTTGACACGTGGAAGGTAGGATGAACTGAGCTCAATTGTGCTGGTAGATCCAAACGGTATGCAACGGGTCCAACACGTTCCAAGATTTCAAAAGGACCAATGTATCGTGGGTTTAACTTTCCACGTTTTCCAAAGCGAATCACACCCTTCCAAGGTGCAACCTTCAACATTACACGATCACCAACGTTGAATTCAAAGTCTTTACGTTTAAGATCAGCATAACTCTTTTGGCGATCACGGGCAGTCTTAAGTCTAGCTTGAATCTGAGCAATCTTCTCCGTCGTTTCATGGACTACCTCGGGTCCGGTGATTTGCTTCTCGCCTACTTCGGCCCAACAAATAGGAGATCGGCACTTATGGCCATACAATGCTTCAAAAGGTGCGGCATTAATGATCGAGTGATAACTGTTGTTGTAAGAAAATTCGGCGAGTGGCAAATGCCTTTCCCAGGCCTTTCCGAAATCGATGACACATGCACGCAACATGTCTTCCAAGGTCTGAATTGTTCATTCACTTTGCCCGTCGGTCTGTGGATGATAAGCAGTACTCATGTCGAGACGGGTTCCCATGGCTTCTTGCAAAGAACGCCAGAATCTAGAAGCAAAACGGGGATCACGATCTGAGATGATTGATAAAGGTACACCATGACGAGATACAACCTCTTTGATGTATAATTGGGCAAGTCTCTCCATTGTATTTGTCTCCTTCATCGCTAAGAAGTGTGCAGATTTGGTAAGGCGGTCAACAATAACCCAAATAGTATCGTATCCGCCCACCGTCTTTGGTAGCTTGGTGATGAAATCCATTGTTATCCGTTCCCACTTCCATTGTGGGATTTCTGGCTGTTGAAGTAACCCAGAAGGTCTCTGATGTTCGGCCTTAACTTTCGAACAAGTCAAACACTTCCCAACATAAGTTGCAACGTCCTTCTTAAGATTCGGCCACCAATACTGTTCCTTAAGGTCGTGGTACATTTTGCCCGCACCGGGGTGAATCGAATATCTCGATTTGTGTGCTTCATCAAGTATAAGGTTCCGTAGATCTCCATAATAAGGTACCCAAATTCTTCCGGCATAACATCGGAGTCCAGACTCCCTAACCTCGAATCGAGAGACAAGTATATATTTAAATAAGATCTGATAAATATATTTAAATATATAAAACGACTATATATAAGTTATATAATAAACATGTATAGATTTTGGAAGTCATTTTGGGTTGAGTTGACTTTTGTTGACTTTTCATGTCGGTCTCGAGCATTAGGATTGTGATACACTACGACTTGACCTAAATTGTTAGACAGATATTGACCAACATATAAATATATATACTTAATATAGGTTCGTGAATTCGAGACAAACCCTGCACTTGTTCAGTGCCGTCATATACATAATTGCTACGAAATACAGTATTGTGAGTTTCATTTGCTCCCTTTTTAATTGCTTTTGCAATATATATTTTTGGGCTGAGAATACATGCGCTGTTTTATAAATGGTTTACGAAGTAGGCACAAGTACTAAAACTAATTCTATGTGGGTTTAAACCAGAAATATACCCTTAGCTTGGTAACATTAAACTACTTGTGTATGTATGGTAGGCGCGAATCCTAAAGATAGATCTATTGGGCCTGACAAACCCCATCCTGACAATGGGATGCTATAGTACTTCGAGGTTATTTTAAACACATCTGATCTGGTGTACTTCAGAGGGTAAAACATGAACGTTAAGGCTTGTTACCGGGTGCCTACAACTTATAGAATACTTTTATACACTTGCGAGTGTACGGATATTTATAGAAACTGAAATCTTGTGGTCTATTACTATTACGGAAATGACTGATTATGATAAACTAATGAACTCACTAACCTTTTGGTTGACACTTTAAAGCATGTTTATTCTCAGGTATTAAAGAAATCTTCCGCTGTGCATTAGCTCATTTTAAGGATATTACTTGGAGTCATTCATGACATACTTTCAAAGACGTTGCATTCGAGTCGTTGAGTTCATCAAGATTAATATTAAGTCAATTATAGTTGGATGTAATATGAAATGGTATGCATGCCGTCAATTTTTGATGTAAAGAAAGTTTGTCTTTTAAAAACGAATGCAATGTTTGTAAAACGTATCATATAGAGGTTAAATACCTCACGATGTAATCAAATATTATGAATCGTTTATAATGTATATGAACGGATCCTTTCAGAAAAGGCATCAAAATAGAGAAATCTGATTCCGACCCCGATGAACTTTATATGTAATGTCAACACCCGTATTTTCAATATCGTGACAATAACCTGGGAACCTCTAAACCACCAGGTTTTTCTAAACCAATGTGGAAAACGACGGCTCATATTAGAGGAACATCATATATCCCTAGAAAATTAGGAAAAAGAACCAAGTTCGAAGAAGAAGAAACCAGTGATTCAGATTAGAGGGGTGTGAGCATGTTGTGTAATAAATGTATTGTAGTGTGCTTGTACTTTTATGTTCTATGTAGAAATTGCTTGTATTGTTTGTTATTACGAATCTAATCCTTGTCTATTTTACAGTATAAAAACAAAATGGACGTTAAGGTAGACAACCGAATATTTTAGAAGACCTACCAGAGGATATGATTGAGGAAATCTTGTCTAGAGTCGGTCAGAATTCATCAGCACATTTAGTTATGGCGAAATTAACTTGTCAAACATTTGAAAGACTTTCCAGAAATGCCTTAGTTTATAAAAGGCTTTCCTTTGATAGGTGGGGTATATCACATTGGGGAGACTTTAAGTTACGTCGTGTTTTCTTTAAAGCGTTAAATGCGGGGAACCCAAATGTAATTTTACGCTACGGGTTAAGAACCTATTTTGACTCAACATATCCCAACATAGGATTTCGTGAATTAGAAAGAGCTTCTAACATGCAACATAAAGAAGCATTTTATACTTACGGGTTAGTGATGTTCGCTTCTTACCTAAGTGAGAAAAAGAACATCGGATTGCAGCTTTTAAATAAAACTTTCCCACAAGTGACGGATTCAGTAGTTGGGGTGAGAAACAAGGTTTTTAGATTATTACGGGGCTGTTGGACATTACAAAACCATCGTCCTTTTAACGACATTACAACATGCTGCCTAGCCAATGGTCATAACGGTTATTTTTCACAAGATCAAGGATGGGAAGTCGTCTTAGTAAAACCAAAATGCATGACTTGTTTCTGGACTTACGAATTACGTGTCTTTATTTCCTTTACTGAACAACTTACGTATTAAGTAGATTTATCTTCAAAACTGCCCTGTATCATAGTGTACTATATTTCATGTTATATGTAATATAGCGAAGTTGTAAGTTTGAAGAATATTTGTATGTGATATATTATTATAATCAGTTTTTCATATGGAATTGTAGTAGTTGAATTGTATATTAGCTACTAAGTATGAACTTAACGGGTAGGTAGTACCCGAATTTAAACTTATAAAACGCTAATATGAAGAAAAAGCTTTTATAAATGAGTTCATATTATGCTACGAAATACTATTGACTACTCTTAATATTTTGTACGATTAACTCGATTCAGTTGGCTATTTTGAAGAAAATGGCACCGACTACTCGACACACCATGAATATGAGCGAAGAGGAATTTCGTACCTTTCTTGCTGTAAACATAGCCGCAGTACAGGCTGCGCTACATACCAACAATAACTCTGAATCTAACAATGCAGCTAACGGCGCAAGAAATCGTGTAGGATGCTCCTACAAAGAATTCACTGCCTGCAAACCTTTGGAATTTGATGGAACCGAAGGACCAATTGGATTGAAACAGTGGACCGAGAAAGTCGAATCGGTGTTTGCCATAAGTAAGTGTACTGAAGGAGACAAAGTGAAGCACGCTACGCATACCTTCACAGGTATTGCGTTAACATGGTGGAATACCTATCTAGAGCAAGTGGGATAAGATGATGCTTACGCGCTACCGTGGTCAGCATTCAAGCACTTGATGAACGAGAAGTACCGTCCCAGAACCGAGGTCAATAAGCTCAAGTCAGAACTTAGAGGGTTACGAACACAAGAATTCGATATTACTTCGTACGAAAGGCGATTCACAGAATTGTGCCTATTGTGTCTGAGAGCGTTCGAAGATGAGGAAGAGAAGATCGACGCGTTTGTGAAAGGGTTACCGGAGAGAATCCAAGAAGATATAAGTTCACACGAGCCTGCCTCCATACAAAAGGCATGTAGAATGGCTCACAAACTAGTGAACCAGATTGAGGGAAGAATTAAAGAACAGGCAGCCGAAGAGGCCAACGTGAAGCTAGTCAAAAGAAAGTGGGAGGAAAACGGTGATAAGAGTCACCAATACAACAATAACTATCCCAACAATCGCAACATCAATCGCAACTACAACAAATGGCACAACAACTACAACAATCATCCCAACAACAATAACAATCGCAACAACAACAACAATCAGAAGCAGCTATGCCAAAGGTGTGAAAAGTATCACTCGGGGTTCTGCACCAAATTTTGCAACAAGTGTAAAAGAAATGGTCATAGCACGGAGAAGTGTGAGGTCTACGGACTAGGGGTTAATAGAACGAAAGGAACAAATGGTGTCGGAACGAGTAATGGCGGAGCAAGTAGTGTCGGAGCAAGTTATGCCAATATAGTTTGTTATAAATGTGGAAAACTGGGCCACATTATTAGAAATTACCCGAATCAGGGGAATACTAATGGGCAGGGCCGTGGAAGAGTTTTTAATATTAATGCGGCAGAAGCACAGGAAGACCCGGAGCTTGTTACGGGTACGTTTCTTATTGATGATAAATCTGCTTATGTTTTATTTGATTCGGGTGCGGATAGAAGTTATATGAGTAGAGAATTTTGTGCTAAATTAAGTTGCCCATTGACGCCGTTGGATAGTAAATTTTTTACTCGAATTAGCAAACGGTAAATTAATTTCAGGAGATTATATATGCCGGAATCGAGAAATTAAACTGGGTAGCGAAATATTTAAGATTGATTTGATACCAGTAGAGTTAGGGAGTTTTGATGTAATAGTTGGCATGGACTGGCTGAAGGAGATGAAAGCAGAGATCGTATGTTACAAAAATGCAATTCGCATTGTACGAGAAGAAGGAGAACCCTTAATGGTGTACGGAGAAAATGGCAACACGAAGCTACATCTTATTAGTAATTTGAAGGCACAAAAACTAATAAGAAAAGGTTGTTATGCTGTTCTAGCACACGTCGAGAAAGTACAAACTGAAGAAAAGAGCATCAATGATGTTCCCGTCACAAAAGAATATCCCGATGTATTTTCGAAAGAATTACCGGGACTACCTCCACATCGATTCGTTGAATTTCAAATAGATCTTGTACCAGGAGCTGCACCAATAGCTCGTGCTCCTTACAGACTCGCACCCAGCGAGATGAAAGAACTGCAAAGCCAACTGCAAGAACTATTAGAACGTGGTTTCATTCGACCAAGCACATCACCGTGGGGAGCTCCTGTTTTGTTTGTCAAGAAGAAGGATGGTACATTTAGGTTGTGTATTGACTACAGAGAGTTGAATAAACTTACCATCAAAAACCGTTATCCACTGCCGAGAATTGACGACTTATTTGATCAACTATAAGGCTCGTCGGTTTATTCGAAAATCGATTTACGTTCTGGATATCATCAAATGCGAGTAAAGGAGGATGATATTCCAAAAACTGCTTTTAGGACGCGTTATGGTCAATACGAGTTTATGGTTATGCCGTTTGGATTGACTAACGCACCAGCTGTGTTCATGGACCTTATGAACTGAGTGTGTGGGCCATATCTTGACAAGTTTGTCATTGTTTTCATCGATGACATACTTATTTACTCAAAGAATGATCAAGAGCACGAAGAACATTTGAGAAAAATGCTAAAAGTATTGAGGAAAGAAAAACTGTACGCTAAGTTTTCAAAGTGTGCATTTTGGTTGGAAGAAGTTCAATTCCTCGGTCAGATAGTGAACAAAGAAGGTATCCAGGTGGACCCGGCAAAGATCGAAACTATTGTAAAGTGGGAAACCCCAAAAACTCCGAAGCATATACGTCAATTTTTAGGATTGGCTGGTTACTACAGAAGATTCATCCAAGATTTCTCCAAAATAGCAAAACCCTTGACTGCATTAACGCATAAAGGGAAGAAATTTGAATGGAAGGATGAACAACAGAAGGCGTTTCAGTTATTGAAGAAAAAGCTAACTATGGCACCTATATTGTCATTGCCTGAAGGGAATGATGATTTTGTGATTTATTGTGACGCATCAAAGCAAGGTCTAGGTTGTGTATTAATGCAACGAACGAAGGTGATTGCTTATGCGTCTAGACAATTGAAGATTCACGAGTAAAATTATACGACTGAATTGGGTGCTGTTATTTTTGCATTAAAGACTTGGAGGCATTATTTATATGGGGTCAAAAGTATTATATATACCGGCCACAAAAGTCTCCAACATATATTTAATCAGAAGCAACTGAATATGAGACAACGCAGGTGGATTGAACTGTTGAATGATTATGATTTTGAGATTCGATACCACCCGGGGAAGGCGAATGTGGTAGCTGACGCTTTGAGTAGAAAGGACAGAGAACCTATACGGGTAAAAGCTATGAATATAATTATTCGTACTAACCTTACTACTCAAATAAAGGAGGCGCAACAGGGGGTTGTAAAAGAAGGAAAGTTGAAGAATGAGATACCCAAAGGATCAGAGAAACATCTTAATATTTGGGAAGACGGAACCCGATATAGGGCTGATAGAATTTGGGTACCAATGTTTGGAGATGTGAGAGAAATAGTACTTAAGGAAGCACATAAAACCAGATATTCAATACATCCCGGAGCGGGGAAGATGTATAAAGATCTCAAGAAACACTTTTGGTGGCCGGTTATGAAAGCCGATATTGCTAAATATGTAGGAGAATATTTTACGTGTTCTAAGGTCAAAGCTGAACATCAGAAACCATCAGGTCTACTACAACAACCTGAAATCCCGAAATGGAAATGGAAAAACATTACCATGAATTTCATTACTAAATTGCCAAGGACTGCAAGTGGTTATGATACTATTTGGATAATAGTTGATAGTCTCACCAAGTCAGCACACTTCCTGCCAATAAGAGAAGATGACAAAATGGAGAAGTTGGCGCGATTGTATTTGAAGGAGGTTGTCTCCAGACATGGAATACCAATCTCTATTATCTCTGATAGGGATGGTAGATTTGTTTCAAAGTTCTGGCAGACGTTGCAACAAGCATTGGGGACTTGTCTAGACATGAGTACTGCCTATTATCCACAAACTGATGGGCAGAGCGAAAGGACGATACAAACGCTTGAAGACATGCTACGAGCATGTGTTATTGATTCAAAACAGTTGGGATCGACACCTACCGTTAGCAGAATTTTCCTACAACAACAGTTATCATTCTAGTATTGAGATGGCGCCATTTGAGGCACTTTATGGTAGATTATGCAGGTCTCCGATTTTTTGGAATGAAGTGGGGGATAGACAGATTACGGGTCCGGAGATAATACAAGAAACTATCGAGAAAATCATCCAAATTCAACAACGATTGAAAACCGCCCAGAGTTGACAAAAGAGCTACGCGGACAGTAAAAGAAAAGATATAGAGTTTGAATTTGGAGAAATGGTCATGCTTAAGGTTTCACCTTGGAAAGGCGTTGTTCGATTTGGTAAACAGGGGAAACTAAATCCAAGGTACATTGGACCATTCAAGATTATAGTTCGTGTCGGACCAGTAGCTTACCAACTGGAGCTACCTCAACAACTCGCGGCTGTACATAACACTTTCCACGTCTCGAATTTGAAGAAATGTTTTGCTAAAGAATATCTCACTATTCCGTTGGACGAAATCCAAATCAATGAAAAACTTCAATTCATTGAAGAACCCGTCGAAATAATGGATCGTGAGGTTAAGAGACTTAAGCAAAACAAGATACCGATTGTTAAGGTTCGATGGAATGCTCGTAGAGGACCCGAGTTCACCTAGGAGCGTGAAGATCAGATGAAGAAGAAATACCCGCATCTATTTCCAGAAGATGCGTCAACACCTTCAACAGCTTAAAATTTCGGGACGAAATTTATTTAACGGGTAGGTACTGTAGTGACCCGAACTTTTCCATGATTATATATTAATTGAAAACTATATTTGCATGATTAAATATTTCCAACATGTTAAGCAATCAAACTTGTTAAGACTTGATTAATTGAAATAGGTTTCATATAGACAATTGACCACCCAAGTTGACCGGTGATTCACGAACGTTAAAACTTGTAAAAACTATATGATGATATATATATGATTATATATATAGTTAACATGATATTATGATATGTAAGTATCTCATTAGGTATTTTAACAATGAGTTATATACATAAAATTGAGTTTATTGAATTAAGAAACTCGAAACGATATATATAACGATTATCGTTATAACAACGTCTTACTAAATACATATGAATCATATTAAGATATTGATACACTATGTTTAACATGATAAAATGATAATTAAGTATATCATTAAGTGTGTTAACAATGAACTACATATGTAAAACAAGACTACTAACTTAAGAATTTCGAAACGAGACATATATGTAACGTTTATCGTTGTAACAACATTTAACTGTATATATATCATGCTAAGATATATTAATATATCATAATATCATGATAATGTAATAATTTAACATCTCTTTAGATATAATAAACAATGGATTAACAACATTTAACAAGATCGTTAACCTAAAGGTTTCAAAACAACATTTACATGTAACGACTAACGATGACTTAACGACTCAGTTAAAATGTATATACATGTAGTGTTTTAATATGTATTCATGCACTTTTGAAAGACTTCAAGACACTTATCAAAATACTTCTACTTGACAAAAATGCTTACAATTACATCCTCGTTCAGTTTCATCAACAATTCTACTTGTATGCACCCGTATTTGTACTCGTACAATACACAGCTTTTAAATGTATGTACTATTAGTATATACACTCCAATGATCAGCTCTTAGCAGCCCATGTGAGTCACCTAACACATGTGGGAACCATCATTTGGCAACTAGCATGAAATATCTCATAAAATTACAAAAATATTAGTAATCATTCATGACTTATTTACATGAAAACAAAATTACATATCCTTTATATCTAATCCATATACCAACGACCAAAAACACCTACAAACACTTTCATTCTTCAATTTTCTTCATCTAATTGATCTCTCTTAAGTTCCATCTTCAAGTTCTAAGTGTTCTTCATAAATTCTACAAGTTCTAGTTTTATAAATTCAAGAATACTTCCAAGTTTACTAGCTCACTTCCAATCTTGTAAAGTGATCATCCAACCTCAAGAAATCCTTGTTGTTTACAGTAAGATATCATTCTAAATCAAAGTAATACTCGTATACAAACTTTGATTCAATTCCTATAACTATAACTATCTTAATTCGAGTGATAATCTTACTTGAACTTGTTTTCGTGTCATGATTCTACTTCAAGAACTTTCAAGCCATCCAAGATCCTTTGAAGCTAGATAATTTCTTGTCACTTCAAGTAGGTTTAGATACTAAACTTTATGTAGTAATGATATTCATAACATCATTCGATTCATACATATAAAACTATCTTATTCGAAGATTTGAACATGTAATCACTAGAACATAGTTTAGTTAATTCTAAACTTGTTCACAAACAAAAGTTAATCCTTCTAACTTGACTTTTAAAATCAACTAAACACATTTTCTATATCTATATGATATGCTAACTTAATGATTTAAAAACGAAAAACACCGTAAAACCGGATATACGCCGTCGTAGTAACACCGCGGGCTGTTTTGGGTTAGTTAATTAAAAACTATGATAAACTTTGATTTAAAAGTTGTTCTTCTGGGAAAATAATTTTTCTTATGAACATGAAACTATATCCAAAAATCATGGTTAAACTCAAAGTGGAAGTATGTTTTCCAAAATGATCATCTAGACGTCGTTCTTTCGACTGAAATGACTACCTTTACAAAAACGACTTGTAACTTATTTTTCCGACTATAAACCTATACTTTTTATGTTTTAGATTCATAAAATAGAGTTCAATATGAAACCATAGCAATTTGATTCACTCAAATCGGATTTAAAACGAAGAAGTTATGGGTAAAATAAGATTAGATATTTTTTTGATTGTTGTAGTTACGGGAAATATTGTAACAATTCTATACAAATCATATCCTAGCTAACTTATATTGTATTATACATGTATTCTAATATATTATGTAATCTTGGGATACCATAGACACGTATGCAAATGTTTTGACATATCATATCGACCCATGTATATATACTATTTGAAACAACCATAGACACTCTATATGCAGTAATGTTGGAGTTAGCTATACAAGGTTGAGGTTGATTTCAAAAATATATATACTTTGAGCTGTGATCTAGCCTGAGACGTGTATACACTGGGTCGTGGATTGATTCAAGATAATATATATCGATTTATTTCTGTACATCTAACTGTGGACAACTAGTTGTAGGTTATTAACGAGGACATCTGACTTAATACACTCAAATCTTTAAAACATAATAAAAATGGTTGTAATTATATTTTGATCATACTTTGATATATATGTACATATTTGTATAGGTTCGTGAATTAATCCGTGGCCAAGTCTTATTTCCGAGGAAGGAAATATCTGTGAAAGTGAGTTATAGTCCCACTTTTAAAATCTAATATTTTTGGGATGAGAATACATGCAGGTTTTATAAATTATTTACAAAATAGACACAAGTACGTGAAACTACATTCTATGGTTGAATTATCGAAATCGAATATGCCCCTTTTTATTAAGTCTGGTAATCTAAGAATTAAGGAACATACACCCTAATTGACGCGAATCCTAAAGATAGATCTATTGGGCCTAACAAACCCCATCCAAAGTACAGGATGCTTTAGTACTTCGAAATTTATATCATATCCGAAGGGTGTCCCGGAATGATGGAGATATTCTTATATATGCATCTTGTTAATGTCGGTTACCAGGTGTTCACCATATGAATGATTTTTATCTCTATGTATGGGATGTGTATTGAAATATGAAATCTTGTGGTCTATTGTTACGATTTGATATATATAGGTTAAACCTATAACTCACCAAAATTTTTGTTGACGTTTAAAGCATGTTTATTCTCAGGTGAATATTAAGAGCTTCCGCTGTTGCATACTAAAATAAGGACAAGATTTGGAGTCCATGCTTGTATGATATTATGTAAAAACCGCATTCAAGAAACTTATTTTTGATGTAATATATTCTTATTGTAAACCATTATGTAATGGTCGTGTGTAAACGGTATATTTTAGATTATAATTATTTGATAATCTACGTAATGCTTTTTAAACCTTTATCGATAAAATAAAGGTTATGGTTGTTTTAAAAATGAATGCAGTCTTTGAAAAGCGTCTCATATAGAGGTCAAAACTTCGCGACGAAATCAATTAATATGGAAAGTTTATAATCAATATGAACGGGACATTTCAGTTGGGTCCAAGTCCTGCTGTCTGGGCAATATAGCATAGAAGGATGCATGCGTTGCGTCGGGAGAGTTATGCAGTGGATTCAGCAGGAAGGACTATCGATAGACCGTAGCCGATCACCTATTGGTTGTAGACTCGTACAAGCCGCTGATCCTTGTATTGTTGTTGTTGTTGTTGTTGTCGTCGTCGTTGTTGTTGTTGTTGTTGTTGTTGTTGCTGTTGTTGTTGTTGTTTGTATGCTAGATCAAGACGTTAGCATACTTTTATGGCTGTTACATGATTGATGTTTATGCTTAGTCTGTTAGATAGATTCCATTCACTTAGCTTCGTATTAATTTCTCACATTCCTCCCTTACAGATTATGTATGATGCATGTTGGATTACGGGAGCCGGACTGTGAAGACATGTTTGACATACTTAACTCTAATGTCGGATTTTGTAATAAATGTTCAGAAGTTTTAAGTAACATAAGTGTTGTAATGATTAAGATTTAAATCTACTGTTATGAATTTATGTAATTCGTGTAATTATTGTTGTGTTTATATTAAGTTTACTTCCGTTGTGATTTAAAAAAAAAAAAAATAGTCGATGTTACACCTAATGTGTTGATAATTCTTTTTAGAGGTTTAAAAAAAATATATATATATATCATTTTCTATCTATAAATTGACAACACGAGAAATTAATTGTCTATGAAAATTCAGTGCATTCATATTTCATATTTTAATTTATAACGTAACCATTTTTTTCGATCTTTTCAAATGTCAATTTTTCCTCTATGTTTTGTATCACCGACGCAAAATACATAAATGAGGTTTCTTTGAAACGACAATGATAAGCACATTTATGAGATATGAAGCAAGACTAACCAGGGTCGGTCTCGAAAATTTAGAGACCTAAAAGGAGAGAGAAAAAAAGACGCTTAGGCTCTAAAAAAACAATATTTAAAAAAATAATAAAAAAAAGGCCTTCCGAACCTTGGTAGAGTGCTAGTAGACTTTGATTTTTTTTATGGGGCATTTGATTGCTGTTTTTCGACCTATTGTATTTCATTTTTGCTGCTTTAATTATGTTTTCATAGTTTTCATGCTTCTCAAATTTTCAATTGTGTCTGTACATATAAAAAAATAAACCCCTAAAAATCATGGGTCATGAGCAGTCAATCACCTTATTTCCCTCCGGACCTCCCCTGAAACTAACATGCATATGTTGAAAAAACAACATACGTTTTAGAGTCACTTGTCTTTATTAAGAGATTAACAATGATGACTAGTTGTAGTTATATAGAAAAAGAAATCCATATGAACTTAACTATATAAAAACTTGATTTATTAACAAATGTATTGTTTTATTAATTAACCGTTATTTTAAAATTAATAAGTAAAAAAAAAAGTAAAATTAGTTTATAAAACTTTTATACATTTTAACGATAGTTTTAAGAGCTATTTTTTAATTTTCTTTTTCTTATCAAATAATATAAACTGTACCAAACATAGTCAAATGTTGCAAAGTTTTAAATATAACTTACAAAGTTTTTAAACAAATCTTACATATTTATTGAATGAAATGTTAAAAAAAACTATCAAATTACTTCGAATCTTAACAATGCATTATTGAACGAAAGGTCTTGTGTGCAATCGATCCGGTACTAGGTCTCGCATTTAGGGGACTTGATCACCCGACGTTTACCCTCTATGGGGAGTCAATGTACGCGTTCATACGAGGTTTCCTCGCTAATAAAAAAACAAGGCAATAATAATAATATAATAATAATAACAACAATAATACAATAATAATACGGAGTAATAAATAATTATAACTAGTTTGGTTCAGCCCGCGCGATGCGGCGGGATATTTCGGTCCGCGTATTCATATTTAACGCAGTTTTATTGACAGAAGGAAAAACGGCCTGTGTGTTATGCGTTATTGTTGGTGTCGTCGTCTTTAGTGTTTTTTAAAATATGTTCGGTTCAAACATAGTTAGTTTATTTTTGTTGATAAAATTATTTCGAGCGTGACGGCGCTGGCGAAAAAATTTAACTCATGGCGAGCAAAAAGATACGGGTTGTCGTTGTGTTTAGCGTTTTTTAAAAAGTGTCTGTTTCGAACGTAGTTAGTATCGTTTTGTTCATAAAATTATTTCGAGTCTGACTCTGCTGTCGGAAAAATTTAAGCCTCGGCGAGCGGGAAGATACGGGCTGTCGTATTTAGCGTTTTTTAAAAAGTGTCCGTTTCGAACGTAGTTAGTCTCGTTTTGTTCGCAAGAATATTTCGAGTTTAACGGAGTGCTCGGTGAAATTTAAATCGGAGCGAGGAGGAAGATACGGGCTGTCGAAGGCGTTGGAGGAAGTTTTTATTTTAAGTTTCAGAATTGACAGTTTACTCCCCTGAAGTACAGGGTTTTTTTTTTAAGTGTCCAAAAGTTGAGGGGGTGTTTTGGTTTTTTTGGAATTGGGTTTGAACTATTGTCCTTGGGGTGGTCGACCACAAACCCCACCACTTTTATTATTAAATAATAATAATAATAATAATAATAATAAAATAATAATAATAATAATAATAATGATGTATTAATGTATTAATATTAATTATAATAAATAATAAATAAAATAATACAATGATTTCTATTACGAGTACTTTTTACTTTTAGTCATTAACTTTTCAGCAGATCATTTCGTTTACAATTTTTCAACTTCAGTCCTATAATCCTAGCGGCCCAAGAAAAAAAAAAGAAAAGAAGGAGCCCAAGAAAATAGAAAAAGAGAAGCCCGAAAATAAAACCTCCGTAATATTTTCACTTGTGAAATGTTCTATACCTTTTATTCATGCAAAATTACAGTTTTATATATATATATATATATATATATATATATATATATATATATATATATATATATATATATATATATAAAAGAAAAAAAAAACTTGCTAAAAGCCCAATATACACCACCGGCTTGAACCAATGTTTGTTCGAACGCATCAAATATAAAAAGGCTTTCATTCTTCAATGACTGGTAAAAAATTGTGCCGATCCCGAACACTAGGTTTGAATCAATTGTTGTTCTATCTCAATTCAAACAATTGAGTTCGAATCAATTGTTGTTCTAATTCAGTTCAAACGGCCGTGTTCGAACCAATTGTTGTTCTAACTCGGTTGGGACTCATTTGAACTGAGTTAGAATAATACTTGATTCAAACTCAATTGTTTGAACTGAGTTCGAACATCATTTGGTTCAAACTTAGTTGTTTGAACCGAGTTAGAACAACAATTGGTTCGAATCTAGTGCCCGGGGTGCAAATTTTTACTTGTCATCGAAGAGTATGAACAACGTATCCAGAATTCAAACAAATAATGGTGTTTTCGAACAAACATTGGTTCGAACGAATGGTGTAGTTTAAAGACTTTAAATAATTAAGTATATTTTGACCCCAAAAAAAAAAAAAAAAAAGCCTTAAAAGTGTATTTTTGCTAATTCAAACAAATAATTTCCCTTTATTTTTCCATAGAAATTGGAAATATGCAAACATACACAAAGCTTCACTTAAATATTTCTCAGTCAAGTGGACAAACATATGCGGTAAAAGTTCACGTTCGTTACAAAAATTTGGATAAAAATAAATTCAAAACCAACAATTTGAATGCATAATGTGTCGATACTGGAAAGAGTTGTTTTCAACAACTGAAGTGACCAAACCTATTTATTCTCTTCTCTTGCTATTAATGTAAGCAGAAAATCTTTATAATTTCCGTTTGCCACATCTTCGATTTTTTCAGATAACGTGATTGTGTACTTATTACGATATTCTTCTTTGATCAACTTCATATCAATGTCAGCTCGAGTAACAATTACTCTAGTAAGACCTTCTCTTGTGTTCTCGTCTACTTCTTTTGCCATAGCCGTTTCCATAACCTATAATTCTCATATTGGTGAGTTAACATATCTAAATGACAAATTGATTCAAAAAAAAAAAAAAAAAAAATCAAATTTATATTTTTATATGAAATTAAAGAAAGAAAAAAGCTTAAAACAGACTTATGGTGTGCTTAATAAAACAAAACTATTAAGTCCAGAATTGATCAAAATTTGAATGATTTAAAAGTTCTGATTGACTTGGTTTTGAACTATAATAATTTGTTTGATTATCATTCTGAATGAATTCTATAAAAGAAGTCCATCTTTTTAAATGAATAGATAATAGAATATAATTATTTTAAATGAATAGATAATAGAATATAATTATCTGATAAGTGTTTTATATTAATTTAAGAAGATTATCAAACAAATGGAGGTGTTGAATAAGTTCCATTCAAATTGTAGAATAGTTCATCTATCGTTTGACATTAAAAATGTCATAAACAAACTCACTAAATGCTAAGCGAACAATATTGAATCATTTAATTAAGAAGCAAACAAACATAACCTTATTTATATAATATGGTAATATATTGGATTTTACTTGTTATTTTTTTTTCATAATAACCAAACAAATTTTCATGTCCAATACTTATATCTTTTGACATATTTTAGGCTTAATTAAGAAACTAAACTTACTAGAAAATTTTCTATTTTTTGTTGTGAATTATTATATCAAAAAATAAATTTTATTTAAATGGCTGTTAGAATATCGATCTCCTTTAAATTTTAACTTTTGAACGTGTAACCGTTCAAGATTTTTAAGGTGCGTTTGATAAAATTGAATGATTAAACGTTGAATGGTTCATAATCTGAATGATTCAAAAGTTCTGAATAAAGTTGATTATGATTAAACCTTAAAATTAAACACTTAAAATTTAGAGATTAGATGATTAAACGAGATAGATTAAAATAGTAAAATCGTTATAAAAGATAAACTTAATGATCTAAACCATCAAAATTTTAATTAATGTATAAAAAGCATATATCACCGTAGAGGGTTGAATCATCGAATTATTGAAACTCAAATAATCAAATTTTGAGTTTTCAATATTTAGTTTTAACCAGATTAACCAGAAAATCAAACACTATGAAATTGTGTACAGAAAAGAAAAATAATACAGCAGCTACGGACTACTAGTCAATTGTTCCAAGTTATTACTACTACAATATCAAGTGATTAGGGCAAAAGAATTGAAAGCCAGTGTGAATTCGATTTACTCTTTTTCGGTTCGAAACCTAACTGAATTCGAATTTGGTTTCCGATTTGGTATTTGTTTTCAATTTTGCCTCCAAAATTTTCAAAAAGGAACGCAATAAAATGAGGAAATAGAAAACCGAACCGATAAACACTCTTAGCTCAAATCACTAAGAAAATAGCATAAAGGGTTAAAACTTAAACTAAAAGAACTTGAGCTTTGATTTATAATCAATAAATAATTTCTAACCTTGCAAAAGTAAGTTGGTGGGGTACATAGGCATTGAATTGTGTCTTTCAAGCTCACGTTTATATCAAGATCCTGAAAAATAGTGTTAATTATAGAATGATCTATATATTAGCCATGTTCTAAAAACATAATTAACCATAAACGTCTAATTGACAAAGTTAATTACAATACATACCACATCAATAGAGCTACCACTCAAATCTACGTAATACTTAAACAATGACTTGATGTGTGATTTGCTTCTTGTAGACAGGATTGTGACCACATCATCATCCAATAGAGGGTTCTTCTTATCGGCATTTTTCACCGCGCTGTACAAAATCTTGGCTTCAGATTTTGCGACTTCTTCGTTCACTTTTGGACCTTCATAACGATATGCACTCACAAGCGCTACGAAAAGCTGTTAATTAAGTAACAACACACCACGTAAAAAATCAAGATTCACAAATTCATAACTTATGTAATTAATACTCCATATTTTTGGTCTTTTAATTATGAAGTTGGTTAAGGACCTTGCGTTCGTCGGTGGTGACATGCGAAGCAACGTCTTCTTCAATTGATCGTTCAAAGAGTGAATGATAAGCTCTTCGTGCACCAAGTAACTCATCTGAAGATCTTGTGCATGCGATCTCTATGATGACGTTGTTAGATTTAGGCCCATCTAACAATGCATCGTTAATCAAACGTGCATCTCTTTCCCATGGATGCATTGTCCACAGTACCATTGCTGTCTATATATAAATCAACAAACAAAAAATACTTTTTTCTTGTCATAATTAATTGAAGAAAAGTACTTTATAAGATTAGTTGGGGGTAATGTTATGAGTACAGAAGTAGTTCTTAGACTATTTGTTTGATTACAAATTTTAATTTAGATGTATGCTTAGTTATGCAGAGTTTTATGTTAATTTTATGGATTTATATTTTGAGTAAAATTGCAGTGACAAATCAACTTGAAAAATGACCTTAGAGTGTTCTAGGCTTAATATCAACGTTATTCATCAATTATATACAATATACTATATACAATACATACATACATATATATATACATGTATATATGTCTCTTAAAATATATATATATATATATATATATATATATATATATATATATATATATATATATATATATATATATATATATATATATATATATATATATTGGTATGATCAAGAGGGAAGTAACCATTCGGGGGGAAGCGGGGGAAGCAAAATTTTTTTTTTTTTTTTTCGTTTTTTGAAAAAACTTTGTTCACGAATATTATAGATGAGATGAAAATATGAACATTTAGTAGAGACACTTTGTGATAAATGTTTTTATTTTGGCCGGAAAACGCTCGAAGAAGTAATATATAACAATTATCGTGTTTTTCGAGCGTATTTTGAGGTTTTAGCTATTGGGGTTTAGATATTAGGGTTTAGATATTAGGGTTTAGAAATTTAGGGTTTAGGGTTTAGATTTAGGATTTAGATTGAGTTTTTAACACGAACGGTTTAGAGTTTAGGGTTTAGGGTTTAGGGTTTGGTGTTTTGGGTTTATGAAATAAACCCAAAACACCAAACCCTAAACCCTAAACTCTAAATCGGGCTAAATTTTACTTCACAAAACATGAAAAAACGTTCATATTCTTCACGAACAATATTATCTAGAATGTTATTTTTGTCGATCATTTTCTCACCTAAATAATAACATTCATCACGAGGTGTCTCTTCTAAATGTTCATATTTTCGTGTGATCTTGATGCCGGAAAAAAAAATTTCAAAAAAAAAAACAAAAATTTTTTTTTTTTGCTTCCCCTCGCTTTCTCCTGATTGGTTACTTCCCCATTGATCCTGCCCCTATATATATATATATATATATATATATATATATATATATATATATATATATATATATATATATATATATATATATAGACAACATAAAAATTATAAATAATTACCTTAAAGCGCAAGAAATCGAACTTGAGTAGATTAATTTGATTTTGAACCAATTTCTCAAAAGAGCGATCATCCTCACCAAAGAAATGGGGAGTCCTTAATCTGAATGATTTTAGTTGATTTGTATCCCACTTCCCCAAAATTGAGATTAGTGATTTCTCATCGATTCCAAGTCCTTATTTACATTAAAATTTAAAATGACATATAAATCAGACAGCATGTATATCAATTACTTATTACTCCGTATTAAGTTTATACTATCATAGTAATAGTAATAGTAATAGTAATACTAATAGTTATACGAAGTTTATCATATAAGAAACAATGGATTGTACTTTATCACAGAAATAGAATAGTAATAGTAATAGTAATCGGAATTTTAAGTCGCTTGATCTATAGATCTATTTTCTATAAGCAAAAATGGTCGATCTAGCCATGAATATGTTGATTACTTACAATGTAAAATTACAACAAGATAGTACATTTACATAAGTGCACTAGGTATAATCTATAAAATGATCGAGCTTAGTTTTTTTTATAAGAACAGTTACACCTCAAGCATGCATGTGACTTAAAGTAAAAAAATGTAGAAATCAAATTAGTTAAGTTAATGATTAGAGTGAAAAGAAGCTAGAAAAATTTACCAGAGAAGGCTTTGTTGACAACATTCAGTTCATCAGAAAACGCCATTGTAAATAAAATGATTTATTTGTTGAGAGAAATAAAATAAAAAGATATATATATGCAAGTTGTGTTTTGCAGAAAGGACTTGAGATAAGGTGGACATTTATATGTCATATTAAATCAGTGAAGCATGAGAATTGTGTAATCAAGTTATTATTAATGTATTATTAATAACTAGTTTAATTTTTATTTTATTTTTGTGGACTGCTATTGGGATCACCCGAGGGGGACTAAACCACCCATTGCGATCATCTCCCGTTTCGACTATGCCGATGCAGCGATAATAACCCCGCCTCATCGCTGCCCGAGAGGAAACCTTGAAACCGATCCAAGGGCACGACCAAGTAAAACCCCCTCCCATTTAACCCCCAAACGATATGAGAAAGGTGTCATGGGTGGATACTTCATGGCAGAGATGAAATTGTGTTTTTAATATATAGTCAACGGGGGTGTAACTCATGACCTCCCCTAAAAGAGGCAGACCACCAACCGCTAGACTACATCACAACTTCATTAATCACTAGTGTATACAGAGTAACTCACGACTTTTCAAGAAATTAGTACTTCATCCGTCTCAATTTAATAGTCTCTGATTCACTTTTCAAATTTTTCTTTACCAAGTTTGACTTCATATATCTTTATATGTGTAATATATTATTTAATAAAATTATATAAATGAAAGCACGTTTAATGCATAATAGATTCATATAAATTTCATCAAATAATATATAATATAAACCAAGATATTTTAAGTCAAAACTGATAATAAAAGACTTAAAAATCAAACATGAACTATTAAATTAAGACGAAAAGAGTAATATATAAGTCATAATGAATAATTAATATTGATAATAAATAAATAAAATATAAAATTAAAAAATCAACATTGCTAATTATCAAATCAATTAATTCAAATCACTTAATGAATGATTTTAAGAGAGAGACAAATATGACATTATAATTCAAATCAACCGTTATCATTTATAGTTATGAACTAATTTAAAAGACGGAATTTAATATTTTGACAAAATATGACATAATATAAGTTTTCTTTTTGTTGGTTAATAATGTCACGCCAAATATTCTAATGTTAAATGTCAGTGTGTTTTGAAGATAACAATAAATCTATATACGTATAACCATGCTAAATAACACGAGTTCATAAATCACTATTTTCTTTAGCAAACGACCAATATTTTCAAAACGTGTCGGCACGAGTCAAATTTAACTACGTCTTTGGTTAAACAAGTCTTCTACATTCAAACCATGAATTGATCATAATACTTGCCGAATCAAAGAGTCAGCATAGAAGTTCTGCTATTCTAACAGAGAGAGAACACCAAGTTTTGATGACTCAATAGAAGACGCAGTGGAAAGCTGTGTTGATCAAAGAAGGGACAACAATTGAATTGTGTTGATCCAAAGAAGAGGCGGCAGGAAAGCTCTGCTGACTCAACGAAGAGGCAGCAGGAAATTTTTTGTGACTCAATAAAGACTCGGCAAGAAAGCTCTATTGGCCACTAAGAAACATTAGAAAAGATCTGCAGGCTCAACATAGCACAACTTATGATTATTTTACTAAACTTAACAAACGAAGGTTTTAAAAGCGGGATTTTCAAAATATATCATATAAACTTTGATTGTAAGACATTTTAAGACGTTTAAAACTTGCACTTTTACATCTTATAGATTAGGAAATCCAACAGATAATAGAATTTACCTTCAAGTGTGATATCGGCTAAAAAGTCACGTTTTTACCCCACGATATCAGACCCATATTCAATAAAGTAATTAACTTTATTGCCAAAATATGCATCTATTTGCTTAGATTGGTATATTTGGTAATTACGAAGGCAATGCAAAAAGAATAAGCGAAAACGGACTTAAAACGAAGAATCTAGAGCGAAAACGACAAACACTTGGAAAGCTTCTAGAAGAAAACATGTGGCCAAGAAGAAAAAAACTGCCTGCTTTTAGCTGTGGACGGCTGACCCAATTGGAAACGGGTGACCCAACAAAACGGGCTTATTAAACGGGTTGCCAGCCCAATGGACGGCCCAACATGTTATTGGACGGGCCTATTAAACGGATGGCCAGGAATATGGATGACCTGCCATGAAATTGGACGTCCTGCCCAAACGGCCTGCCAGGCCTGAAAACCCTATAAATAGAGCTCATTTGTGTCCATTTCAACACACTCTCCACTTTTCACTTCTTCAATTCATTCCCAAATTTAGTTTAGTTTTATAGTCTAGTTCGGGAATAGTCTTTCGAGGCCTTCTCACCTCCGAGCGAGAAGTCAAGTACCCGGAGGCGAACGCCGAAGATTGTACTAAGAAGCTGTCTAGAGTCGGAGTTGTCACTTTTGTACTTTCGGAACTCGATTAATATACGGGTACTTTTATCTCTACTCTGTCTTGTTATAATGTCTTATTACTTTAATAGATGATATTATTGCCATGATTAGCGAGTAGTTATATTTTGTGCATGCTATGATGTAGTTGTTATGCTGCCTAAATATATATAATTGTGTCATGAGATACTGCTGAGATGCTTTCCGATTATGATTAAACTCAATCGCTTTTCTGACTAATAGAACGTGATTATCGGCTCTGTGATTGGAAAGTCGCGAACCCCAATTCAGAGTACACTATCTGTGTCACCCCTTGGTAAGACTCCTCTGCCGGATACATAGGGCGTTTGTCAGAGGCACAACGGTTGTAGTAAGGCAACCTACCCTATGGATTCCGACAGAGGTCTTTCGTAATGGAAACCCTAATTGATACTAGGAGTACAAGGCCGGCCTCAGGCTATGCTAGAGTAGTTACTACGCATGTAAACATAGCACGTATATCGAGGAGGAACATCGATTGTAGTACTATATATCTCTGTTATGTATGGCCATGGAAACGATCTCACTGTCGAAGAGTACATTGCACCATAAAGCGGTCTCAAACATTGCACACCGTCCGAGGAATTCTTTAGTAATAGGAACTGGTTGTTTAAACCCATAAAGGATTGGAACAGTTAGGATAACAGAACGTTTACATGGAGACTATTGTCTGGACATGCTGTTCCTTTATGGTTGATTTCTTTTAAATAAGAACATAACTGATCTTTATAAACCAATCATTAACGAAAGCATCGGAAACGTATCATGTCTCTTGGATAAGGGATACCCTCTACTTTAGCTTATGTTTAAGAAAGTTTGGGCCATGTGGGTAGATTAATACGCTGCCTTATCGGGTCGCTCATAATAAAAGAGCCGTATAGTGTTAACAAGTAGCTGTGTTACTCTGGCGTCGAGGGAAGAGGTTTTGCTGCCCATTCAGAATCTTCAAGCCTATCGCATACATTATGCCCAGTGATATGTCAGTCCTCTGACGGGGGCGGTAGGACTAATATAACGGGTAAAGGGTTATCAACTATTCATGAGCCGTCATTACACAACTCAGCAATGTAACTAACGAAATCATATCATGTACATCTTTAACCTTATCTGAAATACGAATTCTACCTATCTGTATTTACTTTATCCTTTAGAAAACCCAAAATAGAAACACAACTACTCCTTGTTAATTATTTATGTTAGGTTTTAGGTTCGATTCTATAGACTTCTTTAAAAATGACCCTAGGTCATACTTCCCTTACTCACCATAAGGAGTAGTAGATTTAGGCCCCAACCTTATAAATTTGAAACGCAAGTACATCCCCACTGGGAGACCTCGACCGACGGCCGTGCGGCCCGACGACACTGCACACTAAAACACAACCGTCCGTTTTGGCAATATCAAAGTGTTATCTAAATAATCCTATCCCGATGCAATGTCTTAGTCTTTGTCTTGAATTCAAGTAATTAAAAAAATGATCATACAAGTCGAGTTTTTCACTCCCTTTCGAGGATAAAATGCTAAACACATTCGTGCTTCATATATAGTATGAAATTTAATTAATGTATGCTTTGGTTACTTGAAACTACACACGATACAAAACTTTGACCAATGTCTAACATTACCTTAACAAGTAAGTTGAATTTATGAAATGAATAAATAAAATAAAAAGATGCTTGTTAGCAAGCCTTGTCAACATCAAAAAGTGTTGTTCAAGATAAAGTAAAGACATAACAAGAAAACCAAGCATACCTCTATATGTAACAAGCTTTTGCAGGTGTTCCAGTTAGAAAAAGAAACAAGCAAATTGTTATGCCCGAATTCGAAGGTTTATCTTTGTGTCAAACGGTCATATTTGAATTCAAACGGGTACATTTCATGAACACGTCAACACGATCAACTTGAAGACCAAGCCAAACATTGATGGAAGGAGTTTCTATTGCTATAATATTATTATATGTGTAAATATATGTGTAAACTTAAAGCTTAATATTTATCTTTATGAGTTTAATTTGTAAACTACTTTCTTTAGAGTGATCAAAGAAGAAGTATAATTCTCATTTGAGAATTTGTGATCTTGTAATAATGATCAAGCATATTTTCACAGGGTTAGGATGAACTTACAATTGAGTGCAATAAATAGGGTTTGAGGAAAAAAAAGATTCGAACCTCCGACAATAGCGTGGATAACCCACACTGGAATCATCTATCCCAGCGGGGTAGCCGAACGTAAGTCCACTAACAACCTAGCATACGAGGTCATTATTCATTCGTCACACTATAAACGGATTCGTCACACTCTCTCGGAGTAACCATACTTCTTCAAGATGTGTTAAGTCCCGAAGCAAACACTTGGTCCCAGAACAAGCACTTGGTCCCGAAACAAACACAAAAATGGGCTGCAAGCCACGTCAGCTCATGAATCTAGGAAAGTTTGTTAGGATTCATTTGTTATTCCAATGAAAGGGACATGTGCCACGCCAGCCCTCAAAATTAGTGACATTTGTTATAACCATGAAAGGGACATATGTCGCGTCATCATTCCCTCATAACACCTATAAATACACGAACAAAATCATTCACTACACAACACTGGAGGCATTAATGTTACTCTTCCCAAATTTATTACGATAACATTTCTCTGGCTCAAAATATAACTCCGGTAGTGATTCCGGTCGATATCAGAGTTAATTTTCACCTTAAGATATTAACTTATTTGATCCCAAATCGAATAAGTTTAATCCCATCGATTATTTTACGCCCTTGGAATCCAAATTCCAAATCGGGGTTTGCACAGTTATTGGAGATAAAACATTCGATCCATTCTCTCTTGCAAATTTAGGACTCAAATCTAAAATCTATTCCATCAGTTACGATTTTGGTTTGATCATTATCTAAGTAATCTATGGAGTGATCAAAGATAGTGGTGGTGTGTCTTATTAAAGGTCACTTGTTGCAAACGGACCTCCACTATAGTTTGAAGAAGAGCTTAGTGGAGCTAAAGCTCGACAAGTGTGTCGAGGAGTTGATTAAGGAGGATTAGTTAACATCCTCTTCCAACCACTACAAATTTTTTTGAGGTTGTTCTTTATAATCACTTTATGTTAGCAAACAAACACAATCGTTTCCACAGGTTAAAACATACATATAGGCAAGGTTGGAGAACTTGAATCTCGGAGATATTTTGTTTGGACATTTTTTGGGAGATATCGGCATCTTGGGAAAAACTCGGGGAGATCTCGGGTGTTGACTTACGTTGACTTTTAAATTTTTTAATATAAATATATAAAAGTAAATATATAAAAGTAAATATATATATATATATATATATATATATATATATATATATATATATATATATATATATATATATATATATATATATATATATAATTTATATACATTTTAACGAGATTTTACAACAAAATCCGAGAAATGAGTGAGAAACTCCAGGATTTACGAGAAAAGCCGAGAAATGAGCGAGAAAATATAAGAAATCGTGACTTTGACCCCGTTGACCGAGAAATCTCGAAAGATGTATAACTTGTCTTGACTGCCTTCCAAAAATGAGATCTCGGAGAGAAATAACGAGATCTACAACACTACAATTTGGTTCTTTTTTTTTTGAAAAGCAAGTAAAATTATATTGATATAACGGAGTCCATTACAAGGTCCTATAATCTATACAAATTAACATAAAATGGAAGATTTACATAAGGAGCTATAAATATTTTAGGACAAGGACCCGCAACGCACCACAGCACTTAAATTATAAGCTGGGAGGAAGCAAACCAACAGTACCGCAGATGCGATGATAAAGTCGATCGCTACCGCCCATTTAACCAAGTGCGAAGTGGAGCCCAAGACCCGAAATATTATAGCATTTAACACGTGGACTTCCGGATGATATCATAAGTTCCAAGCTTAGCCAATACCCATTCTTTGCATGCTCGAGGAGATGTAGAATGATTAAATCTTAACAAGATTGAAAAAGTTTTCACGACAATTGATTAAGAACTATTCATCCCTTTTTTTTTAAAGCAAGTAAAACTTTTATTAATATATCGAAAAATTTACAAAGCCCTATATACTATACATTATGTTGTAACATGTAAGATAAAAATCACGAAAGCTCACGAAGACATGGATGAGGAGCCATTAGACACCGCGGCACTTGAGTAATTTGAGCTGGGTAGGGGCGGCCATACAGTACCACGAATGCGGTGACAAAGTTGGCTACAACTACCCATTTAACCAAGTGAATAATGGGGATCCTAGACATGTATTCATGAGACGATCGATATCCGAGGAGAGCTTTTAATCCGATTTAGCCGATGCCCATTCTTTGTTGATTCAATGATGTGTAGAACGAGGGGTTGATGAGCCATTGGTGCCATTCGATTGTTGATTTCTTTGACCTTTTGGATATCCACGCAAATGTTTGGGCTTGGATTTCAGAAAGAATTGTGGCGTTACACCAATCTTTTTTGCTAAATACATTGAGGTTTCGATGTTTCCATAGAATGTTACATTGAGGTTTCGATGTTTCCATAGAATGTAGGATGTTGCCCATTTTGTTGCTTGCCAAATGTATGTGCCAATACACGATGTAGTGAACGATTGGTTGGTTGTGGTGGTGTCGTGTAGGTTATAGATAGTGTTAACGGGAAGGTTCCACCAATGTAGGATTGAGCACCAAACAATATGTGTTATCGGGCAATGAAATAGAATGTGCTCAATGGATTCGACGTGAGATTTACAAAGTGGGCAAAGTAGGGTGTCAAGATCAATATTTCATTTATCGAGTTCTATTCGAGTCGGGATTCTACCAAGTATGACACTCCATATAAAAATATTTACTTTTTGGGGTAAAAGTTTGTTTCTTGGTGTTTTGAATGTGGCGTTCGGTGTATCAAGTTTAAGATTGTCGAGGATGGAGGCGAGTGTTTTTGTAGTGAAGAATCTGGATTGGTCTAAGTTCCATTTCCAAGTATCAGGTTTATCGGATAGGCGAATGGATTGTAAGACCCGAATAATGTTTGTACAGTGGTGTAAATAGGGTACTTGAAGCGTGGAAAATGTTGTGCAGTTAAACAGTGGTCAGAGACTGAGCTGAGCAAGGTGCGCTCAGCGCACACCTAAGGGTGCGCGCGGCGCACTACTTACTGTAGCCGGATTCTGTTACTTTTAATGAGATATTTTGAAGGGCTTTTTAGTAAATTCACTTGGGAACGAGTTAAAGGCTACCAGATCAGTAAGTGGAGTGTCATAACTCCACTATCACCTACCTTTATCCATTCCACTTAAATTCTAGAGAGAGATGAGAGTTCTTGAGTGAGAAAGCTCAAATCTAAGAGGAAGAAGTTGATTTCGGGCCAAAGCGCGTGTGTTAAAGTTGTTCCTCTAATCACTAGCTACGTTTTGGTTGTGGTGGTATGTTCTAACCTTGATTTCCCTATTTTAATTTGTTAAGAGTTAGGGTTTGGGTTAGTGATGAACACAAAACCCATATTTGGTGACTTTGAGTGTTTTTGGGTAAGATTGAGTCATGAAGACTCAATAGTAACTAACCTAGGGTTTCAAATGGTTAATTGGGGTTGATGAGCCTAAATTGGTTAGTTAATTACTAGCACACCTAGATGTTTGGTAAATGGGTGTTATGTGGTTTTGTGGATGACCCGAAATAGGTGTGTTGATCTTAAAGTGGTCAAATGGGTGATAATTGACCTAATTGAAATAGATGGGTATGAAACACCCAAATTATGTATTAGTTAGTGTTGTTAGACCTAAATCACTAGCTTTTAGTGATATGTGGTGGTTTTGACCTTTAGGGTCGGTTTTGTTGTAAATGAGGCATTTAATGCATTTAAGTCATTTAATGCACATGTGTAAGTTGTTGGCTTTTAGCCCAACTAGTTGGTGTGTTAATCGAGTACTTATTGTATTAGGTACTTTGCTTTGAGGCTTGCGGAAGTTAAAATCGTCACCGAATCGTTAAGGTGAGTGGAATAATTATGCATGTATGTATATGGCGTATTTATTTGTGAGTGTTATGGTATGAACCACGAGCCAGTAGTACCATAGCATGTATGCGATGTATCATGATGTGAACCACGAGCCGGTAGCATTAAGTGTGAACCACGAGCCGGTAGCACTATAAACAAGTGTGAACCACGGGCCGGTAGCACTATAAACAAGTGTGAACCACGAGCCGGTAGCACTATAAACAAGTGTGAACCACGAGCCGGTAGCACTATAAGCAAGTGTGAACCACGAGCCGGTAGCACTATAAACAACGTGTGAACCACGAGCCGGTAGCACTATAAACAAAGTGTGAACCACGAGCCAGTAGCACTATAAAAGAGTGAGACTCAAATGTGTATGGTGTGAACCATGAGCCGGTAGCACCATAGCGTTATGGTTAACTATATTATGTTGTTAAACGTTATACAAGCATGCCATATATATATATATATATATATATATATATATATATATATATATATATATATATATTATATATATATATATATATATATATATATATATATATATATATATATATATTGTGTTGAGTATATGCTAATGTGATGTTGTGATAGTGTACGAGTTGTTAGCATTATGAGTAAGACAACATGCTATTTGAATTATATTCTCGTATGAGGTATTTGGTGGGTGCAAATGCAAATAGATGGGTTATATATGTGTATGTATAATTGTTGCACTCACTAAGCTTTGCTTACCCTCTCATTGTTTATCTTTTTATAGGCTCCGGCGGAGACAAGGGTAAGGGCATTCGTATGGATTAAAGATCCCGCTTGGGTTGTAGGGGACGCTTTTGGATGTTATAGCTTTTGGAGTTCGACCGAGATTTGGGTAGTTTAACCCCCAAACACCATGCTCATAGTTTCGTTTGGAATTTAAACTCTTATGGTCGAACTTGTATGTTTTGAACGAAACTCATAAAACGGCCGATGTGGGCCCCATTTTGTAAAACACATTTTATGATTGAATCGTATGAGTTTTTCATATTAGAACATGTTGTGAAAAGCGTTTCGTCTAAAAATGTCGGGAAGTGGGAGATCTTTTTACGGAAAATGGAAAAAGTTGACAGCAGGCTGCCAGGCCCTGTGCGAGCCGTGCACAGGTGGGGCTGCGCGCCGCGCACCCCATCTGGACAGCCCTGTTAAAAAAAAATTTCATTCCGCGATTTTGGTTGGTTAATGGGTTGGGTTGTTACAAGTGGTATCAGAGCATGGTCTAAGGGATTTAGGCGACTTGAGATAGGTGCCTAGACTTAGACTTTATTGTGTATGCGCGTTATGCGGGACTTGTAGGAGACGGGTCGGACCGGGGATTGGTTAGTGCCTAGCTTTAGGTGAACTAACTATGCACTAATTGTTTTGTGTTATGTTTTTGCAATCATCGAGCGAAATAGACGTTGCACTAGCGAGTTAATGCGACGTGCTCGCATAACAATGATTAGCTACCATTGTTACGGGTTCAAATCGTGTCGAACTAGCGATGTACGACGATTGTTGAGCAAGATTGGGTGGTGAGGTGTTCATGTATATTGTGTCATGTCTTTTCGTTCGTTATTTAATTTACTTCGTTTTATAGAATGAAGATGAGAAATGGACATGATACCAATGAGGGCACGAGCGAGGACGTTGAACTCACGACCAAGGTTGAGGCCATCTTTAAAAAGCTAAAAATGGAATTTCTTGACGATGTCCGAAAGGTTTTCCAAGAATCGATTGATGGGAAAGTAACCGAAATGATCAATGAGCGAATGAATGCCGCGATCGAGGAGGCATTAGAAGCTAGAAACATTCATCCTCGTGGCGAAGGGGGTGATGGTAATGGTGCGAATGGAAGGCGGGACTTCCATTACAAAAATTTCAAGGATGCTCAACCCCCGATGTTTAATGGGGTACGAGATCCGTTGAAAAGCACATGTTGGATTTACGATATCGAGGGAGCTTTCCGTACCACGGAATATCCTCCCGAGAAGAAGGCGAGGTATGGTTCTAGCATGTTACGAGAAGAGGTGAAGTTGTGGTGGGATGATAAAATCCAATTATATGGTGAAGAGCAATGCATGAGCTTGACGTGGGAGGAGTTTAAGAAGGAATTCTTCAAAGAATACCGAACTTCTTCCGACCTTGATAGAATCCGGGACGAGTTGCACAATTTGCGACAAGGTTCAATGGACTTGGTTACTCTCAAGTCTACCTTCTTGGCAAAGACTCGTTTTTGTCCGAAATATGTTGGCGACGATCACAAGTTGATGAAGGATTTCTACCGTATAATGAATGATGAGTTGAAGGGTAAGATTAGTCGGGGAATGGCTAAGTCTTTTGAAGAGTTATTTGAATTAGCTCGGGGTTTTTAACCGGAGGTTCCGAAAATAAGTGATTTCTCTTTTTCTAAGAGGAAGTTTGAAGATTCGAGTCATTCGAACTTTTCGAACAAAAAGAACAAGAAAGGCTCCGAAAGTGTTAATAGTGTGAAGAAGGGTGCTTCTGGGGGTTTCGGACGCACGTGTTATAATTGTAATCAAAGAGGACACATGGTCCGTGATTGTACCAAGGCGTCGACCAATCTTACTTGTTATAATTGTGGTAAGGAAGGGCACCGAAGGCCGGAGTATCACGATTTGAATACCGATCATGTTAAGAAGTTAGAGAAGGCGGCGGGTACGGCTAGGGGTCGCAATTATTTGATGACTAATGACGAAGCCAAGCAATACAATGAAGTTATCTCAGGTACTTTCATGGTTAATTCTAATCCGGCGAGGATACTTTTTGATAGTGGTGCTAACTTGTCGTTTGTGTCATCAAAATTTGTGCCTAAACTTAATAAACCATTAGCTAAGTTAAGTTGTCCAGTAGAAGTCGAAATAGCGGACGACAAGACGGTACTAGTGGTTGATGTGTGTAAAAATTGTGATGTTGTGTTTGGTGCAGAAAACTTTAAAATTGATCTCATTCCGATGACTTTGGGCGATTTTGATATCGTTGTTGGTATGGATTGGCTCGATCATAATAGAGCCGATATTGCATGCCATGAAAAATCTATTCGTGTGAAGACCCCAAGTGGGGGAGAGTTAATTATTCATGGTGATAAGCGAAGAAGACTTGTGCCGATATGCACTTTTGCACGGGCACGTCGTTTCCTTGTTAGTGGTGGCATGGATTTTCTTGCCCATGTTGTTGATACTCGTGATGAGCCACCACCCATTCGTGAAATTCCGGTGGTTAATGAATTTGAAGACATTTTTTCGGATGAGTTACTGGGTGTTCCGGCGGAAAGACAAGTTGAATTTCGCATTGAATTGGTTTCGGGGGCTACCCCCATTGCTAAAACTCCTTATCGTTTAACGCCGACGGAAATGCAAGAGTTGTTAAATCAAACCCAAGAGTTACTTGAAAAGGGTTTTATTCGACCGAGTGCTTCGCCATGGGGCGCTCCGGTTTTATTCGTGAAGAAGAAGGATGGTAGTATGCGGATGTGAATCGATTATCGGGAGTTGAACAAAGTGACGATCAAGAATCGTTATCCATTGCCTAGGATTGACGATTTGTTTGACCAACTCCAAGGTGCAACATATTTTTCTAAAATCGACCTACGGTCCGGCTATCACCAAATGCGGGTCCGTGAGGAAGATATTGAGAAAACGGCTTTTCGAATGCATTATGGGCATTTTGAGTTTGTGGTAATGCCTTTTGGTCTTACGAATGCACCGGCGGCATTCATGGATCTTAGGAACCGAGTGTGCCAACCTATGTTGGACAAGTCGGTAATTGTGTTCATTGACGACATACTTATCTATTCGAAGAGTATGAAGGAACATGAACATCATTTGCGGTGTGTGTTAAAGATGTTGCGAAAGGAGAAGTTGTATGCTAAATTCTCCAAATGTGAATTTTGGCTAAGGGAAGTTCAATTCCTTGGCCACATTGTGAACAAAGATGGTATTCAAGTAGATCCGGGGAATATAGAGACGGTGAAGAGTTGGGGACGACCGACTATGCCTACTGTAGTGACCCGAACTTTTCCGAACCTTTCTATGATTATATGTTTAATAAAAACTATATTTACATGATTAAATGTTTCCAACATGTTAATCAATCAAACTTGTTAAGACTTGGTTAATTGAAACGGAAATTTTGTAAACGTCTGATTACCCAGTTTGACCAATGATTCACGAACGCTATAAGTTGTATATGACATGATGATAAATAAATGAATAAATATATATGTTTAACATGATATAATGATCATCAAGTATCTCATTAAAAATAGTAACAATAAGTTATATACTTAAAAAGGAGACTATTGACGTATGAAACTAGAAACGATACATATAACGATTATCGTTATAACCACGTCTTACTAAATATATATGAAGCATATTAATACATTGTTATATTATTTATAACATGATAATATGATAATTAAATATATCATTAAGTGTATTAACAATGAACTACATAAGTAAAAACAAGACTACTAACTTAAGGATTTCGAAACGAGACATATATGTAACGATTATCGTTGTAACGACATTTAAATGTATATATCATATTAAGATATATTAATATATCATAATATCATGATAATATAATAATTTAAAATCTCATTTGATATTATAAACATTGGGTTAACAACATTTAACAAGATCGTTAACCTAAAGGTTTCAAAACAACACTTACATGTAACGACTAACGATGACTTAACGACTCAGTTAAAATGTATATACATGTAGTGTTTTAATATGTATTCATACACTTTTGAAAGACTTCAATACACTTATCAAAATACTTCTACTTAACAAAAATGCTTACAATTACATCCTCGTTCAGTTTCATCAACAATTCTACTCGTATGCACCCGTATTCGTACTCGTACAATACACAGCTTTTAGATGTATGTACTATTGGTATATACACTCCAATGATCAGCTCTTAGCAGCCTATGTGAGTCACCTAACACATGTGGGAACCATCATTTGGCAACTAGCATGAAATATCTCATAAAATTACAAAAATATGAGTAATCATTCATGACTTATTTACATGAAAACAAAATTACATATCCTTTATATCTAATCCATACACCAACGACCAAAAATACCTAAAAACACTTTCATTCTTCAATTTTCTTCATCTAATTGATCTCTCTCAAGTTCTATCTTCAAGTTCTAAGTGTTCTTCATAAATTCTACAAGTTCTAGTTTCATAAAATCAAGAATATTTTCAAGTTTGCTAGCTCACTTCCAATCTTGTAAGGTGATCATCCAACCTCAAGAAATCTTTGTTTCTTACAGTAGGTTATCATTCTAATACAAGGTAATAATCATATTCAAAATTTGGTTCAATTTCTATAACTATAACAATCTTATTTCAAATGATGATCTTACTTGAACTTGTTTTCGTGTCATGATTCTGCTTCAAGAACTTCGAGCCATCCAAGGATCCGTTGAAGATAGATCCATTTTTCTCTTTTCCAGTAGGTTTATCCAAGGAACTTAAGGTAGTAATGATGTTCATAACATCATTCGATTCATACATAAAAAGCTATCATATTCGAAGTGGTAAACTAGTAATCACTAGAACATAGTTTAGTTAATTCTGAACTTGTTCGCAAATAAAGTTAATCCTTCTAACTACACTTTTAAAATCAACTATACACATGATCTATATCTATATGATATGCTAACTTAATGATTTAAAACCCGGAAACACGATAAACACCATAAAACCGAATTTACGCCGTCGTAGTTACAACCGGGGGCTGTTTTGGTTTGGATAATTAAAAACTATGAAAAACTTTGATTTAAAAGCTATACTTCTGGGAAAATGATTTTTCTTATGAACATGAAACCATATCCAAAAATCATGGTTAAACTCAAAGTGAAAGTATGTTTTTCAAAACAGTCATCAAGATGTCGTTCTTTCGACGGAAATGACTACCTCTTTTAAAAACAACTTGTAACTTGTATTTCCGACTATAAACCTATACCTTTTATGTTTAGTTTCATAAAGTCAAGTTCAATACGAAACCATGGCCACTTAAATCACTCAAAACGGATTAGAAACGAAGAAATGGCGAGCAAAACAAAATTGGTAAAAACTACTCATTTTAGCTACGTAAAAATTGGTAACAAATCTATTCCAACCATAACTTAATCAACTTGTATTGTATATTATGTAATCTTGAGATACCATAGACACGTATACAATGTTTTGACCTATCATGTCGACACATCTATATATATTTCGGAACAACCATAGACACTCTATATGTGAATGTTGGAGTTAGCTATACAGGGTTGAGGTTGATTCCAAAATATATATAGTTTGAGTTGTGATCAATACTGAGATATGTATACACTGGGTCGTGGATTGATTCAAGATAATATATATCGATTTATTTCTGTACATCGAACTGTGGACAACTAGTTGTAGGTTACTAACGAGGACAGCTGACTTAATAAACTTAAAACATCAAAATGTATTAAAAGTGTTGTAAATATATTTTGAACATACTTTGATATATATGTACATATTTGTTATAGGTTCGTGAATCGACCAGTGGCCAAGTCTTACTTCCCGACGAAGTAAAAAAATCTGTGAAAGTGAGTTATAGTCCGACTTTTAAAATCTAATATTTTTGGGATGAGAATACATGCAGGTTTTATAAATGATTTACAAAATAGACACAAGTACGTGAAACTACATTCTATGGTTGAATTATCGAAATCAAATATGCCCCTTTTTATTAAGTCTAGTAATCTAAGAATTAGGGAACAGACACCATAATTGACGCGAATCCTAAAGATAGATATATCGGGCCTAACAAACCCCATCCAAAGTACCGGATGCTTTAGTACTTCGAAATTTATATCATATCCGAAGGGTGTCCCGGAATGATGGGGATATTCTTAAATATGCATCTTGTTAATGTCGGTTACCAGGTGTTCACCATATGAATGATTTTTATCTCTATGTATGGGATGTGTATTGAAATATGAAATCTTGTGGTCTATTATTATGATTTGATAATATATAGGTTAAACCTATAACTCACCAACATTTTTGTTGACATTTTAAGCATGTTTATTCTCAGGTGTTTATTAAGAGCTTCCGCTGTCGCATACTTAAATAAGGACGAGATTTGGAGTCCATGCTTGTATGATATTGTGTAAAAACTGCATTCAAGAAACTTATTTCATTGTAACATATTTGTATTGTAAACCATTATGTAATGGTCGCGTGTAAACAGGATATTTTAGATTATCATTATTTGATAATCTACGTAAAGCTTTTTAAACCTTTATTGATGAAATAAAGGTTATGGTTTATTTTAAAATGAATGCAGTCTTTGAAAAACGTCTCATATAGAGGTCAAAACCTCACAACGAAATCAATTAATATGGAACGTTTTTAATCAATAAGAACGGAACATTTCACCTACGGAAATTCGAAGTTTTCTCGGATTGGCCGGTTATTATCGTCGGTTTATCCAAGACTTTTCTAAGATCGCTTCTTCATTGACGAAATTGACGAGAAAGAACGCAAGATTTAATTGGGAGAACGAGCAAGAAATTGCTTTTCAATTGTTAAAAGAGAAGTTATGTCAAGCTCCGGTGTTAGTGTTGCCGGAAGGGGTAGAAGACATGACGGTTTATTGTGACGCATCTTTAAATGGGCTCGGGTGTGTTCTAATGCAAAGAGGTAAAGTCATCGTGTATGCCTCCCAACAATTAAAGGAACACGAAACGAGATATTCGACTCATGATCTTGAGTTGGCAGCTGTTGTTCATGCGTTGAAAATTTGGCGCCATTACTTGTATGGTGTCAAGTGTACAATTTATTTGGATCATAAGAGTTTGAAACATCTTTTTGATCAAAGAGATTTGAATTATCGTCAACGTAGATGGATGGATGTGGTGAAAGACTATGATTGTGAAATACTTTATCATCCGGGTAAGGCGAATGTGGTCGCGGATGCATTAAGTCAGAAGAGTCAACATCCGGCGATACGAGTAGGATCGTTACGCATGATTATTACTAACGATTTTCTTGTAAAGCTTAACGAGACTCAAATCGAAGCTTTTGTTAATAATAAGCACGAGGAACGAATCGTGGGGCAAACGGAGTTTATTACCTTAGGTCCGCATGATTTGTTATCTTTTCAAGGAAGAGTGTGGGTGCCTAAAATGGGTGATCATCGACGAGTGCTACTTGATGAAGCACATAAGTCAAAGTATTCCATTCACCCAGGCGCGACGAAAATGTATCTTGATTTGAAGAAAGAGTATTGGTGGCCGGGCATGAAACGTGATGTTGTAAAGTATGTTGAACAATGTGTCACGTGTTTGCAAGTTAAAGCCGAACACCAAAAGCCGTATGGTAAGTTACAACCGTTGGAAATTCCGAAATGGAAATGGGAGCACATTACCATGGATTTCATCACAAAGTTACCAAAGACGGCGAGAACCCAATTTGACTCGATTTGGGTAATAGTTGATCGATTGACGAAGAGTGCCTTGTTTATTCCCATTCGCGAAGCAATATCGTCGAAGACCTTGGCTAAGTTGTTTATCAAGGAGGTGATATCAAGACACGGGGTTCCTATATCTATTATTTCGGATCAAGACACTCGTTTCACATCTCAGTTTTGGAATAAGTTTCATGAAGATATGGGTACACAATTGAAATTGAGCACGGCGTATCATCCTCAAACGGACGGTCAAACCGAACGTACGAATTAAACATTGGAGGATATGTTACGGGCGTGTATTATTGATTTCGGTGGTAGTTGGGATGAGCACTTACCTTTGGTGGAATTATCATACAATAATAGTTATCATACTAGTATCGGGATGCCACCTTACGAGATGCTTTATGGGCGGAGGTACCGAACTCCGATTTGTTGGGGTGAAGTTGGTCAAAGAGAAATCGGGAGTACCGATTTGGTTTTAGAGACGAATAGCAAGATTGATATGATTCGGACTCATTTGAAAAAGGCCCAAGATAGACAAAAATATTATGCCGATAAGCGAAGATGAAAAATTGATTTCCAAGAGGGTGACATGGTGATGCTTAAAGTTTCGCCATGGAAAGGTGTTATTCGGTTTCGAAAACGGGAAAAGTTAGCTCCTTGGTTTATTGGTCCTTTTAAAATTTTAACTCGTGTTGGTGAAGTTACGTATCATTTGGAATTACCCGAAGAGCTTGCGGGGATCTATAATATATTTCATGTTTCCCATCTCCGTAAGTATCTTGCGGATGATTCTTCTTGGGTGCCATTAGACGAGATCGAGCTAAACAATAAGTTAGAGTATATTGAGGAGTCGATTGCTATACTCGATGAGAAAGTCAAAAGGTTGAGAAATAAAGAGGTGAGAAGTTTTAAGGTTCATTGATGACGTAGTAAAGGTTCCGAGTTTACTTGGGAGCCCGAAGAGTTTGTGTTAGTTTATCTTCCCTCTTGTCATGCGGCTTGGATCGCGAGGACGCGCTCCGATTCAAGTGGGGGAGAGTTGTAAGACCCGAATAATGTTTGTACAGTGATGTAAATAGGGTACTTGAAGCGTGAGAAATGTTGTGCAGTTAAACAGAGGTCAGAGACTGAGTTGAGCAAGGTGCGCTCGCGCGGCGCACTACTTATCGTAGCCGGATTCTGTTACTTTTAATGAGATATTTTGAAGGGCTTTTTGGTAAATTCACTTGGGAACGAGTTAAAGGCTACCAGATCAGTAAGTGGAGTGTCATAACTCCACTATCACCTTCCTTTATCCATTTCACTTAAATTCTAGAGAGAGAGGAGAGTTCTTGAGTGAGAAAGCTCAAATCTAAGAGGAAGAAGTTGATTTCGGGCCAAAGCGCGTGTGTTAAAGTTGTTCCTCTAATCACTAGTTACGTTTTGGTTGTGGTGGTATGTTCTAACCTTGATTTCCCTATTTTAATTTGTTAAGGGTTAGGGTTTGGGTTAGTGATGAACACAAAACCCATATTTGGTGACTTTGGGTGTTCTTGGGTAAGATTGAGTCATGAAGACTCAATAGTAACTAACCTAGGGTTTCAAATGGTTAATTGGGGTTGATGAGCCTAAATTGGTTTGTTAATTACTAGCACACCTAGATGTTTGGTAAATGGGTGTTATGTGGGTTTGTGGATGACCCGAAATAGGTGTGTTGATCTTAAAGTGGTCAAATGGGTAATAATTGAAATAATTGAAATAGATGATTATGAAACACCCAAATTATGTATTAGTTAGTGTTGTTAGACCTAAATCACTAGCTTTTAGTGATATGTGGTGGTTTTGACCTTTAGGGTCGGTTTTGTTGTAAATGAGGCATTTAATGCATTTAAGTCATTTAATGCACATGTGTAAGTTGTTGGCTTTTAGCCCAACTAGTTGGTGTGTTAATTGAGTACTTATTGTATTAGGTACTTTGCTTTGAGGCTTGCGGAAGTTAAAATCGTCACCGAATCGTTAAGGTGAGTGGAATAATTATGTGTGTATATATATGACGTATTTATTTGTGAGTGTTATGGTATGAACCACGAGCCGGTAGTACCATAGCATGTATGTGATGTATCATGATGTGAACCACGAGCCGGTAGCATCAAGTGTGAACCACTAGCCGGTAGCACTATAAACAAGTGTGAACCACGAGCCGGTAGCACTATAAACAAGTGTGAACCACGAGCCGGTAGCACTATAAACAAAGTGTGAACCACGAGCTGGTATGTGACGATCGCTCCAAATCCATATGGACGAACACGTCATTCATTGATTTCATTGCGAGGTATTTGACCTCTATATGATACGTTTTGTAAACATTGCATTCTTTTGAAAAGGCACACCATAAATGAATATTTAAATCAAAGGTTTTCGACATCTGATGATTTCTACATATAGACAATCACCATAAATAATAGTTTACAACAGTACTTCCGTTGACAATGCAGCCAAAATAAGATACATGGTGATGATTTGGTGAATGCAACGTTTCCTTGAAAAATATGTCATGTAAGACTCCATGCACATAGCTTGTCTAACATCAAAGCAAACAGCGGAAGACTTCTGGAAAATCTGAGAATAAACATGCTAACAAGTGTCAACACAAAGGTTGGTGAGTTCATAGTTTTAATGTTTCGTATAATCTGTATATAAAGGTGGATCACAAGATTTTAGTTGTTTCATCCAGAAACGTTTATCAAAATATTCTACGAAATTGAGCACCCTGGTAACTAAACTTAACGTATATATAATTTGTACCCTTTGTATAATCATCTTAATAATACACGCAAACCAATGTGTACGCTTCTCAAATAGCATACGTCCGTTAAAAGGCTAGTGCTCTAGCTCGGACGGGGATATCAAACCCTATGGATCCATATACTACTTCTGCCCACCAGTTCTTATAACTGGCAGTTACTAGTTACCAAAGCTAAGGGATTTTCGGTTCAAACTCAGTGTAGAATTTAGTATGTACTTGTATCCATTGCGTTTAAAATAAAGTGCATGTATTCTGAGCCCAATAATATATATTGCAAAAGCAATTAAAAAGGGATCAATGAAACTCACGCTTATAATTATTGTAAAACAATTATTAAAGCATTTGCATGTATTCTCAGCCCAAAAATATATTGCAAAAGCAATTAAAAAGGGAGCAATGAAACTCACCTTAGCAGCATATAAAGTCGTTCACCAAAATGTGATCGAAACACGGATTACCAAATAACCTTAGATTTCAACGTATCAATATTGAGATTCAATATTGTAGGAAAGTACGTAGACGCAACGGAGATGATAAACACTAGGTTTGATTCACAAATATACCCCCGAACATTACCCATAATCTCCTTGGCAATAACCCATAATTTCCTTAGCTCTATCCCGCTTGAAAACCATTTTGAAAGTGACACGCTTATGACCTCGTCGTAGTATTTTATGTATAATACTAATTAATAATAATACTACTAATAATATTAAGATTAATAATAATATTAATCATAATAATAATAATAATATAAATAATTAAATGTTTACGGAGTATGTGATTTAAATGAAATCAGAGTGCAGAAATCGATCAATTTATAGATGTAATCTGGAATCCATTGTCATGCGATCGCATGAGTTTCATTTGATATGGCCATGCAATCGCATGGCCAGCTGTACCTGGTCACAATGTTTTAACTTTTTGTTTGTCGACATAATTTAATAATAATATATATAATATATATAATTTAAATTAATTAATTATATATTATATTTTATTTCCGTGCTTAGTGGACTTGTAAATTTTGCTCCGATAAGTTGTACGTCATCAATTGACTTATGTCTCGGTTCCGGTTTTTCGAAGGTCCTTTCGTACGCTGAGAAAAACTTGTACATTACATTTTGGGACACGTACCTTAGTCAAAATATAGCCTTAAATTATCCCTAAATTATATCACTCGAAATATAACTTATACATTTGAGTGTTTTGGTCATTTACTTTTATAAATCATCGTCTCGCTATTTGTTAAAATACATTTTAAAATAGTTTTACTGTAGCAATTCACTGTAGCAAAGTCAATTTCACTGTAGTAAATAGTGATTTTCGAAAACACTGTAGCATTTTGGGTACTGTAGCAATTTGAAAATACTGTAGCAAATTAGTGTTTTACTGGTTCACCTTAAACGCTTTAGTTAACTTATCTAAATATCAATCGAATCAATAAACGAATGTTACTATCGTTTACTAAATAACTTGAAATTATATATATGTATATATCTTTTTAATATACATAAATCAGTTTTTAAATACACATTGAAAGTTATTTATAAATAAATTTTAATAATAAATATTTCAACTTATCATATATATTCAAATAGATATTTAAACTAATAAGTTTAATGTACGGTATCAAACAATTAATACATTGTTACCTTTTCAAGTTATAGTATATATGTGTCTATTTACATATAATTGTTCGCGAATCGTCGAAAACAACCGAAGGGTATTTAAATATATAAAAGTAGTTCAAAAATTTTGAGATTCAGTTTTACAGACTTTGCTTTTCGTGTCGGAAATGTTAATCATACAAAGATTAAGTTTAAATTTGGTCAGAAATTTCCGGGTCATCACACGGTAGCACTATAAAAGAGTGAGACTCAAATGCGTATGGTGTGAACCACGAGCCGGTAGCACCATAGCGTTATGGTTAACCATATTATGTTGTTAAACGTTATACAAGCATGCTATATATATATATATATATATATATATATATATATATATATATATATATATATATATATATATATATATATATATATATTGTGTTGAGAATATGCTAATGTGATGTTGTGATAGTGTACGAGTTGTTAGCATTATGAGTAAGACGGCATGCTATTTGAATTATATTCTCGTATGAGGTATTTGGTGGGTGCGAATGCAAATAGATGGGTTATATATGTGTATGTATAATAATTGTTGCACTCACTAAGCTTTGCTTACCCTCTCATTGTTTATCTTTTTATAGGCGCCGACGGAGACAAGGGTAAGGGCATTCGTATGGATTAGAGATCCCGCTTGGGTTGTAGGGGACGCTTTTGGATGTTATAGCTTTTGGTGTTCGACCGAGATTTGGGTAGTTTAACCCCCAAACACCATGCTCATAGTGTCGTTTGGAATTTAAACTCTTATGGTCGAACTTGTATGTTTTGAACGAAACTCGTAAAACGGCCAATGTGGGCCCCGTTTTGTAAAACACATTTTATGATTGAATCGTATGAGTTTTTCATATTAGAACATGTTGTGAAAAGCGTTTCGTCTAAAAATGTCGGGAAGTGGGAGATCTTTTTATGGAAAATGGAAAAAGTGGACAGAGGGCTGCCAGGCCCTGTGCGCGCCGCGCACAGGTGGGGCTGCGCGCCGCGCACCCCATCTGGACAGCCCTGCTCAAAATTTTTTTTCATTCCGCGATTTTAGTTGGTTAACGGGTTGGGTTGTTACATGGATGAAAGGAGATTGTTTAGTTCCGAAATTTCGTTAAGTACCCGCCCATTCGGTGTTCGGTGCCAATTCCAGGTACCGGATGTACTCGTGTCGGATGTTGCGAGTCGTTCCGTGACTAAAGTGTTTTTGTTGGTTTCGAGCATGTAAAATCTTCGGAATTAGTTGCAAAAGTTTTCTGTTCCACACCATTTTTCAAGCCAGAATTTGGTGTTGTTTCCTTTTCCGATGCTTTTGATTATTGAGTTGGTGAAGTTAGCTCCGAGGTTCAACGCAATTTTCCCAGCCTTTATGATTTCATTCCAAATGGTGGTATCTGAAACATTTCTAGATAAATCGTTAGTACACCCCCCCCCCATATATGCTCGATATTATTTTAACCCTAAGTGCGTTTTTTCGTTGTAAAATATCCACCATCATTTGCATAGTAGGGATATGTTTTTGTAGTATAAATACCCGATGTTCAACCCACCTTTGTCGTATGGTAGAAGGATGTGTTCCCATTTAATCCAATTAATTTTATTATCCGCGTCCGAACCTCCCCAAAAAAAATTTCTTCTTTTTGTTTCAAGTGTGTTGATTATTTTAATGGGTGCATGAAATAAGGAAAAGTAGTATAAATGGATACTGGAAAGAACAGGTTTGATTAAGGTGAGTCGTCCACCGTATGACATGGACTTAGCCTTCCAATCTGAAAGACGTTTGTCGAATTTTCAGATAATTGGTTGCCACGAGGAATCTTTTGTGGATGGGACGCCAATCGGTAGTCCCAGGTATGTGAAAGGAGTTGAGCCGGCCGAACAATCTATATACTTAGCCATCTCCTCGACATCGTTTTTTGTGACTCCTATACCATATTAGTTACTTTTTCTAAGGTTTACTTTTAGTCCGGATATGTTTTCGAAGCATTTTAATAGTTAAGAAATATTTTTTGCATTTCGTTTGTTCGATTCGCCAAAAAAGATTGTGTCGTCCGCATATTGAAAATGGAATACCACAATCTTGTCCGCATATTGAAGAACTATTCATCCTCTCTTGCCTCTTCTAGTTCTTACACTTTTTGCAGATAAGAAGATAAATAAATTACAAAGCTTGAGGGCTCACGAAAAATATTGTCAAATTGATTACAGAATAATTAAGTTAAATCACGTATATTTGAGTAAAAATAATCGTTTATTTTTTATAACCTTAAAACGAAAACAATATCCTTATAAGTTAATTAATTATTAACTAGTGAAATGATCCGTGGGGTCACATGTTTGTTTAAACGAAACAGTTTAATGATATGTTTTAGGTATTAAGTGAACGTAAATGCTAAAGTCAAAATAGTTTAATGACCCGTGGAACTACAGAGTCCGACTAAGAAACCCGTCAACTGAGCATTTCATCAAACACCTAAAATGCATATTAAACAATCCACATCCAATCATAAGAGATAATATTGGTTGTCATTTTATTTTAAAATTGTAAATTAAAATATAAATTTAGAATTGGTTTCCTTCTGGCTAGCTTTTATACCTTCCTGTACTCAATTCAAAATAATTAATTAAAATAATTTAAAATTATGTAATTTTAATAATTAAAATAATTATTAATAAGATTTAACAATAATAATTAATTCATAAGATTTAATTTTTTAATTCAAAATTATTTAGATTATTGACATCACTCAATATGCTTAAATTTTAATCTTTTTGATTTTTTTAATAAAGAAATTTACCTAATAATGACATTATCATTGTAGAATTTTAATATTAACTATAGATAGATAGATTTTTAAATTTAAAAATATTAATATAAAAGTACGATAAAAATTTTCCTAGGAGAATATTGTGTTCACATTATTTATTCATCATTATCTAATTGTTTATTCATGTACATCATGTATCGTTTGAAACCAGCTGTTTTTTTTCACTGGACCGTTTACTTTGTCCAATAAATGATAATAGAAACATTTATTATATTATATTATATTATATTATATTATATTATATTATACTACACACTAATTATGGACACCGGCTACCACTCCCGACTTGACATCTACCCAAAAAACACTATTTTACCGTAGCGCTTTACTATCACAATTTACTGTAGCAATTTTTTTTTTTTTAAAAAATTTCAGTTTTTCCCACCCACCACCACCAACTCCTCCTGCCACCACTCACCACCACCTTCAACCACCACCGCCACCAGCTCCGACCACTGCCACCCAGCTCCGACATCAAACACCATCCACCTCCAAAATTTTAAACTTTCAACCACCACAAACAACCACCACGCCCTTAAAACTCTAGCCACTTCTAACCACCACGACCTTATAACTCTAGCCACCATCTGCAATTAAAATCAAATAATAAATATTATTATTAATTATTAAGCAATATAAAAATAAAATGGAAATAAAGATGATTACATGAAGAAAGATGCGATTGGATTGATGATTTGCAGAAGGGTATTGTATTAGTGTTTGCTGGTACCACTACTTTCTTTAGACTTCAAGCTTCCAACATCTTCTTCATGTCGCCCCAAAATCAAAACACTTCCTTTTTACGGATTATCTTCCCACTTTTGATTTAGACACCTAAAGTTAGATAAGAGAAAGTGGTTATTGTTGATGGTGATGGTAGCAGAAATTGGGAATAACGAGGATGCGGTTTAGAAGTGTAGATGAAACCCTAAAAGAAAAAGACCGACCACTTTAAGATGTATCTGCTAATTTTTTGTTGTCAAGCCCATTGGGCTAAGAATGCTATATATTTATTGTGTATCAAAACTTATTATTTATAACATTTTATATGTATAACGTGTTGTACTATTAAAGTCATGGAGAATGTGTACGACACATTTTTTTTATTAACAAAAATAATTTAAATGATGAAAAATTTTCAATAAGGTAGTTTTGATCGGTTAGTAATCAGTTAATTTAAGGTAAAAAAAATTAGCGGTTAGTTAGTTGAACGTTTTCACCTCATTTTTCAATTATTTATTTTTTAAACGTTTAGTTAATCAAGCGCTAACCGTTGTTCATAAGCGTTCAATTAACCGATGTTAACCCATCAAACTTTTTTCACCTTACTTTTTTATTCATTAATTTTTTAAACGTTTAATTAACCAATCGTTAACCTTTTTAAACGTTTAATTAACCGATCTAAATCAACCCGCGGCGAAGCGCGGGTTCTTTATCCTCGTTATTATTATTATTAGTCCATTTCACATATGTACGATTAATTAAAGTTTATTTAATTTAATATATATATAATAATATAAGTGGGAAACTTATACGCCAACTAAAATGATGATTTGTTTAGGAAAAACATAATTGAAAAATATTGGTAATCCTTGATATTACAAGGGGGTGGTCATCGCCCATCGAAGGCATTTTACTAATTAAAAATGATGAACACAAATAAAAGAAAAAAAAGTCGAATTTATTAAACTATTCATGTGTGTAAACATGTGAAGATTCATACGGGCATAATATTAGACTATTTGTAGTGGTTGGGGGCGTAGTTTGGTGGTGTGAGTTGCTTTTTGTACTTTTCTAATGGTGTGGAGTAGTGGTGGTGTTAGTTTTTAGTGTGGGTTAGGGGTATTGTGATGATATGTTAAAATATAATTGAGTTAAGAATTAAAAAAGGATAAAAATAATATTTTTAAAATAATAAAAATTAAAAAAATAAAGCAACCCGTTGCTTTTGGTGTTGGATTCCAACCAATGCCCTCAAACTATCCTAAACCAATGCCCCAATACGGATGAAAGTGGCGTTGCTTCTTTGCCACCTAGGCTGCCACGCCGTTGGTGGTGCACCGCTACAAGCGGTCTTAATTAAACATGGTGATTGTTGATTTTAACGAGGAGTTTGCGGCCCCATTTCACTGGAGGCATTTTTGTAATCAAACATGATGCACACAAACAAACTGAAAAAGTCGAGATTACTAAAATACTCTTGGTGTATAAAATTGTGAGTGTTAATATTCACATGGAGATGATAGTAATTAAACTTGCTAGACAATTACTCGTAGTATAGAGTAGGAGTATATTTTAACTTAATACAACATGTGCATTGCCTTAGTAGTATCTCAGTTATTTGAATATTCGGTGAATGCGAAAAGTTAAAAGTTAGATCCTCATTAGGGGATTTTTCAATGTGGTTTCCCTGACACATGCGATTGATATGATCGGGTGAGAAGTATATTAATGCGGAATTCCGTCATTGACTTCTAACTTGCTGTTGTAAAAATGACTAGTATATGTTATTATAAATATTTAAATATAAAATATAAATATAAATTCCTTATTAATTTAGAATGTATACACATTTTCAGGGAAAAGTATCATAAAATTAAAAGGGATGTTTCATTTTACTTTAATTCAACATTTGTAGGGATGACACCCAAGGGTTGTTAGCGCGAATTTACTGGATTTCATCATCTGTCCTCGTGCATCTTTTGTCAACCTGTTAGCCCGCGAATCTCTATTAACGAATTTACCTTTAGACCCATGCTCGTGCCCGTAAATATCCGCGGGTCATGAGTTTATTCACGGATCTTTTATAGTTTTATAATTTTCTTAAACTAACACAAGATTTTATCGTTAAAAATTTAAATATATATATATATATTTATACAAAATATTAGAGAAATCTTATATATAGCATATTCTAGATATTGAGTTTTCAGACTTGAAATTTACGAACAAATGACAAAATTACTAGTACTTGGTTGATACAAATTTTTAATATAGTTGTACAATTATTTACAAAAAGTATTAATTTATAGTTATTTATTATCTTATCTTGTTAAAGTAATAACAAATATAAATTTAATAATTATATGTGTATATCCGCGGGTAAGTTAATTAGTCTAAGGAATTTGTGGATCGGATTTTCACTCATGACGGATAGTGAATATCCGCCGCCCGTCACCCGTCGGCGGGTACATTTTTTACCCGTCACCCGTCCGCGTGTCATATTCATGGTTTTACCTGCCCATCACGAATGCTGATATCTGCGGGTCACGGAAATTAAAGTGTTTTCGTTATTTATCAAGTGTGTCAATCAATAGATGAATCAAGCCAATTTTAATCTAGTTAATTTAACTATTCTTCGGCACGTTTAAAGCACCATGAAGGTCAACTATATCATTAGCTAATGAGTCACAAGTTTATGCCATCTATAACGTTAATTATATTTAGTCGTGAAACACATGTTATCTAAATTTAATGTTTAGTGGTAGAGATCATTAAAACATAAATTAATATCCTTTTGACAAAAGATACTTGGTCCTCCAAATTGATTTGGTGGTTGTTCATCTCTCGATCATTAGTATCTGTCTTCAATCATCCAACTATATTCATTAAACATCATTTAGTGCGGTCTGTAATAAAGTGTTTGGATTCACGTTTTAAGATAGATTTTTTTAATTATTGCTTAGTTATAAGAGAAATATTGGAAAATTATCATAGAATTAGTTTGCGTATCTCTCAAGCATCGTGATCAATGTAGATAGTTCGAGCAGACTATAATTAAAAGGGTGATCGCGGGATTGAAAGATACTCACAATGACGTAGTTAGGTTTCGTGGCTAGTAGGTTTTGTTTGGATTTGAAGGCTCGATGTAGGCTTGTAGGTTTTGTTTCGTAGATCGATGTGATGTGTTGTTGGTGTTGTCATCGTAGTCTCACGTGTTATTGTTTCTGGTTAATTTGTCGTGTGTGTTGTTGGTGTTGTTCCATGTCGTGTAGGTAATTGTGTTGTTTTTTTATCTCTTTTTGTTGAGTTGTGTTCGTGTATTGTCTAGCTTCTTGCTAGTTTTATATATATAAAATACTTGTCTTTCTTAAATAAAATTAATACTAATACAAGTCATATTTTATTTACTACTCCCTCTATCTCAAATCTTTTGTCTCCAAACAAAAAACATGTAATTTTAGGATATTCTACTAATTTTATTTTCCACCAATAATATATCTTCTCTCTCAAGAATAACCTCTTTTGATTGGTTGACAAAGAATCTGGTCAGTTAATTTGGGACATCCCAAAATTGAATAATAGACAATAGATTTGGGACGGATGGAGTATATTGTTTTTATCTTGATTAATTTCTTCTTCGAAATCATTACCGATCGAGTATTTTTTAAATGCAAAAATTCTAAGAGAAAGATAAAAGAGAAACATAAAAATAACATATAAGGACGATTCTCATTTATAAATTTTAATTCTTATTAGTAGGGTTTATCTCCAAAATGTTTTAAACAACAAACATTTCTACCTGACATTTAATCAAACACCTTATATGCAGAGGCAACACTCAAAGAGTAAATAGCTATCAATCCCAAAGATCAACAATAAGAACAACAAATAGCTCCCATAACATATAAAATGGAAGTAACAAACAATCAGTTGAGAAGATGTATACGAAGAAAAGGAACAAAAGAACATCGGGCAGCGAAGACATACAAAAAAAAAAGACTTTGTACCCAAAAACCTTCATAAATACGGAAGATGCATATCACCACAGGTCAAACCCGAAGCGACCGCGAGAACCATAGAATCAGTCTCAACAGGTTATGACTTACTGAAGGTGATGATGACGATGGGGCGAGGAAACGATGGTGGTTGTGTCGCTGAGGTGGCATCGAGAAGTAGAGAGGTCGATTGTGTGGAAGAGCTGTAGAAGTAGAGTGTGGTGCAGTGAAGAGTCTGGAAAAATGGAAAAATGAGGGAGAAGGTTCTGGAGGAAGGAAGAGCTCGATTGATTTATGGAATATTAAAATCATGTGAAGAGTAAATTCATGTTTCTTATTGATATAATTGTAATGTAATGTAATAATATATAGTAGGACGTTTTACTTGTAAATTTGTCCATGGAAGACATAAATTCTTAGGGTGCTCTCAATGGTGAAGTTCCTCCCTTCCCAGGATTAGCCGTCACATCAGCACTTACTTCTTAAGACTAACCCATGACTAAATACTATCAACAATGACATATTTTCTCAAATAAATTAGGACTCACTATATTAATTAATTAATTAAATGTACACCTAAAGAAGCAAAAGGTACCACACAATATAACATAATCATCCGACCACGAATATGATTGAAATAGACATGGATAAGGACTAAAGGCTAGACTACAGGCTGGACTATTTGCTGCCAATGGTGTCCTCGAGGACTAAGAGGAGGACCGCTTGGAAGGCATAACCGTTGTGAGCACCCTTAGGGTTATGGTTAAATTTTCGCTCATAACGTAAAAATTCCGATAACGAGCATACATTTCTCGGTCATGGCTTAAAAATATTCGGTTATTCCCATTCGCAAGCGATTTGCAACTAGGCAACTAAGACCAAAAAGTCAGATATTTCCATTCGCCGATTCAAGTATCTCTTGATTCTAAGCTTCAATTTAATAAACTCTTTTGAAAATCGTGTATTATTTTGAGATCTATCTGTAACGATCCGGCTTTTTCGACTTGCTTTTGTGCTTTGTGCCTTCACGAAACTGCGTATATGTGCGTACTGAGCTAGTTTATGCTCTGGGATCTTATTTAATGGCTAATTACTTTCATTAATACCTTACAACGTGCTATTAAGTGTGTAATCACTTAACTTGATTCCCGGATGCTTTTACGACCGTTGGTGTCACTTGACGTTTGAAACGAGTTATGTACTTGGAACACGTTTAACTTTGGTCATAATCGGAATATTATGACTATGTAATACTAATTGTTATTTTATAATAACAATTACTTGAGTTTTTTGGATACTTAATTACGCTTAGTAATTTACTAGAACACACTAGTTAGTCTTGTTGGACTTTCTACGTTGTTGGACTTTAGCCCACCCTATTCTAGCTAGTTGACTATTTAATTAGCCCAATTATTTATGGGTAATTACCTAATTATATGTAAGACAAATGCCCATTTATAAGAGCCAACATACTAGCATTTTTGCTTACCATTATCTCTAATGTTGCATGGGATCCTAACATAAGCACCAACTTTAGACAACCATTAACCAAAAAGCAAAAAGTGGTCTCCTTGTCCCCCCCCCCCCCCAAAGCTACGGCCATGAGGGCCTTGCCACCCCAAAATTTCCTATAAATACCAAGCTAATTCTATGCATTTCACACTTGATCTCATTCACAATTTACACACACTTACTCTCTTATTTTCTCTCTAGTCTTTCTCACTCTAAAAATTGTAAGTTTTAAGTTTTAATCTTCTTCTTTTTCCTTCTTTATAATCGACATCATCATCATCATCATGTAAGATCAAGCTCTTTAGCTTTTTGATCTTGTTATATCTTGTAGATTCAAACTTGGGTTTGAATCCTTCAAGAACATGGAAGATTCAAGCTTTCTAGCTTTGAATCTTCACTTATTTTGTTAGATATAAATCTTTTAGCTTATAATCTCTTTATTTTGTTGTAAAGATCAAAACTTGCATTTGTGGTCTTCATGTAACTTAAAGATCTAGCTTCATGCTTCAAAGATCTTCAAGAACATTCAAGATTCAAGCTTTCTAGCTTTGAATCTTCATTACTTTTGTTAGATCTAAGCTTTCTATCTTATGGTCTCTTTATTTTGTTATAAAGATCTAAACTTGTGTTTATGATCTTCATGTAACTTGAAGATCTAAGCTTTATGCTTCAAGATCTTCAAGAACACCAAAGATTCAAGCTTTCTAGCTTTGTAATCTCATAACTTGTGTGAAAAGGATCCAAGCTCTCTAGCTTAGGGTTCCATTACTTTGTTTGATCAAGTTTATGTTCATACTTGTTTGATTGAATGAAAGTTTGTAGCTTTAGTTGTAAATAGAACTTGTATTTGTGTTAAGACTAAGAATATGATGTAAACTTGGTTCATCATCCTTCTAAAACTCTTAAGTGAGTTGTATTCTTACTTGGTCTTAGCATTTTGTGTGTTGATGGTTGAATCTTGGTCAAAGTGATTCTACCACATCAATGAGTTGTACACTTGAAGCTACAAGCATCAAGGATGAGAACCGTGATGAGTATCAAGCACCAAGAATCCTACTGGAGCACTTGTTTACTGTTTTTTGGGTTCTGATCAGACACTCTGGGCATCTGGAAAGTCTATTTTCAGATAGTTCGTTTCGAGTAGATGACTTTTCGTTTAAGACTCACCTAAATCTGATATACAGTTTAGGATTTATAGCCTTTTTAAAACCACTACGCCTTTGTAACGTTGTGCTGAAATTTCTGACCTACTCGCACTTAAACCGTCGCCACGGTCAAACGAAGACGAGTTAGGTTCTGAAAATTTGTCAGTGGTTAGAGGACTCACATACGGAGCCATGTCCACTGACTACGCGTCTTTTCGATTTGTATAGAGGACGTAACAGCTGTCCAAAATCAGCCTTTTGTTTCGATCTCTATTCTTGTTAAACTTACTTTAGCTTTGATGAATGATGATGACGATGACACTTAAACTTAATTTATGCACTTTTAAACTTATGGGGACAACATACTGACCTAGTAACCTTTGACTTAGGTTGACGACCTTTCGGACCGACTTACTACTTGCATACGTTTCATATCAACTTTTACTGCTTATTCACTGTGAGTTATAGCATCTCTTATTACTTTTTACTATTTTTGGGACTGAGAATACATGCGCTTTTTATGTTTTACATACTAGACACGAGTACTTAAACTTTACATATGGGTGGGTAACATAACGGCACAAAGATTCCCCTTAGCTCGGTAACGTTTAATCATTGGTTTCCTAACCGTGAACGCGAATCTTTGATATGGATCCATAGGGTTGACATCCCCACTCGGTGTAACATCCTCAATCGGGCCTAGTTTTAAGATAACTATTTTGCCTTTAAGTTAGTATTGTGTTATTATATGCTTTTATTTTTATTTAATGTTTGTCATTATTTAATGATGTGGTTAGGACCAGTTCGTGATAAGGGTCACAGAACAGGTTTGTTTATTTAATTTGGACTTCGTTTGGGTTGCCAAATGATGTACGAAAGATATCAGATAACAGATAAATACCCTTGTGTTGCACAGTGTAGGATTTAACCCACTTTAAGTGACTAGTGCTCCCATTTTCTTCTTTTAGTTTCCAGAAATTTCTCACACACCAACACACCCGTACTTCATCTTCTTCAACTACCAAAATCCTAAATTCTAATCCTTGTTCTTGAGCTCAAATCTTTTACATTATCTTGTTCCCTTAGATTTACTGAGTCTATCAAGGTAAGATTTGTAGCATTTCATGCTTTAATCATTGAGAAAATTGAGTTTTTGTGTTAGTTTTTACAAAGTGTGTATTTTGGGTCAAAAGAGTTAGATTTGATGTAGTTTGAGTCTAAATCTTGTGGGTTTATGTTTCTTAATGTTTAGTGTCTTCGATTTGGTGAGTTTTGAGGTTAAAAACGAGCTCTAGATCGAGAATTGGTGAGTTTGGTGAGAAACCCGTCACTTTGGCAGCTGCTGCATCAGATGAACTACCCTCGGCCGATGGTCGTTGACCCTCGACCGATGGTGTGAGTCCTTCGACCAACGGTTGAAATTTTAACGATCGGCCGATGGACTAGTCCCTCGACCGATGGTGTAGTGACGATCGGCCGATAGTCTCTGACGATCGACCGATGGTCTATGCAGTAGAAATTTTTACTAAGTGTTGATTTTTAGCCGTTATGCTGCCCGTTTTTATTTTGATGATTTTGATGTAAAGATGTAGCCTTTCGATGGACTGATGAACAAGAAAAGGCTTTTCAGACTCTCAAACAGTTGTTATGTCAAGCGCCGATTTTAGCTTTACCAGAGGGAACAGAAGATTTTGTGGTTTACTGCGATGCGTCACACGCAGGTCTAGGTAGTGTTTTGATGCAAAAAAAATAAAGTTATAGCGTATGCTTCACGACAGTTGAAGAATCATGAACGAAATTACCCTACTCATGATTTAGATTTAACTGCAGTTGTGTTTGCCTTGAAGCTTTGGAGACACTATTTGTATGGTACGCATTGTGAAATCTATACCGATCATAAGAGTCTTCAATATATCTTTTCGCAGAAAGAATTAAATATGCGTCAACGTCGATGTTTAAAATTGATTAAAGACTACGATTGTGAGATTAAGTACCATCCGGGTAAAGTAAATGTGGTCGCAGATGCTCTGAGTCGCAAGAAAACCATCGAAAATGTTAGATTTATGAGAATTGAAATAGTTTCAGACTTAATTGATCGATTGAAAACCGTTCATTTAGTAGCTTTGAATGACGAAAACTTAAAGACTGAGCAAATGTCCAAAAGAAAATTTGACCTATGCAATGATTCTAGAGGATTAAAGACCTATAATGACCGTATTTGGGTGCCTATGCTTGGAGATTTGAGAGATTTAATCCTTACAGAGGCGCATAAATCTAGATTGTCAGTGCATCCGGGTAGTACAAAGATGTATAGAGACATGAAAACGTTGTATTGGTGGCCGACAATGAAGACAGATGTTGCAGGTTTCGTTGAGAAATGTCATATTTGTGCGCAAGTTAAAGCAGAACATCAGAAACCATATGGATCTCTACGACAGTTAGAAATTCCTCAGTGGAAATGGGATCATATAACGATGGATTTTGTAACCAAGTTACCCCGAACCCAGAAAGGTCATGACATGATCTGGGTGATAGTGGATCGTTTAACAAAGAGTGCTCACTTTTTAGCTACTCGTGAAACCGCTTCGTTGAGTGATTTGGCAGAGTAGTACTTGAAAGAGATCGTTAGTCGACATGGTGTACCGTTGTCAATAGTTTCTGACAGGGATACTAGGTTTGTATCTAACTTCTGGAACAGTTTACAACAGAATCTGGGTACACGTGTGAATCTAAGTACAGCTTATCATCCGCAAACAGACGGTCAGAGTGAACGGACGATTCAAACGTTAGAAGACATGTTGAGAGAGTGTGTCTTAGAATATGGCGGTTCTTGGGATTCACATCTTCCAATGATAGAGTTTGCTTACAATAATTCATATCATTCGAGCATTGGAATGCCACCGTATGAAATGTTGTATGGTCGCAAATGCAGAACTCCTACGTGTAGGTTAGAAGCGGGTGAGAAACAATTTGCAGGTCCCGAAATTGTTCAGATAACCGCAGAAAAGGTCGAAATTGCACGGGAAAAGTTAAAAGTAGCTAGAGATCGACAAAAGATGTATGCTGATCCGCGTAGACGTCCTGTGACATTTAATGTAGGTGATCGTGTTTATCTGAAAGTTTCGCCATGGAAAGGGGTGATCAGATTTGGTAAACGGGGTAAACTAGCACCGAGATTTATTGGACCATTTCCGATCAAAGAAATTTTGAATGATCAAACTGTTGTCTTGGATCTTCCTTCAGAGTTAGCAGGAATTCACAACACGTTCAATGTGTGTTATTGAAAGTGGATTTAAGTAAGAAGTTAGTAGAAGAACCAATTCGAATAGTAGATAGGAAAGTCACCAAGTTAAGAAAGAAGCAGATTCCAATGGTATTAATAGAGTGGCGACATAGTTTAGGTTCTAACATGACGTGGGAAACCGAGGAGTTAATAAGGGCGCGCTATCCCCAGTTGTTTGACCTTGACCAGATTCCGAGGACGGAATCTTCTTAAGGGGGTAGATTTGTAACATCCTCAATCGGGCCTAGTTGTAAGATTACTATTTTGCCTTTAAGTTAGTATTGTATTATTATATGCTTTTATTTTTATTTAATGTTTGTCATTATTTAATGATGTAGTTAGGATCAGTTCGTGACAAGGGTCACAGAACAGGTTTGTTTATTTAATTTGGACTTCGTTTAGGTTGCCAAATGATGTACGAAAGATATCAGATAACTGATAAATACCCGTGTGTTGCACAGTGTAGGATTTAACCCACTTTAAGTGACTAGTGCTCCCATTTTCTTCTTTTGGTTTCCAGAAATTTCTCACACACAAACACACCCGTACTTCATCTTCTTCAACTACCAAAACCCTAAATTCTAATCCTTGTTCTTGAGCTCAAATCTTTTACATTATCTTGTTCCCTTAGATTTACTGAGTCTATCAAGATAAGATTTGTAGCATTTCATGCTTTAATCATTGAGAAAATTGAGTTTTTGTGTTAGTTTTTACAAAGTGTGTATTTTGGGTCAAAAGAGTTAGATTTGATGTAGTTTGAGTCTAAATCTTGTGGGTTTATGTTTCTTAATGTTTAGTGTCTTCGATTTGGTGAGTTTTGAGGTTAAAAACGAGCTCTAGATCAAGAATTGGTGAGTTTGGTGAGAAACCCGTCACTTTGGCAGCTGCTGCATCAGATGAACTACCCTCGGCCGATGGTCGTTGACCCTCGACCGATGGTGTGAGTCCTTCGACCAACGGTTGAAATTTTAACAATCGAGCGATGGACTAGTCCCTCGACCGATGGTGTAGTGACGATCGGCCGATAGTCTCTGACGGTCGACCGATGGTCTATGCAGTAGAAATTTTTACTAAGTGTTGATTTTTAGCCGTTATGCTGCCCGTTTTTATTTTGATGATTTTGATGTAAAGATGTAGCCTTTCGATGGACTGATGAACAAGAAAAGGCTTTTCAGACTCTCAAACAGTTGTTGTGTCAAGCGCCGGTTTTAGCTTTACCAGAGGGAACAGAAGATTTTGTGGTTTACTGCGATGCGTCACACGCAGGTCTAGGTAGTGTTTTGATGCAAAGAAATAAAGTTATAGCGTATGCTTCACGACAGTTGAAGAATCATGAACGAAATTACCCTACTCATGATTTAGAGTTAACTGCAGTTGTGTTTGCCTTGAAGCTTTGGAGACACTATTTGTATGGTACGCATTGTGAAATCTATACAGATCATAAGAGTCTTCAATATATCTTTTCGCAGAAAGAATTAAATATACGTCAACGTCGATGTTTAAAATTGATTAAAGACTACGATTGTGAGATTAAGTACCATCCGGGTAAAGCAAATGTGGTCGCAGATGCTCTGAGTCGCAAGAAAACCATCGAAAATGTTAGATTTATGAGAATTGAAATAGTTTCAGACTTAATTGATCGATTGAAAACCGTTCAGTTAGTAGCTTTGAATGACGAAAACTTAAAGACTGAGCAAATGTCCAAAAGAAAATTTGACCTATGCAATGATTCTAGAGGATTAAAGACCTATAATGACCGTATTTGGGTGCCTATGCTTGGAGATTTGAGAGATTTAATCCTTACAGAGGCGCATAAATCTTGATTGTCAGTGCATCCGAGTAGTACAAAGATGTATAGAGACTTGAAAATGTTGTATTGGTGGCCGACAATGAAGGCAGATGTTGCAGGTTTCGTTGAGAAATGTCATATTTGTGCGCAAGTTAAAGCAGAACATCAGAAACCATATGGATCTCTACGACAGTTAGAAATTCCTCAGTGGAAATGGGATCATATAACGATGGATTTTGTAACCAAGTTACCCCGAACCCAGAAAGGTCATGACATGATCTGGGTGATAGTGGATCGTTTAACAAAGAGTGCTCACTTTTTAGCTACTCGTGAAACCGCTTCGTTGAGTGATTTGGCAGAGTAGTACTTGAAAGAGATCGTTAGTCGACATGGTGTACCGTTGTCAATAGTTTCTGACAGGGATACTAGGTTTGTATCTAACTTCTGGAACAGTTTACAACAGAATCTGGGTACACGTGTGAATCTAAGTACAGCTTATCATCCGCAAACAGACGGTCAGAGTGAATGGACGATTCAAACGTTAGAAGACATGTTGAGAGCGTGTGTCTTAGAATATGGTGGTTCTTGGGATTCACATCTTCCATTGATAGAGTTTGCTTACAATGATTCATATCATTCGAGCATTAGAATGCCACCGTATGAAATGTTGTATGGTCACAAATGCAGAACTCCTACGTGTAGGTTAGAAACGGGTGAGAAACAATTTGCAGGTCCCGAAATTGTTCAGATAACCGCAGAAAAGGTCGAAATTGCACGGGAAAAGTTAAAAGCAGCTAGAGATCAACAAAAGATGTATGCTGATCTGTGTAGACGTCCTGTGACATTTAATGTAGGTGATCGTGTTTATCTGAAAGTTTAGCCATGGAAAGGGGTGATCAGATTTGGTAAACGGGGTAAACTAGCACCGAGATTTATTGGACCATTTCCGATCAAAGAAATTTTGAATGATCAAACTGTTGTCTTAGATCTTCCTTCAGAGTTAGCAGGAATTCACAACATGTTCAATGTGTGTTATTGAAAGTGGATTTAAGTAAGAAGTTAGTAGAAGAACCAATTCGAATAGTAGATAGGAAAGTCACCAAGTTAAGAAAGAAGCAGATTCCAATGGTATTAATAGAGTGGTGACACAGTTTAGGTTCTAACATGACGTGGGAAACCGAGGAGTTAATAAGGGTGCGCTATCCCCAGTTGTTTGACCTTGACCAGATTCCGAGGACGGAATCTTCTTAAGGGGGGTAGATTTGTAACATCCTCAATCGGGCCTAGTTGTAAGATTACTATTTTGCCTTTAAGTTAGTATTGTGTTATTATATGCTTTTAGTTTTATTTAATGTTTGTCATTATTTAATGATGTGGTTAGGACCAGTTCGTGACAAGGGTCACAGAACAGGTTTTTTTATTTAATTTGGACTTCGTTTGGGTTGTCAAAAGATGTACGAAAGATATCAGATAACTGATAAATACCCGTGTGTTGCACAGTGTAGGATTTAACCCACTTTAAGTGACTAGTGCTCCCATTTTCTTCTTTTGGTTTCCAGAAATTTCTCACACACAAACACACCCGTACTTCATCTTCTTCAACTACCAAAACCCTAAATTCTAATCCTTGTTCTTGAGCTCAAATCTTTTACATTATCTTGTTCCCTTAGATTTACTGAGTCTATCAAGGTAAGATTTGTAGCATTTCATGCTTTAATCATTGAGAAAATTGAGTTTTTGTGTTAGTTTTTACAAAGTGTGTATTTTGGGTCAAAAGAGTTAGATTTGATGTAGTTTGAGTCTAAATCTTGTGGGTTTATATTTCTTAATGTTTAGTGTCTTCGATTTGGTGAGTTTTGAGGTTAAAAATGAGCTCTAGATCAAGAATTGGTGAGTTTGGTGAGAAACCCGTCACTTTGGCAGCTGCTGCATCAGATGAACTACCCTCGGCCGATGGTCGTTGACCCTCGACCGATGGTGTGAGTCCTTCGACCAACGGTTGAAATTTTAACGATCGACCGATGGACTAGTCCCTCGACCGATGGTGTAGTGACGATTGGCCGATAGTCTCTGACGATCGACCGATGGTCTATGCAGTATAAATTTTTACTAAGTGTTGATTTTTAGCCGTTATGCTGTCCGTTTTTATTTTGATGATTTTGATGTAAAGATGTAGCCTTTCGATGGACTGATGAACAAGAAAAGGCTTTTCAGACTCTCAAACAGTTGTTATGTCAAGCGCCGGTTTTAGCTTTACCAGAGGGAACAGAAGATTTTGTGGTTTACTGCGATGCATCACACGCAGGTCTAGGTAGTGTTTTGATGCAAAGAAATAAAGTTATAGCGTATGCTTCACGACAGTTGAAGAATCATGAACAAAATTACCCTACTCATGATTTAGAGTTAACTGCAGTTGTGTTTGCCTTGAAGTTTTGGAGACACTATTTGTATGGTACGCATTGTGAAATCTATACCGATCATAAGAGTCTTCAATATATCTTTTCGCAGAAAGAATTAAATATACGTCAACGTCGATGTTTAGAATTGATTAAAGACTACGATTGTGAGATTAAGTACCATCCGGGTAAAGCAAATGTGGTCGCAGATGCTTTGAGTCGCAAGAAAACCATTGAAAATGTTAGATTTATGAGAATTGAAATAGTTTCAGACTTAATTGATCGATTGAAAACCGTTCAGTTAGTAGCTTTGAATGACGAAAACTTAAAGACTGAGCAAATGTCCAAAAGAAAATTTGACCTATGCAATGATTCTAGAGGATTAAAGACCTATAATGACCGTATTTGGGTGCCTATGCTTGGAGATTTGAGAGATTTAATCCTTACAGAGGCGCATAAATCTAGATTGTCAGTGCATCCGGGTAGTACAAAGATGTATAGAGACTTGAAAACGTTGTATTGGTGGCCGACAATGAAGACAGATGTTGCAGGTTTCGTTGAGAAATGTCATATTTGTGCGCAAGTTAAAGCAGAACATCAGAAACCATATGGATCTCTACGACAGTTAGAAATTCCTCAGTGGAAATGGGATCATATAACGATGGATTTTGTAACCAAGTTACCCCGAACCCAGAAAGGTCATGACATGATCTGGGTGATAGTGGATCGTTTAACAAAGAGTGCTCACTTTTTAGCTACTCGTGAAACCGCTTCGTTGAGTGATTTGGCAGAGTAGTACTTGAAAGAGATCGTTAGTGGACATGGTGTACCGTTGTCAATAGTTTCTGACAGGGATACTAGGTTTGTATCTAACTTCTGGAACAGTTTACAATAGAATCTGGGTACACGTGTGAATCTAAGTACAACTTATCATCCGCAAACAGACGGTCAGAGTGAACGGACGATTCAAACGTTAGAAGACATGTTGAGAGCTTGTGTCTTATAATATGGCAGTTCTTGGGATTCACATCTTCCATTGATAGAGTTTGCTTACAATAATTCATATCATTCGAGCATTGGAATGCCACCGTATGAAATGTTGTATGGTCGCAAATGCAGAACTCCTACGTGTAGGTTAGAAGCGGGTGAGAAACAATTTGCAGGTCCCGAAATTGTTCAGATAACCGCAGAAAAGGTCGAAATTGCACGGGAAAAGTTAAAAGCAGCTAGAGATCGACAAAAGATGTATGCTGATCCGCGTAGATGTCCTGTGACATTTAATGTAGGTGATCGTGTTTATCTGAAAGTTTCGCCATGGAAAGGGGTGATCAGATTTGGTAAACGGGGTAAACTAGCACCGAGATTTATTGGACCATTTCCGATCAAAGAAATTTTGAATGATCAAACTGTTGTCTTAGATCTTCCTTCAGAGTTAGCAGGAATTCACAACACGTTCAATGTGTGTTATTGAAAGTGGATTTAAGTAAGAAGTTAGTAGAAGAACCAATTCGAATAGTAGATAGGAAAGTCACCAAGTTAAGAAAGAAGCAGATTCCAATGGTATTAATAGAGTGGCGACACAGTTTAGGTTCTAACATAACGTGGGAAACCGAGGAGTTAATAAGGGCGCGCTATCCCTAGTTGTTTGACCTTGATCAGATTTCGAGGACGGAATCTTCTTAAGGGGGGTAGATTTGTAACATCCTCAATCGGGCCGAGTTGTAAGATTACTATTTTGCCTTTAAGTTAGTATTGTGTTATTATATGCTTTTATTTTTATTTAATGTTTGTCATTATTTAATGATGTGGTTAGGACCAGTTCGTGACAAGGGTCACAGAACAGGTTTGTTTATTTAATTTGGACTTCGTTTGGGTTGCCAAATGATGTACGAAAGATATCAGATAACTGATAAATATCCGTGTGTTGCACAGTGTAGGATTTAACCCACTTTAAGTGACTAGTGCTCCCATTTTCTTCTTTTGGTTTTCAGAAATTTCTCACACACAAACACACCCGTACTTCATCTTCTTCAACTACCAAAACCCTAAATTCTAATCCTTATTCTTGAGCTCAAATCTTTTACATTATCTTGTTCCCTTAGATTTACTGAGTCTATCAAGGTAAGATTTGTAGCATTTCATGCTTTAATCATTGAGAAAATTGAGTTTTTGTGTTAGTTTTTACAAAGTGTGTATTTTGGGTCAAAAGAGTTAGATTTGATGTAGTTTGAGTCTAAATCTTGTGGGTTTATGTTTCTTAATGTTTAGTGTCTTCGATTTGGTGAATTTTGAGGTTAAAAACGAGCTCTAGATCAAGAATTGGTGAGTTTGGTGAGAAACCCGTCACTTTGGCAGCTGCTGCATCAGATGAACTACCCTCGGCCGATGGTCATTGACGCTCGACCGATGGTGTGAGTCCTTCGACCAACGGTTGAAATTTTAACGATCGACCGATGGACTAGTCCCTCGACCGATGGTGTAGTGACGATTGGCCGATAGTCTCTGACGATCGACCGATGGTCTATGCAGTAGAAATTTTTACTAAGTGTTGATTTTTAGCCGTTATGCTGCCCGTTTTTATTTTGATGATTTTGAAGATTTTGATGTAAAGATGTAGCCTTTCGATGGACTGATGAACAAGAAAAGGCTTTTCAGACTCTCAAACAGTTGTTATGTCAAGCGCCGGTTTTAGCTTTACCAGAGGGAACAGAAGATTTTGTGGTTTACTGCGATGCGTCACACGCAGGTCTAGGTAGTGTTTTGATGTAAAGAAATAAAGTTATAGCGTATGCTTCACGACAGTTGAAGAATCATGAACGAAATTACCCTACTCATGATTTAGAGTTAACTGCAGTTGTGTTTGCCTTGAAGCTTTGGAGACACTATTTGTATGGTACGCATTGTGAAATCTATACCGATCATAAGAGTCTTCAATATATCTTTTCGCAGAAAGAATTAAATATACGTCAACGTCGATGTTTAGAATTGATTAAAGACTACGATTGTGAGATTAAGTACCATCCGGGTAAAGCAAATGTGGTCGCAGATGCTCTGAGTCGCAAGAAAACCATCGAAAATGCTAGATTTATGAGAATTGAAATAGTTTCAGACTTAATTGATCGATTGAAAACCGTTCAGTTAGTAGCTTTGAATGACGAAAACTTAAAGACTGAGCAAATGTCCAAAAGAAAATTTGACCTATGCAATGATTCTAGAGGATTAAAGACCTATAATGACCGTATTTGGGTGCCTATGCTTGGAGATTTGAGATATTTAATCCTTACAGAGGCGCATAAATCTAGATTGTCAGTGCATCCGGGTAGTACAAAGATGTATAGAGACTTGAAAACGTTGTATTGGTGGCCGACAATGAAGGCAGATGTTGCAGGTTTCGTTGAGAAATGTCATATTTGTGCGCAAGTTAAAGCAGAACATCAGAAACCATATGGATCTCTACGACAGTTAGAAATTCCTCAGTGGAAATGGGATCATATAACGATGGATTTTGTAACCAAGTTACCCCGAACCCAGAAAGGTCATGACATGATCTGGGTAATAGTGGATCGTTTAACAAAGAGTGCTCACTTTTTAGCTACTCGTGAAACCGCTTCGTTGAGTGATTTGGCAGAGTAGTACTTGAAAGAGATCGTTAGTCGACATGGTGTACCGTTGTCAATAGTTTCTGACAGGGATACTAGGTTTGTATCTAACTTCTGGAACAGTTTACAACAGAATCTGGGTACACGTGTGAATCTAAGTACAGCTTATCATCCGCAAACAGACGGTCAGAGTGAACGGACGATTCAAACGTTAGAAGACATGTTGAGAGCGTGTGTCTTAGAATATGGTGGTTCTTGGGATTCACATCTTCCATTGATAGAGTTTGCTTACAATGATTCATATCATTCGAGCATTGGAATGCCACCGTATGAAATGTTGTATGGTCACAAATGCAGAACTCCTACGTGTAGGTTAGAAGCGGGTCAGAAAAAATTTGCAGGTCCCGAAATTGTTCAGATAACCGCAGAAAAGGTCGAAATTGCACGGGAAAAGTTAAAAGCAGCTAGAGATCAACAAAAGATGTATGCTGATCCGCGTAGACGTCCTGTGACATTTAATGTAGGTGATCGTGTTTATCTGAAAGTTTCGCCATGGAAAGGGGTGATCAGATTTGGTAAACGGGGTAAACTAGCACCGAGATTTATTGGACCATTTCCGATCAAAGAAATTTTGAATGATCAAACTGTTGTCTTAGATCTTCCTTCAGAGTTAGCAGGAATTCACAACACGTTCAATGTATGTTATTGAAAGTGGATTTAAGTAAGAAGTTAGTAGAAGAACCAATTCGAATAGTAGATAGGAAAGTCACCAAGTTAAGAAAGAAGCAGATTCCAATGGTATTAATAGAGTGGTGACACAGTTTAGGTTCTAACATGACGTGGGAAACCGAGGAGTTAATAAGGGCAGGCTATCCCAAGTTGTTTGACCTTGACCAGATTCCGAGGACGAAATCTTCGTAAGGGGGGTAGATTTGTAACATCCTCAATCGGGCCTAGTTGTAAGATTACTATTTTTCCTTTAAGTTAGTATTGTGTTATTATATGCTTTTATTTTTATTTAATGTTTGTCATTATTTAATGATGTGGTTAGGACCAGTTCGTGACAAGGGTCACAGAACAGGTTTGTTTATTTAATTTGGACTTCGTTTGGGTTGCCAAATGATGTACGAAAGATATCAAATAACAGATAAATACCCGTGTGTTGCACAGTGTAGGATTTAACCCACTTTAAGTGACTAGTGCTCCCATTTTCTTCTTTTGGTTTCCAGAAATTTCTCACACACAAACACACTCGTACTTCATCTTCTTCAACTACCAAAACCCTAAATTCTAATCCTTGTTCTTGAGCTCAAATCTTTTACATTATCTTGTTCTCTTAGATTTACTGAGTCTATCAAGGTAAGATTTGTAGCATTTCATGCTTTAATCATTGAGAAGATTGAGTTTTTGTGTTAGTTTTTACAAAGTGTGTATTTTGGGTCAAAAGAGTTAGATTTGATGTAGTTTGAGTCTAAATCTTGTGGGTTTATGTTTCTTAATGTTTAGTGTCTTCGATTTGGTGAGTTTTGAGGTTAAAAACGAGCTCTAGATCGAGAATTGGTGAGTTTGGTGAGAAACCCGTCACTTTGGCAGCTGCTGCATCAGATGAACTACCCTCGGCCGATGGTCGTTGACCCTCGACCGATGGTGTGAGTCCTTCGACCAACGGTTGAAATTTTAACGATCAGCCGATGGACTAGTCCCTCGACCGATGGTGTAGTGACGATCGGCCGATAGTCTCTGACGGTCGACCGATGGTCTATGCAGTAGAAATTTTTACTAAGTGTTGATTTTTAGCCGTTATGCTGCCCTTTTTTATTTTGATGATTTTGATGTAAAGATGTAGCCTTTCGATGGACTGATGAACAAGAAAAGGCTTTTCAGACTCTCAAACAGTTGTTGTGTCAAGCGCCGGTTTTAGCTTTACCAGAGGGAACAGAAGATTTTGTGGTTTACTGCGATGCGTCACACGCAGGTCTAGGTAGTGTTTTGATGCAAAGAAATAAAATTATAGCGTATGCTTCACGACAGTTGAAGAATCATGAACGAAATTACCCTACTCATGATTTAGAGTTAACTGCAGTTGTGTTTGCCTTGAAGCTTTGAAGACACTATTTGTATGGTACGCATTGTGAAATCTATACCGATCATAAGAGTCGTCAATATATCTTTTCGCAGAAAGAATTAAATATACGTCAACGTCGATGTTTAGAATTGATTAAAGACTACGATTGTGAGATTAAGTACCATCCGGGTAAAGCAAATGTGGTCGCAGATGCTCTGAGTCGCAAGAAAACCATCGAAAATGTTAGATTTATGAGAATTGAAATAGTTTCAGACTTAATTGATCGATTGAAAACCGTTCAGTTAGTAGCTTTGAATGACGAAAACTTAAAGACTGAGCAAATGTCCAAAAGAAAATTTGACCTATGCAATGATTCTAGAGGATTAAAGACCTATAATGACCGTATTTGGGTGCCTATGCTTGGAGATTTGAGAGATTTAATCCTTACAGAGGCGCATAAATCTAGATTGTCAGTGCATCCGGGTAGTACAAAGATGTATAGAGACTTGAAAACGTTGTATTGGTGGCCGACAATGAAGACAGATGTTGCAGGTTTCGTTGAGAAATGTCATATTTGTGCGCAAGTTAAAGCAGAACATCAGAAACCATATGGATCTCTACGACAGTTAGAAATTCCTCAGTGGAAATGGGATCATATAACGATGGATTTTGTAACCAAGTTACCCCGAACCCAGAAAGGTCATGACATGATCTGGGTAATAGTGGATCGTTTAACAAAGAGTGCTCACTTTTTAGCTACTCGTGAAACCGCTTCGTTGAGTGATTTGGCAGAGTAGTACTTGAAAGAGATCGTTAGTCGACATGGTGTACCGTTGTCAATAGTTTCTGACAGGGATACTAGGTTTGTATCTAACTTATGGAACAGTTTACAACAGAATCTGGGTACACATGTGAATCTAAGTACAGCTTATCATCCGCAAACAGACGGTCAGAGTGAACGGACGATTCAAACGTTAGAAGACATGTTGAGAGCGTGTGTCTTAGAATATGGTGGTTCTTGGGATTCACATCTTCCATTGATAGAGTTTGCTTACAATAATTCATATCATTCGAGCCTTGGAATGCCACCGTATGAAATGTTGTATGGTCACAAATGCAGAACTCCTACGTGTAGGTTAGAAGCGGGTCAGAAACAATTTGCAGGTCCCGAAATTGTTCAGATAACCGCAGAAAAGGTCGAAATTGCACGGGAAAAGTTAAAAGCAGCTAGAGATCAACAAAAGATGTATGCTGATCCGCGTAGACGTCCTGTGACATTTAATGTAGGTGATCTTGTTTATCTGAAAGTTTCGCCATGGAAAGGGGTGATCAGATTTGGTAAACAGGGTAAACTAGCACCGAGATTTATTGGACCATTTCCGATCAAAGAAATTTTGAATGATCAAACTGTTGTCTTAGATCTTCCTTCAGAGTTAGCAGGAATTCACAACACGTTCAATGTATGTTATTGAAAGTGGATTTAAGTAAGAAGTTAGTAGAAGAACCAATTCGAATAGTAGATAGGAAAGTCACCAAGTTAAGAAAGAAGCAGATTCCAATGGTATTAATAGAGTGGTGACACAGTTTAGGTTCTAACATGACGTGGGAAACCGAGGAGTTAATAAGGGTGCGCTATCCCCAGTTGTTTGACCTTGACCAGATTCCGAGGACGGAATCTTCTTAAGGGGGGTAGATTTGTAACATCCTCAATCGGGCCTAGTTGTAAGATTACTATTTTGCCTTTAAGTTAGTATTGTGTTATTATATGCTTTTATTTTTATTTAATGTTGGTCATTATTTAATGATGTGGTTAGGATCAGTTCGTGACAAGGGTCACATAACAGGTTTGTTTATTTAATTTGGACTTCGTTTGGGTTGCCAAATGATGTACGAAAGATATCAGATAACTGATAAATACCCGTGTGTTGCACAGTGTAGGATTTAACCCACTTTAAGTGACTACTGCTCCCATTTTCTTCTTTTGGTTTCCAGAAATTTCTCACACACAAACACACTCGTACTTCATCTTCTTCAACTACCAAAACCCTAAATTCTAATCCTTGTTCTTGAGCTCAAATCTTTTACATTATCTTGTTCCCTTAGATTTACTGAGTCTATCAAGGTAAGATTTGTAGCATTTCATGCTTTAATCATTGAGAAGATTGAGTTTTTGTGTTAGTTTTTACAAAGTGTGTATTTTGGGTCAAAAGAGTTAGATTTGATGTAGTTTGAGTCTAAATCTTGTGGGTTTATGTTTCTTAATGTTTAGTGTCTTCGATTTGGTGAGTTTTGAGGTTAAAAACGAGCTCTAGATCGAGAATTGGTGAGTTTGGTAAGAAACCCGTCACTTTGGCAGCTGCTGCATCAGATGAACTACCCTCGGCCGATGGTCGTTGACCCTCGACCGATGGTGTGAGTCCTTCGACCAATGGTTGAAATTTTAACGATCAGCCGATGGACTAGTCCCTCGACCGATGGTGTAGTGACGATCGGCCGATAGTCTCTGACGGTCGACCGATGGTCTATGCAGTAGAAACTTTTACTAAGTGTTGATTTTTAGCCGTTATGCTGCCCGTTTTTATTTTGATGATTTTGATGTAAAGATGTAGCCTTTCGATGGACTGATGAACAAGAAAAGGCTTTTCAGACTCTCAAACAGTTGTTGTGTCAAGCGCCGGTTTTAGCTTTACCAGAGGGAACAGAAGATTTTGTGGTTTACTGCGATGCGTCACACGCAGGTCTAGGTAGTGTTTTGATGCAAAGAAATAAAGTTATAGCGTATGCTTCACGACAGTTGAAGAATCATGAACGAAATTACCCTACTCATGATTTAGAGTTAACTGCAGTTGTGTTTTCCTTGAAGATTTGGAGACACTATTTGTATGGTACGCATTGTGAAATCTATACCGATCATAAGAGTCTTCAATATATCTTTTCGCAGAAAGAATTAAATATACGTCAACGTCGATGTTTAGAATTGATTAAAGACTACGATTGTGAGATTAAGTATCATCCAGGTAAAGCAAATGTGGTCACAGATGCTCTGAGTCGCAAGAAAACCATCGAAAATGTTAGATTTATGAGAATTGAAATAGTTTCAGACTTAATTGATCGATTGAAAACCGTTCAGTTAGTAGCTTTGAATGACGAAAACTTAAAGACTGAGCAAATGTCCAAAAGAAAATTTGACCTATGCAATGATTCTAGAGGATTAAAGACCTATAATGACCGTATTTGGGTGCCTATGCTTGGAGATTTGAGAGATTTAATCCTTACAGAGGCGCATAAATCTAGATTGTCAGTGCATCCGGGTAGTACAAAGATGTATAGAGACTTGAAAACGTTGTATTGGTGGCCGACAATGAAGACAGATGTTGCAGGTTTCGTTGAGAAATGTCATATTTGTGCGCAAGTTAAAGCAGAACATCAGAAACCATATGGATCTCTACGACAGTTAGAAATTCCTCAGTGGAAATGGGATCATATAACGATGGATTTTGTAACCAAGTTACCCCGAACCCAGAAAGGTCATGACATGATATGGGTGATAGTGGATCGTTTAACAAAGAGTGCTCACTTTTTAGCTACTCGTGAAACCGCTTCGTTGAGTGATTTGGCAGAGTAGTACTTGAAAGAGATCGTTAGTCGACATGGTGTACCGTTGTCAATAGTTTCTGACAGGGATACTAGGTTTGTATCTAACTTCTGGAACAGTTTACAACAGAATCTGGGTACACATGTGAATCTAAGTACAGCTTATCATCCGCAAACAGACGGTCAGAGTGAACGGACGATTCAAACGTTAGAAGACATGTTGAGAGCGTGTGTCTTAGAAAATGGTGGTTCTTGGGATTCACATCTTCCATTGATAGAGTTTGCTTACAATAATTCATATCATTCGAGCATTAGAATGCCACCGTATGAAATGTTGTATGGTCACAAATGCAGAACTCGTACGTGTAGGTTAGAAGCGGGTCAGAAACAATTTGCAGGTCCCGAAATTGTTCAGATAACCGCAGAAAAGGTCGAGATTGCACGGGAAAAGTTAAAAGCAGCTAGAGATCAACAAAAGATGTATGATGATCCGCGTAGACGTCCTGTGACATTTAATGTAGGTGATCGTGTTTATCTGAAAGTTTAGCCATGGAAAGGGGTGATCAGATTTGGTAAACGGGGTAAACTAGCACCGAGATTTATTGGACCATTTCCGATCAAAGAAATTTTGAATGATCAAACTGTTGTCTTAGATCTTCCTTCAGAGTTAGCAGGAATTCACAACACGTTCAATGTATGTTATTGAAAGTGGATTTAAGTAAGAAGTTAGTAGAAGAACCAATTCGAATAGTAGATAGGAAAGTCACCAAGTTAAGAAAGAAGCAGATTCCAATGGTATTAATAGAGTGGTGACACAGTTTAGGTTCTAACATGACGTGGGAAACCGAGGAGTTAATAAGGGCGCGCTATCCCCAGTTGTTTGACCTTGACCAGATTCCGAGGACGGAATCTTCTTAAGGGGGGTAGATTTGTAACATCCTCAATCGGGCCTAGTTGTAAGATTACTATTTTGCCTTTAAGTTAGTATTGTGTTATTATATGCTTTAATTTTTATTTAATGTTTGTCATTATTTAATGATGTGGTTAGGACCAGTTCGTGACAAGGGTCACATAACAGGTTTGTTTATTTAATTTGGACTTCGTTTGGGTTGCCAAATGATGTACGAAAGATATCAGATAACTGATAAATACTCGTGTGTTGCACAGTGTAGGATTTAACCCACTTTAAGTGACTAGTGCTCCCATTTTCTTCTTTTGGTTTCCAGAAATTTCTCACACACAAACACACCCGTACTTCATCTTTTTCAACTACCAAAACTCTAAATTCTAATCCTTGTTCTTGAGCTCAAATCTTTTACATTATCTTGTTCCCTTAGATTTACTGAGTCTATCAAGGTAAGATTTGTAGCATTTCATGCTTTAATCATTGAGAAAATTGAGTTTTTGTGTTAGTTTTTACAAAGTGTGTATTTTGGGTCAAATCTTGTGGGTTTATGTTTCTTAATGTTTAGTGTCTTCGATTTGGTGAGTTTTGAGGTTAAAAACGAGCTCTAGATCGAGAATTGGTGAGTTTGGTGAGAAACCCATCACTTTGGCAGCTGCTGCATCAGATGAACTACCCTCGGCCGATGGTCGTTGACCCTCGACCGATGGTGTGAGTCCGTCGACCAACGGTTGAAATTTTAACGATCAGCCGATGGACTAGTCCCTCGACCGATGGTGTAGTGACGATCGGCCGATAGTCTCTGACGGTCGACCGATGGTCTATGCAGTAGAAATTTTTACTAAGTGTTGATTTTTAGCCGTTATGCTGCCCGTTTTTATTTTGATGATTTTGATGTAAATTTTGAAAGTGCACAAGTGTTAAGCAAAAATTTTTAGCGGATACTTTTTCTGACAAAAATTTCAGTATTGTGCTGTTTTGTGCTATCGGATAGAAACTAACTTGTGTATATGTTTTTCTCAGGAGAAAAGGAGAAAGAGAAGGTTCAGTGATTAGATAGCTGAATACCTTCTCGTTTGCTGGTATTTGGTGAGTGGGACTAACTTGAGAATATAGTATATAGAAGCATGTTATATTATGATTGCCATGCTTGTTAGATATACTTATTGTTGTGGTTAGTTAGTTGTTGTGATGACTGCATGTTAGTTGATGCTTGTCTGCTGGAGCCCAGTGCGTCCCTATTGTGTGGTGGCCTTGGTAGGAGAGATCAACTTGCGAGTTGGGTTCCTCATGTGGTGGCCTAGACAGCCGTGGTGTATATATATGTGAATGACGCGTCCGTCGCGTGTGGATTATGTATATACATACGGTGGTGGAGGAACTTCTGGTAAGCCCCAGTCCGATCAGCTGGTGGTTAATGGTTTGGCCGAGCCGCCAGAGTCTCTGTAGACGGCACTTGGATGATGTTTGTGTGTTAGACTATTGTGACATGATTAGTATAACACTTATGTATGCTATGGCCTGTAGTTAGTCGTACTCACTTAGCTTCGTGCTAATTCCCCTCCATCTCCTCCCTGCAGGTTGTTAGCTTTTGTAGATAGTGCTTTTAGGAGAAGACGGGCATGATGATGTTATGTTTGACAGGATTAACTCTGATGTGGTCTTTTAGAATATGAACCATGTACTTTTGAAAACAGAATGTATTTACGTCTCTTCCTGTTAATATGTAAATTGTTTTAATGACACGTGACATCGGTTTGTACAAATGTCGATATCGTATTTAATTAATATTATGCTTCTGCCACGTATTTATAAAAAAAAAAAATTTAGCGGTGTCACAAGTTGGTATCAGAGCTGAATTTGGCAGCATGTGCATTGTGAACAACATGTCATGTTCCCAAACTTAGAAGAGTCATGTCAAACATAACATGCTGGGGACGGGTTAAGTGAGTATTAGGACAGGATATGTGTTAGTTGTTAGTACTAACAGAATTTATACTAAGCTTTGGTGTGAGTGTTGTGGTAGTGCAGTAATGGCAGATAATCAAGCAACCGCTACTGGCCCTACTATCCCTGGAACTGGTACTTTTAGAGCCCCTGACGAAGATGGACATGTGTCTTCAGAAGAAGAAACTTCTCAAGAAGTAATAGAACTTCAAAGTCGGTTACTAGAAGCTCAGGAGAAAATTAAGGAATTGGAACAAGAACGGGCGCAATGGAACCCTAATACTACTGCATTAAATACAACCTTTCCTCCTAACTTTTATAATCAAGCCGGTGGCAGTTCTCAGTCACAAGTTCCACAAAATACCTATCAAGACTATCAAATGCCATTTCCGTTTAACTAGACTTTTCCTAATCAAATGATGTATCCATTTCAAGTTCTCGAGACAAGAAGGAAGTGTACCTATAAACAGTTTATGGACTGTAAATCCCCTGAGTACAGTGGTCACACAAACCCTACAGCGACGCTCAATTGGTTAAGAGAAGTGGAACGAGCGTTAGAAGCATATTTCTGTGAGCCTGAATCTATGGTACTGTTTGCAAGTAGGCTTCTCAAGGGTGAAGCAATGGAATGGTGGGACTCTATCACTGCATATTTACCCAAAGAACAGATCAGTCAGATAACTTGGGAACAATTCGCTGCTAAGGTTCGTGAGCAGTATTGTTCTGAGTATGAGATGGAAAGATTGAAAACTGAGTTTCTGAGTATGAAAATGACCGATAACATGACGATTGATGAGGTTTTCAGAGATTTTACATCGAAGTTAAGGTTTGTTCAACAGTGGGTACGTTTCATTGCGAGGTATTTGACCTCTATATGATACATTTTGTAAACATTACATTCTTTTGAAAAGGCACACCATAAATGAATATTTAAATCAAAGGTTTTCGACATCTGATGATTTCTACAAATAGACAATCACCGTAAATAAGTGTAGAATTAAGTTGTAACATCCCAACCCGTAATACAAACGATCACACGGAAATATCAATAAAAAATAAAAATTTGCTGGAACAGCATATGGCGCGGCGCGCCATATGGCCGCGCGGCGCGCCAAACTGGCCTGTCCAAAAAGTCATGTAATGCGAAAATGTTTGACCACTTCCCGACGTATTTAGACAAAACACTTTTAACCATACATTAATATATGTAGAACTAACACGTCCCATTAATAAAATTAGTTTTACGAAGACCGGGCCCACATCGGCCGTTTTACGACTTTCGTACGAAAATACAAGTTTTCAACCACATGATTTGTAATACAAAATAAAGGCCGAGCATGGCGATTGGGGATACGCTACCCAATCCTAATCAATCCAAAAGCAAGCCTTCTAAAGCAACTACGCAAGTCCACTAGTCCCCGCTTACCCGAGCCTCCGCATCCATGCAATCTATAAAAAAGTCAACAACGAGAGGGTAATCTAACGCTTAGTGAATGCAATACTTATACATATACATATGTAATTTACCTACACGCATCCACTTACAATACCATGCAAACAAAATGCATAAACGAGCTAGCAACACCAAACATACGACTAGCAACAACGTTAGTATATAAATCGCCACAATAATATACTAAATCACAATAATGCATAAATATTACAAACCGTTCCCCGCTATGGCACTACCGACTTGTAGACGACCATTAACGTCGAGTCTCACTCATTTGATGTCACCTACTTGTGACTCATTGTAAGGTGTCACCGACTTGTGAATCACCATGTGGCATCACCGACTTGTGAAGCCCCACCTAGTGTCACCGACTTGTGAACACTAAGAAATGTCACCGACTTGTGACTCATCATAAGGTGTCACCGACTTGTGAATCACCATCTAGTGTCACCGACTCGTGAACACTACGAAGTGTCACCGACTTGTAAATCACTTCCCCAACTTATGGTTACACCGACTTGTGAACCATCAACCAATTACCAAAGGGGTCACCGCCTCGTGAACCACCATGAGGTGTCACCGACTTGTGAGGCACCTAACGAGACACTACCACCCCGTAGTTCTCTTCACCCTTAACCTCAATAAGTCACCATCTTGTGACATAACGCCCAATACTCACGATGTGGCACCAAAGGCCCACATCGCGTACGAGTAAATAAACCACATACATACATGTATAAATATTCCACTCACCTTGTCGCCTTGAAGAATGCCACTGAATAATCTGCAATCGCCAATGGAATGTACCTATTCCATTTATCACATAACAAGTAACACAATTAGGGTGGATATACAAATCAACCCAAATTGACAACTAGTGCAATTTCGACCCAAATGCACTTCCAAGCACAAATCGCGTCCACACTAACCAATAATCACTAACACAAGTGAGAATGGTCCTAATATGCCAATCAAACCCAAACATAGGTGTTAAACACCTATCTTGCCCAAAATGACACTTAAACCCTAATTTGACCCATAAGAAGTCAATATCACGCCATTAGCAAGTTTTGACACCAAAACATATTTAACTTGGTTCTATGCTTCAACTTAATCCATTTTAAGTTTATAAACCTTATTAAATCGGCAATTGAGTCATAATCACCAACAAACCCTAATTTTGACTCTAGTCAAAATTAGTCAACCATAAGAACCCTAATGGTTTTCAAAACACCAATAATCACTAACACTAGTGATTATACACCATTTACAAGTCTTAAACATGGTTAAATCATTAACCAACCCAAACCCACCATCATCAACCATAACTAGTTACAATTACCCATTTCACCTCCTAAATGAGTTTTATAACTAACTAGTTCAAAACCCTAAACTTGAATATCAAATTACAAAGATGAAGTTCGGAGTTTGAACTTACCAATACCACCAAAATGATGCCGTTGACGAGTAGAACAACTTTAATACCCGAGGTTTGACCCGAAACACCCTTCTTTTTCTCCAATTGGAGCTCTCTCTCTCTAAAACTCTCCTCTCACTCTAGGGTTTGAAGATGAGAGTGTTTGATGAGTGAAAATGAGCTCCAATGGAGTTCTAGATCAGTTTTGATGACCCAAAACCGACCCTAAATGAAAATACCAACGTACCCCTCATTTAAACCTTTTAAAAAGGCTGAAAATTGCATCAGACGGGTTCGGCACGCCGCGCCGAAAGGTGGAGCGCCGCGCCGAAAGGTGGAGCGCCGCTCCAACCTACAGGTCAGTTTTCAGAAACTTGTTTTGGCCATAACTTTTTGACCGTAGCTCCGTTTTCGATGAATCAAATATCATTGGAAACGCAATAAGATTTCCTTTCCAATGGTAAGGCTTTGAAACGTCAACAAAAACTTTATTTGGGGTTGAAAAGATACGTACACACCTTGCCACTTCAGACAACGTCTAGTTTCCTTCGGCGTTCGAGCAAGCAACACGTACACTTCGTACATGCATCGTACACCATAAATACATCATGTACAATAAATATTTGGGTCTTACAACTAAGTATGTACTTGTATCCATTGCGTTTAAAATAAATTGCATGTATTCTCAGCCCAAAAATATATATTGCAAAAGCAATTAAAAAGGGAGCAATAAAACTCACCTTAGCAGCATATAAAGTTGTTCACCAAAATGTGACCGAAACTCGGATTACCAATTAATCGTAGATCTCAACTTAGAGAACATTTGTTGGTCAATAAATGTCTATCAAGCTAGGTCAAGTCATAGTGTATCACAATCCTAATGCTCGAGATCGACATATAATAGTTATCCAAAGTCTATTTAAAAGTTCACTTTATCAATCTCGTAAACAAGTTGTTTAAATCTTAATTACAGATTCAAAAGTAATTTCAATTAACGTTAATCATAATTCAGTTGATCATATCTTTTAATCCGTTCATCGAAACTATTCGATATCTAAATGAAAAGTTATTGATTTTTCGCCAGCTTTCCAAAAACATGTATATCATATACATTTTACCAGTAATATATGTATTTAATTAGCGATTCATTATAAACTGTTTAACGACAAAATTTAGCATACAAGCATATATAAATATATATACTCGAGCACTAGACATGGATACATAATTAATATATAAAAGATAAGATATGAGTGCTTACGTATCAGTATTGAGATTCAATATTGTAGGAAAGTACGTAGACGTAACGGAGATGATAAACACTAGGTTTGATTCACAAATATACCCCCAAACATTACCCATAACCTCCTTGGCAATAACCTATAATTTCCTTAGCTCTATCCCGCTTGAAAACCATTTTGGAAATAACCCACTCATGACCTCCTCGTAGTATTTTATGTATAATACGTAATTAATAATACTAATAATAATAAGATTAATAATAATATTAATCTTAATAATATAAATAATAATAATAATAATAATAATAATAATAATAATAATAATAATAATAAAATAAATTAAATAAATATTACGGACTAATAATACTAGAGAAAGAGAGATAGATTCAGCTGAGCCACAAATCGCGCAATTTATAGAACCTTTTCTGAAAAAGTACCCCATGCGATCGCATGGGATTTGTACTTTAAGGCCATGCGATCGCATGACCCTCTGATCCAGCTCACAAACTTTTAACTTTTTGTTTGTCGACATAATTTTATATAATATATATAATATATTTAATTTATATAATTAATTATATATTATATTAAATTCACATGTATAGTTGACTTGTAATTTTTGTTCTGATAAGTCGTACGTCATCACTCGACTTATGTCCCGGTTCTGGTTTTTCAAATGTCCTTTCGTACGCTGAGAAAACTTGTATTTTACATTTCGTGTCACGTACCTTTGTCAAAATATATCCTTAAATTATCCCTAAACTATACCACTCAAAGTATATCTTAAACTGTCGAGTATTTTGATCATTTACTTCTATAAATCATCGTCTCGCTATTTGTTAATATATATATAATAACAATTCGTTTTTATGACCAAGTTAATATTATTTTTTATCGTATTGTTAAATATATATTTTCAATATTAATAAACACGTTTTAAAATACATATCGCAAGTTATTCATATATCTAATTCCAACAATTAATATTCCTTATTATTGTATGTGTCCAAATAACGTTATTTAAACAAACACTTTACCATTTATTCCGAATACCGTTAAGAATGAATGATTTCCCAAATCAACGTGGACCTTACAACAGAGACCCGTAATAATATCATAATCCTTAAGGGACTCAATAATTATCTTTTAATTCAATCGTTTGGCATAATCTTTTAACTCTGTATATAAATATATCAATCAGATAATCAAACCAATAAGTTTAATGCACAGTATCATATACTCAACACTTTGTTATGTTTTCAAGTTATGGTATATATATGTATCTATTTACATATAATTGTTCACGAATCGATGAGAACAATCGAAAGGTAATTGAATAGTTCAAAAATTTTGAGATTCAACTTTACAGACTTTGCTTATCGTGTCGGAAACGTTAAAGATTAAGTTTAAATTTGGTCAGAAATTTTCGGGTCATCACAGTTTAATACTTCGAGGACAAACGCACTCGCCAAGTGCACTTTTAGGGGGTGATATACATACGTTAAGTCTAGTTACCAGGTGCCCACGGTTAAGCATATACTTTATCATACTGTTTTGAAACGCTATTTGAAGCACTGAAATCTCATGGTCTACATTACTTTACTGATTACAAACGAACTATAGCTCACCAACATTCATGTTCACTTTTTAAGCGTGTATTTCTCAGGTGCTTAGACGTTGTTGCTTTCGCTATTAGACTTGCTGTCTTGGCGTTATGGACTTGCTGTTATGGACCTGCTGTGTTAGATTTCCGCTGGATTACTTAGAGATGTCTCAATCATGAAACTTTTATTTTGCATTCCTAACTTATGTTATTTTCAACCAATGGCTTTGTAACGACCTTTGGGTCACATACTTATGTTAATGCTTCTATTCATAGGAAGCACGTTATCTTTTGTAAAACGCTATCTTTTTATGAATGCAAAACTGGTTTTCAAACAGCATATAGTGTTTGACCTTGTAATAATTCTGTTGTTGATAAACCGTACACGATGGTTTTGTACGGGGCATCACATTTGGTATCAGAGCATTTGTTGTAGAGAATTAGGTTGTATTAGTGAGTCTAGACCAGGCCAAGTAGGATTCACTAATAGGACTAATCTACAACTTGCTCGTTTACTTGTTTCTGCAAAACCTGTTAAATGCTACTGTAGATATTACTGCATGTTACTGCTTATTACTACTGCATGATATTGCTTACTTCTACTGCTTTATGAACTTTCTGCATGCTACTACTTAATTTCGCTACTGCATGCTACTATCTGCTTTTAATTGCATGATACTTCTGCTTAATACTGTTATTACTGCCATGCTATGTACTGTTGTAGACGATCTAGGCTGCTGTAGTTACTATGCCTGATTTCGTGCTTGCTACCCAACTGTTTTTCGTTGTGCCGACTTGGAGAATTTATCTTTCCTAGTTCAAATGTTTTTCTGAACTCTTTTCCCACTCGTCTAACCCTAAGGACTAGTATTGTAATCCACCTGTTACTACCGTTCCACCATTCCAGAGATTGAAACATTACTTCACGTAATCTAGGCAGAGTACCCCTCGGATTACACGCCCGCTGAAGTTGATCCTCGGAGGAGGAGATATGTGAGGACTTGTCGGAGTAACCGCACCCCGAGCTCACTCTAATTAACCACGTACAACGTATGAACATTAGAAGGATGTTCAGTTTTCGCAAGTTGACTCGTATCCCGTACGCTTTCATGACCGTCGCTTATCTCTTTCCTTCTACACCACTACTCGATGATCTAACGACACTTCTGGACTTAGGTCCCTAACACTCCTAGGCATTGGAGAAGTCGGGAGGACATCTCCTTTCACAAGGTCATAGTGCCTTATACTGATGCTCAGCCACACCCAAAGACTTGGGAGTCGCCTCAAAACATATCGTATTACTACTTGCTACACGTACAACTCGACGCGAGACCCAGATTGAATTTCTAGAAAGGAACCTAACGACATTACCTGAACCCGAACATTTTGAAGAAATTTCGGGACATTTAGGCATTGATGCATGACCTACGGAATCTACGCACCCACACCGAGAAACCGTGAGATTAATTATGTAGAATTTGTTTTGGGATAGCATAGATAGAGCACTGTTAGATGAAATTGAGTAGAACTTGAAGTAATCACTTTACATTGACCATATGGAGTGATATTGGAATGAACGTACGATTTAGTACAATATAATGACGCCAGGTCAGCATGATTATGTTGAAGTAAATCATGCAGAAGTTCCAATGTTATTACATGAGGAATATGAAGTGATTCAAAGAAAACTTTGGTAGGAACCACTTGAGTATACGCATTATGGTCTGTTAGAGGTAGGGAAAGAATAACCACATAGCCCAGATACCGTACAAGAAGGGCCTTGATTGCAGAATTGATAACCCAAAAATTTGTTATAGATATAGACACCCTGGGCACTTAAGGAAAAAGTTCTCAAATAGGAAAAACTTTGGGCTTACTTGCGGTAGATCAATCGTTATCTCAGCTATGGAGACTCGCATGGATCCTGATTATAGTTAGGGTACGATTCGTCACAACATTTTATTGTCTCGAAGTTGTTTAATACTAGAGCGATAGAAACCCTATATCTAAGAACCTTAGTGTTAAGACTAATAAGCCATTAACAACCATGAGAGTTAAGTATTCTATATAACAAACTAATGGTAAGCTGGAGGAGATAGATGAATAATTTAAGGTAGTACCTTAAAATTAACAGGTGTGTCATTTGGAGATGACCTCATGTCAACAAAACTTGGAAGTTTTAAAGTAGTAGCTGGAAAAGATTAGTTACCAACGCACAAGCAGATGTTGTTAGAGAAGATTGATAGAATTTGTGACAACCCGGAAATTTTTGACCAAATTTAAACTTTATCTTTAAATGATTTAATGCTTTCGACATGATAAGCAAAATCTGTAATGTTGAGTCTCGAAAGTTTTGGAACTATATTCATATAATCAATTATTCTTTGACTGTTCTCGACGATTCACGAACAATATATATATAACTTGATGTGCATATATATATATATATATATATATATATATATATATATATATATATATATATATATATATATATATATATATATATATATATATATATATAATTTCAAGTTACTTAGTAAACGATAGTAACATTCGATTATTGATTCGATTGATATTTAGATAAGTTAACTAAAACGTTTAAGATGAACAAGTAAAACACTAATTTGCTACAGTATTTTCGAATTGCTACAGTACCCAAAAAGCTACAGTATTTTCGAAAATCACTATTTGCTACACTATTTCAAAATGAAAATGTATATATATATTTTACAAGGTGATAAAATAAAATATTAACTTAATCTTAAAACGATTTGATTTAAAATAATATTATTAAATATATACTAGTAAATAACGAGACGTCGATATATAGAAGCAAATGACCAAAACACTCGAGCGATCAAGTTATATTTCAAGTAATATAATTTATGGATAATTTAAGTCTAATTATTAATAAAGGTACATGTTGCAAAACGTAAAGTGCTAGTTTTCTAAGTGTGCGAAAATGCGTTCGAGAAACCGGAACCGGGACATAAGACGAGTGACAACGTACAAGTCATCGGACCAAAAATTACAAGTTAACTATGCACGTGAATTTAATATAATATATAATTAATTATATAAATTAAATATATTATATATAATTAAATATTATGTCGACAAGCAAAATGTTAAACGAATATTAGCTGGTATCCTAGGCCATGCGATCGCATGGACATTACACACAGAAACCATGCGATCGCATGGCAGTGTGTGTCTGACCACAATTATAAATCGAGCAAATTCGTTTCAGTTTGTGCATCATTTGTTCCTCTTCTTTCTATCTTCCTTCTCTGTATTATAATTATTATTTATATTATTATTATTATTAAAATTAATAATATTATTATTAATCTTATTATTATTAGTAGTATTAGTATTATTATTATTTATACATAAAATACTACGACGAGGTTCTGCTCGCACGATTTCAAAACAAACTTTTTGAACGGGATAGAGCTAAGGAAATTATAGGTTATGGCTATGGAGGTTATGGGTAATATTCGCAAGTCAAACCTAGTGTTTATCATCTCTGTTGCGTCTACGTACTTTCCTGCAATATTGAATCACAATATTGATACGTGAGCATTCATATCTTATCTTTTATATATTAATAGTGCATCCCTGACTAGTGCTCGAGTATATATGTTTATGCATGTTTGTATGCTAAATTTAGTCGTTAATGAATCACAAATTTAATACATATACAACTGGTATAAGGCATATGATATGCATGTTTTTGGAAAGCTGACGAAAAATCAATAACTTTTCATTTAGAAATCACGTAATTTCGATGAACGAATTAAAAGATATGGACAACTGAATTATGATTAACATTAATTGAAATTGCTTTTGAATCTGCAATTGATATTTAAACAACTTGTTTATAAGATTGATAAATTGGATTTTCAAATATTACCAGCCGAGTAAATTAATTCTTATATAAGGCACGTCTCGTTTTGTTGAACAATTGTCATAACTGATTGTTTTATCATATTTTAAAGCCTTATAAAAACTATAGTTTAATTTTACAAGAATTGGGAAACTATGTGAAATGTTAAAATGTTTCGATTGCCATGATCATTCAACTATTGTATTGAGTCAGATTGACTTTTTGAAATGACTTTTGATAACTTTTGTATGTCGATCTCGAGCATTAGGATTGTGATACATTATGACCCGACCTAGCTTATTAGACATGTATTGACCAACATATGTTCTCTAGGTTGAGATCTACGGTTATTTTGCATTCCGAGTTTCGGTCACATTTCGATGAATGACCTTATGTGCTGCTAAGGTGAGTTTATAGATCCCTTTTTAATTGCTTTTGCAATCTATATTTTTGGGCTGAGAATACATGCACTTTATTTTAAACGCAATGGATACAAGTACATACTAAATTCTACACCGAGTTTGAACCGAAAATCCCTTAGCTTTGGTAACTAGTAACTGCCAGTTATAAGAACTGGTGTGTAGTGACCCGAACTTTTCCATGTTTATATATATTAATTGAGATTGATATTTACATGATTAAATGTTTCCAACATGTTAAGCAATCAAACTTGTTAAGACTTGATTAATTAAAATATGTTTCATATAGACAATTGACTACCCAAGTTGACCGGTGATTCACGAACGTTAAAACTTGTAAAAACTATATGATGACATATATATGGATATATATATAGTTAACATGATACTATGATAAGTAAACATATCATTAAGTATATTAACAATGAACTACATATGTAAAAACAAGACTACTAACTTAATGATTTTTAAACGAGACATATATGTAACGATTATCGTTGTAAAGTCATTTAATGTATATATATCATATTAAGAGATATTCATACATGATAATATCATGATAATATAATAATTTAAAATCTCATTTGATATTATAAACATTGGGTTAACAACATTTAACAAGATCGTTAACCTAAAGGTTTCAAAACAACACTTACATGTAACGACTAACGATGACTTAACGACTCAGTTAAAATGTATATACATGTAGTGTTTTAATATGTATTTATACACTTTTAAAAGACTTCAATACACTTATCAAAATACTTCTACTTAACAAAAATGCTTACAATTACATCATCGTTCAGTTTCATCAACAATTCTATTCGTATTCACCCGTATTCGTACTCGTACAATACACAGCTTTTAGATGTATGTACTATTGGTATATACACTCCAATGATCAGCTCTTAGCAGCCCATGTGAGTCACCTAACATATGTGGGAACCATCATTTGGCAACTAGCATGAAATATCTCATAAAATTACAAAAATATGAGTAATCATTCATGACTTATTTACATGAAAACAAAATTACATATCCTTTATATCTAATCCATACACCAACGACCAAAAACACCTACAAACACTTTCATTCTTCAATTTTCTTCATCTAATTGATCTCTCTCAAGTTCTATCTTCAAGTTCTAAGTGTTCTTCATATATTCTACAAGTTCTAGTTACATAAAATCAAGAATACTTTCAAGTTTGCTAGCTCACTTCCAATCTTGTAAGGTGATCATCCAACCTCAAGAAATCTTTATTTCTTACAGTAGGTTATCTTTCTAATACAAGGTAATAATCATATTCAAACTTTGGTTCAATTTCTATAACTATAACAATCTTATTTCAAGTGATGATCTTACTTGAACTTGTTTTCGTGTCATGATTCTGCTTCAAGAACTTCGAGCCATCCAAGGATCCGTTGAAGCTAGATCCATTTTTCTCTTTTCCAGTAGGTTTATTCAAGGAACTTAAGGTAGTAATGATGTTCATAACATCATTCGATTCATACATATAAAGCTATCTTATTCGAAGGTTTAAACTTGTAATCACTAGAACATAGTTTAGTTAATTCTAAACTTGTTCGCAAACAAAAGTTAATCCTTCTAACTTGACTTTTAAAATCAACTAAACACATTTTCTATATCTATATGATATGCTAACTTAATGATTTAAAACCTGGAGACACGAAAAACACCGTAAAACCGGATTTACGCCGTCGTAGTAACACCGCGGGCTGTTTTGGGTTAGTTAATTAAAAACTATGATAAACTTTGATTTAAAAGTTGTTATTCTGAGAAAATGATTTTTATTATGAACATAAACTATATCCAAAAATTATGGTTAAACTCAAAGTGGAAGTATGTTTTCTAAAATGGTCATCTAGACGTCGTTTTTTCGACTGAAATGACTACCTTTACAAAAACGACTTGTAACTTATTTTTCCGACTATAAACCTATACTTTTTCTGTTTAGATTCATAAAATAGAGTTCAATATGAAACCATAGCAATTTGATTCACTCAAAACGGATTTAAAATAAAGAAGTTATGGGTAAAACAAGATTGGATAATTTTTCTCATTTTAGCTACGTGAAAATTGGTAACAAATCTATTCCAACCATAACTTAATCAACTTGTATTGTATATTATGTAATCTTGAGATACCATAGACACGTATACAATGTTTCGACCTATCATGTCGACACATCTATATATATTTCGGAACAACCATAGACACTCAATATGTGAATGTTGGAGTTAGCTATACAGGGTTGAGGTTGATTCCAAAATATATATAGTTTGAGTTGTGATCAATACTGAGATACGTATACACTGGGTTGTGGATTGATTCAAGATAATATTTATCGATTTATTTCTGTACATCTAACTGTGGACAACTAGTTGTAGGTTACTAACGAGGACAGCTGACTTAATAAACTTAAAACATCAAAATATATTAAAAGTGTTGTAAATATATTTTGAACATACTTTGATATATATGTATATATTGTTATAGGTTCGTGAATCAACCAGTGGCCAAGTCTTACTTCCCGACGAAGTAAAAATCTGTGAAAGTGAGTTATAGTCCCACTTTTAAAATCTAATATTTTTGGGATGAGAATACATGCAGGTTTTATAAATGATTTACAAAATAGACACAAGTACGTGAAACTACATTCTATGGTTGAATTATCGAAATCTAATATGCCCCTTTTAATTAAGTTTGGTAATCTAAGAATTAGGGAACAGACACCCTAATTGACGCGAATCCTAAAGATAGATCTATTGGGCCTAACAAACCCCATCCAAAGTACCGGATGCTTTAGTACTTCGAAATTTATATCATATCCGAAGGGTGTCCCGGAATGATGGGGATATTCTTATATATGCATCTTGTTAATGTCGGTTACCAGGTGTTCACCATATGAATGATTTTTATCTCTATGTATGGGATGTGTATTGAAATATGAAATCTTGTGGTCTATTATTATGATTTGATATATATAGGTTAAACCTATAACTCACCAACATTTTTGTTGACGTTTTAAGCATGTTTATTCTCAGGTGATTATTAAGAGCTTCCGCTGTCGCATACTTAAATAAGGACGAGATTTGGAGTCCATGCTTGTATGATATTGTGTAAAAACTGCATTCAAGAAACTTATTTTGTTGTAACATATTTGTATTGTAAACCATTATGTAATGGTCGTGTGTAAACAGGATATTTTAGATTATCATTATTTGATAATCTACGTAAAGCTTTTTAAACCTTTATTGATGAAATAAAGGTTATGGTTTGTTTTAAAATGAATGCAGTCTTTGAAAAACGTCTCATATAGAGGTCAAAACCTCGCAACGAAATCAATTAATATGGAACGTTTTTAATCAATAAGAACGGGACATTTCAGTTGGTATCTGAGCGTTGGTCTTAGAGAACCAGAATTTTGCATTAGTGTGTCTTATCGAGTTTGTTAGGATGCATTAGTGAGTCTGGACTTCGACCGTGTTTACTTGAAAAATGATTGCTTAACAAATTTTGTTGGAAACTATATATTTTTAACATGTGAATATTATGTAATATATTAATCTCTTAACGCGTTTGATATTATGTGATAGATGTCTACCTCTAGAACAAGTCCCATTGACTCACCTAATAATAATGAAGAGTCAAATGTAAATTGGAATGATTCGTGGACTGATTCACAAGTTCCCGAAGAGGAACCGGAAGAAGAGTCGGAACCGGAAGAAGAATCGGAACCGGAAGAAGAATCGGAACCGGATGAAGAAATAGAACCGGTGGGGGAAATAATAAAACGGTTAAGTAAAAGAAAATCCTCAACCAACCGACCAAGGTTAATTATGGTCAATGGTGTTTCCGCCAAGGAAGCAAAATATTGGGAGGATTACCAATTCTCCGATGAATCGGATTCCGACGAGAATTCCGATGATGTTATAGAAATTACCCCAACTGAATTTAAAAAGGCAAAAGAAAATAATAAGGGAAAGGGCATAAAAATAGAGAAATCTAATTCCAACCCCGATGAACTTTATATGTATCGTCAACCTCCGAAGTCCTTAAGTTGTAACAATGACCCGGGAACCTCTAAACCACTAGGTTTTTCTAAACCAATGTGGAAAACGACGGTTCGTATTAGGGGAACATCATATATCCCTAGAAACTTGGCAAAACGAACCAAAACCGAAGAAGAAGAAACAAGCAAGTCGGAATAAGATAGTTGTATTCGTGTGGTGTAATATATGTAATATAGTGTGCTTATGCTTTATGATATATGTAAAAATTGCTTTTATTAATAAGTATTTTTTTTATGAATCTAACTCTTGTCTATTTTACAGTATAAAAACACAAAATGGATAGACAACCCAATATTTTAAGAGACCTACCCGGAGACATGATTGATGAAATCTTGTCTAGAGTCGGTCAGAATTCTTCGGCACAACTATTTAAGGCGAGATTAGTTTGTAAGACATTCGAAGAACGTTCCAAGAATGCCTTGGTTTATAAAAGGCTTTCATTCGAAAGATGGGGGATATCACATTAGGAAATCCATAAGTTACGATGTGTTTACTTTGACGCATATATTGCGGGGAACCCAAATGCTATTTTACGCAATGGGTTAAGAAATTATTTTGACTCAATATATCCGAATATTGGACTTCGTGATTTAGAAAAAGCGGCTAACATGCAACATAAAGAAGCATGTTATGCTTACGGATTAGTAATGTTCGCTTCTCACCAAAGTGAGAACAAGAACATCGGGCTACAACTATTAAACAAAACGTTCCCACAAGTGACGGAGTCGGTAATTGGGGTAAGAAATGAGGTTTTTAGATTGTTACGAGACTGTTGGACATTACGTAACCCTCGTCCCTTTGACGACGTTACAACACGATGTCTTATCAACGGCCATAACGGTTATGTTCCACAAGACCAAGGATGGGAAGTAGTCCTAGTAAAACCAGAATGCATGACTTGTTTCTGGACGTATGAATTACGTGTCTTTATTGCCTTTGCTGAACGACTTGTGTACTAGCTAGAATTATCTTCACAACTATCTTGTATCAAAGTTATTGTGTGCTATATTTCATGCTTTATGTAAAATAAGCGGTATTGTAAGTTTGTAAAATATTGTATAAAAGTTTGAACGCGAAATATTATTATAATCAGTTTTTCATATAGAATTGTAGTAGTTGAATTGTATATTAGCTACTAAGTATGAACTTAACGGGTAGGTACTTGTAACGACCCGGAAATTTCCGACCAAATTTAAACCTTAAACTCTATATGTTTCCGACACGATAAGCAAAAACCTGTAATAATGAGTCTAGAAAGTTTGAAATCTATATTCATATATTCAATTGACCTTCGACTGCTCTCGACGATTCACGATCAATTAATTGTAAATAGATATGTGGGTATGTATATATAAATAATAATTTGAAATATAATTTGAAGTATTATACGTTGTTGTTATTAAAATTTATTATGTAAAATAAAATAAACATATGACATTATGATAATTATTATTAAAAACATATCTTATATATAAGTGAAGTATATTAAATATATATTTTATGATTTTAAAATAAACGGTGATTCGTAAATAAGTTATATACTTATTAAATATGCATTTAGGATCTATTTGTTAAGTTTTAAATTTTTTTTATATTTTACCTGGGATACAGCGTGTTAATTTTATTTAAAATTTTTAATGAAATAATGATCGAATTTTATATCATAATGATTGAAATAAATAAAGACATTTAATTTAAAAATATGAGATTTTTCAGAGGACTTTTTATCCGCCACTGACTAACAACGGAACCCGATATATCTTCATTTTTAAACTGTCGGTAGCTAGAAGATAAAAATTGAGGCTGCTATACTATTTGATTTCCATATGCACGTTTCTTTTTCAATTTAATATGCATTATTATATTATTATTATTATTATTATTATTATTATTATTATTATATATAAACTTATGTGCATTTGATCACACTCTCATACTTCTTTCTGTAATCAAACTACATCTAACATTTTTTTTTAAACCATCTCACGACTACCACCCTCAACCACCGGAGAAGCACCAAGAGCCACCATCACTTTTCTTTATCTTATCCTCTTTCTCCTATTCGAAATCATAGACAACACAACCATGAAACACCATGAATCACCTCCTTCATTCGAACCACAATACCATCACCTCACCATTCGAACAACCATGAACTTCTGCTGCAACGTTTCTATTCTCTTCTGTTTTAGCCGGAACCCCCTCCATCATCCTTTGTTACGTTTTTATGTTTCCATCTTTAACATCAAACTAACACCCACCGTTACTACTCCTTGTTTCAATAGCATCCATCGAGACACCATCTTTATCTATCACACTCAACAACCATTCAACACCACAAAACCAACCACCCCTTGCTACCCTACGATTATTTAAAAAAAAAATAATAAAAATAAAAAAAAAAACAACCCAATGATTCACGTCGCTACTGTTACAGCTGTTTACGTTTCTGTTACAGTAACCAAGTATCGAACGACATACATTATTATGGCTACAGTAAGCTTTTCGTTTTTGTTATCTTCGAACCTTACAACCGCAAACCGTCGCCAAACCGCCGCTGCCACCTTCCGTTTTCTTTATTTTTGCGGTAGAAAATATTATATAGATACACGATGAAGATTATGATACGTAAATATTATAAAGAAATGAAGGTAGAAGATAACTAAGATAAACAATTAAGATTAATAATATTGAACAGTTCTGGGTGTTGTTTAGGAAGAAGAAGAAAGGACTGAAAGTATATAGAAAAGGAATTATAAACGTTATTCTAACAGAAATGAAATAGATGGAGTAATGGTTGAGTGTAGTTGCGTGAAACAAGGGGACCAGGGTTCGAATCTAGGCTGGAATATTGTTTTTTTTTTTCTCCCTTTTTCCTCTTGACAGGAAAATTAGTTGGGTTGTTAATTGGGCTCTAGTTAATAAGATGGGCCGAGATTATAATCGGATTAAAAACACTTGAAAACGAAAAAAAATATTTGGACAAACAGAATCGGGTTATAAACCTTTGGGTGGCATATAATTCAGAAAGACAGAAATTGCTTGAATGGTTATGGGTGTTGTTGAGTGTCCGGGAGGTCATGAGTTCAATTCTCGTAAGGGACAAATCTTTTTAGAAAAAAGCTTCTCAAGGGTATACACTCTCAAATTTTACTACTATTATTATTATTTTTGTTAATATTAGTATTAGTATCATTTTATAATTATTAGAATTATTATTAGTATTATTCTTATTAGTATTATCAATCTTATAAACATTAAAATTATTATGAAAATAAAAGTTTTAAAGTTATAGGTATGTATTAATCACATTAATCATTTTTATATAAATATTCATAAATAACAAATTAGATATTTTTAATCAGAAATATATATATTAATATTAATCATTTTGAATATATATATAAATTCAATATATTTTTATATGTAATTTAGGATATAATATTTAAATTTTGTTCGATTACGACTATATGTGTTAATAATTATATAAATAATATAGGTTCGTGAATCCGAGGCCAACCTTATACTTGTTCAATGCTGTTATATGTATTTTTGCTACAAAATACATTAGGTGAGTATATAGTCCCTTTTAAACTTTAAATATTTTGGGATGAGAATACATGCGCTGTTTTTATAAATGATTTACGTTATGGACACAAGTGATCAAAATAAATTCTACGTTGAGTTGTACCACTGGCATACTTCCCTGTAGCTTGGTAACTAATATTTACAGCGGTATTGTAAACGCGAATCCTGTTGATAGATCTATCGGGCCTGACAACCCCAACCGGACTGGACGACCAGTATTCAACGGTTGCACAGTACTTCGTTTGTGACTACACTTGGTACGGTGTAGTAAGATTTCATAATAAAGGGAATATGCGACGTGATTAAATGTTAAGTATGGTTACCAAGTGCTCAACCACTTAGAATATTTTTATTAAAAAGTATATATATGAAATCTTGTGGTCCATTGTTATATCGCTGCTAGCATCAAACCTATATATCTCACCAACTTTATGTTGACATTTTAAAGCATGTTATTCTCAGGTACGAAATAAGTCTTCCGCTGTGCAATAGCTCATATTAAGGACCCTATTTGGAGTCGATCATCGCAATGGAATCAGATGTTGATGACTCTGTTCAGGTGGATAAGGACGGGTTATTACAGTTGGTATCAGAGCTTTGGTCTTAGCGAACCAGGTCTTGCATTAGTGTGTCTGACTAGTAGTTGTTAGGATACATTAATGAGTCTGGACTTTGACCGTGTCTACATGTCAAAAGTTTTGCTTATCATTTCTAGTCGGAAATCATCTACTTATCATCCTTAGGGAATTGCCTGCTTACCATTCTTAAGTCTAGACATGTCTTACTGCCTTTATTGCATAGATAGTGTATAGACAAATTTATATCTTAGCATATCTATTACGATAGACTTTGCTTAATATCTTCCGTAAATTTCTCCGTAATTTAAGGGATCCTGGTACTATATATATCTATGCATATTATGCATTGAGAATACCATCCAACTATTATTTGCTGTCACTAAGCTTTTCATACCAAAAATCTTTTCTGTGATCGCGTACGATGGCCTCTACGAATCGACCAAGTTCTTCTGACTCCGAAGATAGCATGACGGGAGCGCACCAACCGATCAACTATCGTGATTTCTTTAGAAAGTGGGGATGGGTTCGCGAAATACTTACCCTATGGAGAAATGAAGAAGGTACTCCATATCACGAGCCGAACTTACCACCTAACGTCGGAGTGCTCGACCCGCTCACCGGCGAACCTGTTCGCAACACCGTTTATACCCTTTTTGCAAGAATTTTTCGTCTTGAGGCTACCATTAACGGAACTAGAGAAGATATCCGACCTTTACCTCACACTGATAACCAACCAGGGTTAGTAGAAGAAGTTAAAGAACTCCGAGCTCGAGTGTTAACTTTAGAGAGCACGGTACACAATTTGCAAGCACCAGCAGTATCACCAACACCAGTAACATCACCAGCTTCAGCACCAACGGTACCAGTACCACCAATAACCCAAGTTTCAACAATTCATGCCTCACCATCTCATTCTGCACCTCGAGTATAATCATCGTTCTACGAATCGTTCTACATCGATTATCTTCGCTCGACATGGCGATTATGTAATTTCTAAAGTTTTAGAGATTATGTAATCTAGTATTAATGGTAAATCAAATGAGTTTAATACCTTATTGACTCATTAAATCCATAATTACATCTGAAGAAAATATATATGCAAGTATATTTTCATAAAGATTGAAATTAAACATTCTTTCGTACAAACTGTTAATGATGAAAATATTTTAACGGGTGGGTAGTACCTAAGGAATATTTAAAATTCACATTAAAAAGTTACACTGTACATTCTTCGAATCTGATTCAACGGTCATTTACTATCCTACTTACAATCACCGATATACGTACCCGTTCACCACAGAATAACCATTTCTATTCAAATCTCATATTTGGATTTTTACCTATCCGAATCCAACAAGTGGCATAACGAAGAAAACATTGGACAAAATAAAATTTGTTAGAAACAAACGAATTAACTAATTGAAATTTGGTTAGGATTCCACGCTAACTGTTCCGGCTAACTGTTCCCCAGCTAACTGATTAACATTTAAATTATCGCACTTTACATTCTCGCAAATTTTATTTATCGTCATTTAATTTCTGTTATTTACTTTTATGCATTTTTAAGTCGAGACACATGTACGCAATACGTCGGATTAATTCTGAGACAACACGGTGCATGGGTCATGATATATAATTTACGCACTTTAAATAACGGGACACGTATACAAGGTTTCGACTTATCATATTGACCCATCTATATATATATTTCGGAACAACCGTAGACACTCTATACGTGAAGGTGGGAGTTGGCTATACAGGGTCGGAGTTGATTCCAAAATATATATATAATTTGAGTTGTGATCGACACCGAGACCGGTACACGGGTCACGATACATATTAAGTAATTTGAATATTATATATCTAATTTATATATGAATTTATCGAACCATTGGACAATTGGACTATTAGACTTCTAACTTTGGACAAGTAAAATGAATTAAAATGTTGATTATAACATATGAAACTAACTAATCTTCAAGTTTGCCACTTGATTTCATCTTAAACCTCATTTGTACCTCGACAATTACAATCCATATTCAAACCGATCATGATTCTTGAAAACACCTCGATCGAGAAGTCGAACCCGCCGCACCTCGTCTACAGAAGAAAAGATTTACGCACCTGAAAACCCTTGAATCCAAATTCATAGTTTAACACGTATCTGTGTTGAATCCTTTGCTATTTAATAGCAAAACAACCTTACAAATCCGTTCCAAAGTAGCCAATTTTGTCACAGCCCCACTTCGACATCTCAGTGAGACTACTTCTACTATAATCTCGATATTTACACCTTGTCCTTTAGCCATCATTATCGGAGAACCTTTTATATTTCCCAACATCATCATTAGATGTACCAGCAACTCGTTATCCCTTCGGCGGAATCCGCAATCAGTATTTTGAAAATCTCGTAGAAATTCTCCTAGTTATACCGAAAACGTCTATCCCTAAGAGTTACATATTTCGAATGAGAAGTTTCTGAAAAACATCCTGGACTATGAAGTAGTTCTTGAAATGCTGATGAAGCAGCAAAAACCGTAAACGATCTTAACAGTCAAAAGTTTACGGATTGGGCAAAGTATGAAGGAAACCGTGAACAAATCATGAAAACTAAACTCGACTTCAAAGGATTCAAATGATTCCGTACCTGTTGAAATCATTAACAAACACCTTACCCCTCATTTTAAACTTTCGCAAACAAATCTTCTTCGTTATCCATCAATGATAGAAGATTTACGATATCATCGTGCCTTTCATTATAAATATCCTCAATATTTCTGAAGATATTTTCATAAATATTCTTATTTGAGAATATTTATCTCTCCGTAATATCTGCATTACAATATAAAAGAAACTGCATTAGTATCTAAATTTTGAAATCTTCAAAATTAAAATATGAATGTTTGAAGTAGTGTTGGGAACTGATGCATGAATTAGTATAATATAATGAAACTTGATCAACTTCATTATATTACAGTAAGTCATGTTAGGGTTCTAATGGAATGTGATGATTCACAGTACCAGCATCATATGCCATGTTACACGGCTCTTACATTCTATCCAATCTCCAAACATATTAGAACGTATCACCCTGATAGCTCTAATTTTTTTGAAATATTCTGGTAATTTGACAAATTAAAATCGTACCATTACCATTTCTATCTGAGAACATTAGCCATGTTTATTCCAAATTTTATACTTACGAATTCCGAACCATTATTCGCTTGGCTGAGAACGGGAAGAGGAAATGAAAGAATGAAGCTCCAAAATAGAAATTAGAGTATAAAACGCAGCAAATAGGAGAATGCATTAACTGCGGATGACAATGATTATAGAGGAAAGGAGTACGAACATAGAAGTATAAGGGAAAATATAAAACTCAATAACCACCCATAAATTTCAAACCATGGATATCAATACAAATAGCAATATAGAGACACGGGAGAATTAGAAATACTATAAACACAAGAGTATAGTAGAAGTAAATAGATTCTTCTGGTGGTAGATGAAAAAGAAGGATTACAGAGGTGAAAATTAAGTATATATTAAGGATTAGAATAGGATGGAGCATGTTGTCAAATATCTTTAAGTAAGAATTAAGGAGAAAGAGTAGAAGATGTAGGATATGGAAACAAGGGAACGAAGGGGGTAGTCTTATAAGTATCCGACAAAGAAATCACAACAGAATTGCCGCATTAAATTAAAGGAGATCCTGTTTCCTAAATCGTCGAAGAACCAAATCTTATTACGAAAGATTTTCTTTAAATCTCGTGAATTCCGGAAATCAATCATAACCATGTCATCAGTTAAAACGATATCATATTACTCATTTCACTCTTTTCTGTGATAGCTTCGCTCGTACGCTTCACATGATCGAAATATTTTATCTATATCTATCAATAATGGTAAAACTCCGTTATTACCTCCTATTCGTCATAAAAACATTCCTATTGTTATTTATAACAACCTCTACCAAATTTCGGGGACGAAATTTCTTTAACGGGTGGGTACTGTAACGACCCGGAAATTTCCGACCAAATTTAAACCTTAAACTCTATATGTTTCCGACACGATAAGCAAAAACCTGTAATAATGAGTCTAGAAAGTTTGAAATCTATATTCATATATTCAATTGACCTTCGACTGCTCTCGACGATTCACGATCAATTAATTGTAAATAGATATGTGGGTATGTATATATAAATAATAATTTGAAATATAATTTGAAGTATTATACGTTGTTGTTATTAAAATTTATTATGTAAAATAAAATAAACATATGACATTATGATAATTATTATTAAAAACATATCTTATATATAAGTGAAGTATATTAAATATATATTTTATGATTTTAAAATAAACGGTGATTCGTAAATAAGTTATATACTTATTAAATATGCATTTAGGATCTATTTGTTAAGTTTTAAATTTTTTTTATATTTTACCTGGGATACAGCGTGTTAATTTTATTTAAAATTTTTAATGAAATAATGATCGAATTTTATATCATAATGATTGAAATAAATAAAGACATTTAATTTAAAAATATGAGATTTTTCAGAGGACTTTTTATCCGCCACTGACTAACAACGGAACCCGATATATCTTCATTTTTAAACTGTCGGTAGCTAGAAGATAAAAATTGAGGCTGCTATACTATTTGATTTCCATATGCACGTTTCTTTTTCAATTTAATATGCATTATTATATTATTATTATTATTATTATTATTATTATTATTATTATTATTATATATAAACTTATGTGCATTTGATCACACTCTCATACTTCTTTCTGTAATCAAACTACATCTAACATTTTTTTTAAACCATCTCACGACTACCACCCTCAACCACCGGAGAAGCACCAAGAGCCACCATCACTTTTCTTTATCTTATCCTCTTTCTCCTATTCGAAATCATAGACAACACAACCATGAAACACCATGAATCACCTCCTTCATTCGAACCACAATACCATCACCTCACCATTCGAACAACCATGAACTTCTGCTGCAACGTTTCTATTCTCTTCTGTTTTAGCCGGAACCCCCTCCATCATCCTTTGTTACGTTTTTATGTTTCCATCTTTAACATCAAACTAACACCCACCGTTACTACTCCTTGTTTCAATAGCATCCATCGAGACACCATCTTTATCTATCACACTCAACAACCATTCAACACCACAAAACCAACCACCCCTTGCTACCCTACGATTATTTAAAAAAAAAAATAATAAAAATAAAAAAAAAACAACCCAATGATTCACGTCGCTACTGTTACAGCTGTTTACGTTTCTGTTACAGTAACCAAGTATCGAACGACATACATTATTATGGCTACAGTAAGCTTTTCGTTTTTGTTATCTTCGAACCTTACAACCGCAAACCGTCGCCAAACCGCCGCTGCCACCTTCCGTTTTCTTTATTTTTGCGGTAGAAAATATTATATAGATACACGATGAAGATTATGATACGTAAATATTATAAAGAAATGAAGGTAGAAGATAACTAAGATAAACAATTAAGATTAATAATATTGAACAGTTCTGGGTGTTGTTTAGGAAGAAGAAGAAAGGACTGAAAGTATATAGAAAAGGAATTATAAACGTTATTCTAACAGAAATGAAATAGATGGAGTAATGGTTGAGTGTAGTTGCGTGAAACAAGGGGACCAGGGTTCGAATCTAGGCTGGAATATTGTTTTTTTTTTCTCCCTTTTTCCTCTTGACAGGAAAATTAGTTGGGTTGTTAATTGGGCTCTAGTTAATAAGATGGGCCGAGATTATAATCGGATTAAAAACACTTGAAAACGAAAAAAAATATTTGGACAAACAGAATCGGGTTATAAACCTTTGGGTGGCATATAATTCAGAAAGACAGAAATTGCTTGAATGGTTATGGGTGTTGTTGAGTGTCCGGGAGGTCATGAGTTCAATTCTCGTAAGGGACAAATCTTTTTAGAAAAAAGCTTCTCAAGGGTATACACTCTCAAATTTTACTACTATTATTATTATTTTTGTTAATATTAGTATTAGTATCATTTTATAATTATTAGAATTATTATTAGTATTATTCTTATTAGTATTATCAATCTTATAAACATTAAAATTATTATGAAAATAAAAGTTTTAAAGTTATAGGTATGTATTAATCACATTAATCATTTTTATATAAATATTCATAAATAACAAATTAGATATTTTTAATCAGAAATATATATATTAATATTAATCATTTTGAATATATATATAAATTCAATATATTTTTATATGTAATTTAGGATATAATATTTAAATTTTGTTCGATTACGACTATATGTGTTAATAATTATATAAATAATATAGGTTCGTGAATCCGAGGCCAACCTTATACTTGTTCAATGCTGTTATATGTATTTTTGCTACAAAATACATTAGGTGAGTATATAGTCCCTTTTAAACTTTAAATATTTTGGGATGAGAATACATGCGCTGTTTTTATAAATGATTTACGTTATGGACACAAGTGATCAAAATAAATTCTACGTTGAGTTGTACCACTGGCATACTTCCCTGTAGCTTGGTAACTAATATTTACAGCGGTATTGTAAACGCGAATCCTGTTGATAGATCTATCGGGCCTGACAACCCCAACCGGACTGGACGACCAGTATTCAACGGTTGCACAGTACTTCGTTTGTGACTACACTTGGTACGGTGTAGTAAGATTTCATAATAAAGGGAATATGCGACGTGATTAAATGTTAAGTATGGTTACCAAGTGCTCAACCACTTAGAATATTTTTATTAAAAAGTATATATATGAAATCTTGTGGTCCATTGTTATATCGCTGCTAGCATCAAACCTATATATCTCACCAACTTTATGTTGACATTTTAAAGCATGTTATTCTCAGGTACGAAATAAGTCTTCCGCTGTGCAATAGCTCATATTAAGGACCCTATTTGGAGTCGATCATCGCAATGGAATCAGATGTTGATGACTCTGTTCAGGTGGATAAGGACGGGTTATTACAGTACTACCCGAATTTAAATTTATAAAACGCTAATATGAAGAAAAAGCTTTTATAAATGAGTTCATATTATGCTACGAAATACTATTAACTACTCTTAATATTCTGTATGATTAACTTGTTCCATTTGACTATTTTGAAGGAAATGGCACCGACTACTCGACACACCGTGAATATGAATGAAGAGGAATTCCGTACTTTTCTATCTTCAAACATAGCTGCAGTACAGGCTGCGCTACATACCAACAATAACCTTGGATCTAGCAGTACAGGAAATCGTGTAGGATGCACCTACAAAGAATTCACTGCCTGCAAACCTTTGGAATTTGATAGAACCGAAGGACCGATCGGATTGAAATGGTGGACCGAGAAGGTCGAATCGGTGTTTGCCATAAGTAAGTGTACTGAAGAGGACAAAGTGAAGTACGCTACGCATACCTTCACAGGTTCTGCGTTAACATGGTGGAATACCTATCTAGAGCAAGTGGGACAAGACGATGCGTACGCACTACCGTGGTCAGTATTCAAGCACTTGATGAACGAGAAGTACCGTCCCAGAACCGAGGTCAATAAGCTCAAGACAGAACTTAGAGGTTTACGAACCCAAGGATTTGATATTACCAAGTACGAAAGACGATTCACAGAATTGTGCCTATTGTGTCCGGGAGCATTCGAAGATGAGGAAGAGAAGATCGACGCGTTTGTGAAAGGATTACCGGAAATAATCCAAGAAGATATAAGTTCACACGAGCCCACCTCCATACAACAGGCATGTAGAATGGCTCACAAACTAGTGAACCAGATTGAAGAAAGAATTAAAGAACAGACTGTTGAAGAGGCCAATGTGAAGCAAGTCAAAAGAAAGTGGGAGGAAAACGGTGATAAGAATCACCAATACAACAACAACAGCAATTACAACAATAATCGCAACAATTATCCCAACAATCGCAACATCAATCGCAACTACAACAAACGACCCAACAACAACAACAACAACAACAACAACAACAACAACTACAACAATCATCCCAACAACAATAATAACCACAACAACAACAACAATCAGAAGCAGCTATGCCAAAGGTGTGAAAAGTATCACTTGGGGTTCTGCACCAAATTTTGCAACAAGTGTAAAAGAAATGGCCATAGCGCGGCGAAGTGTGAGGTCTACGGACCAGGGGTTAATAGAACAAAAGGAACAAATGGTGTCGGAACGAGTAATGGCGGAGCAAGTAGTGTCGGAGCAAGTTATGCCAATGTAGTTTGTTATAAATGTGGAAAGCCGGGCCACATTATTAGAAATTGCCCAAACCAGGAGAACACGAATGGACAAGGTCGCGGAAGAGTTTTCAATATTAATGCGGCAGAGGCACAGGAAGACCCGGAGCTTGTTACGGGTACGTTTCTTATTGACAATAAATCTGCTTACGTTTTATTTGATTCGGGTGCGGATAGAAGCTATATGAGTAGAGATTTAAATTAAGTTGTCCATTGACGCCTTTGGATAGTAAATTTTTACTCGAATTAGCAAATGGTAAATTAATTTCAGCAGATAATATATGTCGGAATCGAGAAATTAAACTGGTTAGCGAAACATTTAAGATTGATTTAATACCAGTAGAGTTAGGGAGTTTTGATGTAATAATCGGTATGGACTGGTTGAAAGAAGTGAAAGCAGAGATCGTTTGTTACAAAAATGTAATTCGCATTATACGAGAAAAAGGAAAACCCTTAATGGTGTACGGAGAAAAGGGCAACACGAAGCTACATCTTATTAGTAATTTGAAGGCACAAAAACTAATAAGAAAAGGTTGCTATGCTGTTCTAGCACACGTCGAGAAAGTACAAACTGAAGAAAAGAGCATCAATGATGTTCCCATTGCAAAAGAATTTCCCGATGTATTTCCGAAAGAATTACCGGGATTACCCCCACATCGATCCGTTGAATTTCAAATAGACCTTGTACCAGGAGCTGCACCAATAGCTCGTGCTCCTTACAGACTCGCACCCAGCCAAATGAAAGAACTGCAAAGCCAATTACAAGAACTTTTAGAGCGTGGTTTCATTCGACCAAGCACATCACCGTGGGGAGCTCCTGTTTTGTTTGTCAAGAAGAAAGATGGTACATTCAGGTTGTGTATCGACTACCGAGAGTTAAACAAACTTACCATCAAGAACCGCTATCCACTACCGAGAATCGACGACTTATTTGATCAACTACAAGGCTCGTCTGTTTATTCAAAGATTGACTTACGTTCCGGGTATCATCAAATGCGGGTGAAAGAAGATGATATTCCAAAGACTGCTTTCAGAACACGTTACGGTCATTACGAGTTTATGGTCATGCCGTTTGCTTTAACTAATGCACCAGCTGTGTTCATGGACTTTATGAACCGAGTGTGTGGACCATACCTTGACAAGTTTGTCATTGTTTTCATTGATGACATACTTATTTACTCAAAGAATGACCAAGAACACGGTGAACATTAGAGAAAGGTGTTAGAAGTATTGAGGAAGGAAGAATTGTACGCTAAGTTTTCAAAGTGTGCATTTTGGTTGGAAGAAGTTCAATTCCTCGGTCACATAGTGAACAAAGAAGGTATTAAGGTGGATCCGGCAAAGATAGAAACTGTTGAAAAGTGGGAAACCCTGAAAACTCCGAAATACATAAGCCAGTTTTTAGGACTAGCTGGTTACTACAGAAGGTTTATCCAAGACTTTTCCAGAATAGCAAAACCCTTGACTGCATTAACGCATAAAGGGAAGAAATTTGAATGGAATGATGAACAAGAGAAAGCGTTTCAGTTATTGAAGAAAAAGCTAACTACGGCACCTATATTGTCATTGCCTGAAGGGAATGATGATTTTGTGATTTATTGTGACGCATCAAAGCAAGGTCTCGGTTGTGTATTAATGCAACGAACGAAGGTGATTGCTTATGCGTCTAGACAATTGAAGATTCACGAACAAAATTATACGACGCATGATTTGGAATTAGGCGTGGTTGTTTTTGCATTAAAGACTTGGAGGCACTACTTATATGGGGTCAAAAGTATTATATATACCGACCACAAAAGTCTTCAACACATATTTAATCAGAAACAACTGAATATGAGGCAGCGTAGGTGGATTGAATTGTTGAATGATTACGACTTTGAGATTCGTTACCACCCGGGGAAGGCAAATGTGGTAGCCGATGCCTTGAGCAGGAAGGACAGAGAACCCATTCGAGTAAAATCTATGAATATGATGATTCATAATAACCTTATTACTCAAATAAAGGAGGCGCAACAAGGAGTTTTAAAAGAGAGAAATTTAAAGGATGAAATACCCAAAGGATCGGAGAAGCATCTTAATATTCGGGAAGACGGAACCCGGTATAGGGCTGAAAGGATTTGGGTACCAAAATTTGGAGATATGAGAGAAATGGTACTTAGAGAAGCTCATAAAACCAGATACTCAATACATCCTGGAACGGGGAAGATGTACAAGGATCTCAAGAAACATTTTTGGTGGCCGGGTATGAAAGCCGATGTTGCTAAATATGTAGGAGAATGTTTGACGTGTTCTAAGGTCAAAGCTGAGCATCAGAAACCATCAGGTCTACTTCAACAACCCAAAATCCCGGAATGGAAATGGGAAAACATTACCATGGATTTCATCACTAAATTGCCAAGGACTGCAAGTGGTTTTGATACTATTTGGGTAATAGTTGATCGTCTCACCAAATCAGCACACTTCCTGCCAATAAGAGAAGATGACAAGATGGAGAAGTTAGCACGACTGTATTTGAAGGAAGTCATCTCCAGACATGGAATACCAATCTCTATTATCTCTGATAGGGATGGCAGATTTATTTCAAGATTCTGGCAGACATTACAGCAAGCATTAGGAACTCGTCTAGACATGAGTACTGCCTATCATCCATAAACTGATGGTCAAAGTGAAAGGACGATACAAACGCTTGAAGACATACTACGAGCATGTGTTATTGATTTCGGAAACAGTTGGGATCGACATCTACCGTTAGCAGAATTTTCCTACAACAACAGCTACCATTCAAGCATTGAGATGGCGCCGTTTGAAGCACTTTATGGTAGAAAGTGCAGGTCTCCAATTTGTTGGATTGAAGTGGGGGATAGACATATTACGGGTCCGGAGATTATACAAGAAACTACCGAGAAGATCATCCAAATTCAACAACGGTTGAAAACCGCCCAAAGTCGACAAAAGAGCTACGCTGACATTAAAAGAAAAGATATAGAATTTGAAATTGGAGAGATGGTCACGCTTAAAGTTGCACCTTGGAAAGGCGTTGTTCGATTTGGTAAACGAGGGAAATTAAATCCAAGGTATATTGGACCATTCAAGATTATTGATCGTGTCGGACCAGTAGCTTACCGACTTGAGTTACCTCAACAACTCGCGGCTGTACATAACACTTTCCACGTCTCGAATTTGAAGAAATGTTTTGCTAAAGAAGATCTCACTATTCCGTTAGATGAAATCCAAATCAACGAAAAACTTCAATTCATCGAAGAACCCGTCGAAATAATGGATCGTGAGGTTAAAAGACTTAAGCAAAACAAGATACCAATTGTTAAGGTTTCATGGAATGCTCGTAGAGGACCCGAGTTCACCTGGGAGCATGAAGATCAGATGAAGAAGAAATACCCGCATCTATTTCCAGAAGATTCGTCAACACCTTCAACAGCTTAAAATTTCGGGACGAAATTTATTTAACGGGTAGGTACTGTAGTGACTCGAACTTTTCCATGTTTATATATATTAATTGAGATTGATATTTACATGATTAAATGTTTCCAACATGTTAAGCAATCAAACTTGTTAAGACTTGATTAATTGAAATATGTTTCATATAGACAATTGACCACCCAAGTTGACCGGTGATTCACGAACGTTAAAACTTGTAAAAACTATATGATGACATATATATGGATATATATATAGTTAACATGATACTATGATAAGTAAACATATCATTAAGTATATTAACAATGAACTACATATGTAAAAACAAGACTACTAACTTAATGATTTTTAAACGAGACATATATGTAACGATTATCGTTGTAAAGACATTTAATGTATATATATCATATTAAGAGATATTCATACAAGATAATATCATGATAATATAATAATTTAAAATCTCATTTGATATTATAAACATTGGGTTAACAACATTTAACAAGATCGTTAACCTAAAGGTTTCAAAACAACACTTACATGTAACGACTAACGATGACTTAACGACTCGGTTAAAATGTATATACATGTAGTGTTTTAATATGTATTTATACACTTTTAAAAGACTTCAATACACTTATCAAAATACTTCTACTTAACAAAAATTCTTACAATTACATCATCGTTCAGTTTCATCAACAATTCTACTCGTATGCACCCGTATTCGTACTCGTACAATACACAGCTTTTAGATGTATGTACTATTGGTATATACACTCCAATGATCAGCTCTTAGCAGCCCATGTGAGTCACCTAACACATGTAGGAACCATCATTTGGCAACTAGCATGAAATATCTCATAAAATTACAAAAATATGAGTAATCATTCATGACTTATTTACATGAAAACAAAATTACATATCCTTTATATCTAATCCATACACCAACGACCAAAAACACCTAAAAACACTTTCATTCTTCAATTTTCTTCATCTAATTGATCTCTCTCAAGTTCTATCTTCAAGTTCTAAGTGTTCTTCATATATTCTACAAGTTCTAGTTACATAAAATCAAGAATACTTTCAAGTTTGCTAGCTCACTTCCAATCTTGTAAGGTGATCATCCAACCTCAAGAAATCTTTGTTTCTTACAGTAGGTTATCTTTCTAATACAAGGTAATAATCATATTCAAACTTTGGTTCAATTTCTATAACTATAACAATCTTATTTCAAGTGATGATCTTACTTGAACTTGTTTTCGTGTCATGATTCTGCTTCAAGAACTTCGAGCCATCCAAGGATCCGTTGAAGCTAGATCCATTTTTCTCTTTTCCAGTAGGTTTATCCAAGGAACTTAAGGTAGTAATGATGTTCATAACATCATTCGATTCATACATATAAAGCTATCTTATTCGAAGGTTTAAACTTGTAATCACTAGAACATAGTTTAGTTAATTCTAAACTTGTTCGCAAACAAAAGTTAATCCTTCTAACTTGACTTTTAAAATCAACTAAACACATGTTCTATATCTATATGATATGCTAACTTAATGATTTAAAACCTGGAGACACGAAAAACACCGTAAAACCGGATTTACGACGTCGTAGTAACACCGCGGGCTATTTTGGGTTAGTTAATTAAAAACTATGATAAACTTTGATTTAAAAGTTGTTATTCTGAGAAAATGATTTTTATTATGAACATGAAACTATATCCAAAAATTATGGTTAAACTCAAAGTGGAAGTATGTTTTCTAAAATGGTCATCTAGACGTCGTTCTTTCGACTGAAATGACTACCTTTACAAAAATGACTTGTAACTTATTTTTCTGACTATAAACCTATACTTTTTCTGTTTAGATTCATAAAATAGAGTTCAATATGAAACCATAGCAATTTGATTCACTCAAAACGGATTTAAAATGAAGAAGTTATGGGTAAAACAAGATTGGATAATTTTTCTCATTTTAGCTACGTGAAAATTGGTAACAAATCTATTCCAACCATAACTTAATCAACTTGTATTGTATATTATGTAATCTTGAGATACCATAGACACGTATACAATGTTTCGACCTATCATGTCGACACATCTATATATATTTCGGAACAACCATAGACACTCTATATGTGAATGTTGGAGTTAGCTATACAGGGTTGAGGTTGATTCCAAAATATATATAGTTTGAGTTGTGATCAATACTGAGATACGTATACACTAGGTCGTGGATTGATTCAAGATAATATTTATCGATTTATTTCTGTACATCTAACTGTGGACAACTAGTTGTAGGTTACTAACGAGGACAGCTGACTTAATAAACTTAAAACATCAAAATATATTAAAAGTGTTGTAAATATATTTTGAACATACTTTGATATATATGTATATATTGTTATAGGTTCGTGAATCAACCAGTGGCCAAGTCTTACTTCCCGAAGAAGTAAAAATCTGTGAAAGTGAGTTATAGTCCCACTTTTAAAATCTAATATTTTTGGGATGAGAATACATGCAGGTTTTATAAATGATTTACAAAATAGACACAAGTACGTGAAACTACATTCTATGGTTGAATTATCGAAATCGAATATGCCCCTTTTTATTAAGTCTGGTAATCTAAGAATTAGGGAACAGACACCCTAATTGACGCGAATCCTAAAGATAGATCTATTGGGCCTAACAAACCCCATCCAAAGTACCAGATGCTTTAGTACTTCGAAATTTATATCATATCCGAAGGGTGTCCCGGAATGATTGGGATATTCTTATATATGCATCTTATTAATGTCGGTTACCAGGTGTTCACCATATGAATGATTTTTATCTCTATGTATGGGATGTGTATTGAAATATGAAATCTTGTGGTCTATTATTATGATTTGATATATATAGGTTAAACCTATAACTCACCAACATTTTTGTTGACGTTTTAAGCATGTTTATTCTCAGGTGATTATTAAGAGCTTCCGCTGTCACATACTTAAATAAGGACGAGATTTGGAGTCCATGCTTGTATGATATTGTGTAAAAACTGCATTCAAGAAACTTATTTTGTTGTAACATATTTGTATTGTAAACCATTATGTAATGGTCGTGTGTAAACAGGATATTTTAGATTATCATTATTTGATAATCTACGTAAAGCTTTTTAAACCTTTATTGATGAAATAAAGGTTATGGTTTGTTTTAAAATGAATGCTGTCTTTGAAAAATGTCTCATATAGAGGTCAAAACCTCGCAACGAAATCAATTAATATGGAACGTTTTTAATCAATAAGAACGGGACATTTCATGGTGGGCGTGAGTAGTTGTATATGGATCCATAGGGCTTGACATCCCTGTCTGTTCCAGGTATAGAAACCCTAGCCTGAACTATAAAACATACGTATGCTATTTGAGGTTAGTACACGTTGGTTTGCGTGTATTGTACATGTTGGTTGCATGTATGTTAAAACAGGGGTACTTATTATATAGACGTTAAATCTTAGTTACCAGAATGCTCAATCTTGTAGAATATTTTGATAAACATTTCTGGATGAAACAACTGAAACCTTGTGATCCACCTTTATGTACAGATTATGCGAAACATTAAAACTATGAACTCACCAACCTTTGTGTTGACACTTGTTAGCATGTTTATTCTCAGGTTCCCTAGAAGTCTTCCGCTATTTGCTTATATGTTAGACAAGCTTTGTGCATGGAGTCATACATGCTTTATTTAAGAAAACGTTGCATTCACAAAACCATCATCATGTATCTATTTTGACTGCATTGTCAACGGATGTATTATTGTAAACTATTATTTACGGTGATTGTCTATATGTAGAAATCATCAGATGTCGAAAACCTTGGATTTAAATATTCATTTGTGGTATACCTTTTCAAAAGAATGCAATGTTTATAAAACGTATCATATAGAGGTCAAATACCTCGCAATGAAATTGATAAATGACGTATTCATCCATATGGATTTGGAGCGATCGTCACAGAATTTTTCACGGCAGTATAATAAGATTTAGTTGGAATGAACCTTAAGATTAACCTAACACCCATCAAGTTAGGAAGCTTTGATGAATCAGTTGGAACGGACTGGCTTTCAAGGATGAAAGCGAAAGTTATTTATAGTGAGAAGATTATTCGTATACCTCGCGAGAATGGTGAGCCATTGATAGTTATGGGGAGAGAAGTAGCCCGAAGCTGAACCTTATTATTTGCATGACAACAACCCGAAATCCCACAATGGAAATGGGAAGGAATGACAATGGAGTTCATCAGGAAGCTACCGAAAACGGTAGGCGGTTATGACACTATCTGGGTTATCGTTGACCGCCTCACCAAATCTGCTCACTTTCTAGCCATGAAAGAAACCGATGCAATGGATAAACTTACACAACGATACATAAAGGAAATTGTATCCCATCACTTCAGCAATTCAAATTCTATATTAAGGACTACCCAAGAATCTTATTTGATACTCATTCTTACGCGACTCTAAATCCTAACTTATTCCGAGAGATTTCTTATTCGATGATAATCACACCATCATCCTTCTTACTTCAATATTAGTCATACCAGTTCAAAATTTTCCAAAATCAATGGGTGGTTAGTTCTCACTCTCATACTCTCCCATTCGTATCTCACTTATAAGCAACAACTTCACACTTAAGCATTTTTGGTCGAAGGACTTATGCGCTACTAATAGTCATCAACCACATTTAAATTCAATAGTTTTTATTACCTCAAATATCACCCGAAATTTTCAAAATCTTTTACTCAATCCTCATCAATATTTTTCCAACTTGTAACCTCCGAAGTATGAAAATTTTGTTTGCCAAAATTTTACTCACACTATTTTACTGTGCGATCCTCTCAAAGTTTTATAAAAATAAATTTATTTGCCATTCGTGCAAATTTTTGAAATCGTATACGTTATATAAAATAAAGTAAATAATTACTTCTTTTTGACTAATACATATGAAATTTTACTTTCACTTTTACAAATCAAATCTTTTATTCAAAAGACATTTTACCTTGAATGGCACGTGTTGTACATAACCCTAGTTTGCTAAGAATTTCGTTTCTTTTCTTACATTGTCACCTTAAACGATTTCTATAAAATTTTCGTGCTTGTCATATAAAATTTTCGTTGCTCATTCGTATCCAAGTCATCGTGAAGAATGACAACTGTCGAAATTAAGAGATTCATGTGTGTGTGTATGTGATGAAGGCACTTACTACCACATCATGCAGAGCCTACGGGCATCCACTAACACTTAAACCATTTAAAATTATTGCATTACCACAGGGATCTTATTTGCCACACCTGTTGGAGCGATCTTACATAACTCTAAATCCTGACTTATTCCAGGAGATTCTCATTTAGTGATACTAACACCATCAGTATTCCAACTTTAGTATTAGTCATAACCTGTTTGGCATTTTGCAAAGTCAAGAAGCGATTAACTTCTCATCCTCATGCTCTCTAACTTAGGGTTCCATTACTTTGTTTGATTAAATTTATGTTCATACTTGTTTGATTGAATGAAAGTTTGTAGCTTTAGTTGTAAATAGAACTTGTATTTGTGTTAAGACTAAGAATATGATGTAACCTTGGTTCATTATCCTTCTAAAACTCTTAAGTGAGTTGTATTCTTACTTGGTCTTAACATTTTGTGTGTTGATGGTTGAATCTTGGTCAAAGTGATGCTACCACATCAATGAGTTGTACACTTGAAGCTACAAGCATCAAGGATGAGAACCGTGATGAGTATCAAGCACCAAGAATCCCACCGGAGCATTTGTTTACTGTTTTTCGGGGTCTGATCAGACTCTCTGGGCATCTGGAAAGTTGATTTTCAGATAGTTCGTTTCGAGTAGATGACTTTTTGTTTAAGACTCACCTAAATCCGATATATGGTTTAGGATTTATGAGACGACCCGTCCTAATCCATACGGACGAATACAATAACATATGATTACATCGTGAGGTATTTTACCTCTATATGATACATTTTACAAACATTGCATTCGTTTTTAAAAGACAAACTTTCATTTCATCGAAAGTTGACGGCATGCATACCATTTCGTAATATATCCAACTATAATTGACTTAATAATAATCTTGATGAACTCAACGACTCGAATGCAACGTCTTTTGAAATATGTCATGAATGACTTCAAGTAATATCTCTAAAATGAGCAAATGCACAGCGGAAGATTTCTTTCGTACCTGAGAATAAACATGCTTTAAAGTGTCAACCAAAAGGTTGGTGAGTTCATTAGTTTATCATAATCATTTATTTTCATCATTTTAATAGACCACAAGATTTTCATTTCCATTTCTCATAAATATACGTCTCATGCATAGAGACAAAAATAATCATTCATATGGATTGAACACCTGGTAACCGACATTAACAAGATGCATATAGAATATCCTCATCATTCCGGGACAACTTCGGACATGATAAATTTGCCATCATTCCGGGAAAACATCGGACATGATAAATTTGCCATCATTCCGGGAAAACATCGGACATGATAAATTCGCCATCATTCCGGGAAAACATCGGACATGATAAAAAGGGCACATTCAATTTCGATAATTCAATCATAGAATGTAGTTTTGATTACTTGTGTCTATTTCGTAAAACAGTTATAAAAGTATTTCATGTATTCGCAGTTCAAAATATATTTCAAAAGCATTTAACAAAACAGTTATAAAACAGCGCATGTATTCTCAGTCCCAAAAATGTAAAGAGTAATAGGGAATCAAATGAACTCACTATACTATATTTTGTAGTAAAAATATATATGACGACATTGAACAACGCAGGGTTGGCCTTGGATTCACGAACCTATATTATTCATATATATATTAAAACATATAATCTTAACTGAACAAATTTATCTATTATATCTTTAATTTATATATTATGTATGTTTAATTTGTGTATATATTCATAACGGTTAATATTTATATAATTATATTAATATATCTATATTTATATACATAATGGTTTAATGTTTTATTTAAAAATAGATAGTTTATTATTTGTATTATTTATATAAATAATATTAATAGGTTTGATATATATAGTTATGTGAAATTTTAATATAATTATAATATATGTAACAAGTATATTTTATGTACAAAATATTTAACTGTTTAAAAGGTAGTTTTTGATATTAATCATGATAATACTAATAATCATATTAATTAATAATTAAACTTATTTTTGATAAAAATATTAGTAATAACAATAATTATAATAATAATAATAATAATAATAATAATAATAATAATAATAATAATAATAATAATAATAATAATAATAATAATAATAATAATAATAATTGTAACTAGGGTTATAATAACAATAATAATAATTGGTAACTAATACTTATATTAGTAATAATAACAGTAATAACTAATATTCATAATACTTATTATTAATAATACTAATAATAATAATAATAATTCTAATACTTAAATGATAATAATAATAATAATAATAACAATAATGATATGTGTACTAATAACAATAATAATAATAATAATAATAATAATAATAATAATAATAATACTTAAATGATAAAATTAATAATAATGAATATATTAATAATACTAATAAGACTAATAATAATAATAATACTAATGGTTATAATACTTATAATTACGATAATACTAATAATAATACTTATAATACCAATAATAACAATGATAATAAATATAATAATAATTGTAATCATAATAATAATATTAGTAATAATAAAAATAATAATAATAAATTTGAAAATGAAAACTACCTTAAAAGTTAGCTTGTAAAAATAAATGTCCGCAACGGGACTCAAACCCACGACCTCTCGTCTAACCATTTCCTTCCCACGCCACTGAACCATTAGAGCATATTCGGTTTTTTTAACTCTCGATTATTTATTAATTATGTATAAATCTGTTTATTATTATCCTCACCATCTATATTATTATCTTCATTCTTTAACAATCATCAATATCATCATCGTTTGTTATCAATCTAGTACCACCATAGTCATACCCACAATATCGTTATCATCATACTGAATTTCATCATTCTCGATCAACCAACATCACCATGAAATCATGACTTAATAATCATCATCAATCATTATTGCCATGAAATCATAACTTAATCCTAATCAAAAACCTAATCATATCATAACTTAATCATCTTCATTCATCATCGTTATGGAATCATCTATGCAATCATCATTATCATTACCGTAACCCTCATCATCATTTTTACATCATTATCATCATTCATTATCACGATATCATTGAAGCTATCATCATCACTCGATCATTCGTTATCATGATCATCTAATACATCATCACATTTTAACCTTTATCCATTATCATTGTCGTTAGTTTGGGGTTTTAAACTGAGAACATGCAAAGCCCAACTAAGTGATTTGATCTTGGCCCAACCATTCATGATTAATTATACGGCCCAAGTGGAAAGTCCACTTAACTAATAGTCAACTTCGAAATTCAATTTAATAACCGGCTGTTTTCCTTTAACAATTAAAAAGGTTTTCTAGTTTCCTACCCTACCACGAAGCTATAGACAAAATTTCATGTTAACTAATTCAAAGTCCAATATGTCTTTCTTTATATTCGTTATTGGTTTTGTGGGGCTACTAGCTTGATGTCTGTCGGCCACAAAGAAAAGGAAAATATCACTTATTATCAGCTTCAACAATTTTCTGTGTGTGGTTTTCGATCATAAAAAAATACGTATAGCAATTGCAATAATCATACCGAATCAGATGTTGTTGGTGTTTGATGATGACAGAAACAAAAATAGAAATAATAGCCACCGTATTTGTAGCTGTAGTTCGACAAACATGAATGGTATTGAATGACAGGAACTTTAATAGTGATCATGGTGTCGGTTTAGTGATGATGAATGATAGTTGTTGTGATGTGTGTCGAACCAAAACAGAAGGAAGTAATCAGTAAAAGAAATTGGTTCGGTTTGCAGGTTTGGGATTCAAATGAGGCAGGATAAATATACATGTAAGTCTCGATTTAGTTTGGGAAAAAAGAGAGATGAGAGAGAGGGATTGAGATGGTTGTTCATAAAGTGATTGAAGTGATCGTCCTCATAGCTAAAACAGAAACACAGATGACGTGATGGTGGTGATGGGTTTCTAAGTGATGGAGGTTTATGATGGTATTGAGGTAGAAGATAGTGGTGATAGTGATGGAAGGTGTTGAAGGTAGTTCATGGTTTCAAAGTACTCGATTAATCAGAAGGCTTGGCAAGAATGGTGACAGTTGTGGTGATGACCAATATGGTCTGTGGTGGTTGTTTCATAGTCGTTGATGATGGATTAAGGTGATGGTGGTGTTCTTAGTGACAAGTAGACACAGACCGAACTGATCATACATCAAAGGTGTGAGTTGTGGTGGTTAGTTGAATAGAAAATAGAAACGTGAATCATAGCAGCGGTAGGAAGATGAGTAGGTCGCTTGTTTTATGGTTTCATGGTGGTCGCTTGATGGGTTGTCGTGGTGAGTGTTTATCGATTAGAAATATGTTACAGCAGCAGTGGTGGTGATCGTTTAGAGTGACAGTGGTGATCATGAATTGAAGATGGTGAAAGATAGATTGGTGGGTTGTGTTTCTCTACACTTGTGTATATGTATATATAAAGATATTAGTTATAGATAATAGGATAAAATAATACATTTAATAATAATAAACCAAATCACAAACGTGATTTTTAAACAGAAAGCAGCCATCAAATGAAAATATCTACCGACAGTTTTCACTGGGTGTGTTCATTGCTAAACAGTTACGGATAATTTAATTCAGAAAAATCACATATTTTAAAATTAAGTCCATTTATTTATTTTAGTCATTACCTGTTTGAAACCTGATCAAAAAGATTCGATAATTATTTCTTTTCTGTTCCAATTTATATGTACGGAGTACAAAAACATAGATTGAAAAGGTAAAAAAAAAATATATATATATATCAAAACTACTATCTTTTTAATCAAATTTTGGAACAACTTTTATTTTAAAACTTCATATATATATATATATATATATATATATATATATATATATATATATATATATATATATATATATATATATATATATATATATATATATATATATATATATATATATATATATATATATATATATATATATATATATATATATATATTAGACCTATTTTAAAAATAATTAAACGTCAACCGAAAGTTACGAACATTTACCATTTAAGCTCAAATTTAATTATATTTAATATACACTATGTATATATATAAACAGTTTTAAATAACAAAATTTACTACGCACATAAATATATATTAAATAATTACAATATATATATATATACAAGAAATATACATATAAAATAATAGTTTTTATTACAATGTATTTTTAGTGTACATATTTATTTATAACAATAAATGTATATATAATAGTTTATTAATGTTCATGTTATATTATACATATATTTATATATACACATATTTATATTGTAGTGACCCGAACTTTTCTATGTTTATATATCTTAATTGAGATTGATATTTACATGACTAAATGTTTCCAACGTGTTAAGCAATCAAACTTGTTAAGACTTGATTAAACGAAATAAGTTTCATATAGACAATTGATCACTCAAGTTGACCGGCGATTCACGAACGTTATAAATTTGTAAAAACTACATGTTGTGGTATATATAGACATATAAATATATATGGTTGACATGAGATTATGATGAGTAAGTATCTCACTAAGTATATTAACAATGTGTGATATACATAAGAAATGAGATTACTAAGTTAAGAAACTCGAAATGATATATATAACGATTATCGTTATGATAACGTCTACTAAATACATATGTATCATATTAAGATATTGATACACTATATTTAACATGATAAAATGATATTTAAATATATCATTAAGTGTGTTAACAATGAACTACATATGTAAAAATAAGACTACTAACTCAAGAATTACGAAACGAGACTTATATGCAACGATTATCGTTGTAACGATATTTTAATGTATATATCATATTAAGAGATATTCATACATCATAATATCATGATAACATAATAATTTAACATCTCATTTGATATAATAAATATTGGGTTAACAACATTAATTGAGATTGTTAACTTAAAGGTTTCAAAACAACACTTACATGTAACGACTAACGAAGACTTAACGACTCCATTAGAATGTATATACATGTTGTGTTTTGATATGTATTCTTACACTTTTGAAAGACTTCAAGACACATATCAAAGTACTTCTACTTAACAAAAATGCTTACAATTACATCCTCGTTCAGTTTCATCAACAATTCTACTCGTATGCACCCGTATTCGTACTCGTACAATACACAGCTTTTAGATGTATGTACTATTGGTATATACACTCCAATGATCAGCTCTTAGCAGCCCATGTGAGTCACCTAACACATATGGGAACCATCATTTGGCAACTAGCATGAAGTATCTCATAAAATTACAAAAATATTAGTAATCATTCATGACTTATTTACATGAAAACAAAATTACATATCCTTTATATCTAATCCATATACCAACAACCAAAAACACCTAAAAACACTTTCATTCTTCAATTTTATTCATCTAATTGATCTCTCTCAAGTTCCATCTTCAAGTTCTAAGTGTTCTTCATAAATTCCATAAGTATAGTTTCATAAAAATCAAGAATACTTCCAAGTTTGCAAGTCTACTTCCAAGCTTTCTAATCCATTCCAAGTAATCATCTAAGATCAAGGAACCTTTGTTATTTATAGTAGGTTATCTTTCTAATTCAAGGTAATATTCATATTCAAACTTTGATTCAATTTCTACAACTATAACAATCTTATTTCGAGTGAAAATCTTACTTGAACTGTTTTCGTGTCATGATTCTGCTTCAAGAACTTTCAAGCCATCCAAGGATCCTTTGAAGCTAGATCCATTTTTCTCATTTCCAGTAGTTTTATCCAGAAAACTTGAGGTAGTAATGATGTTCATAACATCATTCGATTCATATATATAAAGCTATCTTATTCGAAGGTTTAAACTTGTAATCACTATAACATAGTTTAGTTAATTCTAAACTTGTTCGCAAACAAAAGTTAATCCTTCTAACTTGACTTTTAAAATTAACTAAACACATGTTCTATATCTATATGATATGCTAACTTAATGATTTAAAACCTGGAAACCCGATGAACACCATAAAATCGGATATACGCCGTCGTAGTGAAACCGGGGGCTGTTTTGGTTTGGATAATTAAAAACTATGATAAACTTTGATTTAAAAGTTGTTCTTATGAAAAAATAATTTTTCATATGAACATAAAACTATATCCAAAAATATTGGTTAAACTCAAAGTGAAAGTATGTTTTTCAAAATGGTCATCAAGATGTCGTTCTTTCGACGGAAATGACTACCTCTTTAGTAATTGACATGTAACTTAAATTTCTGACTATAAACCTATACTTTTTATGTTTGGATTCTTAAATTAGAGTTCAATATGAAACCATAGCAATTTGATTCACTCAAAACAGATTTAAAATGAAGAAGTTATGGGTAAAACAAGATTGGATATTTTTGATCTTTTTAGCTACGGGAAATGTTTAACAAATCTATACAAATCATATCCTAGCTAACTTATATTGTATTATACATGTATTCTAATATATTATGTAATCTTGGGATACCATAGACACGTATGCAAATGTTTTGACATATCATATCGACCCATGTATATATATTATTTGGAACAACCATAGACACTCTATATGCAGTAATGTTGGAGTTAGCTATACAGGGTTGAGGTTGATTCCAAAAATATATATACTTTGAGTTGTGATCTAGCCTGAGACATGTATACACTAGGTCGTGGATTGATTCAAGATAATATATATCGATTTATTTCTGTACATCTAACTATGGACAACTAGTTGTAGGTTATTAACGAGGACAGCTGACTTAATACACTCAAATCTTTAAAACATAATAAAAATGATTGTAATTATATTTTGATCATACTTTGATATATATATGTACATATTTGTATAGGTTCGTGAATCGATCCGTGGCCAAGTCTTATTTCCGAGGAAGGAAATATCTGTGAAAGTGAGTTATAGTCCCACTTTTAAAATCTAATATTTTTGGGATGAGAATACATGCAGGTTTTATAAATGATTTACAAAATAGACACAAGTACGTGAAACTACATTCTATGGTTGAATTATCGAAATCGAATATGCCCCTTTTTATTAAGTCTGGTAATCTAAAAATTAGGGAACATACACCCTAATTGACGCGAATCCTAAAGATAGATCTATTGGGCCTAACAAACCCCATCCAAAGTACCGGATGCTTTAGTACTTTGAAATTTATATCATATCCGAAGGGTGTCCCGGAATGATGGGGATATTCTTATATATGCATCTTGTTAATGTGGGTTACCAGGTGTTCACCATATGAATGATTTTTATCTCTATGTATGGGATGTGTATTAAAATATGAAATCTTGTGGTCTATTGTTACGATTTGATATATATAGGTTAAACCTATAACTCACCAACATTTTTGTTGACGTTTAAAGCATGTTTATTCTCAGGTGAATACTAAGAGCTTCCGCTGTTGCATACTAAAATAAGGACAAGATTTGGAGTCTATGTTTGTATGATATTGTGTAAAAACTGCATTCAAGAAACATATGTCGATGTAATATATTTCTATTGTAAACCATTATGTAATGGTCATGTGTAAACAGTATATTTTAGATTATCATTATTTGATAATCTACGTAATGCTTTTAAAACCTTTATTGAAAAAATAAAGGTTATGGTTGTTTTAAAAATGAATGCAGTCTTTGAAAAACGTCTCATATAGAGGTCAAAACCTCGCAACGAAATCAATTAATATGGAACGTTTATAATCAATATAAACGGGATATTTCAGTTGGTATCTGAGCGTTGTCTTAGAGAACCATAAAATTTACATTAGTGTGTCTTATCGAGTTTGTTAGGATGCATTAGTGAGTCTGGACTTCGACCGTGTTTTCTTTCAAAATGATTGCTTAACATTTTTGTTGGAAACTATATATTATTAACATGTAAATATTATGTGATATATTAATCTCTTAACATGTTTGATATTGTGTGATAGATGTCTACATCTAGCACAAATCCCATTGACTCACCTAATAATAACGAAGAGTCGAATATATATTGGCTAGATTCACAAGTTCCCGAAGAACCGGAAGAAGAGGAAACGGAACCGGAAGAAGAGGAACCAGAAGAAGAGGAACCGGAAGAAGAAGAGGTTCTGGAGGGGGGAATAGTAGGAACCACAGAAAACCGGTCAAATAAAAGAAAATCCTCAACCAATGGACCAAAGTTAATAATGGTCAATGGTGTTTCCGCTAAGGAAGCAAAATATTGGGAAAATTACCAATTTTCCGATGAATCGGATCCTGATGAGGATTCCGATGATGTTATAGAAATTACCCCGACCTAATTTAATGAGGCAAAAGAAAATAATAAGGGAAAAGGCATCAAAATAGAGAAATCTGATTCCGACCCCGATGAACTTTATATGTACCGTCAACACCCGTATTTTCAATATCGTGACAATAACCCAGGAACCTCTAAACCACCAGGTTTTTCTAAACCAATGTGGAAAACGACAGCTCGTATTAGAGGAACATCATATATCCCTAGAAAATTAGGAAAAAGAACCAAGTCCGAAGAAGAAGAAACCAGTGATTCAGATTAGAGGGGTGTGAGCATGTTGTGTAATAAATGTATTGTAGTGTACTTGTACTTTTATGTTCTATGTAAAAATTGCTTGTATTGTTTGTTATTACGAATCTAATCCTTGTCTATTTTACAGTATAAAAACAAAATGGACGTTAAGGGTAGACAACCGAATATTTTAGAAGACCTACCAGAGGATATGATTGAGGAAATCTTGTCTAGAGTCAGTCAGAATTCATCAGCACATTTAGTTATGGCGAAATTAACTTGTCAAACATTTGAAAGAATTTCCAGAAATGCCTTAGTTTATAAAAGGCTTTCCTTTGATAGGTGGGGTATATCACATTGGGGAGACTTTAAGTTACGCCGTGTTTTCTTTAAAGCGTTAAATGCGGGGAACCCAAATGCAATTTTACGCTACGGGTTAAGAACCTATTTTGACTCAACATATCCCAACATAGGATTTCGTGAATTAGAAAGAGCTTCTAACATGCAACATAAAGAAGCATGTTATGCTTACAGGTTAGTGATGTTCGCTTCTTACCAAAGTGAGAAAAAGAACATCGGATTGCAGCTTTTAAATAAAACTTTCCCACAAGTGACGGATTCAGTAGTTGGGGTGAGAAACAAGGGTTTTAGATTATTACGGGGCTGTTGGACATTACGAAACCCTCGTCCTTTTGACGACATTACAACATGCTGCCTAGCCAATGGTCATAACGGTATTTTCCACAAGACCATGGATGGGAAGTCATCTTAGTAAAACCAGAATGCATGACTTGTTTCTGGACTTATGAATTACGTGTCTTTATTTCCTTTGCTGAACAACTTGCGTATTAACTAGATTTATCTTCAAAACTGTCCTATATCATAGTGTACTATATTTCATGTTATATGTAATATAGCGAAGTTGTAAGTTTGAAGAATATTTGTATGTGATATATTATTATAATCAGTTTTTCATATGGAATTGTAGTAGTTGAATTGTATATTAGCTACTAAGTATGAAATTAATGGGTAGGTAGTACCCGAATTTAAACTTATAAAACGCTAATATGAAGAAAAAGCTTTTATAAATGAGTTCATATTATGCTACGAGATACTATTGACTACTTTTAATATTCTGTATGATTAACTTGTTTCATTTGACTATTTTGAAGGAAATGGCACCGACTACTCGATACACCTTGAATATGAGCGAAGAGGAATTTCGTGCCTTTCTTGCTTCAAACATAGCCACAGTACAGGCCGCGCTACATACCAACAATAACTCTGAATCTAGCAATAAAGCTAACGGCGCAAGAAATCATGTAGGATGCTTCTACAAGGAATTCACTGCCTGCAAACCTTCAGAATTTGATGGGACCGAAGGACCAATCGGATTGATACGGTGGACCGAGAAAGTTGAATCGGTGTTTGCCGTAAGTAAGTGTGCTGAAGGAGACAAAGTGAAGTACGCTACGCATACCTTCACAGGTATTGCATTAACATGGTGGAATACCTATCTAGAGCAAGTGAGACAAGATGCTGCTTACGCGCTACCGTGGTCAGCATTCAAGCACTTGATGAACGAGAAGTACCATCCCAGAACCGAGGTCAATAAGCTCAAGTCAGAACTTAGAGGGTTACGAACACAGGGATTCGATATTACTTCGTACGAAAGACAATTCACAGAATTGTGCCTATTGTGTTCGAGAGCGTTCGAAGATGAGGAATAGAAGATCGACGCATTTTTGAAAGGGTTACCGGAGAGAATCCAAGAAGATATAAGTTCACACGAGCCTGCCTCCATACAAAAGGCATGTAGAATGGCTCACAAACTAGTGAACCAGATTGAGGGAATAATTAAAGAACAGGCGGCTGAAGAGGCCAACGTGAAGCTAGTCAAAAGGAAGTGGGAGGAAAACGGTGATAAGAGTCACCAATACAACAACAACTATCCTAACAATCGCAACATCAATCGCAACTACAACAAATGGCACAACAACAACAACAACTACAACAATCATCTCAACAACAATAACAACCGCAACAACAACAACAACAACAATCAGAAGCAGCTATGCCAAAGGTGTGAAAAGTATCACTCGGGGTTCTGCACCAAATTTTGCAACAAGTGTAAAAGAAATGGTCATAGCGCGGTGAAGTGTGAGGTCTACGGACCAGGGGTTAACAGAACGAAAGGAACAAATGGTGTCGGAACGAGTAATGGCGGAGCAAGTAGTGTCGGAGCAAGTTATGCCAATGTAGTTTGTTATAAATGTGGAAAACCGGGCCACATTATTAGAAATTTCCCGAACCAGGAGAACACGAATGGACAAGGCCGCGGAAGAGTTTTCAAAATTAATGTGGCATAGGCACAGGAAGACCCGGAACTTGTTACGGGTACATTTCTTATTGACAATAAATCTGCTTACGTTTTATTTGATTCGGGTGCGGATAGAAGCTATATGAGTAGAGATTTTTGTGCTAAATTAAGTTGTCCATTGACGCCATTGGATAGTAAATTTTTACTCGAATTAGCAAACGGTAAATTAATTTCAGCAGATTATATATGCCGGAATCAAGAAATTAAACTGGGTAGCGAAATATTTAAGATTGATTTGATACCAGTAGAGTTAGGGAGTTTTGATGTAATAGTTGGCATGAACTGGCTGAAGGAGATGAAAGCAGAGATCGTATGTTACAAAAATGCAATTCACATTGTACGAGAAGAAGGAGAACCCTTAATGGTGTACGGAGAAAAGGGCAACACGAAGCTACATCTTATTAGTAATTTGAAGGCACAAAAACTAATAAGAAAAGGTTGCTATGCTGTTCTAGCACACGTCGAGAAAGTTCAAACTGAAGAAAAGAGCATCAATGATGTTCCCGTCGCAAAAGAATTTCCCGATGTATTTTCGAAAGAATTACCGGGACTACCTCCACATCGATCTATTGAATTTCAAATAGATCTTGTACTAGGAGCTGCACCAATAGCTTGTGCTCTTTACAGAGTCGCACCCAGCGAGAGGAAAGAACTGCAAAGCCAACTGCAAGAACTATTAGAACGTGGTTTCATTCGACCAAGCACATCACCATGGGGAGCTCCTGTTTTGTTTGTCAAGAAGAAGGATGGTACATTTAGGTTGTGTATTGACTACAGAGAGTTGAATAAACTTACCATCAAAAACCGTTATCCACTGCCGAGAATTGACGACTTATTTGATCAAATACAAGGCTCGTCGGTTTATTCAAAAATCGATTTACGTTCTGGATATCATCAAATGCGAGTAAAGGAGGATGATATTCCAAAAACTGCTTTTAGGACGCGTTATGGTCATTACGAGTTTATGGTTATACCGTTTGGATTGACTAACGCACCAGCTGTGTTCATGGACCTTATGAACCGAGTGTGTGGGCCATATCTTGACAAGTTTGTCATTGTTTTCATCGATGACATACTTATTTACTCAAAGAATGATCAAGAGCACGAAGAACATTTGAGAAAAGTGCTAGAAGTATTGAGGAAAGAAAAACTGTACGCTAAGTTTTCAAAGTGTGCATTTTGGTTGGAAGAAGTCCAATTCCTCGGTCACATAGTGAACAAAGAAGGTATCCAGGTGGACCCGGAAAAGATAGAAACTGTTGAAAAGTGGGAAACCCTGAAAACTCCGAAATACATACGCCAGTTTTTAGGATTGGCTGGTTACTACAGAAGGTTTATCCTAGACTTTTCCAGAATAGCAAAACCCTTGACTGCATTAACGCATAAAGGGAAGAAATTTGAATGGAATGATGAACAAGAGAAGGCGTTTCAGTTATTGAAGAAAAATCTAACTACGGCACCTATATTGTCATTGCCTGAAGGGAATGATGATTTTGTGATTTATTGTGATGCATCAAAGCAAGGTCTCGGTTGTGTATTAATGCAACGAACGAAGGTGATTGCTTATGCGTCTAGACAATTGAAGATTCACGAGCAAAATTATACGACTCACGATTTGGAATTGGGTGCTGTTGTTTTTGAATTAAAGACTTGGAGGCATTATTTATATGGGGTCAAAAGTATTATATATACCGACCACAAAAGTCTCCAACATATATTTAATCATAAGCAACTGAATATGAGACAACGTAGGTGGATTGAACTGTTGAATGATTACGATTTTGAGATTCGATACCACCCGAGGAAGGCGAATGTGGTAGCTGACGCTTTGAGTAGAAAGGACAGAGAACCTATACGGGTAAAAGTGATGTTATGCGAGGTGTATATAAAATAGTATTATTTTTACAACGAAATACTATTAAATACGATACAATTTTACACAAGATATTTATTTATTTATAGAATGGATATACCTAAACCTTGGTACAACACTTATAGGCAGTGTACCTAATCGTACAGTAGTGTAGTTTTTAGTAAGTCTGGTTCGTCCACAGGGAACTCTTAAACAAGCTTAACGCTATATTAGTTTTAAATTTATAAAAATACAAATATATATATAAGTGATATTATTATTATAAAAGGGGTTTTTACCGTTTAATGACCGGTTTATCGATTTTTAAAACTTTAGTCGCAGTTAAAACCTAATGTAAAATATTAAGAATAAATATAACTTAATTTAAAGCGTAAAGTAAATAACGATAATGAAATTGTGATAAATAAAAGTGCGATAAAATAAAATTGCGATAATTAAAGAGTACGATAATTAAAAGTGCAATTAAATACAATGACAATAAATAAAAGTGCGATAATTAAAAGTACAATTAAATATGAAATAAAAGAATTATGCTTATTTAAACTTCCATAATCATGATGTTTGATGTGTTGATTTTTAGTTTATTCCCATGGGTTAATTGTCCTTTGTCCTGGATTATTCAATATATCCGTCTGGTTTTTGTCCATAACAGTCCATCGGTCATAAATTTAAAGTGCGAGTGTCCTCGTCAAATTATTCTTATTCCCGAAGTCAAATATTCCAACTAATTGGGGATTCGAATTGTAACAAGGTCTTAATACTTTGTTTAATAATTACACCAGGATATCTACTGCGTGTAACCCAAGGTTTTAATACTTTGTTAACAATTATGCCAAGTGTCCTTGTACATAATTTCACCCCTGTTTTAATAAGTCTATTAACTATTAATCCATTCCCGTGTCCGGTTAAATGAACGATTATTCGTACATATAAATATCCAGCCCATCGTGTCTGATCGAGTGTATACGGTTATTTATAGGTACGTCCAATTGTAAATCTTTACATTAAATTAACAAACTATCATTTAGTTAAATAAATATAAAACCCATTAATAGCCCATAGTCTAATTTCCACAAGTGTCGTTCTTTTGTCCAAACCCCAATTATGGTACAAAGCCCAATTACCCAATTTTAATATTTTAGCCCAACATCATGATTACTTCGGTATTAAATAAGCATAATAATAACTTAGCTATGAGACATTAAATTAAAAATAACATTAACCATAACTTACAGTGATTAAAAATAGCGTAGCGTTACACGGACAGAATTTCGACTTACACCCTTACAACATTCCCTAACATACCCTTATTATTAGAATTAAAATTAAAATTAAAATTATAATATAAATATAAATATATTTACGTATAGATAGAGAGATGGATATATGATATATAAACTAAGCCAAAACACGCGAATTTATAGGACCAGGCCTGGATTTCAGGGCCATGCGATCGCATGGTTTTTGTTCTTCCAGGCCATGCGATCGCATGGCCAGCTGGGAGAGCTCAAAAGTCTTTAAAAACGTGGGCTGCTTATTTATTTATTATATAATATAATATATATAATTAAATATAATTAAATATATATTATATTATATTCTTATACTCCGTTGACTTGTAATTTTAACTCCGTTGCGTCGCGCGTCGAGAGTTGACTTTGGTCCCGGTTCCGGATTTTCGAACGTCCTTGCGTATAATTTAATATCTTGTACTTTGTGTTTTGCGTCTTGTACTCTTGTAATTTTGAGACGTTTCTTATCAATAATTGGAACCACTTTGATTGTATTTTGTACTTTTGAGCTTTTTGGTCATTTGCATCTTCAATTCGTCGAATCTGTCTTTTGTCTTCACCTTTTATTATTTAAACGAATATTACTTGTAAATAGGACTATTGCAACTAAAAGCTTGTCTTTCTTGAGGGATAATGCTATGAAATATATGTTCGTTTTTAGCATTATCAAATATTCCTACACTTGAGCGTTGCTTGTCCTCATAGTCTTGAAATAAAAATACTAGAATCACTTCTTTATTCTTCACACTTTGTACATCAGTGATTTCTATACGGCGGTATAAACAATGGTAGTAATGTTGTGGCTTACAGTCCCACATGACTATGAAAATTTAGATCCTTTAAGGAAATTGGATCTTTATGAAAATATTTGATCTTTTGAAAATTGAATCTAGCTTTTACCCTAGATAGGTTTTCCGGAATAACCCTTCACCGGTGTTTGCAAAATATTTTTGTGGGTTTGGTGGGTTTCAGATTTGAAAATTTTAGCTCAAAACTTGTGGTTTTGTGTCACCCACTTGCTAACCTTGTATTGGGAAAGCAACACGTCCAGTATACTTGCTCCGTATATTACCTTTCTGTAAACTACCATTCGGTTGTAAAGGAAATCGTTGAACAAGCAACTGTTAAGGCAATGTCCCATGAAATGCTTTTAATTATGGTCTATAATGTATCGGATGCAATTACTATCCTTGGTAGGAGCAATAGTAAAGCTCACCCTTATAATTTTCCGGTCTGGCACAAGGTCCTGTCTTTGACCATGCTATGCAACCACCGTTCTTACAGTTGACACCCGATTTGGTTCAGGTGACCTAATGAATTCCAGGTGAATTCCTAGGATTTTACGTTCAATGGTAATGAACGCATTGAAAATGGGTTTTCAGAAAACAAATCGGTTTGTAATTTTGATCAAAATATTTTCTCGCTCAAGCTCGAGTTTAGATATCATCGAATTTCATGAGTTTGTAATTCTCAATCTTTAAGGTCAATCTCAAGGATTGAGTAATATCAGTCTTTAACAGCTGATTTTTAATCTTTAAGGAGATTATCCTCTCTGGGGGTCTGATTCATTAGTTTTATCCAGCTAATTTGCACGGCATCCTCCCCATTTTACGAGACAGATCCTCTCATGGTTAGGATAAGTCTGACCACTTGGTGACCCTGTTTGATGCTGAGGTCCATGGATTTCCTGCTGATTTTAGAGATGACTTTTCTAGATTTTTCGTCAACCTACAGCTGGTCTGGACGACAACTTCATGACCTAAATTAAGAAGCGCGTTTCTTTTTCGGAAGACTTTAGTTCCTTTTAATGATAGAATTGATTCATCGTGTAGATCCATCTTTCTTACAGTAAATCGGGTAAAACTGTTTAGTTTAGTCCAAAGCAAAAATATCTTCAATTATTTGTTACAGAAATATGTGATATATGTTTAAAATATCTTGGTAAATTTTCCCACACTTGGCTTTTATTTTCCTTTTTATTGTCCTCTATTCCATTTTAAATGAATTCTAACATTTTGGTTTGTTTCTCAATTTATGTCCTTTCCGAGGTAACAATAATTTCGGTGTTAACACCTAGTTTTATCGTTCATAAATATGTATAAACATGATTTTGAGTTAATTTAATTGAAAATTTTGAAAATTTTACCAGAATTGGGTAGTCAGTGTATAAGACTAGGGCTGTTCTTTTTTATCAGAGAGCACTAGATTCTAATACAACTACTGAGTTACTAGTATTTCTAATGGTAACCAAGTGTACAAGTCAAAAATTTTTAAAATTTCGAAAGAATTTAACACCTTCACACACTTAAGATCTTGCAATGCCCTCATTTGCAAGAAATCAGTAACAATTTAAATTATTGAGGGTGATTAGCGTAGAAAAATGATTAAATTTTACCAAAGTTTCCAAACATATTGGCGTTTGTTTGCTGAATGATAAATGGTGCATATCATTTGTTCATTCCGTCGTGTTGTTACATCACATTTGTTTTTCGTTTTGTCTTCAAAAGTACTAGCTTTTGCTGAACTTAATGCCAGTCTTTGAAAATGCGCTGTTTTACCCTGTTTTGTACAATTGACAATATACATACATACAAATATAAACATGCATGGTAATTTGAAATGGGACTTAAAATCCCACTTTCAAATTAAATATGAAATATTAGTACAACATAATAAAAATATTAAACATTACAATAAAAGTATCATAATATAATGTGTTTAAACATAAATAAACAGAAATAATAAAAAAATAACAATCACAAAAATTACCACCAGGAACTATATCAATTATGGATAGGGGTTCCAGTTCATGTCATCGTCCGGGTTCCATGGTTGGTGATAGGTGTACTGGTATGCCTAGTTAGGGTCGTAGAGAGTATAAGGCGGTCTCATCTCGGGCTGGTGTGGAGGATAGTAAGCTGGTCTGGTCGGGATGTAGGGCTCCTGAGGTGACAGCTGGCTCATAATCTGACGCTGATGATAGTCCCATCTATCAGGCTGTCGTTGCCTGGAATGCCCGTAATCATTCCGGGCTTGCCACTGCTCCATCCGACGAAATCTCTCCGCGTTTGTCATGTCTACCTCATCTACACGCTGGTAGACATCAGTCATAGCCTCTCGAATGACATCCCTAATGTCATTCGCTTCCTCCGTCTCCTCATCTGAGCCTCTCTCTACCTGAGGATGACTACCTACATAGGGTATTGCCTGGTTGCGTCTACTCTTCAATACCTTAGCACCCGCATAAACCCTCAATCCTAAAAGCTCTACCTGTTCCCTACATTCCATAAGTGGACCCCCTTGGTCCTTATCTACACCTAAATACTCTCCAATGAGAGTAACAAAAATACCTCCTCCAATAATCCCCCCTTCATGTATTCCTTCAACCATCTTAGATAAATAAAAACCAACACAGTAAGGGATATTAACAAAGCCTCTTGGGTCTCGAATACACTTTAGGTAAAATAAATCATGTAAGGTCAATTTTTCCTTGTTGTGACCTCTCTGTGTAATCGAGTTAGCCAAAAATCTATGAATTATACGAAGCTCGGCTCTGTTAATATGTAAGTAGGTATGTGTTCCTCCCCGCCCAAAAACATTATAAACGGACATGCGCCTCCAAACGGCGTTCGCATCAAAATTCCTATCTACCCTTTTACCACGATAAATCAAATTCATACAATCGGGTAGTAGTAATTCAGCGGGCGTATATATCTGTAATTCCCTGGCCATGTCCAGCATGGACATCCTGCACATCCTACCACCTAGTATAAACCTAAGAAAACTTCTATCATCTAATCTATCTACATCTACATTAAATGCTATAGTACTCATCAGTTCAACACACCATTCCTTATATACAGGTCTATGAATGGTGAATAAGCGTTCCCAATCGGTAAAAGAAGAACTGCCATACCTTTGTATCAAATGCTCCCTAACATGGTCAGCAAGTTGGACCCTTTCCAAAGGATCCCAATCAATTACCCTAGGCACCTCTACATCTTTCGTTACTAATTTGAATTTATTACTTTGATATGCCGGGTAATCTCTCCATCGTCTATCGAATCTCAGATTAGGATGCAATGTGTGTTCAGGAATCGTTGGGTATTCTACAGGTGGATGCATCGGAAATACTATGAATTCATTAACAAACTATAGCGGATCATAATAAGGTACATGTTGATCAGGATGATGTTGTTGTTCCTGTTGTTGTTCTGGTTCATATTGCATTTCTGGTTCTGGTTCTGGAGCTGGAGCAGGTCGTCTAGATGATGATGATGATGAACCTCCAGTACCGGCTCTCTACAAAACACATTAAACACAAAATTTGTGCATCCAAATATGCATTAGTGTTAGCAAAATAACAACTTAAAACAATCACAATAACATGTTCAATCAAAATTAAACTTATACACATTTTCAAAATTTTTTTACAATTTTACACTTTTTCAAATAAGCACATATGAAAATGTATACAAAGTTCATAAGCATTTAACTCAAATAACATGTCAAAATAGTCATTACTAACAATTAAACAAGTCTCAAATGGCAATTATATCAAATTAATCAAGTTCATGAATTTTGCACCTAAAAAGTCCACTTTAATCTCCAAAAATCATGTTTAGGATTAAAGTTTGGATCATTTAGCTACCTAAACATGTTACACTACTCAATTTAGCAATAATTCATGACAAAAATCGGCCATAACCTGTTTATATCAAAAAGCCCCAAATTGCTCAAGAACACAAACCCTAGATTTCTAAAATTTTTGAAGTTTTTGGCTTCAAATCATGTTAAATAGCATCAATCTAGGTTATACATGCATAAAATACTATCAATTTAATAATAATTACACTAGAAATTAACAAAATTGCATTAGGTAAAATATTGGTAATTATCACAAAAACTAGAGAATTTAAGAGTTTAGGGGTGTAATTTTTACCTTTTTTGATAAACTTCTGAACAATTTCATGATTAGAGCGAAAAATTTGACGAATTACGGTGAATTTTGGTGAAATTTGGTGAGGATTTGAGAGTATTTTCGTGTGTATATGTGTGTGTTTGTGGAGTGAGGCAGAACAGACTGCCTTTTGATCCTGGCCAATTTTCCAGCTCCATGCGATCGCATGGAGTTGAAGTTCAAAACCCATGCGATCGCATGGGGGTCCGGGTACAGTGACTTTGGCTTTTTTTTTTTTTTTTTTTTATAAAACCTTATAACTTATAAAACATATTATTAATAAAATTTTAAAAATTTTTTTCTTTTTAGGATGAGGGCGTTTCGGATCGTTGTCCTAGTCCGTCCCTCGACAAAATTTTAAAATTTGTCAATTTTTAAGCGCGGTTTTAAAAGTAAAGATTTTTTTTGGGTTTTTTAAATGTTTTTGGCATACTTTAATTTAATAAGATTAAAAATAATGATAATAAAAGTTCTCGTCCCTCCCTCAGGTAAAGCAATTTCGGTTCAACGACCTAGTCTTCAACTCACGACGAATTTTAAAAATCAAATTTTTAACTTAACGAAATAAAGTAAATTTTTTTTTTAAATTCACACCAAACTTAAATTTAAGATGCATAAAATTAAAAATTCATATTAAAAATTCACACCAAACTTAAATTATATTTTTGTTTTTATACATACAAACTTATATTAAAAATATTAATTTTTCAAATATTTACAATTTTAAATATATTGATTTAAAAAGTTTACAATATTATTTTAAAAATAAAGTAAAAATAAAATAAAATCTTTTTGATCTTTTATCCCACTTTAATCAATCAAATATTATCAAAAATATACGCTCCGCTTTTCGGTAAAGTAATTTCGGCTATATTACCTAGTTTTACTCCTGACGAATTTTTGAAATATTTTGGGTTGATTGATTAAAGATATTTATACCTTAAGAATAAACGGTAAATTTCGCAGTGATGTAATAAATTTTTGTATGATATCAATAATTTCGATCGCAAGACCTAATTTTATTGAATACCAATTTAATACTTTATAGCGAACAATTTAGCGTTTATTATCAAAAGGTTAAAAGCAATAAAAATAAAAATAAAAACTGTACATACTTACCTGTGAGATAGATTTCTTAGTGATATGCTCTAGCCCACTCATAAGATAGTCGGACTAATTGGTTTTCCATAGCTACATAGGCATAACCTCGAGCATTCAACGTTTTTTCTTCTAAACATATGAATGGTCCATCTCTGCATAAAGTAACAAATTTGGTATTGGAATATGTCTGATTCGTCGAGCATTTTCCTTCGTGTGACCATTTTTTTCATTTGTGACATCTTTCAAGGTGTCGTGCTGTTCTTTTTGCTGCGGATTTTGATTTTCCTTTACCAAATTGTAACTTATTATTTTCGTTTCTGGATTCTTTTCTTACTCCGTCCAATTTACCTCTGATTAATGATACTATTTCACTTGGAAGGGTGTCATTATTACGTTCAGTGATCAAAGCGTGTAGCATTAGACCATGGTTTAGTTCACAGGAAGTCTTCATCTCGTAAAACCCAAAAAAAATAAAAATTCAGAATGGGGGGAGAAGACTAGTTCTTTAGGTTCTGCTAGGGAAAGACCATTCGGGTTTCATTTTCGAGAACTACACGAAAAGAGAACATCTAACTCTAACAGAAATACATATTATCCTTTAAAGACTTGATTCTCCCCACACTTAGTTAGCTGTGGTGTCGAAATTGTGATTAACTTCGTTGTCGACTTCCATTGGACTATCTATGTAATGTTTAACTCTGTGACCATTAACCTTAAATTCAATCCCATTTGAATTTATTAATTCTACTGTTCCGTATGGGAAAACTCTTTTGACTATGAATGGTCCAGACCATCTTGATTTCAATTTTCCAGGAAATAGCTTGAATCGTGAATTGAAAAGAAGAACTCTATCTCCTTCTTTAAATTCTTTTGAACTTCTGATTCTTTTATCATGCCATTTCTTCGTTCTTTCCTTATAGATTAATGAATTTCCTTATGCTTCATGTCTTAATTCTTCTAATTCGTTTAGTTGACTTAATCGTAGACGTCCGGCTTCATGTAAATCAAGATTACATGTCTTCAAAGCCCAAAATGCTTTGTGTTCAATTTCTACTGGAAGATGACATGCTTTTCCGTAAACGAGTTTAAAAGGTGTGGTTCCAATTGGAGTTTTGTAGGCTGTTCTAAAAGCCCAGAGTGCATCCTCCAATTTAATGGATCATTCCTTCGGATTTGATCCTACGGTTTTCTCTAGAATACGTTTTAAAGCTCGGTTGGTATTTTCAACTTGTCCACTTGTCTGTGGATGATAAGCAGTGGAGATTTTATGAGTTACTCCATATCTTTTGAGAACTTTCTCAAGTTGATTATTACAAAAATGAGTACCCCGATCACTTATTAAAGCTTTCGGTGTTTCGAACCTTGCAAAAAGACATTTTAAAAAGTTGACTACAACTCGTGCATCGTTAGTTGGGAGAGCTTGTGCTTCCTCCCATTTAGATACATAATCAATGGCAACGAGAATGTAGAGATTATTATGAGATTTTGGAAATGGACCCATAAAGTCAATTCCCAAAATGTCAAATACTTCACATACTTGAATGACATTTTGTGGCATTTCATCACGTTGACTTATTTTTCCGGCCCTTTGACAAGCATCACAGAATTTGCAAAGAAGGTGTGCGTCTTTGAAAATTGTAGGCCAATAGAATCCAGCATCGTAAACTTTTCTTGCTGTGAGTTGTGGCCCATAATGCCTTCCTGTTGGTCATGTGTGACAATGGTTTAAGATTTGACTAGCTTCATCTCCGAATACACATCGGTGTATTATTCTATCGGGACAACTTTTAAACAGATGTGGATCTTCCCATAAATAGTGTTTTATATCACTAAAGAATTTCTTTCGTTTCTGGTACGATAATCCTTTTTCAAGGAATCCACATACTAAGTAGTTTGCATAGTGTGCAAACCATGGAATTTCATTATAATCTATCTTCAATAGATATTCATCAGGAAAGTTGTCTTGTATGGCCGATTCATTTAGAACTTCTAATTCGGGATTTTCAAGACGAGAAAGATGATCAGCGGCGAGATTTTCCGCTCCCTTTTTATCTCGGATTTCAATATCGAACTCTTGTAAGAGTAAGATCCAACGGATTAATCTTAGTTTAGCATCTTGTTTCAAAAATAGGTATCTAAGAGCAGAATGGTCGGTATAGACCACCGTTTTAGCTAGAACTAGATATGAACGAAATTTGTCAAAAGCAAAGACAATAGCAAGGAGTTCTTTTTCAGTAGTTGTATAGTTCATTTGTGCTCCTTGTAACGTCTTACTAGCATAATATATAGGTTGAAATCGTTTTTCAATCCTTTGTCCTAAAACGGCTCCCATTGCAAAATCACTTGCATCACACATTAGTTCGAATGGTAGATTCCAATTTGGAGTTATCATGATCGGCGCATTAGTGAGTTTTTCTTTAAGAATATTAAAAGATTTGATGCATTCATCTGAAAAGATGAATGGAGCATCCTTTTCTAGGAGTTTATTCATAGGAGTGGCAATTTTAGAACAATCTTTTATGAAACGTCGGTAAAAACCAGCATGCCCTAGAAAACTCCTAACTCCTCTATCATTGGTGGGATGTGAAAGTTTAGCAATTACATTTACTTTAGCTCTATCCACTTCAATTCCTACCTTTGAGATTTTATGTCCAAGAACGATGCCTTCTTTGACCATGAAATGGCATTTCTCCTAATTAAGAACTAGATTTGATTGTTCGCATCTAATAAGCATTCGTTCAAGATTAACTAGACATGTTTCAAAAGTATCATCGAAGACTGAAAAGTCATCCATGAAAACTTCCATGCATTCTTCTATCATGTCGTGAAAAATCGCCATCATGCACCTTTGAAAGGTTGCAGGGGCGTTGCAAAGTCCAAATGGCATGCGTTTATAAGCAAAAGTACCATAAGGGCACGTGAACGTGGTTTTCTCTTGGTCCTCGGGTGCTATTGGAATTTGAAAATATCCGGAAAAACCATCAAGAAAACAATAGTAACTATTTCCGGCTAATCTTTCCAACATTTGATCAATGAAAGGTAAGGGAAAGTGATCTTTTCTGGTGGCATCATTTAATTTTCTATAATCAATACAAACACTCCATCATGTTACAGTCCTAGTAGGAATAAGCTCATTTTTCTCATTCGTGATGACAGTCATGCCACCCTTCTTAGGTACGATTGAACTGGGCTTACCCATGGACTATCAGAGATTGGATAAATTAAACCTGCATCTAGCAGTTTAATAATTTCTTTCTTAACAACATCTTGCATATTAGGATTTAGTCTTCGTTGACGTTGCACATACGTTTTATGACATTCTTCCATAAGGATTTTATGTGTGCAATACGAAGGACTTATTCCTTTAATATCATGAATTTTCCATGCAATAGCTGGTTTATGAGCTTTTAGCACAGAAATGAGTTGTGATTTTTCATTTTCAGTAAGAGAAGACGAAATTATTACAGGTAATTCAGACTCACCATGTAAATAAGCGTATTCCAAATGGTTTGGAAGTGGCTTTAACTCTAATGTCGGTGGTTCTTCTATCGATGATTTGTATCGATATCTGTCTTCTTCTTTTAGCATTTGAATTTCTTCTGTTGTTGGTTCATATCCATTAGCCATAAGTGTAGCTATCATTTCAGTTTCATCAATTGGTTCAGTTCCTTCTCCTAAAGAACATTCTCCTATTCCTTGTAATTCTGGAAATTCTTCTAACAATTCTGCATGTGATTCTATAGTTTGAATATAATAACATGTATCATCTACAGATTGCGGTTGTTGCATGGATCTATCAACTGAAAGGTAACACTCTCATCCTCTATACTTAGGGTCAGTTTCTTACCAAACACGTCTATTATTGCTTTGGCCGTTTTTAAGAATGGTCTTCCTAATATGAGAGGTACTCGAGAATCTTCTTCCATGTCCAAAATAACAAAATCTACTGGAAATACTAAAGTACCAACTTTAACTAGCATGTTCTCCATTATCCCTCTAGGATATTTTACTGATCGATCGGCTAGTTGTATGCTTATTCGTTGGTTTCAATTCTCCAAGGTCTAGTTTAGCGTATAGTGAATACGGCATTAAATTTATACTAGCACCTAAATCTGTCAATGCTTCTATTGAACTAAGACTACCCAGAAAACATGGAATTGTGAAACTTCCTGGATCTGATAATTTTTCTGGTATCTTATTCAACAGTACTGCTGAACAATTAGCATTCATAGTAACAACCGAGAGTTCTTCCATTTTCTTTCTATTTATGATTAGATCTTTCAGAAATTTAGCATATCTAGGAATTCTTGAAATCACATCAATGAAAGGAAGATTGACATTTATCTGTTTAAACATATCCAAGAATTTGGATTGCTCGGCTTCAAGTCTCTCTTTTCTCATTTTACTCGGGTAAGGAAGTGGTGGTTTGTATGGTTTAACATAAGGTTTAGCCTTAACTGTGTTATCTTCATTAACCTTTTCAACTACTGGTTCTTTTTCCTTATCTTGTTCAGATTGTGGTTCTTGTGGAGTAGGAATAGCTTCATCAGAGATTACAGGTATTTCAGGTGGTTTAAGTGTAATACCACTTCTTGTGGTAATGGCTTTAGCTGTTTCATTCCGGGGGTTAGCATTTGTATCACTTGGTAGACTTCCCGGTTTTCTTTCACCTATTAACCTTGCTAGGTTGCTTACTTCTTGTTCTAAATTTTGAATAGAAGCTTGTTGATTTCTAAATGCTTGAGCATTTTGTTCATTGGTTTGTTTCTGAGATGTGAAAAATTGGGTTTGAGATTCAACTAGCTTCGACATCATATCTTCTAAATTTGGCTTTTTATCATCGATTTATGGTGGTTTGTTTTGAAAATTAGGTCTTTGATGGTTGTAAGTATTATTGGATACTTGTTGATTGCTAGGACCTTGTTGGTTGTTGTATGGAACATTTAGGTTATAATTCTGGTTTTGATTGTAAATTGGTCTTGGTGGTTGATAATTATTCTGATAATTATTTCCAGGCCTTTGGTTTATGTATGAAACATTCTCTCTTTGTTCCATTGTTAGTTCAATACTGAGACAATCTTTTGTCAAATGTGGTCCTCCACACTGCTCACAACTAATTCGTATTGAGTGGATATCTTTAGTCATCTTTTCCATTCGTCTCTCGACATCATCTATTTTTGCGGAAATGGAATCTAAGTCATGGCAAGAATCGGCTCTAGCTGCTTTAGATGATCTAACGATATCTTTTTCTTGGTGCCACTCATGTGAGTGGGAAGTAGTGTTATCAATAATTTTGTAAGCATCAGTTGCGGTTTTCTTCATAATGGAACCACCAGCTGCTATATCGATGTCTTTCCTTGTAGTGATGTCGCATCCTTGGTAGAATATTTGTACTATTTGACAGGTGTCTAAACCATGTTGCGGACATCCTCATAATAACTTTCCAAATCTTGTCCACACCTCATATAGAGTTTCATTTGGCTTTGGTGTGAACGTAACAATTTCTCCTTGAAGTCTCACGGCTTTAGATGCCGGAAAGAATTGTTTAAGAAAATTTTCAACTAAAACGTCCCATGTATCAATTGCCCCTTCAGGTAACGATTCCAACCAATCTTTGGCTTCTCCCTTTAAAGTCCAGGGAAATAACATGAGATATATCTGTTCATCCTCAACTTCTCGAATTTTAAATAGAGTGCAGATCCTATTAAATGTACGAAGATGTTCGTTTGGATCTTCCTTCGGTGCACCACTAAATTGGCATTGATTAGTTACCATGTGTAGGATTTGTCCTTTGATTTCATAATCTGGCGCATTAATGTATGGTTGAGTAATTGCGTAACCTTGGCCAGTGCGTTTAGCTCTCATTCGGTCTTCCATACTTAGAGGTTTCAGATTCTCCATGATTGAATTTGTTGAATCTGAATCACTATAGGATTCTGATTTAATGGTAGGTTCCTCAACAATCTCTGTTTGAATGATTGGTGGTTCCGGAGGAAAGATTAATGGTTCAGGATCTCGAAATCGTCCCTGAATATTCTCCGGATTCTCAATTGTGAGGTCGGGTTCAAAAAATGGATTATCGGAAATTTGAATTGGAGTACTTGGTCGACTAGATAACGATTCTAAAGAAAAATCAACGGCGACAATATTTGCTAGATGTCTTGATCGAGTTACAGGTGGTGAACGTACAAAAGGTGGTGAACGTTTTGCTCGGTGCATTCACTGAATATCCTATTAGTTATAAAAATAAGAAAAATTATATAAGTTATCCAATTAATAGACTTTTCTGATTTTGCCCACGTTTCGAATAGCCAAAAAATGCAGCAGAGGGGCAGGATTCGTTTGGTCTCAATATAATTGAGTACTGTTTGGCTCCAATAACCCCGTCCACGTACAAATCCAACTATTACTACGAACCAGAAAATTTTGATGTCTATCAATTTAACTACTTAAAATAATTTTTCGTTTAAATTTAAAGAAATTTTAGATAAGAAATAGAAAAAATCTAAGTCCTAAAAACTAGATCGGAGAGAAATAAGAAAGAGAAAGAGCGTGTCGATACTTAAAAAGGAACTAAAAAAACTAAGAATTAAAAGTCGCGTCTAAAAATATTAAAGCTTGAAAGAAAAACTATATCCCAAATGGCAATAACTTAAAAAGGTACTAAAACTTAAAAAGGCGTCGCAAAATTCTAAAGCACCTAAATCTTAGTCTAAAGAAAAAGCATTTAAGGAATTTTACGGCAAAGCCTAAAAATCTAGAAGTAAAAATAACTATGGCAAAAACTATGACTTGAAACTAAATACGAGCGAAAAATACAAATATTACGCTAAAAGGAATAAAAAGAAACAAAATATAAAAAGATAAACTTAAAGTTGTAAAAAGTACAATTTTATAAAAATATTATTTTTATATTATTTATTTTATAAAAGTATTAATTTTATAATTTAATTATACTAAATAAACTAAATAATACAAATTAAAATACTAAAACTAACTTAATTAATTAAATAACAAAACCCTAATTAGGGTTTTATAATTAATAATAATACTCCGTAATTATGACAGTTTTAGTCAACTCTGGCGTGTCAGAAAGCTTCATGCGATCGCATGAAGTTTTGCCTTCGGGCTCAAGCGATCGCATGAGCTAGGGTTACGGGTCAGGTTACGGGCTGCTACAGTACTGGGCCGTTTGGTTTTTAATATTTTTTTTTCTGTTTTATGTTTTAATAAATAAATATATAAATAAATAAAAACTTGTATTTAAAAAAACTAAAATAAAAATAAAGAAACTTTATAATTTTATAAATATTTAACAAACTATTAAAAATATATAATTTTTTTGTTTTTCTTTTTATATTTTTAAATATATTATTTAAAACGTATTTTTACAAAAGCGAATTTTTATAAAAGTAAACTTAAAAATTAAAAAATCTTTTTATATATATATTAGTGTTGCGCTTCCGGCGTTTAAGCAGAATTGTCCCCGGCAGCGGCGCCAAAAATACTTGATGTTATGCGAGGTGTATATAAAATAGTATTATTTTTATAACGAAATACTATTAAATACGATACAATTTTACACAAGATATTTATTTATTTATAGAATGGATATACCTAAACCTTGCTACAACACTTATAGGCAGTGTACCTAATCGTACAGTAGTGTAGTTTTTAGTAGGTCCGGTTCGTCCACAGGGAACTCTTAAACAAGCTTAACGCTATATTAGTTTTAAATTTATAAAAATACAAATATATATATAAGTGATATTATTATTATAAAAGGGGGTTTTTACCATTTAATGACCGGTTTGTCGATTTTTAAAACTTTAGTCGCAGTTAAAACCTAATGTAAAATATTAAAAATAAATATAACTTAATTTAAAGCGTAAAGTAAATAACGATAATGAAATTGCGATAAATAAAAGTGCGATAAAATAAAATTGCGATAATTAAAGAGTACGATAATTAAAAATGCAATTAAATACAATGACAATAAATAAAAGTGCGATAATTAAAAGTGCAATTAAATATGAAATAAAAGAATTATGCTTATTTAAACTTCCATAATCATGATGTTTGACGTGTTGATTTTTAGTTTATTCCCATGGGTTAATTGTCCTTTGTCCTGGATTATTCAATATGTCTGTCTGGTTTTTGTCCATAACAGTCCATTGGTCATAAATTTAAAGTGCGAGTGTTCTCGTCAAATTATTCTTATTCCCGAAGTCAAATATTCCAACTAATTGGGGATTCGAATTGTAACAAGGTCTTAATACTTTGTTTAATAATTACACCAGGATATCGACTGTGTGTAACCCAAGGTTTTAATACTTTGTTAACAATTACGCCAAGTGTCCTTGTACATAATTTCACCCCTGTTTTAATAAGTCTATTAACTATTAATCCATTCCCGTGTCCGGTTAAATGAACGATTATTCGTACATATAAATATCCCGCCCATCGTGTCCGATCGAGTGTATATAGTTATTTATAGGTACGTCCAATTGTAAATCTTACATTAAATTAACAAACTATCATTTAGTTAAACAAATATAAAACCCATTAATAGCCCATAGTCTAATTTCCACAAGTGTCGTTCTTTTGTCCAAACCCCAATTATGGTACAAAGCCCAATTACCCAATTTTAATATTTTAGCCCAACATCATGATTACTTCGGTATTAAATAAGCATAATAATAACTTAGCTATGAGACATTAAATTAAAAATAACATTAACCATAACTTACAGTGATTAAAAATAGCGTAGCGTTACACGGACATAATTTCGACTTACACCCTTACAACATTCGCTAACATACCCTTATTATTAGAATTAAAATTAAAATTAAAATTATAATATAAATATAAATATATTTACGTATAGATAGAGAGATGGATATATGATATATAAACTGAGCCAAAACACGCGAATTCATAGGACCAGGCCTGGATTTCAGGGCCATCCGATTGCATGGTTTTTGTTCTTCCAGGCCATGCGATCGTATGGCCAGCTGGGAGAGCTCAAAAGTCTTTAAAAACGTGGGCTACTTATTTATTTATTATATAATATAATATATATAATTAAATATAATTATATATATATATTATATTATATTCTTGTACTCCGTTGACTTGTAATTTTAGCTCCGTTGCGTCGCGCGTTGAGAGGTGACTTTGGTCCCGATTCCGAATTTTCGAACGTCCTTGCGTATAATTTAATATCTTATACTTTGCGTTTTGTGTCTTGTACTCTTGTAATTTTGAGACGTTTCTTATCAATAATTGGAACCACTTTGATTGTATTTTGTACTTTTGAGCTTTTTGGTCGTTTGCGTCTTCAATTCGTCGAATCTGTCTTTTGTCTTCACCTTTTATTATTTAAACGAATATTACTTGTAAATAGAACTATTGAAACTAAAAGCTTGTCTTTCTTGAGGGATAATGCTATGAAATATATGTTCGTTTTTAGCATTATCAAAAAGCTATGAATATAATTATTCGTACTAACCTTACTACTCAAATAAAGGAGGCGCAACAGGGGGTTGTAAAAGAAGGAAAGTTGAAGAATGAGATACCCAAAGGATCAGAGAAACATCTTAATATTCGGGAAGACGGAACCCGATATAGGGCTGATAGAATTTGGGTACCAAGGTTTGGAGATGTGAGAGAAATGGTACTTAAGGAAGCACATAAAACCAGATATTCAATACATTCCGGAGCGGGGAAGATGTATAAAGATCTCAAGAAACACTTTTGGTGGCCGGGAATGAAAGCCGATATTGCTAAATATGTAGGAGAATGTTTGACGTGTTCTAAGGTCAAAGCTGAACATCAGAAACCATCAGGTCTACTACAACAACCTGAAATCCCGAAATGAAAATGGGAAAACATTACCATGGATTTCATTACTAAATTGCCAAGGACTGCAAGTGGTTATGATACTATTTGGGTAATAGTTGATCGTCTCACCAAGTCAGCACACTTCCTGTCAATGAGAGAAGATGACAAAATGGAGAAGTTGGCACGATTGTATTTGAAGGAGGTTATCTCCAGACATGGAATACCCGTCTCTATTATCTCTGATAGGGATGGTAGATTTGTTTCAAGGTTCTGGCAGACGTTGTAACAAGCATTGGGGACTCGTCTAGACATGAGTACCGCCTATCATCCACAAACTGATGGGCTGAGTGAAAGAACGATACAAACGCTTGAAGACATGCTACGAGCATGTGTTATTGATTTCGGAAACAGTTGGGATCGACACCTACCGTTAGCAGAATTTTCCTACAACAACAGTTATCATTCTAGTATTGAGATGGCGCCGTTTGAGGCACTTTATGGTAGAAATTGCAGGTCTCCGATTTGTTGGAATGAAGTGGAGGATAGACAGATTACGGGTCCGGAGATAATACAAGAAACTACCGAGAAAATTATCCAAATTCAACAACGATTGAAAACCGCCCAGAGACGACAAAAGAGCTATGCGGACAGTAAAAGAAAAAATATAGAGTTTGAAATTGGAGAAATGGTCATGCTTAAGGTTTCACCTTGGAAAGGCGTTGTTCGATTTGGTAAACGGGGGAAACTAAATCCAAGGTACATTGGACCATTCAAGATTATAGATCATGTCGGACCAGTAGCTTACCAACTGGAGCTACCTCAACAACTCGCGGCTGTACATAACACTTTCCATGTCTCGAATTTGAAGAAATGTTTTGCTAAAGAAGATCTCACTATTCCGTTGGACGAAATCCAAATCAATGAAAAACTTCAATTCATTGAAGAACCAGTCGAAATAATGGATCGTGAGGTTAAGAGACTTAAGCAAAACAAGATACCGATTGTTAAGGTTCGATGGAATGCTCGTAGAGGACCTGAGTTCACCTGGGAGTGTGAAGATCAGATGAAGAAGAAATACCCGCATCTATTTCCAGAAGATTCGTCAACACCTTCAACAGCTTAAAATTTCGGGACGAAATTTATTTAACGGGTAGGTACTGTAGTGACCCGAACTTTTCCATGTTTATATATCTTAATTGAGATTGATATTTACATGACTAAATGTTTCCAACGTGTTAAGCAATCAAACTTGTTAGGACTTGATTAAACGAAATAAGTTTCATATAGACAATTGATCACCCAAGTTGACCGGCGATTCACGAATGTTACAAATTTGTAAAAACTACATGTTGTGGTATATATAGACATATATATATATATATATATATATATATATATATATATATATATATATATATATATATATATATATATATATATATATATATATATATATATATATATATATATATATATATATATATATATATATATATATATATATATATATATATATATATATATATATATATATGGTTGACATGAGATTATGATGAGTAAGTATCTCACTAAGTATATTAACAATGTGTGATATGCATAAGAAATGAGATTACTAAGTTAATAAACTCGAAATGATATATATAACGATTATCGTTATGATAACGTCTACTAAATACATATGTATCATATTAAGATATTGATACACTATATTTAACATGATAAAATGATATTTAAATATATCATTAAGTGTGTTAACAATGAACTACATATGTAAAAACAAGACTACTAACTCAAGAATTACGAAACGAGACTTATATGTAACGATTATCGTTGTAACGATATTTTAATGTATATATCATATTAAGAGATATTCATACATTATAATATCATGATAACATAATAATTTAGCATCTCATTTGATATAATAAACATTGGGTTAACAACATTAATTGAGATCGTTAACTTAAAGGTTTCAAAACAACACTTACATGTAACGACTAACGAAGACTTAACGACTCCATTAGAATGTATATACATGTTGTGTTTTGATATGTATTCTTACACTTTTGAAAGACTTCAAGACACATATCAAAGTACTTCTACTTAACAAAAATGCTTACAATTACATCCTCGTTCAGTTTCATCAACAATTCTACTCGTATGCACCCGTATTCGTACTCATACAATACACAGCTTTTAGATGTATGTACTATTGGTATATACACTCCAATGATCAGCTCTTAGCAGCCCATGTGAGTCACCTAACAAATGTGGGAACCATCATTTGGCAACTAGCATGAAATATCTCATAAAATTACAAAAATATTAGTAATCATTCATGACTTATTTACATGAAAACAAAATTACATATCCTTTATATCTAATCCATATACCAACGACCAAAAACACCTACAAACACTTTCATTCTTCAATTTTCTTCATCTAATTGATCTCTCTCAAGTTTCATCTTCAAGTTCTAAGTGTTCTTCATAAATTCCATAAGTATAGTTTCATAAAAATCAATAATACTTCCAAGTTTGCAAGTCTACTTCCAAGCTTTCTAATCCATTCCAAGTAATCATCTAAGATCAAGAAACCTTTGTTATTTACAGTATGTTATCTTTATAATTCAAGGTAATATTCATATTCAAACTTTGATTCAATTTTTACAACTATAACAATCTTATTTCGAGTGAAAATCTTACTTGAACTGTTTTCGTGTCATGATTCTGCTTCAAGAACTTTCAAGCCATCCAAGGATCCTTTGAAGCTAGATCCATTTTTCTCATTTCTAGTAGTTTTATTCAGAAAACTTGAGGTAGTAATGATGTTCATAACATCATTCGATTCATATATATAAAGCTATCTTATTCGAAGGTTTAAACTTGTAATCACTAGAACATAGTTTAGTTAATTCTAAACTTGTTCGCAAACAAAAGTTAATCCTTCTAACTTGACTTTTAAAATCAACTAAACACATGTTCTATATCTATATGATATGCTAACTTAATGATTTAAAACCTGGAAACACGATGAACACCATAAAATCGGATATACGCCGTCGTAGTGAAACCGGGGGCTGTTTTGGTTTGGATAATTAAAAACTATGATAAACTTTGATTTAAAAGTTGTTCTTCTGGGAAAATAATTTTTCATATGAACATGAAACTATATCCAAAAATCTTGGTTAAACTTAAAGTGAAAGTATGTTTTTCAAAATGGTCATCAAGATGTCGTTCTTTCGACGGAAATGACTACCTCTTTAGTAATTGACATGTAACTTAAATTTCCGACTATAAACCTATAAATTTTATATTTGGATTCTTAAATTAGAGTTCAATATGAAACCATGGCAATTTGATTCACTCAAAACGGATTTAAAATGAAGAAGTTATGGGTAAAACAAGATTGGATATTTTTGATCTTTTTAGCTACGGGAAATGTTTAACAAATCTATACAAATCATATCCTAGCTAACTTATATTGTATTATACATGTATTCTAATATATTATGTAATCTTGGGATACCATAGACACGTATGCAAATGTTTTGACATATCATATCGACCCATGTATATATATTATTTGGAACAACCATAGACATTCTATATGCAGTAATGTTGGAGTTAGCTATACAGGGTTGAGGTTGATTCCAAAAATATATATACTTTGAGTTGTGATCTAGCATGAGACGTGTATACACTAGGTCGTGGATTGATTCAAGATAATATATATCGATTTATTTCTGTACATCTAACTGTGGACAACTAGTTATAGGTTATTAACGAGGACAGCTGACTTAATACACTCAAATCTTTAAAAAATAATAAAAATGGTTGTAATTATATTTTGATCATACTTTGATATATATGTACATATTTGTATAGGTTCGTGAATCGATCCGTGGCCAAGTCTTATTTCCGAGGAAGGAAATATCTGTGAAAGTGAGTTATAGTCCCACTTTTAAAATCTAATATTTTTGGGATGAGAATACATGCAGGTTTTATAAATGATTTACAAAATAGACACAAGTACGTGAAACTACATTCTATTGTTGAATTATCGAAATCGAATATGCTCCTTTTTATTAAGTCTGGTAATCTAAGAATTAGGGAACAGACACCCTAATTGACGCGAAATTTATATTATATCCGAAGGGTGTCCCAGAATGATGGGGATATTCTTATATATGCATCTTGTTAATGTCGGTTACCAGGTGTTCACCATATGAATGATTTTTATCTCTATGTATGGGATGTGTATTAAAATATGAAATCTTGTGGTCTATTGTTACGATTTGATATATATAGGTTAAACCTATAACTCAGCAATATTTTTGTTGACGTTTAAAGCATGTTTATTCTCAGGTGAACACTAAGAGCTTCCGCTGTTGCATACTAAAATAAGGACAAGATTTGGAGTCCATGTTTGTATGATATTGTGTAAAAACTGCATTCAAGAAACATATGTCGATGTAATATATTTTTATTGTAAACCATTATGTAATGGTCATGTGTAAACAGTATATTTTAGATTATCATTATTTGATAATCTACGTAATGCTTTTAAAACCTTTATTGATAAAATAAAGGTTATGGTTGTTTTAAAAATGAATGCAGTCTTTGAAAAACGTCTCATATAGAGGTCAAAACCTCGCAACGAAATCAATTAATATGGAACGTTTATAATCAATATGAACGGGACATTTCATATATATATCCACATATTTACAAGCAATGGTTCGTGAATCATCGGGAGCAGTCGAAGGTCAATTGAATATATGAACATCGTTTCAAAATTTTCTAGACTCAACATTACATACTTTGCTTATCGTATCAAAATCATATAAAGATTAGGTTTAAATTTAGTCGAAAATTTTCGGGTCGTCACAGTACCTACCCGTTAAAGAAATTTCGTCTCGAAATTTGAGTGAGGTCGTCATGGCTAACAATAAAATGTTTTTATGACGAATATGAGTTGGTAAATAGAGTTTTATTACCCTAGAGTAATATGGATAAAGCAATTCTATTGCTCGGAGAGTACGAGTGAAGCTATCACAAACGAGCGAAATGAGTAAATGCAGATTCGTCTTAACCGGTGACGTAGTCACGGTTGAATTCCGAAATTCAAGGGATTTAAAGAAAATCTTCGTAATAAGATTTGATTCTTCGGTAATTAAGGAAATTAGAATCCTCTTTGGTTAAATGCGATGATTTGTCTCGATAGCTCTATCTGATATTTCACTGTAAATCCACTCCCTTCGTTTCCTTTATATTTTGAAGTTCCATCCTTTTGTTTTCTCTTCCTGACTTTAAGTCAAGCGAATAATGGTCCAGAATTCGTAGGTATGAAGTTTCGAATGACCAGTACTATCGTTCTTAAGGGAGAAATTGTAATAGTACGATCTTGATTGGTTATATTACCAGAATTCAAGAGAAAAGATAGAACTATCAAGAAGATATGTTCTCGATATATTTGAAGATTCGGTAGAATGTAAGAGTCGTGTAAAATGGCACATAATGACGGTATGTTCTGTGAATCATCATCACGTTCCATTAGAAACTCAGCATGACTTACTGTAATATAATCATGTTGATCAAGTGTCATTATATTATACTAACTCATGCATCAATTTCAAACACTACTTCAAAATCATTCATAATTTAAATTTGAAGGTTTACAAAATATGGAACTAAACAGTTTTCTTTATGGTGTAATACAGATAACGTGAAAAGATAACTGATTTCAGATAGGGATAGTTATGAAAATACTTTCAGAAATATCGAAGATATTTATGACGATATTTTGGAATTTCTAAGATCGAAGGTGGATGAAGAAAATCCTTTCGCAAAGATTTAGAATAAATAAGGAGCAAGATATTCGCCGAAGAGTTCATCAGATACAGAATCATCTGAATTCGTTAAGTACACGTTTAGCCCTTGTGATTTGTCCACAGTCTCCTTCATGGTTTGCTCAATTCATTTTTCAGTATCAAAATCTTTGAGCTTTTCCAACACTCCATTCTTTCTCATCAAACTTTTGACTGTTAAGGCAGTCTTCAGTTTTTACTGCTTCATCAGCTTTTTCAAAACTCGGAAAACTGATTCATAAGCTAAAGCGCTTTTCAGAAATTCAGAATTGAAATTCGTAAATCCAGGAGATAGAAGTTATATTTATATATATATTTATATATATATAAATTGTTGTCGTAGAATTGCTGAGAATTTCGAGATTATCACTTGATGCCTTCCGATACTTGGTATGGTAATTATCGTTACGAGATACCGTTGAGTTCATGATAAGACTTCAATAGATAAATATATTGATTTGTCGTAGAGATTTAAGCCAAGGAGCAACGAGGTTGTTGGTAAGTCTGCTGGTAATTTAGTGGAATATAAAAGATTCTCTATATATCAAGGTTATAATAAGGTTGTTTCGAACGAAAAGTCGAAGTTGACTTGCTGGAGCTGTGACAAAACTGGCTATCTCGATCAGGAGTTGCAAAGTTATTTTCCGTAATAATAACACTAAAGGAATTAGCACAGCTATGTGTTAAACGTTTACTCAGGTTCTGAGTGTTTTTCAGGTGCAACATTATATGGATCAATCTTTTCTTCCGTAAATGAAGTGCGGTTGGTTCATCCTCTCGATTGAGGTGTTTTCAAGAATCATGAAAGGTTTGAAAGCATATTGTAATTGTCAAGATACAAATGAGGTTTAAGATGAACTCAAGTGGCAAACTTGAAGAAATATTTAGTTTCATATGTTATAATCAATATTTTAATTCATTTTAATTGTCCAATGTTATTAGTCCACAGTCGATAGTCCACAGTTAACAGTCCAATAATTCATATAGTTTAATATATAATATTCGAATTAATTAATACGTATCGTGACCCGTATACATGTCTCAGACTCGACCACAACTCAAAGTATATATATTATTATAGAATCAACCTCAACCCTATATAGCTAACTCGATCATTACTGCATATAGAGTGTCTATGGTTATTCCAAATAATATATATAGATGCGTCGATATGATATGTCAAAACCTTGTATACGTATCCCGATATTTAAAGTGCGTAAAATAAATAACAGAAATTAAATGACGATAAATAAAATTGCGAAAATATAAATTGCGATAATTAAATTGAGATAAATAAAATGTAATAAAGAATTAACAGTTATCTAGGAACAGTTAGCTAGGATTTTGTTAGCGTGGATTCTTAACACAATTTCTCATAATTAATTTGTTTGTTTCTAACAAATTTTATTTTGTCCAATGTTTTCTTCATTATGCCACTTGTTGGATTCTGATAGATCAAAATCCAAATATGAAATTGAATGAAAATGGTTATTCTGCGGTGAACGAATACGTATATCGGTGGTTATAAATAGGATAGTAAATGACTGTTGAATTAGATTTGAAAGAATGTACAGTGTACTTATTAATGTAAAATCTGAATATTCCTCGGGTATTACCTACCCGTTAAAATATTTTCACCATTAACAGTTTGTACAAAAAAAAATTTAATTACAATCTTTATGAAAATATAGTTACATATATATTTTCTTCAGATGTAATCATGGATTTAATGAGTTAATATGATATTAATCTCATTTGATTTACCGTCAAAACTAGAATACATAATCTCTAAAACATTAGAGATTACATAATCATCATGAAGAACGAAGATAATTGATGTAGAACGATACGTAGAATGATGATTATACTCGAGGTACAGAATGAGATGTTGAGGCATGGATTGTTGATGGTACAGGTGCTGTTACTGATGGTACTGTTGGTACCGGTGATGTTGCTGAAGCTGGTACGTTTTGCACCATATTTTCCAAGGCTACAACTCGGGTGCGAAGCTCGTTGACTTCTTCTATTACACCGGGATGATTGTCAGTTGGAACAAACGGATGAATAAGGTTTAGAATTTTAAATAGAATATAACCGTGGCGAGATATTCGGGAAACGAGAGTGAAAATGGTGTTTCGGATTGGTTCGCCGGTGAATGCTTCAGGTTCTTCGCCCAGAGGACAATATGGTGGATGAAAGGGATCGCTTCTTCTTGTCTCCAATGATTAAGTAGACTACGAACCCATCAGATGAATTGGGGATGGCTGATTGGCTGATTCATTCTGGTGACGCTGCTTCCGGAGCTTAGGTGAAACTTCATATCGAAATAGCTGTCGGAATCCGAGGAATTCGAACTGGTTGAGGGATTCATCTCGTACGATCAGATGAAGGATTTTCGATAAGAAATAGATTATAGGATGTAGATTAGTACCCTGCAATACATAATTTACATATGCATATATAATACTAAAATCTCATAAGTTTCGGAGGAATCTACGGAAGCTGTCAGGCAAAGGTAATAATAACTGATACGCTAAGATATGAATTTATCTATACACTGTCTATGCAATAGAGGCAGTAAGAAGTGTCTAGACTTTAAGGATGATAAGCAAATAATTTTTCGACACTAAATGGTAAGCAAAACTTTTGACATGCAGACACGGTCGAAGTCCAGACTCACTAATACATCTAAACAACTATCAGTTAGACACACTAATGCAAGACCTGGTTCGCTAAGACCACCGCTCTGATACCACATGAGACGACCCGTCCTAATCCATAAGGACGAATATAATAACATATGATTACATCGCGAGGTATTTGACCTCTATATGATACATTTTACAAACATTGCATTCGTTTTTAAAAGACAAACTTTCATTTCATCGAAAGTTGACGGCATGCATACCATTTCGTAATATATCCAACTATAATTGACTTAATAATAATCTTGATGAACTCAATGACTCGAATGCAACGTCTTTTCAAATATGTCATGAATGACTTCAAGTAATATCTCTAAAATGAGCAAATGCACAGCGGAAGATTTCTTTCGACCCTGAGAATAAACATGTTTTAAAGTGTCAACTAAAAGGTTGGTGAGTTCATTAGTTTATCATAATCATTTATTTTCATCATTTTAATATACCACAAGATTTTCATTTCCATTTCTCATAAATATATGTCACATGCATAGAGACAAAAATAATCATTCATATGGATTGAACACCTGGTAACCGACATTAATAAGATGCATATAGAATATCCTCATCATTCCAGGACAACTTCGGACATGATAAATTTGCCATCATTCCGGGAAAACATCGGACATGATAAATTCGCCATCATTCCGGGAAAACATCGGACATGATAAAAAGGGCACATTCGATTTCAATAATTCAACCATAGAATGTAGTTTCGATTACTTGTGTCTATTTCGTAAAACAGTTATAAAAGTATTTCATGTATTCGTAGTTCAAAATATATTTCAAAAGCATTTAACAAAACAGTTATAAAACAGCGCATGTATTCTCAGTCCCAAAAATGTAAAGAGTAAAAGGGAATCAAATGAACTCACTATACTGTATTTTGTAGTAAAAATACATATGATGACATTGAACAACGCAGGGTTGGCCTTGGATTCACGAACCTATATTATTCATATATATATATATATATATATATTAAAACATATAATCGTAAATGAACAAATTTATCTATTATATCTTTAATTTATATATTATGTATGTTTAATTTGTGTATATATTCATAACGGTTAATATTTATATAATTATATTAATATATCTATATTTATATACATAATGGTTTAATGCTATATTTAAAAATTGATAGTTTGTTATTTGTATTATTTATATAAATAATATTAATAGGTTTGATATATATAGTTATGTGAAATTTTAATATAATTATAATATATGTAACAAGTATATTTTATGTACAAAATATTTAACTGTTTAAAAGGTAGTTTTTGATATTAATCATGATAATACTAATAATCATATTAATTAATAATTAAACTTATTTGTGATAATAATATTAGTAATAACAATAATAATAATAATAATAATAATAATAATAATAATAATAATAATAATAATAATAATAATAATAATAATAATTGGTAACTAATACTTATATTAGTAATAATAATAGTAATAACTAATATTCATAATACTTATTATTAATAATACTAATAATAATAATAATTCTAATACTTAAATGATAATAATAATAATAATAATAATAATAATAACAATAATGATATGTGTACTAATAACAATAATAATAATAATAATACTTAAATGATAAAATTAATAATAATGAATATATTAATAATATTTATAAGACTAATAATAATAATAATAATAATAATAATAATAATAATAATGGTTATAATACTTATAATTATGATAATACTAATAATAATACTTATAATACCAATAATAACAATGATAATAAATATAATAATAATTGTAATCATAATAATAATATTAGTAATAATAAAAATAATAATAATAAATTTGAAAATGAAAACTCCCTTAAAAGTTAGCTTGTAAAAATAAATGTCCGCAACGGGACTCGAACCCACGACCTCTCGTCTAACCATTTCCTTCCCACGCTACTGACCCATTAGAGCATATTCATTTTTTTAACTCTCGATTATTTATTAATTATGTATAAATCTGTTTATTATTATCCTCACCATCTATATTATTATCTTCATTCTTTAACAATCATCAATATCATCATCGTTCGTTATCAATCTAGTACCACCATAGTCATACCCACAGTATCGTTATCATCATACTGAATTTCATCATTCTCGATCAACCATCATCGCCATGAAATCATGACTTAATCATCATCATCAATCATTATTGCCATGAAATCATAACTTAATCCTAATCACAAACCTAATCATATCATAACTTAATCATCTTCATTCATCATCGTTATGGAATCATCTATGCAATCATCATTATCATTACCGTAACCCTCATCATCATTTTTACATCGTTATCATCATTCATTATCACGATATCATTGAAGCTATCATCATCACTCAATCATTCGTTATCATGATCATCTAATACATCATCACGTTTTAACCTTTATCCATTATCATCGTCGTTAGTTTGGGGTTTTAAACAGAGAACATGCAAAGCCCAACTAAGTGATTTGATCTTGGCCCAACCATTCATGATTAATTATACGGCCCAAGTGGAAAGTCCACTTAACTAATAGTCCACTTCGAAATTCAATTTAATAACCGGCTGTTTTTCCTTAACAATTAAAAAGGTTTTCTAGTTGCCTACCCTACCACGAAGCTATAGACAAAATTTCATGTTAACTAATTCAAAGTCCAATACGTCTTTCTTTATATTCGTTATTGGTTTTGTGGGGCTACTAGCTTGATGTATGTCGGCCACAAAGAAAAGGAAAATATCACTTATTATCAGCTTCAACAATTTTCTGTGTGTGGTTTTCGATCATAAAAAAATACGTATAGCAATTGCAATAATCATACCGTATCAGATGTTGTTGGTGTTTGATGATGACAGAAACAAAAATAGAAATAATAGCCGCCGTATTTGTAGCTGTAGTTCGACAAACATGAATGGTGTTAAATGACAGGAACTTTAATAGTGATCATGGTGTCGGTTTAGTGATGATGAATGATAGTTGTTGTGATGTGTGTCGAACCAAAACAGAAGGAAGTAATCAGTAAAATAATTGGTTCGGTTTGCAGGTTTGGGATTCGAATGAGGCAGGATAAATATACATGTAAGTCTCAATTTAGTTTGGGAAAAAGGAGAGATGAGAGAGAGGGATTGAGATGGTTGTTCATAAAGTGATTGAAGTGATGGTGCTCATAGCTGAAACAGAAACACAGATGACGTGATGGTGGTGATGGGTTTCAAAGTGATGGCAGTTTATGATGGTATTGAGGTAGAAGATGGTGGTGATAGTGATGGAAGGTGATGAAGGTAGTTCATGGTTTCAAAGTACTCGATTAATCAGAAGGCTTGGCAAGAATGATGACGGTTGTGGTGATGACCAATATGGTCCGTGGTGGTTGTTTCGTAGTCGTTGATGATGGATTAAGGTGATGGAGTTGTTCTTAGTGACAAGTAGACACAGACCGAATCGATCATACATCAAAGGTGTGAGTTGTGGTGGTTAGTTGAATAGAAAACAGAAACGTGAATCATAGCAGCGGCAGGAAGATGAGTAGGTCGCTTGTTTTATGGTTTCATGGTGGTCGCTTGATGGGTTGTCGTGGTGAGTATTTATCAATCAAAAATATGTTACAGCAGCAGTGGTGGTGATCGTTTAGAGTGAGAGTGGTGATCATGAATTGAAGATGGTGAAAGATAGATTAGTGGGTTGTGTTTCTCTACACTTGTGTATATGTATATATAATATTAGTTATAGATAATAGGATAAAATAATACATTTAATAATAATAAACCAAATCACAAACGTGATTTTTAAACAGAAAGCAGCCATCAAATGAAAATATATACCGACAGTTTTCACGGGGTGTGTTCATTGCTAAACAGTTACGGATAATTTAATTCAGAAAAATCACATATTTTAAAATTAAGTCCATTTATTTATTTCAGTCATTACCTGTTTGAAACCTGATCAAAAAGATTCTATAATTATTTCTTTTCTGTTCCAATTTATATGTACGGAGTACAAAAACTTAGATTGAAAAGGTAATATATATATATATATATATATATCAAAACTACTATATTTTTAATCAAATTTTGGAACAACTTTTATTTTAAAACTTCATATATATATATATATATATATATATATATATATATATATATATATATATATATATATATATATATATATATATATATATATATATATATATATATATATATATATATATATATATATATATATATATATATATATATATATATATTAGACCTATTTTAAAAATAATTAAACGTCAACCGAAAGTTACGGACATTTACCATTTAAGCTCAAAATTAATTATATTTAATATACACTATGTATATATATAAACAGTTTTAAATAACAAAATTTACTACGCACATAAATATATATTAAATAATTACAATATATATATATATATATATTATATATATATATATATATATATATATATACAAGAAATATACATATAAAATAATAGTTTTTATTACAATGTATTTTTATTGTACATATTTATTTATAACAATAAATGTATATACAATAGTTTATTAATGTTCATGTTATATTATACATATATTTATATATACACATATTTATATATATCCACATATTTACAAGCAATGGTTCGTGAATCATCGGGAGCAGTCGAAGGTCAATTGAATATATGAACATCGTTTCAAAATTTTCTGGACTCAACATTACATACTTTTCTTATCGTATCGAAATCATATAAAGATTAGGTTTAAATTTAGTCGGAAATTTCCGGGTCGTCACAATTTATAGCCTTTTTAAAACCGCTACGCCTTCGTAACGTTGTGCTGAAATTTCTGACCTACTCGCACTTAAACCGTCGCCACGGTCAAACGAAGATGAGTTAGGTTCTGAAAATTTGTCAATGGTTAGAGGACTCACATACGGAGCCATGGCCACTGACTACGCGTCTTTTCGATTTGTATAGAGGTCGTAACAGCTGTCCAAAATCAGCCTTTTATTTCAATCTCTATTCTTGTTAAACTTACTTTAGCTTTGATGAATGATGATGATGATGACACTTAAACTTTATTTATGCACTTTTAAACTTATGGGGACAACATACTGACCTAGTGACCTTTGACTTAGGTTGACGACCTTTCGGACCGACTTACTACTTGCATACGTTTCATATCAACTTTTACTGCTTATTCTGAAATGTCCCGTTCTTATTGATTAAAAACGTTCCATATTAATTGATTTCGTTGCGAGGTTTTGACCTCTATATGAGACGTTTTTCAAAGACTGCATTCATTTTTAAAACAAACCATAACCTTTATTTCATCAATAAAGGTTTAAAAAGCTTTACGTAGATTATCAAATAATGATAATCTAAAATATCCTGTTTACACACGACCATTACATAATGGTTTACAATACAAATATGTTACAACAAAATAAGTTTCTTGAATGCAGTTTTTACACAATGTCATACAAGCATGGACTCCAAATCTCGTCCTTATTTAAGTATGCGACAGCGGAAGCTCTTAATAATCACCTGAGAATAAACATGCTTAAAACGTCAACAAAAATGTTGGTGAGTTATAGGTTTAACCTATATATATATATATATCAAATCATAATAATAGACCACAAGATTTCATATTTCAATACACATCCCATACATAGAGATAAAAATCATTCATATGGTGAACACCTGGTAACCGACATTAACAAGATGCATATATAAGAATATCCCCATCATTCTGGGACACCCTTCGGATATGATATAAATTTCGAAGTACTAAAGCATTCGGTACTTTGGATGGGGTTTGTTAGACCCAATAGATCTATCTTTAGGATTCGCGTCAATTAGGGTGTCTGTTCCCTAATTCTTAGATTACCATACTTAATATAAAGGGGCATATTCGATTTCGATAATTCAACCATAGAATGTAGTTTCACGTACTTGTGTCTATTTTGTAAATCATTTATAAAACCTGCATGTATTCTCATCCCAAAATATTAGATTTTAAAAGTGGGACTATAACTCACTTTCACAGATTTTTACTTCGTCGAGAAGTAAGACTTGGCCACTGTTGATTCACGAACCTATAACAATATATACATATATATTAAAGTATGTTCAAAATATATTTACAACACTTTTAATATATTTTGATGTTTTAAGTTTATTAAGTCAGCTGTCCTCGTTAGTAACCTACAACTAGTTGTCCACAGTTAGATGTACAGAAATAAATCAATAAATATTATCTTGAATCAATCCACGACCCAGTGTATACGTATCTCAGTATTGATCACAACTCAAACTATATATATTTTGGAATCAATCTCAACCCTGTATAGCTAACTCCAACATTCACATATAGAGTGTCTATGGTTGTTCCGAAATATATATAGATGTGTCGACATGATAGGTCGAAACATTGTATACGTGTCTATGGTATCTCAAGATTACATAATATACAATACAAGTTGATTAAGTTATGGTTGGAATAGATTTGTTACCAATTTTCACGTAGCTAAAATGAGAAAAATTATCCAATCTTGTTTTACCCATAACTTCTTCATTTTAAATCCGTTTTGAATGAATCAAATTGCTATGGTTTCATATTGAACTGTATTTTATGAATCTAAACAGGAAAAGTATAGGTTTATAGTCGAAAAAATAAGTTACAAGTCGTTTTTGTAAAGGTAGTCATTTCAGTCGAAAGAACGACGTCTAGATGACCATTTTAGAAAACATACTTCCACTTTGAGTTTAACCATAATTTTTGGATATAGTTTCATGTTCATAATAAAAATAATTTTCTCAGAATAACAACTTTTAAATCAAAGTTTATCATAGTTTTTAATTAACTAACCCAAAACAGCCCGCGGTGTTACTAGGACGGCGTAAATCCGGTTTTACGGTGTTTTTCGTGTTTCCAGGTTTTAAATCATTAAGTTAGTATATCATATAGATATAGAACATGTGTTTAGTTAATTTTAAAAGTCAAGTTAGAAGGATTAACTTTTGTTTGCGAACAAGTTTAGAATTAACTAAACTATGTTCTAGTGATTACGAGTTTAAACTTTCGAATAAGATAGTTTTATATATATGAATCGAATGATGTTATGAACATCATTACTACCTAAAGTTTAGTAGGTAAACCTACTAGAAGTGACAAGAAATGATCTAGCTTCAAAGGATCTTGGATGGCTTGAAAGTTCTTGAAGTAGGATCATGACACAAAAACAAGTTCAAGTAAGATTTTTGCTCGAATTAAGATAGTTTATAGTTATAGAAATTGAATCAAAGTTTGAATATGAATATTACCTTGAATAAGAAAGATAACCTACTGTATATAAAAAAGGTTTCTTGATCTTAGATGATTACTTGGAATGGATTAGAAAGCTTGGAAGTAAATTAGTAAACTTGAAGGGATTTTTGAAGTATTCTTGAAGTGTTCTTCCTATGATGATTATAGCTTGATTCTTGAAGTGATTTTTGATGAAGATGATGATTAACTACTGGAAAAATACGTTCATAATAGTGTGGGTGTGTTGAGAGAGAATTAGAAAGAGATTTGGAAGTGAAATGGAGTGAATGATGAGTGTTAATTGGTGAGTGGTGAGTGGGGTTAAAAGGAGTTCTAGTTAGTTGACTAGCTCATGGTAGAAGTTAAAATTGATTAGTCATACATGACATAATCAAGAGTGGAATCCCATGCTAGTTCCTATTGGTATATACCCATAGTAAGTACGTTTTGAAGCTGTGTATAATACGGGTAAGAATACGACTAGAATTCTTGATGAAAGAAAAGAATGGGAAAGTAACTGTAACCATTTTCGTTAAGTATGAGTGTTTTGATATATGTCTTGAAGTCTTCCAAAAGTATTTTAATACATCTAAATACACTACATGTATATACATTTTAACGGAGTCCTTAAGCCATCGTTAGTCGTTACATGTAAGTGTTGTTTTGAAACCTTTAAGTTAACGATCTCAATTAATATTGTTAACCCATTGTTTATTATATCTAATGAGATGTTAAATTATTATATTATCATGATATTATGATATATTAATATATCTTAATATGATATATATACATTTAAATGTCGTTACAACGATAATCGTTACATATATGTCTCGTTTCGAAATCCTTAAGTTAGTAGTCTTGTTTATATGTATATAACTCATTGTTAATATACTTATGGAGATACTTACTTATCATAATCTCATGTTAACCATATGTATATCCATATATATATCATCATGTCGTTTTTACAAGTTTTAACGTTCGTGAATCGCCGGTCAACTTGGGTGGTCAATTGTCTATATGAAACATATTTCAATTAATCAAGTCTTAACAAGTTTGATTGCTTAACATGTTGGAAACATTTAATCATGTAAATATCAATCTCAATTAATATATATAAACATGGAAAAGTTCGGGTCACTACAGTACCTACCTGTTAAATAAATTTCGTCCCGAAATTTTAAGCTGTTGAAGGTGTTGACGAATCTTCTGGAAATAGATGCGGGTATTTCTTCTTCATCTGATCTTCACGCTCCCAGGTGAACTCGGGTCCTCTACGAGCATTCCATCGAACCTTAACAATTGGTATCTTGTTTTGCTTAAGTCTTTTAACCTCACGATCCATTATTTCGACGGGTTCTTCGATGAATTGGAGTTTTTCGTTGATTTGGATTTCATCTAACGGAATAGTGAGATCTTCTTTAGCAAAACATTTCTTCAAATTCGAGACGTGGAAAGTGTTATGTACAGCCGCGAGTTGTTGAGGTAACTCAAGTCGGTAAGCTACTGGTCCGACACGATCAATAATCTTGAATGGTCCAATATACCTTGGATTTAATTTCCCTCGTTTACCAAATCGAACAACGCCTTTCCAAGGTGCAACTTTAAGCATAACCATCTCTCCAATTTCAAATTCTATATCTTTTCTTTTAATGTCAGCGTAGCTCTTTTGTCGACTTTGGGCGGTTTTCAACCGTTGTTGAATTTGGATGATCTTCTCGGTAGTTTCTTGTATAATCTCTGGACCCGTAATCTGTCTATCCCCCACTTCACTCCAACAAATCGGAGACCTATACTTTCTACCATAAAGTGCTTCAAACGGCGCCATCTCAATGCTTGAATGGTAGCTGTTGTTGTAGGAAAATTCTGCTAACGGTAGATGTCGATCCCAACTGTTTCCGAAATCAATAACACATGCTCGTAGCATGTCTTCAAGCGTTTGTATCGTCCTTTCGCTCTGCCCATCAGTTTGTGGATGATAGGCAGTACTCATGTCTAGACGAGTTCCTAATGCTTGCTGTAATGTCTGCCAGAATCTTGAAATAAATCTGCCATCCCTATCAGAGATAATAGAGATTGGTATTCCATGTCTGGAGATGACTTCCTTCAAATACAGTCGTGCTAACTTCTCCATCTTGTCATCTTCTCTTATTGGCAGAAAGTGTGCTGATTTGGTGAGACGATCAACTATTACCCAAATAGTATCAAAACCACTTGCAGTCCTTGGCAATTTAGTGATGAAATCCATGGTAATGTTTTCCCATTTCCATTCTGGGATTTCGGGTTGTTGAAGTAGACCTGATGGTTTCTGATGCTCAGCTTTGACCTTAGAACACGTCAAACATTCTCCTACATATTTAGCAACATCGGCTTTCATACCCGGCCACCAAAAATGTTTCTTGAGATCCTTGTACATCTTCCCCGTTCCAGGATGTATTGAGTATCTGGTTTTATGAGCTTCTCTAAGTACCATTTCTCTCATATCTCCAAATTTTGGTACCCAAATCCTTTCAGCCCTATACCGGGTTCCGTCTTCCCGAATATTAAGATGCTTCTCCGATCCTTTGGGTATTTCATCCTTTAAATTTTCTTCTTTTAAAACTCCTTGTTGCGCCTCCTTTATTTGAGTAGTAAGGTTATTATGAATCATTATATTCATAGATTTTACTCGAATGGGTTCTCTGTCCTTCCTGCTCAAGGCATCGGCTACCACATTTGCCTTTCCCGGGTGGTAACGAATCTCAAAGTCGTAATCATTCAATAATTCAATCCACCTACGCTGCCTCATATTCAGTTGTTTCTGATTAAATATGTGTTGAAGACTTTTGTGGTCGGTATATATAATACTTTTGACCCCATATAAGTAGTGCCTCCAAGTCTTTAATGCAAAAACAACCGCGCCTAATTCCAAATCATGCGTCGTATAATTTTGTTCGTGAATCTTCAATTGTCTAGACGCATAAGCAATCACCTTCGTTCGTTGCATTAATACACAACCGAGACCTTGCTTTGAAGCGTCACAATAAATCACAAAATCATCATTCCCTTCAGGCAATGACAATATAGGTGCCGTAGTTAGCTTTTTCTTCAATAATTGAAACGCTTTCTCTTGTTCATCATTCCATTCAAATTTCTTCCCTTTATGCGTTAATGCAGTCAAGGGTTTTGCTATTCTGGAAAAGTCTTGGATGAACCTTCTGTAGTAACCAGCTAGTCCTAAAAACTGGCGTATGTGTTTCGGAGTTTTCGGGGTTTCCCACTTTTCAACAGTTTCTATCTTTGCCGGATCCACCTTAATACCTTCTTTGTTCACTATGTGACCGAGGAATTGAACTTCTTCCAACCAAAATGCACACTTTGAAAACTTAGCGTACAATTCTTCCTTCCTCAATACTTCTAACACCTTTCTCAAATGTTCACCATGTTCTTGGTCATTCTTTGAGTAAATAAGTATGTCATCAATGAAAACAATGACAAACTTGTCAAGGTATGGTCCACACACTCGGTTCATAAGGTCCATGAACACAGCTGGTGCATTAGTTAAACCAAACGTCATGACCATAAACTCGTAATGACCGTAACGTGTTCTGAAAGCAGTCTTTGGAATATCATCTTCTTTCACCCGCATTTGATGATACCCGGAACGTAAGTCAATCTTTGAATAAACAGACGAGCCTTGTAGTTGATCAAATAAGTCATCGATTCTCGGTAGTGGGTAGCGGTTCTTGATGGTAAGTTTGTTCAACTCTCGGTAGTCGATACACAACCTGAATGTACCATCTTTCTTCTTGACAAACAAAACAGGAGCTCCCCACGGTGATGTGCTTGGTCGAATGAAACCACGCTCTAAAAGTTCTTGTAATTGGCTTTGTAGTTCTTTCATCTCGCTGGGTGCGAGTCTGTAAGGAGCACGAGCTATTGGTGCAGCTCCTGGTACAAGATCAATTTGAAATTCAACGGATCGATGTGGGGGTAATCCCGGTAATTCTTTCGAAAATACATCAGGAAATTCTTTTGCGACGGGAACATCATTGATGCTCTTTTCTTCAGTTTGTACTTTCTCGACGTGTGCTAGAACAGCATAGCAACCTTTTCTTATTAGTTTTTGTGCCTTCAGATTACTAATAAGATGTAGCTTCGTGTTGCCCTTTTCTCCGTACACCATTAAGGGTTTTCCTTTTTCTCGTATAATGCGAATTGCATTTTTGTAACAAACGATCTCTGCTTTCACTTCTTTCAACCAGTCCATACCGATTATCACATCAAAACTCCCTAACTCTACTGGTATCAAATCAATCTTAAATGTTTCGCTAACCAGTTTAATTTCTCGATTCCGACATATATTATCTGCTGAAATTAATTTACCATTTGCTAATTCGAGTAAAAATTTACTATCCAAAGGCGTCAATGGACAACTTAATTTAGCACAAAAATCTCTACTCATATAGCTTCTATCCGCACCCGAATCAAATAAAACGTAAGCAGATTTATTGTCAATAAGAAACGTACCCGTAACAAGCTCCGGGTCTTCCTGTGCCTCTGCCGCATTAATATTGAAAACTCTTCCGCGGCCTTGTCCATTCGTGTTCTCCTGGTTCGGGCAATTTCTAATAATGTGGCCCGGTTTTCCACATTTATAACAAACTACATTGGCATAACTTGCTCCGACACTACTTGATCCGCCATTACTCGTTCCGACACCATTTGTTCCTTTCGTTCTGTTAACCCCTGGTCCGTAGACATCACACTTCGCCGCGCTATGACCATTTCTTTTACACTTGTTGCAAAATTTGGTGCAGAACCCCGAGTGATACTTTTCACACCTTTGGTATAGCTGCTTCTGATTGTTGTTGTTGTTGCGGTTATTATTGTTGTTAAGATGATTGTTGTAGTTGCTGTTGTTGTTGTTGTTGTTGTTGTTGTTGTTGGGCCGTTTGTTGTAGTTGCGATTGATGTTGCGATTGTTAGGATAGTTGTTACGATTATTGTTATAATTGCTGTTGTTGTTGTATTGGTGATTCTTATCACCGTTTTCCTCCCACTTTCTTTTGACTTGCTTCACATTGGCCTCTTCAGCAGTCTGTTCTTTAATTCTTTCTTCAATCTGGTTTACTAGTTTGTGAGCCATTCTACATGCCTGTTGTATGGAGGCGGGCTCGTGTGAACTTATATCTTCTTGGATTCTTTCTGGTAATCCTTTCACAAACGCGTCGATCTTCTCTTCCTCATCTTCGAATGCTCCCGGACACAATAGGCACAATTCTGTGAATCGTCTTTCGTACGTGGTAATATAAAATCCTTGGGTTCGTAACCCTCTAAGTTCTGTCTTGAGCTTATTGACCTCGGTTCTGGGACGGTACTTCTCGTTCATCAAGTGCTTGAATGCTGACCACGGTAGTGCGTACGCATCGTCTTGTCCCACTTGCTCTAGATAGGTATTCCACCATGTTAACGCAAAACCTGTGAAGGTATGCGTAGCGTACTTCACTTTGTCCTCTTCAGTACACTTACTTATGGCAAACACCGATTCAACCTTCTCGGTCCACCGTTTCAATCCGATCGGTCCTTCGGTTCCATCAAATTCCAAAGGTTTGCAGGCAGTGAATTCTTTGTAGGTGCATCCTACACGATTTCCTGTACTGCTAGATCCAAGGTTATTGTTGGTATGTAGCGCAGCCTGTACTGCGGCTATGTTTGAAGCTAGAAAAGTACGGAATTCCTCTTCATTCATATTCACGGTGTGTCGAGTAGTCGGTGCCATTTCCTTCAAAATAGTCAAATGGAACAAGTTAATCATACAGAATATTAAGAGTAGTTAATAGTATTTCGTAGCATAATATGAACTCATTTATAAAAGCTTTTTCTTCATATTAGCGTTTTATAAATTTAAATTCGGGTAGTACCTACCCGTTAAGTTCATACTTAGTAGCTAATATACAATTCAACTACTACAATTCTATATGAAAAACTGATTATAATAATATTTCGCGTTCAAACTTTTATACAATATTTTACAAACTTACAATACCGCTTATTTTACATAAAGCATGAAATATAGCACACAATAACTTTGATACAAGATAGTTGTGAAGATAATTCTAGCTAGTACACAAGTCGTTCAGCAAAGGCAATAAAGACACGTAATTCATACGTCCAGAAACAAGTCATGCATTCTGGTTTTACTAGGACTACTTCCCATCCTTGGTCTTGTGGAACATAACCGTTATGGTCGTTGATAAGACATCGTGTTGTAACGTCGTCAAAGGGACGAGGGTTACGTAATGTCCAACAGTCTCGTAACAATCTAAAAACCTCATTTCTTACCCCAATTACCGACTCCGTCACTTGTGGGAACGTTTTGTTTAATAGTTGTAGCCCGATGTTCTTGTTCTCACTTTGGTGAGAAGCGAACATTACTAATCCGTAAGCATAACATGCTTCTTTATGTTGCATGTTAGCCGCTTTTTCTAAATCACGAAGTCCAATATTCGGATATATTGAGTCAAAATAATTTCTTAACCCATTGCGTAAAATAGCATTTGGGTTCCCCGCAATATATGCGTCAAAGTAAACACATCGTAACTTATGGATTTTCCAATGTGATATCCCCCATCTTTCGAACGAAAGCCTTTTATAAACCAAGGCATTCTTGGAACGTTCTTCGAATGTCTTACAAACTGATCTCGCCTTAAATAGTTGTGCCGAAGAATTCTGACCGACTCTAGACAAGATTTCATCAATCATGTCTCCGGGTAGGTCTCTTAAAATATTGGGTTGTCTATCCATTTTGTGTTTTTATACTGTAAAATAGACAAGAGTTAGATAAAAAAAAATACTTATTAATACAAGCAATTTTTACATATATCATAAAGCATAAGCACACTATATTACATATATTACACCACACGAATACAACTATCTTATTCTGACTCGCTTGTTTCTTCTTCTTCGGTTTTGGTTCGTTTTGCCAAGTTTCTAGGGATATATGATGTTCCCCTAATACGAGCCGTCGTGATCCACATTGGTTTAGAAAAACCTGGTGGTTTAGAGGTTCCCGGGTCATTGTTACAACTTAAGGACTTCGGAGGTTGACGATACATATAAAGTTCATCGGGGTTGGAATTAGATTTCTCTATTTTTATGCCCTTTCCTTTATTATTTTCTTTTGACTTTTTAAATTCAGTTGGGGTAATTTCTATAACATCATCGGAATTCTCGTCGGAATCCGATTCATCGGAGAATTGGTAATCCTCCCAATATTTTGCTTCCTTGGCGGAAATACCATTGACCATAATTAACCTTGGTCGGTTGGTTGAGGATTTTCTTTTACTTAACCGTTTTATTATTTCCCCCACCGGTTCTATTTCTTCTTCCGGTTCCGATTCTTCTTCCGGTTCCGATTCTTCTTCCGGTTCTGACTCTTCTTCCGGTTCCTCTTCGGGAACTTGTGAATCAGTCCACGAATCATTCCAATTTACATTTGACTCTTCATTATTATTAGGTGAGTTAATGGGACTTGTTCAAGAGGTAGACATCTATCACATAATATCAAACGCGTTAAGAGATTAATATATCACATAATATTCACATGTTAAAAATATATAGTTTCCAACAAAATTTGTTAAGCAATCATTTTTCAAGTAAACACGGTCGAAATCCAGACTCACTAATGCATCCTAACAAACTAGATAAGACACACTAATGCAAAATTCTGGTTCTCTAAGACTAACGCTCGGATACCAACTGAAATGTCCCGTTCTTATTGATTAAAAACGTTCCATATTAATTGATTTCGTTGCGAGGTTTTGACCTCTATATGAGACGTTTTTCAAAGACTGCATTCATTTTTAAAACAAACCATAACCTTTATTTCATCAATAAAGGTTTAAAAAGCTTTACGTAGATTATCAAATAATGATAATCTAAAATATCCTGTTTACACACGACCATTACATAATGGTTTACAATACAAATATGTTACAACAAAATAAGTTTCTTGAATGCAGTTTTTACACAATGTCATACAAGCATGGACTCCAAATCTCGTCCTTATTTAAGTATGCGACAGCGGAAGCTCTTAATAATCACCTGAGAATAAACATGCTTAAAATGTCAACAAAAATGTTGGTGAGTTATAGGTTTAACCTATATATATATATATATCAAATCATAATAATAGACCACAAGATTTCATATTTCAATACACATCCCATACATAGAGATAAAAATCATTCATATGGTGAACACCTGGTAACCGACATTAACAAGATGCATATATAAGAATATCCCCATCATTCCGGGACACCCTTCGGATATGATATAAATTTCGAAGTACTAAAGCATCCGGTACTTTGGATGGGGTTTGTTAGACCCAATAGATCTATCTTTAGGATTCGCGTCAATTAGGGTGTCTGTTCCCTAATTCTTAGATTACCAGACTTAATATAAAGGGGCATATTCGATTTCGATAATTCAACCATAGAATGTAGTTTCACGTACTTGTGTCTATTTTGTAAATCATTTATAAAACCTGCATGTATTCTCATCCCAAAATATTAGATTTTAAAAGTGGGACTATAACTCACTTTCACAGATTTTTACTTCGTCGAGAAGTAAGACTTGGCCACTGTTGATTCACGAACCTATAACAATATATACATATATATTAAAGTATGTTCAAAATATATTTACAACACTTTTAATATATTTTGATGTTTTAAGTTTATTAAGTCAGCTGTCCTCGTTAGTAACCTACAACTAGTTGTCCACAGTTAGATGTACAGAAATAAATCAATAAATATTATCTTGAATCAATCCACGGCCCAGTGTATACGTATCTCAGTATTGATCACAACTCAAACTATATATATTTTGGAATCAACCTCAACCCTGTATAGCTAACTCCAACATTCACATATAGAGTGTCTATGGTTGTTCCGAAATATATATAGATGTGTCGACATGATAGGTCGAAACATTGTATACGTGTCTATGGTATCTCAAGATTACATAATATACAATACAAGTTGATTAAGTTATGGTTGGAATAGATTTGTTACCAATTTTCACGTAGCTAAAATGAGAAAAATTATCCAATCTTGTTTTACCCATAACTTCTTCATTTTAAATCCGTTTTGAATGAATCAAATTGCTATGGTTTCATATTGAACTGTATTTTATGAATCTAAACAGGAAAAGTATAGGTTTATAGTCGAAAAAATAAGTTACAAGTCGTTTTTGTAAAGGTAGTCATTTCAGTCGAAAGAACGACGTCTAGATGACCATTTTAGAAAACATACTTCCACTTTGAGTTTAACCATAATTTTTGGATATAGTTTCATGTTCATAATAAAAATCATTTTCTCAGAATAACAACTTTTAAATCAAAGTTTATCATAGTTTTTAATTAACTAACCCAAAACAGCCCGCGGTGTTACTACGACGGCGTAAATCCGGTTTTACGGTGTTTTTCGTGTTTCCAGGTTTTAAATCATTAAGTTAGTATATCATATAGATATAGAACATGTGTTTAGTTAATTTTAAAAGTCAAGTTAGAAGGATTAACTTTTGTTTGCGAACAAGTTTAGAATTAACTAAACTATGTTCTAGTGATTACGAGTTTAAACTTTCGAATAAGATAGTTTTATATATATGAATCGAATGATGTTATGAACATCATTACTACCTCAAGTTTAGTAGGTAAACCTACTGGAAGTGACAAGAAATGATCTAGCTTCAAAGGATCTTGGATGGCTTGAAAGTTCTTGAAGTAGGATCATGACACAAAAACAAGTTCAAGTAAGATTTTTGCTCGAATTAAGATAGTTTATAGTTATAGAAATTGAATCAAAGTTTGAATATGAATATTACCTTGAATAAGAAAGATAACCTACTGTATATAACAAAGGTTTCTTGATCTTAGATGATTACTTGGAATGGATTAGAAAGCTTGGAAGTAAATTAGTAAACTTGAAGGGATTTTTGAAGTATTCTTGAAGTGTTCTTCCTATGATGATTATAGCTTGATTCTTGAAGTGATTTTTGATGAAGATGATGATTAACTACTGGAAAAATACGTTCATAATAGTGTGGGTGTGTTGAGAGAGAATTAGAAAGAGATTTGGAAGTGAAATGGAGTGAATGATGAGTGTTAATTGGTGAGTGGTGAGTGGGGTTAAAAGGAGTTCTAGTTAGTTGACTAGCTCATGGTAGAAGTTAAAATTGATTAGTCATACATGACATAATCAAGAGTGGAATCCCATGCTAGTTCCTATTGGTATATACCCATAGTAAGTACGTTTTGAAGCTGTGTATAATACGGGTAAGAATACGACTAGAATTCTTGATGAAAGAAAAGAATGGGAAAGTAACTGTAACCATTTTCGTTAAGTATGAGTGTTTTGATATATGTCTTGAAGTCTTCCAAAAGTATTTTAATACATCTAAATACACTACATGTATATACATTTTAACGGAGTCCTTAAGTCATCGTTAGTCGTTACATGTAAGTGTTGTTTTGAAACCTTTAAGTTAACGATCTCAATTAATATTGTTAACCCATTGTTTATTATATCTAATGAGATGTTAAATTATTATATTATCATGATATTATGATATATTAATATATCTTAATATGATATATATACATTTAAATGTCGTTACAACGATAATCGTTACATATATGTCTCGTTTCGAAATCCTTAAGTTAGTAGTCTTGTTTATATGTATATAACTCATTGTTAATATACTTATGGAGATACTTACTTATCATAATCTCATGTTAACCATATGTATATCCATATATATATCATCATGTCGTTTTTACAAGTTTTAACGTTCGTGAATCGCCGGTCAACTTGGGTGGTCAATTGTCTATATGAAACATATTTCAATTAATCAAGTCTTAACAAGTTTGATTGCTTAACATGTTGGAAACATTTAATCATGTAAATATCAATCTCAATTAATATATATAAACATGGAAAAGTTCGGGTCACTACATATTCACTGTGAGTTATAGCATCCCTTATTACTTTTTAATATTTTTGGGACTGAGAATACATGCGTTTTTTACGTTTTACATATTAGACACGAGTACTTAAACTTTACATATGTGTGGGTAACATAACGGCACAAAGATTCCCCTTAGCTCGGTAACGTTTAATCATTGGTTTCCTAACCGTGAACGCGAATCTTAGATATGGATCCATAGGGTTTGACATCCCCACTCGGGCTAGTCGCGCTAGCATTCAACGGGTGTTTAATACTTCGAGGACAAACGCACTAGCCAAGTGCACTTTTAGGGGGTGATATACATACGTTAAGTCTAGTTACCGGGTGCCCACGGTTAAGCATATACTTTATCATACTATTTTGAAACGCTGTTTGAAGCACTGAAATCTGGTCTACATTACTTTACTGATTACAAACAAACTATAGCTCACCAACATTCGTGTTGACTTTTTAAGCGTGTATTTCTCAGGTGCTTAGACGTTGTTGCTTCCGCTGTTAGACTTGTTGTCTTGGTGTTATAGACTTGCTGTTATGGACCTGCTGTGTTAGATTTCCGCTGCATTACTTAGAGATGTCTCAATCATGAAACTTTTATTTTGCATTCGTAACTTATGTTATTTTCAACCAATAGCTTTGTAACGACCTTTGGGTCACATACTTATGTTAACGCTTCTATTCATAGGAAACACGTTATTTTTTGTAAAACGCTATCTTTTTATGAATGCAAAAGTGGTTTTCAAACAGCATATAATGTTTGACCTTGTAATGATCATGTCGTTGATGAACCGTACACGATGGTTTTGTACGGGGCATCACATTATCTAAGCAAAGTATTGAAGTCTCATTTTCTTTTTACCTTGTATTACGATTTACGTTCAAAGTGCCATTGTTATATAATTTATTATTTTTGTATTGCAATTCGTTAAATTTTCCACGAATATGGAGTTAAATCAGATGAAATCTCTCAACCAATTTAAATATATAGCAAAAATAAAAACATGCACATTGGTACATTGAAAGTAAATCGTAATATGAGGTTGAATGTTAAAAAGATGAGCCATTGATAGGTAGTCAACAGATAGATCTCGAGAAAATACACGGTTTCACAAATAAATAATGACTAAATCGGAATTAAGAATCAAAAGATAAAACATTTCAAGTTTAGAGGCCGAGATTTGAAAATCAGGTCATAAGCAAATTGTTTGCTAATAGGTGTATCCGACTTTTGTCCCTACTAGTCGAGTCGTAAAGCAATTGAAAATGAGCGTAACCGAAATTTGGCGGGTCATGATCGAGAAATTTCTTATTACAATCGAAAATTTCAAGACATGACCATATGCAAATGATTTGTGTCTTAAAATTATAATTCGCTTTCGCAAAGAATAACTATTAAGAATCATAAAACTTCTCAATTTACACTCATTTATTAGACCATTAGTCATGCGACAATGCAGGGTCGTGGAAAATCCATGTGGCAAGTTGAAACGTCAACAACGTTCCTTATGTACGTTGTTGGGCATAAGTTTTAAGGGCGTGGAATATGTTTCAACGAGGAAGAAGAGGGGCGTTTTTGTATATTATATATGTTTTTTTTTTTTTTTTTTTTTCTTTTGCCTCATTTTTCATCACATTCTCAATCAACTTTCATACATTCACAAATCACCCACTAATTACATCTTTCCACCACCTATTGTCCGCACAATAACTCTTTTTTACAATCTTACCGCATCTTACTATAACCCCACAACCTTCACCACAATCTTCTTCCACATAACTAGTGGTATTACTATCATTAATTTACATGTTAAATAAATGCTTCAAAACTTGAATACAAGGCAAAACTGAAAGTTATTAAATCTATCTAAAATCATGAAAAAATTATTAGATACAGCTGGGGTTTAATTCTCTTCTATAACTTGATTAATCAAATTAAATTTTATGAGTAGACATATAAGAGTTAAATATATGAATATAAAAAATGGTGGACCCCCTATTTTTCCTCCTCATAAACTTAACAGTATCACACAACAACAACAACAACAAAACTCAATACCACATGAGTGGTGTATGGGGGAGGTGAGATGTAGACAATCCTTCCCCTATCCGAGAATAAAGACAAGTCATTTCTCCACCCAAAGTGAAACACTCTCAAAAGTAGAGAAAGTCATCCCTCTCTCTATTCGACGGATAAAGAGATTGCTTCCGAGAGGACCTCCGGCCTTTAAGTAGGAAAAAGTTTTTTTTTTTAAAATAAAAAATAATAAAATAAAAATAAGTAGACACCATGAAAATGGTAGAATCAAGTTTCCATGGGTTTTAAATCCTGCCTGGAATTTAATTTAGGCTCTCAAAGTCAGTCAAGTCGCCAATAAATCGACGATTGCTGTCGACTCAATAGAGCCTATGTTAAAAAATTAATGGAGAGGATTCTGATCATCTTTTTATACTAAGGTAGTACATTTTAACAAAAGCAAATAATAGGGAGTAAAGTCAAATGATTCTGTACAAAAATAGATGTCATTGTATCTATTACTCCCTCCGTCCCTAAATTATTGTCCAGTATTTCATTTTGGGATGTCCCAAATTAATTGTCTACTTCCATAAATAGAAAGGAAAGGAGATATTTCATTGGTGGATATGGAGAGAGAAGATATTTCATTGGTGGAGAAATAAAGTTAGTGGGATTTTCTAAAACTGTGTGTTTTTTGTCTGGGGACAATTAATCTGTGACGGAGGGAGTATACTTGAAGCCTCTTGTAAATCATAAATCATAAATCATAAATCAATAAACTAAAAAATATGACAACTTTGAGATTGCCACAACAAGTTCCTTCTCCAACCCAAGACTCTGAAACTCTCAGAAAAGCTTTCCAAGGTAACCTCTTTTTTTTTTTTTGTTGTTGTTGTTGTTGTTGTTGTTGTTGTTGTTTAAAATATTAAACACATATGATGACTTAATTCTAAACTACTCTATCTAAAATAGTCATACCATTATTCATTTATCATGTGGGATTTACCCAAGACCACAAAATGTGTAAATCGTATAATATAATTGTGTTATAGATTAATAGATTATGATTATATAAAATTATATTGTAGAAATGTTATAGTAACAAGATAATGTGTTGGTGTTGGTGTTAGGATGGGGAACTGATGAGAAGGCTGTAATTCAAGTATTGGGTCACAGAAATTCAACTCAAAGAAAGCTTATAAGAGACACTTATCAACAACTATACAATACATCTCTTATTGATTCTCTCTATTCCGAGCTTTCGGGCGATTTTGGGGTACATTTTTTAGTCATCCATGACTCTTTCTTATTTATTTAATAATACATGTGCAAGTATATATGAAAATAATTGGGCAGAAAGTGTTTGCAGAACCCCGACCCGTTTGGTACGAAGCAAATGTTACCCGTTCTACCCCATCTGTTGTTAAGACTTAGATGAAATATTGACAGTATCTCTTATTCGTTGACAGAAAGCAGTGATATTGTGGACGTACGATCCTGCAGAAAGGGATGCAAGGCTAGTGAATAACGCATTAAAGTCGAAGAATTTAAGTGTTAAACAACTACAAATAATAGTTGAAATCACTTGTGCAAATTCTTCTGACCATATTTTGGCTGTAAGAAAATGCTACTGCTCCCTTTTTCAACGTTCGCTTGAAGAAGACATAATTGCAAGTGTCCCAAAATCCGTTAGAAAGGTAGTCACTCGTCGTGTTTTTTCTTTTCCTTTTTGCTATAGGTGGTAATTTCAACTCACTTATTGACGAATGGGTTTATTTGGGTCGTATTTTATCTCAAAAGAGTCGAAGGTCACCCAAAGTGTAGTTCAAACTTCAATGCTTACAACATTTAAACAGTTCTATCAAACAGTACTATTAACGGTTCTATTAATCCTGTTGGACCGCGTACATTAGAAAAACCTTATAACTTTATAAAAGATCTTAGTTTTGACGAAGTTGTTTCTCTGGTACAGATTCTAGTTGGCTTGGCAAGTTCCTACAGGTTTGATGGAGCTGTTGTTGATTTAAATGTGGCAAATGATGAAGCATCAAAGTTACAAGAAGCCATTGCATTAAAACAATTGGATCAAGATGTTGTCGTGTGGATACTTAGCACCAGGAACATGTTCCAGCTCAAAGCAACTTTTGAATCCTACAATCAACAATATGGAAGTAGCATTTACGAGGTTTCATGTCTCGCGTAACTTCTTAATATCATAACTAGAGTCAACTTCATATGTTTTCATTTTACTTGATTTTTTGACAGGATATTAAGGATTGTGGGAATGAATTGTTGGAATCTTTGCTAAAAATTGCGATTCGGTGCATTGTTTCTCCCGAAAAACATTTCGCTGAGGTGATTCAAGACCTAATTAAGCTCCTCTACTAAATTTGATTACTAAAACCAATTGAATAATCAACAGGTGATCTTAGCATCCATTAAGGGATGGGGAACAGATGAAGATTCGCTAACAAGAGCACTTGTGAGTCGAGCAGAAATAGATCTAATGAAGGTGAGAGGAGCATATTTTGAGATGAACGAAACAAGTCTTGACAATGCAGTTACGGACGATACTTCAGGATATTATCAGGCCTTTTTGATGGCATTGTTGGGACAGTAACTTTGATTCTTTCGTATGTGAAAGTAATGTATACGTAGGTTCGGTTTGAATATAATGTTAAGTGGCATTTGGGTGTTGGATTATATGGAAACATAGTTGGATGTTTTATCCATTCTTTCATGTTATTACATTATATGTATACATAATTGGATGTTTTATCCATTCTTTCATTTTATAACATTTTAGATAGATGAATGATTGTCTACATCTCACCTCTTATACTTCACATTTACCAGATTTAGTATACCTTGTTGTATAATTGGATGTTTTAGACGAAAATAGGTAACTTTTGCATTTCATACAAACATGTAAACAGGTGAAGAGTGCTAGCCCCTGCCTATTAAACATTATTGTTGTAGGCCAAAACAAACATTCAGCACTACAATACCAACTTACGGGAAATGAGTTTAAATTTGCATCATTATTGGGTCACTTTGTGTCGACAAATGTTGTATATATGTAATCAGGTCATCATGATTAACCCGCTATCTAAACAATCAAGAGTTTTTCGAAGCAATATCTGATAGTGTTCACATTGTTTTGCTATTAGGTGCGCCCTTGCCATTAAGTAACACCAGATCTGAAGTTGGTATGAGTAGCTCGTATATATGGTGAAACCCCAACACCACATATGTTCGTATGGGTTTCATGATTGCATCAACACCACATAATCGAAGTTAAAGAAATCTGATTTTAAATATTGGGACCGTTCTATTATTTGTACTTCGTACAAGTTAACATCTCATTTAACACACTATTGTTACTATAATGAAAAATTGATGTCACCTAATCAATTACATGTAGGAAAGGTTGATAGATATATAAAAAACTGTATATGAAAGTGAGGTGTGATAGGATCGATAGTCCAAACAACATGTGTTACACACAAAGAGTCCTTTATGTTCGAAAATAAATGATAAAGATAAACAATGATCAAGAGGCAGCAACTGCGTTAAGAAGAGGCTGCAGCGGCTGCGGTAAGAAGAAGCAGTAGAAGTTGTAAGGAGAGGCAGCACCAGATGCAACAGCAGAAACCTGTAGGATGTTATAAAACTAATAACAAAGACAAAAGATAAAAAGGAATATTACCTTAAAAAGGGGGTTTAACTTTAGATCAAAAGAAAATCATCTTTATCATTTCCATGCTTAGAAAATCAGAAGCCAACTTAGGATATCACAAGCAAAAGATATAAACTCAGCAGTCCTATGTATAAAGTAACAAGGAATGCTCAAAACAAAGAGATACCCTTTTGTAAACAATTCATAAATGGCTTTATTCCATAACTCAAATTAACTGTTACATTTTAGTTGTATAAATAGATAGACCAACTAAATGTATCATGTACCAAGTTAGTTTATAACTGATCAATAATTAAAAAAGTTAACATGGTATAAGAGCTAACAGTATCGATCCTTTGCTCAAGATACTCATTTTTTACTCTAATCATATACCATTTGATTGGAGGTTACAATGTCTGGAGAAGACAGCAGTCATACACAATCGGTTAACTCAGCGACTGGTAACCATGATTTAGCAACCCAACTAAGAAACTTGTTAAAAATATAATTTTTAATCCCAACCTACTCATTCCAGCATTTCTGGTAGTTTGAAAATAAACCTTGCCTTAACAACCAAAATTATGTGTTACAGACAAGGATGATCAAAGTTGCAATATGAAATGCCCCGTCCTAATCCGTCTGGACGAAGTCTTAAACAGTTGGTCCCATTGCGAGGTTCTGACCTCTATATGCCATAAACGACTCCATGTAATATGAGCAAATGCACAGCGGAAGATTTCTTTCATACCTGAGAATAAACATGCTTTAAAGTGTCAACCAAAAGGTTGGTGAGTTCATAAGTTTATCATAAAACAATAAAATTCATCATTTTGATAGACCACAAAATTTAAATGCTGCATGGTACAAATGGGCCCGAATCCTATACCCACCTGTAATGTACATGCGATATCTTTTAAATACAGTACACCTTTCTCGTGTACGAAACCATTTTAACAAATCTTTATAACCGTACATATATCTCGTGTACAAAATATCATACACATAATCTGTGTATAAAATCATTCTCTCGATATATAACATTCACTTCAATTGGTGGCAATTATCATGTCCACATAATTCAATGGTGGCAATTATTATATCCACATAATTCAATGGTGGCAATTATCATGTCCACATAATTCAATGGTGGCAATTATCATGTCCACATAATTCAACGATAATCCGCAGAACTTCTGTCTGCATAACAATTCATTCGAAGAATGTTTTGCTTGTGTCTATCTCGTCAAACATTTATAAAAGCATTTCATGTATTCGCAGTTCAAAATATATTTCAAAAGCATTTAATAAAGCAGTTGTAAAAACAGCGCATGTATTCTCAGTCCCAAAAATGTAAAGAGTAAAAGGGATCAAATGAAATTCACGCATATAAATATTGTAAAACAGTTAATAAAGCATTTGCATGTATTCTCAGCCCAAAAATGTAAAGAGTAAAAAGGGCAAATGAAACTCACAATACGATATTTTGTCGTAAAAATATGCATACGACGATACTGAACAATGCAGGGTTGGCCTCGGATTCACGAACCTATATCAGTAATATATATTAAAATATATAATCACATAATTCCATTTATTAATTATGTGCTATTTATTTAAGTATTTCAATTATATAATAATCATACCCAATTCTATTTAAGATATATATTATATCTTCAATTATGTGTTACATATATTTATTTTGTAAAATAATTAATATAAATATATATAATTATATTAATATATGTATACAAGTAGTTAGTATTATATCAAAAATCAGTAATTTGTTATAGGTAATATTTATATACTTAATGTCATTATTTTCATTCTATAATCTTATGTAATACTAATATAATAATATTATGTATCAAATATATATTTTTATGTATCTAATATTTATTTGATAAAATAATGTTAATAATAATAATAATAATAATAATAATAATAATAATAATAATAATAATAATAATAATAATAATAATAAGGGTAATAATACTACCTCACATGAAAAAGCTCCAAAAAGAAAATAACGGCCTTAGATAAGGCTTGAACTCGAGACCTCTCGCTAAACCCATAACACCTTAAACCGTTCAACTGTTTCAGCTTATCTGTTTCATATTGGATTAAAATTTATATAACCCATATCTTCTATTTCTTATATCATCTTCTACTTCCATCATGTATCATCATAATACCCATTTCATCATCATCTTTATCATTATCCTAACCATTCATCATCCTTCATAATCAAATCTTTTATTCATGGTCATAATCATCATTTTAATTCTATCCTATCAACATCTCTTATAATAGAATTTTGTATATATTATCATCTTTACATTATCGTATCCTGTATCTTTTTATTTTCATAATTCACCATCGTATCCTCCATCCCTGGTCACGATATATCATTGAAGTAAACGCAGCTGCAACAGCAGCACTCAACTCGAGCAGATAGGAGGAGAATCAGCTTAAACAAACTGCCCAATATTTAAATACATTCACAGCCCAAACTGAACTCGGCCTAACTGAAAATCCAAGACTTAGGCGCAACTGTGATACTTGCGACCCAACAGAACAACATTCAATTCTTGGCAAAACAGGTTACCACTAAATTCTCGGCCCAACACCTAAGGTAAAGGCTTACGGCCTGGTTTCAATCCCGTAGCAAAAAAAAAATAATAAAGCATAAAGGGTACATGATTTGGCATGTGAATTAGGAGGGAAAAATCTTGGTCCACCATTATCTTTAACTAGTAAGTGGGGAGCATAATTAAAAAAATATCGATGGTGATTGCTTGATTATATACGGAAATATCAATCAAATAGACATGAGTGGGTTGTTGGAAATTTTATCATATTCTTTGTACATATAACGATTGGGATCTAGAATAAACAAAGGGTTCACTTTATACTTTTATTACATTATCATCCCTATATATATCAATGATATGTTGTGGTCATGATTAAAAATAGAAACAGATTCACAACCTCTTGCTATTCGAAAAGAAGCAGGAAGCAGGAAGCAGGAAGCAGGAAGGAAATCGAGCAGGTTTTATTAGGTGTTTGAGTTGTGTGATTTAGTGAAAGAAAGAAAAAAAAAATAACGTGATGATAAAGGTGGTTGGTTAAGGTAGTACAACAGCAGTATAACGCGAGCAGTGGCAGTAGTTCAAATTTGGGTCGTGTTGAAGAGGGTGGTGGTTGTGGGGTTGTAAACAAAAAAATATATGAGGAAGGTAATCGTGTAGACGGGTTGTGTGATGTACGTCGGGCAAGAAGAAACATTTGCAGGTTTCTAACATAGAAACATTAATGATGTTGGTTGTGGTTGTGGGCGATTTACAAGGTGGTTAGTGGTAATCTAAGGTGACGTATGGTTGTTATTGGTGATGATTGTTTTCTTTGAAGATGAAGGTGGTGATCAAACGAAAATAAGGTGATGGTTGTTCTCAGCGATCAACACAGAAACATTAAAGAGGGAGAGATGATGATCAACAATGAGTCTTGGGTTTACAAATGAAACAAAAGATTTCGTAGGTGGGTTTTGATATGAATAAATGGGTTTGGTTGTACATGGTGTTCGATCATATTCTATGTTAAGAATCATAGGTGTTATTTGATAATGGAAGAGTTGTGTAGTCGTTTTAACTCTTGAATGAATTGTTTTATATAAATAGATTTAGTCGACAGGTATGGAACAGGCAGGTTCGTTCAGAAATTAATTAGGAAGAAAATTAGAACAGACAAAGAATGGAATTGATAGCTAACCACTTCGTGGATTTGTTCCTGATACAATCACTGATTGGTACGAATTGTTGGACACGAAAGCCAATCAACAATAGTTGGAAAATGATTATAATAAATGATAATATTATTGATAAAGATTAATAATAAATGATAACTAATAATGCTTATGTAATTTTTGCTCATTTATATATATAAATTCGTATATACATCTATATTTATATCTGTATAAGTATATATATATAATTCTATATTTTATATAATTATATGTATTTATATATGTGTATTTTATAATTTGGTTATACGTATCTAAGTATATATATAATAAATGATAATATTATTGATAAAGATTAATAATAAATGATAACTAATAATATGATAATATATAATAACAATAATGATACTTTTCATTACTAGTAATAATAATATCAATGAGAATAATAATCTTTTTTGTTATAATAATATCAATATTATTAATTATAATACTGGTATTAATAATATTGTCACTTATATAAATCATATTTTTATACATAATATTATTAATAATACAAATATTAGCATCAATACTAACAATAACAAAGATAATGATAATAATATTAATATAACAAATATATTTCAAACTTGCAATTAAATATAATACTATTTATGTAATATTATATTATGTGATGACATTTTTTGAATTGTTAATATTTATATATGTTACAATCTATATATAACATTAACTATGTATAGAAATCATATTTACATATAGATTTATTTTAATCACAGCGTTATTATTTTATATAATATTTTACCTATTCAATTCAAATGATTAATTTATTTTCTATTATTTAAAATTATTATATATCCTTATATTTATATTTACATATTCATTTACACACAATTGTTCGTGAATCGTTGGAGATAGTTAAAGGTCAATTGAATATATGAACATCGTTTCAAATTTTTTTTTTTAGACTCAACATCACAGACTTTGCTTATCGTATCTAAATCATATAAAGATTAAGTTTAAATTTGGTCGAAAATTCCCGGGTCGTCACAGTACCTACCCGTTAAAGAAATTTCGTCCCGAAATTTGAGTGTGGTGGTCATGGTTAACAATAAAAATGTTTTCACGACGAATACGAGTTGATAAATAGAATTTTATCACCAATGATTAATATAGATAAACAATTCGATTATGTGAAGTGTACGAGTGAAGCTGTCACAAAAGAGTGAAATGAGAAATTTAAGATTCGTCTTACTCTTGACGTAGTCACGTTTGAATTCCAGAATTCAAGGGATTTAAAGAAAATCTTCGAAATCTAAAAGATTTGATTTTTCAGCGAATAAGGAAATTAAGATCTCTATAATTAAATGCGGGAATCTGCATTGATTGATATGTCTGGTATTTTCACTATAAATGAACTACTTCCGTTCCATTAGTTTTTACCACTTCTATACTCAATTCCTAAATTCAAAAGATTATGAAAATGCTTAATCCAGTTCTGATTCTTGTTCTTATCCTCACTATCGCAACATTCATTCTCTTTTTTTTTCAACTCCCACCAGAGGAATCTGCTTTCTTCTACTTCGCCCTTGGGGTTATAGTGTTTTTAATTCTCCCGTGTCTTTATGTTGCGATAAATATTGACATACACGGTTTGTAATTCTGTGTTGTTGTCGTGTTTATATTCTCCCTTATAGTTTGAAGCTTCATGCTTTTGTTTTCTCTTCCCGACTTTAAGTCAAGCGAATAATGGTCCAGAATTCATAGATATAGTGTTTCAAATGATTACAACGTCCTAAGCACGAAAGAGCGTATTCTCATGATTTGATTGGTTAAATTACCAGAATCACTGAGGATAGAACTATCAATAATTTATTTTATTGATATTCTCGGAGATGAAACAGAATGAATGAGTCGTGTAATATGGAATGAGTCGTGTAACATGGCACATGATGACGTTATGATCTGTGAATCATCATGTTTCATTAGAACTTCCAGCATGACTTACTGTAATATAATCACGTTGGCCAAGCGTCATTATATTATACTGACCTATGCTTCAATTCCCAACACTTCTCCACAATTCATTCATAATTTATACTTAGATTTTACAGAAGTTTCCAATATAATGGAATACAGATAGCACGAAGAGGTAGCTAATTTCGGACAAGAATATTTATGAAAATATCCTCAGAAATATCGAAGATATTGATGATGATATTTTGGAATTTCTAAGTCCGATGGTTGATGGAGAAAGATTTTCCGCAAGATTTTAACATGACTTCGGAGCAAGATATTCTCTAAAGATTTCAACGGATCCAGAATTATCTGGATTCTTTGAATATAGGGTATGGTCCTTCTATTTGTCCTTGGTCTCCTTCATGGTTAACTCAATCCATTTTTTAGTACCAAATTTTCTATCGAGCGTTCCCAACACTCCATACCTTATCATCAAACTCTTGGCCATTTAGGCCATCTACAATTTTACTGTTTCCTCTGCATTTAATGCAGCCATATCTGAATCGTCGGTTATCAATCCGAGGTGATTTCAGGAGAATTGTGTTTTTAGATGATTAAACGCTGATGGTAATATGGTGGAATATAAAAGGTTCTCCGGTAACAATAAAAGAGCACGCATATATATCAAGGTTATAATAAGGTTGTTTTGAACGAAAAGTCGAAGTTGACTTGCTGGAGCTGTGACAAAATTGACTAATTTTGGAAAGGAATTGCAAAGTTATTTTCGGTAATAACAATGCCAAAAGAGTTAACACAGATACATGTTTAACGTTTACTCAGGTTCCGAGTGTTTTCAGGTGCATAACTATATGCATTAATCTTTTCTTCCGTAGTTGAAGTGCGGTTGATTCATTCTCTGAATTGAGGTGTTTTCAAGAATCATGAAAGGTTTGAATGCGGATTGTAATCGTCAAGATACAAACGAGGTTTAAGATGAAATCAAGTGGCAAACTTGAAGAATTATTTAGTTTCATATGTTATAATCAATATTTTTAATTCATTTTAATTGTCCAATGTTATTAGTCCACAGTCGATAGTCCACAGTTGACAGTCCAATAATTCATATATAATTTAATATATAATATTCGAATTAATTCATACGTATCGTGACCCGTGTACATGTCTCAGACTTGATCACAACTCAAAGAATATATATTATTTGAGAATCAACCTCAACCCTGTATAGAGAACTCGATCATTACTGCATATAGAGTGTCTATGGTGATTCCAAATAATATATATAGATGCGTCGATATGATATGTCAAAACCTTGTATACGTGTCCCGATATTTAAAGTGCGTAAAATAAATAACAGAAATTTAAATGACGATAAATAAAGTGCGTAAAGTAAATAACAGAAATTAAATGATGATAAATAAAATTGCGAGAATGTAAATTGCGATAAATAAAATGTAATCAGGTAGCTAGGAACAATTAGCTAGGAACAGTTAGCGTGGATTCTTAACAAAATTTTTCCATGGTTAATTTGTTTGTTTCTAACAAATTTTTATTTTGTCCAATGTTTTTCTTCATTATGCCACTTGTTGGATTATGATAAATCAAAATCCAAATATGAAATTGGATATAAATGGTTATTCTCTGGTGAATGGATTTGTATATCGGTGGATGTAAGTAGGATAGTAAATGACTATTGAATCAGCTTCGACGAATGTACGGTGTAACTTATTAATGTGAAATATGAATATTCCTCGGGTATTACCTACCCGTTAAAATATTTTCACCATTAACAGTTTGTACAAAAGAATTTTTAATTACAATCTTTATGAAAACATATATACATATATATTTTATTCAGATGTAATCATAGATTTAATGAGTTAATATGATATTAAACTCATCAGATCTACGGCTAGAATTAGAGTACATAATCTCTAAAACATTTAGAGATTACTGGATCGCCATGAATAACGAAGATAATTTATGTAGAATGATTCGTAGAACGATGATTATACTCGAGGTACAGAATGAGATGTTGAGACATGTGACGTTGAGATTTGGGTGGTTGGTGGTACTAGTATTGATGTTGATGGTACTGTTAGCACTGGTGATGTTGCTGAAGCTGGTAGATTTTGCACCATGTTTTCCAATTTGATTACTCGAGCACGAAGCTCGTTGACTTCTTCCATTACATCGGAATGATTGTCGGTTTTGATGAGCGGATGAATAAGGTTCAGAATTTTGGATAGAATATAATCGTGAAGAGTTATCCTGGAAATGAGAGAGAAAATGGTATTTCGGACAGGTTCACCGGTAAGCGCTTCAGGTTCATTGCTGAGTGGTGAATTCGATTGGTGGAAAGGTTCACCTTCTTCTTGTCTCCATTGATTAAGTCGACTACGAATCCATCAGATGAATTGGAGATGGCTGATTGATTGATTCATTCTGGTGACACCGCTTTCGGAGCTTAGGTGAATATTCATGTCGGAATAGCTGTCGGAATAACTATCGGAATAGCTATCGAAATCTGAGGGACTCAAACTGGTTGAGGGATTCATCTCGTACGATCAGATGAAGGATTTTTGATAAGGAATAGATTATAGGATGTAGATTAGTACCCTACAATACATAATTTACATATGCATATATAATACTAAAATCCCATAAGTTATGAAGGAATCTACGGAAGCTGTCAGGCAAAGGTAACAATAACAGATACACTAAGATATGAATTTATCTATACACTGTCTATGCAATAGAGGCAGTAAGACATGTCTAGACTAAAAATGATAAGCAGGTAATTTCCTAAGGATGATAAGCAGATGATTTCCGACTAGAAATGATAAGCAAAACTTTTGACATGCAGACACGATCGAAGTCCAGACTCACTAATGCATCTAAACAACTATCAGTTAGACACACTAATGCAAGACCTGGTTCGCTAAGACCACCGCTCTGATACCAACTGAAATTCCCCGTCCTAATCCGTCTGGACGAAGTCTTAAACAGTTGGTCCCATTGCGAGGTTCTGACCTCTATATGCCATAAACGACTCCATGTAATATGAGCAAATGCACAGCGGAAGATTTCTTTCATACCTGAGAATAAACATGCTTTAAAGTGTCAACCAAAAAGTTGGTGAGTTCATAAGTTTATCATAAAACAATAAAATTCATCATTTTAATAGACCACAAAATTTAAATGCTGCATGGTACAAATGGGCCCGAATCCTATACCCACCTGTAATGTACATGCGATATCTTTTAAATACAGTACACCTTTCTCGTGTACGAAACCATTTTAACAAATCTTTATAACCGTACATATATCTCGTGTACAAAATATCATACACATAATCTGTGTATAAAATCATTCTCTCGATATATAACATTCACTTCAATTGGTGGCAATTATCATGTCCACATAATTCAATGGTGGCAATTATTATATCCACATAATTCAATGGTGGCAATTATCATGTCCACATAATTCAATGGTGGCAATTATCATGTCCACATAATTCAACGATAATCCGCAGAACTTCTGTCTGCATAACAATTCATTCGAAGAATGTTTTGCTTGTGTCTATCTCGTCAAACATTTATAAAAGCATTTCATGTATTCGCAGTTCAAAATATATTTCAAAAGCATTTAATAAAGCAGTTGTAAAAACAGCGCATGTATTCTCAGTCCCAAAAATGTAAAGAGTAAAAGGGATCAAATGAAACTCACGCATATAAATATAGTAAAACAGTTAATAAAGCATTTGCATGTATTCTCAGCCCAAAAACGTAAAGAGTAAAAAGGGCAAATGAAACTCACAATACGATATTTTGTCGTAAAAATATGCATACGACGATACTGAACAATGCAGGGTTGGCCTCGGATTCACGAACCTATATCAGTAATATATATTAAAATATATAATCACATAATTCCATTTATTAATTATGTGCTATTTATTTAAGTATTTCAATTATATAATAATCATACCCAATTCTATTTAAGATATATATTATATCTTCAATTCTGTGTTACATATATTTATTTTGTAAAATAATTAATATAAATATATATAATTATATTAATATATGTATACAAGTAGTTAGTATTATATTAAAAATCAGTAATTTGTTATAGGTAATATTTATATACTTAATGTCATTATTTTCATTCTATAATCTTATGTAATACTAATATAATAATATTATGTATCAAATATATATTTTTATGTATCTAATATTTATTTGATAAAATAATGTTAATAATAATAATAATAATAATAATAATAATAATAATAATAATAATAATAATAATAATAATAATAATAATAATAATAATAATAATAATAATAATAATAATAATAATAATAATAATAATAATAATAATAAGGGTAATAATACTACCTCACATGAAAAAGCTCCAAAAAGAAAATAACGGCCTTAGATAAGGCTTGAACTCGAGACCTCTCGCTAAACCCATAACACCTTAAACCATTCAACTGTTTCAGCTTATCTGTTTCATATTGGATTAAAATTTATATAACCCATATCTTCTATTTCTTATATCATCTTCTACTTCCATCATGTATCATCATAATACCCATTTCATCATCATCTTTATCATTATCCTAACCATTCATCATCCTTCATAATCAAATCTTTTATTCATGGTCATAATCATCATTTTAATTCTATCCTATCAACATCTCTTATAATAGAATTTTGTATATATTATCATCTTTACATTATCGTATCCTGTATCTTTTTATTTTCATAATTCACCATCGTATCCTCCATCCCTGGTCACGATATATCATTGAAGTAAACGCAGCTGCAACAGCAGCACTCAACTCGAGCAGATAGGAGGAGAATCAGCTTAAACAAACTGCCCAATATTTAAATACATTCACAGCCCAAACTGAACTCGGCCTAACTGAAAATCCAAGACTTAGGCGCAACTGTGATACTTGCGACCCAACAGAACAACATTCAATTCTTGGCAAAACAGGTTACCACTAAATTCTCGGCCCAACACCTAAGGTAAAGGCTTACGGCCTGGTTTCAATCCCGTAGCAAAAAAATAAAAATAAAGCATAAAGGGTACATGATTTGGCATGTGAATTAGGAGGGAAAAATCTTGGTCCACCATTATCTTTAACTAGTAAGTGGGGAGCATAATTAAAAAAATATCGATGGTGATTGCTTGATTATATACGGAAATATCAATCAAATAGACATGAGTGGGTTGTTGGAAATTTTATCATATTCTTTGTACATATAACGATTGGGATCTAGAATAAACAAAGGGTTCACTTTATACTTTTATTACATTATCATCCCTATATATATCAATGATATGTTGTGGTCATGATTAAAAATAGAAACAGATTCACAACCTCTTGCTATTCGAAAAGAAGCAGGAAGCAGGAAGCAGGAAGGAAATCGAGCAGGTTTTATTAGGTGTTTGAGTTGTGTGATTTAGTGAAAGAAAGAAAAAAAAAATAACGTGATGATAAAGGTGGTTGGTTAAGGTAGTACAACAGCAGTATAACGCGAGCAGTAGCAGTAGTTCAAATTTGGGTCGTGTTGAAGAGGGTGGTGGTTGTGGGGTTGTAAACAAAAAAATATATGAGGAAGGTAATCGTGTAGACGGGGTGTGTGATGTACGTCGGGCAAGAAGAAACATTTGCAGGTTTCTAACATAGAAACATTAATGATGTTGGTTGTGGTTGTGGGCGATTTACAAGGTGGTTAGTGGTAATCTAAGGTGACGTATGGTTGTTATTGGTGATGATTGTTTTCTTTGAAGATGAAGGTGGTGATCAAACGAAAATAAGGTGATGGTTGTTCTCAGCGATCAACACAGAAACATTAAAGAGGGAGAGATGATGATCAACGATGAGTCTTGGGTTTACAAATGAAACAAAAGATTTCGTAGGTGGGTTTTGATATGAATAAATGGGTTTGGTTGTACATGGTGTTCGATCATATTCTATGTTAAGAATCATAGGTGTTATTTGATAATGGAAGAGTTGTGTAGTCGTTTTAACTCTTGAATGAATTGTTTTATATAAATAGATTTAGTCGACAGGTATGGAACAGGCAGGTTCGTTCAGAAATTAATTAGGAAGAAAATTAGAACAGACAAAGAATGGAATTGATAGCTAACCACTTCGTGGATTTGTTCCTGATACAATCACTGATTGGTACGAATTGTTGGACACGAAAGCCAATCAACAATAGTTGGAAAATGATGGCAACAGAATGCTTATGTAATTTTTGCTCATTTATATATATAAATTCGTATATACATCTATATTTATATCTGTATAAGTATATATATATATAATTCTATATTTTATATAATTATATGTATTTATATATGTGTATTTTATAATTTGGTTATACGTATCTAAGTATATATATAATAAATGATAATATTATTGATAAAGATTAATAATAAATGATAACTAATAATATGATAATATATAATAACAATAATGATACTTTTCATTACTAGTAATAATAATATCAATGAGAATAATAATCTTTTTTGTTATAATAATATCAATATTATTAATTATAATACTGGTATTAATAATATTGTCACTTATATAAATCATATTTTTATACATAATATTATTAATAATACAAATATTAGCATCAATACTAACAATAACAAAGATAATGATAATAATATTAATATAACAAATATATTTCAAACTTGCAATTAAATATAATACTATTTATGTAATATTATATTATGTGATGACATTTTTTGAATTGTTAATATTTATATATGTTACAATCTATATATAACATTAACTATGTATAGAAATCATATTTACATATAGATTTATTTTAATCACAGCGTTATTATTTTATATAATATTTTACCTATTCAATTCAAATGATTAATTTATTTTCTATTATTTAAAATTATTATATATCCTTATATTTATATTTACATATTCATTTACACACAATTGTTCGTGAATCGTTGGAGATAGTTAAAGGTCAATTGAATATATGAACATCGTTTCAAATTTTTTTTTTTTTAGACTCAACATCACAGACTTTGCTTATCGTATCTAAATCATATAAAGATTAAGTTTAAATTTGGTCGAAAATTCCCGGGTCGTCACACAATAGAAGAAAAGTATAAAGTTCTTCTCAATCACTAAACCAATATCCCTCCTGAAATAGGCGATGAAATGTACGAGCAATAGGAACAAGACAATTTATTCATGTTCTCGTGGCTTATACAAAAACATCGAGCCCACTTTGGCTACCAACCTTACCGAATATCCCACAGAAGTACTATTGGATGTACTGGTGGTCAAATACAATAGTGGTAAGGATAAGTTGCAGACCTTTGATTTACACGTTAAAACTAATGATTTGAAGCAGGATAACATGTCCATAGAAGAATCGCGGATAAGATTAAAAGGAATATGGGGCAAAATAGAATGAAGGGATCCAAATCTCATGTAGTTTCCGGCTGACATTCAAGCCTACAACAACACTAGTGCTGAACAACGACTTTTTCAATTTCTAAATGCACTAGACAGACAACATGACCAAATCAAGAGAGAGTTGCTTCGGTGGTATCCCTTACCAACTGCAGAGGTAGATTACGTAAGTGTACAAAAAGAAAAGGCTCACCAACAGATACTTAACGGGGGAAATCCATTGTCTAACCCACAAGGGATTGGAACCAGACTCTCAACTACCAAAGGTTATGGATTAAGTGCAAATTCTCACTGCAATAACCAAAGACCACCACCGAATATCTCCATCGTCCCTTCAAAAAGTGACAAAAAGAAAGTTAAATGCTCCGAATATGGAAAAAAACCGGCATACAAAGAAGCAGTGTTTCAAAATAGTTGCACATCCATAATGGTGGAATAAGGGCCCCAAAAAATTCGGCAAGGTAGCGATGACTGTGGGCAATCATGAGGCCATCGACAACAACCAAGGGGAGCTAGGATTTGGTGGTATAACGTCTAATGATGAAGCTGAATCATTTGAACGAGGTAAAAACGCTATTAAAACTCATCTTTCTAATTCCTTTGATTTACTTAATGAGTCAAGTAAGCCGAGTTTTTAAAGGCGCGCTGATATCGGCTAAAAAGTCACGTTTTCACCTCGGTATTAAGGTCCAAAAACAATAAAGTTCCAAACTTTATCACCAAGATACCCGCTTCGTCGGTCAATATTGAAGAACAAGTAATTACGAAGACGGTGCAAAAAGAATCAAGAGAATCGAAGCTAAAACGAAGATTCCAGAACGAAAACGGCGAAAGATAAGAAATCAAGTTACGATCCAGGGAACCAGGCAAGCCAAACGGCCTGCCTGGCTCAAAAACGGCCTGCCAAATGGCTCAAGTAAACGGCCCCTGCAAACGGCTTGCCTTGGCAAACGGCCTGCCAAACAACCTGCCAAACGGCCAGCCAGCCGTTTACATGGAAATTTTAGGCTTATTTAAAGGGCATTTGTCATTCATTCCAACACACACTTCAATTCACTTCTTTCTCTCTCTTGTACAATATTAGTCATACTTTCAAGGTCTTCAACTCCGTGCGGGAAACCTAGTACCCGGAGAAGAACGCCGAAGATTGTATTAGGAGCGGTCTGGAGTCTTGAAGTTGTCACTTTTGTATTCGGAACTCGTTTAATCTACTGGTACTTCTATCCCTTATCTTTATATAATGTCTTCCATTATTATGCTTTGTGATATTGTTGCCATGATTAGCAAGTAGTTATCTTTAGTGTATGTTATGACGTAATCAGTTATAATGCCGAAATTATATTATGGTTTTTGTATGTTGTCAAAATGCTTTCCGATTATGCTTTGAACTCAATCGCTTTTCCAACTAATAGAACGTAGTTATTGGCTCTGTTATTGGGAAGTCGCACACTATCTATGTCACCCCTTGGTAGGAGAAGTCTATCAGATACAACGTGAGTTTGACTAAGGCACACCGGTTGTAGTAAGTCCATCAAGCCTTGGATCCGACTGAGGACTCTTTCGTAGTGAAACATCTAACTAGACCCATAGTACATTGTCGGTCTTAGACCATGCTAGTGTAGTCACCAAGCATATAAACTTCGTACGTGCACGCTGAAGCACAACGGTTGTTGTAAGCTGCACCTCTGTTTGTTCAAACACATAAAGGATTGGACCATTAGGATAACCGAACGTATTCATGGAAGTCAACTTGACTTGGTCATAGTGTTCTTTATGGTTGAACTCTTTTAAGGGCCTAACTATCTTTTAAAACAATCATTAACGAAAGCATCGAGACACACCACGTCTCTCGGATATGGAAAACCATGTATTCTATTATACTTAAGAAAGTTTAGACCATTTTGGAATGTTTATACGTCACCCAACCAAGTCGCTCAATTGGATGAGCCGTCTGAACGTGTATGCGTGTAGTCAGACTGCACGGGCGTCGGGGGTAAGCGACGTTGCTGTCTATTCAGAATCTTCAAGCCTATCGCATTACCCAGTGACATGTCTTATGACAGGGGCGTTTAGGACTAGTGTAGTAAATATAAGGTCACTGCCTATCCATGAGCCAGCACTCCATAATGTCGGCAAACTAACTGATGAAACCATAGCATGCACTTGTTTTAGCCTTATCTGAATTACATATTTTATCGCATTTACTTTATTTAGAAAACTCAAAATTAGGTAATCAACCACTACTCCTGCACCTTAGAATTATCTTAAGTTTTAGATATAGGTTCGATTCTGCTGTACGACTCTAGGTCATACTTCCCTTACTCATAATAAGGAGTAGTACGATTTAGGCCCCGCTAAATATAAATTTAAAACAAGTATCCTCCCTCTTGGTGGCTGACTCTGACGCGTTGCGACCTAACGACATCACAAGAAATAAAACCGTCTGTTTCGGCCATATCAAGAGAGAGACTAGTTTTTGGCGCCGCTGCCGGAGAACTGGTATCAGACAATACTGCTCTCTATCAAACTCATTCACAAGCATTTAAGTGGCATCTAAGAAAGACAATTATACACGGACTTGATTGTTGGATTTTTCGAACAGTCTCCAATTATATTGGAACCAAAAGGATCCTGCCTCTCCGTAGTCGGCCTGGCCACTTGGTTTGTTGAATAGTTCGTGCGAAGCTCTGTTATCGAAATACCAGGGAATCAGTAGCAAGAACCAAAAACATATCTATAATCAGGATAATTAAAATACCTTAGCTTAGAATAACTTAGACTACTTTAGATCAAGATTACCTTAGACTACCTTAGATTACTTTAGATTAATCTTAGATTGCCTTAGACTAAATTAGGAACCTAGTTTATCTGCTTAAAATTTAAAACAAAAAAAAGAGGCATACCCAGTGTATGACCCAAACCCGATCTAGACCAGGGCTGTTGTTATTCGTACCTGATCCAGACGCAATAATCTCTAAAGCACGCAAGGAAGCTCGAATCAGAAAACAAATGGCGTTACGCGTTTCTTTAGCAGAAAACACTAAACCCTCGATTAAAGGCTGAGGAGGACCAATCCGATTTCCAGAAATTCAAGGGCACTCATTCGAGTTAAAACATCATATTATACAGCTCATCCAAAATGGCTGTAAATTCCATGGATTACCGAATGACGATCCAAATTCTCACCTTGATAAATTCATATCTCTCTCGAATTTCTACAAATAGCCAGTGATAAGACAAGATATAGTCCGGCTATACTTGTTCCCCTATTCTCTCACTCATCATGCACAGACATGATTCAAAGGACTGGAAAAAGATTCCATCACGTCTTGGACAGAGATGGCCACTAAATTCCTAACCAAATATTTCCCTCCTTCTAAACAAACCAAGCTTAAGAATGACATCATTAACTTTAAACAAAGTTATGATGAATCTCTTTACACTGCATGGGAGCGATTCAAAACCCTGCTGAAGAAATGCCCTAATCACCAGTTAGAACGGTCTGCCCAAATCTGCACCTTCTACAATGGTCTTACGGTAAATCATAGGACGACGATCGATGCCGCCGCTCAAGGAAATCTGATGAACCAAACCGCAGACGAAGCATGGGAGTTGCTCGAGAACATGACAATGCATCATCTTGACTGGAACAGTGGTGAAACAACTTCATCATCTACACCACTCTCCGCACTTAATAATCAAACAGAGGCCATTAAATCTCTCACAGACAAGATGGAGTCTATTGCCAAACAACTCGGAGAATTGAAGATGCAGCCGCAGCAAGTTAACCAGGTCCAGGCCTGTGTTAATTGTACCAACCCACAACCCGTTGAAGAATATCAAGTTGAGTACGAAAACCCTGACGGTTCAGTCTGTTACGTTCAATACCCAGCTCGCCAATCAAATCCCGGATTCAATCAACAACCTAGGGTTAACCAATTCCAAAGAAACAACCAACCTTTTCGCTATCGTTACCCACCTTATCCACCCCAACAATCTCAATTGACCTACGATCAACCACTTCCACTCACTGGTCCACCAGCTGAGGAAAATTCCCCAACCACCCAAATTACAAAAGTAGCCAACCATACTCTCAGAACTGATGATCAGTTGACACAGTTCATTCAAAGACAACAACAGTTAAATCAGAGAACTGCATCTAGACAAGACCAGACAGAAATACTAATGAGAAATCAACTGGCTCTGCTCAAAAGTCTAGAAACGCAGCTCAGACAGTTATCACAACGCCTTGAAACCTGACCGCAAGGGAGGTTACCTAGTAATACTATCCAAAATCCCCACATAGAGGAAGCTAAGCAAATGGACTCAGTAATCCTAGGAGAAGAACCACGGAGAAGGTCAGCTAGAATCAAGAACAAATCGACATATACTTAGTAGTTGTCCACCGCAACTCCGGTTCGTGTACCCTACCCTGGAAGGTTGCAGGAGGAACCATCCAAGCTTGATTCCTTCAAACTTGATGGAAGATTCCTGGACACCGTGTCCAAAGTTCCTAATCAAAAGAGATATATCCGAAGGCTTCTCTCTACAAAGGAAAATATACCATATTCTAACAAAATTCCACTGAGTGAAGACTGTTCAGCAGTACTCAGAAACTCTCTACCGCAGAAGCTAGGAGATACGGGCCGATTCATTTTCCCGTGTTCAATCTACCAATCTGGAACCATTCATGCGCTAGCAGATTTAGGAGCGAGTATTAACCTAATCCCCTACTCACTCTACAAGAGATTAGAGTTAGGAGACTTGTCACCGACTAAAATGACAATCCAACTTGCCGATCATACAATTCGATATCCTAAGGGCATAGTTGAGAACGTCTTGGTGAAAGTCAAAAAATTCTTGTATCCTACCGATTTCGTAGTGATAGACATTCAGGAAGACCTACACACACCAATAGTGTTAGGAAGACCTTTCATGAATATGGCTAGGACTGTCATTGATGTGTACAATCAAACCCTGATCTTACAATCACATGGGGAGAGCGTCACCTTCAAAATTGACCGACCTACTGATCTTTCTGGACAGGCAGAGATGTTTGCTATTTCCACCAGACGGATCACTTCTGATGATGAGTCCCCACCACCAGCCGAAGATATCGAGATGGGTGTCGAGTCACAGTCTGTTAACGGCCTAGAAATGGAAGAAGAGGATCCTAGTGAAGAAATAGAGTAAGAGGAAGAACCCGAGGAGGAAGAGGAAATGGAAGACGTAAAAGAAACTGCGATAATACCATCTCCAAGCCCAGAGTATCACGAAGAATTAATGAGGCTCGAGACTAAAGATCACAGTTTAATCATTCGCTTCAAGAAGAAGACTGATAAGGTTGAAGTTACTGACATAGAAATTGATCCCGAAAGTGTCAAAGCGAAGGACCAGAATACTGAAGAAACCCGTTCATCAGACGAATCTTCAGACAATTATTCTACCGATGATGACGAGGAAGAGCAACACAAAGACATTCTGGATACCTCATATTCTCCATTCGAACCAGATCAGGAGGATCCTGACTCTTCTTCAGATCGAATTCTGATCATATCCACTCACGCCGAAATGACAACCTTCATCAATGACACCGATGAATTTGAAGAGATTCACGAAGCCATCCATAAATCAGCAATTGCTTACACGCTACGCTTAACCGAAAGAATCACGGCTATCAAGGACGAATACAACCTTTATATCCAGAGAGAAGACAATAATGCTGAGATCCTAGAAGAACGCATTCAAGACTTTATCAATACCCTTCACGATCATATCTACCGCGAAGAAAGGCAACGAGAGCACAATTCAGTAGTTCGCACTATTCTTGAGACGAGATTTTGTCGAGATCAGAAGATCATTTACTCTAAGGTCTACAACGCCTTAGCTGGATCTGCACTTCCATTCTCAGTAAACCAATGAGCACTGCTGACTCTCATCCGGAAGCATATGGATCATTCCACCGGGCGCCCGACTTATCACTCTGATTTGCAACTGATCGAGGATATTCACAGCTTTTTCGCTCTCTTGGAGAGAGATAATTTCGAAAGCACACCAGAGAGGCTAGTGATTTACGTAACAATTGATCACCAAGCCGATCTAATTATCAAAGAGTTACAAGACGCAGTCACAAAGGAAGTAAGACGCATCAATTCGTTTTCTCATCTTGAACCAGACCGAGTCAACATTGCCACCTACGTTACGAAGCAGATATCACGTATCTTCCAAGAATCCACGGATCCTAGTTTCACATTCAAGGCCGGATGTAGGGAGATATACTCAAAGACGGTGACATTAATGCTTGGGTCAGGGCTGCTCTTCACTTCTTTTTAGCTTCGCCTTTTGACTACTCTGTGCAAAGCTATGGACTCCTACTGTGGAGACCACCGATAAGAAGATTTTGAAATATTAAAGATACAATTTCTGACACTATTTGAAGACCTCCGAAATGAGCATCCTATCAGAGAGATAATCACCACAGCACTGCCTCAATGATCGACATTCATGGATCAATCTGCAGAGCAGTGGATCATATTCTTATCGGACTTCAAGATTTGTCACGAGCCGAAACCGTGCATTATCTTTCTTTCAGAAGATCTTCAAGAGATGTACCAGATCTATTACCACTTTTGGTCCAACACTTTCTCAGGATTTATTCACTAAGACTCACATTCCCTCGAGAAGACCAAGATCACAACTACCAAAGGGGAATGGCTACTCTTTAAGCATCACGAAGGTCGAACCAACGACCTTAAACAAAAGCGCTTCTCGGGAGGCAACCCGTGTAGTAAAGTAGAGTAGAAGAATAAAGGATGACAAGTGAGCCGATGAATAAAGGACGAAACTTTAAAGCCAGCCAGCTCTTCACAAGCAACCACGTCGGCTGGGGGTACCCTTTTATTCCCGTTACTAGCTCAAAATTTTAAATTATGCCACATCCTAAGCTTATCACTAAGTGTGGGATTCCGACTCAAATAAACACTAAACGAATAATCCCAAATCTTCAACTAAAACTCTTAAGTGTGGGATACGCTAGGAACATTGAGGATAATTTTCGTTTAAGTGTGGGATGTTGGTATAATCTTTTTATGCTGTATTAAAATAACTCATTACAAAGATTCCAAGTTCTTAAGCCAAAATTTCAAATTTGTAACAAAAGAAAGCCTTTTCGAAAAAGTATTTTTCAAAACCTGAAACGTTTGTAAATAAAAATAAGGCTTAAGTAAGGTGAAAATCTTGTTAGGACGAACCGAATCTCTAAAAGAGCATTGCATGACTAGGCATTATCGACATAAATTGATTATGGTGAGACAACCAAATAAGACCAGTATTCATCTTTAATGCTCCAATATTTTCCGTTGAGAGTGCCGATGTCTGTGCTCGGAATCAGTACTTGCTTTAGATCTGCATTTCCAAGTAACGAAATGTGATTTGGTTATAATCAGGAGAGCTAGCCATTTGTCAAAACAACTCCCTCACACTTCCGCTACTTCTACCACACCACCTCATCCACATCATCTTTACTATCACTCGAAAACCCAGAAAATAAGATTCCTTTCATAAACCCGATGTTACAAACTTCTCAAGTATCACGGCAAAGGTCTTGAAAAAGTTTACCGGCAAAAGTTTCTCGAGATGAAGTCTCAAAAAAAAAATTTGCTGTTTTCAAAGTTCTGAGAAAAGGAGCAGAACTTATAAAGAGAAACGCCAAGAAGAACTTGACCACAAATGCCTATCAAAAAGAAGAATAGTTCAAAAGTGCTTCTCAAAAATATCAGCACTCATATCTATCTTAAAATTTTCCGAAATAAAAGTCTTTTGAGACTATGTTACCCTTTTCACCCCTTAAAACAACTTCACCACCACTCCAAAATTCCTTTCCATCATTGACAAATGACCTAGAAGCTATGGTTACTATCGTTTTCACATTAGTAGCAAGGATTTGAGTCTTTATAAAGCCTATGACGATGAGTACAACATGATTGGCTATGAGTGAAATTCATTTCTTAGATCTATAGGGAACCTTAAACACTTGAGAGATTTGAGTGACCCGTGAAAGCCAACCTAAGTCATTTAACCTCCTCGCATGCTTGGAGAGATAGTTTCAACTCTAACATGAATGACTCACTTTATCTTTCGCTGTTATAATAAAAAGCAAACCGCTTAGGTTATTAGAAAAGAAACTCCGAAAAGATTTCTTGAAGTAAAAACGAGAAGTTTGCTTGAGGACAAGCAAAGTCTAAGTGTGGGATATTTAATATCGGCTAAAAAGTCACGTTTTCACCTCGGTATTAAGGCCCAAAAACAATAAAGTTCCAAACTTTATCGCCAAGATACCCGCTTCGTCGGTCAATATTGAAGAACAAGTAATTACGAAGACGGTGCAAAAAGAATCAAGAGAATCGAAGCTAAAACGAAGATTCTAGAACGAAAACGGCGAAAGACAAGAAATCAAGTTACGATCCAGGGAACCAGGCAAGCCAAACGGCCTGCCTGGCTCAAAAACGGCCTACCAAACGGGTCGAGTAAACGGCCCTTGCAAACGGCTTGCCTTGGCAAACGGCCCCTGCAAAAAGGCCTGCCAAACGGCCTGCCAGCCGTTTGCAGGGAAATTTTAGGCTTATTTAAAGGGCGTTTGTCATTCATTCCAACACACACTTCAATTCACTTCTTTCTCTCTCTTGCACAATATTAGTCATACTTTCAAGGTCTTCAACTCCGTGCGGGAAACCTAGTACCCGAAGAAGAACGCCGAAGATTGTATTAGGAGCGGTCTGGAGTCTTAAAGTTGTCACTTTTGTATTCGGAACTCGTTTAATCTACTGGTACTTCTATCCCTTGTCTTTATATAATGTCTTCCATTATTATGCTTTGTGATATTGTTGTCATGATTAGCGAGTAGTTATCTTTAGTGTATGTTATGACGTAATCAGTTATAATGCCAAAATTATCTTATGGTTTGTGTATGTTGTTAAAATGCTTTCCGATTATGCTTTGAACTCAATCGCTTTTCCAGCTAATAGAACGTAGTTATTGGCTTTGTTATTGGGAAGTCGCGAACCCCGATTCAGAGTACACTATCTGTATCACCCCTTGGTATGAGAAGTTTATCGAATACAACGTGAGTTTGACTGAGGCACACCGGTTGTAGTAAGTCCACCAAGCCTTGGATTCCGACTGAGGACTCTTTCATAGTAAAACATCTAACTAGACCCCTAGTACATTGTCGGTGTTAGACCATGCTAGTGTAGTCACCAAGCATATAAACTTCGTACGTGCACGTTGAAGCACAACCGTTGTTGTAAGCTGCACCTCTGCTAAGTAAGGCAATGGAACACGGTTAGTGTTGGCTAGTACACTTCACCATAACGCGGTCTCAAGCATTGCACCCCGCTTGAGGGATTCTTGGTTAATTAAGGAACTGTTTGTTCGAACACATAAAGGATTGGACTGTTAGGATAACTGAACGTATTCATTGAAGTCAACTTGACTTGGCCATGGTGTTCTTTATGGTTGAACTCTTTTAAGGGCCTAACTATCTTTTAAACCACTCATTAACGAAAGCATCATGACACATCACGTCTCTCAGATATGAAAAACCATGTATTCTATTATACTTAAGAAAGTTTAGACCATTTTGGAATGTTAATACGTCACCCAACCGAGTTGCTCAATTGGATGAGCCGTCTGAACGTGTATACCTGTAGTCAGACTGCAAGGGCGTCGGGGGTAACGGACGTTGCTGTCTATTCAGAATCTTCAAGCCTATCGCATTACCCAGTGACATGTCTTATGACAGGGGCGTTTAGGACTATTGTAGTAAATATAAGGTCACTGCCTATCCATGAGCCAGCACTCCATAATGTCAGCAAAGTAACTGATGAAACCATAGCATGCACTTGTTTTAGCCTTATATGAATTACAAATTTTATCGCATTTGCTTTACTTTATTTAGAAAACTCAAAATTAGGTAATCAACCACTACTCCTGTACCTTAGAATTATCTTAAGTTTTAGATATAGGTTCGATTCTACTGATATCTCAAAAATATGACTCTAGGTCATACTTCCCTTACTCATAATAAGGAGTAGTATGATTTAGGCCCCGCTAAATATAAATTTAAAACAAGTATCCTCCCTCTGGTAGCTGACTCTGACGCGCTGCGACCTAACGACATTGCACAAAATAAAACCGTCCGTTTCGGCCATATCACCCACTTTTGATTTACTTAATGAGTCAAGTAAGCTGAATTCCTTTGTTTCCTTTCTGACTAAGGAATAGACGCGATTATTCTTTTTTCTTCCAATGAATTCAAACTTTCTCTTAGTCTATCCTCATTTTCTTCTTCGTTAAATTCCTTTATCCGGAATGTTGGTACGCTTACTTTAGCTCACTGCCTATGTTCCGTATACAAAGCTGAAGGGTGTTTCTTTGGTACTGTCTTTTGTTGTTGTTCGATGTTCCTATAATACATGTGACAATTCACCCACCCATCCTTTTCTATTGTGGCCCAGTCTTGCCTTCATTACTGCTACAATATCTCTGTTTGTTACCTCGACTTGCCCATTTTCCCATGGATGTGCTACCGCGTGAATGTTTTCTTAGCATCCATGCCTGCACACTAATCTTTGAATGGGTTGTTTGTAAATTGTTCCATTTTCGCTGACTATCTCACTTGGTAAACCGAAATGACAAACTATATTCTCCCAGATGAAAGTTAATATTCTCTTGCCTGTTATTTTGTATACATATCTGAGCCTTATTTCTCTTTATCATCATTCTATGAATTCCCGATACTTCTGCTTTTCTTTAGTTGTGGCATTAGGTTTAATGAAAGCTTACTTTTGGATTCCGTATCTATGTTATGTCTGTAAAAACAGTTAGTATGTAACTTACTAGCTTATTTTTGTTGTTTGAAAACGACGCCAATTCGAGTGAGTTTTTGTTCAAAGGATGAATATAAAAAGGTTCTAATCATATAGCAAAATGGTTGTTATGCCTATAATGAACAACTTATCAATGTCTGCAACTTCCATTTGTGTAAGTATTTTTTTCCCCTTTTTTTTAATAGGTATATTGAGGATTTGTTATTCAGTGTTGATGTTTAACAAATCAATTTTGTTGTAGCATTTATTTCAATCTATATAGTCTGAATTGGTGTCAATATTCAACATGTAGATCAACCTCTTATTGAACCTGGAATCATTAATTGCATTTCCAAAAATCTTCAGGTGTATTAGTCAATTGTTGAGAGTTATTTTGTACGCAGATTTTATATATAAATTAGGTTTCTCAGTTTGATGTTGCTTTTCTTTATGCTCTTAACAACCTAAAGTTTTTTGATTCATGGCTTTGAAGGTTGAAGACCAAAGAACATGTTGTCAAAGAGTAGCATCTATTCTGTATCAGATTGAACCCATCACCCTATGCATACACAATCTCTGATGATTAAAATCAAGTTTGCATTTTGTCAGTCCAGGTATAAAAAGCATCTGTACGGCCTCTTAAATTCTCACCCTTTTCGACCAGGTTAGAAGTTTGAAGTTTGTTACTCACGTGATTTAACTTTTGATAGCAATAATAATACTCAGTGATTTAACTTAGTATCTTAAATTTTTTAATCCATCGGTGTGTTGCTAAATTTTATTGTAACATATATGCATTTTAATTATTGTTTGTTTATTAATGAACTATTAATTCACACGTATTACAAAAGACAACATATATATGCATTGTACGATAGTAAGTACATACTCTAATAAAATTTTAGATAAGTACCTGTAAGTGTACCAACGAACTTTCTCTTCAATGGTATCAATTCCCCCAAGCCCGCGATTAGTTGCCAAGCAACCCGGGTTCAATTCCAAGGGGGGAGGTTTTCTCTCCTAATTCCCGCGATTAGTTGTCGAGCAACCCGGGGTCCACGATTAGTTGCTGAGCAACCCGGACTGTAGAGTTTCCTCCTAGCGTGTGTGGGTGCAAATGATGAGTGTCGTTGAAATAAATGATACGTTGTTTCAAAATCGCCGTTAAAAAAAAGTACCTGTAAGTGTAGGATAATAAAGTTGGGTTTTATTCTGTACCTTTTTGATGCTTCAGAACTAATGGGAGTGGGCATGGGTATTTTATAACCGGAACCCATACACGCTTTCCAACTCTCACAACAAAAGCCAAGAACGTACTAAGTACTATATCACCTTTATAATTTATATCCCTTTATGAAAAATGTCAAGGTACAACCTTTTCTACACACTGACTTTTCTCTATAAGTTACAAAAAGCCAATTCGCATGTGAAGGTGCCATTGGCCCCATCATAACAAACAGATATTGGTTATATTATATCTGCAACGAACGTAAGAGAGCCTATTTGGAACGCCCAACTTACATTGCCAAGATTGCGACACCCAAGGCATATATAACGTCAGGTACGACAAGTGTCAAAATGGGTGGGTCAAGTAACGGGAAAAGCATGTATCGTTTGTGTTATTGGTCGTATCATGTTAGTCGACCCAAAACACTTTATGTCCAAAGTTTGCATTTTTTTTCTTTTATAAATAATTGGTATCTTAAACCTAAACCTGATAAAGAATAGTATTTTATAATTGAAACTGGGTACTAATTTCACTTATCGTTTTTTATTGTACTACCTTGATAGAATATTGATGTATTTTTCCTTTTTCTTTTTTTGTTTTTTGTGAGTCCTTTATGCTACAACTGTTGTACTTTGTACATTATTCATATTAGTAGATGAGTTACTACTGCTATAATGACAACAGTTGATAGCAAATATGAAAATTTCCTGGTTATGGAAATCATATACATAGATAAATTATCCGTTCATTTACTAATATGAATAATGTACATTGTACAAATAGGCACTATGTACATTATTCATGATGACATTGTTCTTTTAGAAATCATGTCGCCATTGTTCTTTTAGAAGTTGTAGTTATTTGCTGCTATTTATTGTAAATTATCAAGTTATGCCGACTTTTTTAAGTCAACATTTGAAGAATAGGTATGAAATTTGGGTTTAAAGACCGTTGATTTTGATGGTAATATAGAGGTGATTTGGTTTTTTTCTATGTACCATATTTTATTTTAATTAAAGAATCGAGTTTCATTTAATTTTGGAAATAAAATTGATGGTTGACTGATTTTGAGAGAGCAAATGGATTCGGTTAGTATTTTAAACTTAGCAAAGCGTCGTTACTTTAATTGCTTTGATGTATAGTTGATCTTCATGTTAGAATACAAAGAACAAAGTAAGTCAACCCCGATTACCATATTTGGTAATTGACCTTAGGATCAGAAGTTGTTAACTTCATCACTTCCCATAATAGAAGGTCACAAGAGTGCATAAGTCCAAGATTACAACGGATAGATCAAGTCAGCCCCAACAACAACTTTCCTCTTTTATCAAAGTGGTTCCAAAAGTTAAATGGAGCCATACCTTGTTTTAGAATTAGCTGTTACAGTTTCTAGTCTATAAAGAAACCCTTTGTATTTGTAACAAGCATCAATTCAGTTAATGAAATATAAACCGATCAATACAAATCACAATTTTAATCTTTAATTCTTGAAACTTATCATGGTATCAGAGCTAACGGTGAAGATCTAGGATCAATTCAACCGTTTACAGCTTCAATCACTTACCAAGAAAAAGTCTTTAAGCTGCCATGTCGATAATCGACGGTAGCTCAAAAATACAGATGTCACATAATGACGGTAGCAAGTTAAGAAACACTTACCTAAATGTCTTGTGTCAACCATCTGAACAAAAACCACTATCTTTAATCAATACCGGACAACAATCATCAGGATACATGCAACCGGTTGCAAACCTCCATCAAGCACAAGAAGAACTAAGATGTGTATATTGTGGTATGTTTAAACACACAATAATTCAGTGTTTCAAGCTCATAGGGTATCTCAAATGGTGGAACAAAGAAAAACAGGGCAAAAAGGTGAAGATGAGAGCATCAGCGACCGGCGGCAACCCCAAGGTTACCTGCAACGGCACTGCAAGAGATATAAATCTACCTTTAATTTATTGTTCACTACAAAAACCGGCCAAATGGGTGAGGGTTAAAACCTCAACCCCTAGTTCTTCAACCCACCAATCGATTAAAACAATTAGGGTAAACCCCAATTGCTATAAATCAACTGAAATAACAAAACGTAATCGATTCAATTGCCTTTAAGAATTGATGATAAGAGATAAAATTAATTCCAATGGAATTGATGGGATAAAAAGGGTTGGGATAAAAAGTGAGGAGGAACACGAGTGTTCCAGAACCGATGACATTATTATATACGTATATATCTAAAAGCCAAACTCCAAATGAATACGTATATATCTAAAAGCCAAACTCCAAATGAATAGTCCAAATGAATAGTTCAAAGACAAACTCCAAATGAATAGTCCAAACGAATAGCCCTGCCAAACTCCAAATGAATAGTCCAAATGAATAGTTCAAACTCCAAATGAATAGTCCAAATGAATAGTCCAAAGACACACTCCAAATGAATAGTCCAAATGAATAGCCCTGCCAAACTCCAAATGAATAGTCCAAATGAATAGTCCTACTCCTTTTTCCACTTTTCACAAACTTAACCCCCCACCTTTTATATACCCTTTTTCCACTTTTCACAAACTTAACCCCCACCTTTTATATACCTATATATCTAAAAGACAAACTCCAAATGAATAGTCCAAATGAATAGTCCTGACAAACTCCAAATGAATAGTCCAAATGAATAGTCCTACTCCTTTTTCCACTTTTCACAAACTTAACCCCCCACCTTTTATATACCCTTTTTCCACTTTTCACAAACTTAACCCCCCACCTTTTATATACCTATATACCTAAAAGACAAACTCCAAATGAATAGTCCTACTCCTTTTTCCACTTTTCACAAACTTAACCCCCCACCTTTTATATACCTATATATCTAAAAGACAAACTCCAAATGAATAATCTAAATGAATAGTCCTACTCCTTTTTCCACTTTTCACAAACTTAACCCCCCACCTTTTATATACCTATATATCTAAAAGACAAAGTCCAAATGAATAGTCCTACTCCTTTTTCCACCAAATGAATAGTCCAAATGAATAGTCCTACTCCTTTTTCCACTTTTCACAAACTTAACCCCCCACCTTTTATATACCTATATATCTAAAAGACAAAGTTCAAATGAATAGTCCAAATTAATAGTCCTACTCCTTTTTCCACTTTTCGCAAACTTAACCCCCCACCTTTTATTAACACACAAATCGCACCCCCACTTTATACGTATATTTTTTCCCAAATTTCACAAACTTAACCCCCTAACTTTTTATACCTATATCTAAAAGACAAAGTCCAAATGAATAGTACTATTCCTTTTCCCACTTTTCGCAAACTTAACCCCCCAACTTTTATTAAAACACAAATCGCACCCCCACTTTATACGTATATTTTTTCCCAAATTTCACAAACTTAACCCCCTAACTTTTATTAAAATACAAATCGAACCCCAACTTTAAATGAATAGTCCAAATGAATAGTCCTACTCCTTTTTCCACTTTTCGCAAACTTAACCCCCCACCTTTTATTAACACACAAATCGCACCCCCACTTTATACGTATATTTTTTCCCAAATTTCACAAACTTAACCCCCTAACTTTTTATACCTATATCTAAAAGACAAAGTCCAAATAAATAGTACTATTCCTTTTTCCACTTTTCGCAAACTTAACCCCCCAACTTTTATTAAAACACAAATCGCACCCCCACTTTATACGTATATTTTTTCCCAAATTTCACAAACTTAACCCCCTAACTTTTATTAAAATACAAATCGAACCCCCACTTTACTAACTTTTTTTTTTTTTACTAATATTCAATTTTCACAAACTTAACCCCCCTAACTTTTATTAAAATAGAAATCGATATCTAAAAGACAAAGTCCAAATGAATAGTCCTACTCCTTTTTCCACTTTTCGCAAACTTAACCCCCCACCTTTTATTAACACACAAATCGCACCCCCACTTTATACGTATATTTTTTCCCAAATTTCACAAACTTAACCCCCTAACTTTTTATACCTATATCTAAAAGACAAAGTCCAAATGAATAGTACTATTCCTTTTTTCACTTTTCGCAAACTTAACCCCCCAACTTTTATTAAAACACAAATCGCACCCCCACTTTATACGTATATTTTTTCCCAAATTTCACAAACTTAACCCCCTAACTTTTATTAAAATACAAATCGAACCCCCACTTTACTAACTTTTTTTTTTTTTACTAATATTCAATTTTCACAAACTTAACCCCCCTAACTTTTATTAAAATAGAAATCGAACTCCCACTTTATACGTATATTTTTTTCAAATTTCACAAACTTAACCCCCTAACTTTTATTAAAATAGAAATCGAACTCCCACTTTATACGTATATTTTTTTCAAATTTCACAAACTTAACCCCCTAACTTTTATTAAAATACAAATCGAACCCCCACTTTACTAGCTTTTTTTTAAAAAAAAAAACTCGAATGCTAAAAGAAGCAACTTTCACAAAAGGAACAACCCTTCAATGTTAGATGTCGAAAAACATTCTTTTTTACAAAATAGATCAAGACTTTTTTTTTAACTCGCATTCAAAAAGGAGCCCCCGGCGCGAAGCGAGGGCTCCACAACTAGTTGTTTCAAAAGGAACAATTTATGTTCCCAATACCCACGCGTGCTTATTAAAAAAGAAAGAAATATGGGACGGGTTAAAAAAGGGAGTTGGGCCAGATCTTATTAATAAAAATGAGAGTGGGCCAGAACAGTTTAAAGGGACAAGCCCAAAACACCATAGGCATAACCAGACCGGGCTCACTGAATTTGGAAGCCAATCTAACCAGACCCCAAAAAAAAATTAAACCAGCCCAAATTGCTTGTTTTAGACATTTAATCCATAACTCAGGTTCTACCGGAAAAGCTAATATGATTTCAAACAATATAAAGAGTAACGAATGGATTTTTGATTGTGGTGCTACTCACACCATGACTTTTGAAAAATCAGATTTTTGTTCCAAATCAAAACCTCGGGTTAGTGATATTCAAACGGCTAACGGAGGCATTGTACAAGTAGAAGGGGAGGGAAAATCGAGATTACTCCGACTATGAAATTATCCAATTGTTTATATGTTCCTACCATGTCTCATAAATTATTATCCGTTAGTCACGTTACAAAAAAGTTAAATTGTTCCGTTTTATTACACCCCACTTTTTGTATCCTCCAAGATATCCGGACTGGGGAGATTATTGGGCGTGGTACCGAACGGGGTGGGTAAGTAATCCAACAAGGTTGTAAGACCCTGTTTCAATTTCAGCTTTGTTCAGTTAATTGGGACGCCGTCCAAAGTGTGGGACGTCGTCCAGTATAGAAGGGTTGGACGTCGTCCAGTTTTGGGACGTGATAATGCTAAAAACGAACATATATTTGATAGCATTATCCTTCTAGAAAGACAAGCTTTTAGTTGCAATTGTTCTATTTACGAGTGATATTCGTTTAAATAATAAAAGGTGGGGACAAAAGACAGATTCGACGATTTGAAGACGCAAACGACCAAAAAGCTAAAAAGTACAAAGTACAATCCAAGTGGTTCAAATTATTGATGAGAAATGTCTAAAAATTACAAGAGTACAAGTCGCAAAAAGCAAAGTACAAGATATTAAATTATACGAAAAGGCGTTCGAAAATCCGGAACCGAGACATGAACCAACTTTCAGCACGCGACGCAACGGACCAAAAATTACAAGTCAACTATGCACAAGAATATAATATAATATATAATTAATTATTAATTATATATATTATTATATATTATAATTATAAGCAGCCCACGTTTAAATCACTATGGTGAGCTGGAATCCAAAGCTCCGCACTCGCGGAGCTTTGAAGCACAAAACATCCGCACTCGCGGAGTTGTACACTCCAAAGTGGGCCTATAAAAGGCCGCGCATTCTGATCGATTTCAATCATCCTTTTCCTTCTTTCTATCTACGTAAAATATATATATATATATATATATATATATATATAATTATAATTATAATTTTAATTTAAAGTTTAATAATAATAAGGTTATAGTGGCGAATGTTTTAAGTTTGTAAGTCGAATTTTTGTCCTTGTAACACTACGCGATTATTACTCATTGTAAGTTATGTTCAACCTTTTTAAATTAATGTCTCGTAGCTAAGTTATTATTATGCTTATTTAAATCGAAGTAATCGTGATGTTGGGCTAAATATTAAATACGGGGTTATTGGGCTTTGGACCATAATTGGGGTTTGGACAAAAGATCGACACTTGTGGAAATTAGACTATGGGCTATTAATGAGCTTTATATTTGTTTAATTGAATGATAGTTCGTTAATTTAATATAAAGATTTACAATTGGACATACCTATAAACCACTTACACTCGATCGGACACGTTGGGTGGGATATTTATAAGTACTAATAATCGTTCATTTAACCAGACACAGGGATGGATTAATAGTCAATGGACTCATTAAAACAGGGGTGGATTACATACAAGGACACTTGGTGTAAATGTTAATAAATTATTAAAACCTTGGATTGCACACAGTCGATAACCTGGTGCAATCATTAACAATGTATTAAAACCTTATTACAGTTTAAGTCCCCAATTAGTTGGAATATTTGACTTCGGGTATAAGGATAATTTGATGAGGACACTCGCACTTTATATTTATGACTGATGGACTGTTATGGACAAAAACCAGATGGACATATCGAATAATCCAGGACAAAGGACAATTAACCCATGGTAATAAATTAAAATCAACACGTCAAACATCATGATTACGGAAGTTTAAATAAGTATAATTCCTTTATTTTATATCTCATCGCACCTTTAATTATCGTATTTTTAATTATCGTAATTTTATTTATCGTCAATTTATTTATCGCACTTTAAATTATCGCACTTTTATTATCGTTATTTACTTTACCCTTTAAATTAAGTTGTATTTATATTTAATATTTTACATTAGGTTTTAATTGTGACTTAAGACATAAAATCGACAAACCGGTCACTAAATGGTAAAACCCCCCTTTTATAATAATAATAATATTACTTATATATATATTGATACAAATATAGTTTAAAATAAATATAGCGTTAAACTCAGCTAGCTCCCTGCGGAACGAACCGGACTTACTAAAAACTACACTACTTTACGATTAGGTACACTGTCTATAGTGTTGTAGCAAAGTTTAGGTATATCCACTCTATAAATAAATAAATAACTTGTGTAAAATTGTATCGTATTTAATAGTATTTCGCAATAAAAATATAACTATTTCGTATACACCTCGCATAACATCAAGTATTTTTGGCGCCGCTCCCGGGGAACACTCAAACGCCGAAGCAAAACGCCATAAAAAAATTAGTTTTTAAGCTATTTTTGTAAAAATATATTTATATAAGTTATTAATTTTGAAAAAAAAAAGATTTTTATTAAGTTTTAATCTATTTTTATAAAAATATAAGTTTTAAATATTAAAAACGAAAATATAAAAACATAAAAAATATCTATATTTATATATCTATATTTGTAAGTGTTTAAAATTAAAAAGTTTTTATTTTTAGTCACAAAAACTAATAAGTAATTGTTAAAATATAAGTTTTATTTAAGTTATTTTATAAAATTTAAAATCAGAAAATTAAATCAAAGTAAAAAAAAATATTAAAATCTGAACCTGCGTAATTTGAGCCTGCTACTCATTTAAACCTGCATACTCCGCACTCACGGAGGTTTTGGGCAGCTAAAATCTGCACTCGCGGAGCTGACTGACAGCTGCAACCTGGTACGTGCATTAATTACGGGATTAGGGTTATTTATTAATTATTATTATTATTAAACCTAATTAGGGATTTATTTAATTAATATATTTAGTTTAGTTTTAATTTTATTTGTAATATTAAGTGTAATTAAGTTTTATAAATTTATAAAATTAATACTTTTATACATTAATAAAAATAATATTTTTATAAAAATTGTATTTTTATAACTTTAAGTTTTATTTTTATATTTTGTATCTTTTTATTTCGTTTAATCGTAATTTGTATATTTATCGTTCGTATTTAGTTTAAACTTAGTTTTTGCCGTAGTTATTTTATATTTCTAGATTTCTATGCTTTGCCGTAAAATCCCTTAAGTGCATTTTCTTTAGATTTAGACGCTTTAGAATTTTACGACGTCGTTTATCGCTTTAGTATTTAATAGATTTTATTGCCTAATTAAGTAATTGCCGTTTTGGATATAGAATTTCTTTTAAGCTTTAATACCTTTAGACGCAACTTTTAGACTTAAGTTTTTAGAATTCTAAGTTTCGACGTTTTATTTTCTTATTTTTATTTTTCGACTGTTTGTTTTTCGACATTTGTTTTTCGACTCTTGTTTTTCGACGCACTCTTCTTCTTTCTCATTTCTACGCTCTAGTCTTTAAGACAAAGAATTTTCTTTATTTTCTTTAAACTTCGACGAAAAAAATTATTTTAAGCGGTTAAATTGATAGACATCCAAAATTTTCTGGTTCGTAGTAATAGTTGGATTTGTTAGTGGCGGATTGTGGGCTTCCGATTTAAAGGGTCCTGGCTACCTGCTGCATCTTTTAGCTATTCGAAACGTGGGCAATGTAGTGACCCCAACTTTTCCATGTTTATATAAATATTAAATGAAATTGTTATTTACATGATTAAGTGTTTCCAACATGTTAAGCAATCAAACTTGTTAAGACTTGATTAATTGAAATAGTTTTCATATAGACAATTGACCACCCAAGTTGACCGGTGATTCACGAACGTTAAAACTTGTAAAAACTATACGATGACATATATATGGTTATATATATAGTTAACATGATTTTATTATAAGTATGTATCTCATTAGGTATTTTAACAATGAGTTACATACATAAAAATGAGACTATTAATTTAAGAAACTCGAAAACGATATATATAACGATTATCGTTATAACAACGTCTTACTAGGTATATATGAATCATATTAAGATATTGATACACTTGGTTAATTATATTAAATGATAAGTAAATATATTATTAAGTGTATTAATAATGAAATACATATGTAAAAATAAGACTACTAACTTAATGATTTCGAAACGAGACATATATGTAACGATTATCGTTGTAACGATATTTAACTGTATATATATCATACTAAGATATATTATATATCATAATATCATGATAATATAACAATTTAACATCTCATTTATTATAATAAACAATGGGTTAACAACATTCAACAAGATCGTTAACCTAAAGGTTTCAAAACAACATTTACATGTAACGACTAACGATGACTTAACGACTCAGTTAAAATGTATATACATGTAGTGTTTTAATATGTATTCATACACTTTTGAAAGACTTCAAGAAACTTATCAAAATACTTCTACTTAATAAAAATGCTTACAATTACATCCTCGTTCAGTTTCATCAACAATTCTACTCGTATGCACCGTATTCGTACTCGTACAATACACAGCTTTTAGATGTATGTACTATTGGTATATACACTCCAATGATCAGCTCTTAGCAGCTCATGTGAGTCACCTAACACATGTGGGAACCATCATTTGACAACTAGCATGAAATATCTCATAAAATTACAAAAATATGAGTAATCATTCATGACTTATTTACATGAAAACAAAATTACATATCCTTTATATCTAATCCATACACCAACGACCAAAAACACCTACAAACACTTTCATTCTTCAATTTTCTTCATCTAATTGATCTCTCTCAAGTTTTATCTTCAAGTTCTAAGTGTTCTTCATAAATTCCAAAAGTTCTAGTTTCATAAAATCGAGAATACTTCCAAGATTGCAAGTTTACTTCCAAGTTTTCTAAATCCATTCCAAGTAATCATCCAAGATCAAGAAACCTTTGTTACTTACAGTAGGTTATCTTTCTAATACAAGGTAATAATCATATTCAAACTTTAATTCAATTTCTATAACTATAACAATCTTATTTCGAGTGGAAATCTTACTTGAAATTGTTTTCGTGTCATGATTCTACTTCAAGAACTTTCAAGCCATCCAAGGATCCTTTGAAGCTAGATCTATTTTTCCCATTTCCAGTAGATTTATCCAAGGAACTTGAGGTAGTAATGATGTTCATAAAATCATTCGATTCATACGTATAAAGCTATCTTATTCGAAGGTTTAAACTTGTAATCACTAGAACATAGTTTAGTTAATTCTAAACTTGTTCGCAAATAAAAGTTAATCCTTCTAACTTGACTTTTAAAATCAACTAAACACATGTTCTATATCTATATGATATGCTAACTTAATGATTTAAAACCTGGAAACACGAAAAATACCGTAAAACCGGATTTACGCCGTCGTAGTAACACCGCGGGCTGTTTTGGGTTAGTTAATTAAAAACTATGATAAACTTTGATTTAAAATTTGTTATTCTGGGAAAATGATTTTTATTATGAACATGAAACTATATCCAAAAATTATGGTTAAACTCAAAGTGGAAGTATGTTTTCTAAAATGGTCATCTAGACGTCGTTCTTTCGACTGAAATGACTACCTTTACAAAAATAACTTGTAACTTATTTTTCCGACTATAAACCTATACTTTTTCTGTTTAGATTCATAAAATAGAGTTCAATATGAAACCATAGCAATTTGATTCACTCACAACGGATTTAAAATGAAGAAGTTATGGGTAAAACAAGATTGAATAATTTTTCTCATTTTAGCTACGTGAAAATTGGTAATAAATCTATTCCAACCATAACTTAATCAACTTGTATTGTATATTATGTAATCTTGAGATACCATAGACACGTATACAATGTTTTGACCTATCATGTCGAAACATCTATATATATTTCGGAACAACCATAGACACTCTATATGTGAATGTTGGAGTTAGCTATACAGGGTTGAGGTTGATTCCAAAATATATATAGTTTGAGTTGTGATCAATACTGAGATACGTATACACTGGGTCGTGGATTGATTCAAGATAATATTTATCGATTTATTTCTGTACATCTAACTGTGGACAACTAGTTGTAGGTTACTAACGAGGACAGCTGACTTAATAAACTTAAAACATCAAAATATATTAAAAGTGTTGTAAATATATTTTGAACATACTTTGATATATATGTATATATTGTTATAGGTTCGTGAATCAACCAGTGGCCAAGTCTTACTTCCCGACGAAGTAAAAATCTGTGAAAGTGAGTTATAGTCCCACTTTTAAAATCTAATATTTTTGGGATGAGAATACATGTAGGTTTTATAAATGATTTACAAAATAGACACAAGTACGTGAAACTACATTCTATGGTTGAATTATCAAAATCGAATATGCCCCTTTTTATTAAGTCTGGTAATCTAAGAATTAGGGAACAGACACCCTAATTGACGCGAATCCTAAAGATAGATTTATTGGGCCCAACAAGCCCCATCCAAAGTACCGGATGCTTTAGTACTTCAAAATTTATATCATATCCGAAGGGTGTCCCGGAATGATGGGGATATTCTTATATATATGCATCTTGTTAATGTCGGTTACCAGGTGTTCACCATATGAATGATTTTTATCTCTATGTATGGGATGTGTATTGAAATATGAAATCTTGTGGTCTATTGTTACGATTTGATATATATAGGTTAAACCTATAACTCACCAACATTTTTGTTGACGTTTAAAACATGTTTATTCTCAGGTAAATACTAAGAGCTTCCGCTGTTGCATACTAAAATAAGGACAAGATTTGAAGTCCATGTTTGTATGATATTGTGTAAAAACTACATTCAAGAAACTGATTTCGATGTAACATATTTGTATTGTAAACCATTATGTAATGGTCGTGTGTAAACAGGATATTTTAGATTATCATTATTTGATAATCTACGTAAAGCTTTTTAAACCTTTATTTATGAAATAAAGGTTATGGTTTGTTTTAAAAATGAATGCAGTCTTTGAAAAACGTCTCATATAGAGGTCAAAACCTCGCAACGAAATCAATTAATATGGAACGTTTTTAATCAATAAGAACGGGACATTTCAGGCAAAAGCAAAAAAGTCTATTAATTTGATAGCTTATATAATTTTTATCTTTTATAACTAATAGGATATTCAGTGAATGCACCGACCAAAACGTTCACCACCTTTCATACGTTCACCACCTGTAACTCGATCAAGACATCTAGCCAATATTGTCGCCATTGATTTTTCTTTAGAATCGTCATCTAGTCGACCAAGTACTCCAATTCAAAATTCCGATAATCCATTTTTTGAACCCGACCTCACAATTGAGAACCCGGAGGATATTCAAGGACAATTCAGAGATCCTGAACCACTAATCATTCCTCCTGAACCACAAATCACTCATCCAAAGATTGTCCAGGAAGAAACCATTAAATCAGAATCCTCTAGTGATTCAGATTCAACAAATTCGATCATGAAAAATCTGGAACCTCTAAGTATGGAAGACCGAATGAGGGCTAAACGTACTGGCCAAGGTCACGCAATTACTCAACCAGACATTAATGCACCAGATTATGAAATCAAAGGACAAATCCTACACATGGTAACTAATCAATGCCAATTTAGTGATGCGCCAAAGGAAGATCCAAACGAACATCTTCGAACTTTTAATAGGATCTGTACTCTATTCAAAATCAAAGAAGTTAAAGATGAACAGATCTATCTCATGTTATTTCCCTGGACTTTAAAGGGAGAAGCCAAAGATTGGTTAGAATCGTTACCTGAAGGGGCAATTGATACATGGGATGTTTTAGTTGAAAATTTTCTTAAACAATTCTTTCCGGCATCTAAAGCTGTGAGACTTCAAGGAGAAATTGTTACGTTCATGCAAAAGCCAAATGAAACTCTATATGAGGCGTGGACAAGATTTGGAAAGTTGTTGAGAGGATGTCCTCAACATGGTTTAGACACTTATCAAATAGTACAAATATTCTACCAAGGATGCGATATTACTACATGAAAAGACATCGATATAGCAGCTGGTGGTTCCATTATGAAGAAAACCGCAACTGAAGCTTACAAAATTATTGATAACACTGCTTCCTACTCACATGAGTGGCATCAAGAAAAAGACATCGTTAGATCATCTAAAGCGGCTAGAGCCGATTCTAGCCATGACTTTGATTCCATTTCCGCAAAGATAGATGCTTTTGAGAGACGAACGGAAAAGATGACTAAAGATATTCACGCAATACGAATTAGTTGTGAGCAGTGTGGAGTACCACATTTGATAAAAGATTGTCTCAGTATTGAACAAACAATGGAACAACGAGAGAATGTTTTATACATAAACCAAAGGCCTGAAAATAATTATCAAAGTAATTATCAACCGCCAAGACCAAACTACAATCAAAATCAGAATTATAACCGAAATGTTCCATACAACAACCAACAAGGTCCTAGCAATCAACAAGTATCTAATAATACTTACAACCAGCAAAGACCTATTTTTCCAAATAAACCACCACAAACCGATGATAAAAAGCCAAATTTAGAAGATATGATGTCAAAGCTAGTTGAATCTCAAACTCAATTTTTCACATCTCAGAAACAAACTAATGAACAAAATGCTCAAACATTTAGAAATCAACAAGCTTCTATTCAAAATCTGGAACAAGAAGTAAGCAACCTAACAAGGTTGATAGGTGAAAGAAAACCAGGGAGTCTACCTAGCGATACAAATGCTAACCCCCGGAATGAAACAGCTAAAGCCATTACCACAAGAAGTGGTATTACATTTAAACCACCTGAAATGCCTGTAATTTCTAATGACTCTACTCCTACTACACATGCACCACAACCTGAGCAAAAAAAGGAATCAGAATCGATAGTTGAAAAGGTTAATGAAGATAACACAGTTAAGGCTAAACCTTATGTTAAACCATACCAACCACCACTTCTTTATCCAAGTAAAATGAGAAAAGAAAGACTTGAAGCCGAGCAATCCAAATTCTTGGATATGTTTAAACAAATAAATGTTAATCTTCCTTTCATTGATGTGATTTCAGAAATGCCTAGATATGCTAAATTCTTGAAAGATCTAATCACAAACAGAAAGAAAATGGAAGAACTCTCGGCTGTTAATATGAATGCTAATTGCTCTGTAGTGATGTTGAATAAGCTACCAGAAAAACTCTCTGATCCAGGAAGTTTCACAATTCCATGTTTTTTGGGTAGTCTTAGTTCAATAGAAGCATTGGAAGACTTAGGTGCTAGAATAAATTTAATGCCGTATTCACTATACACTAAACTAGACCTCGGAGAATTGAAACCAACACGAATAAGCATACAACTAGCCAATCGATCAGTAAAATATCCTAGAGGGATAATGGAAAACATGCTAGTTAAAGTTGGTACTTTAGTATTTCCAGTAGATTTTGTTATTTTGGACATGGAAGAAGATTCTCGAGTTCCTCTTATATTAGGAAGACCATTCTTAAACACGGCTAAAGCAATAATAGACGTGTTCGGTAAGAAACTGACCCTAAGTATAGAGAACGAGAGTGTTACCTTTTCTGTTGATAGAGCCATGCAACAACCACAATCTGCAGATGATACATGTTATTATATTCAAACTATAGATTCACAAGCAGAATTGTTAGAAGAATTTCCAGAATTACAAGGAACAGGAGAATGTTATTTAGGAGAAGGAACTGAACCAATTGATGAAGCTGAAATGTTAGCTACACTTATGGCTAATGAATATGAACCAACAACAGAAGAACTTCAAATGCTAAAAGAGGAAGACAGATATCGATACAAATCATCGATAGAAGAACCACCAATATTAGAGTTAAAGCCACTTCCAACCCATTTGGAATACGCTTATTTACATGGTGAATCTGAATTACCTGTAATAATATCGTCTTCTCTTACGAAAAATGAAAAATCTCAACTCATTTTTGTGCTAATAGCTCATAAACCAGCTATTGCATGGAAGATTCATGATATTAAAGGAATAAGTCCTTCGTATTGCACACATAAAATCCTTATGGAAGAAGGCCATAAAACCTATGTGCAACGCCAACGAAGACTAAATCCTAATATGCAAGATGTTGTTAAGAAAGAAATTATTAAACTGCTAGATGCAGGTTTAATTTATCCAATCTCTGATAGTCTGTGGGTAAGCCCAGTTCAATGCGTACCTAAGAAGGGTGGCATGATTGTCATCACAAATGAAAAAGATGAGCTTATTCCTACTAGAACTGTAACAGGATGGCGGGTCTGTATTGATTATAGAAAATTAAATGACGCCACCAGAAAAGATCACTTTCCCTTACCTTTCATTGATCAAATGTTGAAAAGATTAGCTGGGAATAGTTACTATTGTTTTCTTGACTGTTTTTCCGAATATTTTCAAATTCCAATAGCACCCGAGGACCAAGAGAAAACCACATTCACGTGCCCTTATGGTACTTTTGCTTACAAACGCATGCTATTTGGACTTTGCAACGCCTCTGCAACCTTTCAAAGGTGCATGATGGCAATTTTTCACGACATGATAGAAGAATGCATGGAAGTTTTTATGGATGACTTTTCAGTCTTCGGTGATACATTTGAATCATGTCTAGTTAATCTTGAACGAATGCTTATTAGATGCGAGCAATCAAATTTAGTTCTTAATTGGGAAAAATGACATTTCATGGTTAAAGAAGGCATCGTTCTTGGTCATAAAATTTCAAAGGAAGGAATTGAAGTGGATAGAGCTAAAGTAGATGTAATTGCTAAACTTCCACATCCCACCAATGTTAGAGGAGTTAGGAGTTTTCTAGGACATGCCGTTTTTTTACCGACGTTTCATAAAAGACTTTTCTAAAATTGCCACTCCTATGAATAAACTCCTTGAAAAGGATGCTCCATTCATCTTTTTGGATGAATGCATCAAATCTTTTAATATTCTTAAAGAAAAACTCACTAATGCACCGATCATGATAACTCCAAACTGGAATCTACCATTTGAACTCATGTGCGATGCAAGTGATTTTGAAATGGGAGCCGTTTTAGGACAAAGGATTGAAAAACTATTTCAACCTATCTATTACGCTAGTAAGACGTTACAAGGAGCACAAACAAATTACATAACTACTGAAAAAGAACTCCTTGCTATTGTCTTTGCTTTTGACAAATTTTGTTCATATCTCGTTCTAGCTAAAACGGTGGTCTATACCGACCATTCTGCTCTTAGATACCTATTTTCAAAAAAAGATGCCAAACCACGATTAATCCGTTGGATCTTACTCTTACAAGAGTTCGATATTGAGATCCGAGACAAAAGGGAGCAGAAAATCTCGCCGCTGATCATCTTTCTCATCTTGAAAATCCTGAATTAGAAGTTCTAAATGAATTGGCTATACAAAATAACTTTCCTGATGAATATCTTTTGAAGATCGATTATAATGAAATTCCATGGTTTGTAGACTATGCAAACTACTTAGTATGTGGATTCTTTGAAAAAGGGTTCTCGTACAAAAAATGAAAGAAATTCTTTAGTGATATAAAACACTATTTCTGGGAAGATCCACATTTGTTTAAAAGTTGTCCCAATGGAATAATACGCCGATGCATATTCGGGGATGAAGCTAGTCAAATCTTAAACCATTGTCACACAGGACCAACAGGAGGGCATTATAGGCCTCAACTCACAGCAAGAAAAGTCTACGACGCTGGATTCTATTGGCCTACAATTTTCAAAGACGCACACCTTCTTTGTAAATCCTGTGATGCTTGTCAAAGGGCTGAAAAAATAAGTCAACGTGATGAAATTCCACAAAATGTCATTCAAGTATGTGAAGTATTTGACGTTTGGGGTATTGACTTTATGGGTCCATTTCTAAAATCTTAGAATAATCTCTACATTCTCGTTGCCATTAATTATGTATCTAAATGGACGGAAGCACAAGCTCTCCCAACTAACGATGCACGAGTTGTAGTCAACTTTTTAAAACGTCTTTTTGCTAGGTTTGGAACACCGAAAGCTTTAATAAGTGATCGGGGTACTCATTTTTGTAATAATCAACTTGAGAAAGTTCTCAAAAGATATGGAGTAACTCATAAAATATCAACCGCTTATCATCCACAAACAAGTGGACAAGTTGAAAATACCAACCTAGCATTAAAACGTATTCTAAAGAAAACCGTAGGATCAAATCCAAAGGAATGGTCCATGAAATTGGAGGATGCACTCTGGGCTTTTAGAACAGCCTACAAAACTCCAATTGGCACCACACCTTTTAAACTCGTTTACGGAAAAGCATGTCACCTTCCAGTAGAAATTGAGCACAAAGTATTTTGGGCTTTAAAGACATGTAATCTTGATTTACATGAAGTTGGACGTCTACGGTTAAGTCAACTAAACGAATTAGAAGAATTAAGACATGAAGCATACGAAAATTCGTTAATCTATAAGGAAAGAACGAAGAAATGGCATGATAAAAGACTCATAAATTCTAAAGAATTCAAGAAAGGAGATAGAGTTCTTCTTTTCAATTCACGATTCAAACTTTTTCCTGGAAAATTGAAATCTAGATGGTCTGGACCATTCATAGTCAAAATAGTTTTCCCATACGGAACAGTAGAATTAATAAATTCAAATGGGATTGAATTTAAGGTTAATGGTCACAGAGTTAAACATTACATAGATAATCCAATGGAAGTTGAAGAAGAAGTTAATCACAATTTTGACACCACAACTAACTAAGTGTGGGAAGATTCGAATCTTTTAAGGGTAATATGTATTTCTGTTAGAGTTAGATATTCTGTTTTCGTGTAGTTCTCGAAAATGGAATCCGAATGGTCTTTCCCTAGCAGACCCTAAAGAACTAGTCTTCTCCCCCCATTCTGAATTTTTATTATTTTTTAGGTTTTACGAGATGAAGAATTCCTTTGATTTGAACCATGGTCTACTACTACACGCTTTGATTACTAAACGTAATAATGACACATTCCCGAGTGAAGTGGTATCATTCATAAGAGGCAAAATGGACGAAGTGAGGAAAGAACTCAGGAAAGATCATCATAAAATACATTTTGGTAAAGGAAAATCAAAATCCGCAACAAAAAGAAGAGCACGACACCTTGAAAGATGTCATAAATGCGGAAAATGGTCACACGAAGGTAAATGTTCGAACAATCGAACATATTCAAATACCGAATTTGTTACTCTATGCAGAGAAGGACCGTTTATATGTTTAGAAGAAAAGTTATTGAAGAATCGAGGTTACGCGTATGTAGCTATGGAAAACCAAATAACACGACTCTCCTATGAGTCGGCTAAAGCAGGTCTCTGAGAATTCTTTCTCATAGGTAAGTATGTACAGTTTTTATTTTATTTTATTGCTTTTAACCTTTTGATAATAAATGCTGAATCGTTCACTATAAAGTATTAAATTGATATTCAATAAAATTAGGTATGCGAAACCGAAATTATTGATATCATACAAAAATTTATTACATCACTGTGAAATTTACCGTTTATTCATAAGGTATAAATATCTTTAAACAATCGATCCAAAATATTTTAAAAATTCGTCAGAAGTAAAACAAGGTAATATAACCGAAATTACTTTACCCAAAAGTGGGGCGTATATTTTTGATAATATTTGATTGATTAAAGTGGGATAAAAGACCAAAAAGATTTTTAATTTTATTTTTACCATATTTTTAAAATTAATATATTTAAGTTTGTAAATATTTAAAAAAAATAATATTTTTAATATAAGTTTGTAAAACTAAAATATATAAATATTAATAATATTTATATGAAATTTTATGCATTTTAAATTTAAGTTTGGTGTGAACTTAAAAACAAAATTTACTTTATTTCATTAAGTTAAAAATATGATTTCTAAAATTCGTCGTGAGTTGAAGACTAGGTCGTTGAACCGAAATTGCTTTACCCGAGGGCGGGACGAGAAATTTTATTATCATTATTTTTAATATTATTGATTTAAAGTATGCCAAAAACATTTAAAAAATCCAAAAATCTTTGCTTTTAAAACAATCGCTTTAAAATAACAAATATTAAAATTTTGTCGAGGAACGGACTAGGTAAACGTACCGAAACAACCTCATCCTAAATAAAAAGGAAAGCAAAATTTAAAATTTAATTAATTGTTTTACTATTAAAGATTTGATATTAAAAAAAAAATATCCGCACTCGCGGAGTTTTTGAGGTACACAAATCCGCACTCGCGGAGTTCAAAAAACCCAGACCAGATAACTGGTTGACAGACCAGTCCCCAAGCATCACCATTCTAATTTTTTCTGCGAAAAAACACACACAAACCATCTCAAAAACGCGATTTTTCAACGTTAATCATCAAATTTCTTGCTAAAATCACGACGAGGAGATACTTGCCAAGAAGTTTTTCAAGGAAATCAGTAATTTCTATATCCAAACACTCTTTAATTCGGATTTTTAGTGTTCGTGAGTAAAATTATACCTAATTTGATTTTAATGATTTCTAGCTTAATTGTGCTTAAATTGTTTGTATATTATGCTTGTGTAACCTAGATTGATGCTATTTAATATGATTAGAAGCTTTAAACTTCAAATTTTGTGTAATCTAGGGTTTGTGTTCTTGAGCAAAATTGGGGCTTTTTGATATAAACGGGTTATGGCCGAATTTTATTGATGGTTCAAGCTTAATTAAGTAGTGTAACATGTTTAGGTTGCTAAATGATCAAAACTTTGATCCTAAACATGATTTTTTAGTATTAAAGTGGACTTTTTAAGTAAAAAAATGCATGAACTCGATTTAATTGATATGAATGCCATTTGAAACTTGTTTAATTGCTATAATGATTATTTTTGACATGATTTAGAAGATGAATACTAAGGAACATTGTATACATTTTCATATATGTTTATTTGTAAAAGTGTAGAATTGTTAATATTGTGAAAATGCGTATAAAGTTTAATATGGATTAAATATGTCATTATGATTGTTTTGATTTATAATTGTGCTAACACTAATGCATATTTGGATGCACAAAAATTGTGTTTAATGTGTTTTGCAGACTGAAAGGGGTGAATCTTCATCTGCATCTCAGGCTCGCAATGCTCCTCCTGAGAATGCAGACGAACAGGATATTAACGACCAATACAAACAAAATATACCTCATCATGTCATTTCATTTTCAAATATCTATGAGGCAGATTTACATCCAAACTTGAGGTTTGACAGATTTTGGATAGAATATCCAAAATATCAAAGGAACTTACACACCCTTCTGTCTAATGATGTTGAAGTACCTAGTGTAATAGATTGGGAACCATTAGTCAAACAGTGGGATTGGCCAGTCCAATCAGAGAATTACTTACACAAAGGTATGGTAATTCTACTTTTAATGATTGGGAACGTTTGTTCAATATACGTAGGCGTGTATATAGAGAATGGTGTGTGGAATTATTATGTAGTGTTGAAATAAATGATCGGGTAGCTACCTTAACCGATCGGAGTTTTATTAGATTTTTATTAGGAGGTGTGATGTGCCATATGTCTCTACTAGACATGGCTCATGCTTTATGTATATATACGCCTGAGGAACTAGCATTTACTGATTATCAAAGGTTGATAGTTAATGGTAGGAGGGTTGATGAAAATTTTGATATGAATGGAATATGGAGTAGAATGACTAGCCATAACCGATTTCATGGGGGGCATTACTCTTATACTGATATTGATAGAGCTGAGCTAAGAGTAATCCATAGGTTCTTAGCAAACTCGATTACACAGCGAGGTAGGAACAAAGAGAAGGTAAATGAAAATGATTTATTTTATCTCATATGTATTCGAGACCCATAGAGCGCTGTGAGTATACCTTATTGTGTGGGTTATTATTTATCGGCTATGGTTAGGGGTATACGGCCTAATAGTATAATAGGAGGTGGTATCTTTGTTACTTTAATTGATGAGTATCTCGGTGTCGATAGAAGTCAGGGGGGATTAATAATTGCAGCACCAGAACCCCGTGATACAATTAGTTTGAAAGTATATCATGGTGCTAAGGTTTTAAAGAAACGACATAACGCTGCAGCACCATATGATGGCAATCATCCATAGGTCAAAAGAGATCAGCAGCAAGGTAATATGGGAGGGGGGAATTAGATGACAGAAATGCAAATTTTTATGGCTCAACATGAGTATGAAATGGCTAGACAACGAGCATTTCAAGATTGACAGTATCATCAAAACCAAATCATAAGTCATTGTGCACATATAAATACAAACTACATACCTACTCAAATGCTCATATTTCCTCCCTGGACTACACAGACCCGACCACCGTACCCTACATATGACCCAGTTCAAGCATTCTACAGCACTTACGGCTATGAATGGAATCCCTACTGGCACCATCCTCATCAACCCTAATTTTCTTTTATGCCTATTTTTATTTATTTTGTAACTTGTAATTTTATACTTTTTAATACTTCTTTTGATACTGTTATAGTTTTTATAATTTTCTAACTTTTATTATTAGATTTTAATAATTTTTGAATGTGGGGTAATATACCCAACTTTAAAAATATGTATATATATGTTTGTAGTTTATCTCATGTACAAAACAGGGTAAAACAGCGCACTTTCAAAAACTCGCATTAAGTTCAGCAAAAGCTATTAATTTTGACGACAAAATGAAAAACAAGTGTGATGTAACAACAGACGGAATGAACAGCCCTGGCATTAAGTGCACCATTTATCATTCAACATAAACAACAATATGTTTGGAAACTTTGGTAAAATTTAATTATTTTTCTACGCTAATCACCCTCAATAATTTAAAATGTTATTGATTTCTTGCAAATGAGGGCATTGCAAGTTCTTAAGTGTGGGAAGGGATTAAATTCTTTCGGTTTTAAAATTTTTTGACTTATACACTTGGTTTAATAGCCACCGTTAAACTTTACTAGTAACGCAGTAGTTGTATTAGAATCTAGTGCTCTCTGATAATAAAGAACAGCCCTAGTCTTATATACTGACTACCCATTTCTAGTAAAAATTTTAAAAAATTTCAAATAAATGAATTCAAAATCATGTTTATACATATTTATGAACGATAAAACTAGATGTTAATACCGAAATTGTCGTTACCTCGTAAAGGACATAAATTAAGAAACAACCCAAAATGTTAGAATTCATTTAAAATGGAATAGAGGAGAATAAAAAGGCAAAGAAAGAAAAATAAAAACCAAGTGTGGAAAAAATTTACCAAGTTATTTAGAACATATATCACATATTATTGTACAAATAATTGAAGATACTTTTGTTTTGGACAATATTAATCAGTTTTACCCAGTTTATTGTAATATAAACGGAATTTAAAAGGAAGTAAAGGCTTTCGAGAAAAAGACACGCGCTTCTTGATTTAGGGCGTCCAGACCAGTTGTAGAGTTTACGAAAAACCTTGAAAAGTTTTCTCAAAAATCAGCTGGAAATCCACGGACCTCAGCATCAAACAGGTTCGCCAAGTGGTCAGACTTATCCTAACCATGAGAGGATCTGTCTCATACAATGAGGGGGCACTGTACAAATTAGCTTATAAGACTAATGAATCAGATCCCCAGAAAGGATAATCTCCTTAAAAGATCAAAAATCAGCTTTTAAGCCTGATATTACTCAATCCTTGAGATTGACCTTAAAGATTGAGAATTACAAACTCATGGAATTCGATGATATCTAAACTCGAGCTTGAACGAGAAAATATTTTGATCAAATTATAAACCGATTTGTTTTCTGAAAACCCATTTTTAATGCGTTCATTACCATTGAACGTAAAATCCTAAGAATTCACCGGAATTCATTAGGTCACCTGAACCAAATCGGGTATCAACCGTAATAACGGTGGTTGCATAGCATGGTCGAAGACATGACCTTGTGTCAGACCGAAAAACTATAGGGTGATCTTTACTATTGCTCCTACAAAGGATAGTAATTACATCCAACACGATATAGACCATAATCAAAAGCATGTCATTAGACATTGCCTTAACAGTTGCTTGTTCAACGCTTTTCTTTACAACCGGACGGCAGTTTACCGAAAGGTAATATACGGAGCAAGTAAACTGGACGTTTTGTTTTCCTAATACAAGGTTAGCAAGTGGGTGGCACAAAACCGCAAGTTTTAAGCTAAAATTTTCAAATCTGAAACCCACAAAACCCACAAAAACATTTTGTAAACACCGGTGAAGGGTTATTCTGGAAAACTTATCTAGGGTAAAAACTAGATTAAATTTTCAAAAGATCAAATGTTTTCATAAAGATCCAATTTCCTAACGGATCTAAAATTTTATAGTCATGTGGGACTGTAAACCACATCGTTAACATCATTGTTCATAACCGCCGTATTGAAATCACTGATGTACAAAGTGTGAAGAATAAAGAAGTGATTCTAGTAAAGTTATATTCAAGTTCTATATTGCTTGAGGACAAGCAACGCTCAAGTGTGGGAATATTTGATAATGCTAAAAACGAACATATATTTCATAGTATTATCCTTATAGAAAGACAAGCTTTTAGTTGCAATTGTTCTATTTACAAGTGATATTCGTTTAAATAATAAAAGGTGAAGATAAAAGACAGATTCGACGATTTGAAGACGCAAACGACCAAAAAGTTAAAAAGTACAAAGTACAATCTAAGTGGTTCAAATTATTGATGAGAAACGTCTAAAAATTACAAGAGTACAAGCCGCAAAAAGCAACGTACAAGATATTAAATTATACGAAAAGGCATTCGAAAATCCGGAACCGAGACATGAACCAACTTTCAGCAAGCGACGCAACGGACCAAAAATTACAAGTCAACTATGCACAATAATATAATATAATATATAATTAATTATATATATTATTATATATTATAATTATAAGCATCCCACGTTTAAATCACTATGGTGAGCTGGAATTCAAAGCTCCGCACTCGCGGAGCTGTGAAGCACAAAACATCCGCACTCGCGGAGTTGTACAGTCCAAAGTGGGCATATAAAAGGCGGCGCATTCTGATCGATTTCAATCATCCTTTTCCTTCTTTCTATCTACGTAAATATATATATATATATATATATATATAATTTTAATTTTAATTTTAATTTAAAGTTTAATAATAATAAGGTTATAGTGGCGAATGTTTTAAGTTTGTAAGTCGAATTTCTGTCCGTGTAACACTACGCGATTAATACTCATTGTAAGTTATGTTCAACCTTTTTAAATTAATGTCTCGTAGCTAAGTTATTATTATGCTTATTTAAATCGAAGTAATCGTGATGTTGGACTAAATATTAAAGACGGGGTTATTGGGCTTTGGACCATAATTGGGGTTTGGACAATAGACCGACACTTGTGAAAATTAGTCTATGGGCTATTAATGAGCTTTATATTTGTTTAATTGAATGATAGTTCGTTAATTTAATATAAATATTTACAATTAGACGTACCTATAAATAACCACTTACACTCGATCGGACACGATGGGTGGGATATTTATAAGTACTAATAATCGTTCATTTAACTGGACACGGGGATGGATTAGTAGTCAATGGACTCATTAAAACAGGGGTGGATTACATACAAGGACACTTGGTGTAATTGTTAATAAAGTATTAAAACCTTGGATTGCACACAGTCGATAACCTGGTGTAATCATTAACAATGTATTAAAATCTTATTACAGTTTAAGTCCCCAATTAGTTGGAATATTTGACTTCGTGTATAAGGATAATTTGGCGAGGACACTCGCACGTTATATTTATGACTGATGGACTGTTATGGACAAAAATCAGATGGACATATCGAATAATCCAGGACAAAGAACAATTAACCCATGGTAATAAATTAAAATCAACACGTCAAACATTATGATTACGGATGTTTAAATAAGCATAATTCCTTTATTTTATATCTCATCGCACCTTTGATTATCGTATTTTTAATTATCGCAATTTTATTTATCGTCATTTTATTTATCGCACTTTAAATTATCGCACTTTTATTATCGTTATTTACTTTACGCTTTAAATTAAATTGTATTTATATTTAATATTTTACATTAGGTTTTAATTGTGACTTAAGACATAAAATCGACAAACCGGTCACTAAACGGTAAAACCCCCCCTTTTATAATAATAATAATATTATATATATATATATATATATATATATATATATATATATATATATATATATATATATATATATATATATTGATACAAATATAGTTTAAAATAAATATAGCGTTAAACTTAGCTAGCTCCCTGCGGAACGAATCGGACTTACTAAAAACTACACTACTTTACGATTAGGTACACTGCCTATAGTGTTGTAGCAAGGTTTTGATATATCCACTCTACAAATAAATAAATAACTTGTGTAAAATTGTATCGTATTTAATAGTATTTCGCAATAAAAATATAACTATTTCGTATACACCTCGCATAACATCAGGACGCCGTCCAAGTGGTCTGGTGGGCCAGCTGTCTTGTTTTGAGATATTTAAGGGGCATTTTGGTATTTTCACATGGGGACATTTTGAGGCCACTAAATCTGATCCAATCCCATTTTGGATCTTATCTTCCACCTCTCCAAACACTCTCAACCGTTTTTAGTGATAGAAACCTTGGTTTTAGAGAGAGAGAGAGAGAGAGAGCTTGATTGGAGAAGAAGGAGTTGGATTCTCACCAAAGCTCGAGTGTCAATGTTTTGGTTGAGAGAAATCTCGTTCACGACTACGTTTTGGTTGTTGTGGTAAGTTTTAACCCCGAATTTCATTGTTTGATTTGATATTCAGAGTTGAGTTTTGAACTTAATTTGTTGAGAAACCCATTTAGACTCATGAAGCGAGTTTAGTGATACTAGTAATCGAGTTTTATGTTGTTGTTGGCGGATTTTGGGTTATTTGATGTTTTGGCCATGTTAGGACTTAAAAATCGGGTATAATCACTAGTGTTAGTGATAAAGATGTATTGAAACCCATTTTATGCGTATTTAGTTGACTACTTTTGAAATGGGTCAAAATTAGGGTTCGTTAGTGATTTTAGATCGATTGTCGGTTTTACGAAGTTTATAAACTTAAATGAGATAAGTTATTCAGATAAACTTGAATGAAAGGTGTTTGGTGTCGAAACTAGCAAATCTTGGAAATTGAATTTGTTAAGGGTCAAAATGGGCTGTGGGTAAAAACCCGGGCTAAAGGGTGTTTAATGGCTAAATGAATTGTCATTGGGTATCGTTAAAAGTGCAATTTGGTGCATTTTGCACTTATTGTTCATTTGGGTGGGTCAAGTGTCCAAATGGGTTTGTATTGATGATTTTGATAAATGGAATAGGTACTTTTCATTGGCGATTGCGGATTTTGGTATTGCATTCTTCAAGACACCAAGGTGAGTGGAATAATTATACGTGTATGTATATAATGTATTTATTTGTGTAGGATGGATATGTATTGTCGATACCACCCAGGAGTTAGTGATATATGTCATTGCACACTAACGGTTCTTATGAACGGATATGTGTTGTCAATACCACCCAGGAGTTAGTGATATATGTCGTTGTACACTAACGGTTGTTATGAACGAATATGTGTTGTCAATACCACCCAGGAGTTAGTGATATATGTCGTTGTACACTAACGGTTGTTATGAACGGATATGTGTTGTCAATACCACCCAGGAGTTAGTGATATATGTCGTTGTACACTAACGGTTGTTATGAATGGATATGTGTTGTCAATACCACACAGAGGGTTAGTGATATATGTCATTGTATACTAACGGTTGTTATGAACACCGATGTGAAATTCGAGTACCATTTCCCTTGTGTGAATGGTTAACCATGGTTATGTGTTTTAGTATAGCATAATATATTGTTTGTGTTATATGCTATCGTTTGTGCTAGCTCATGATATCGGGGATTTAGCGTCGTACGTTGAGTTGGTATGCTAATTTAAATACTAGCATGTATGAGGTAATTGTGTAAGTGATTGCAAGTAAGTAGGTTATATATGTATGTATATAATTATTGCATTCACTAAGCCTTTTGCTTACCCTCTCGTTGTTTACCTTTTTAGTTTCAGGTGCAAAGAAGGGCAAGGGTAAGCTAGGGGACTAGGAGATTCCCTATGGTTGTTTGTGGTGGATAGCTTTGGATTTCGACTTAAGTTTGGGTAGTGTAACCCCAAATACCATGCTCGACGTTTGTTTAGAAACTAAACTCTTGTGGTCGAAACTTGTATTTTGAACGAAATTCGTAAAACGGGTCGTTGTGGGCCCGGTGTTGTAAAACTTGCTTTTATTATAGAAATCTCTTAGTTTTACATATTATAAGGTGATGTGGTAATTCGTTTCTTTTGAAAATGTCGCGAAGTGGGTTTTCCGCTTGCGTAAGTTGGACCCCGGGGCAGAAATCTGTAGTTCATTTGGATGCCGTCCAAGTGTCTTGGACGCCGTCCTGCCCTTCACAACTGGATGCCGTCCAGATAACTGGACGCCGTCCAGATGCACTGCCTCACAAATTTTTTTTAAGCGTGTTTTTGGGTATAACGAAGTCGGGTCGTTACAAAGGTACCATGATGCTTGCTCACGAAACACCTTCGAGGGAAGCTTGGTAATTGCATGGGAGGTTAGGTCACCCATCTGTCGGATACCTATATGCTTTATTTCCGAGTCTTTTTCCATCAAATGTTACCTTAAATTGTGAAATTTGTATTTTGGCTAAAAGCCACCGAAGTACTTTTAAACCAAGTAATACGAGAAAAGATGCTCCTTTTGCTTTAATTCATTCGGATGTTTGGTATGATGCCCCGTACAAAACCATCGTGTACGAATCATCAACAACTGGATCATTACAAGGTCAAATACTATATGCTGTTTCAAAAAGAGTTTGCATTCATGATAGAAGGTGACATTTTAACCAACGTCAAATGTTTAACAACCAAAAGAATGCTTCTACGAATAGCAAGCAATAATAGTACATGACCCATAGGTCATTACAAATACATCGTTTCAAAAGTAATATAGTTTGAATGCAAAATAAACGTTTCATGCGGTGACATCTCTAATAAGCGCAACGGGTGTCTACAAAGCATGACTAGTACAACGGAAGCAAGCAAACCTTAAGCACCTGAGAAAAACATGCTTAAAAACATCAACACAAAGGTTGGTGAGCTATAGTTTAAGTATAACAGTAATGTAAGGTAGGCCACGAGATTTCAGTGCTTCAAACAGCGTTTCAAAACAGTATGAAAAGTATATGTATAACCGTGGGCACTTGGTAACTAACTTAACGTAAATAACACCCCCTAAAAGTACACTTGGCGAGTGCGTATGTTTACGAAGTATTAAACACCCGTTAAATGCTAGCGCTACTAGCCCGAGTGGGGATGTCAAACCCTATGGATCCATATCTAAGATTCGCGTTCACCGGTTCAAAGACCAATGACTAAACGTTACTGAGCTAAGGGGGAAGTTTATGCCGTTGTATAACCCACACATATATAAAGTTTAAGTACTCGTGCCTAGAATGTAAAACGTAAAATGCGCATGTATTCTCAGTTCCCAAAATAGTTAAAGTAAAAAGGGATGCTATAACTCACAGTGAAAAGTAGTAAAAGTCGATACGCGGGAAATAGTAAGCAAGTGGTTGGTCCGGAAGGTCCTCAACCTAAGTCAAAAGTTACTAAGTCAGTAAATCGTTCCCAAAGGTTTAAAAGTATGTAAATTAGGTCTTAAGTACCATCATCATTCATCATTTATCAAAAAGGGTAAAGTAAGTTTTAAGTCAAGACTAGGGTTTGAAATAAAGGCTGATTTCGTTCAGTCTTCACGACCTCTATACAAACTGAAATGAGGTGAGACCAGTGTCCATGGCTCCGTATATGAGTCCCCTAGAGGTTGACAAATTTCCAGAACCAAACTCGTCTTCGTTTGACCGTGGTGACGGTTTAAGTGCGAGTAGGTCAGAAATTTCAGCACAACGTTAATAGGATGTAGTGACTTTCGGGAGGCCATAGATCCTAAACCGTAACTCGGATTAAGACGAGGTCTAAACGGAAAATCATCTACTTGAACCGAAATAACTGAAAATAAACTTTCCAGTAGCCCAGGTAGTCTGATCAGTTCCAGAAACAGTAAGTAAGGGTGTTCCGGTGGGTTCTTGGTGCTTGATGCTCATCTTGGTTCTCATCCTTGATGCGTATAGCTTCAAGTGTACAACTCGTTGATGTGTTTGCGTCATCTTAACCAAGGTTTGACCATCATAAAACTAGTGTAAGTCTAAGATATGTAGCACAACTCACTTAAGAGTTGTATGTCGTTTGATGAACCAAAGTTACATCAAGATCTTAGATCCGACACATACAAGAGTTCTACTAGTAATATTAAGCTACAAACTTGAAAGTAAACTAAATAATCAAAATCATAAGTTGTAGAACTTAGATCTTAGCTAAATCTTAAAGATCCTAGACTAGAAAGTCTAGATCTAGTGTTCTTAAGTTAGATCCTAAGTTACAAAACTTGGATCTACACTTTAATGGAACCATAAGTTATGAAACTTAGATTTTCAACTTGAAAAATGTATGTAAGCTTGTAAGCTCTTATTTACAACAAAATTAGAAGACCATAAGCTATATAAACTTAGATCCAACATAAGTATATGAAGTTATAACTAGAAAGTTATACTTCCATGTTCTTAAACTTATAAAGTTAACTTTTAGCTTCAAGAAATATGAGATCAAGATTAACTAGTAATACTTGACCAAATTAACAACATCACAACTTTAAAGTACGTAAAATGAAGAGATAAACTAAATATACAAGTAATAAGTTCATGGTTGTTCATACTTAGAAAGATTCAAGCCAAGGCTTTGATCTTTTAAGAAAGTAAACCTTAAGTTTACAAACATGAACACAAGTATGATTTTAAAACTCATGAACTTTATATCTTTTAAAATATTAAGTGTAGAACCATAAACTAGAAAGTTTAGATTCTTGTTCTTGGTTCTTCATCAAAGAAAAGATGGAAGTAACCAAGATTACATGAAGATACAAGTTATAGAACTTGATCTTTAATAACAACAAACAACTACAAGTAATTAAACAACAACAAAGACAAGTAATGATGATGATTTGGTGACGGTTTTGTGAAGGAAAAAGAAAAGAAATATAAAGCTTGTTACTTACAAAGTAGAGAGAATAGATGAGAGAAATGAAAATGCAAGTAAGTGTGTGTGAAAAATGAGATGGGATACAAGTAAATAATTAACAAATAAAAAAAATTTGAACTCCCTCCCACACCATTGAAAGTCGACGGTTTTGGGACCAAAGAGGAAGGGTTCAAATCTACTTTCTTGTGTTGGAGAATGGTGAGAGCTTGGAATGGCATTAAAGCTAAATGGTATGGGAATATGGTGTAAGTATGCATGTAACAAGTCTCCAACTAAATCTTAATTAATCTAGTTTTAACTTAATGTAATACTAGCATATATCATGGGCTTACAAGTCCATTAAGAGTGTAGGGTGGGCTTTCAAGTCCATTTCCAATAATAAAGGCCCAAGTCCAAGTAAGTATGCAATTAAATAAATCAAGCCCAAGTAATTAACTACTTACATTAGTTAATTAAAAATGATTAATAATAATTAATCATGAACGTAAATAATATTCGAAATATTATTCGTGTAAAGTACGTATGTCACAAAGACAAGTCGGGTCATGAAAAGTTAAATACGGTAACAAGTAACACGTATAAGAACACGTTTAGTAAAACACAAGCATTAATAATAAATTATTAATAATTAAACGTTGGAAAATCCAGGGTCGTTACATTTGGGGTCCTGCACCGGTCATTGGGGGGAAACAATTTTCGATATTTTGTCTTATTTATTGACGATCATACCCAAATGACTTGGATTTATTTTCTCACCCACAAATCAGAAGTCTTTGAGAAATTTTCTCACTTTTGCAAAATGGTACAAACTCAATTTAATAAAAATATACAAATATTGAGATCCGATAATGGGGTGAATTTGTAAACTCATCAATGAAATTTTTTTGCGAAAATAATGGGATTATTCATCAAACCTCGTGTGCTCATACCCCCGAGCAAAATGGCGTATCCAAACGTAAGAATAGGCTACTTTTAGAAATGACAAGAGCTTTATTAATTGAATTCAAGGATCCAAAAAGTTTTTGGCCCGAAGCCCTTGCTTCCGCTACCTATCTTATCAACCGTTTACCTACTAAGGTTTTGGGCACAAAAACCCCTAAAGATACGCTTTCCCAATTCCATACCCTTCCGACTTCATTTAGCATTGAACCTCGAATATTTGAGTGCTCAGTCTTCGTCCATATTCCAAAACATGAGCGTACCAAACTAGATCCTTGTGCGGAAAAATGTGTCATGGTTGACTATGGAATAAACCAAAAAGGATATCGGTGTTACAGTCCAAAAAGACGTCATGTTTTTACCACAATGAACTGTGATTTTATTGAAACTGAATATTTTTACAATAATACCCAGCTCACGAGTGAGGGGGAGAATGAAATTAATGACACTCTCAGTTGGATGACATGGGTTCCACATCAAACACCTCAAACACAAAACCCTGAACCAACTCAAACACAAGAGCCCGAGCCAACACAAAAACCCTGAACCTATACAAACTCCAACACTAAACCCCGAGCCAATACAAGACCATGAACCCACAGAAACTATAACACCAAACCATGAGACTACTGAAACCTCCTCGAACAATGAACATCAAACCTATGAGGAACAAAATAACACCAATTCCGATGAAACCACCCAACGATATGTCCTACCTCAAAGAGTCAATAGAGGTGTCCCACCTAAACGATACTCACCAGAAAAAGAAGCGCAAAAATCCAGATATCCTATAGCTAATATAGCACAGGGAAATCTGTCAAAATAAGATCATCAGTTTAATTCCATAATTTACTTTGAAAATATTCCAACTTCCGTTGAACAAGTTCTAAAATCAAAAAACTGGAAAGAAGCAATGGAAGTTGAAATGAAAGCCTTGAATGATAATGACACGTGGGAAAATGTGTTGTGCCCCAAGGAAAAAACCAGTGGGATGTCAATGGGTATTTACTATAAAACATAAACCAGATGGAACTATTGAAAGATACAAAGCTCGACTGGTTGCAAAAGGGTACACTCAGACATACAAGATGGATTACTCTGAAACCTTCTCACCAGTTGCAAAGATTGATACCATTAGAGTTCTCTTCTCTATCGCTGCAAATAAAGATTGTCCACTTCATCAATTTGATGTGAATAATGCTTTTCTCCATGGCGAATTAAAAGAGGAAGTTTATATGGAAGCACCACCTGGATTCTCCGACAACTTTAAAAACAGGGAAGTTTGTCGACTTAAAAAGGCTTTATATGGGCTAAAACAATCACCACGGGCTTGGTTTGAGAGATTTACACTATTCATGAAAAAATATGATTTTAAACAAAGCAACTCGGATCATACTCTCTTTTTTAAATGAAAAGGAAATTTAATTACATGCTTAATTATTTATGTTGATGATATGATAATAACAGGAAATGATAAAGAGAAAATTTTTAACTTAAAAATGAACTTATTTAAAGAATTTGAAATGAAAGATTTGAGCAGACTTAAGTATTTTTTGAGGATTGAGGTATTACGATCCCAACATGGAATATTTATCTGTCAAAAGAAGTATGTTCTTGATTTTCTTGTAGAAACAAGTATGATTGATTGCAAACCAGCTGATACTCCAATGATTCCAAACCAGAAGCTGTATATGGAAGATGAAGCTGATCTTGCTGATAAAGGGCAATACCAAAGGATGGTGGGAAAACTCATCTATCTTGCTCACACTCGGCCTGATATAGTACATGCAGTTTGAGTTGTGAGTCAATTCATGCATCAACCACAAGTTCACCATATGAAAGCTGTCATAAGAATCATCAGATACTTGAAGAAGACATCAGCTCATGGAGTTGTTTTTAAAAGACATGGATACCTAAAAACTCAAATATATACATATGCAAGTTGGGCTGCAGAAAAAGGGGATAGAAAATCTACATCCGGATTTTTCACACTTGTTAGAGGTAATCTGGTGGCATGGAAAAGTAAGAAATAAAAAGTTGTATCTCTTTCAAGTGCCGAGTCAGAATTTAGAGGGATAGCCAAAGGAGTAGTCGAGGCCTTATGGATCTAGAAGCTTCTAACAGAGATTGGTTTTCCACCTCAAGAAGCTATTCAAATATTCTGTGACAATGAAGCAGCAATCGACATTTCAGAAAATCCTGTTCAACATGACCGTACCAAGCATGTGGAAATAGATCGACATTTTATTAGGGAAAATTTTGATAATGAAATCATTTCTCTTCCATCTATCAGATCAGAAGATCAGCTAGCCGACATTCTCACCAAATCAGTCAACGGAAGACTCTTCAGTGAAGTTCTCGGCAAGTTGAATATCGGAAACCCCACTATTCAACTTGAGGGGAGTGTTAGAATACAAAGAACAAAGCAAGTCAACCCCGATTACCATATTTGGTAATTGACCTTAGGATCAGAAGTTGTTAACTTCATCACTTCCCATAATAGAAGGTCACAAGAGTGCATAAGTCCAAGGTTACAATGGATAGATCAAGTCAGCCCCAACAGCAACTTCCCTCTTTTATCAAAGTGGTTCCAAAAGTTAAATGGAGCCATACCTTATTTTAGAATTAGCTGTTATAGTTTCTAGTCTATAAAGAAACTCTCTGTATTTGTAACAAGCATCAATTCAGTTAATGAAATATAAACCGATCAATACAAATTACAATTTTAATCATTAATTCTTGAAACTTATCACTTCAAATTTGTATGCTTAAGACGAAGAAAATGATGCGAAGAAAAAGAAAGACTAGACATGTAATAAAACAAGCTATCTAATAGTCCTAGCCCTTTTGCTATATCAGGTAAATAGGTAGCGCTACGTAGTAACCAAACGTAATAACCTGCTGTCGACACTATCGGATGATATTTGGAATCGAATAATATAGCTACCTAAAGACGACCAAACGTAACCCAACATTAGCTCAAAAGACGCCACCGCAACGCGCGGCCGGTACCGTTAGTAGTTACCATTATATATGATCTTACATTTATTTACATGTATATTTATCTTTTTGTTTTTCATCTTATATACTTTTATCCATTAAGATAAAACTCAAAGAATAGAGGGTGGGTTAGCTTCAGGTTCCCCTTTCGTCATTTCTTTTTCTCTCACTTTCTTTCTTCCTATTCATTACCACCACCTCCACGACAACTTGAAGTTGACCATAATCGAAGAAATTCAAACGCAAATTCAAGGACCAAAAATTGGACCATGTCATATATGTCCAACAGATGTTGATTTTTTGTGGTTCTGATTATAAAATGTGAATCATACAATTTACGTGCATTTGTTAAAAACTCATTAAATTAGACTATAGTTATAGTAATAGTAATTTCTTTCCACCACTGAACTATGAGAACTATCAGTGACGAATTTAGGATCGAAATTCAGTGGGGTCCTATATAATTTGAGTAATACTTTGTAAATTTTTTGTTTCAAAATATGACTGTTTACTTCAAAAAAATCCAATGATTTTAAAAAAAATATGGGGTCTTATCTTTAAATTTAGTGGTGTCCTATTAAATTTTATTAAAATTAAATACTAGTAGTAGTTAGTTGTGGAGTCATCGCTTCGCGCCGGGGGCTCCGTTTTGAATGCGTGTTAAAAAAAAAAGTCTTGATCTATTTTGTAAAAAAGAATTTTTTTCGACATCTAACATTGAAGGGTTGTTCCTTTTGTGAACTTGCTTCTTTTAGCGTTCGTTGTTTTTTTTTTAAGTTAGTTGAACTATTTTGTAAAAAAAAATGTTTTTCGACATCTTTTGGTAGCGTTGAAAGGTTGTTCATTTTATGAAAGTTGACTCTTTTATCGTTGAGGAAGAAAAGAGAGAAGAAAAAAAAGTTAGTTGATTTTTTTGTAAAAAAGAATTTTTTTCGACATCTTTTGGTAACATTAAAGGGTTGGTTCTTTTACGAAAGTTGCTTATTTTATCGTTGGGGACAAAAAAAAGGTGAAATGACGAAAATACTCCTGGTTACTATTAGTGAATAGTGAAACAGTGTTTTTGTCTATTAGTATATATATAAATATAAATATAAATTTGTGATAAGAATTTAAAAAATAGTGGGATCAAAGGACCCCACTTGGTTGAATGTAGAGTCGCCCTTGCGAACTATTGGTTTAGTTAAGTAAAAAGCCTCAGTTGATTCTAGGCCCGTATTCTTGGAAATAATAGGTGCAAGTTCAAATCCCGGGGGAGAGTTTTCTCCAAGGTTGTGCCTCGGTTTCCTTCACTCTGTGCGGGCAAACAGTTAACCTAAAGCATTCCGCGTATGCTTTGCGCGATTGATGCGATGAGTTTCTTCCGAACGGGTGTGTGGGTGCAGGGGCGAGTTTATTTAGAAGCCCGTGGGGTCACGAGACACCACTAATTCGAAAATTTTTAGTAGAAAATACTCTTTAAATTGTATAGGACACCACTAAATTTAATTGCACGACCCCGTATATTTTTCAGATTTATAGTTTTTCTTTTAAATTGTACTAGATTAATGCCCGCGAATTCGCGGGGCTTATTTAGGAGACTAATCTAGATTAAATTTGAAACTCCATAAACTAATATTATAGTATTTGTTTGGTTGCGAGTTAACGGGCGAAATCATATAATGAGGTTGTATAGTTGTTGACAAAATCAAAACAAATATTAGAATTAATGGTGTAATAATGGATGATTCAATATTAGTAAACGAAAGGTGCGATCCAAATTTCAAAATCAAAGAACTTGATCATCAATGTACGTGTTCGTTAATGTAAAAGACTGCATCCAAAAAACAGGTTGCTCACTTGGGGTTCACCTAAAAAATAACAAAATGCATCGATAGTGAGTCTATCCAACCCTTACCACAAAATGTAAGTTGGCAAACCCCTTAAACAACCAACATATTTTTAAATATTACTCCGTATCAGAGTGACCTACCTATGAGACAAGTATATATAAAATTACCTGATTCAGTGGGTATTGGTATAGAAAATGATATGTATCAAGTTTGATTCAACGGCTGAAAAATACTCTTCCAGATTCAAGTGAGACAATCCTATTGTTTCAGCCTGTATCACAAATCACCTATTAGTAGACCCACCCATTGTACACCAAAACAACTTGCACCCATAAAAATAGTATCAAATTGACTAAAGTCTAAGGTAAGTATAATTAAAATCACATTTTTGATATGTACCATAATAAAAGTTAAAATGCATACACTTAAAATCCAATCAGATTGCCACAACATATCTGAAGAAGGAAGCTTTAATCGTAGACCACAATACTCAATGAAGAAATAAAAATGTAGTATCCGCATGCGTTAATACTGATACTTATTACTTGTATTATACACTTACAATAATGAAACATAACATTTTTTTTCATGTTCATGTTCTTACAACGTCTAAACAGAAGTTTCTTTAGCAACCTTGTACCTTTTACTACAATAGGCAGAGACCGATGTAAGAGACTTTTTACCCTGTATGAGGTGTTGCATGTGTTGTAAGATGCTCTAGATGGTTCTTTAATATCTTCAATATTTATGAATAATAATGTAATACTTATGCAAAGATTAGTAATAACAACATCAGATACGATGTTGGAACATATAATTCATATCTAAAATAACCAACACAAAAAATGTAACCAATAATAAATAGTGTAATACTTACGCAGAGATTAGTAACAAACATGTCCTAAAAAGGAAGTTGATGTTTTGACCCGGGTTAATATAGTTTCCTGTTTCGACCCAACCCTGTTGTGACCCGTTAGGCCGTTACCTGCCTAAACACTTCTAAACCTCTTGTTGTTGTAAGCATTCCAATACCATCTGCATAGCACATAAATAGACAAATTTAAAAATAAAGTTATAAAGATTATTATTGCTCCTTTGAAATGATTAACTTCTACCAATTGGATCATTTTTGGCATATTTCATTTCAATGATATCCTCATAAGAAATATGTATAATTCCATAACTCTGAACATCAAATGGAGCAACGATGCGTCTATTTAACTGATGATTATACCATATACAACTAAATTGCATCTAACACAATGTTCGAAAATCTCAATTGATATAAATAGCTTCAAAGTTTATAACATCACATTTAACTCGGTTGAAATTGCCATCTTTAGGTTCCAATCCATTTAATACCAAAACAATGATTTGGGTCAGTGATCACAGGTGTCAACTTATACCCAAATAAATTTCAGACAACACAAACATTAAAATTTGCAAGCTACTGAACCTAAGAAAAATCAGTTAAGTATAAATCAAGCTTTTATAGATGTAATAATTTATAACGACAAGTGATATGTTGAACTTACAATAAACATATTGTTCCTTCATATCATTGCGAGACACATTGCATATAATCCACTCGCATCGTTCTAAAATGTACTTGAATTTAATTAGCTGATAAGAGCACATGCTTTCCTATTCCTTGCATTGTAAGCTGCATATATATAGATGTGGGTTAACCTCCAATTCCACTTTCAACCCCACTCTTATACTTTTGGACGGTTTTGTTGATATACTTTTGTGTTTGCACAAACAAATCAAATCTTTAATTAAATTCACATGATCACAAGCCTGCAAGATTAAATCATCAGCAATTAGCACCAAAACTTGTAACCATCAGAATGCAAGAAGTTAGATAGTAACACTGTACTTAGTTTTCTGTTGCCAACAAACCATAATTATTTTGACTTTGCAAGAACAAAAAAAAGTTAAGAAGTGTCATTTATTTTCAATATCTAAACACGTATAAAAAATGTTTATAGTTGTACTAAACAAATAATTAAACATAATTAATACGAACGGGTCATGGTCTAAAAATGATAAAACCTAATCAAACATAATTAATACGAACGGGTAGCGAGTTAAATGGGTAAACAAAATATATATATATATATATATATATATATATATATATATATATATATATATATATATATACACACACATACACACACACACACACACACACACACACACATATATATATATATATATATATATATATATATATATATATATATATATATATATATATATATATGTCATTCAAACGGGTCAAAGTTCAAATGGGCGATACAAACCAATAAACTTACACAAATGGGTCGTGGTCCAAACAAACAAATAAACCGACACACGCACCGCAAACCGGCAACCACCACCAACCGACGGCAACCACTGCCAACCGGCGGCAACCACCACTGACCGGCAGAGGGCAGCTGCACGCCGGCAGCAGCAGCTGCCGGAAAACAGAAACAATAAACAGCAGCAGGTGGCTGCGCGCACCTGCAAAACAGAAACAGAAAGTAGCAGCGGCAGCAACACAAATAACAGCAACAGCATCCAGCAGCAACCACTTCGAGCCGCTAACAGCCATCGCGCACCAGCAGCAGCAGCCACCGCCGGCAGCAGCAGTAGCTGCGTGGCAGCTCTGGTGCAGCAAACAGAAACAGTAACAACGATAGCTGCTGCTACACCCGATTTGACACCCAAATTTCATATTTCAAGCAGCTTTTTGTCAAATTACAAACATGCAAATAACCACTAAGCTTTTTGTCAAATTACAAACATGCAAATAACCACTATCTTATGCATCATTAATCTAAGTTAGTGAATAAACCCTAAATTAGAGTAGAACCCTAAATTAGAATTAACTTTCACAAATGAACCCATACGCACACCACAAATTCCATACATACACATATTTTTCTAAGAGAATATTAACAAACGATCTAGTCTAAGTAATCTCACTAACAACATTTTAGTCTTCATAATCGTACCACAAATTTCATTCCCACACCTTTCTGAAACTACATTAAGCAATAAACTATTCAATATTAAAATCAACACACACTTACAATTCTTAAAAATTGTTCTATTAGAAGATTCAAGATGTTTGTTCCAAACCTGCATACACGCAATATGTTAAAAATATACCGTAATATGTTTACTCTCAAGGCAACATTCAAATGCTACTTCAAAACAGATTTTATAAAAAAGTTTTCTCCGTTCGGGTTACCCGGGAAGGGAATAAGAAATAAAACGATAATCAATTACAATTAACGATGAAATACACTATCTGTTATAGGCTCTGTTATTGGGAAGTCGCGAACCCCGATTCAGAGTACACTATCTGTGTCACCCCTTGGTAAGAGAAGTCTATCGGATACAACGTAAGATCGACTGAGGCACACCGGTTGTAGTAAGTCTATCAAGCTTTGGATTCCGACTAAGGACTCTTTCGTAGTGAAACATCTGACTAGACCCTTAGTACATTGTCGGTCCTAGACCATGCTAGTGTAGTCACCAAGCATATAAACTTCGTACGTACACGCTGAAGCATAGCGGTTGTTGTAAGCTGTACCTCTTCTAAGTAAGGCCATGGAACACGGTTAGTGTTTACCAGTACACTGCACCATAACGCGGTCTCAAGCATTGCACCCCGCTTGAGGGATTCTTAGTTAATTAAGGAACTATTTGTTTAGACACATAAAGGATTGAACCGTTAGGATAACCGAACGTGTTCATGGAAGACAGCTTGACTTGGCCATGGTGGTCTTTATGGTTGAACTCTTTTTAAGGGCCTAACTATCTTTTACCAATCATTAATGAAAGCATTGAAACACATCACGTCTCTCGGATATGGTAAACCATGTATTCTATTACGCTTAAGAAAGTTTAGACCATTTTGGAATGTTAATACGTTACCCAACCGAGTCGCTCAATTGGATGAGCCGTCTGAACGTGTATGCCTGTAGTCAGACTACACGGGCGTCAGGGGTAAGGGACGTTGCTGTCTATTCAGAATCTTCAAGCCTAACGCAGTACCCAGTGACATGTCTTATGATAGGGGCGTTTGGGACCAGTGTAATGAATACAAGGCCTCTGCCTATTCATGAGTCAGCATTTCATAATCTCGGCAAAATAACTGATGAAGTCGAAGTATGCACTCACTTTAACCTTATCTGAATTACGAATTTTATCGCATTTACTTTATCTGTCTTATTAAATTAGAAAATCCCAAAATAAATATTCACTACTCCCTAACTATCTTAGGCTTAAATATAGATTCGATTCTACTGATATCTCAAAAATACGACTCTAGGTCATACTTCCATTACTTATAAGGAGTAGTAAGATTTAGGCCCCGCTAAATACAAATTTAAAACAGTACCCTCTCCCACGAGTGGCATATCCTGGCGAGCCGAAGCCCAACGACACCACGCAAATAAAAACCGTCCGTTTCGGCCATATCAGGAGAGTTACTAGTTTTTGTCCCCGCTGTCGGGGACTTGGTATCAGGAAATACTGCTCTCTATCAAACTTATTCGCAAGAATTTAGTGGTGTCTAAGAAATACAATTATACACGGACTTGGTTATTGGATTTTCCGAACAGTCGCCAATTATATTGGGACCAAAAGGATCCTGCCTCTCCGTAGTCAGCCTGGCCACTTACTTTGTTGAATAGTTCGTACGGAGCTCTGTTACCGAAATGCCAGGGAATCAGTAGCCATAACCAAAAACATATTCAACCGTAGGATAGTTAGTTAATTAAATTAGATTACTTTAGACTACCTTAGATTACCTTAGATTAAATTAGACTACCTTAGATTAGATTAGATTAAATTAGACTACCTTAGAATTAGATTACTTTAGAATAGATTAGCTTATTATAATTTTTGCGAAAAATTAAAAACAAAAAGGCATACCCAGTGTATGACCCAAACCCGATCTAGACCAGGGCCATTGTTATTCGTACCTGATCCAGACGCAATAATCTCTAAAGCACGCAAGGAAGCACGAATCAGAAATCAAATGGCGTTACGCGCTACTTTAGCAGAAAACACCAAACCCTCGATTGAAGGTCGAGGAGGACCAATCAGATTTCCAGAGATTCAAGGACACTCGTTCGAGTTAAAACATCACATCATCCAGCTCATTCAGAATAGCTGTCAGTTTCATGGATTACCGAATGATGATCCTAATTCTTACCTTGATAAATTCATATCTCTTTCGAACTTCTACAAACAGCCAGGGATTGGACAAGATATAGTCCGGCTATACTTGTTCCCCTATTCTCTTACTTATCATGCTCAAACTTGGTTTGAAGGATTGGAAAAAGATTTCATCACGTCATGGACGGAGATGGCTACTAAATTCCTAACCAAATATTTTCCTCCTTCTAAACAAACCAAACTGAAGAATGACATCATTAACTTCAAAAAAAGTTATGATGAATCTCTTTACACTGCATGGGAGCGATTCAAAACCCTGCTAGAGAAATGCCCTAATCACCAGTTAGAACAGTCAACCCAAATCTGTACCTTCTACATTGGTCTTACGGTAAATCATACGACGATGATCGATGCAGCAGCTCAAGGGAATCTGATGAACCAAACCGCAGACGAAGCATGGGAATTGCTCGAAAACATGACAATGCATCATCATGACTGGAACCGTGGTGAAACAACTTCATCATCTGCCCCACTCTCTGCACTTAACAATCAAACGGAGGCCATCAAATCCCTCACAGATAAGATGGAATCTCTTGCTAAGTAACTCGGAGAATTGAAGACGCAGCCGCAGCAGGTTAACCAAGCTCAGGCTTGTGTTAATTGTACCAACCCCCAACCCACTGAAGAATATCAAGTTGAGTACGAAAACCCTGACGGTTCGGTCTGTTACGTTCAATACCCAGCTCGTCCACCAAATACCGGATTTAATCAACCACCTAGGGTTAATCAATTTCAGCGAAGCAATCAACCTTTTCGCTACCGCTATCCACCTTATCCAGCCCAACAATCTCAATTGGCCTACGACCAACCACTTCCACTCACTGGTCCTCCAGTTGAGGAAAATTCCCCTACCACCCAGATTACAAAAACATCTAACCCCACTCTCGGAGCTGATGATCAGTTGACTCAGTTCATTCAAGGACAACAACAGTTAAATCAAAGAACTATAGCTAGACAAGATCAGATGGAGATACTAATAAGAAATCAATTGGCTCTGCTCAAAAGTTTGGAAATGCAGCTCGAAAAGTTATCACAACGCCTTGAAACCCGACCGCAGGGAAGATTACCAAGTAATGCTATCCAAAATCCTCACATAGAAGAAGAAAAACAAATGGATTCCGTAATCCCAGAGGAAGAACCACAGAGAAGGTCAGCCAGGCTCAAAAACAAATCGACATATACTCAGAAGCTTACCCCTGAAACTCCAGTTCGCGTACCTTACCCTAGAAGGCTACAAGAAGAACCATCCAAGCTCGATTCCTTCAAACTTGATGGAAGATTCCTGGACACCATGTCCAAAGTTCCTAACCAGAAGAGATACATCCGAAGACTTCTCTCTAAAAAGGAGAGGATACCAGATTCTAACAAAATTCCACTGAGTGAAGAATGCTCTGCATTACTCAGAAACTCTCTACCACCAAAGCTAGGAGATACGAGCCGATTCATTTTCCCGTGTTCAATCTACCAATCTGGAACCATTCATGCGCTAGCGGATTTAGGAGCAAGTATCAACCTAATCCCCTAATCTCTCTACAAGAGATTAGAGTTAGGAGACTTGTCACCAACTAAAATGGCAATCCAACTTGCCGATCATACAATTCGATATCCTAAGGGCATAGTTGAGAACGTCTTGGTGAAAGTCGACAAATTCTTGTACCCTACGAATTTCGTAGTAATGGATATCAAGGAAGACCTACACACACCAGTAGTGTTAGGAAGACCTTTCATGAATATGGCTAGGACTGTCATTGATGTGTACAATCAAACCTTGATCTTACGATCACATGGGGAGAGCGTTACCTTTAAAATTGACCGACCAACTGATCTTTCTGTACAGGCAGAGATGTTTGCTATTTCCACCAGATGGATAACTTCCGATGATGAGTCTTCACCACCAGCCGATGATATCGAGATGGGTGTCAAATCACAGTCTGTAGACGACCCAGAAATGGAAGAAGAGGATCCCAGCGAAGAAATAAAGGAAGAGGAGGAATCTGAGGAGGAAGAGGAAATGGAAGACGTAAAAGAAACTGCGACAATACCCGCTCCAAGCATTGAGCATCATGAAGAAATAATGAGGCTTGAGATGACCGATCACAGTTTAATCATTCACTTCAAGAAGAAGACCGACAAGGCTGATGTTAAGGATATAGAAATTGATCCTGCAAGTATCAAAGTGGAGAATCAGAATATGTAACGACCCGGATTTTTCTGATCATTTTATACTTATGAGATTAATATTTACATAAATTAAACCTTACCAACATGATAAGCAATCCAAATTATTGAGACTTGTGTTTTTGAAAAGAGTTTTACACAACATTTGACCGTCCAATTTGACCGATGATATCACAAACTATATAACATACGATAATTATACGTTTGTGTATATATATGTATTTATATATATATTTAACATGATCTAAGGATGGTTTAACATCTCATTGTGTACTAATGACAATGAGTTATAAGTATATTTTGAAACTACTAACTTAAGTTTTCAAAACGATAACTATACGTAACATTCTTTGATATATATACTTATAACCTATAATGCTTATACATGTATCATATATATAATGTACTTAATCACTTTTTAAGGACTTAAATACATAAAACAATATAAGTATATTCACAAAAGATAGCTATATTTGAATTCTCGTTCCGTTTCCTCAAGATTTATATACGTATATCTAGGGTATATGTACCCGTATCATACCCAGCTTCTATATGTATTTACTATTGGTATATACACATCAAATCAACATCCTAATCAACATTATTACTGCCCTAGATATGAGGTAACTAGGATTTATCACGTAGCATGAATTATTAGTAAGAAAACAAAATTAGGAATCCTTTTCTTTCTTTATAAACTAAAAACGTTTTTATGAATGAATACCATTTCTTCACTCCATTATCTCATACCTACACCCTCATTTCTCTCTCAAAATACTCCTAACTTCATACTTGATCATCTCCAAGCATTTTTCCCATCATTTAGCTTCAATTACAAGCCTTAAACACCATAAGAAAACTCTTTCAAGAACATATCAAAATAACCACCCATTTGAAGAAGTTTACTTCCAACCTTTTGATCTAACTCCACCACTCTTTGATTCCAAGATTATTTCTTATCTTTTGCAGTAACTTTGTCCAAGTAACTTGAGGTAGTAACCTTTTTCATAATCTTATTCAATCCATATTCATATAGCTATCTTATTTTGTGGTATAAAATTTTAACAACAAAAACATAGTTTGAATGATTTCAAATTTGTTCGCAAACTAAATAGATCCTTCTAACTTGACTTTTAAAACACTTTAAGACCTGTAATATATCATAATGATATGCTAACTTAACAAGATATAACTTGGTTTTACAAAGAACACCTTAAAAACTGAATCTACGTCGTTGGAGTGCAACCGGGGGCTGTTTTGGGTTGGATAAATAAAAACTATCTTGAACTTTGAATTGGAAGTTCATGTTTTGGAAAAATGATATTTCTTATGAATATGTTAACACATAAAAATTTCATGGTTTAATTCAAAGTGTAAGTATTTTTAGAAAAATGATCATTAAATGTTATTTTTATGATGGAAAATGATCACTTTCATAAGTTTCACCAAAGTTTGACCTATAACCTGTGATTTTGAATACAAACTAAGGTATTATCAGTTCATATTCTTAAAATTTGGCTCGATCCAAGGAAGTGGCAAGTTGAACCAACAAAAACAGAGTTGTAATGAAGAAACTACGACTAAAACAAGATTGGGTATCCGAAGCTAGTTTAGCTACGAAAATAATTGGAGAAAAAGTAAATTAATCATATCTTTCCTAATTAATATGATATTTTATATATAATTACTTATGATTTGATTTTATATATTTCAGGACCACCCGTGAACAACACGAGAAGATTAATCATAAGACCTCATGATTGTACGCAACACGTCATTTGACAACACGGTACTTTATGTACGCAACACGTCATTTGACAACATGGTACCATGGGTCGAGATTAATTCTGATCAATACGAATACGATGGGGTCTTTATTTATTTTATTTAAGCAACTAATTGTGGACCACTAACATCGGACTGCTAACTACGGACTAAGAAAATATTAAAAGTATATATATATGTAACGATTACTTAAAAAGAAAATATGTTGATATATTATATATATGGTTAGGTTCGTGATATCTATCAGAGACCAAGTCGTGTTAAATACCTTCAAGGCAAAAGTGAGTATATAGTCTCACTTTTAAACTCTAAATATTTCGGGATGAGAATACATGCATTTTATGATTTACGTTATGGACACAAGTGATTAAAAATATATATTCTACGTTGAGTTGTACCACTGACATACTTCCCTGTAACTTGGTAACTACTATTTACATGAGGTATTGTAAACGCAAATTATGTTGATAGATCTATCGGGCCTGACAACCCTAACCGGACTGGACGACCAGTATTCAACGGTTGCACAGTACTTCGTTTCGGTGACTACACTTGGTACGGTGTAGTAAGATTTCATAATAAAGGGAATATGCGACGTTGATTAAATGTTAAGTATGGTTATCAAGTGCTCAACAACTTAGAATATTTTTATTAAAACGTTTATATATGAAATCTTGTGGTCTATATTTATAACGCTACCGACATTAAACCTATATCTCACCAACTTTATGTTGACGTTTTAAGCATGTTTATTCTCAGGTGATAACTAAAAGCTTCCGCTGCAACATGTTGAATTTAAGCAAGATCTTGAGTATGCATATTTGTGTCAAAAATAAAACTGCATATCGAAGGATTTGTAATGTAAAATATGTTGGAAGTCGTATTGTTATTATCACATGTAAATTTTGTAAGTCTAAGATTATCGCTAAACGATAATCATTATTAAGTTGTTTAAACCTTGTATTTGTAATAAAAGCTATGGTTTGTATTGTAAAAACGAATGCAGTTTTTGAAAAATGTCGCATATAGAGGTCAATACCTCGCGATGAAATCATATGTTATTGTATTCGTCCTTATGGTTAAGGTCGGGTTATGACATGTGGTATCAGAGCGTTGGTCTTAGAGAACCAGAAAATTTGCATTAGTGTGTCTTATCGAGTTTGTTAGGATGCATTAGTGAGTCTGGACTTTGACCGTGTTTGATTTCGAAAACTATTGCTTATCCTTGTTGGTTAAAAATTAATATGTAAATATTATGTGGTACTAATTTGCTAGTTGTTATGTGATAGATGTCTGGCTTAGAACTTGTTATCACATTCAGCGACTCCGAACCAGAATCTTCAGATGGTGTTCCAGTCATTAACCTATCCGATGATGAAAATGACACCTTTGAGGAAGACTCACAATTTTCGGATGAATCAATTGAAGAGGAACAGGAAAGTGATCCTGAGGAGGAAGAAATACAGGAAATCACGAAAGACAAGTTCGAAAGAGGAAAGAAACGAAAGGCTACTGAATTGGAAAATCCAAATCCCAAGTTTAGTGAGGATGTTGTGGCACCAACTCTACTAGACACTTCCACCCCTATTCCTGCTATTCCTATTAGTTCTATCCCGGCATCCAGTTCTTCAGCCCCTCAGCCAAAACGCAGGGAGACAGTCAAGATAACCTTTAAGCGATTTCTTTGAACACAAACATTTTGGATTAAATGATGTGCTGTTGTTTTAAACCATGAGATCATATAATGTTTTGTATAATATTACTAGTATGGTTTGCTTAATGTTTGATGTAAGATAAGCATATGTAAAATAGTGAAGTGTGAAATGCAATAATTTTCCATTGTTGAGTATTATTTGGATGGTAGTAATTAATTTCTGTACTAAGCTATTAAGTATGAACTTTAACGGGTAGGTACTACCCTAGATATAATTATAAAATGCTAATAAGAAGAAAAAGGCTTTTATAATAATAACTGGTTCATATTATTAATAAGCTACGATGTACTGTAAATACATACTACATCTAAAATATTCCATGTGAATAATTATTTTTCTCATTCTTATTGAAGATTATGGCGCGATTGAACCGAATGACGGAACAAGAAATCGAGGAACTCATCAATCAGCGAGTGGACGACAGAATGTTATGGGCCGAAGCTGCGAGAGGTGCTGCAGTTAACCCAAATCCTCGTGTGGGGTGTACTTACAAAACTTTTCAAGGTTGCAAGCCCTCATCATTCCGTGGAACAGAAGGACCAGTCGGTTTAACCCGGTGGATCGAAAAGATTGAGTCTGTGTTTAAAATCAGTGGTTGTATTGAGAAGGACATGACCAAGTATGCATCGTGCACCTTACAAGATAGTGCACTCACGTGGTGGAAAAACTATGTGAAGGCCGTAGGAGGAGATGTAGCTTATGATACTCCCTGGGAAGAATTCAAAACAATGCTAATCAACGAGTATTGTCCAAGGAACGAGGTTAGGAAGTTGGAAGCTGAATTACGAAGCCTGAAAGTTGTTGGTACTGAACTCACCAACTACAATCAGCGATTCATGGAATTAGCTTTGCTATGTCCCGAATTGGTACCAACTGAAGAACGGAAGATTGAACTGTACAAAGATGGTTTGCCTAAAAATGTCAAAGCAAATGTTACAGCATCGAAACCCAAGACTATTCACGAAGCCATCACCATGGCAAACGGGTTGATGGACCAGATTATTCTGGATAAGAGCACCGATGTCAAGACATCAGAAAACAAAATAAAGTGGGAAGGTAATCAACAATCCAACAAGAAACAAGAAACCACACAAGGTGCGGGTAGTGGTTCAAGCTCTGGTTACAAAGGACGAAATCCTTTATGTAACAGATGCCACAAACATCACTCTGGTTATTGTAATGTGGTGTGCGAAAATTGTAATCGAAGGGGTCATCTTGCTGAAGATTGTCGAATTCCTGTTACAAATACAAATGGCACCAAGACTCCTGCCACCAATGCAAATAGAACTGCCTTGGCCACTGTTACCTGTTATGGGTGTGGGAAACAGGGTCATTATAAGAGACAGTGCCTGAATCCAGAGAAGAATAACGGATCTGCACGTGGAAGAGCATTTCTTATTAATGCTAGAGAGGCGTGTGAAGACCCGGAGCTTGTTACGGGTACGTTTATCATTAATAACTTATCAGCATCTATTATATTTGATACTGGTGTTGATAAAAGTTAAGTGTGTAGAGACTTTTATGCTAAATTGAATTGTTCATCATTACCTCTAGATGCTAAGTACATGATTGAGTTAGCTAATGGTAAACTAATTAAAGCCGATAAAATTTGCCGTGATTGTAAAATAAATTTAGCCGGAGAAACATTCAAGATTGATTTGATACCCATAGAATTAGGAAGTTTTGAAGTAGTTATCGGCATGGACTGGATGTCCAAAGTAGGAGTCGAAGTGGTATGTGCTGAAAAGGCAATTCGTATTCCTCGAAAGGATAAATCAATGATAATGATTTACGGAGATAAAGGTAACCCAAACCTAAATCTCATTAGCTGTTTGAAAGCTCGAAAGTGCTTAGAAAAAGGATGTTATGCCATCCTAGCACATGTAAAGAAAGTTGAAGAAAAGGAGAAGAATATCAACGATGTAAATGTAGTAAAAGACTTTCCCGATGTTTTTCCGGAAGAATTACCGGGACTACCTCCTTTCAGGTCTGTAGAATTTCAAATAGATCTTGTACCAGGTGCTGCACCGGTTGCCCGTGCTCCATATAGACTTGCACCATCTGAGTTAAAAGAACTTCAGAGTCAGTTAAAAGAATTACTGGACCGTGGATTCATACGACTAAGTACTTCACCGTGGGGAGCTCCAATTTTATTTGTTAAAAAGAAAGATGGATCTTTTAGGATGTGTATAGATTATCGTGAATTAAATAAGTTAACTATCAAGAATCGGTATCCACTACCGAGAATTGATGACTTATTTGATCAACTGCAAGGATCATGTGTGTACTTAAAAATCGACTTAAGATCGGGCTATCATCAATTACGTGTCAAAGAAGAAGATATTCCGAAAACTGCTTTTCGGACACGCTACGGTCATTACGAATTTTTGGTCATGCCGTTTGGATTAACGAATGCACCAGCTGTATTCATGGACCTTATGAATCGAGTTTGTAGTCCGTATTTAGATAAGTTTGTTATCGTTTTCATTGACGATATTCTTATCTATTCCAAGAGTGAGCAAGAGCATGAGCAGCATTTAAGGTTGGTATTAGAATTGTTAAGAAAAGAACAGTTATACGCCAAATTTTCTAAGTGTGCATTTTGGTTGAAAGAAGTGCAATTTCTTGGCCATGTTGTTAGTAGCAAAGGAATTCAGGTTGACCCAGCTAAAATTGAGGCCATTGAAAAATGGGAGACTCCTAAGACACTGAAAGGACCCGTTCATATACATTATAAACGATTCACAATAGTTGATTACATCGCGAGGTATTTGACCTCTATATGATACATTTTACAAACATTGCATTCGTTTTTAAAAGAAAAACTTTCTTTACAACGAAAGTTGATGGCATGCACACCATTTCATAATACATCCAACTATAATTGGCTTAATAATAATCTTGATGAACTCAATGACTCGAATGCAACGTCTTTCAAAATATGCCATGAATGACTCAAAGTAATATCCTTAAAATGAGCTAATGCACAGCGGAAGATTTCTTTAATACCTGAGAATAAACATGCTTTAAAGTGTCAACCAAAAGGTTGGTGAGTTCACAGGTTTATCATAACAATCATTTCAATATATTAATAGACCACAAGATTTCCGTTTATAAATATATGTACACTCGCAAGTGTATAAAAGTATTCTATAAGTTGTAGGCACCCGGTAACAAGCCTTAACGTTCATGTTTTACCCTCTGAAGTACACCAGATCAGGTGTGTTTAAAATAACCTCGAAGTACTAAAGCATCCCATAGTCAGGATGGGGTTTGTCAGGCCCAATAGATCTATCTTTAGGATTCGCGCCTACCGTACATAGACAAGTAGTTTAATGTTACCAAGCTAAGGGTATATTTCTGGTTTAAACCCACGTAGAATTAGTTTTAGTACTTGTGCCTATTTCGTAAAACATTTATAAAAACAGCGCATGTATTCTCAGTCCCAAAAATATATAAAAAAGGGAGCAAATGAAACTCACGCAAAATCAGTTTTAGTATTTGTATTCATTTCATAAAACAGTTATAAAACAGCGCATGTATTCTCAGCCCAAAAATTTAAATTGCAAAGCAATTAAAAAGGGAGCAAATGAAACTCACAATACTGTATTTCGTAGTAAAAATACATATAACGTCATTTAATAAGTGCAAGGTTGGCCTCGAATTCACGAACGTATCAATATTGAGATTCAATATTGCAGGAAAGTACGTAGACGCAACGGAGATGATAAACACTAGATTGACCTCACGAGCATACTCATGAACCATACCCATCACCTCCATAGCTATAACCCATAATTTCCTTAGCTTCGACTCATTCAAAAAAACTATTTTGAAATCACTCGGACAGCACTCCGTCGTAATATTTTATGTATACTAATAATATCTTGAAATAATACAGAGCAAATATATATATATATATATATATATATATATATATATATATATATATATATATATATATATATATATATATATATATATATATATATCAATTGAGAGAGTTTAGAGAAATATATTTTCAAGTTTCTATGAAATAATGAAACCTATTGAATTCTATTTATAATAGATTTTTGAATTATAAAAGTGAATTATTAAAGTATTAATTATTAAAGTGAATTATTAAAGTATGAATTATTAAAGTATGAATTATTAAAGTGAATTATTAAAGTATGAATTATTAAAGTGAATTATTAAAGTATGAATTATAAAAATGAATTATTAAAGTATGAATTATTAAAGTGAATTATTAAAGTATGAATTATTAAAGTTAAAGTAAAGTAAAAGTAAAGTAAAGGTAAAGTTAAAGTATAGTAAAAGTATAAAAAACTATGTATGTATAATACACGTATAAATATATATAATATTAATTTAAATCGTTATATATATTTAATGAAATAAAATATAAATATCGTTATATTTATTATACTGGTTAAGTAATGAGTTGTCAAAAGTGATTCTAGATATTTATAAAAGTTATATACGTTTTAATAATAAAGTTCTTTTTAAACTGAAAACGTCTTTGTACGTTTGAAAATAGATTAATAGAATATTATGGAAACCAATTCTCCACTAACTTTTGTCTAACTTTCGTAAATGACACTTTTTGTTTTTATTTATAAATAGCTTTACAAATTATTCTGAATATCGTTAAGAGGAATAGATTTTCTCAAATCATAGTGGACCTCTCAACAGAGACTTGTAATCATAATTCAATGTTTCTGATAATTCAATCATTTAATATATTTTTTTTCGTCGAAAATCATATTGAAACAAATACGTTCGTGTAAAGTATTATACGTTTAATACTTTATTAATATTCTCAAGTTATAATATATATATACATATACATATCTATTTATATATAACGGTTCGTGAATCGTCGGAATTTGGTCAAGGTTATAATGAATGTATGAACACAGTTTAAAATTCTTGAGATTTAACTTAACAAACTTTGCTTATCGTGTCTGAATAATATAAAGATTAAAGTTTAAATTTGATCGGAAATTTCCGGGTCGTCACAGACACCATCGCAGATACGCCAATTTTTGGTTTTAGCTGGTTATTATAGAAGGTTTATTCAAGATTTTTCCCGAATAGCTAAACCATTAACAGCGTTAACGCAAAAAGGGAAGAAGTACGAATGGACTTCTGAGCAGGAGAGTGCATTTCAATTACTGAAGAAGAAGTTGACTACAGCGCCTATTTTATCGTTACCTGAAGGGAACGATGATTTTGAGATATATTGTGACGCTTCGCGACAAGGTTTTGATTGCGTCCTTATGCAACGAAAGAAAGTTATTGCGTACGCATCCCGACAATTGAAGATTCACGACCGGAATTATACGACGCATGATTTAGAATTGGGAGCAGTAGTGTTTGCATTGAAGATATGGAGACACTATTTATATGGGGTTAAATGCACTGTGTTTACCGATCATAAAAGCCTTCAACATATCTTCGATCAGAAACAGCTGAACATGAGGCAACGTAGGTGGGTCGAGCTGATAAACGACTATGATTGTGAGATTCGCTATCATCCCGGGAAAGCGAATGTAGTGGCCGACGCTCTTAGCAGAAAGGAACGGGAACCAATTCGAGTACGAGCAATGAACATAAAAATTTGCATGAATCTCAACTAACAAATCAAAGAGGCTCAATGAGAAGCTCTTACTAAAGAAAACATAGGAAATGAAATAATGAAGAAGTATGAGAAGCAACTCGTTATACGGGAAGACGGAATTCGATATTTTGCAAACCGTATTTGGGTACCAAAGTTGGGTGGATTAAGGAAGTTGATATTGAACGAGGCACATAAGACAAGATACTCGATACATCCTGGAGTTGGAAAGATGTATCAAGATCTTAAGACGCATTATTGGTGGCCTAATTTAAAGACAGATGTTGCAACATATGTTGGGGAATGTTTAACTTGTTCCAAAGTCAAAGCAGAACCCCAGAAGCCGTCAGGGTTACTTCAACAACCAGAAATCCCAGAATGGAAATGAGATGGTATTACCATGGATTTCATCACAAAGTTACCCAAGACTGCCTGGGGTTATGACACCATTTGGGTAATAGTTGATCGTCTCACCAAATCTGCACATTTCTTGCCTATAAAGGAAACGGATAGAATGGAGAAACTATTACGATTATACATAAAGGAAATTGTTTCAAGGCATGGAATACCTATTTCCATTATATCCGATCGTGATAGTAGATTTACATCAAAGTTCTGGCAATCACTACAGGAGGCTCTAGGAACTTGTTAGGATATGAGTTCCGCGTATCATCCGCAAACTGACGAGCAGAGTGAAATAACAATTCAGACTCTTGAAGACATGCTCAGGGCATGTGTGATCGATTTTGGAAACTGATGGGATAAATATCTACCATTAGCAGAATTCTCGTATAATAATAGTTATCATGCGAGCATTAAAGCTACACCATTCGAAGCATTATATGGAAGGAAGTGTAGATCCCCTATCTGTTGGAATGAAGTAGGAGATCGACAATTAACTGGTCCCGAGATCATACACGAAATGACTGAGAAGATAGTACAAATCAAGGAGAGATTGAGGACGGCCCGTAGTCGCCAAAAGAGCTACGCCGATGTCCGAAGAAAATCATTAGAGTTTCAGATTGGTGACCTGGTTATGCTAAAGGTGTCACCTTGGAAAGGTGTAATACGTTTTGGAAAAAGGGGTAAACTGAACCCAAGGTATGTAGGCCCGTTCAAGATCATCGAACGCATCGGACCGGTAGCTCATTGACTCGAGTTACCACAACAAATCGCCGGAGTACATAATTCATTTCACGTCTCAAACCTCAAGAAATGTCTTGCAAAGGAAGATCTCACCATTCCTCTTGAAGAAATCCAAGTCGACGAGAAACTACAATTCATAGAAGAACCAGTCGAAATCATGGACCGTGAAGTTAAACGGCTCAAGCAGAGCAACATACCAATCGTTAAGGTTCGTTGAAATGCTCGAAGAGGTCCCAAGTTTACTTGGGAACGAGAGGATCATATGAAACAAAAGTACTCACATTTGTTTCCCGAGAATGCAAAATAGGTACAACTTTAAAATTTCGGGACGAAATTTATTTAACGGGTAGGTACTGTAACGACCCGGATTTTTCTGATCATTTTATACTTATGAGATTAATATTTACATAAATTAAACCTTACCAACATGATAAGCAATCTAAATTGTTGAGACTTGTGTTTTTGAAAAGAGTTTTACACAACATTTGACCGTCCAATTTGACCGATGATATCACGAACTATATAACATGCGATAATTATACGTTTGTGTATATATATGTATTTATATATATTTAACATGATCTAAGGATAGTTTAACATCTCATTGTGTACTAATGACAATGAGTTATAAGTATATTTTGAAACTACTAACTTAAGTTTTCAAAACGATAACTATACGTAACATTCTTTGATATATATACTTATAACCTATAATGCTTATACATGTATCGTATATATAATGTACTTAATCACTTTTTAAGGACTTAAATACATAAAACAATATAAGTATATTCACAAAAGATAGCTATATTTGAATTCTCGTTCCGTTTCCTCAAGATTTATATACGTATATCTAGGGTATATGTACCCTTATCATACCCAGCTTCTATACGTATTTACTATTGGTATATACACATCAAATCAACATCCTAATCAACATTATTACTGCCCTAGATATGAGGTAACTAGGATTTGTCAAGTAGCATGAATTATTAGTAAGAAAACAAAATTAGGAATCCTTTTCTTTCTTTATAAACTAAAAACGTTTTTATGAATGAATACCATTTCTTCACTCCATTTTCTCATACCTACACCCTCATTTCTCTCTCAAAATACTTCTAACTTCATACTTGATCATCTCCAAGCATTTTCCCCATCATTTAGCTTCAATTACAAGCCTTAAACACCATAAGAAAACTCTTTCAAGAACATATCAAAATAACCACCCATTTGAAGAAGTTTACTTCCAACCTTTTGATCTAACTCCACCACTCTTTGATTCTAAGATTATTTCTTATCTTTTGCAGTAACTTTGTCCAAGTAACTTGAGGTAGTAACCTTGTTCATAATCTTATTCAATTCATATTCATATAGCTATCTTATTTTGTGGTATAAAATTTTAACAACAAGAACATAGTTTGAATGCTTTCAAACTTGTTCGCAAACTAAATAGATCCTTCTAACTTGACTTTTAAAACACTTCAAGACCTATAATATATCATAATGATATGCTAACTTAACAAGATATAACTTGGTTTTACAAAGAACACCTTAAAAACTGAATCTACGTCGTTAGAGTGCAACCGGGGGCTGTTTTGGGTTGGATAAATAAAAACTATCTTGAACTTTGAATTGGAAGTTCATGTTCTGGAAAAATGATATCTCTTATGAATATGTTAACCCATAAAAATTTCATGGTTTAACTCAAAGTGTAAGTATTTTTAGAAAAATGATCATTAAATGTTGTTTTTATGATGGAAAATGATCACTTTCATAAGTTTCACCAAAGTTTGACCTATAACCTGTGATTTTGAATACAAACTAAGGTATTATCAGTTCATAATATTAAATTTTGACTCGATCCAAGGAAGTGACAAGTTGAACCAACAAAAACGGAGTTGTAATGAAGAAACTACGACTAAAACAAGATTGGGTATCCGAAGCTAGTTTAGCTACGAAAATAATTGGAGAAAAAGTAAATTAATCATATCTTTCCTAATTAATATGATATTTTATATATAATTACTTATGATTTAATTTTATATATTTTAGAGCCACCCGTAAACAACACGAGAAGATTAATCATAAGACCTCATGATTGTACGCAACACGTCATTTGACAACACTGTACTTTATGTACGCAACACGTCATTTGACAACATGGTACCATGGGTCGAGATTAATTCTGATCAATACGAATACGATGGGGTCTTTATTTATTTTATTTAAGCAACTAATTGTGGACCACTAACATCGGACTGCTAACTACGGACCAAGAAAATATTAAAAGTATTAAAAGTATATATATGTGTAACGATTACTTAAAAAGAAAATATGTTGATATATTATATATATGGTTAGGTTCGTGATATCTATCGGAGACCAAGTCGTGTTAAATACCTTCAAGGCAAAAGTGAGTATATAGTCCCACTTTTAAACTCTAAATATTTCGGGATGAGAATACATGCATTTTATGATTTACGTTATGGACACAAGTGATTAAAAATATATATTCTACGTTGAGTTGTACCACGTGCATACTTCCTGTAACTTGGTAACTACTATTTACATGAGGTATTGTAAACGCGAATCCTGTTGATAGATCTATCGGGCCTGACAACCCCAACCGGACTGGACGACCAGTATTCAACGGTTGCACAGTACTTCGTTTCGGTGACTACACTTGGTACGGTGTAGTAAGATTTCATAATAAAGGGAATATGCGACGTTGATTAAATGTTAAGTATGGTTATCATGTTCTCAACAACTTAGAATATTTTTATTAAAACGTTTATATATGAAATCTTGTGGTCTATATTTATAACGCTGCCGGCATTAAACCTATATCTCACCAACTTTATGTTGACATTTTAAGCATGTTTATTCTCAGGTGATAACTAAAAGCTTCCGCTGCAACATGTTGAATTTAAGCAAGATCTTGAGTATGCATATTTGTGTCAAAAATAAAACTGCATATCGGAGGATTTGTAATGTAAAATATGTTGGAAGTCGTATTGTTATTGTCACATGTAAAGTTTGTAAGTCTAAGATTATCGCTAAACGATAATCATTTTTAAGTTGTTTAAACCTTGTATTTGTAATAAAAGCTATGGTTTGTATTGTAAAAACGAATGCAGTTTTTGAAAAATGTCGCATATAGAGGTCAATACCTCGCGATGAAATCATATGTTATTGTATTTGTCCTTATGGTTAAGGTCGGGTTATGACATGTGGTATCAGAGCGTTGGTCTTAGAGAACCAGAAAATTTGCATTAGTGTGTCTTATCGAGTTTGTTAGGATGCATTAGTGAGTCTGGACTTTAACCGTGTTTGATTTCAAAAACTATTGCTTATCCTTGTTGGTTAAAAATTAATATGTAAATATTATGTGGTACTAAATTGCTAGTTGTTATGTGATAGATGTCTGGCTTAGAACTTGTTATCACATTCAGCGACTCCGAACCAGAATCTTCAGATGGTGTTCCAGTCATTAACCTATCCGATGATGAAAATGACACCTTTGAGGAAGACTCACAATTTTCGGATGAATCAATTGAAGAGGAACAGGAAAGTGATCCTGAGGAGGAAGAAATACATGAAATCACGAAAGACAAGTACATCAGACGCATCCTTAGACGAACAAGATACCGATGATGACGAGGAAGAGCATCATGAAGACATTCTGAATAACTCACACTCTCCAACCGAACCAGATCAAGGGGAGCCGGACTCTTCCTCAGATCAAATTCCGATTATATCCACACACGCAGACATGATAACCTTCATCAATGATACCGATGATTTAAAAGACATCCTCGCAGCCATCCAAAAATCAACCATTGATTTTTCACTTCGCTTAACTGAACGAATCATGGCTATCAGAGAAGAACACCACCTCTATTTCTAAAGAGAAGAAAATGATGTTGAAATCCTAGAAGAACGCATTCAAGACTTTATCAACTCTCTTCACGATCATATCTATCACGAAGAAAAGCAACGAGAGCATAATTCAGTGGTTCACACTATTCTCGAAACAAGATTCTGTCGAGATCAGAAGATCATTTACTCTAGGGTTTATAATGCCTTAGCCGGATCTGCACTTCCGTTCCCCCGAAACCAACGAGTACTACTGACTCTTTTCCGGAAGCATATGGATCTTTCCACCGGCTGCCCGACTTATCATTCTGATTTGTAAATGATCGAGGATATTCACAGTCTTTTCGCTCTTTTGGATAAAGATAATTTCGAAAGCACACCAGACAGACTAGTGATTTACGTAACAATTGATCACCACACTGATCTGATTATCAAAGAGTTGTAAGACGCTGTTACGGAGGAAGCAAGGCGAAACAATCCGTTCTCTCATCTTGAACAAGATCGAGTCAACATTGCCACCTATGTTATGAAGCAGCTATCACGTATCTTCCACGAATCCACAGATCCTAGTTTCACATTTAAAGCTGGATGTCGGGAGATATACTCAAAGACGGTGAAATTAATACTCGGATCAGGATTGCTGTTCACTTCTTTCCAACTTTGTCTCTTAACTAATCTGTGCACAGCAACAGACTCTTACTGTGGAGATCACCGTTTTGAAGACTTCGAAATTCTAAAGATACAGTTTCTAACATTGTTTGAAGACCTCCAAAATGAGCATCCCGTCAGAGAAATCATAAACACCAGCACTGCTTCTATGATTGACATTCATGAGAGCTGTGGATCATATTCTCATCGGACTTTAGGACTTATCAAGAGCCGAAACTACGTACTACTTATCTTTCAGAAGATCTTCAAGAGAAGTACCGGATCTATTACCACTATTGGTCCGAAAATTTCTCAGGATTTATCCACCAAGACTCACATTCCCTCGAGAAGACCAAGATCACAACCATCAGCGAGGAATGTTTGCTTTTTGAAGCAACACTACGGTCAAGCCAACGACCTTAAACAAAAGCGCTTCTCGGGAGGCAACCCGTGAAATAAAGTAGAGTAGAAGAATAAAGGAAGACAAATGAGCCGATAAAGAAACAAGGAACCAGCCGCATCTGCTAGGGGTATTTCTTTCTTTTCGCTACTAGCTCAAGATTCAAACTATGCCACATCCTAGTTTATCACTAAGTGTGGGATAAACCCAATAAAACACTAGACAAATACTCCGAACTAAAACTCCTAGGTGTGGGACACTAGGAACATTGAGGACAACGTTCGTCTAAGTGTGGGATGTTGATATCTTTTTATGCTGTATTATAATAACTCATTACGAAGATTCCAAGTCCTTAAGCCAAATTTTAAAATTTTTGCAAAAGAAACCCTTTTCGAAAGAGTATTTTTGAAAACCTAAAACGTTTAACAATAAAAAATTAAGGCTTAAGTAAGGTGGAATTCTTGTTAGATTGAAATCTCTAATACAGCATTGCATGACTAAGGCATTATCGACCTAAATTGATTATGGTGAGGCACTCCAAATAAGACCAGCATTCATCCTTAATGCTTCACTATTTTCCGTTGAGAGTGCCGATGTCTGTGCTCAGAATTAGAACTTGCTTTAGATCTACATCTCCAAGCAGCGAAATGTGATCCGTAATCAAAATAGCTAGCCATTTGTCAAACATAAACCTTCCGCACCTCCACTACTTCTACTCCACCACCACATCCACATCACCTTTACTATCTCTCGAAAAATCCAGAAAACGAGATTCCTTCTGAAAATCTGATGTTATAAACCTCTCAAGTATCATGCCAAAGGTCTTGAAAAAGTTTAACGGCAAAAAGTTTCTCGAGATGAAGTCTCAAAAAAAAATTATAGTTTTGAAAAAAGGAGCACAACTTAAATAAGAGAAATGGCGAAGAAAACTCGACTGAAAATGCTTATCAAATGAAGAAAAGTTCAAAAAGTGCTTCTCAAAATACTTCAGCACTCCTATCTATCCGAATAAAAGTCTGTATAAAGACTACATTACCCTTTTTTCTCACCCCTCAAAAACAACTTCACTACCACTCCAAAATTCCTTTTCCATCATTGACAAATGACATATGAAGCTGAGATTAATACCGTTCTCGCATTAGCAGCAAGGACTTTAGTCTCTATCAAGCCTATGATGATGGGTGCAGCATGACTGGCTATGAGTGAATTCATTTCATTAGATCCATAGAGAACCCTAAACATTTGAGTGATTTGAGTGACCCGTGAAAGCTATCCTATGTCATGTAACCTCCTCGCATGCTTGCAGAGATAATTTCAATCCTAACATAGATAACTCACCTTATCTTTTTTTCTCTTATAATAAAAACAAACCGCTTAGGCTATTAGAAAAGAAACACCGAAAAGATTCTTAAGATGAGAGTTTGCTTGAGGACAAGCAAAGTCTAAGTGTGAGATATTTGATATCGGCTAAAAAGTCACGTTTTTACCCCGGTATTGAGGCCCAAAAACAAGAAAGATTCGAACTTTTTCGGCAAAATACCCACTTCATCGGTTAGAATTGAAGAACAAGTAATTACGAAGGCGGTGCAAAAAGAATCAAGAGAATCAGAGTTAAAACGAAGATTCTAGAGCAAAAACGGTGAAAGACAAGAAATCAAGTTACGATCCAGGGAATCAAAGCTGACCAGCATCAAAAACGGGCCACCATACGGCCTGCCAGTATGGGGTACGACCTGCCACATGGCTCCGCAAATGCCCTCAGAAAACGGGCTGCCAGCCATACGGCCTGCCAAATACGGGTCACCATACGGCCTGCCATACGGCCTGCCAGGCGGATTTTGGCAAATTTCTAGTCTATTTAAAGGGTCTTTGTCAGTCATTCCAACACACACTTCAATTCACTTCTTTCTCTCTCTTGTACAATATTAGTCATACTCTCAAGGCCTTCAACTCCGTGCGGGAAACCTAGTACCCGGAGAAGAACGCTGAAGATTGTATTAGGAGCGGTCTGGAGTCTTGAAGTTGTCACTTTTGTATTCAGAACTCGTTTAATCTACTGGTACTTCTATCCTTTATCTTATATAATGTTTTATGATATTGTTGTCATGATTAGCGAGTAGTTATCTTTAGTGTATGCTATGATGTAAGCAGTTATAATGCCGAAATAATATTATGGTCTGTGTATGTGGTCGAAATGCTTTTCGATTATGCTTTAAACTCAATCGCTTTTTCAACTAATAGAACGTAGTTATAGTCTCTGTTATTGGGAAGTCGCGAACCTCGATTCAGAGTACACTATCTGTGTCACCCCTTGGTAAGAGAAGTCTATCGGATACAATGTAAGATCGACTGAGGCACACCTGTTGTAGTAAGTCTATCAAGCTTTGGATTCCGACTGAGGACTCTTTCGTAGTGAAACATCTTACTAGACCCTTAGTACATTGTCGGTCCTAGACCATGCTAGTGTAGTCACCAAGCATATAAACTTCGTACGTACATGTTGAAGCACAGCGGTTGTTGTAAGCTGTACCTCTGCTAAGTAAGGCCATGGAACACGGTTAGTGTTGACCAGTACACTGCACCATAACGTGGTCTCAAGCATTGCACCCCGCTTGAGGGATTCTTAGTTAATTAAGGAACTGTTTGTTTAGACACATAAAGGATTGGACCGTTAGGATAACCGAACGTGTTCATGGAAGTCAGCTTGACTTGGCCATGGTGTTCTTTATGGTTGAACTCTTTTTAAGGGCCTAACTATCTTTTACCAATCATTAACGAAAGCATTGAAACACATCACGTCTCTTGGATATGGTAAACCATGTATTCTATTAAGCTTAAGAAAGTTTAGACCATTTTGAAATGTTAATACGTCACCCAACTGAGTCGCTCAATTGGATGAGCCGTCTGAACGTGTATGCCTGTAGTCAGACTGCACGGGCGTCGGGGGTAAGGGACGTTGCTGTCTATTCAGAATCTTCAAGCCTAACGTAGTACCTAGTGACATGTCTTATGACAGGGGCGTTTGGGACCAGTGTAATGAATACAAGGCCTCTGCCTATTCATGAGCCAGCATTCCATAATCTCGGCAAAATAACTGATGAAGTCATAGTATGCATTCTCTTTAACCTTATCTGAATTACGAATTTTATCGCATTAACTTTATCTGTCTTATTAAATTAGAAAATCCCAAAATAAATATTCATTACTCCCTAACTATCTTAGGCTTAAATATAGGTTCGATTCTACTGATATCTCAAAAATACGATTCTAGGTCATACTTCCCTTACTTATAAGGAGTAGTAAGATTTAGGCCCTGCTAAATACAAATTTAAAAACAGTACCCTCTCCCACAAGTGGCTGATCCTGGCGAGCCGCGACCCAACGACACCGCGCAAATAAAAACCGTCTGTTTCGGCCATATCACCGAATGTGTCTGTATATATAAAAAATGAGCCCCTGAAAAGTCTTTGCCCCGAGCGGTAGATCGGGTTGCTCCCTCTGGCCTTCCATGATATGACATGCCTTATGTTCGGGGGAAAAGGATTTGTTGAGTTTAGTATTTTTGGGGTTCTTGGGAGGGGCAATATTCTTCTCGACCGTTTGAAAAGAGCTTTTAGGTTCCAAAACCTTAGTTGTATTACCCTAGGGGATTAACACTTATGTATCGACAGACATAAAGTAATTGAGTTATGGAGTCGTTGAATAAAGGAAGGAAAGAAGGCAATCGTGGGTCGCGACAGGGATGTCACTAGACGCAATGGTAGGTGTCAAGACATGAAGAAACTGTTAGAGAGAAAGAGCTTCAGGTGGAAGCTGAATGTCGTAGATCGCGATATTGAGGCCACGAGACGCACTCTATAGCATAGCCAGCAAGTCACATATTTTGCTTCCATATTTGTATTTTCATATAAATTGTAACCCTAGCCTCCTGTAATCAGGGTGCACGAAAATTAATAAAGAAAATCTTTAGTTTGCGCCTGTGGACTAGACCCTTCCCCATGTAAATGGAGTTGGAATATACCACGTAAAATCCTTGTGTCGTTCATAACTTTATTTATAGTTTTGCTTTAGTTTATAGGTTTGTTATTCCTGAGTTTTGTGATTGCGGTAAATCATGTGTTGTAACAACCCTGCTTTTTCCGTCATTTCCGTTAACTTTCTGTTAATTAATTTAACGGCGATTACTTGACTTATGTGTGTTTATGTGTAATAAATACATACTTGATCATTGGAGGGTTACAATAATTAATATGGGTTGATATTAATTCGAATAAATATTTCAGATAAAGAAATACGATAAAAACGATACGGTTTTGATAACTGCTTTTCGAGCAACGAAACGCTCGGGTTTATTTTAATAATTATTTTACTAATTATTAACTTTTTAAAAATATTTAATTTATTGGGTTTTTAATAAATTAAACGATTGGTTGCGTTTTAACGATCGGTTTAGCGTTCCGGGCCTTCGGTACGTCTAAACGGCACTTGAAACGAGCCACGAATACAAGGAATTGCAAAACGCGAGCCCGGGATACCATGGTGGGTCCCCATAGGCCGAACACCCCTCTCCCCACCCCTTTTTATTTTAAAACATGTAACTTGAGTGACTTAGGTTTAAATTAGGGGAATTAGGGCTAGATATAAATACTTGTGTTTAACCTAAATTAGTAAAACCCTCACAAACACAATAACATTCGACTTTTTTTGGCTCCTCCCTCCCTCCTGCTGCCGTCGACTAAACCACACACACACACTCAAAATTTATTTTTTTGATCAAGCCTTGAACATCAAAGTTGTAATTCTCTTCATCCTCTACGCGTTGGTATAAACGATTTTACGATCAAAGGTATATTTACATAAACCCTAATCTTTAAAATCTGATTTTTATAAAGGTTTCATGAATTAGGTTGTCTATTGCTCAAGTCTTGATGATTAATGATTGTTAGATGCGATAAATCACTCGTTTTAATTGTTTGTTGCGAAAACCGAATTTGATATTGATGTGTACAGTAATTTTTCTTTTTCAAATGCATGATATTATGTTATATTCAGAATCCTTGTGAAAAACTATTAATTTTAGGCTTTGGATTCGCTTGATTTCGTTTTCAGATGATCAAGTTATGGCCAATTGAAATTAACGTTGTATTTTTGTGATTGATCAAAAAAATGGGTTTGATAGACCACGAATTGGATTGTGAAATTAATATCATTGGATAGGTAATTTAAAAATACTCAATTTACACTAGGATATCATGTCGTTTGCTTATGTATAACTCGAGATATGCTTAATTTAGTGTTAAAGTGGATTTATACAGTACTTGCATGAAAACAGCCTTGTATAATAAAATGTGTTAACTTCTGGATTTAAAGATCTGAATATTTGAAATTTAAACAAAAAGTACTTCACTTTTCATGTAGATATCATATCCTAATTGTATCTAGATCTTCGGATAATTGCGTGCGAATGTAACTAGCTAAACTAGGATCGAAACAGCAACTTGCTCTCTGTTTTATACTCTGTGGTTTGTGTTTATTGAATTAGCATGTATGCTTCTAGAAAATGAATCTTAACATGATATGTGATATATAGTTAGTTAATTTTAATCTCTGAAACCTTATGCATTGGGCACAATAGGGACATATATTGTGTGAATTCTGAATTGAGCTGAAAACTGAACGTTCAACTTGCACGAATAAACTGTACAAATTGGCTAAACGAAAATTGCTCAAATTTTTATATGTATTAGTTTGTCTTGTTCTTGAACCATGACCACTGGTCTTGTATCAATTGCATGTCCCTAGCTCCGGTTATAGCCAAAATGAAATCAGTGCGCAGTCAGAAACTGACTTAGCAAACTGTAAATGTATCCCTTCTGATTCCTAACTTTTAATTATCGTATGAGACCCTGGCTAGACTTTTTGGAATTGATTTTGAGTGTACTTATGATCTGGAGTTTTCCATGTTTGCATGAATTTTGTACTATGAGATAATATGCTAAGTTTGCTACATGTACATGAACTTTGTGCACAACAATAAACTGAAATTGTGAAATTGACCAATTATGATCTAAAACGTGTTGTTTGACTTAGATTTGACATGTTGACCAACATTTGACATTAACTTACTAATGTTGACTTTAGTTGACTACTTTGACCAAGTTTGACTTTTGGTTTGACTTTGTTTGACTTGCATGAACTAGTGACTGTATGTTGACTTCTACTTTGAAACGCGTCGAGTCGAGCAATAAGACAACTTATACTATGAAACCACACTTGTTTAAGACATATTTATTGACCAGCCTAAATACGTATACTTAGGTTGCATTACTCGGCACTAAACCGTACAAGTTATTTGTCCACTTTTCAATCCGAGCTTTATTCTAAGGTGAGTCAACAGTCCCGCTTTTTACATGTTTTCAGGGATGAGAATACACGTTGTTGTACTTATATTTTCAAATTCTATTGTATTGACGCAAGTACTATATATACATATTGAGTTTGTTCACAAAGCCTCTAGCTTGAATACTTTTAATACCATCGGTGTAAGCACAATTTAGATGGACGGATCCGTTAGGTTGACAACCTCACCCTACTTTATAATTGTGGTGCATTTACTTTAAATATTAGATACACTCGAACAAGTGTATAATATTTTATGAGGTAAGGAGAGTTTAGTGGTTTCTATACTCTGGTCATTGCAAGTATTCAGGTGCTCATAGATTATGTAAAAGTTTCGCAACTTGGAGTTGTACTTGTAAAATCTCGTGGTCAAGGAACTTAAACCATTTTATGATAACTGTTTTTCAGATACTGTTGCATTACTTTAAACCTGTATATTCACCAACATTATTTGTTGACCTGTTTTGCATTTTTTATTCTCAGGTCCTTAAGAGGTAGGCTTCTGCTGTGTTTGCTGCATGGTCTGGCTGTGGAGTCAGCATACTATTTAAAAAACACTATTTACTTTCGCATTTAAAACTTTTATAACTGTTTAAATACTGTTGGCTTGTGGTTATGATCACAACAGTGTTTCTATTTTGGGATTTATTGACTTATGTTTTGAAAGTCAACTTTTAATAAAATTAAATGCGATTGCTTTAAACGTCTCATATAGAGGGCGTAACTGTTAACTATGGGACCTAGATTAACACACCGTCAGATGGAATTTTGGCGGGGTGTTACAGATGGTATCAGAGCCAACGATTTGTAGGGAAACTAGGACTTGCATTAGTGTGTCTGATTTGGTCATTAGGACACTTTGGTGAGTCTAGACTACGACCGGGGCTTAGTCATTACATGAATACTTTATGACTAACGTTATGTGTTTAACTAATCTGTTTTTATGTGTTCTTGTATTGTGTGTTAGATGTCGTAGGATTCCAAAAACAGTAGCAATAACTCAAATGTGGCTAATGCTAATGCACCTGCTCATGCTTCAGCACCTGCTCCTGTCCCTCATCAGATACTGAACCATCCCATTAACCTTTATGCTTTGGATTTGATTCACACTAACCGCAACAGGGATGTAGTTGATCGTGTTAATGCTCTGAGTGATATTGCGAGGACATACCCGCACCCTGATGATCTGGATAGGAAGGAATCGAGGGTTACATGCATAAACACTTATACGTATGAGACTGAAGCGAGGTTCTTTAATATGGAGAGGTTGATAGCAGCCTTGACTGCCAGGGTTGCTGCATTGGAGGCAGAACGTGATACCTCGAGGAATGATGGACCTGCTTCTCGTACCAGACAGAAGAGGAAGTGATGGTTTATTCGACCTTGAGCCTTCTTTTCTTTTTCATCCACCATCCTTTCTTTAATTGATTATATAATACTTACCGGGTGTTTTAAACCGGGCTACTAGTACATTATGATTATCGTTGGAGTTATTATTTTTGGAATTTGGTTTATTACTTTTGGATTTTATTTATAATAATGGTGGATTATGCTATGAATAATTGTTATCTTTTATTGCATGCGGTACTATTCTGTATTTAGTAACATTGTATGATTATAATACTTGTGTTATGTGATAGTACTACTATTACCATTAATGTCACTACTTAGTACTACTATCACTACTATCACTACATAACACTACTGCCACTACTATTATCACTAGTGTCACTACTACCACTACTATCACTACTGTCACTACTATCACTACTTGTACTACTTACACTACTTCTCACTACTTACGAATCTTTTCGTACTATTATTATTTACTAGTCTTCAACACTCGTTGCTAGTATATTTTATATATAACGTTGTTTCAACACTGACCTAGTGTGTTTTTTTGTGTCGAAGATGCCTCCGAAGGAATCTACTGCTGCTCAGATCAGAAGACTCGTAGCTGAAGGCATTGCAGCCAAGAGGGCTGAGCTGTTAAGAGAAATCAACAACAACCACAACAACAATGATCGTGGTGGTTCGAACCACACCAACGGGAACGGCACTCAAGGCCGCAATGGCTGTTCCTACAAAACATTCACTAGTTACAACCCGCATCCTTTTAATGGAACTGAGGGACCGGTTGGTCTCAATCATTGGTTTGAAAAGCTTGAGTCGGTTTTTTGCATCAACGGGTGTAATGATGATGACCGGGTGGGTTTTGCTACGGGCACACTATCGGACAGTGCGCTCACTTGGTGGAACAACTATGCACAATCCTTGGGTCATGATCAAGCTTATGCCCTACCCTGGAAAACTTTGAAACAAAGAATGATTGAGGAGTATTGCTCAAGGAATGAGATTAAGAAAATGGAACGTGAGTTTCGAGAGCTGAAGTTGGTAGGCAGTGATCTTACCGCCTACAACAAGAGATTCTTTGAGTTGTCTTTGATGTGTCCTGAGATGTTACTCCCGAGAAGCGAAAGGTTGAACTGTACATTGAAGGTTTAAGTGAGGGCATTCAAGGTAGGGTTACTACTTCGAAACCTACTACCGTGCAAGAAGCCATTGATATGGAAGGTTTGTTATTGGACCAAATTGCTCAGAGAGGGAAGGGTACTACAGTAAATGAGAATAAGTCCAATGATGGCAAAAGGAAGTGGAACGGTGGTCAAGATAAGAATTTTAACCAACAACCGTTCAAGAAGCAAGACACCAACCGCAATGACACTGGGGTCACAGGGAACAACTCTAGGTATAAGGGCAACAAGCCACTATGTTCAAAGTGTGGCAAGCATCATACTGGAAACTGTACTACTCTAATTTGTGACCGGTGCAAGAAGTTTGGACATCTGGCGAAAGATTATAAGGTTAATCTCAACGGGAATACCAACAACAACACGGCGAACAATGCGAACAATGTTAGTAATGGTAAGAACTGTTTTGGTTATGGATAGTTGGGTCATTTCAAAAGGGACTGCCCCAAGAACAACAATGGGAATGCTCGAGGCAGGGCGTTCAACATCAATTTTGTGGAAGCTCGTGATGATCCGAAGCTAGTCACGGGTACGTTTTCACTCAATGATCAACCTGTTTATGTTTTGTTTGACACTGGTACTGATAGAAGTTTTATATCTAAGGATATTTGTCACAATGTTAAGAGTCTTGTTTCTCCCTTAGATAACGTGTATTCCATAGAACTAGGGAATGGTAACTTGATGAGAGCCGATAAGATTTATCGGGATTGTACTTTAAAGTTAGAGGGTAAGCCTTTTAGCATTGATGTGATACCTATTAAACTGGGAAGTTTTGACCTTGTGGTTGGAATGGACTGGTTAGCTGATAACAAAGCTGAAGTGGTCTGTGACCTGAAGGCTATTCGTATTCCTATTACTGACGGCGAACCTATGATGATTTATGAAGAGAAGAACGGTTCACAATTACATCCATTAACTACTTGAAAGTTCAAAAGTATGTGAGAAAGGGATGTATCACGTTTATGGCTCACGTAAGTCAACTTGTACCTGAAAAAAGGAGACCCGAAGATGTTCCTATAGTTAAGGAATTTCTTGAAGTTTTTCTGGAGGAGCTACCTGGTCTCCTATCGCATCGAGAAGTTGAGTTTCAGATAGATTTAGTGCCAGGAACGGCACCGGTGGCTCACGCACCGTACAGACTTGCACCCCTAGAGCTTCAAGATTTGTCTAGCCAATTGCAAGAGTTGTTAGACAATGGATTTATCTGACCGAGTTCTTCACCTTGGGGAGCTCCGGTCTTGTTTGTTAAAAAGAAGGATGGGTCGATGAGATTGTGTATCGACTACAGAGAATTGAACAAGTTGACAATCAAGAATCGGTATCCTCTACCGAGGATTGATGACTTATTTGATCAACTACAGGGATCTAGTTGTTATTCGAAGATTGATTTGAGATCCAGGTATCACCAATTGAGAGTCAAAGAAGCTGATGTCCCAAAGACGGTGTTTAGGACATGCTATGGACATTATGAGTTTACAGTGATGCCGTTTGGTTTGACGAATGCACCAGTAGTGTTCATGGATTTCATGAACCGTGTGTGTAAGCCATACCTAGATAAATTCGTCATTGTGTTTATTGATGATATATTGGTGTACTCCAAGAATAAGGAAGAGCACGAATAGCATCTACGTTCGATATTGACTATGCTTAGAGAAGAGCAGTTGTATGCAAAGTTCTCTAAGTGTGACTTTTGGTTACCAGAGGTGCAATTTCTTGGCCATGTTGTAGGGGCCAATGGAATACAAGTTGATAAAGCAAAGATTAAGTCGGTTAAGAATTGGGAAACTCCAAAGACGCCAACTCAGATCCGGCAATTTTTGGGTCTAGCTGGTTACTACAGTAGATTCATCGAGGGATTTTCTAAGATTGCCCGACCATTAACTGCATTGACTCATAAAGGCAAGAAGTATGAGTGGTCAGAACCGCAAGAGACTGCATTTCAGTTGTTGAAAGAGAAGTTAACAACTGCACCAGTATTGTCTCTACCCGAGAGAAGTGAAGATTTTGTTGTTTATTGTGATGCTTCACGCCAAGGAATGGGTTGCGTACTTATGCAACGAAATAAGGTTATTGCTTATGGATCGCGTCAATTAAAGATTCACGAGCAGAACTACACTACACACGACCTTGAATTAGGAGCTGTTGTTTTTGCACTTAAAATGTGGAGACACTACCTGTATGGAACCAAGTTTACTGTCTTCACCGACCATAAGAGTTTACAGCACATATTCGATCAGAAACAGCTCAACATGAGACAACGACGTTGGATGGAACTACTTAACGATTTTAACTGCAAACTTCAGTACCATCCGGGCAAAGCGAATGTTGTGGCGGATGCTTTAAGCAGAAAGGAGCGAGAGAAACCCCTTAGGGTTAAAGCGCTTAACATAGTTGTCCGTACGAATCTCACATCACAGATCCGCGAAGCAAAACGGGAAGTCGTGAAACAAGAAAATGATGTTGAATTTATCAAGGGAATGGATAAGAAATTTGACATCAAGGAGGACGGAACATGATACTTTGCTAATCAAAACTGGGTACCAAAGTTTGGTGGATTGAGAGAACTAGTGTTGGAGGAAGCACACAAGTCAAGGTACTCAATTCATCCAGGATCAGATAAAATGTACCAAGATTTGAAGGCGTTTTATTGGTGGCCGAATTTGAAAGCTGACATTACTACCTATGTCAGAAAGTGCTTGACTTGCGCTAAAGTTAATGCTGAACATCAGAGGCCATCAGGGTTATTAACTCAACCAGAGATTCCTCAGTGGAAGTGGGAAGGTATTACAATGGACTTCATCACGAAACTGCCGAGGACAGTGGGAGGTTACGATACTATTTGGGTTATCGTGGATCGTCTCACTAAGTTTGCACACTTCTTACCGATAAGAGAAACTGATAAAATGGAGAAGTTGACTCAAGTTTACATTAAGGAAGGCGTCTCTAGGCATGGAATGCCTATATCTATTATATCCGATCGAGACAGCAGATTCACTTCCATATTTTGGCAGTCATTACAGAAAGCAATGGAGACCCGTTTAGATATGTGATAATGCTAAATACGAACATATATTTCATAGCATTATTCCTCAAGAAAGACAAGCTTTTAGTTGCAATTGTTCTATTTACAAGTGATATTCGTTTAAATAATAAAAGGTGAAGACAAAAGACAGATTCGACGAATTGAAGACGCAAACGACCAAAAAGCTCAAAAGTACAAAAGACAATCAAAGAGGTTCCAATTATTGATAAGAAACGTCTCGAAATTACAAGAGTACAAGATTCAAAACGCAAAGTACAAGATATTAAATTGTACGCAAGGACGTTCGAAAATCCGGAACCGGGACCAGAGTCAACTCTTAACGCTCGACGCAACGGACTAAAAATTACAAGTCAACTATGCACATAAATATAATATAATATTTAAATAATTCTTATAATTATTTAATATATTATATTTATATTTAAAACCGTCGGCAAGAAAGACTCCAAACTGGACTGAGCTGTAATTTTAATCTCCGCGACTCGCGGAGTTTGAAGGCCAAAAATGCCGCGAGTCGCGGAGCCCCAAGTTTTGAAAGTCCCTATAAAAGCAACCGAATTCTGAGCATTTTTCATCATCTTTTTCTTCTTCTCTCATAATACTACGTAAATATTTATATTTATATTTTAATTTTAATTTTAATTATAATTCTAATAATAAGGGTATGTTAGCGAATGTTGTAAGGGTACAAGTCGAAATTCTGTCCGTGTAACGCTACGCTATTTTTAATCATTGTAAGTTATGTTCAACCTTTTTATATTAATGTCTCGTAGCTAAGTTATTATTATGCTTATTAAATCCGAAGTAATCATGATGTTGGGCTAATTACTAAAACTGGGTAATTGGGCTTTGTACCATAATTGGGGTTTGGATAAAAGAACGACACTTGTGGAAATTAGACTATGGGCTATTAATGGGGCTTTATATTTGTTTAACTAAATGATAGTTTTTTAATTTTAATATAAAGATTTACAATTGGGCGTCCCTATAAATTACCATATACACTCAATCGGACACGATGGGCGGGGTATTTATATGTACGAATAATCGTTCATTTAACCGGACACGGGAATGGATTAATAGCCACTAGAATAATTAAAACAGGGGTGAAATTATATACAAGGACACTTGGTATAATTGATAACAAAATATTAAAACCTTGGATTACACTCAGTCGACATCCTGGTGTAATTATTAAACAAAGTATTAAAATCTTGTTACAGTTTAAGTCCCCAATTAGTTGGAATATTTAACTTTGGGTATAAGGATAATTTGACGAGGACACTCGCACTTTATATTTATGACTGATGGACTGTTATGGACAAAAACCAGACGGACATATTAAATAATCCAGGACAAAGGACAATTAACCCATGGGCATAAAACTAAAATCAACACGTCAAACATCATGATTACGGAAGTTTAAATAAGCATAATTCTTTTATTTCATATTTAATTTCCTTTATTTTATATTTAATTGCACTTCTAATTATAGCACTTTTATTTATTGTTATTATATTGCACTTTTAATTATCGTACTTTTTAATTATCGCAAGTTTATTTTATCGCACTTTTATTATTCGCAATTTCATTACCGTTATTTACTTTGCGCTTTAATTTAAGTCTTGTATTTATATTTATTATTTTACATTTGGTTTTAACTGCGACTAAAGTTTTAAAATCGACAAACCGGTCATTAAACGGTAAAAACCCCCCTTTATAATAATAATATTACTTATATATATATATTTGTATTTTTATAAAAGTAAACTAATATAGCGTTAAGCTTTGTTTAAAGATTTCCTTGTGGAACGAACCGGACTTACTAAAAACTACACTACTGTACGATTAGGTACACTGCCTATAAGTGTTGTAGCAAGGTTTAAGTATATCCATTCTATAAATAAATAAATATCTTGTGTAAAATTGTATCGTATTTAATAGTATTTCCTTGTAAAATTTAATAGTATTTTATACCACTCTGCTCAACCATCAAGTATTTTTGGCGCCGCTGCCGGGGAAACTCTTAAACGCCGGAAGCGCAACGCTACATTAAAAAAAAAAATTTAGTTTACTTTTATTAAATTTTGTTTTTATAAAAATACGTTTTAAATATTCGAAAATATAAAAAGAAAAACAAAAATATAAATACTTTTAGGAGTTTGATAAATATTTAAGTTTTATAAAGTTTCTTTAGTTTGTAAAAATATAAGTTTTATTTAATTTATTTTATAAATATATTTTATAAATATAAAAAACCGAAAAAAAATATAAATACACATAAATCTATTTTTTTTGTTATAAATTATTTTATTTTTATCTTAGTTATTAAAGATAAGTTTTATTTTATATAAATATTTTAATTAGATAATATAAACAGAAAATATAAAAACATAAAATAAAAAAAAAAAAGAAGAAAAACGCGTCGAATTTTAAACCTGTCAGTTGAATTTTGGAACCCCGCGACTCGCGGGGTTTGCTGCATCTATTACCGCGACTCGCGAAGCTTTTCTGACACGCGACAGAACCCTAATTCAGCATTAATTACGGGTAATTATTAATTATTATTATTATTTAACCCTAATTATTATTATTATTATAATTAGTTTTATTTTAACTTTTACTTTTTATTTAATTTATGTATTTAGTATTAATTAGTTTAATTAATTTATAAAATTAGTAGTTTTAATAAATAAATAATATAAAAATAATATTTTTATAAAAATTGTAATTTTTACAACTTTTTGTATATTTTTATATTTTATCCCTTTTTAATTGTTTTAGCGTAACTTTTGTATTTTTCGCTCATATTTAGTTTTAAACTTAGTTTTTGCCATAGTTATTTTTATTTCTAGATTTTTAGGCTTTGCCGTAAAATCCCTTAAGTGCTTTTTCTTTAGACTAAGATTTAGATGCTTTAGAATTTTGCGACGCCTTTTTAAGTTTTAGTTTCTTTTTAAGTTATTTCCATTTGGGATATAGTTTTTCCTGTAAGCTTTAATATTTTTTAGACACCTTTTACTATGTACCAATTATCATTCCAATTAGTTATCTCAATTTGCGATTATAATTTTAAGTTAGTTGTAGTAATAAGGTTAGGTTAGTCAAGTATTTTTAAGTTTTATAAGTTTCTTTTATTTTTTCGTCACCTTTTATTTTTCAACCATTTTTCTTTTTCGACCTTTTTCGACGAACTCTTTTTCTTTCTTATTTCTCGCTATTCTAGTTTTAGGACATAGATTTTTATTCTACTTCTTATCTAAATTTCTTAAAATTACGAAAATTTATTTTAAGTGGTTAAATTAATAGACATCAAAATTTTCTGGTTTGTAGTAATAGTTGGATTTGTACGTGGACCGGGTTATTGGAGCCAAACAGTCCTCAATTATATTGAGACCAAACGAATCCTGCCCCTCTGCTGCATCTTTTGGCTATTCGAAACGTGGGCAAAATCAGAAAAGTATATTGATTGGATAACTTATTATAAGTTTTCTTTCCTTTTAAAAACTAATAGGATATTCAGTGAATGCACCGAGCAAGACGTTCACCACCTTTTGTACGTTCACCACCTGTAACTAGATCAAGACATTTAGCAAATATTACTGCCGTTGATTTTTCTTTAGAATCGTCATCCAGTCGACCAAGTACTTCAGTTCAAATTTCCGATAATCCATTTTTTGAACCCGACCTCACAATTGAGAATCCGGAGAATATTCAGGAATGGTTCGTAGATCCTGAACCACTAAACTTTCCTCCGGAACCACCAATCATTCAAACAGAGATTGTTGAGGAACGAACCATTAAATCAGAATCCTCTAGTGATTCTGATTCAACAAGTTCAATTATGGAGAATCTGGAACCTTTAAGTATGGAAGACCGAATGAGAGCTAAACGCACTGGCCAAGGTCACGCAATTACTCATCCAGACATTAATGCGCCAGATTATGAAATCAAAGGACAAATTCTACACATGGTGACTAATCAATGCCAATTTAGTGGTGCACCGAAAGAAGATCCAAATGAACATCTATGTACCTTTAATAGGATCTGCACACTATTTAAAATCCGAGAAGTGGAGGATGAACAGATATATCTCATGTTATTTCCTTGGACTTTAAAGGGAGAAGCCAAAGATTGGTTGGAATCGTTACCTGAAGGGGCGATTGATACATGGGACGTTTTACTTGAAAAATTTCTTAAACAATTCTTTCCGGCATCTAAAGCCGTAAGACTTCAAGCAGAAATTGTTACGTTTACACAGAAGCCAAATCAAACTCAATATGAGGCGTGGACAAGATATGGAAAGTTGTTAAGAGGATGTCCGCAACATGGTTTAGACACCTGTCAAATAGTACAAATATTCTACCAAGGATGCGACATCACTACAAGGAAAGACATAGATATAGCAGCTGGTGGTTCTATTATGAAGAAAACCGAAACTGATGCTTACAAAATTATTGATAACACTGCTTCCAACTCACATGAGTGGCACCAAGAAAAAGATATCGTTAGATCATCTAAAGCAGCTAGAGCTTCTAGCCATGACTTAGATTCCATTTCCGCAAAGATAGATGCTGTGGAGAGACGAATGGAAAAGATGACTAAAGATATTCATTCAATACGAATTAGTTGTGAGCAGTGTGGAGGACCACATTTGACAAAAGATTGTCTCAGTATTGAATTAACAATGGAACAAAGAGAGAATATTTCATACATAAACCAAAGGCCTGGAAATAATTATCAGAATATTTATCAACCGCCAAGACCGATTTACAATCAAAACCAGAATTATAACAGAAATATTCCATACAACAACCAACAAGGTCCTAGCAATCAACAAGTATCCAATAATACTTACAATCAGCAAAGACTCATTTTCAAAACAAACCACCACAACAAACCGATGATAAAAAGCCAAATTTAGAAGATATGATGACGAAGCTAGTTGAAACTCAAACGCAGTTTTTCACATCTCAGAAACAAACTAATGAACAAAATGCTCAAGCATTTAGAAATCAACAAGCTTCTATTCAAAATCTAGAACAAGAAGTAAGTAACCTAGCAAGGTTAATAGGTGAAAGAAAACCGGGAAGTCTACCTAGTGATACAAATGCTAACCCCCGGAATGAAACAGCTAAAGCTATTACCACAAGAAGTGGTACAACACTTAAACCACCGGAAATACCTGTAACTTCTGATGAAGCTATTCCTACTCCACAAGAACCACAACCTGATCAAGATAAGGAAAAAGAACCGGTAGTTGAAAAGGTTAATGAAGATAACACAGTTAAGGCTAAACCTTATGTTAAACCATACCAACCACCACTTCCTTACCCGAGTAAAATGAAGAAAGAGAAACTTGAAGCCGAGCAATCCAAATTCTTGGATATGTTTAAACAGATAAATGTAAATCTTCCTTTCATTGATGTGATTTCAGGAATGCCTAGATATGCTAAATTCTTGAAAGATCTAATCTCAAATAGAAAGAAAATGGAAGAACTATCGGCTGTTACTATGAATGCTAATTGTTCAGCAGTGCTGTTGAATAAGATACCAGAAAAATTATCTGATCCAGGAAGTTTCACAATTCCATGTTTTCTGGGTAGTCTTAGTTCAATAGAAGCATTAGCAGATTTAGGTGCTAGTATAAATCTAATGCCGTATTCACTATACGCTAAACTAGACCTTGGAGAATTGAAACCCACCAGAATAAGCATACAACTAGCCGATAGATCAATAAAATATCCTAGAGGGATAATGGAGAACATGCTAGTTAAAGTTGGTACTTTAGTATTTCCAGTAGATTTTGTTGTTTTGGACATGGAAGAAGATTCTCAAGTTCCTCTCATATTAGGAAGACCATTCTTAAACACGGCTAAAGCAATGATAGACGTGTTCGGTAAGAAACTGACCCTAAGTATAGAGGATGAGAGTGTTACCTTTTCAGTTGATAGAGCAATGCAATAACCACAATCTGCAGATGATACATGTTATTATATTCAAACTATAGATGCACATGCAGAATTATTAAAAGAATTTCCAGAATTATAAGGAACAGGAGAATGTTCTTTAGGAGAAGGTAATGAACCAATTGATGAAGCTGAAATGTTAGCTACACTTATAGCTAATGGATATGAACCAACAACGGAAGAAATTCAAATGCTAAAAGAAGAAGACAGATATCGATATAAATCATCGATAGAAGAACCTCCGAAATTAGAGTTAAAGCCACTTCCAAACCATTTGGAATACGCTTATTTACATGGTGAATCTGAATTACCTGTAATAATATCGTCTTCTCTTACTGAAAATGAGAAATCACAACTCATTTCTGTGTTAAAAGCTCATAAACCAGCCATTGCATGGAAGATTCATGATATTAAAGGAATAAGTCCTTCGTATTGCACACATAAAATCCTTATGAAAGAAGGTCATAAAACGTATGTGCAACGCCAACGAAGACTAAATCCTAATATGCAAGATGTAGTTAAAAAAGAGATTATTAAACTACTAGATGCAGGTTTAATTTATCCAATTTCTGATAGTCCATGGGTAAGCCCAGTACAATGCGTGCCTAAGAAGGGTGGCATGACTGTCATTATAAATGAGAAAAATGAGCTTATTCCTACTAGGACTGTAACAGGATGACGTGTATGATTTGATTATAGAAAATTAAATGACGCCACCAGAAAAGATCACTTTCCCTTACCTTTCATAGATCAAATGTTGGAAAGATTAGCCGGAAATAGTTACTATTGTTTTCTAGATGGATTTTCCGGATATTTTGAAATTCCAATAGCACCCGAGGACTAAGAGAAAACCACATTCACGTGCCCTTATGGTACTTTTGCTTACAAACGCATGCCATTTGGACTTTGCAACGCCCCTGCAACCTTTCAAAGGTGTATGATGGCGATTTTTCATGACATGATAGAAGAATGCATGGAAGTTTTCATGGATGACTTTTCAGTCTTCGGTGATACATTTGAATCATGTCTAGTTAATCTGGAACGAATGCTAATTAGATGCGAACAATCAAATCTAGTTCTTAATTGGGAGAAATGCCATTTCATGGTTAAAGAAGGCATCGTTCTTGGACATAAAATTTCAAAAGAAGGAATTGAAGTGGATAGAGCTAAAGTAGATGTAATTGCTAAACTTCCACATCCCACCAATGTTAGAGGAGTTAGGAGTTTTCTAGGTCATGCCGGTTTTTACCGACGTTTCATAAAAGATTTTTCTAAAATTGCCACTCCTATGAATAAACTCCTAGAAAAAGATGCTCCATTCATCTTTTCAGATGAATGTATCAAATCTTTTAATATTCTTAAAGAGAAACTCACTAATGCGCCGATCATGATAACACCAAATTGGAATCTACCATTTGAACTAATGTGCTATGCAAGTGATTTTGCAATGGGAGCCGTTTTAGGACAAAGGATTGAAAAACGATTTCAACCTATATATTATGCTAGTAAGACGTTACAAGGAGCACAAATGAACTATACAACTACTGAAAAAGAACTCCTTACTATTGTCTTTGCTTTTGACAAATTTCGATCATATCTCGTTCTAACAAAAACGGTGGTCTATACCGACCATTCTGCTCTTAGATACCTATTTTCAAAACAAGATGCTAAACCAAGATTAATCCGTTGGATCTTACTCTTACAAGAGTTTGATATTGAAATCCGAGATAAAAGAGGAGCAGAAAATCTCGCCGCTGATCATCTTTCTCGTCTTGAAAATCCCGAATTAGAAGTTCTAAATGAATCGGACATACAAGACAACTTTCCTGATGAATATCTATTGAAGATAGATTATAAAGAAATTCCATGGTTTGCAGACTATGCAAACTACTTAGTTTGTGGTTTCCTTGAAAAAGGATTATCGTACCAAAGACGAAAGAAATTCTTCAGTGATATAAAACACTATTTCTGGGAAGATCCACATCTGTTTAAAAGTTGTCCCGATGGAATAATACACCGATGTGTATTTAGAGATGAAGCCAGTAAAATATTAAACCATTGTCACACAGGACCAACAGGAGGGCATTATGGGCCTCAACTAACAGCAAGAAAAGTTTATGAAGCTGGATTCTATTGGCCTACAATTTACAAAGACGCACACCTTCTTTGCAAATCCTGTGATGCATGTCAAAGGGCCGGAAAAATAAGTCAACGTGATGAAATGCCACAAAATGTCATCCAAGTATGTGAAGTATTTGACATTTGGGGTATTGACTTTATGGGTCCATTTCCAAAATCTCATAATAATCTATATATACTCGTAGCCATTGATTATGTATCTAAATGAGCGGAAGCACAAGCTCTCTCAACTAACGATGCACGAGTTGTAGTCAACTTTTTAAAACGTCTTTTTGTAAGGTTTGGAACACCGAAAGCTTTAATAAGTGATCGGGGTACTCATTTCTGTAATAATCAACTTGAGAAAGTTCTTAAAAGATATGGAGTAACTCATAAAATCTCCACCGCATATCATCCACAAACAAGTGGACAAGTTGAAAATACCAACAGAGCTTTAAAACGTATTCTAGAGAAAACCGTAGGATCAAATCCGAAGGAATGGTCCATTAAATTTGAGGATGCACTCTGGGCTTTTAGAACAGCCTACAAAACTCCAATTGGAACCACACCTTTTAGACTTGTTTATGGAAAAGCATGTCATCTTCCAGTAGAAATTGAACATAAAGCATTTTGGGCTTTGAAGACATGTAATCTCGATTTACATGAAGCCAGACGTCTACGATTAAGTCAACTAAATGAATTAGAAGAATTAAGACATGAAGCATACGATAATTCGTTTATCTATAAAGAAAGAACGAAGAAATGGCATGATAAAAGAATCAGAAGTTCAAAAGAATTTAAAGAAGGAGACAGAGTTCTTCTTTTCAATTCACGATTCAAGCTATTTCCTGGAAAATTGAAATCAAGATGGTCTGGACCATTCATAGTCAAAAGAGTTTTCCCATACGGAACAGTAGAATTAATAAATTCAAAAGGGATTGAATTTAAAGTTAATGGTCACAGAGTTAAACATTACATATATGATCCGATGGAAGTCGACAACGAAGTTAATCACAATTTCGACACCACAGCTAACTAAGTGTGGGGAGAATCAAGTCTTTAAAGGATAATATGTATTTCTGTTAGAGTTAGATTGTCTGTTTTTGTGTAGTTCTCGAAAATGGAACCCGAATGGTCTTTCCCTAGCAGACCCTAAAGAACTAGTCTTCTCCCCCCATTCTGAATTTTTATTTTTTTTAGGTTTTTACAAAATGAAGATTGCCTGTGAACTAAACCATGGTCTAATGCTACACGCTTTGATCACTAAACGTAATAATGACATACTACCGAGTGAACTAGTGTCAGTAATCAGAGAAAGAATGGACGGAGTTAGAAAAGAATCCAGATGCGAAGATAATAAGTTACAATTTGGTAAAGGAAAATCAAAATCCGCAGCGAAAAGAAGAGCACGACACCTAGAAAGATGTCACAAATGCAGAAAATGGTCACATGGAGGTAAATGTTCAAATAATCAAACCTATTCAAATACCGAATTTGTTACTTTATGGAGAGACGGACCGTTCATATGTTTAGAAGAAAAGACACTGAATGCTCGAGGTTACGCCTATGTAGCCATGGAAAACCAATTAAACCGACTATCTTATGAATGTGATAGATCATATAACTAAGAAATCTATTTCACAGGTATGTTTGTACAGTTTTTATTTTATTTTTTTTTATTTTTAACCTTTTGATAATAAACGCTAATTTGTTCGCTAAAAAGTATTAAATTGGTATTGAATAAAATTAGGTTTGGCGACCGAAATTATTGATATCATTCAAAAATTTATTACATCACTGCGAAATTTAACGTTTATTCTTAAGGTATAAATATCTTTAATTAATCAACCAAAAATATTTCAAAAATTCGTCATGAGTTAAATTAGGTCTTGGAACCGAAATTACTTTACCGAAAAGAGGGGCGCATATTTCTGATAATATTTGATTGATTAAAGTGGGATAAAAAGCCAAAAAGATTTTTAATTTTATTTTCACCATGTTTTTAAAATTAATATATAAATCTTAAAATAATATTGTAAACTTTGTAAAAACAATATATTTAAAATTGTAAATATTTGAAAAATTAATATAAGTTTGGTGTGAATTTATAATATGAATTTTTAAATTAAGATTGGTGTGAATTTTTTATTTTTAAAATATGAATTTTTAATTTTATGCATTTTAAATTTTAAGTTTGGTGTGAATTTTTAATATTAATTTTGAATTTCATATTTAAGTTGTGTGAATTTAAAAACAAAAATTTACTTTATCTCATTAAGTTAAAAATATGATTTTTAAAATTCGTCGTAAGTTGAAGACTAGGTCTTTGAACCGAAATTGCTTTACCCGAGGGAGGGACGAGAACTTTTATTATCATTATTTTTAATCTTATTGAATTAAAGTATGCCAAAAACATTAAAAAAAAAAATCTTAGCTTTTAAAACAATCGCTACAAAAAGACAAATTTTAAAATTTTATCGAAGGACGGACTAGGACATCGATCCGAAACGACCTCGTCCTAAATAACAAGGGAAACAAAATTTTAAAATTAATTACTTAATTGTTTTATAAGTTAAAGATTATAAATATATATATATATATATATATATATATATATATATATATATATATATATATATATATATATATATACCAAACTCCGCGACTCGCGGAGTTTGAAGGGTCCAAACACCGCGAGTCACGGGAGGACCGAAAATCAGAAAAAAATAAAAAGAGCTGAACGATCAGTCTCAGTCCACACAACCCAAAACAGAAAAAAAAATACAGCGAAAAACTGCACAAAAAAACCGAAAAATACACCCCAAAATCACAATTTTTAACCGTTAATCACCAAATCTTTTACTAAAATCATGTTGAGAAGGATGCTATCTAGGAATTACTCAAGAAAAATGGTAAATTTCTACACCTAAACACCATTTAATCCGAAATTAGTGTTCTTGAGCAATTTTTTCCCCAATTTGATTTTGATGCTTTTTAGTGTAGTTAAGCTTAAATTGTTTATGTATTATGCTTGTATAACCTAGATTGATGCTGTTTAACATGATTAGAAGCCTTAAACTTCAAATTTTGAGTAATCTAGGGTTTGTGTTCTTGAGCAAATTTGGGGCTTTTTGATATAAATAGGTTATGGCCGATTTTTGTCATGAATTGTTGCTAAATTAAGTAGTGTAACATGTCTAGGTAGTTAAATGATCCAAACTTTGAGCCTAAACATGATTTTGAGAATTAAAGTGGACTTTTTCAAGTCTAAAATTCATGAACTTGATTTTTGAGAGATAATGCCATTTGAAACTTGTTTAATTGCTAGTAATGATTATTTTGACATGTTATTTGAGTTGAATGCTTATGAACTTGACGAACATTTTCGTATATGCTTATTTGAAAAAGTGTAGATTTGATAAAAATGTGAAAATGAGCTTAAGTTTGATATAAATTGATCATGTCATTGTAATTATTTTGATTGATGATTTTGCTGACACTAATGCATATTTGGATGCACAAAAATTGTGTTTGATGTGTTTTGTAGACTGAAAGGGGTGAATCTTCATCCCAAGCTCGCAATGCTCCTGCTGAGAATGCGGAACAACAGGAGGTGGATAACTACTACAAGCAGGATATACCTCATCCAGTCATGACCTTTTCTGATATGCACTTGGAAGAGTTGCACCCGAACCTGAGATTTGACAGACTTTGGATAGATTATTCAAAATACCAAAGGGGTTTGCATACTCTTCATTCTAAGGTTGTTGAGGTACCGAGGGTCATAGAATGGGGACCCTTAGAAGCTGTAGAATTGGCCGGGCCAATTAGGGAATTACTTGTACAGAGGTATGGTAATTCCACTTTTAATGACTGGGTACGTTTATTCACCATGCGTAGACCTGTATATAAAGTATAGTGTGAAGAATTGTTATGTAGTATAGAATTAAATGATCGGGTATCTAGTTTAACCGACCGATCATTTATTAGATTTTTGTTAGGAGGTTCGATGCGCCACATGTCTTTACTAGACATGGCTCAGGCTTTACGTATATATACGCCTGAGGAGTTAGCATCTGCTGATTGTAGAGGGTTGATACTAAACGGTAGAAAGATAGATGAAAATTTTGATACACACGGTGTATGGAGTCAAATGACAAGCCATCACCGATTCAAAGGGGGAAATTACTCTTATTTGGATATAGATAGAGCCGAATTAAGAGTGATTCATAGGTTTTTAGCTAATTCGATTACACAAAGAGGTAAGAACAGGGAAAAGGTAAATGAACATGATTTGTTTTACCATATGTGTATTCGAGACCCACAAAGCGCTGTAAGTATACCGTATTGTGTGGGTTATTATTTATCAGCTATGGTTAGGGGGATGCGACCGCATAGCATAATAGGAGGTGGTATTTTTATTACTTTGATTGGTGAATATCTCGGTGTGGATATAAATCGGGGGGGATTATTAGTAGAAGAACCAGAACCCCTTTATACTATAGGTTTAAATGTATACCATGGTGCGAAAGTTTTGAAGAGGCAAAATAACGCCGCAGTACAATACCATGGTAGACATCCACAGGTTGAGAGAAACCAACAGCAAGGTAATGTAGGAGGGGGAAATGAAATGCAAGAAATGCAAAGGTTTATAGCTTCACAGGAGTACGAAAATGCTAGACAGAGAGCATTTGAAGATTGGCAAGTTCATCAGAACCAAATCATAGCTCATTGCCAACATATAGGTAGAAACTATATTCCTACACCAAAACCCATCTTCCCTCCCTGGTCTATAGAGATGCAACCACCGTATCCTACGTATAACCCTGCCGAAGCATTCTATAGCACCTATGGTTATGCCTGGAACCCCTATTGGTACCAGTATCATCCCTAGTCTACTTAGTTTTATTTATTTTGTAATTTGTAATATTGATACATTTAATACTTATGTTAATATTGTAATAGTTTTTATAATTTTCTAACTTTTATTCCTAGATTTTAATAATTTTTGAATGTGGGGTAATATACCAAACTTCAAAAATATGTATATATGTTTGCAGTTTATCTTATGTACACAACAGGGTAAAACAACGCATTTTCAAAGACTGGCATTAAGTTCAGCAAAAGCAACTAATTTTGACGACAAGATGCAAAATATATGTGAAATAACAACAAGACGGAATGAACAAATGATGTGCACCATTTATCATTCAGCAAACAAACGCCAATATATTTGGAAACTTTGGTAAAATTTAATCATTTTCACACAAATCACCCTCAATAATTTAAATTGTTACTGATTTCTTGCAAATGAGGGCATTGCAAGATCTTAAGTGTGGGAAGGGGTTAAATTCTTTCGGATTTTAAAATTTTTACTTTAAACACTGGGTTACCATTAAAAATACTAGTAAAGCAGTAGTTGTATTAGAATCTAGTGCTCTCTGATAATAAAGAACAGCCCTAGTCTTATATACTGACTACCCAATTCTAGTAAAATTTTACAAAATTTTCAATTAAATGAACTCAAAATCATGTTTATACATATTTATGAACGATAAAACTAGGTTATAACACCGAAATTATTGTTACCTCGAAAAGGACATAAATTGAGAAACAAACCAAAATGTTAAAATTCATTTAAAATGAAATAGAGGACGATAAAAAAGGAAAATAAAAGCCAAGTGTGGGAAAAATTACCAAGTTATCTTAAACATATGCCACATATTTTTGTACAAATAACTGAAAATACTTTTGCTTTGGACTAAACTAAAAAGTTTTACCTGATTTACTGTAAGAAAGATGGATCTACACGATGAATCAATTCCATCATTAAAAGGAAGTAAAGTCTTCCGAAAAAGACACGCGCTTCTTGATTTAAGTCAGGAAGTTGTCATCCAGACCAGCTGTAGGTTGACGAAAAATCTAGAAAGGTCATCACTAAAATCAGCAGGAAATCCACGGACCTCAGCATTAAACAGGGTCGCCAAGTGGTTAGATTTATCCTAACCATGAGAAGGATTTATCTCGTAAAATGGGGGGGGGGGGCACCATGCAAATTAGCTGGATAAGACTAATGAATCAGATCCCCAGAAAGGATAATCTCCTTAAAGATTAAAAATCAGCTTTTAAACCTGATATTACTCAATCCTAGAGATTGACCTTAAAGATTGAGAATTCAAACTCATGGAATTCAATGATATCTAAACTCGAGCTTGAACGAGAAAATATTTTGATCAAAATTATAAACCGATTTGTTTTCTGAAAACCCTATTTTCAATGCGTTCATTACCATTGAACGTAAAATCCTAGGAATTCACCTGGAATTCATTAGGTCACCTGAACCAAATCGGGTGTCAACCGTAAGAACGGTGGTTGCATAGCATGGTCAAAGACAAGACCTTGTGCCAGACCGAAAAATTATAAGGGTGAGCTTTACTATTGCTCCTACCAAGGATAGTAATTGCGTCCGACACGTTATAGACCATAATTAAAAGCATGTCAGGGGACATTGCCTTAACAGTTGCTTGTTCAACGCTTTCCTTTACAACCGGACGGTAGTTTACCGAAAAGTAATATACGGGACAAGTAAACTGGACGTGTTGCTTTCCAAATACAAGGTTAGCAAGTGGGTGACACAAAACCGCAAGTTTTGAGCTAAAATTTTCAAATCTGAAACCCACCAAACCCACAAAAATATTTTGCAAACACCGGTAAAGGGTTATTCCGGAAAACTTATCTAGGGTAAAAACTAGATTTAATTTTCAAAAGATCAAATGTTTTCATAAAGATCCAATTTTCTTAATGGATCTAAATTTTTATAGTCATGTGGGACTGTAAACCATATCGTTACTACCATTGTTTATACCGCCGTATAGAAATCACTGATGTACAAAGTGTGAAGAATAAAGAAGTGATTCTAGTATTTCAAGACGATATTGCTTGAGGACAAGCAACGCTCAAGTGTGGGAATATTTGATAATACTAAATACGAACATATATTTCATAGCATTATTCCTCAAGAAAGACAAGCTTTTAGTTGCAATTGTTCTATTTACAAGTGATATTCGTTTAAATAATAAAAGGTGAAGACAAAAGACATATTCGACGAATTGAAGACGCAAACGACCAAAAAGCTCAAAAGTACAAAAGACAATCAAAGAGGTTCCAATTATTGATAAGAAACGTCTCGAAATTACAAGAGTACAAGATTCAAAACGCAAAGTACAAGATATTAAATTGTACGCAAGGACGTTCGAAAATCCGGAACCGGGACCAGAGTCAACTCTCAACGCTCGACGCAACGGACTAAAAATTACAAGTCAACTATGCACATAAATATAATATAATATTTAAATAATTCTTATAATTATTTAATATATTATATTTATATTTAAAACCGTCGGCAAGAAAGACTCCAAACTGGACTGAGCTGTAATTTCAATCTCCGCGACTCGCGGAGTTTGAAGGCCAAAAATGCCGCGAGTCGCGGAGCCCCAAGTTTTGAAAGTCCCTATAAAAGCAACCGAATTCTGAGCATTTTTCATCATCTTTTTCTTCTTCTCTCATAATACTACGTAAATATTTATATTTATATTTTAATTTTAATTTTAATTTTAATTATAATTCTAATAATAAGGGTATGTTAGCGAATGTTGTAAGGGTGTAAGTCGAAATTCTGTCCGTGTAACGCTACACTATTTTTAATCATTGTAAGTTATGTTCAACCTTTTTATATTAATGTCTCGTAGCTAAGTTATTATTATGCTTATTTAATCCGAAGTAATCATGATGTTGGGCTAATTACTAAAACTGGGTAATTGGGCTTTGTACCATAATTGGGGTTTGGATAAAAGAACGACACTTGTGGAAATTAGACTATGGGCTATTAATGGGGCTTTATATTTGTTTAACTAAATGATAGTTTGTTAATGTTAATATAAAGATTTACAATTAGGCATCCCTATAAATTACCATATACACTCAATCGGACACGATGGGCGGGGTATTTATATGTACGAATAATCGTTCATTTAACCGGACACGGGAATGGATTAATAGCCACTAGAATAATTAAAACAGGGGTGAAATTATATACAAGGACACTTGGTATAATTGATAACAAAATATTAAAACCTTGGATTACACTCAGTCGACATCCTGGTGTAATTATTAAACAAAGTATTAAAATCTTGTTACAGTTTAAGTCCCCAATTAGTTGGAATATTTAACTTTGGGTATAAGGATAATTTGACGAGGACACTCGCACTTTATATTTATGATTGATGGACTGTTATGGACAAAAACCAGACGGACATATTAAATAATCCAGGACAAAGGACAATTAACCCATGGGCATAAAACTAAAATAAACACGTCAAACATCATGATTACGAAAGTTTAAATAAGCATAATTCTTTTATTTCATATTTAATTTCCTTTATTTTATATTTAATTGCACTTCTAATTATAGCACTTTTATTTATTGTTATTATATTGCAGTTTTAATTATCGTACTTTTTAATTATCGCAAGTTTATTTTATCGCACTTTTATTATTCGCAATTTCATTACCGTTATTTACTTTACGCTTTAATTTAAGTCTTGTATTTATATTTATTATTTTACATTTGGTTTTAACTGCGACTAAAGTTTTAAAATCGACAAACCGGTCATTAAACGGTAAAAACCCCCCTTTATAATAATAATATTACTTATATATATATTTGTATTTTTATAAAAGTAAACTAATATAGCGTTAAGCTTTGTTTAAAGATTTCCTTGTGGAACGAACCGGAATTACTAAAAAACTACACTACTGTACGATTAGGTACACTGCCTATAAGTGTTGTAGCAAGGTTTAAGTATATCCATTCTATAAATAAATAAATATCTTGTGTAAAATTGTATCGTATTTAATAGTATTTCCTTGTAAAATTTAATAGTATTTTATACCACTCTGCTCAACCATCAATATGAGTAAAGCATAACACCCCCAGACGGATGGCCAAAGCGAGCGAACTATTCAAACTTTTGAAGACATGTTGCGAGCATGTGTCATTGATTTTGGAAACGGATGGGATAAGTACTTACCGCTAGCCGAGTTCTCATACAATAACAGCTATCATGCGAGCATTAAGGTTGCACCTTTCGAAGCGTTGTACGGAAGGTATGACAACCCGAAAATTTCCGACTAAATTTAAACCTAACTTCAACTAGTTCCGACGACTCACGAACAATTATTTGTTAATAATTACGCATTAATTTGATATATTAATATTATTATTATTATTATTAATATCCTTTTTAAACAATATATCAATAATTCATATCATTATTATCAGTATTGTTATTATGATTAAAAACAATATTATTATTATTATTAAGAGTATTATCTTTACTAATATTATTATTATTATTAGTATTATATTATTATTGTTGATAGAGTTTGTACTCAATCTCAATACTAACTTTAGCATTCTGAATCCTGTAATAATTGATAAAACACAAGTAACTATATTAGAATTTGAAGCCAATTGAATAGTTAGCATATTAAACATTGTGACATTACTCTGAATCCTCTAGTTATAATGAACACAAATAAATAGTCAAGTATATGCTAGAACAACATGAAATGTTTCAATGATGCAATTAAAATGACAGTATAAGCAATACAATTGAGATTTACTACACATATACGTATCTATATCTATATATCCAACAGAAAAACTAGAACCAGAAGTACAGACTTTATTATCATTACTATTACTTTTATTATTATTAATAATATTATCAAATTATTATTATTAATACATTTATTAATTAGTTATTAATATATTTATTAATATATATTTTATAATATTATAAAATAAAAAAAGTCAAAAACAAGGTACTGAAATTATATGTATCTGCTTTTAATTTTTTTTTCTAAAATCGTGGTCTGCTTTTTATTTTTAAAATTGATCATGATCTGCTTTTCAATCCATTTCGATCTGCTTTTTATTATTTTTTTTTCTTCCATCGTGATATGTTTTTTATCTTATTTTATTGTTCTTGATTGATCAAATTCTTGTCGACATTCCATTTGTCAAACATAAACAACCAGTGATCAATTATTAAATCTACTCTAATTACATTATAAATCATCTACTACATTTGTTAAATCAAAACAGAAAAACATTAAGCTCGTAACTCTGTTACTGCTTCATTTTTCAAAAACTTCAAAAACGAATCCCATTTCAAAATCCATAAATGCAGAGTTGTTAGAAATAAAATACTTAAACTATCTGCAAAATCTCAAATTCAAATTTTTCCTATCGAGTTCCAATTTCGAAGTCAAAGTTAATTTTCAGAAAGTCAAAGTATTTGTTCATCGTTAAATTCGAGCTTGTTTTGATGTTTCAAGTTCAATTGACGATTCCAATAGTTTCTATATATGATTAGAAAACTTTTTCGTGTTATAATCTTAATCTATAATGTTACAAAAAATCGAAAAGCATTTTTTTTTAAGAAAACAGCGACAGCAGGCAGCAGCCCTTTTTCTTTATTTATTTTTTTATTAATCAAATTAATTACATATATTTGTTTCTATGCTGGTCATTGAATCCTAAAATCGATTTAGTAGTTTTTGTAAGATTAAAATGGTGATAAGTCGACTAAATTGTTGGAGAAGAAGAAGAACACAGAAACGAGGGTTTAATAAATAATAGAGTGGTATAAAATCAGAAAAACGTGAGCAGAGCAATGGTTTAGGGTGTTGACGGGTATTCGAGAGGTTGCGGGTTCGAGTCCGGTCTGAGGCATTTCTTTTTAGAGAAGGGTATACTCTTTTATTTTTATTTCTATCATTGTTATTATTATTATTATTATTATTATTATTATTATTATTATTATTATTATTATTATTATTATTATTATTATTATTATTATTATTATTATTATTAATATTATTATAATTAGAAAATACTTAATGTTATTACAAAGACTAACACATGATATTTATAATTATCATTAATATAAATTATATTATTATCATTATTATTACTAGTATTATACTCTTAGTATTATTATTACTACTAACTTTATAAGTATTATTATTATTATTAATAATAAAATAAGTTTTATTATTAATATTATCATTATTATTATTAATGTAATTATTAGTATTGTTATTATTAAAATTATTATCGTTATTATTATTTTACAAAAATTATCATTTTTACTATCATTAAAACTATATCATTATTATTATTAACATTTTTATTACTAGTATCATTATCATTATGAATATTATTATCATTATTATTACAAAATAATACAACTCTTTATTCATTATCATAATTACTATTATTTTATTAAATAAATACTTATATATAGAATATATAAAGTATATATATAAAAATATATAACAAGTGAAATAATATATATAAACTTATTCGATTACAAGTATATGTGTTAATATATATACTTGATATAGGTTCGTGAATCCGAGGTCAACTCTGTACTTGTTCAGTGCCGTCAAATGCATAATTACTACAAACTATCGTATCGTATCGTGAGTTTCATTTGATCCTTTTTACTCTTTACATTTTTGGGACTGAGAATACATGCGCTGTTTTATAACTGTTTTATGAAATGAATACAAATACTAAAACTGATTTTTGCGTGAGTTTTCATTGCTCCCTTTTTATATATATTTTTGGGCTGAGAATACATGCACTATTTTATAACTGTTTTATGAAATGAATACAAATACTAAAACTGATTTTGCGTGAGTTTTCATAGCTCCCTTTTTATATATATTTTTGGACTGAGAATACATGCACTATTTTATAACTGTTTTATGAAATGAATACATATACTAAAACTGATTTTGCGTGAGTTTTCATAGCTCCCTTTTTATCTATATTTTTGGGCTGAGAATACATGCGCAACTTTTATAACTGTTTTACACGTTAGACACAAGTACTCAAACTTTTATGCTATATACGTGCTTTGTCATGCTAAACAGTGTTGTAAAAAACGGCCGAAACGGGCGCCGCAACGGACGCCGCAACGGATTTGCCTTAATATCGTTGCAATGGGCCTTGAAACGGCAAAAAATACGGTCAACGCTTAAAAAATGGTCAACAACGCTAAAAAACGGTAAAAAACGGTCAAAGACGGAAAAAAGGTCAAAGACAGAAAAAAGGGGAAAAAACGGTCAACTTTATATTTTTATATATATATAAATATATATATTTTTTTTATATATATATAAGTCAACGTTAGTCAACATCCGTTTCGACCCCGTTTCGACCCCGTTTTTTCCGTTGCGACGTTTTGAGGCCGCTAACGATTCGGCCCCGTCTCACGTCTTTTTCAACCTTGATGCTAAATCCCTGCCGTAATATCGTTAATTGCTGAGGTATAAGATGCAAACTTAATTATTGTGAATAGATCTATTGAGAGTAACGTCTCTGTCCATTTGACCGTTGGTCTTGGATACATAATAATGATTCAAACTGACACTGACTGTTCAAGGTGTCTCGGGGTAAAAATTCTGTTTAGTCGCGATATTACAAACAACAACTCTTTCGATTGATATATTTGGTATTAATCAACTTTAAACTGAAATCTTGTGGCCTAATGCTATACTAAACTATTAATTTATGATAAACCTATGAACTCACTCAACCTCGTGTTGACTTTTTAAGCATGTTTATTCTCAGGTACTTACATATTGCTTCCGCTGTATATCTGCTGCTTTGATGATGATTTCTTGCCATGCTTGGAGTCTTCATGCATTACTTACCAATTCATTTAAAAACATTTAATGCTCTAAATACAATGTAATCTATTTATCTTCCGCTGCAAAACTCAATAAAACATCTCATATAGAGTCGTTCTCGTTTATACAACTGTGATTTGATATAATTGGTCACAAATAGCCCAGGCCCTATTTGGGGGTGTGATACAAATGGTATCAGAGCAGGTCGTTGTAGAGAACCAGGATTGCATTTTATATGTGCCTTAAACAATTAGATACCTTAGCAATGTAGGACTACAACTTTCCTTGACTATAGTGTCTTTAATTGTTGACTTTAATTGTTAAATGCTACACTTAAAAACTTTACTTATCTTAGAATTCCGAGCCAACCTAAGAATTCTGCTCACTCTCCTAAGTACTATCCAATTCCGCCACCACATTTAAATGCGACACCATGATTTCTAAAATTCTCGACATTCCTTTGTCATCTATCATGGTTTTGTGTATTACATATGTATTACATGAAATGATATCCATGATTTTTAAAATCTCTACTATTCATATTCATTACTTTCAAAAACTTTGCTTTCTCGTTATTTTTTATCATTGAATTTTCTTGACGAGTGGCGTCTACGAAACTCTAGAATGGAAGGGTTTGGATTACCGATTTAAAGGATCCTATAGCTCAAGCCCCTAGACCTGAATAGGCCATTACAAATTGAAAGTCTTTAATCGAAATATTATCTGATTACATACTTATCATTTTTATCTAGACACGTCATACTACAATTATTTCATGAATGGAGTATAGACAAATCATATCTTATTATATCTATCCCAATAGACTTTGTCTAGCACTTTTCCTAAATTTCTCCGTAAATTACGGAAATCTTTTTGCTATATATACTATTCGAGGAGACGAAGATATCATTCAATATTCAACACCCATTTCATATCAAAAACCCTTTATCCGATCAAATAATATGGATTTCTCACTTGATTCCTCGAGCTCCACAGGCAGCATAACCGGAACGAACCAACCAATTAGTCATCATCTTTTCTGGATGAATAGGGGATGGGTTTGTAGCCGACTTAATTAATGGAGGCAAGAATAAGGTGATCCCTTCCACCAACCGAATTCACCACTTGGCGAAGAACCTGAAGCACTTACCGTCGAAACAATCCGGAACACCATTTTCACCCTCATTTCCAGAACAGCTAGCAACGATTATATATTATCTAGAATTCTAGATCTTATTCATCCTCTTGTCCGAACCACCAATCATCCCGGTGTAATAGAAGAAGTCAATGAGCTTCGCGCTCGAATAGTGGCTCTAGAGAATATGGTGCAAAATCAAAGAGCATCAGCAACACCAGCAGCATAACCAACACCACCATCAGCACCACCAACATCACCAACACCACAAGCACTGTAAGCACCATCAACATCACCACCAACAGCACCAGCACCACCAACAACAACATCCACATCCCATGCCTCAACATCACACTCGGTACCTCAAACATCAACACCACAACCATCAAGGAATATTAGTAATAATGAGTTAAGATGTATTGACTCATTCTTCCTGAAGAATTATATATATATATATATATATATATATATATATATATATATATATATATATGATTTAGAACAATAATAAATCTTTTCGTACTAAGCTATTACGTGTGAATCTTAACTAGTATGTACTACTTGGTTAATTCATATAACTAATATGTTATGATGTACATCCTTCGTTAATGACTTAACAATCGTTAATCACTGCTTCAGCACAATAAACTCCATTTCATAATAAACCAAGTGTATTATTCAAATACATGTTTGATTGTCTACTTTCATTTTCGATGTGCTCGAAACTTTTTAGAAGGACATTATTCGTGCCTTGCGAAGTTCACAAGGATTTCACGAGCATCAACATCATATACCGAGGTATATCAATAACAATGAACGATGAAGTATTGATTCATAACTTCATTAGAGAAATATTCTCCTACGATTATGTAATCTCTCAAGTTTTGAAGATTATTTATTCTCGTTTCAACCGCAAATCAAATGAGTTTAGTATTATATTAGCTCATTAAATCTATATTATATCTGAAGAATACATATATGAACGTATATCTTCATAAAGATTGTAATTAAAAATTCTTTTGTACAAACTGTTAATTGTGAAAATATTTTAACGGGTAGGTAATACCAGGGAAAAATTTATATCTCACATTAATATGTTACATTGTACATTCTTCAATTCTGATTCAATAGTCAGTAACTATACTAACATCCACAAATATATGTATCCGCGCACCAAAGAACAACCATTTTCATACAAATCAAATTACATATTCTGATTTTTGACGCATCATAATTCCAATAAAGCTTTAGCAGGTGTTATCTTCCTAAAGACCACTACATTCCTTAATTATATTCATTCGTATTCTGTGATGAATTATCACATCAAACCACCAAACTTACCATTCATTACTTTTAAAAATCACAACATTTCTTCGTCAACCGTTAGAACCATTGATGGTTACATCTTACGTTTAAACACTTCAATTCAAAATTCTTGAAAATAATCCAGATTGATAACCAATGATTCAGATATGAGAATGCTGATGAAGCAGCAAAAGCTGTAGATGGTCTGAATGACCAGAAGCTTAATAATAAAGAATGGAGTGTTGGAAATGCTCAATGGAAAATTTGGAACTGAAAAATGGATTGAGCAAACCATGAAGGAAGCTGTGGACAAACCACAAGGATTAAACCTATACCCAAAGAATCTAGATGATTCGATTTCTGATGGAAATCACAGAATATCTCTTTACGCATTCTAAATCCTTACAGAAAATTTTTCTCATTATGCTTCGACTTTAAATATTTTGGAAATTCTAAGGTATCATCGTATCTTTCGTTATAAATATCTTTGATATTTCTGAAGATATTTTCATAACGATTCTTGCCCGTAATTAATTATCTCTTTGCGATATCTTTATTACATCATAAAGGAAACTGTTTAAGTTTCTATATTCTGTAAAATTCGAGTTTAAATTATGAATGATTTCTAGAGAAGTGTTGGGAATTGAAGCATGAGTTAGTATAATATAATGACGTCAGGCCAACGTGATTATATTACAGTAAGTCATGCTAAATTTTTAATGGAAGATGATGATTCATAGACTTTATAAATCATCATTTGCCATGTTACACGACTCTTACATTCTACTTAATCTCTGAACATATCAAGAACATATATTCTTGATAGTTCTATCCTCAGTAATTCTGGTAATTTAACAAATCAAATCATGATATTATGTTCCTTTCTACTTAGAACTTCATGTTCATTTGAAACTTCATACCTACGAATTCTAGACCATACATGCTTTACAAAAGCATGAAGCTTTGACATATAAGGGAAAATATAAAGCCCGATAATGACACCAAAATTACAAACCGTGTATATCAATGCATATAGCAATATAAAGACACGGGAGAACTAAAAACACAATAAATCCAAGAGCATAGTAGAAGTAAACTGACTCTTCCGGTGACAGATGAAAAAGAAGCACGATAGATATAAAAGTCAGGACTATATCCAGAACTAGAACTGGATGAAGCATATTAACAAATCTAAAGTATAGAAGTGGTGAAGATAATGAAACGGAAGAAGCTAATTTATAGCGAAATTCCAGACACGACAATCAAGGCAATTCACCGCATTTAATCAAATAAAATCCTAATTTCCTTAATTACCGGAGAATCAAATCTTATAAAGATTTCAAAGATTTCTTTAAATCCCTTAAATTCCGAAAATTAACTTTAGCTATGTCAAAAGTTAAGATGAACATTTAATTTCCTCATTTCACTCTTTTGTGATAGCTTCGCTTATACTCTTCCTATAATCGAATTGTTTTATCCATACTATTCAAAGCTAATAAAACTCTATTTTTCAACTCATATTCATCATTACAATATTCTTGTTGTCAACAATGACGATCTCTATAAAATTTCATGACTATGATTTTCATGAACTCCTCTCTATTTTGTCTACCCTAATATTGTAGCATAAACGCTCAAGGTTTAAATAATCTCACTATTATTCATAACACATTTCATGTGTATTGAAATGCTTGTATAGCGTCATCATATTTTCTAGGAAAACCTAATCAATGACACTCGTATTATTCCATTGAATAACCTCCGCATTAATGATAAAATGCACTTCATAGAAGAACCTGTAGAAATTACGGTTTGTATGATTTAAACTCTTGAAAACAAAACAATATTCTATTCGTTGAAATTCACGCAAGGCCCCGAGCATACAAGGGAACGTGAAGACCAAATAAAACGAAAATATGCTCATCTATTTATGAACAACGCTGACTGATGGCAACAACTAAATTTCAGGACGAAATTTCTTTTAACGGGTATGTACTATGACAACTCGAAAATTTCCGACTAAATTTAAACCTAACTTCAACTAGTTTCGACGACTCACAAACAATTATTTGTAAATAATTACGCATTAATTTGATATATTAATATTATTATTATTATTAATATCCTTTTTAAATAATATATCAATAATTCATATCATTATTATCAGTATTGTTATTATGATTAAAAACAATATTATTATTATTATTAAGAGTATTATCATTACTAATATTATTATTATTATTATTATTATTATTATTATTATTATTATTATTATTATTATTATTATTATTATTATTATTATTATTATTATTATTATATTATTATTATTATTGTTGATAGTTTTGTACTCAATCTCAATACTAACTTTAGCATTCTGAATCCTGTAATAAATGATAAAACACAAGTAACTATATTAGAATTTGAAGCCAATTGAATTGTTGGCATATTAAACATTGTGACATTACTCTGAATCCTCTAGTTATAATGAACACAAACAAATAGTCAAGTATATGCTAGAGCAACATGAAATGTTTCAATGATGCAATTAAAATGACAGCATAAGCAATACAATTGGGATCTATTACACATATACGTATCTATATCTATATATCTAACAGAAAAACTAGAAAAAGAAGTACAGACTTTATTAACATTATTATTACATTTATTATTATTAATAATATTATCAAATTATTATTATTAATACATTTATTAATTAGTTATTAATATATTTATTAATATATATTTTATAATAATATCAAATAAAAAAATAAAAGTCAAAAACAAGGTACTGAAATTATATGTATCTGCTTTTAATTTTTTTCTTCTAAAATCGTGGTCGGATTTTATTTTTAAAATTGATCATGATATGCTTTTCAATCCATTGTGATCTGCTTTTTATTTATTTTTTTCTTCCATCGTGATATGTTTTTTTTTATTGTTCTTGATTGATCAAGTTCTTGTCGACATTCCATTTGTCAAACACAAACAACCAATGATCAATTATTAAATCTACTCCAATTACATTATAAATCATCTACTGCATTTGTTAAATCAAAACAGAAAAACATTAAGCTCGTAACACTGTTATTGCTTCATTTTTCAAAAACTTCATAAACGAATCCCATTTCAAAATCCATAAATGCATAGTTGTTAGAAATCAAATACTTAAACTATCTGCAAAATCTCAAATTCAAATTTTTCCTATCGAGTTCCAATTTCGAAGTCAAAGTTAATTTTCAAAAAGTCAAAGTATTTGTTCATCGTTAAATTTGAGCTTGTTTTGATGTTTTAAGTTCAATTAACGATTCCAATAGTTTCTATATATGATTAGAAAACTTTTTCGTGTTATAATCTTCATCTATAATGTTACAAAAATCGAAAAGCAATTTTTTTTTTAAGAAAACAGCGACAGCAGGCAGCAGCCCTTTTTCTTTATTAATTTATTTTATTTATTTTGTTTAGTAATCAAATTAATTACATATATTTGTTTCTATGTTGGTCATTGAATCCTAAAATCGATTTAGTAATTGTTGTAAGATTAAAATGGTGATAAGTTGACTAAATTGTTGGAGAAGAAGAAGAACACATAAACGAGGGTTTAATAAATAATAGAGTGGTACAAAATCAGAAAAACATGAGTAGAGCAATGGTTTAGGGTGTTAAAAAGTATTCTAGAGGTCGCGGTTCGAGTCCGGTCTGGGGCAATTCTTTTTAGAGAAGGGTATACTCTTTTATTTTTATTTCTATCATTGTTATATTATTATTATTATTATTATTATTATTATTATTATTATTATTATTATTATTATTATTATTATTATTATTATTATTATTATTATTATTATAAAATACTTAATGTTATTACAAAGACTAACACATGATATTTATTATTATCATTAATATAAATTATATTATTATCATTATTATTACTAGTATTATACTCTTAGTATTATTATTACTACTAACTTTATAAGTATTATTATTATTATTATTATTATTATTATTATTATTATTATTAATAAAATAAGTTTTATTATTAATATTATCATTATTATTAATGTAATTATTAGTATTGTTATTATTAAAATTACTATCGTTATTATTATTTTTACAAAAATTATCATTTATACTATGATTAAAACTATATCATTATTATTATTAACATTTTTATTACTAGTATCATTATCATTATGAATATTATTATTATTATTATTACAAAATAATAAAACTCTTTATTCATTATCATTATTACTATTATTTTGTCAAATAAATACTTATATATAGAATATATAAAAGTATATATATAGAAATATATAACAAGTGAAATAATATATATAAACTTATTCGATTACAAGTATATGTGTTAATATATATACTTGATATAGGTTCGTGAATCCGAGGTCAACTCTGTACTTGTTCAGTGCCGTCAAACGCATGATTACTACAAACTATCGTATCGTATTGTGAGTTTCATTTGATCCCTTTTACTCTTTACATTTTGGGACTGAGAATACATGCGCTGTTTTATAACTGTTTTATGAAATGAATACAAATACTAAAACTGATTTTTGCGTGAGTTTTCATAGCTCCCTTTTTATATATATTTTTGGGCTGAGAATACATGCACTATTTTATAACTGTTTAATGAAATGAATACAAATACTAAAACTGATTTTGCGTGAGTTTTCATAGCTCCCTTTTTATATATATTTTTGGGCTGAGAATACATGCACTATTTTATAATTGTTTTATGAAATGAATACAAATACTAAAACTGATTTTGCGTGAGTTTTTATAGCTCCCTTTTTATCTATATTTTTGGGCTGAGAATACATGCGCAACTTTTATAACTTTTTTACACGTTAGACATAAGTACTCAAACTTTTATGCTATATACGTGCTTTGTCATGCTAAATCCCTACCGTAATATCGTTAATTGCTGAGGTATAAGATGCAATGGGTTATACAACGGCATAAACATTCCCTTTAGCTCGGTAACATTTAATCATTAGTTTTTGAACCATGAACGCGAATCTTAGATATGGATCCATAGGGTTTGACATCCCCACTCAATAGATCTATTGAGAGTAACGTCTCTGTCCATTTGACTGTTGGTCTTGGATACATAATAATGATTCAAACTGACATTGACTGTTCAAGGTGTCTCGGGGTAAAAATTCTGTTTAGTCGCGATATTACAAACAGCAACTCTTTCGATTGATATATTTGGTATTAATCAACTTTAAACTGAAATCTTATGGTCTAATGCTATACTGAACTATTGATTTATGATAAACATATGAACTCACTCAACCTCGTGTTGACTTTTTAAGCATGTTTATTTTCAGGTACTTAAATATTGCTTTCGCTGTATATCTGCTACTTTGATGATTATTTCTTGCCATGCTTGGAGTCTTCATGCATTACTTACCAATTCATTTAAAAACATTTAATGAACTAAATACAATGTAATCTATTTATCTTCCGCTGCAAAACTCAATAAAATGTCTCATATAGAGTCGTTCTCATTTATACAACTGTGATTTGATATAATTTGTCACAAATACCCCAGGCCCTATTTGGGGGTGTGATACAAATGGTATCAGAGCCCGTCGTTGTAGAGAACCAGGATTGCATTTTATGTGTGCCTTATACAATTAGGTACCTTAGCAATGTAGGACTACAACTTTCCTTGACTATAGTGCCTTTAATTGTTGACTTTAATTATTAAATGCTACACTTAAAAACTTCACTTATCTTAGAATGCCGAGCCAACCTAAGAATTCTGCTCACTCTCCTAAGTACTATCCAATTCCGCCACCACATTTAAATGCGACACCATGATTTCTGAAATTCTCGACATTCCTTTGTCATCTATCATGGTTTTGTGTGTTACATATGTATTACATGAAATGATATCCATGATTTTTAAAATCTCTATTATTCATATTCATTACTTTCAAAAACTTTGCTTTCTCGTTATTTTTTATCATTGAATTTTCTTGACGAGTGGCCTCTACGAAACTCTAGAATGGAAGGGTTTGGATTACCGATTTAAAGGATCCTATAACTCAAGCCCCTAGACCTGATTAGGCCATTACGAATTGAAAGTATTTAATCGAAAGATTATCTGATTACATACTTATCATTTTTATCTAGACACGTCATACTAAAATTATTCAATGAATGGAGTATAGACAAATCATATCTTATCATATCTATCCCTGTAGACTTTGTCTAACACTTTTCCAAAATTTCTTTCGTAAATTATGGAAATCTTTTTGCTATATATACTATTCGAGGAGACGACGATATCATTCAATATTCAACACCCATTTCATATCAAAAACCCTTTATTCGATCACATAATATGGATTTCTCACTTGATTCCTCGAGCTCCACAGGAAGCATAACCGGAACGAACCAACCAATTATTCATCATCTTTTCTGGATGAATTGGGGATGGGTTCGTAGCCGACTTAATCAATGGAGGCAAGAAGAAGGTGATCCCTTCCACCAACCGAATTCACCACTTGGCGAAGAACCTGAAGCACTTACCGGCGAACCAATCCGGAACACCATTTTCACCCTCATTTCCAGAACAGCTCGCAACGATTATATATTATCTAGAATTCTAGATCTTATTCGTCCTCTTGTCCGAACCGCCAATCATCCCGGTGTAATAGAAGAAGTCAACGAGCTTCGCGCTTGAATAGTGGCTCTAGAGAATATGGTGCAAAATCTAAGAGCATCAGCAGCACCAGCAGCATAACCAACACCACCATTAGTACCACCAACATCACCAACACCACAAGCACTATAAGCACCATCAGCATCACCACCAACAGCACCAGCACCACCAATAACAACATCCGCATCCCATGCCTCAACATCACACTCGGTATCTCAAACATCAACACCACAACCATTAAGGAATATTAGTAATAATGAGTTAAGATGTATTGACTCATTCTTCCTGAAGAATTATATATGTATACTTTATATATATATGATTTAGAACAATAATAAATCTTTTCGTACTAAGCTATTACATGTGAATCTTAACTAGTATGTACTATTTGGTTAATTCATATCACTAATATGCTATGATGTACATCCTTCGTTAATGACTTAACAATTGTTAATCACTGCTTCAGCATAATAAACTCCATTTCATAATAAACCAAGTGTATTATTCAAATACATATTTGATTGTATACTTTCATTTTCGATGTACTCAAAACTTTTTAGAAGAACATTATTCGTGCCTACTGAAAGGACCCGTCCTAATCCATCTGGACGAATACGTTACATTTGGTTACATTGCTAGGTACTTGTCCTCTATATGATACATTTTACAAACATTGCATTTGTTTTTAAAAGACAAACTTTCATTACATCGAAAGTTGACGGCATGCATACCATTTCATAATATATCCAACTATAATTGACTTAATAATAATCTTGATGAACTCAATGACTCGAATGCAACGTCTTTTGAAATATGTCATGAATGACTCCAAGTAACATCTCTAAAATGAGCAAATGCACAGCGAAAGATTTCTTTCATACCTGAGAATAAACATGCTTTAAAGTGTCAACCAAAAGGTTGGTGAGTTCATTAGTTTATCATAATCGATCATTTCCATAATTTTAATAGACCACAAGATTTTCATTTCCATTTCTCATAAATATACGTCCCATGCATAGAGACAAAAATCATTCATATGGATTGAACACCTGGTAACTGACATTAACAAGATGCATATAAGAATATCCCCTATCATTCCGGGACATCCATCGGACATGATAAAACAACATCGAAGTACTAAAGCATCCGCTACAACGGATGGGGTTTGTTAGGCCCAATAGATCTATCTTTAGGATTCGCGTCAATTAGTAGACTGGTTTACTAATTCTTAGGTTACCAAGCAAAAGGGGCATATTTGGCTTCGATCATTCAATCATATAATGTAGTTTCGATTACTTGTGTCTATTTCGTAAAACATTTATAAAAGCGCATGTATTCTCAGTCCCAAAAATATATATTGCAAAAGCATTTAAAAGGGAGTAATGAAACTCACAATCTAATATTTTGTAGTAAAAATATTCATACGACGAAACTGAACAATGCAGGGTTGGCCTAGGATTCACGAACCTATATCATTTGTATATTTATTAATACACATGATCATAATCGAGAAATTATATATGTATATATATATATATATATATATATATATATATATATATATATATATATATATATATATATATATATATATTGTTGTTAATAATATACTTGTTATACTATATGTCATTTTGATGAATTTAATATATTTAGTTCATATGTTTTGTATAACTATTATTTATCATAAATGATAAAACTGTATATTAAAGTTTAATATATATTTATATGTTAATTGATATCTTTTACATATAGCTTAATTAATATCTTTTATTAATAATAAAATATGGTGTAATGTATTTTTATATAAAATATCTATTTGTAATAACGTTACTAGTTTTAAGGATAACTGTATAATAATTTTAGTAAGAATAATAATCATGATAATAAGTTTAATAATAACGGTACTAATAATCATATTAATAATAATAATGATAAGATTAATAATAATACTTATAATGATAATAATAATAATAATGGTTATGATACTTATAACTAGGGCAATATTAATAATTCTATTATTTATGGAATGATACAAATATCAATATTTATAATAATAAGTTGTATTATTTTCATAGTAATAATAATGGTACTAACACTAGTAATACTTATATTAGTAATAATAATATTAGTTATAATACTTATAACAATAATAATAATAATAATAATAATAATAATAATAATAATAATAATAATAATAATAATAATAATAATAACTGTATTACTAATAATATTAATCATAATAACATTTATAATCATAATAATCATAATAATAACAATAATAATAATAATAATAATAATAATAATAATAATAATAATAATAATACTAGTAATAATAATAATAATAAAAATAATAATAATACTTGTAATAATAACAATTATTAATAATAATAGTAACATAACAATAGTAATAGTAATCATAATAATAATAAAAATGATAATGATAATAATAATAATAAAAAAATAAAAGGTTTATACCCTTTAAAAGATTCTGTAAAAATATTTGCACGAGACCGGGCTTGAACCCACGACCACTTGCTAACCCGCACGCCATCTAAACCATTACACCATTTCTGTTTTTCTGATATTATTATCACCTTAATTTTATTTATCTCTTGCTTTCTGTTTTTCCTTCTTCTTTGATTATTACCCACGACAGCACCCAACCTCGATCATCAATAGCTTCTTCAGTGTTTTAATTTGGATATGAAGATGAAACATAATAATTAAGGTATAAGAGTTGATTTATTAAAACATAAAAAGAAAAAAAAAACATTTTTAAAAGGCCTGCTGAAATTAGTTTACGATGAACACATAACTCAAACTCCAAATTTTGATTTCCAAATTGTTTTAGATAAAAAATATAACATGAATTAGATATTAAAACATTCCTAGAAAGTTTCTAAATCCTCAATTGATCTTGAAACATCCAATTAAATTCGAATTTTGTGAAGAACAATTCCTTTGACTTTTTAAGATTAAACTTTGACCTCAAAAATTCGATTTCAATTCATTAAATTGAGACTTTAAAACTTTTAAATAGGTTAGATAGGACATTCCTAACATAATTGCATTTATAGATTTTTAAATTTAATGCAAAAAACAAGTTTTTAATTTTTACCCCAAGAACAGAGAGTGTCGAGCATTTTAAATGAAATTTTGTTTAATTTAACAGAATTAACAAATAATATAAGTTGTAATTTATGATTGATGATAGAAGGTATAATGAATCGTTATTAACTTGTGAAAGATTGTTTAATTTATAAAAGCAAGTGTCGACCAGTTCAATCAGGGTACAGAGGGAAAGAAAGAAAATAAATAAATAAATAAAAAGTATAACAGCAGATTGAGACTCTAAACAAATTTTAGATTTTGTTGGTGTTTGTTTCCTGGTTCGTACTAGAGTAGGAGCTGAAGAATCAATTAAGTAGATAGATTACACAGATATAACAATGACATGCAACTGAATTTCGTATTTATCTCTTATTTATTTGTATATACTGTATTTTTATACTTGTATATATTTGTATATATGTATTTATATATGAATCTATATTTTGTAATTATATAGTAAATATATATGTATATATATTCGTATTTTAAATATATAATGAATCATAATAATATCATTATTTATATAAATTTTAACATCTAATATTAATAATAATACTATTAATAACAATAATTTATAAGAGTAACAATATTGATATCAATAATAAGTTTAATAATAATATTGATAATAATTCTATTATTAATGATACTACTAAAATTAGTTATAATAATATTGATATTATTAATGATAATAATAATATCAATAAATATAATATAATGACTTATACATATCTAGTTCTAATATATACATTTATATCCCATATCAGAATTAATAATATCAATAATACAAGTATTAATATCAATATTAACATTTAGCCATAATAATGAAAGTATTAATAATAATATTTATATATCATTTATATTTTAACTTGTAATTACAATTAATATATTAACTTTACACTATATTATATAATGTCATTTATTAAATATTATATATCACCATATATTAATAATTATTAATAGAAATCATATATAGACTTGTAATAATATATATGTATCATAGTAATTTATTTATTCTATTTATTGTTTTACATATTTAATCACTAATGATTAAAGCATACTTTATTAATTCAAAATAGTATATATGCACTTGTATTTATATATATATTTACATTTTTATTTATAAACAGTTGTTCGTGAATCGTCGGAGATAGTCAAAGGTTAAATGATTTCATGAGACAGTTCAAAAATTTTGAGATTCTATTTAACAGGCTTTGCTTATTGTGTCGAAATCAAATACGAATTAAGTTTAAATTTGGTCGGAAATTTTCGGGTCGTCACAATACCTACCCGTTAATGAAATTTCGTCCCGAAATTTGAGTAAGGTCGTCATGGTTAACCATAAAAATGTTTTCATGACGAGTATGAGTTGATAAATAGAGTTTTATCGCCATTTAATATTAAGGATAAAACAATTCGATTAATCGAAGTGTACGTGTGAGGCTATCACAAAAGATTGATATAAGGTAATAGACATTCATCTTTACTTTTGACGTAGTCATGATTGAATTCCAGAATTCAAGGGATTTAAAGAAAATCTTTGAAATCTCAAATATTTGATTCTTCGGTGAGTAGGAAAATTAAGATTTCTATAATTAAATACGGTGATCTGCCTCGATTACTCTATCTGATATTTCCATTATAAATTAAACTTTTTCTGTTTTATCAATTTCACCATTCCTATACTTTCTTTCTTAGTCCATACATCCAAAAGATTGTGAAAATGCTTAATCCATTTCTAATCCTTGATATTTTCCTAGTTATCATTTCTGTCATCCTTCTTTTCAATCTTTCACCAGAAAAATCTGTGTACTTCCATTATTACCTTGGGTGATACTATTCTTAATTATACCGTGTCTTTATATTGATATTCGTATTAATATCCACAGTTTGTAATTTCGGTGTTGTTGTTGGGTTTTATATCTTCCCTTATGTTTCGATGTCCCTGTTTCTATCTCCTATAATCATTGTCATCCACAGTTAATACTCTATCCTATTTGCCGCGATTTACACCCCTATTTACACTTCGAAGCTTTATGCTCTGTTTTCTCTTCTATCCATTAAGCACATCAAGTAATGGTCCAGAATTCGTGGATATGGAGTTTCGAATTATCGTAATGTAATAGTAGAAAGGAAAAGTAGTAGCACGATTTGATTTGTCAAATTACAAGAATCACTAAGAATAGAACTATCAAGAATATACTTTCTTGATATGTTCAGAAGTTAAGCAGAATGAAAGAGTTATGTAACATGGCACATGATGACATTATGATCTGTGAATCATCACGTTCCATTAGATACTCAGCATGACTTACTGTAATATAATCACGTTGATCAAGTGTCATTATATTATACTAACTCATGCTTCAGTTCCCAACACTACTTCAGAATTCATTCATAGTTTATACTTAGATTTTACAGAAATTTCTAATATAATGTATTGCAGATAGCACGAAGAGGTATATAATTTCGGACGAGAATATTTATGAAAATATCTTCAGAAGTATCGAAGATATTTATGATGATATTATGAAATTTCTAGGTTCGAAAGTTGATAAGGAAAAATTTTCCGCAAGATTTTAACATGACTTCGGAGCAGGATATTCTCTAAAGATTTCATTGGGCATTGAATTATTTGGACTCTTTAAAGGCAAGTTTAGTCTTTGTGATTTATCCACGGCTTCCTTCATAGTTTCGCATAATCCGCTTTCCAGTTTTAAACATTCTCTTTTTCCGAGCTTTGCCAACATATTATTCTTTATCCTCAAACTTTCGACTTGTTAAGATCGTTTACAGTTTTTGTTGTTTCATTCAGCTTTTTCAACATTCAGAGTATTGATTCGTAGACTGGGTGCTTTACAGAATTTTAGAATGGAAGATCATGATTCTAAGAGATAAATGTTATATGTATACATATAACTGTTGATGTAGAAACATTGCGAGATTCAAAATACTGATTGCTAATTCCCAGTAATTAGTATGACAATTCCCGTTAGTGGATGTGGATGAGTACATGATAGGGTTTCAGTGAATATAATGATTTTTTGGAAAGTCAAAAACTAATGAAGTTATTAGTAAGTTTACTGCTAGTGTGGTGGGATATAAAAGGTTCTCCAGTAACGATGATGAAGGGGAAATCTTTATAATAAGGTTTGTTCGAATGAAAAATTGAAGTTGATTTGTTGGAGCTGTGACAAAATTGGCTAATTTGAAAAAGAATTGCAATGTTATTTTCGGTAATAGTAATGCCAAAGGAGCTAGCACAGATATGTGTTAAACGTTTACTCAAGTTCCGAGTGTTTTTCAGGTGCATAACTATATGCATAAATCTTTTTCTTCCGTAGATGAAGTGCGGTTGGTTCATCCTCTCGATTGAGGTGTTTTCAAGAATCGTGAAAGGTTTGAACGCAGATTGTAATCGTCAAGATACAAATGAGGTTTAAGATGAAATCAAGTGGCAAACTTGAAGAATTGTTTAGTTTCATATGTTATAATCAATATTTTAATTCATTTTGATTGTCCAATGTTGGTAATCCACAGTTAGCAGTCTCCAGTTACTAATTCAATAATTCATATATAGTTTATAATATTAGAATTAATTAATACGTATCGTAACCCGTGATGTGTGCAGCGGTGTATACGAAATACTATTATTTTTATTACGAAATACGATACAATTTACACAAGTTTTATTTATTTATATAGATGGGATATACTTAAACCTTGCTACAACACTTATAGGCAGTGTACCTAATCGTAGAGTAGTGTAGTTTTTAGTAAGTCCGGTTCGTTCCACATGGAGCTAGCTGAGTTTTTACGCTATATTTTTAACAACGATATTTATATAAAATATATATAATTATATATAGTAATATTATTATAAAAGGGGGGTTTTACCGTTTAATGACCGGTTTGTCGATTTTAAATAAAGCGTAAAGATAAATGACGATACTATAAATGATAGAATTTAAATTGCGATAAAGTAAATTGCAGTAATTAAAATGACAGTAAATAAAGGTACGATGAAATATGAAATAAAAGTATTATGCTTATTTAAACTTCCGTAATCATGATGTTTGATGTTTTGATTTTAATTAATTGTTACCCGGGTTAATTGTCCTTTGTCCTGGTTTATTTGATACCTATTTAGTTTTTGTCCATAACAGTCCATCGGTCATAATTATAAAATGCTCGTCAAATTAACCTTATTCCCGAAGTCAAATATTCCAACTAATTAGGGATTTGAACTGTAACAAGGTTTTAATACTTTGTTAATAATTACACCAGGTTATCGACTGCGTGTAATCCAAGGTTTTAATACTTTGTTAACAATTACACCAATTATCCTTGTATGTAATCCACCCCTGTTTTAATGAGATATGAATATTAATTTATCCACTTGATCAGAATGAATAATCAATTACCCAACCCGAATAATTAATTAAATGATCGTAAAAGATGTCGTATAAACGTCACTAAATAGAACATACATAATCATTTTAATAATTATTAGATTAACTAATTTGAAGATAGGTTCGACAGATTCTAATGAGTTGTCATTCGATTAGACAATACCCCCTATCTATTAATAGTCAATAGTCCAATGTCCACAAGTGTCGGTCTTTTGTCCAAACCTTAATTATGGTACAAAATCTAATAACCCTGTCTTAATATTTAGTCTAACATTATGATTACTTTGGTTCAAATAAGCATAATAATAACTTAGTTACGAGACATTAATTTAAAAAGGAAGAACATAGCTTACAGTGATTATTTATCGCGTAGTGTTACCCGGACAGAGTTCCGACTTTAAAACCCATAAAACATTTCTTACAATAACCCAACTAAACCATAACTTTATTATTAAAATTAATTTAAATTATAATATAAATATAATTATAAATATTACAGAAGAGAAAAGAGTGAAAAAGGTGCTTTATTCGGCGAGCAGAAGCCTGCCTTTTATAGGCATAATTCCTGATTCTGATGCCCATGCGAGTGCATGGGGTTTTAGTGCAAATCTCATGCACAAGCATTGGTTTTATACCTATTTCTTATGTGATCGCATGGCCGTCAGATCCAGCTCACATATTTTTTGTTTGCTAGTTTGTCGACGTTATTTAATATAATATATAATATATAAATAATTTATATAATTATTTAAATATTATATTATATTCTTGTGCATAGTTGACTTGTAATTTTAGCTCCGTTGCGTCGCGCGTTGATAGTTGGCTCAGGTCCCGGTTCTGATTTTTCGAACGTCCTTTCGTATAATTTAATAGCTTGTACTTTGCATTTTGCGGCTCGTACTCTTGTAATTTTGAGACGTTTCTCATCAATAAATTGAACCACTTAAATTATATCTTGTGCATTTGAGCTTTTTGGTCATTTGCGTTTTCAAATCGTCATTTTCTTCTTTTATCTTCGCACTTATTTATTTAAACGAATATTACATAAAAATAGAACACTTACAACTAAAAGCTTTACATATTGGAAGGATATTGATACTAAATATATGTTCATTTAGAGCACTATCAAATATCCCCACACTTAAACGTTGCTAGTCCTCACGCAATACAGAACTTGAAATAAAATCACACTTCACTCGAATCACTTTTTTATTCTCACACTTTATACAACAGTGATTTTGATACGGCGGTATAAACAATGATAGTAACGATGTGGTTTACAGTCCCACATGACTATGAAAATTTAGATCCTTTAGGAAATTGGATCTTTATGAAAATATTTGATCTTTTGAAAATTCATTCTAGCTTTTACCCTAGATAAGTTTTCCGGAATAACCCTTCACCAGTATTTGCAAAATGTTTTTGTGGGTTTTGTGAGTTTCAGATTTTAAAATTTTAGCTCAAACCTTGCGGTTTTGTGTCACCCACTTGCTAACCTTGTATTAGGAAAGCAACACGTCCAGTATACTTGCTCCGTATATTACCTTTCGGTAAACTACCGTTCGGTTGTAAAGGAAAGCGTTGAACAAGCAACTGTTGAGGCAATGTCTAATGACATGCAGATGTTCATGGTCTAAAACGTGTCGGATGCAATTACTATCCTTTGTAGGAGCAATAGTAAAGATCACCCTATAGTTTTTCGGTCTGGCACAAGCTCCTGTCTTCGACCATGCTATGCAACCACCGTTTTTACGGTTGACACCTGATTTGGTTCAGGTGACCTAATGAATTCCGGTGAATTCTTAGGATTTTACGTTCAATGGTAATGAACGCATTGAAAATGAGTTTTCAGAAAACAAATCGGTTTTAATTTGATCAAAATATTTTCTCGTTTAAGCTCGAGCTTAGATATCATTGAATTTCATGAGTTTGTAATTCTCAATCTTTAAGGTCAATCTCAAGGATTGAGTAATATTAGTCTTAAAAGCTGATTTTTAATCTTTAAGGAGATTATCCTTTCTGGGGGTCTGATTCATTAGTCTTATCAAGCTAATTTGCATGGCGCCCTCCCCATTTTACGAGACAGATCCTCTCATGGTTAGGATAAGTCTAACCACTTGGCGACCCTGTTTGATGCTGAGGTCCGTGGATTTCCTGCTAATTTTAGAGATGACTTTTCTAGATTTTTCGTCAACCTACAGCTGGTCTGGACGACAACTTTCTGACCTAAATCAAGAAGCACGTGTCTTTTTCTGGAAGACTTTACTTCCTTTTAATGATGGAATTGATTCATCGTGTAGAACCATCTTTCTTTCAAATATATTATAGTAAATCGAGTAAAACTGATTAGTTTAGTCCAAAGCAAAAGTACCTGTAATAATCTTGTACAAACATATGTGATATGTGTTTTAAATAACTTGGTAAATTCTTCCCACACTTAGCTTTTATTTATTTTTTTCTTTGCCTTTTTATTCTCCTCTATTCCATTTTAAATGAATTCTAACGTTTTGGGTTGTTTCTCCATTTATGTTCTCTCTGAGGTAACAATAATTTCGGTATTATCACCTAGTTTTATCGTTCATAAATATGTATAAACATGATTTTGAGTTCATTTAGTTGAAAATTTTTTAATTTTTCACAAAATTTGGCAATTAAACTAAGTGTATACCTGAGAGAATTTATAACCCTTTCCCACACTTGAGATCATGCAATGCCCTCATTTGCATGAAATCAGACCATAATTATAAATTCATGAGGGTGATTAGTGTAGAAAAGTGATTAAAAATACCGAGTTTACAACATATTATTTTATATCACATTTGATATTTTGCGTCTTGTCGTTAAAATTAGTAGCTTTTGCTGAACTTAATGTCAGTCTTTGAAAGTGCGCTGTTTTACCCTATTTTGTACATAAGATAAATTACAAACATATATATATATATATATATATATATATATATATATATATATATATATATATATATATATATATATATATATATATATATTCATATAAAACCTTTATTTATTAAAATAATTTAAATGAATAATTTTTTTTTAAATTTTGTTTCCTTTTACTTTAGGTAGTTTCGGTATGTTTACCTAGTCCGTCCCTCGACAAAATTTAAAATTTGTCTTTAAACCGATTGTTTTAAAAGCAAAGATTTTTAGGTTTTTTAATTTTTTTGGTATACTTTAGATCAATAAAATTAAAAATAATGATAACAAAAATTTTTCGCCCCGCCCTCGGGTAAAGCAATTTCGGTTCCATGACCTAGTCTTCAACTTACGATGAATTTTAGAAATTATTTTTTAAACTTAATGAAATAAAGTAATTTTTTTTTTAAAATCACACAAAAAATTAAATTTAAAAATGCATATAAATTTCATACAAAACCTACAAAACAAAAATTCAGAATGGGGGGAGAAAACTAGTTCTTTAGTGTCTGCTAGTGGAAAAGACCAATCGGATTCCATTCTCAGAACTACACGAGAACAGAACAACTAACTCTAGACAGCGTTTTCTTTTTAGAACATTTGAATCTCCCCACACTTAGGTAGCTGTGGTGTCGAATTTGTGATTAACTTCATTGTCAATTTCTCTTGGACCATAATCAACTTGCATATCTGTGACTTTTGCTTTAAGCCATTGGTCGGATTCCTGTGTAATATCCACAAATTCAACTAGTTTCGCCTTTTCTTTAGGCGATAGATTGGATACTAACCGGTTACATAACTTAAAGTTCCCCTTGGTTCTAGCATCGCGAATCCATTTAATAAGTTTCTTTATTGAACTGTTAATAACGGAGTCATTTAATTTCGTATCAACAATGGGGTTCTTTGTTATCAGGTCATCATTAGGTTTTACTTCATCTTCCCTACACTTAAGCGTTTTATTATTGTTAAGCACTACCGTTGGAGTTGATAAAACAATATGCTTCTCATCGATCGTTTTTATCGGTTCAACGGTTTTGGTTGGTGGAGATTTAGACTTTCGACTCACAAAGGTGATCGATTTTTCACCATCACTAAGTGTCATTCTACCCTCTCTTACATCAAATAACGCCCTGGTGGATGCTAAGAATGGTCGACCTAAAATTAGAGGAATGTTTGAGTCCTCTTCTATGTCAATGACAATAAATTCGACTAAAAAGGTTAAATTACCCACTTGAACGGGTAGGTTGTCAGCAATTCTAACTGGGTGCTTAATGGTTTGATCAAAGAGTCAAACACTCATTTCCGTTGGACTTAACTCACCTACTCCTAATCTCTTATATAACGAAAGAGGCATAACACTTATACTCGCACCTAAATCTGCTAGTGCATCATACATGACACAATCACTAAGTAGACAAGGAACAATAAATTCACCCGGATCACCCAACCTGGATGGAACTTTTGGTGGAACTGTCTTCAACGGGTTTATCTTTACGGTTTTTGTTTCTTGTACTTTCTTATTCTTTTTCTTCTTTCCAGAGGTATCACAAACTTTATTACCTATCACTTGCTCATACTCAACTCCTTTTCTTGGAAACGGGATGGGTGGTCTGTATGGTGCCACCACTGGCTTTACATACTCGGGTGGTGGTGGTGGTGTTGTAACTTCTTCATTGTTACTCACATCGAAAACCTTCCCATCTTCTGGAGCTGGTTTTTCAGAATTTTTTGACACCATATTAACATTCTCATTTCGAGAATTTACTTCAGTATTACTCGATAGCTTTCCTTGTTCCCTCTCACTCATCATGCTAGCAAGAGTACCTACGTGTTTTTCTAGATTCAAAATGGAAGCTTGTTGAGTTCTTAATGACTGATCAAACCTCTCATTTGTTTAGGTTTGAGATGTAATAAATTGTGTTTGAGATTCCATTAGCTTTGCCATCATTTCTTCTAGATTTGACTTTTTCTCTTCTGTTTGTTGTGGTGGTTTATACAAGCTAGGTCTTTGTTGATTGAAAGTGTTGTTTTGAGTTGGTTGGTTATTCGGAATTTGTTGGTTGTACGAGTTATTGTTTGGTCCATTTGGATTGTAAAGAATGTTTTGATTTCGATTAAAGTTTGGCCTTGGCGGTTGATAATTATTTTGATAATTATTTCCCGTCCTTTGGTTCATGTAGGAAACATTCTCACGCTGTTCCATGATTTGTTCAATGTAACAATCTTTCGTTAAGTGTGGTCCACCGCATTGCTCACAACTGATTCGTATTGCGTGAATATCTTTAGTCATCTTTTCCATTCGTCTCTCGAAAGCATCTATTTTTGCAGAAACGGAATCAAAGTCATGGCTAGAATCGGCTCTAGCTGCTTTAGATGAACGAAAAATATCTTTTTCTTGGTGCCACTCATGTGAGTGGGAGGCTGTGTTATCAATAATTTTGTGAGCTTCAGTTGCGGTTTTCTTCATAATGGAACCATCAGCAGCTATATCGATGTCTTTTTCTTATAGTGATGTCGCATCCTTGGTAGAATATTTGTACTATTTGATAAGTGTCTAAACCATGTTGCGGACATCCTCTTAACAACTTTCCAAATCTTGTCCACGCCTCATATAGAGTTTCATTTGGCTTCTGCGTGAACGTAACAATTTCTCCTTGAAGTCTCACGGCTTTAGATGCCGGAAAGAATTGTTTAAGAAATTTTTCATCTAAGACATCCCATGTATCAATCGCCCCTTCAGGTAACGATTCTAACCAATCTTTGGCTTCTCCCTTTAAAGTCCAGGGAAACAACATGAGATAGATCTGTTCATCCTCAACTTCTCTGATTTTGAATAGAGTACAGATCCTATTAAAGGTTCGAAGATGTTCGTTTGGATCTTCCTTCGGCGCACCACTAAATTGGCATTGATTAGTTACCATGTGTAGGATTTGTCCTTTGATTTCATAATCTGGCGCATTAATGTCTGGCTTAATAATGGCGTGACCTTGGCCCGTACGTGTGGCTCTCATTCGGTCTTCCATACTTAGAGGTTCCGGATTTTCCTTGATTGAATTTGTTGAATCTGAATCACTAGAGGATTCTGACTTAATGGTTTCTTCCTTGACAATCTTTGGATGAGTAATTTGTGGTTCAGGAGGAATGATTAGTGGTTCAGGATCTCTGAATTGTCCTTGAATATCCTCCAGATTCTCAATTGTGAGGTTAGGTTCAAAAAATGGATTATCAGAAATTTGAATTGGAGTACTTGGTCGACTAGATGATGATTCTAAAGAAAAATCAACTGCGACAATGCTGGCTAGATGTCTTGATCGAGTTACAGGTGGTGAACGAATGAAAGGTGGTGAACGTTTTGCTCGGTGCATTCACTGAATATCCTATTAGTTATAAAAGATAAAAATTATATAAGCTATCAAATTAATAGACTTTTCTGATTTTGCCCACGTTTCGCATAGCCAATAGATGTAGCAGGTAGCCAGGACCCTTTAAATCGGAAGCCCACAACTCGCCACTAATAAATACAACTATTACTACGAACCAGAAAATTTTGGATGTCTATCAATTTAACCGCTTAAAATAATTGTTCTTTTTGAATTTTTATAGAAGAAATAGAAAATTCTATGTCCTAAAAACTAGAGCGTCGAGAAATAAGAAAGAAAAAAAGCGCGTCGAAAAACGTCGAAAAATAAAAGGTCGAAAAATAATCGTCGAAAAATAATAAAATGCAGCGTCGAAACTTAAAAGCCTAAAAATTAAGAATTAAAACTTACGTCTAAAGGTATTAAAGCTTAAAGGAATTCAATATCCAAAACGGCAATAACTTAATTAGCACTAAAATCTATTAAATATTAAAGCGATAAGCGACGTCGTAAAATTCTAAAGCGCCTAAATCTTAATCTAAAGAAAAAGCACTTAAGAGATTTTACGGTAAAGCCTAAAAACTAGAAATATAAAAATAACTATGACAAAATACTAAGTTTAAAACTAATTACGAACGATAAAAAAAATACAAATTACGAATTAAATGTTTAAAATATACAATTTATAAAAAGAGACAAAAAAATGATAAATTACTTATTTTTATAAAAATATTATTTTTATATTATTATTTTATAAAAGTATTAATCTATATAAATGATAATAATGACACTTAATGTTACAAATTATAAATAAAACCAAATACAAATTAATAATATTTGAATTAAAACCCTAATTATTATTAAATTAAGTATAATTATAATAATTAAACCCTAAACTGTGTCGGCAGAGGTTCAGACCTGTCACCTCACTCCATGCGATCGCATGGAATGTAGGTTGTAATGCTATGCGGTCGCAAGGATCCAGAAACCAGGCCAGGTAGTTGGGCTGCTACAGTTGGTGGCCCGAATACTTTTCTATTTTTTTTCTGAGTTTTAAATTATAAAAATAATATATAAGTAATATTTATAATTATATTTTTAAGAACTAAAAAAAATACTTTTATACTTTTTAAAATATATATATATTTTTTATATATTTATATTCAAAACTTATATATAATTATGTTTTTACAAAAATAGTTTAAAAATATAGTGTTCGCTTTCGGCGTCCCCGGCAACGGCGCCAAAAATACTTGATGTGTGCAGCGGTGTATACGAAATACTATTATTTTTATTATGAAATAAAATACAATTTACACAAGTTTTATTTATTTTTATAGATGGGATATACTTAAACCTTGCTACAACACTTATAGGAGTGTACCTAATCGTAAAGTAGTGTAGTTTTTAGTAAGTCCGGTTCGTTCCACAGGGAGCTAGCTGAGTTTAACGCTATATTTTTAACAACTATATTTATATAAAATATATATAATTATATATAGTAATATTATTATAAAAGGGGGTTTTTACCGGTTAATGACCGGTTTGTCGATTTTAAATAAAGCGTAAAGATAAATGACGATACTATAAATGATAGAATTTAAATTGCGATAAAGTAAATTGCAGTTATTAAAATGACAGTAAATAAAGGTACGATGAAATATGAAATAAAAGTATTATGCTTATTTAAACTTCCGTAATCATGATGTTTGACGTTTTGATTTTAATTAATTGTTACCCGGGTTAATTGTCCTTTGTCCTGGTTTATTTGCTACCTATCTGGTTTTTGTCCATAATAGTCCATCGGTCATAATTATAAAATGCTCGTCAAATTAACCTTATTCCCGAAGTCAAATATTCCAACTAATTAGGGATTCGAACTGTAACAAGGTTTTAATACTTTGTTAATAATTACACCAGGTTATCGACTGCGTGTAATCCAAGGTTTTAATACTTTGTTAACAATTACACCAATTATCCTTGTATGTAATCCACCCCTGTTTTAATGAGATATGAATATTAATTTATCCACTTGATCAGAATGAATAATCAATTACCCAACCCGAATAATTAATTAAATGATCGTAAAAGATGTCGTATAAACGTCACTAAATAGAACATACATAATCATTTTAATAATTATTAGTTTAACTAATTTGAAGATAGTTTCGACAGATTCTAATAAGTTGTCATTCGATTAGACAATACCCCCTATCTATTAATAGTCAATAGTCCAATGTCCACAAGTGTCGGTCTTTTGTCCAAACCTTAATTATGGTACAAAATCTAATAACCCCGTCTTAATATTTAGTCTAACATCATGATTACTTTGGCTCAAATAAGCATAATAATAAATTAGTTACGAGACATTAATTTAAAAAGGAAGAACATAGCTTACAGTGATTATTTATCGCGTAGTGTTACCCGGACAGAGTTCCGACTTTAAAACCCGTAAAACATTTCTTACAATAACCCAACTAAACCATAACTTTATTATTAAAATTAACTTAAATTATAATATAAATATAATTATAAATATTACAGAAGAGAAAAGAGTGAAAAAGGTGTTTTATTCGGCGAGCAGAAGCCTGCCTTTTATAGGCATAATTCCTGATTCTGATGCTCATGCGAGTGCATGGGGTTTTAGTGCAAATCTCATGCACTCGCATGGGCTCATGCACTCGCATGGGTTTTATGCCTATTTCTCATGCGATCGCATGGCCGTCAGATCCAGTTCACATATTTTTTGTTTGCTAGTTTGTCGACGTTATTTAATATAATATATAATATATAAATAATTTATATAATTATTTAAATATTATATTATATTCTTGTGCATAGTTGACTTGTAATTTTAGCTCCGTTGCGTCGCGCGTTGATAGTTGGCTCAGGTCCCGGTTCCGATTTTTCGAACGTCCTTTCGTATAATTTAATATCTTGTACTTTGCGTTTTGCTGCCCGTACTCTTGTAATTTTGAGACGTTTCAACCACTTGAATTATATCTTGTACATTTGAGCTTTTTGGTCATTTGCGTCTTCAAATCGTCATTTTCTTCTTTTGTCTTCGCACTTATTTATTTAAACGAATATTACATAAAAATAGAACAATTACAACTAGAAGCTTTACATATTGGAAGGATATTGATACTAAATATATGTTCATTTAGAGCACTATCAACCCGTGTACATGTCTCAGACTCGATCACAACTCAAAGTATATATATTATTGTAGAATCAACCTCAACCCTGTATAGCTAACTCTATCATTACTGCATATAGAGTGTCTATGGTTATTCCAAATAATATATATAGATGCGTCGATATGATATGTCAAAACCTTGTATACGTGTCCCGATATTTAAAGTGCATAAAATAAATAACATAAATTAAATGACGATAAATAAAATTGCGAGAATTAAAATTGCGATAATTAAATTGCGATAAATAATTTGCGATAATTAAATGTAATAAGGAATTAACAGTTTGCTAGGAACAGTTAGCTAGGAATAGTTAGCGTGGATTCTTAACAGAATTTCTCATAGTTAATTTGTTTGTTTCTAACAAATTTTATTTATGTCCAATGTTTTCTTCATTATGCCACTTGTTGGATTCTGATAGGTCAAAATCCAAATATGAAATTGAATGAAAATGGTTATTCTGCGGTGAACGGATTCGTATATCGGTGGATGTAAGTAGGATAATAAATGACTGTTGAATCAGATTCGAAGAATGTACAGTATAACTTATTAAAGTGAAATCTAAATATTCCTCGGGTATTACCTACCCGTTAAAATATTTTCACCATTAACAGTTTGTACATATGAATTTTTAATTACAATCTTTATGAAAACATATATACATATATATTTTCTTCAGATGTAATCATGGATTTAATGAGTTAATATGATATTAAACTCATCTGATTTACGGCTAGAACTAGAGTACATAATCTCTAAAACATTTAGAGATTACATATTCATCATGTCGTACGAAGATAAATGTTGTAGAACGTCATATAGAATGATGATTATGCTCGAGGTACAGAATGAGATGTTGAGACATGGATTGTTGATGGTACTGGTGCTATTACTGATGGTACTGTTGGTGCCGGTGGTGTTGCTGAAGCTGGTAAATTTTGCACCATATTCTCCAAATTGATTACTCGAGCGTGAAGTTCATTGACTTCTTCTATTATTCCGGGATGATTGTCGGCCAAAACGAACGGATGAATAAGGTTTATAATTTGAGATAGTATATAATCATGATGAGATACTCTGGATATGAGAGAGAAAATGGTGTCTCGAACAGGTTCGCCGGTAAGTGCTTCAAGTTTATCGCCCAGAGGTGAATTCGGTTGATGAAAAGGATCGCCTTCTTCGCGTCTCCATTGATTAAGTCGACTACGAACCCATTCCCAACTCATCCAGAATTAATGATGGCTAATTGGTTAATCCATTCCGGTTACACTACTTTCGGAGCTCAGGTGAATATTCATATCGGAATAGTTGTTGGAATAACTATCGGAATAGCTATCAGAATCCGAGGGACTTGAACTGGTTGAGGGATTCATCTCGTATGATCAGATGAAGGATTTTTGATAAGAAATAGATTATAGGATGTAGATTAGTACCCTGCAATATATAATTTACATATGCATATATAATACTAAAATCCCATAAGTTACGGAGGAATCTACGGAAGCTGTCAGGCAAGGGTAACAATAACAGATACGCTAAGATATGAATTTATCTATACACTGTCTATGCAATAGGGGCAGTAAGACGTGTCTAGACTTTAAGGATGATAAGCAATTAATTTTTGACACTAGATGATAAGAAAAACTTTTGACATGCAGACACGGTCGAAGTCCAGACCCACTAATGTATCTAAACAACTATCAGTTAGACACACTAATGCAAGACCTGGTTCGCTAAGACCATCACTCTGATACCAACTGAAAGGACCCGTCCTAATCCATCTGGACGAATACATTACATTTGGTTACATCGCGAGGTACTTGACCTTTATATGATACATTTTACAAACATTGCATTCGTTTTTAAAATACAAACTTTCATTACATCGAAAGTTGACGGCATGCATACCATTTCATAATATATCCAACTATAATTGACTTAATAATAATCTTGATGAACTCAATGACTCGAATGCAACGTCTTTTGAAATATGTCATGAATGACTCCAAATAACATCTCTAAAATGAGCAAATGCACAGCGGAAGATTTCTTTCATACCTGAGAATAAACATGGTTTAAAGTATCAACCAAAAGGTTGGTGAGTTCATTAGTTTATCATAATAGATCATTTCCATAATTTTATAAGACCACAAGATTTTCATTTCGATTTCTCATAAATATACGTCCCATGCATAGAGACAAAAATCATTCATATGGATTGAACACCTGGTAACCGACATTAACAAGATGCATATAAGAATATCCCCTATCATTTTGGGACATCCATCGGACATGATAAAACAACATCAAAGTACTAAAGTATCTGCTACAACGGATGGGGTTTGTTAGGCCCAATAGATCTATCTTTAGGATTCGCGTCAATTAGTAGACTGGTTTACTAATTCTTAGGTTACCAAGCAAAAGGGCATATTCGGCTTCGATCATTCAACCATATAATGTAGTTTCGATTACTTGTGTCTATTTCATAAAACATTTATAAAAGCGCATGTATTCTCAGTCCCAAAAATATATATTGCAAAAGCATTTAAAAAGGGAGTAATGAAACTCACAATCCAATATTTTGTAGTAAAAATATTCATACGATGAAACTGAACAATGCAGGGTTAGCCTCGGATTCACGAACCTATATAATTTGTATATTTATTAATACACATGATCATAATCGAGAAATTATATATGTATATATATTGTTGTTAATAATATACTTGTTATACTATATGTCATTTTGATGAATTTAATATATTTAGTTCATATGTTTTGTATAACTATTATTTATCATAAATGATAAAACTGTATATTAAAGTTTAACATATATTTATATGTTAATTGATATCTTTTACATATAATTTAATTAATATCTTTTTTTTAATAATAAAATATGGTGTAATGTATTTTTATATAAATATCTATTTGTAATAACGTTACTAGTTTTAAGGATAACTGTATAATAATTTTAGTAAGAATAATAATCATGATAATAAGTTTAATAATAATGGTACTAATAATCATATTAATAATAATAATGATAAGATTAATAATAATACTTATAATGATAATAATAATAATAATAATAATAATAATAATAATAATAATAATAATAATAATAATAATAATAATAATAATAATAATAATAATAATAATAATAATAATAATGGTTATGATACTTATAATTAGGGCAATATTAATAATTCTATTATTTATGGAATGATACAGATACCAATATTTATAATAATAAGTTGTATTATTTTCATAGTAATAATAATGGTACTAACACTAGTAATACTTATATTAGTAATAATAATATTAGTTATAATACTTATAACAATGATAATAATAATAATAATAATAACTGTATTACTAATAATATTAATCATAATAACATTTATAATAATAATAATCATAATAATAATAATAATAATAATAATAATAATAATAATAATAATAATAATAATAATACTAGTAATAATAATAATAAAAATAATAATAATACTAGTAATAATAACAATTATTAATAATAATAGTAACATAACAATAGTAATAGTAATCATAATAATAATAATAATAAAAATGATAATGATAATAATAATAATAATAAAAATAAAAGGTTTATACCCTTTAAAAGATTCTGTAAAAAGATTTGCACGAGACCGGGCTCGAACCCACGACCACTCGCTAACCCGCACACCATCTAAACCATTACACTATTTCTGTTTTCCTGATATTATTATCATCTTAATTTTATTTATCTATTGCTTTCTATTTTTCATTCTTCTTTGATTATTACCCACTACAGCACCCAACCACGATCATCAACAGCTTCTTCAGTGTTTTAATTTGGATATGAAGATGAAACAAAATAATTAAGGTATAAGAGTTGATTTATTAAAATAGAAAAAGAAAAAAAAAGATTTTTAAAAGGCCTGCTGAAATTAGTTTACGATGAACACATAACTCAAACTCCAAATTTTGATTTCCAAATTGTTTTAGATAAAAAAAATATAACATGAATTAGATATTAAAACATTCCTAGAATGTTTCTGAATCCTCAATTGATCCTGAAACATCCAATTAAATTCGAATTTTGTGAAGAACAATTCCTTTGACTTTTTAAGATTAAACTTTGACCTCAAAAATTCGATTTCAATTAATTGAATTGAGACTTTAAAACTTTCAGACAGATTAGATAGGACATTCCTAACACTATTTCATTTATAGATTTTTAAATTTAATGTAAAAATCGAGTTTTTGATTTTTACCCCAAGAACAGAGAGTGTCGAGCATTTTAAATGAATTTTTTTTTATTTAACAGAATTAACAAATAATATAAGTTGTAATTTATGATTGATGATAGAAGGTAGAATGAATCGTTATTAACTTGTGAAAGATTGTTTAATTTATAAACGCAAGTGTCGACCAGTTCAATCAGGGTACAGAGGGAAAGAAAGAAAATAAATAAATAAAAAGTATAACAGCAGATTGAGACTCTAAACAAATTTTGGATTTTGTTGGTGTTTGTTTCCTGGTTCGTACGAGAGTAGAAGTTGAAGAATCAATTAAGCAGACAGGTTACACAGATATAACAACGACATGCAACTGAATTTCGTATTTATCTCATATTTATTTGTATATACCGTATTTTTATACTTGTATATATTTGTATATATGTATTTATATATGAATCTGTATTTTGTAATTATATAGTAAATATATATATATATATTCATATTTTAAATATATAATGAATCATAATAATATCATTATTTATATAAATTTTAACATCTAATATTAATAATAATACTATTAATAACAATAATTTATAAGAGTAACAATATTGATATCAATAATAAGTTTAATAATAATATTGATAATAATTCTATTATTAATGATACTAATAAAATTAGTTATAATAATATTGATATTATTAATGGTAATAATAATATCAATAAATATAATATAATGACTTATACATATCTAGTTCTTATATATACATTTATATCCCATATCAGAATTAATAATATCAATAATACAGGTATTAATATCAATATTAACATTTAGCAATAATAATGAAAGTATTAATAATAATATTTATATATCATTTATATTTTAACTTATAATTACAATTAATATATTAACTTTACACTATATTATATAATGTCATTTATTAAATATTATATATTACCAAATATTAATAATTATTAATAGAAATCATATATAGACTTGTAATAATATATATGTATCATAGTAATTTATTTATTCTATATATTGTTTTACATATTTAATCACTAATGATTAAAGCATACTTTATTAATTCAAAATAGTATATATATATATATATATATATATATATATATATATATATATATATATATATATATATATATTTTATTTACACACAGTTGTTCGTGAATCATCGGGGTAGTCAAAGGTTAAATGATTTCATGAGACAGTTCAAAAATTTCGAGATTCGATTTAACAGGCTTTGCTTATTATGTCAAAATCAAATACGAATTAAGTTTAAATTTAGTCGGAAATTTCTGGGTCGTCACACCTTGCGAAGTTCACAAGGATTCCACAAGCAAAAACATCATATGTTTAGTTAATTGTAATCTCTGAAATCTTATGCATTGGGCACAATAGGGCCATATATTGTGTGAATTCTGAATTGAGCTGAAAACTGAACGTTCAACTTGCACGAATAAACTGTGCAAATTGGCTAAACAAAAATTTCTCAACTTTTGATATGTGTTAGTTTGTCTTGTCCTTGAACCATGGCCACTGGTCTTGTATCAATTGCATGTCTGTAACAACCCGACTTTTTCCGCTACTATCGTTACTTGTCCGTTAAATATTTAACGGTGATTACTTAGAACCTTATGTGTTTAATAGAATTAAATGCATATTTGATCCTAGTGGATTACTTGAATTAATATGTTATATTAATTTATGAACTTATTTCGGATAGCAAAATAACTAGAAAACGTTACGATTAAGTTAATCGCCTAGAAAGCTTTTCAGTTTACGGAACTCAGAAAAACGATAAAATAATTATTTTTAATAATTATTGACTTTAAGAAAAACTTATTTAATTTATTATTTATTTAATGAATTAAACTTGGTGGGATGCGTTTTAACGACTAGTTAACGTTCCGGAGATCCGGTACGGTTAACGGCACTCGAAACGGACCACGCACATACAAGAAAATAACGAAACGAATTGTATTTCAATGTTAATAATTATTTTATGTAATTATTATGTTTTAAACATACTTTCAATTTATTAGAATTTATATAGATTAAAAATGCGAGAAATTTACGTTTAACGTTCTGGTTCGCGTTTTCGGTTAACGACACTCAATGGATTGCACAATACTTAAACTACCTAGACAAAATAAAGCCCAAGGAGCCTTTTTCCAGCCTCTAGGCCAAAATCCACAAGAAGGGGGCCTTCATTGATCTATTTTGGGCTATTACTTCTCCTAGTGTCCATTTAACCTTGATTAGGGCCCAAAAGCTAACCCTTAAAACCCCTAATTAGAGAAATACACCCATTTATCCTCCCTTAACCCTAACCCATGAAATTTACAGCCACATATCATCATCTTCATCGTCAATCATCATCCCTATCATAACTCCATTCAATTTTGATTATTTGCTCTTGCGTTCTACACGAAAGTGCTTCCTTTGATCGGCCTCTACACGCTAGTACTAATTGATTTGTGTTTTAAGGTATAAACACTAACCCTAATCTTTTTAGATCTGATTTTAATCAATTACATGGTGTACAAGAGTCTAGTGCTCAATTGATTGCAATTATAGTTGTTGTTAGTCGTTAATTTGCGCGATTGTTGTATGTTGTGTGAACCACGAATTGGTTGGGCATGAATCAGATTAAATGAGTTTATGTACTGATAATATAATGTATGTAGATGTATAGATCTCAAAAAATTAATAAATTTGGACTTTGGATTTGCATGATTTCGTTACCGGATGCTTAAGTTATGATTAATCGAAGTTTCGTTAGGGTTTCATATGTAATCCGAATTTTTTGAGTTGCATGCTTTGCGATTTAGTTTATATAAAGTATACTACTGTATTCCTTGTGAAAATTTATGCAATTTAGACTTAAGATTTGCGTCAAAAGGTTATGTAATGCTCCCCTTATGTCAAAACGAAGATTTGATTTTTAAAGTGAGCTGAATCGTTTTTCAAAGTTACATAAAAATTTCTAGAGTGAACTAGGAATTGATTTAGACTTTAATATTCTGTAATATGTTAGTTTAAGTGTTCCTTGACATGTTTCAATTGTATTTAAACTTGCAAGAATGTGATTTTCCATGAGATATATGCTCATCTAAGTGATGTGTCCGGTTGATGATTAAAAACTAATGAGTCTGTAAAACTTTGCAAAACTGTACAAATTGGCTAAAGCAATATTTCTGATTAGTTTATCACTAAAACTGTGAGATGTTTTGAGATGACTCCAATTGGCTGTTCATCAAAATCTATTTTCTATATTTTATGAAAAATGTTAAAAAACTTACGCGCGGGCAGAAATTTCTGTAATGAACTATGAGTAGACCCCTTCTGACTTCTGACTTTTATTTATTGTATGAGGCTTTGGCCAGACTTTTTGGAATTGATTTTAAGTGTATTTATGATCTGGAGTTGTTCATTATTTATTGATTTATGTGCTATGAGCTATAGTTGGATCTTTCTACGACGTACGAAATTCTAAGGCATGCTTTAAGGTGCAAAAGTGCAATATGCTTAATTATGACTTGTAAAGTGATACTTGACCTAGGTTTGACTTGTTGAGCATGTTTGCATGATCTACTAAGATGTTTGACTTTAGTTGACCACTTTGACCGAGTTGACTTTAGGGTTGACTTTGGTTGACTTTTGTTGACTTACTTGGATTAGTTGCCTTTTACTTGTTCGTTGAGTCAGTCTGAGCACTAGGACTTTGCGTACACTATGGGTTGACATAGTATGACCTATATGTGTATACTTAAGATGACCTATTTGACTAGGTTGCGTTGTTGGTCGAGATTGTTCGACTACAGTACGTTTTGCTAAGATATTCAAGTGCTTTTGCTAAGGTGAGTCTACAGTCCCTTTTTCCGCAACATTTTTGGGATGAGATAACATGCTGCTTTCGAAACTATTTCTTAAACTATTTTTACAAGTATTTTTACAACTGTTTACAGCACTAGGCACGAGTAACTTACTAAAGAATATACATATGAGTTTAGATAAAAAAAAATCCCTTAGCTTGATTATATTAGTTACATTGTAAGCTCGACTTATATGGACGGTACCGTTAGGTTTAAAAAACCTCACTGCAACGTTAAACAGGTGCTTATGTAGTTGTAACACGTACACTTGATCGGTGTATCGCCAGTATAGGGTAAACTAAAGACGTGTGCTCGGCTCACGCAAAGGTTAAAGCTTTATAATCAAGTGCTCATGATAAGTGTATATTATTACGAAGCTTTTCAGAAATCTTGTGGCCTAACTTACGATGAATGTTACTTAAATATGATGTTTACGAACTTGAAACTGGACATGGTAATGTCTACAAATAGATGAAACGAAAAGAACTTTTTGATGTCACTCACAGTTGAAACTTGACATCTTACAAAAAGTTTATTACTTAGCATTTGCGATATGCAAACTTTTGAGATTATACCTTAGCGGTTTATTCAGATAAACGATTTTGAGAAATGATTTTCGACAAATGATTTATGAAAACTATTTTATGAAATATACGAGAACTATTTACTCAAACCTGTAGATTCACTCAACTTTATGTTGATCCGTTTTGCATGTTTTATCTCAGTTATTAGTTGCTTCTGATGTAGAACATTGATGTTATGTAGAAGTCAAGCCAACCATTGGGACCAGAGTTAATACGCCGTTAGTGGATTCTGACGGGGTATTACATTTAGTATCAGAGCTTTGGCTATAGGGAACTAGGATACATTAGTGTGCTAACCGTAGGGCGCATTATTGGTCTAGTCTATAGCCGTGTACTTAGAATGACTGTTATACGCCACGCTTGCACTGTTTGCTCTACTATGCTACCCGTAGGGCTACATATTAGATATCACATGCATATACGCATCTATACCCATAATGATATGGATTTGGACTAGATATGTGATATCACGAATCACATACATACACACAACGCGACACTTAAGAGCATTAAGTTGATTCTGCTATCTTGTACTTATGGAGTAATGTCGAATGGATATGTGAGATAGCGTAATGTAATGACCGGGATTGCATTACGGTAAATCATATAGAAGTTCCGACATTGCAAAATGAGGAATTGGGAGCGAGTCAAGTAGGTTACTTGGATAGATACCTTTTATAGCATAAGCCGTATAATCTCAACTATGAGTAGGAATTTACAATGTGCGAATTTATTTGTTATTATAACTTATAAGAAATGTATAATCACGTCACAACTCGTTGCTCCTCGACACTGTCCACCACCACCGATCACTACTTGGAACTACGAAGACACTGATAGAACATACTCATCATCTCATACCACTACTTATCATTGCTAACTGCTACACAACGCCGCCTCATACCGCTAGACACGACTAATCGCTACTTTCTCACTGCTTGTCATTACTAGTTACTATTTAATGCTACTCGTTGCTACTTAAGACTGTTGAGTAGTACTCATCACTACTAGCACCTCCACGATTTACTACTAGCTATTATGCATCACGACTCATTTTTGATTTATCTTTAGAGGATGAATTCCTTATAACAGCCTGCGCAATCCGTATTAGATATTGTCTACTTAACTTCCGACTTACCTATGATTTCGCCACCTGCGGCTTCACGATTTTTCTTTCCAATAAGAGTCTACCAGAAGAGGTATTCACACCTTCCCTCATGAAGGGTATTCCGTTCTTCTCCCCCACCGACGTGGGACAAGTCTGATAACTCACCCTGCCATCAACATCAACTTCAATGAAGTTTATCACGAGTTTATTCTTACTCAACAATCATAATGTTTATATCCTACTAACATCGGTGCTAATAGGAACTTTATCGCTAGAGAATTCTGTCACAACATTTGGAATCCAATATCTGCCTTAGACAACATGAACCCTATGGAACTATCAACTGGGAATAAAACGCATCATGATTGATGTCATTTTAAGTTTAAGGAGGTTCTGTTTTAAGAAGTTTGATCGTACCATTCCATCGTAAACGTCTCTCACCCGAAAACTAACCCTAAAATTTAATCGACGATTGCTCATAATCCTTTACAATTTAGAAGATAAGACCCATACCGTTAAGCTCATAACAACCTTCCATACCGAACAGTACTTTTTCTGACAATTGGCGAGCCATTACAATAGAAATCTACATGAGTGATGCTTGGAGTTAAATTATTATACTTGGACTACCATATCTCTTTATTTAACATTGTGGTTCGAATGGATTAGTTATGTGACGACAAAACCAAGACTGTTGCGACCAGAAGGCCATTCGAATTTATTTTACCGAAGATGAATAAATGATGGTATACGGAGAGAAGATCAGTACACCGTTGTGTTACATTAATTGCTCGAAGTTCTAGAAGTACATGAGATAAGGATGTCTCGTAATTCTAGCACATGTGAGCAAAGTTGAATCAGTAGTTAAGAGACTCGAAGATGTCCCAACTTTTAGAAATTTTCCTTAAGGTTCTTCCGAGAGAATTACCAAGTCTTTCACAGCATAGAGACGTAGAATTTCAGATTGACTTAATGCCGGGAGCGACGACTGTAGCACGTGCACCGAATAGGCTTGCACCTTTAGAATTAAAAGAGCTGTCTAGTTAGTTACGAGAGCTTTTAGACAAAGGATTCATTCAACCGAGCTTTTCACCATGGAGAGCATTTGTTCTCTTTGTTAGGAAGAAGGATGTATCTATGAAACCTTGTATCAAGAATAGATACCCGCCACCGAGAATCAATGACCGGTTAGATCAGTTGCAAGGATCTGGATGTTACTCTAAGATGATCTGAGGTCAGGTTACCCTCAGACGAGAGTAAAAGAGACAGATATACCGAAGATAGCATTTAGAACACACTACAGACATCATGAATTTACCGTAATGCCGTTTGGATTGACGAACGCACCAGCTGTGTTCATGGATTTCATGAACCGTGTGTGTAAGTCATATCTAGAAAAGTTTGTTATTGTGTTTATTGATGATATTCTGGTATATTCTAAGAACGAGAAAAAACAAGAACAACATCTCCGTTTAATACTAGAGATGCTCAGGAAGGAGCAGATGTATCCGAAGTTTTTGAAGTGTGAATTTTGGTTACAAGAAGTTCAATTTTTGGGTCATATCATAGGTGTCAATGGTATTCACGTTGATATTGCGAAGATAGAAATGGTAAAGAAGTGGGAGACTCCTAAGTCGCCAACTCATATTCGGCAATTCTTAGATCTCGCTGGTTACTATAGAAGATTCATTGAGGGATTTTATACTATTGCCCGACCGTTAACAGCTTTGACTCACAAGGGTAAGAAGTATGAGTGGACAGAATTGCATGAAGCTGCATTTCAGTTGTTAAAAGAGAAGTTAACGACTGCCTCGATTTTGTCTTTGCCCGAAGGAACCGAGGATTTCGTGATTTACTGTGACGTTTCACGACAGGGTTTTAATTGCGTGTTGATGCAACGAAAGAAAGTGATTGCCTATGGATCACGACAACTGAAGGCACAAGACCTGAATTATATGACGCATGATTTAGAACTTGGTGCTATGGTCTTTGCTTTGAAGATGTGGAGACACTACTTGTATGGTACTTATTTTACTATTTTCACCGATCACAAGAGCTTACAGCATATTTTCGACCAGAAACAGCTCAATACGGGGCAGAGGCATTGGATTGAGCTATTGAATGATTACGACTGTGACATTTGCTATTATCCTGGCAAGGCTAATGTGGTTGCAGATGCCTTGAGTAGGAAGGAAAAGGCTAAACTTATTCGAGTTAGAGCATTGAACTTGACTATTCGAAGGAACCTTACTTCACAGATACATGACGCACAGTTAGAGGCGTTGAAAGAAGAGAACGTTGCTACCGAATCTCTTCGAGGAATCGATAAGAAGTTCATTACTCGAGACGATGGAACACGATATTTATCGACAGAGTTTGGGCACCGAAGTTTGGCGGATTAAGGGAACTAGTGTTAGAAGAGGCACACAAGACAAGGTATTCTATTCACCCTGGATCCGACGAGATGTACCAAGATCTTAAGGCACTTTATTGATGGCCTAACATGAAAGCTGACATCGCTGCCTATGTTGGTAACTGCTTGACTTGTGCTAAGGTCAAGGCTGAGCATCAGAAACAGTCAGGACTGCGGACACAGCCAGAGATTCCCCAATGGAAGTGGGAAAATACTAGTATAAATTTTATCACTAAGTTACCCAAGACTGTGGGAGGTTATGATACGATTTGAGTCATCATTGATCGTCTCACAAAGTCTGCTCATTTTCTATCGATTAGGGAAACGGATAAGATGGAGAAGTTGGCACAGGTTTACCTAAAGGAAGTGGTTTCTCGACATGGAGTGCCACTATCCATTATTTCCGACAGAGATAGTAGATTTACATCTAGATTCTGGCAAGCTATGCAAGATGCCATGGGAACTCATTTAGACATGAGTACAACATACCATCCACAGACTGATGGTCAAAGTGAGAGAACCATTCAGACATTAGAAGACATGTTAAGAGCGTGTGTTATTGACTTTGGAATTGGATGGGATAGACATCCACCGTTAGTAGAGTTTCCTTTTAACAATAGTTATCACACAAGTATCAAGGTAGCACCTTTTGAAGCACTGTATGGCAGAAAGTGCAGATCACCCGTATGTTGGACTGAGTTAGGAGATAGTCAATCGACTGGTCCTTAGATCATACACGAAACAACCGAGAAGATCGCGCAGATACAAGAGAAACTAAAAACGGTACGAAGTCTTCAAAATAGTTAGGCCAACGTTAGAAGGTGAGATTTATAATTTCAGGATTGGAGAATAGGTTATGCTCAAGGTATCACCCTGGAAGGGTGTAGTACGTTTCGGTAAAAGAGGCAAGCTAAGTCCGAGATATATTGGACCGTTTGAGATTACCGAAAGAATTGGACCGGTAGCGTACATATTGAAACTATCGCAAGAACTTAGCGAGATTCACGACACTTTTCACGTTTCTAACTTGAAGAAATGCTCATCGGACGAAAGTTTGATAATTCCTTTGGATGAGATAAAAGTTGATAGTAGACTTCATTTCGTAGAGGAAACTATTAAAATTACAGACCGTAAGGTCAAACGTATAAAGCAGAGCAACATACCGATTGTAAAAGATCAGAGGAACGCCCGTAGAGGACCAGAATTCACGTGGGAGCGTGAAGATCAAATGAGACTAAAGTATCCGCAACTATTTTCCGAGGAGATGGCTATGGTGGATGTGCACTAAAATTTCGGACGAAATTTTTCATAACAGGTGGGTAATGTAACAACCCGACTTTTTCCGCTACTATCGTTACTTGTCCGTTAAATATTTAACGGTGATTACTTAGAACCTTATGTGTTTAATAGAATTAAATGCATATTTGATCCTAGTGGATTACTTGAATTAATATGTTATATTAATTTATGAACTTATTTCGGATAGCGAAATAACTAGAAAACGTTACGATTAAGTTAATCACGTAGAAAGCTTTTCAGTTTACGGAACTCAGAAAAACGATAAAATAATTATTTTTAATAATTATTGACTTTAAGCAAAACTTATTTAATTTATTATTTATTTAGTGAATTAAACTTGGTGGGATGCGTTTTAAGGACTAGTTACGTTCCGGAGATCCGGTACGGTTAACGGCACTCGAAACGGACCACGCGCATACAAGAAAATAACGAAACGAATTGTATTTTAATGTTAATAATTATTTTATGTAATTATTATGTTTTAAACATACTTTCAATTTATTAGAATTTATATAGATTAAAAACGCGAGAAATTGACGTTTAACGTTCTGGTTCGCGTTTTCGGTTAACGACACTCGATGGATTGCACAATACTTAAACTACCTAGACAAAATAAAGCCCAAGGATCCTTTTTCCAGCCTCTAGGCCGAAATCCACAAGAAGGGGGCCTTCATTGATCTATTTTGGGCTATTACTTCTCCTAGTGTCCATTTAACCTTGATTAGGGCCCAAAAGCTAACCCTTAAAACCCCTAATTAGAGAAATACACTCATTTATCCTCCCTTAACCCTAACCCACGAAATTTACAGCCACATATCATCATCTTCATCGTCAATCATCATCCCTATCATAACTCCATTCAATTTTGATTATTTGCTCTTACATTCTACACGAAAGTGCTTCCTTTGATCGTCCTCTACACGCTAGTACTAATTGATTTGTATTTTAAGGTATAAACACTAACCCTAATATTTTTAGATCTGATTTTAATCAATTACATGGTGTACAAGAGTCTAGTGCTCAATTGATTGCAATTATAGTTGTTGTTAGTCGTTAATTTGCGCGATTGTTGTATGTTGTGTGAACCACGAATTGATTGGGCATGAATCTGATTAAATAAGTTTATGTACTGATCATATAATGTATCTAGATGTATAGATCTCGAAAAATTAATAAATTTGGACTTTGGATTTGCATGATTTCGTTACCGGATGCTTAAGTTATGATTAATCGAAGTTTCGTTAGGGTTTCATATGTAATCCGAATTTTCTGAGTTTCATGCTTTATGATTTAGTTTATATAAAGTATACTACTGTATTCCTTGTGAAAATTTATGCAATTTAGACTTAAGATTTGCGTCAAAAGGTTATGTAATGCTCCCGTTATGTCAAAACGAAGATTTTTATTTTTAAAGTGAGCTGAATCGTTTTTCAAAGTTACATAAAAATTGCTAGAGTGAACTAGGAATTGATTTAGACTTTAATATTCTTTAATATGTTAGTTTAAGTGTTCCTTGACATGTTTCAATTGTATGCAAACTTGCGATAACGTGATTTGCCATGAGATATATGCTCGTCTAAGTGATGTGTCCGGTTGATGATTAAAAACTGATGAGTCTGTAAAGATTTGCAACACTGTACAAATTGGCTAAAGCAATGTTTCTGATTATTTTATCACTAAAAGTTTGAGATGTTTTGAGATTACTCCAATTTTCTGTTCATCAAAATCTATTTTCTATATTTTATGAAAAATGTTTAAAAACGTACGCGCGGGCAGAAATTTCTGTAATGAACTATGAGTAGACCCCTTCTGACTTCTGACTTTTATTTATTGTATGAGGCTTTGGCCAGACTTTTTGGAATCGATTTTAAGTGTAGTTATGATCTGGAGTTTTTCATGATTTAATGATTTATGTTCTATGAGCTATAGTTGGATCTTTCTACGACGTACGAAATTCTAAGGCATGCTTTAAGGTGCAAAAGTGCAATATGCTTAATTATGACTTGTAAAGTGATACTTGACGTAGGTTTGACTTGTTGAGCATGTTTGCATGATCTACTAAGATGTTTGACTTTAGTTGACCACTTTGACCGAGTTGACTTTAGGGTTGACTTTGGTTGACTTTCGTTGACTTACTTGGATTAGTTGACTTTTACTTGTTCGTTGAGTCAGTCTGAGTACTAGGACTTTGCGTACACTATGGGTTGACATAGTATGACCTATATGTGTATACTTAAGATGACCTATTTGACTTGGTTGCATTGTTGGTCGAGATTGTTCGACTACAGTACGTTTTGCTAAGATATTCAAGTGCTTTTGCTAAGGTGAGTTTACAGTCCCTTTTTCAGCAACATTTTTGGGATGAGATAACATGCTGCTTTCGAAACTATTTCTTAAACTATTTTTACAAGTATTTTTACAACTGTTTACAGCACCAGGCACGAGTAACTTACTAAAGAATATACATATGAGTTTAGATCAAAAATCCCTTAGCTTGATTATATTAGTTACATTGTAAGCTCGACTTATAGGGACGGTACCGTTAGGTTTGGCAAACCTCACTGCAACGTTAAACAGGTGCTTATGTAGTTATAACACGTACACTTGATCTGTGTATCGCCAGTATAGGGTAAACTAAAGACGTGTGCTCGGCTCACGCAAAGGTTAAAGCTTTATAATCAAGTGCTCATGATAAGTGTATATTATTACGAAGCTTTTCATAAATCTCGTGGCCTAACTTACGATGAATGTTACTTAAATATGATGTTTACGAACTTGAAACTGGACATGGTAATGTCTACAAACAGATGAAACGAAAAGAACTTTTTGATGTCACTCACAGTTGAAACTTGACATCTTACAAACAGTTTATTACTTAGCATTTGCGATATGCAAACTTTTGATATTATACCTTAGCGGTTTATTCAGATAAACGATTTTGAGAAATGATTTTTGACAAACGATTTATGAAAACTATTTTATGAAACATACGAGAACTATTTACTCAAACCTGTAGATTTACTCAACTTTATGTTGATCCGTTTTGCATGTTTTATCTCAGGTATTAGTTGCTTCCGCTGTAGAATATTGGTGTTATGTAGAAGTCAAACCAAGCATTGGGACCATAGTTAATACGCCGTTAGTGGATTCTGACGGGGTATTACAATGTCCCTAGCTCCGGTTATAGCCAAAATGAAATCAGTGCGCGGTCAGAAATTGACTTGGCAAACTGTAAATGTATCCCTTCTAATTCCTGAATTTTAATCATCGTATGAGACCCTGGCTGGACTTTTTGGAATCAATTTTTAGTGTACTTATGATCTGGAGTTTGCCATGTTTGCATGAATTTTGTACTATGAGATAATATGCTAAGTTTGCTACATGTACATGAACTTTGTGCACAACGATAAACTGAAATTGTGAAATTGACCAATTATGATCTAAAACGTGTTGTTTGACTTAGGTTTGACATGTTGACCAACATTTGACATGTACCTACTGATGTTGACTTTAGTTTACTACTTTGACCAAGTTTGACTTTTGGTTTGACTATGGTTGACTTTGTTTGACTTGCATGAACTAGTTGACTGTATGTTGACTTCTACTTTGAAACGCGTCGAGTTGAGCAATAAGACAACTTATACTATGAAACCACACTTGTTTAAGACATATTTATTGACCAACCTAAATACGTATACTTAGGTTGCATTACTCGGCATTAAACCGTACAAGTTATTTGTCCACTTTTCAATCCGAGCTTTATTCTAAGGTGAGTCTACAGTCCCGCTTTTTACATGTTTTCAGGGATGAGAATACACGCTGTTGTACTTACATTTTCAAATGCTTTTGTATTGACGCGAGTACTATATATACATATTGAGTTTGTTCACAAAGCCTCTAGCTTGAATACTTTTAATACCATCGGTGTAAGCACAATTTAGATGGACGGATTCGTTAGGTTGACAACCTCACCCTACTTTATAATTGTGGTGCATTTACTTTGAACATTAGATACACTCGAACAAGTGTATAACATTTTATGAGGTAAGGAGAGTGTAGAGGTTTCTATACTCTGGTCATTGCTAGTATTAAGGTGCTCATAGATTATGTAAATGTTTCGCAACTTGGAGTTGTACTTGTAAAATCTCGTGGTTAAGGAACTTAAACTATTTTCTGATAACTGTTTTTCAGATACTGTTGCATTACTTTAAACCTGTAGATTCAACAACATTATTTGTTGACATGTTTTGCGTGTTTTATTCTCAAGTCCTTAAGAGGTAGGCTTCCGCTGTGTTTGCTGCATGATTTGGCTGTGGAGTCAGCATACTATTTAAAGAACACTATTTACTTTCGCATTTAAAACTTTTATAACTGTTTAAATACTGTTGGCTTGTGGTTACGATCACAACAGTGTTTCTATTTTGGGATTTATTGACTTATGTTTTGAAAGTCAACTTTTAATAAAATTAAATGCGATTGCTTTAAACGTCTCATATAGATTACGTAACTGTTAACTGTGGGACCTAGATTAACACGCCGTCAGATGGAATTTTGGCGGGGTGTTACATGTGTCATGTTTGGGTCATACAAATCCTAACAAATGGTATAAGAGCTTCAAGATTTGAAGATCAGGCATGATGGCAGATTGAAAGCACGTTTACGATTTTTCATCTTGTTAATAAACGATGGGACTAAGGATTTGTTTTACAAAGTGTAATTGAGACCAAGTGACTTACTTAATCGCGGTAAACTCGGGAGTATGTAGATGTATCCGGGAGAGTTGATCACACCAGGAGAGGCCTATGGTTCTTGAAATATATGATGCAACTAGCCATGACAGTTGTATTGTGATGGTGTTTTTTTTTTTGTTCGCGAAGGGTTTACGAAGTCAGGGGTCGGATCGATGGGTTCGTTGTGAAGAGAATTTTTGGGAGATCTAGGTGTCGAATATGAGTACTCTTTTGTCGCTATCTCATACGAATGAATGATTGAGCTAAATTTGGATGTTCATGAGCAGCTGGATGAGAAATAGCGGGTTTGTTAACCGTTAGATCGCTTTAAATTTTGGACTGTAGATAAAAGAAATATAGATATACATGCGGTAAAAAAATTTGCAACGAACGGACCGTTAAACTTTTAGCTATGATTTTTCGAAGTTGCGTAGTTTCACGATGAACTTTCAGGTTTGATGAACGAGTGCAAGACGATCTTGTCAAAACTTCGGGTGATATGAGCTGGATTTTTGGGGATGGTGGCTTGTTATAGGAGCTCAGAAGGGTGGTTTATCTCAGGTTTTTGCGGTGTTGTAATGAACCGGAACACATCCAATTTGAAAATCGACATAGGGAGTTATCGAGGAAGTTTGATAGTTGCGAGTTTGAAATGGGAAGACCAGAGGTTTTGGTAGGATATTCCAAGGTGATTGGATTATGGGGGCGGTTTTGAGCTTCTCTCATTAAGAAAATTGGTTGTCGAAGGATTTTGGATAGAACGCATTCGACCAGTGCTTAGGATTTGGTTGATAGTTCAACAATGGGAGCGTTTTTTTCGAGGGTGACCAATTAAGAGTCTTTAGGTGATGGAGAGAGTAGATAATATTGTAAGTTGCAGAACTTGAGCTTTCTGCATATTGTTGAGGGTGTCAAACTCGATGTGAGTTCAGTAACCGACAAAACCTATCGGGCTAGTGGGAGTTGCAAGACTAGTGGGAGTTATGGAGATGGTTGTGCTACGTGATTCTCCAATTTTCGTAGGTTAGTGTGTTGATTTTGGGTAACACTACTTTTTTACTCTCTAATGGCAAATTTGAAAACTGGCCGAGTGGGAGCGTGCTTGAGGATGAAAAGATGTGTTTGTGAAATCTATAATTATGAGGATAAGTCAATGTACCAGCGTTGAAGCGAAAAGTTGAAAGGTGTAGATTTCAAGGTTGTGACTAGGTTCACATTAGATGCCTTGATGAAGAGTCTACGAGGGTGTCTGTTGGATTTTTTGATTGCTAGGAAGGAAAATCAGAGATAGATAGAAATTTTCTACAGGTGATCGTTGACATGTCAGCAGTAAAATTGAACGTGTCTAGAGCGATGAGTGAGGCGGTTTTGTCTCATGTTGGTAAACTCTATAATTGTAGTTTCGCACGCTTCAATGGATCTTCTAGTGTAAGAAGATGATCTGGTGTAAGAATATGGTAGTGCATAAAACGAGATGACCCAAGCTAGTAACTAAGAGATTGGATTATCACTCAACGGTGTCTTGGTGTCGAAAGACTTCATTTCCTCGTAGTATAGTGATGTGGAATTGTGGCGTGATACGAGTAGTTTATCCGACAGTGTCAAAGGGAGTTATAGTCAGATAATCTAAAGCTGTTGTGGGTTTTCAAACATTGTTGACAGTTGAGAGGCAGTTTTGGTTTTCGATTTCGACCAGGTATGTTGAAGAACTTTTTATCGTAAGTCTTTCAACTCAACATGGTAGGAGTGTACGTGTCCCAAGTGCTCTTGGCGGTGTACATGGGTTTGTTGACGAATTTGGAATGGAGATCAGTATAGGGTTTGTTCAAAGTCTCCAAGTGGGAGATTGTTGAGTTATGGAGTCGTCGAACCAAGGAAGGAAAGAAGGCAGCCGCTGATTGCGACAGGGATGTCACTAGACACGATGTTTGGTGTCAAGACGCAAAGAAACTGTTCGAGAGCAAGAGCTTTGGGTAGACATTGAACGTCGCAGATCGCGACATTAGGGTCGCGAAACGCGATCTATAGCTTTTCCAGCAAGTCACGGCTTTTGTTTCCATATTTGAATTCTCTTGTAAATTGTAACTTTAACCTCCTGAAATCAGGGAGCACGAAACGTGGTAAAGAAAATATATGGTTTGTGTCGTGGACTAAACCCTTCTCCACCCCAATGGAGTTATGATATAACCACTGGCGGATCCAGGAGTATTTTTCGACGGGGGCAAAAATTAGTTAAAAATATTGCAACTATAAAGGATGAAGTTTAACACAAGAACGTTTATTTGTAACTCAATATCTCTTCAATATTACTCTGTAATATTTAAGAATATACTCTCACATCATTTTTATAATTTTGATTTTTTCAATTTATAATTATTATTATTACAGTTAAAAAATTGATGGTCTGAACCAGTGTTGTAAAAGTCGGCCGACTTGGCCGACGCGTCGGCCGATGCGTCGTTTTTTTGGGTTCTCCGTCCCATTTTTTCTGAAAACGACTCAAAAGGCGGTCAAAGCTAAAAGTTCGGTCAAAGTCTGTTAAAGACGGTCAAAGTTGGTCAAAAACGGTCAAAATCAGTCAAATTTTCGTTAATATGTGATATGTTTCTAAAATTAGGGTTTGTTTTCATTTTTTTGGCCGCCCTTTTCTCTGTGTCCTTACTGATTATGTACTCAGTAACATTAATTGAGTTTGAAGTTTGATTGTATTTGAATTCAAGTTCTTATTTAAGAAATTTATGGTACAAAATCAACTATTTTATACATATATAAATATATATTCAAGAAATTATTAATAAAGTCAACGTTGGTCAACGACCGATGCATCACCGACGCGTCACCGACTCGGCCGACGCGTCCTTTTTAGGTCTCGACCGATGCGTCCCCGACTCGCGACTTTTACAACCTTGGTCTGAACCATACTAGTAGCAATATGTTAGCATGAAAGTAAATATCCAAAATTCAAATAACCAAGAGAATCAAACTTAGATGCAATCATAAATAAAAAGGTTATGCCCCCATATGTGTTTCGAACCCGCGACATTCCGTTAAGGATCTACAAAGTACCAACTAAGCTAAAACGCTCAACATGTTAAGTCTTGATATATTTAATATATAACTATAATTCCGGCAGTTTACTTTATTTAAATAACAAAAAAATTATGTTAAAAAATTTTTGATCGTCGGAGGCGGGTGACCCGGTTGCACCATGCTAGATCCGCCCCTGGATATAACCACGTAAAATCTGAGTCGTTTATATAGCTTTATTTATCATTTTTCTTTTGTTTATCCGTTTGTTGTCCGTGGATTTTGTGATTGGAATAACTCATGTCTTGTTTTGATCCTACAAATCCTAACAACAATCTTGTTTTTGCTTGTGGTTTAGGTTAAACGATAATGTTGTGGGTTTTCACGGCATTTTTTGCTTTTTTTTCTTCTTGGAACGGCGAAGTTAGAAATCACTGATGGGGACCATCACAGGAATTTCCAATACCCGATCATATCCTTTCCACGTGTCAAAGATGTTTTACTGAAAAACTGTCCTAGGAGAGTCTCTACGTATAATCACCCTTGAAAAACACCCCTAAACCAATATACGATCGGATCCTTTCATCCACATATTCTTGTGAGTTTAACTCAAACATAACATAGATTGAAAAAACATTGTAAAATGAATTAAAATGTTGTGATTAAAACGTGCTTAAACACCTGTTTTGCAAAAAACTAACTTACAAACTACGTAACTTCCTTGGAATGACATGCATGTCGACCAGATTTTGTACGTAAGTTTCAATTTCCTATGCACCTTGTAGGATCACTCCCTCACAAGTCACAATTGTTAAATGAATTTACAGTAAAGATGGAAAGGAACTTTCTGTATAAGTGAATGCTATATGCCTATATGTAAGTATTGAAATGAGGAGAATATAAACCAAAAGGACTATTGACTCTTTTATTAAAGAAACAAGCTATAAATAGCCTTAAAGCACACCACATGCATACATGAAAATAGGAAATCAACTACCACTACTTTCTATTTCCTATCCACTAGAATAGGTAAAACCCATTACCTATTCTCTATTCTCCACTCTCCTCAACGTACCCTTTTCCAACTAGAAATTCGGTCAAACAAGTGTACCAATTCCAATTACAAAAACTATGACTAAAACATTAAATAAAACATTAAATACCAACTGACTAACTACTAAAATTATTAAACCTAACTTGCAACCATGCATGATAACATGAAATAACCAATTAGCACCAACACACCTCACTTGCAATAACTTGTCTATATAATGTGACACTAAACTCGAACTATCTAAAACCACATAAGTAATATAAGTTAATTAAAAAGTATTAAAAACGAAGAACATGTTGGCTTCCTTCTCTTTACCTCATGAAGGGATGAACACACTAAACACTATTCCAATCAACCAAATCAACCATTCTAGCAACATTTTTTGTAGAAGAACTACATTTAAATCTCCTATGTTCCTTTCTTCTTACAAAAAGAAGTTGAAAACCACTGCGAAAGCTCCTTTGGCAACGGACTTATTAGAGGAGGAAGTAAAGGTTGATGTGTCGTCCTCGGATTTAAAAGTAACTGCGACCGTCAATATCAAAATAAGCAAGGAAGTTGAAGTGGTTAACACTATAATGAAGCTCCCATGGCTGCATGATTCTTTGGAGAAGGGTAGTGTTGGTTTTCAACTTGTTAGCACTCAATTAGATCAGAGTAAGACTATATAAATTCTATGTTCCATTGATGTAGGGGTTGGGTATTTGTTGTTGTAGTAGTAGTACTAGTACATTGTTTCGGAATTATATCTACCTCACTATATATATATATATATATATTCATTAACGGTTATAAAAGGTGAAACATAAATGAGGTGATACTCAGACACCATTTTTTATCCATACACACCTAATTTACTATTATATCCTTATTTATAATTAAAATAATAATATAAGTTCAACTTCCTAGATTAATCTAGGATAATAATTGTGAGTTTATGATACAAAAGTGTGTATGAATCAAAAATTTTAGGGTAGCAAATGATTGAAATGATAAGCTTGTAACTGATATGAAATCGAAAGACAATAAGTTGGATGAGGAGCTCATGTACCACACAGTGGGCAAATGCTTCCCTCTTTCAAGAGACTTTTCGTTCTTGTTTCTTTAGTCTCTTTACCTGCGAACATGAATTCATGAACCCAATACTATGAAAGAGCTTCATACCCTATAGAACTGATAGATCGGCTAGCGAATATGGGCTCCCGAAAAGAAGTGTTGGACTCAACACAAACCTTTCAACTTGTACTATGAACTACTCTTTACCTTTTTGGCGCGTTAATTACGTACCCTCTTTCATTTTCCGATGAAAGGTTCCTAGTTACTATATAGTATCCGTTTTTCGGGGGAAAAATAAAGCAGCTAACTATACATTATATAGATTTAGAAGTTGTGCTAGTAACACTTATATTTTGTACTTTGTATATGAAAGGTACCAACAAGCCAAAGCTAAGCAAGGAATCTGTAAAGGACTGGCCTAAATGTACAAGTTGCATAGATAATGGTACAGGGGGTTTCACCTTCAATGTTGAAATGATAGTTGATGCAGATTTTGGTGAACCAGGTGCAATCTTGGTGAAAAACAGTTATGACAAGGAGTTCTATCTTGAGAATATTTCTCTTGAAGGTTTTTTCCATTTTTCATGCAACTCATGGATTCAACCATCTCACATTAGCAACCGCGCAAGGATATTTTTTGCCAACAAGGTACAATATGTTGTGTGCCCTATATGCTCATATGTAATACCTAATCTTTGAACCATCATGAAACCATTCGGAACTCCATAGGTAACATCTTGGGTTAGACCTTGTATATTTTTTTAATGGCAGCATTGGCATCACCTAGGGGGGGGGGGGGGGGGGGGGGGGGGGGCTTAATGTTAGGAATTTATGGACCCAACAACGATCACCAATCAATAGATTGTGATCCCACAAATGACAAACGGACAAAATAAATGCAAGAAAAGTAAAAGACACAAGAATTTACGTGGTTATATGCAATCGGTATGATTGCTTTAGTCCACGGGCAACTAGAGAGCTTTTTTTTTATTGATTTTCGTACATCGGGTTACAAAATACAAAGGGTATATTTATAGTGCTAATCAAAATTAGGAAACAAATCAAATAACTTGCTGGCCATGAACAATGTCGCGTTTCGCGACACCCCATCGCGTTACGCGATGAACTGCATCCACACGCGACAACCTTGATCAAAACGCGATAGTCATCAAGCCCTGATTACTGATTGATATGTCGCGTTCCAGCTCCACATGTCGCGTTCCAAAAAGTCGCGTTTCGCGACAAACCATGCCCGAACGCGACCTGGTACCTGTTTCTCTGTTTTGATCTTCTTTGCACATCCAACAATCTCCCACTCAAAGGAGAGCAAAACCCAAAAATCTCGTCAACCCAAAAAACCAACCATTTCAACCAAGAACGTCGAACCACCTTTCATACCGCCAATCAAACATGAGACACGCAAACTCAACATCGCTGGAAGAGCAGACTTTCGATACAAGGTCTTCAACACTACTTGTCGAAATCAAAACCAATAACCCTTAGAGCTCTCTAGTTGTCGTCTTCTTTCATCAAGTAACAAGAAGACCAGTTGAAGCTATGCAAAGCTTCAACTTTCCGATCGTAACCACCTTAGTACACATATCAGCAGGATTCTCCGTACCAGGAATTTTCTTAACAACTAAAGTACCATCTTCAATAAGTTCACGAATTTTATGATACTTTAGCTTTATGTGTTTCGTACGACCATGAAACACCGGGTTCTTCACCAAATGAATAGCACTTTGATTATCACAGTGCAAGACATAGTCTTGTTGAACTCGTACCAACTCAAACATAAAATTCTTCAGCCATACAAGTTCTTTGCATGCTTCTGCTGCTGCCTTATACTCAGCCTCCGTTGTTGACAGCGCAACACAACTTTAAAGCTTGGACATCCAACTAATCGCCGCCTTACCAACCGTGAAAACATACCCCGTAGTGCTTCTTCCCGAATCTTCACAACCACCCAAATCAGCATCAACGTACCCTCTCAAAATGGAATCACCTTTAGTGAATTGCAACCCCATTTTAGAAGTACCTTTCAAGTAGCGCAAAAGTCACTTTATACCTTCCCAATGCTCTTTACCCGGATTCGACATAAAACGACTCACAACTCCCACTGCATAAGCTATGTCGGGTCTTGAACAAATCATTGCATACATAATACTACCTACTGTCGACGCATACGGAATTTGAGCCATCTCCTCTTTGTCTACTTCCGTTGTAGGTGCTTGACTTTTTGTTAACTTTAAGGTACCGCCTAAAGGCACGGATCTTGCCTTTGAATCACCCATGTTGAACCGCTCTAACACTTTCTCAATATACTTGGTTTGAGACAAAGTTAAAGTACCTTCAACCCGATTCCTTTCAATACTCATCCCGAATATCCGTTTAGCAGCCCCTAAGTCTTTCATCTCGAATGCGTGAGACAACTTTCTCTTCAACCTGTTGATCTCTAACATGTCCGAACCTGCAATCAACATGTCATCAACATAAAGCTACAATATAATATAGGAGGACTAGAATTTCTTCAAGTAGCAACAATGATCCGACTCGCTCCTTGTAAAACCACTCCTTGTCATAAATTCATCAAACTTCAAGTACCATTGCCGTGGTGCTTGTTTTAACCCATACAGACTTTTCTTTAATTTGCAAACCCATCTCTCTTTACCAACTACCTCGAAGCCCTTTGGTTGCACCATATAAATCTCCTCTTTAAGATCCCCATGTAAAAATGCGGTCTTTACATCTAATTGTTCTAGATGTAAGTCATCAGCAGCAACAATACTCAAAATCAAGCGAATAGTAGTCATCTTCACAACCGGAGAAAAGATCTCATTATAATCAACTCCTTCTCTTTGTTGAAACCCCTTAACTACCAACCGAGCTTTGTACCGCTTTTTCCCGTTCAACTCATCTTTGACCCGAAAGACCCATTTACTGTGCAACGCCTTTTTCGTTGGAGGTAATTTCACTAAAGACCATGTCTTATTCTTGATAAGTGACCCCATTTCTTCTTTTATAGCAAGCTCCCACTGTATGGATTCTTTAGATTGTCTTGCTTCAAAATAACTGTCGGGTTAACCATTTTCGGTATAGAGCAAATAGTTTGCCGATGGAGAAAACCTAACAGTAGGTTTGGGCGTTCTACTAGAGCGTCTCAATGGTGGAGTAACGGGTGGTGGTGATCGAGTTAAGTCACCATCGTCCCCACCAATAGAGCTCTCATCATTTTCGGAGCTAGCACCACTCTCCGAATCATCTACATCACTTTGATCCTCACCGTCAATTGGCAATTCAATAGTTCCCGAACTCCTACTAGAACCTGTATTCACATCAACAAACTTATCAAGCATAACCAGACTATGACTAGAATTAACCATTACCTTGGTGTCATACAACGAGCTTTCATCAAAAGTAACATCTCTACTACGAATCACCTTCCTTACCTCATTGTCCCAACACCTATAACCCATGTCATCCAACCCATACCCGATAAAAGTACACTTTCTTGATTTTGCTTCAAGCTTGTCTTTGTCAATGTCTTTGGTTTTCACATACACATTACAACCGAAAACCCTTAAGTGAGCCAAACTCACCTTTTTACCGGTCCACTCTTCCTCTGGAATTCGAAACTCTAACGGTGTTGAGGGTCCCCTGTTAATCAAATAAGCTGCCGTGTTCACGGCATCTGCCCAAAACATCTTTGGTAGACCCGCATGTAACCGCATACTCCTAGCCCGCTCATTGAGCGTCCGGTTCATGCGTTCGGCAACCCCATTGTGCTGTGGTGTTTCCGGAACAGTTTTCAACATACGAATACCATGTTCCGCACAATAGTCTTTAAATTCTTTACTGCTGTATTCTCCTCCATTGTCAGATTTCAAGCACTTAACTTTCAAGTTAGTCTCGTTTTCAATAGCAGCTCTCCACACTTTAAAAGTAGAAAACACATCAGATTTAACTTTGAGAAAGTAAACCCATACCTTTCTTGTGGAGTCGTCAATGAAGGTGACATAGTAGCGGGAACCACCATGCGACACTCAACCGTTGTAGATTCATAGACATCGGAATGAAAAAGTTCAAGCTTCTCCTTCTTTGGCGCAATTCCCGATTTCCCGAATGATACCTTCTTTTGTTTCCCCATAGTACATGGCTCACAAAACCCGATATCCACTTTCTTCAAACCCAGAATCTTCCCATTAGAAACTAGCAACTTCATCCCCTTCTCACTCATATGCCCTAGTCTTCGATGCCATAGAGTAGAATCGGCCCCTACATTACTCGTCACATTAACCTCATCATCATCGAACACCTCGACCATGTATAAAGTTCCCCTTTTATGTCCCGATGCCACGACTTGACCATCCTTTAGAACACGCCATTTGCGATCACCGAAGGTAGTATGATTACCTTTTTCATCCAATTGACCTATAGAGATAAGCTTCCTTTTCAAATCCGGAATATACCTCACATCTTTCAAAGTCCAATTGGAACCATTGGATGTCTTCAATATCACATCTCCAATGCCTCTTATGTCTAAGCGTTTGTCATCCGCCAATCTCACCTTCCCCCGATACGCCTTAAAATTCTTCATCATCTCCTTACTAGGATTAGCATGGAATGATGCACCCGAATCCATGATCCAAGCTTCAACCGAATTTTCAACACAACACACCAAGGCGTCATCCGTATCCTCGGAAGTGAAGTTCACCCTAGCTTTATCCACCTTTGGATTCTTACATTGAGTGCTAAAGTGACCCTTTTGATTGCAATTCCAACAAACCGCTGATTCTCGGTCCTTAGAGTTAAACCTCTTTTTGAATTTCTTACCCTTCTTCGTACCCTTATCGTTCTTCCTGCCCCTGTCGGTATTTAAGAGCGACCCCGATGATTCCCCGAAATTCCTCCTACGAGTTTCTTCCCCTAGAATCAAATCCTTGATCCCCTCAAGCTTGAGCTTAGTGGTTCCTGTGGAACTACTAACTGCAGTAACTGTACCCGACCAACTTTCAGGCAAAGACGAAAGCAAAATCAGTGCCTGAAGTTCATCATCAAACACAATCTCCACCGAGGCCAATCTTGTAATGAGATTGTTAAAATCATTGATATGATCTGCAGCACACGCACCTTCTTTCATCTTTTGGTTGAACAATTGACGCATGAGAAAAACCTTATTAGCGGCGTTAGGTTTTTCATACATGTTTGTAAGTGCCTTTAAGCACCCAAACGTAGTCTTCTCGTTAATAACGTTATATGCAACGTTTTTTGCAAGAGACATCCTAACCGCTCCTAAAGCTTGGTTATCTAGGAGATCCCAATCTTCTTGTTTAACGCTATCCGGCTTCTTCTCTTCAAGTGGTAAGTGTAATTTTTTCTGGTACAAATAGTCTTCTATTTGCATCTTCCAAAATCCAAAATCTTTCCCATCGAACCGATCAATCCTAAACTTTCCTTCGTCCGCCATCGTGCCTAATACGAACCTTGTGCTCTAGATACCAGTTGTTAGGAATTTATGGACCCAACAACTATCACCAATCAATATATTGTGATCCCAAAAACGACAAACGGACAAAATAAATGCAAGAAAAGTAAAAGACACAAGAATTTACGTGGTTATATGCAATCGGTATGATTGCTTTAGTCCACGGGCAACTAGAGAGCTTTTTTTATTGATTTTCGTACATCGGGTTACAGAATACAAAGGGTATATTTATAGTGCTAATCAAAATTAGGAAACAAATCAAATAACTTGCTGGCCACGAACAATGTCGCGTTTCGCGACACCCCATCGCGTTACGCGATGAACTGCATCCATACGCGACAACCTTGATCAAAACGCGATAGTCATCTGTGACGACCCGGAAATTTCAAACCAAATTTAAACTTTAATCTTTATATTATTCCGACACGATAAGCAAAGTTTGTTAAGTTAAATCTCAAGAATTTTAAACTGTGTTCATACATTCATTATAACCTCGACCAAATTCCGACGATTCACGAACCGTTATATATAAATAGATATGTTATGTATATATATATTATAACTTGAGAATATTAATAAAGTATTAAACGTATAATACTTTACACGAACGTATTTGTTTCAATATGATTTTCCACGAAATTAAAAAATATATATATATATATATATATATTAAATGATTGAATTATCAGAAACATTGAATTATGATTACAAGTCTCTGTTGAAAGGTCTACTATGATTTGAGAAAATCTATTCCTCTTAACGATATTCAGAATAATTTGTAAAGCTATTTATAAATAAAAACAAAAAGTGTCATTTACGAAAGTTAGACAAAAGTTAGTGGAGAATTGGTTTCCATAATATTCTATTAATCTATTTTCAAACGTACAAAGACGTTTTCAGTTTAAAAAGAACTTTATTATTAAAACGTATATAACTTTTATAAATATCTAGAATCACTTTTGACAACTCATTACTTAACCAGTATAATAAATATAACGATATTTATATTTTATTTCATTAAATATATATAACGATTTAAATTAATATTATATATATTTATACGCGTATTATACATATATAGTTTTTATACTTTTACTATACTTTAACTATACCTTTACTTTACTTTTACCTTTACTTTACTTTAACTTTAATAATTCACTTTAATAATTCATACTTTAATAATTCGCTTTAATAATTCATACTTTAATAATTCACTTTAATAATTCATACTTTAATAATTCACTTTAATAATTCATACTTTAATAATTCACTTTAATAATTTATACTTTAATAATTCACTTTAATAATTCATACTTTAATAATTCATACTTTAATAATTCACTTTAATAATTCAAAAATCTATTATAAATAGAATTCAATAGGTTTCATTATTTCATAGAAACTTGAAAATATATTTCTCTAAACTCTCTCAATCGATTTATATATATATATATTTGCTCTGTATTATTTCAAGATATTATTAGTATACATAAAATATTACGACGGAGTACTGTCCGAGTGATTTCAAAATAGTTTTTTTGAATGAGTCGAAGCTAAGGAAATTATGGGTTATAGCTATGGAGGTGATGGGTATGGTTCATGAGTATGCTCGTGAGGTCAATCTAGTGTTTATCATCTCCGTTGCGTCTACGTACTTTCCTGCAATATTGAATCTCAATATTGATACGTTCGTGAATCCGAGGCCAACCTTGCACTTGTTAAATGACGTTATATGTATTTTTACTACGAAATACAGTATTGTGAGTTTCATTTGCTCCCTTTTATATATATTTTTGGGACTGAGAATACATGCGCTGTTTTTATAAATGTTTTACGAAATAGGCACAAGTACTAAAACTAATTCTACGTGGGTTTAAACCAGAAATATACCCTTAGCTTGGTAACATTAAACTACTTGTCTATGTACGGTAGGCGCGAATCCTAAAGATAGATCTATTGGGCCTGACAAACCCCATCCTGACTATGGGATGCTTTAGTACTTCGAGGTTATTTTAAACACACCTGATCTGGTGTACTTCATAGGGTAAAACATGAACGTTAAGGCTTGTTACCGGGTGCCTACAACTTATAGAATACTTTTATACACTTGCGAGTGTACATATATTTATAAACGGAAATCTTGTGGTCTATTAATATATTGAAATGATTGTTATGATAAACCTATGAACTCACCAACCTTTTGGTTGACACTTTAAAGATGTTTATTCTCAGGTATTAAAGAAATCTTCCGTTGTGCATTAGCTCATTTTAAGGATATTACTTGGAGTCATTCATGGTATATTTTGAAAGACGTTGCATTCGAGTTATTGAGTTCATCAAGATTATTATTAAGCCAATTATAGTTGCATGTATTATGAAATGGTGTGCATGCCGTCAACTTTCGTTGAAAAGAAAGTTTGTCTTTTAAAAACGAATGTAATGTTTGTAAAATGTATCATATAGAGGTCAAATACCTCGCGATGTAATCAACTATTGTGAATCGTTTATAATGTATATGAACGGGTCCTTTCAGTTGGTATCAGAGCGGTGGTCTTAGCGAACCAGGTCTGCATTAGTGTGTCTAACTGATAGTCGTTAGGATGCATTAGTGAGTCTGGACTTCGACCGTGTCTGCATTTCAAAAGTTTTGCTCATCATTCTTGTCGAAAATTACATGCTTATCATTCTTAGTCTAGACACATCTTAATGCATTGATTGCATGAATAGTGTATAGACAAAATTCATATCTTAGCGTATCTGCTAATTCATATCTTAGCGTATCTGTTACTGTAAACTTTGCCTGACATATTTCGTAAATTCCTCCGTAATCTACGAAACCTTTTGCTCTATATAATTAGAATACCACCCGATAGCCGGAAAATCATTTCATATCGAAAAATTCTTTATTCAATCGTACGAAATGGAATTCGTCATTAGTTCAAGTCCCTCGGATTCCGAAATGGAATCCCACTTAAGTTCCGAAAGCAGTGTGACCGGAATGGATCAACCAATTAGTCATCATCTATTCTGGATGAATTGAGGATGGGTTCATAGCCTCCTTAATCATTGGAGACAAGAAGAAGGTGATCTCTTCCATCCACCACATTGCCCTCTTGGCGAAGAACCTGGAGCACTTACCGGCGAACCTATCCGAAACACCATTTTCTCTATTATTTCTAGAGTATCTCTTCACGATTACATACTACACCAAATTCTAGATTTTATTTATCCGCTCGTCCGAACCGACAATCACCCCGGTGTAATAGAAGAAGTGAACGAGCTTCGCGCTCGGGTAGTGGCTTTGGAGAATATGGTGCAAAGGTTACAAACACCAGCAGCAGCACCAGCAGTATAAACAGTACCACCATCAGCAACACCAACAGTACCATCACCACCACCAATAACAACATCCACATCCCACACCGCAACATCACAATCTGTATCTCAAACATCAACGTCATACCCCCTGTAAATATCCAGGAATATCAACAACAACAAACGATGAAGTATTAATTCATAAACTTCATTGAAGAGATATCTCTGCGGCAGTTATGTAATCTCCAAAATCTTAGAGATTATTTAATTCTGACCGTAAATCGGATGAGTGAACGGAGATGGTAGAGTAGAAACTTTGATCGAAAATGGTGTACGATTTACAAGCTAGATTTGTTTTACCAACAGCATCAACAGGACCGTAGCATCATCAACACAGTCAGTGCCGTCAGTATCGTCAGAATCAACAGCACCTGTAATATCACAAACTCTGTCAGTTCAAGAATCATTGTGGACATCATTACGAATCAACAACAAATATATTGTATCAACGAGTTATGAAGTATTAACTCATTTCCAATCGAAAGTTTTATATGTATATTTTATATGTATAAATTTTTAAACCATAATAAATCTTCCCGTACTAAGCTATTATGTGTGAATCTTAACTACTCAGTTAATTCATATTACAAATATGCAATGATGTACGTCCTTCGTTCGCAACTTAACCATCGTTAATTACAATCTCTGTCTCAATTCAATAAGAATCCAATTCATAATAAATCAAGTGTATTATTCGAATATATGTTTGATTTTACACTTTCATCATCGATGTACTCGAAACTTTTCAAATAACATCATTCGTACCTTGCGAAATTCACAAGAATTTCACGAAAACCAACAAATAACAAAGTAATGACTCATAATTTCAATATTATTGAAGAAATACTTATGCAATTTATAAAGTTTTAGGGATTACTCAATTCTAGTTCCAACCATAAAACAAATGAGTTTAATTTAATATTAACTCATTAAATCTATATTACATCTAAAGAAAATATACACATATATTTTCATAAAGACTGTAATAAACTTCTTTTGTACAAAATATTAATTGTGAAAAATTTTTAATGGGTAGGTAATACCCGAGAGATATATAAATTCACAATTAATATATTACATTTTTTGAAACTGATTCAGCAATCATCAACTATACTCCCTACTTTCACAACAATATCCATTCTTTCATATAAATCAAAACAATCATACTCATTCAAATTCAATTACATATTCTGATTTTGAAATCGCATAATTCAATTCGAAATATAACCAGTATCATCACTCTTAGATTCCTATATCTTTCAAAGCTATACTTTGACTTCAAAACTGTGTTAGAACATCATATGTATTAACGATTACAATATGTGCTCAAACCCTTCGAAATTCCTGAAGACACTTCAACTAAGGAACAATCGAGATGATGATCCAACCACATGTTACCCACAGTTATACACCTGAAAAACTCTCAAAACCCAAGTCATAATTCGACACGTATCCGTGTTAGACCCTTTGGCATTTACTAGCTAAAATAACTTTTCAATTCCGTTTCAAAATAGACAGTTTTGTCACATCTCCAGCAAGTCAACTTCGAATTCTCAATCAAAACAGTCTTATTATAACCTCAATATATACGTTGCCCTTTCGCCAACGTTACTGGGGAATCGTTTATATTCACCACATTAGCAATAAACTTACCAACAACTTCACTGATCTTTGACTTTCAAAAAAAAAATCATTATAATTATCGAAACCCTATCATATACTCATTCGTACCTTATAACAAGAATTGCCATACCAATTATTGAGAATCAGCAATCAGTATTTTGAAACCACGCAGCATGTCTACATCAACAATTACATATACACACAACGTCTACCTCCAAGACTTACATTCTTTGAATGAGAAATTTTTGAAAAACACCCTAAACTGCGAACCAGTTCTCGAAATTTTGAAAAATGTTGATGAAGCAGCAAAAACTGTAAACGACCTTAACAGTAAAAAGTTGGATGATAAAGGATAGTATATTGGCAAAGCTCAGAAAAAGAGAAGCTTTGGAACTGGAAAACGGATTGAGCAAAGTATGAAGGAGGCTGTGGACAAATCACAAAGGCCGAACCTGCCTTCAAAGAATCCAAATGATTCAGTACTTGTTGAAGTCATTAACGAATACCTTGCTCCTGACTCTAAATCCCTGCGGATAATATCCTTCATCATCCTCTGATATTAGACATTCTAAGATATCATCGTATCTTTCATTATAAATATCATCCATACTTCTGAAGATATTTTTATAATTATTCTTATCTGAAATCATTTACCTCTTCGCGCTATCTGTATTATATCATAAAAGAAACTATTTTAGTTTCTAAATTCTGAAACATTCGAGTTTAAAATAGGAATATTCTTGAAGAAGTGTTGGGAGCTGAAGCATGAGTTAGTATAATATAATGACACTTGATCAACGTGATTATATTACAGTAATTCATGCTGAGTTTCTAAATAGAACATGATGATTCACAGATCATAACGTCATCATGTGCTATGTTACACGACTCTTGTATTCTCTTTGATCTCTAAATATCAAGAAAATATTTCTTGATGATTCGGCCTTTTCTGAGGTATTCTGGTAATTTGACAAGTCAAGATCGTGTCATTACAATTTCCTTCTTAGAACATTAACAATGTCCATTCCAAAATTTATATCTGCGAATTCTGGACCATTACAAGCGGTGCTTAATCGCAAGAAGAAGAAACGAAAGGACAAAGCTCCGAACTAGAAATGGGAGTATAAATCATAGCAAATAGAAGAGAGCATTAAATGTGGATGAAAATGATTATAGAAGAAGTAAGGACTTTGAAATATAAGGGAAGATATAAAACTCAGCAACAACTCGGAAATCACAAACCGTATATATCAATGCATATAGCAATATAAAGACACGGGAGAACTAAAAACACTATAAAACCAAGAGTATAGTAGAAGTAAATAGATTCTTCCGGAGGCAAATGAAAAAGAAGAGCGACAGATATGAAAGTGAGGAGTATATCAAGAATCAGCACTGGATGAAGCATATTGACAAATACTTTAAAATATGAGTTGAGAAGGTGTGAGTTGTAAGAAAACAAATGAGGTGGATTTATAGTGAAATATCCGACAGAGAAATCAAAATAGATTATCGCATTAATTCGAAGAGGATCATAATTTCCTTAATCGCCGAATAATCAAATCCAATATAGATTACAAAGATTTTCTTTTCGGAGATCAATCGTGATGACGTTAAAAGATACAACGAATCACTATTATCTTATTTCATTCACGATAACTTCACTCACACGCTTTGAGTAATCGAATTATTTTATCCATTCTTCTTGAACATGATAAAACTCTATAATCGTTATAATAACATTCTCATTGTTAGTCATGACGACCTCTATCAAATTTCGGGGACGAAATTTCTTTAACGGGTAGGTACTGTGACGACCCGGAAATTTCAAACCAAATTTAAACTTTAATCTTTATATTATTCCGACACGATAAGCAAAGTTTGTTAAGTTAAATCTCAAGAATTTTAAACTGTGTTCATACATTCATTATAACCTCGACCAAATTCCGACGATTCACGAACCGTTATATATAAATAGATATGTTATGTATATATATATTATAACTTGAGAATATTAATAAAGTATTAAACGTATAATACTTTACACGAACGTATTTGTTTCAATATGATTTTCCACGAAATTAAAAAATATATATATATATATTAAATGATTGAATTATCAGAAACATTGAATTATGATTACAAGTCTCTGTTGAAAGGTCTACTATGATTTGAGAAAATCTATTCCTCTTAACGATATTCAGAATAATTTGTAAAACTATTTATAAATAAAAACAAAAAGTGTCATTTACGAAAGTTAGACAAAAGTTAGTGGAGAATTGGTTTCCATAATATTCTATTAATCTATTTTCAAACGTACAAAGACGTTTTCAGTTTAAAAAGAACTTTATTATTAAAACGTATATAACTTTTATAAATATCTAGAATCACTTTTGACAACTCATTACTTAACCAGTATAATAAATATAACGATATTTATATTTTATTTCATTAAATATATATAACGATTTAAATTAATATTATATATATTTATACGCGTATTATACATACATAGTTTTTATACTTTTACTATACTTTAACTATACCTTTACTTTACTTTTACCTTTACTTTACTTTAACTTTAATAATTCACTTTAATAATTCATACTTTAATAATTCGCTTTAATAATTCATACTTTAATAATTCACTTTAATAATTCATACTTTAATAATTCACTTTAATAATTCATACTTTAATAATTCACTTTAATAATTCATACTTTAATAATTCACTTTAATAATTCATACTTTAATAATTCACTTTAATAATTCATACTTTAATAATTCACTTTAATAATTCAAAAATCTATTATAAATAGAATTCAATAGATTTCATTATTTCATAGAAACTTGAAAATATATTTCTCTAAACTCTCTCAATCGATTTATATATATATATATATATATATATATATATATATATATGCTCTGTATTATTTCAAGATATTATTAGTATACATAAAATATTACGGCGGAGTACTGTCCGAGTGATTTCAAAATAGTTTTTTTGAATGAGTCGAAGCTAAGGAAATTATGGGTTATAGCTATGGAGGTGATGGGTATGGTTCATGAGTATGCTCGTGAGGTCAATCTAGTGTTTATCATCTCCGTTGCGTCTACGTACTTTCCTGCAATATTGAATCTCAATATTGATACGTTCGTGAATCCGAGGCCAACCTTGCACTTGTTAAATGACGTTATATGTATTTTTACTACGAAATACAGTATTGTGAGTTTCATTTGCTCCCTTTTATATATATTTTTGGGACTGAAAATACATGCGCTGTTTTTATAAATGTTTTACGAAATAGGCACAAGTACTAAAACTAATTCTACGTGGGTTTAAACCAGAAATATACCCTTAGCTTGGTAACATTAAACTACTTGTCTATGTACGGTAGGCGTGAATCCTAAAGATAGATCTATTGGGCCTGACAAACCCCATCCTGACTATGGGATGCTTTAGTACTTCGAGGTTATTTTAAACACACCTGATCTGGTGTACTTCAGAGGGTAAAACATGAACGTTAAGGCTTGTTACATGGTGCCTACAACTTATAGAATACTTTTATACACTTGCGAGTGTACATATATTTATAAACGGAAATCTTGTGGTCTATTAATATATTGAAATGATTGTTATGATAAACCTATGAACTCACCAACCTTTTGGTTGACACTTTAAAGATGTTTATTCTCAGGTATTAAAGAAATCTTCCGCTGTGCATTAGCTCATTTTAAGGATATTACTTGGAGTCATTCATGGCATATTTTGAAAGACGTTGCATTCGAGTTATTGAGTTCATCAAGATTATTATTAAGCCAATTATAGTTGCATGTATTATGAAATGGTGTGCATGCCGTCAACTTTCGTTGAAAAGAAAGTTTGTCTTTTAAAAACGAATGCAATGTTTGTAAAATGTATCATATAAAGGTCAAATACCTCGCGATGTAATCAACTATTGTGAATCGTTTATAATGTATATGAACGGGTCCTTTCATCATCAAGCCCTGATTACTGATTGATATGTCGCGTTCCAGCTCCACATGTCGCGTTCCAAACCGTCGCGTTTCGCGACAAACCATGCCCGAACGCGACCTGGTACCTGTTTCTCTGTTTTGATCTTCTTTGCACATCCAACACTTAACCACCTTCAATTCGCGATCATATGCCGCCCACACACATTAGGAGCAAACCCAAACCGCAGCAACTCTTACAGTACGGCTCTAGGTTGGAAAACCCCCCCTGAGAAGCTAATTGTTGGCAATATCAATTAGTTCTCGGCCCTAGGATTCAAACTGCGCCTACACGAAGAGGATAAACAGGCCGATCCCCCGGATACCACTCAGGCAATGCTTCGGTGGTAGGCCTTGTATATCTGATGGAGGTTATACAAAAATGTCTCTCTTTTCGATAACCTGGATAGTGAAAACCTCGCCTCGTTTATGTTATACCTAATTTGTTGTAATATGTAATGTAATACTTGTATTACCTAACTGTACTTGCACCGATTTTAGGCGTATTTACCAAGTCAAACGCCTAAGGGGTTAAGAAACTTGAGAGCTAAAGAACTAAATAACAAGAGAGGTGATGGAAATGGTCTTAGGCTACCTTCGGACAGAATATATGATTACGACACGTATAATGATATTGGTAATCCTGATAAAGGAGTCGAATTTGCAAGACCGGCGTTAGGTGGTGAAAATAACCCACATCCCAGACGTTGTCGCACTGGACGACCCTCCACAAATACAGGTAAACTTTTTTAAAGTGTTATTCATGAAACATATTTGAAAAGCGGTAATGTTTGTTACCAATTAATGATGTGTAGATAAAGTGCGGAAACGCCCATAAATACAGTGACATCAGCATCATATGTACCGAGAGATGAAGCTTTAGAGGGAACGAGACTGACGGATATACAGATGGGAGTATTGAAGGGAGTGGTACGCAATATTCCGCCCATTGTAGCCACTCTAAACAACGAAAACGGAGTGTGTAGGGATTTTATGAATCTTGCAAATCTTTATAGGAAACTGCCACAAGTTGAGATGAGTTTGAATATGAATATGAATGGACTGTCAAAGATTTTCGAGATTAGTGGATCAGTAGAAGAAATTTTCAAGTTTCAGACACCAAAAAATATGTCAAGTAAGTGTCAACAACTTCATACTCAGGGGCGGAATATAGTGAAGACGGCAGGGGTCCCATCTGGATGTCAAAAAAAAAAATACACCAAAAAAGTTACTAAAATAAGGTTTTTGTTAATGTATACTCACGTTAATGAAAATTTTATTAGGTGGACAACCACCCCATCTATAATCAGGTTCAAGTTCCGTTACACTGCTCGTACTATATTTTTTTGAGCATCTTCAGTTACAAAAAGATTTTAAAACCACTTTTACACTATATCTGAATAAAAAAATCTTCTGCATGATTTTTGTTAATGTGTTCTTTTTTATAAATCATGATACAAAAACATGATTGACCTTCCAGGAAATGCATCAAGCTACATACGCGATGATGAACTTGCTCGCCAAACTCTTGCAGGGATGAACCCTATTAGCATAGAGAAGCTGAAGGTACTTAACTGAATGTTTATGTAATCAAAATGGTTTTATGGTCAATATTGTTGGTGATTTTATTTTTTAAACATAATATTATATATATATATATATATATATATATATATATATATATATATATATATGCAGGATCAATGGGGAAGTAACCAATCGGGGAGAAACGGGGGAAGCAAAAAAAAAAGAAAAAAAAATTCATTTTTTTGAAAAAAAAATTTCAGGCATCAAGATTACACGAAAATATGAACATTTAAAAAAGACACTTCGTGATGAATGTTATTATTTAGGCGGAAAAACGATCGAAAAAAATAACTTTCAAGATAATATTGATCGTGAAGAATGTTAACGTTTCTTTTTCATGTTTTGTGAAGCAAAATTTAGCCCAATTTATAGTTTAGGGTTTAGGATTTAGAGTTTGGTGTTTTGGGTTTGGTCCTAAACCCTAAACCCTAAACTCTAAACCCTAAACCCTAAACTCTAAACCGTTCGTGTTAAAAACTCAATCTAAATCCTAAATCTAAACCCTAAATCTAAACCCTAAATTTCTAAACCCTAATATCTAAACCCTATAAACCCTAATATCTAAACCCTAATATCTAAAACCTCAACATACGCTTGAAAAACACGATAATTGTTATATATTACTTCTTCGAGCGTTTTTTCGCCAAAATAAAAACATTTATCACAAAGTGTCTCCTATTAAATTTTCATATTTTCATCCAATTTATAATGTTCGTGAACAAAGTTTTTTAAAAAAACTAAAAAAAAATAAAAATTTTGCTTCCCCCCGATTGGTTACTTCCCCCTTGAATCCTTGATCTTACCACTATATATATATATATATATATATATATATATATATATATATATATATATATATATATATATATAGTGGTAGGATCAAGAGGGAAGTAATCAATCGGGGGAAGCAAAATTTTTTTTTTTTTTCGTTTTTGAAAAAACTTTATTCACGAACATTATAGATTGGATGAATATAAGAACATTTAGAAAAGACACTTCGTGATGAATGTTATTATTTTGGCGGAAAAACGATCGAAGAAGTAATATATAACAATTATCGTGTTTTTTCGAGCGTATGTTTAGGTTTTAGACATTAGGGTTTAGATATTAGGGTTTAGATATTAGGGTTTATAGGGTTTAGATATTAGGGTTTAGAAATTTAGGGTTTAGGGTTTAGATTTAGGGTTTAGATTTAGGATTTAGATTGAGTTTTTAACACGAACGGTTTAGAGTTTAGGGTTTAGGGTTTAGGGTTTGGTGTTTTGGGTTTATGGAATAAACCCAAAACACCAAACCCTAAATCCTAAACTCTAAATCGGACTAAATTTTACTTCACAAAACATGAAAAAAAACGTTAACATTCTTCACGAACAATATTATCTTGAATGTTATTTTTGTCGATTGTTTTCCCGCCAAAATAATAACATTCATCACGAAGTGTCTTTTCTAAATGTTCTTATTTTCATCCAATCTATAATGTTCGTGAACAAAGTTTTTTCAAAAAACGAAAAAAAAAAAAAAATTGCTTCCCCCCGATTGATTACTTCCCATTGATCCTGCCCCTATATATATGGGGGATGATTCTCGCACACACTTTTTTGATCCTCATACACCAATTTAAAGAAATGGAGTATTATTAGAAGAGTAAAAGGTTAAAATAGGTGTGTGAGGATCAAAAAAAGGTGTGTGAGAATCATTCTGCTATATATATATATATATATATATATATATATATATATATATATATATATATATATATATATATATATATATATATATATATATATATATATTAAAAAACTTCTGTTTAACTTTTTCTACAGGTATTTCCTCCTTTAAGCAAACTTAATCCCTCAATGTATGGACCACCAGAATCAGCTTTAAAAGAAGAACATATTATCGGCCACCTCAATGGCATGTCTGTACAACAGGTATAATTAATATATTTTTTATAACAGCACTAACAGGTATAATTAATTAAGTAGTAATTTAAAACAATATAATTTAGGTGAACTTTTTGGTATGTGTCAAAATTTTGGTTGAGATTTATAAATTCTTTTTTTTGTTTCAATTAACTTGCAGGCCATGGATGAAAACAAATTATTTGTATTGGACTACCATGATATTTACCTTCCATTTTTGGAAAAGATAAATGCTCAGGAAAGTCGAAAATCATATGCGACCCGTTCGATCTTCTTTTTGACAACAGTTGGAACTTTAAAACTTATTGCAATCGAACTTAGCCTTCATCCTAGTCATGATTCTGATATCCTATCGAAACAAGTACTCACTCCTCCGGTCGATGCAACTACCTATTGGCTCTGGCAACTAGGCAAGGCTCATGTATCCTCAAACGACGCGGGAGTGCATCAACTTGTCCATCATTGGTATGCTGAATGAACTTTTTATTATTTAAACAATTTTTCAAATGGACTCCTAACTATCTTATCCATCTATTATGTCTTCGAAAACTTTTAGACAGGAAAAAGTAGGGGTGGCAACTCGAGTAGGCTAGGTTGTCTAGTCGACATTACCCAACCTGAAACCGTTTTGATTTGATAAACAACTTGTCGGTTTCAGGTTGGATGGTCAAAAGTATCCAACCCGTACAAGCCTGTTTACCTAAACAGGTCTAGAGGGTTAATGAGTCAGGTTGGAGGGGATTGATTTGGGGTCAAATTAGAGGGTTTAATTTCGAATTTGGCGCATCTCTCATGGGTTAGTTTTGGATCAGCGGGTGGATTTTGGGTTGGAGGTTGTTAAATATAAAAACGAAAAAGATTAAATATTCTCATGTAGGCGGGTCAACTAGTTAACCCAAATTGAGACTCGAATATAGGTATATAAACCAGGCGAGTTGAGCTCGACTAGTTTCGAAGAGCTCGTGCTCGGCTCAAATGATATTATACAAGTTCGAGCTCAACCTTCTACCCTCGAATAGAGGGATGACTTTCTCTGCCTTAAGGTGGAGAAAATACTCCATTTATTATCAAGTAAATGAACGACGCTCTACATCTCAACTCTGACACCTCGCATACGCGAGACCAGGTATTGTTGTTGTTGTTGTTAGGCACAGCTCGAGTTCGACTCGTTTATATATATAATATGTATGTGGATAAGATTAAAAGGAGAAAGAAAAAGTAAGGGTAAAATTGGAAAGTAACATAAAGTACGATACTTTTATGACATTTTCTTAAACTGTATGTTTTTTTGTCTGGGAACAATTAAATAGGGACGGAGAGAGTAATTAACTTGCATAAATGAATGGCTCATTTGGACTCTCGAGTCTCGATCTTGTTCGAGCTCGATATAAGAAGCTTCAACTCGAGCTTGTTTAATAAACGATCTTCAAAATATATTTGAGCTTGGGCTCAAGCTAGATTAACCTCGACTCAAATCGAGTTTTCATCGAGTCAAGCTCGAGTAGCTAGCGAGTAGCTGGCTCATTTACTCTCCTACTCGCACCCGACCCAAAACAAGATAATTGGTAGGTTGATGGGTTGAGAATCCAAACCCTAACCCCTTTGATTTCGTGTCGGTTACAGACAGTGTCTCGGGTTGTGCCGAGAATTGCTACCCCTATAAAAATACTATATGGACTTCACTAGACTCCGACAAATGGATTAGCATAAGCACATAAATGAGTATAAATTCATGTTGTGGATTCATAGGTTACGGGTTCATGCGTGTATGGAGCCATTCATAATAGCTACTCACCGAAACTTGAGCTCATTGCATCCAATTTTTAAACTTCTTAGTCCCCATATGAACCACGCGCTTGCAATAAACGCGATGGCTCGTGAAAGCCTTATATCTGCAGACGGTATCATAGAATGCGGTTTTTCTCCCGGAAAATATAGCATGGAGATGTCTTGTGCTGCCTATCGTAGTCCGCTTTGACTTGGAAGGACTTCCTGCAGATTTAATACGAAGGTACAAATCATTAATGAATGGGTGATAATTTCACTTTTTAGCCATACACAACTAAATATGTTTTTAGGTGTTGTACAATACAACATTATAAAGCATGTGTGTGGTTGTGTATGTCTAAAAATAGTTGTGTACGGATCACTCTCCTAAATAAATTGTTAAACCAAAATGGTATGATTAAGACGATATTAATTTATTTTCTTTGACTTTGGTTGCAGAGGAATGGCAGTACTTGATGACACGAAGCCCCATGGACTGAGACTACTTATTGAAGACTACCCGTACGCCAACGATGGGCTGCTCATTTGGTCCGTAATACACGAGCTCGTGCATACGTACGTAAACCATTACTACCTCGACGAAAATGCGGTTTTATCCGACTCAGAGCTTCAGTCGTTTTACAACGAAGCCATTAATGTGGGCCACTCCGATCTTCGTGAAGCTACTTGGTGGCCCAAACTATGCAGTCGTGAAAAACTGACCGAGATACTGACCATTTTAATATGGATATCATCAGCACAACATGCAGCGCTTAATTTCGGGCAGTATCATTATGGGGGATATGTTCCTAATCGGCCACCACTTATGCGAAAACTAATACCGCAACACCATGATGATGAGTATGCAAGTTTTGTTGCGGACCCCGAAGGCTATTTTCTATCATCGTTGCCTAGTTTGTATCAATCGACTAAATACATGGCGGTAATTGATATAATTTCGGCTCATTCGCAAGACGAGGAGTATATTGGGGAGATAAAGGATGTGTGGACTAACTGGCCAGGTGAACCTAAGATTATTGAGGCGTTTTATACATTCTCGACGAAAATTAAGAACATTGAAAGCGAGATTAAGAGGAGGAATAACGATCCAACGCGTAGGAATCGATGTGGTGCGGGAGTTCCACCTTACGAGCTGCTCGTACCAAGTTCGGAACCTGGTGTTACCGGCCGAGGTATACCAAAAAGTATAACCATATGATGATAACTCAAGTTGTATATGTAATGTTATGGTGAATAATTAGTTAAAACAAGCTCCCTTCGATCGTAATATATGTAAATAATAAGTACTATTACCATAATAGTTGTGAATATGGTAAACAGGTAAATGTAGCTACCCGAAGAAGATGCTGCTAATGAAGTTTGAACCTAACTCAGCAAAACATATTCGGTTTTCTAAATTTTCTTTTAATTACAATGAAAAGTTACAAAACAATGAAACAGAAAATTAGTTACCGGTTTATATAATTCACAACATTTGATTATGACTTGAATTTCTTCGGTTTTTTAGGTTTCTTAGTGTCATTACAAGCTTTTGCCTTTCACCCTCTACTTCTGCAAATTTTAGACTTATTTCTGAATATCTTTCTTGCATTTCCAACAGTTCTACTTCCATTGATTTGTTTAAGCTTTTCAATAATTCCATCTCATCAGCTGCAGATGCCTGCAATCGAACGTAAAGTTAACATTCTTATTATTACACGTATATGCAACTTAAAAAAAAAAAAAAAAAAAAAAAAACAAAATTATTACCTGTGAATTTGCAGAAGTTTCATTAACAACCTGCAATATTTTTTCCAACTCTTGGATTTTATATTCAAGGTCTTTCTCCTTCTCAAGAAACGAGTTTTCAGAGCTCTTTAATGTGTGTTCTTTTAGTTTTATAATGCCCTGACGATCAAACACAATATTCATTGATTAACCTGCAACTAACTTATAGTAATTAAATTACATGTAGGATTTTGCTACCGTCCCTTATGTCTGTCGTTAACGCGTTATATAATTGTACATAGCAATTACTTATTAACTGTTCACAACGTGTTAACGACATCCCGTAGGGTTGTCGTTAACAAAATCTATAAATCTATCTCATAACATTTATAGAAATAATAGTTACCTCAAGTTGTTCGATTTGGTTTTTCAGATTAATAGCCTCTTTCGAGCTATTGTCATTAAGTTTATTCTCCATACAACTTAATGCATCTTCGTTCTTCTTGATTTCGTCTTTTAGTAGACTTATTTGACTCCTTAGCATTTCTTTTTCGGCTTCATCCTCAGTCAAAGACAGTTTTATATCATTGTATCGAGATATAAGACGTTCCATTTCTGACTTCAATCGTTCATATTCGCCATCTTTTTGCTTATTAACATCAGTCAACTCAACCAACACGTTATTCGAACTCTCAACTTCTTTTCTCGCTAAAAAAACCTCGTTTTCAAGTCTATTTATTTCACTTTCAAGTTTCAACTTGTCCGCTTTTAGTCCTTGAATCTCATCAACATAACCGGATATATCAGCAAATTGATTCTCCACCTTCTCCAAATGCTTTGACTTTTCAGTTACTAGACTCATAAGGTCAACCAGTTTTCCTTCATAATAACTGCTAACATCATCTAAATCTTGTTTGACTTTCTTGACCGTTTCTTCGAGATACCTTTTCTCTACACGAAGCTTATTGGCTTCATCCATGGCTTTCATCATAACCTTCTCGTTTGCATTGAAACTCGAATTCATCTGCATTGAAAGCCTTTTGAATTCCTCTTGTAACCTTTCGGCTGTATTCGCGTTTTGTAATTTCATCTTTCTTAAACTTTCTTCTGCAATAATGGCTCGCTGTTCTTGTTTGACTTTTTCATTCATAAGATCTTCAATATCCGTTTCAAAATCACGCGCTTGATCCTCCAAATCGTTCTCCAAATTCTTAACACACGTTTCGAGCTCTTCAACGGCAAGCACCGATTGCGATAGCTTTTCAGATTTCAATTTGAGCTCGTTATTCAAGCTCTCGATCTGCGATTCGAGCTCGTTGACCACAGAATAAGAATTACTTTCATACTGAATCTTCATCTGTTCTTGATTTTGACTTTGACTTTGTTTTAGAATCTCGTAATCAAGCGAAATTTGTTCCATTTGCATTTCAAGCTCGTTTTTATCTCGTTTGTGTTGCTCTATTTCACCATAGAGTTCGGTTATCTTTTGTTCTAGTAAATAAGCCTCTTGCATACCACTATGTTCTCTGACAATGTCTTCTAATGCCTTTTGATCTTCATCTTCATCATCTGTCTCCAATTTCACTTCTTCCAATTCACAAGATTCTGACCTTGACTTTGACTTTGACTTTGACCTTGACATCTCTAAATCCTTCTGTTCGAGCATGGCATCAAGATCTTGCACTGCAAGAATCAACTCAGCGTTCGATTCTTGAGTTTTCTGAAGTTGTATCCGAAGATTGGAATTCAAATCCGTTTCATAATTAAGTTCTTGTCTCAGTTCATCAACAAGATCCCATGGATCCCCTTTGACTTTGGCATCTTTATTCGCCTTCAACTTTTCACACTCATCCTTGAATGCATTTCTTTCTTCGTTAAGTTCATCTATTTTTTGTGAAAGATCCTGACCCTTCTTTTTTTCCTTTACAATTTGTTTACGAAGAGTTTGTAATTCTAAACCCGCCACGTCAGCTTGTCGACTTAAAACCTCGATTTCAGCTTTGAGCTTTTTTATTACCGATTCCGGCGACCCGTCTTCGATTATTTCTCCTAAAACGTGGTCCCCGGGACTTATTGAAGAATCGTCTGTGCTCACTTCAGGAGGTGAACCATCTAGCCAATCCCATTGTGACACGTGTCGCTCCTCGTGGATAGTTGTAACACATGGTTCATGTGTCGTTTTTGTCTCCTTGGGTTCGGGCTCGACTCCCGAGCTGATATCAGAACCCGATAGTGTAATGTCAGACCCGATAGATCCCTGACGGCCTCTGTTATCAGTCAATGTTCCTTGTTCCTGACAAAATCAATATGACATATTTATTTTTAGTTATTTCAAAAACAAAATCACTTTAACAGTAGCAAACTATAATATGTGAAAAGAGAATATACTTCAATAGGATAGTTTATCGTGTTTTCTTCTGTGTCACCGTTGCTTAACTGAGCCCTCAAACTCCTATCTTGACGATTTGCATTTTCACTAACATCAATCTCCCTGTATATTTTATGAATATAATTAAAAAAAAAAAAAAAACAGAAATGAAAGGAAGACAGTTAAAAATTGTTAAAAAATATGCTACCTTTGATCCAAGGACTCTTGCACCCTTTGAATCGATACCTAATTCAAACAATATGTATAAACATCAAACATGAACCGAAAGATTTTTTATATTTATATAAACATATAAAAAGTGGATTAATTACTACAAAAGATAATCTGCATTAATAAAAGGAAAAGGGACTAACATGCAAAAATGCAGCACAATTAGCATTTTTTAGCGGAAGCGTTAAAGAAGAAATCTTTGTAGCATCAGCAAAATTTGCAAAATCAATTGAAACTTCACCAATTCCACTAGATTTCGAAGATCCCTACAAAAAAAATTAATTTCCATCATAACCTACTTTACTTTATTTAAAACAACTAAGCATAAATCCAAAAAGGTTTGTACCGTTGCTAGAGCAAAGTAATAAATTTTCTCATTACACTTTCCATTTTTCGGATCGAGAACAAACTTCACAGTTTCATAATGCGGTTTCTCCCAATAACAATTTCCATCTTTAACTTTCGCTTTATCTAATCTCGTTGTTGGCTTCCCAACGTCTGCGGGAATTATTGATATGGTCAATGTATCCCCTGCTAACTGAGTTAGCTGCAAATGCAAAACCAATCATCCAATCCAATTAAACATTAGAATAAAACATCAAGTCAACTTAAGTCTTTACTATTCTCACAACCTAAATCTAACTAGTATTATCTTTATGAAAGTAACAAAATGAAAACAAAACAACAAAAGGGACCACATTTTGTTGTGAAGTTAAATATAACCATGTTGGACTACAAATTGTTGTTGAATGAATAATTGAATATTCACCAGTAATATAATGAACCATATTCACTCCCAACAAAACTTAATCAAAGCAATAATGTATTCAAGAATCTTGATAGTAGTTATGAACTAACACAATTTTCACATAGCACACACAATACAAACTAATTAAATTCTAAAAAAAAACCTACATGAATTTACTATTTTTAGAGATCAAGATTTTAAAAAATGAGTACTTCATATCAAAATCTAGTTGAAAAGCTTAATAGTTAACACATTGAAAGTTTTCTGCTAGTCATTTCAACAAACACAAGGTGTGCAATAATGCAATTAATCATTTCAACATTAAAAAAACACACACACACACACACACATTTGCATATTATAATTAGTTAGCATTAATAATAATACTAATATTACCTGAGTTACATGAAATTGCAATTTGAAAACAGATTTGATCTTGTTCTTGTCACTCCTCCATCTAGCTGACTTAAACATCTTTAAATTCTATATTCTATAGATACATTGAAATAAATATATTTTAAAATGGTCAAACACAGATTATCAAAGTCAAATTTCAGAGATCCCCTGAACTAAATTATTATATATGATATATGATCCAGTAACTTCATCGGAGCTCCGTCGAGGCTGCCGGAAAACAAATTTTACTTTATTACAGCAAATTTAAGATGACTTAAAACCGAATGCTGTATTTATGCAAATTTAATGCTTAAACATAAACATTGAGACACAAGAAATGGAAAATGTGATTTTGTTGTAGTATGTGATTGAAATTAAGAAGTGAAGTTAGTGAGCTAACAGGCAGTTATGGAGTATCGTAGATCTAAAAGTACAGCTGTGTGTTTGTGTGTGTGTATCTCTCACTGTTTGTGATCAAGAAGTAAACATATACTGTATGTATGTTTGTGTATCTATAGAATAGTCAATAGTCAATAGTCCGTTAGAGACAATTAAATTAAAAAATGTGTGTCTGATCTTGAAATAATAAATATAAATATAAATACAATAAAATATAAAATTAATAAAGAAAAGGGGGCGTTAGCATAAATCTCTAAATTATTTAAATTTAAGAAAAGTGAAAAGGAAGCTTCTCTAAGATTTTATACTACTCCGTATAAGTTATTTATTTTTACATTATATTTATACAGTTCCAAAACTTATGGAGTATGTAAAAAATAATATTATGGAGATTTATGTGATTTATATTATCCCTTATACTAATACTAATACTATATACTATTAGACAAGACAAAGTTACTACTCCATACTAGTCATTGTATCATCTACTTTAACGACCGGTCTGAAATGTCAATTTTACATTTTATTTTTATTTTCCTTTTATTTTATAAGCTATACAACCAATCACAATTGAGTGTGGTTTGACAAAAGATGAAACAGTCCCTTAAATTTGAATCCGTTTGAAGACCACAAAACACACGCACATACATCGGACTCACCCCAATATTGACATGACATTTTTTCTTTGCCACAATGGTCACGTGAGTTTTTTCTTCTTTATTTTTTTCAGTTGTTTATTTTTACATGCTACTGTACTACTTTATTATTGATATTGATATTGATATTGATATTGGTTTTAAGTGGAAGTCACATTTTCTCAAGATTTCAAATATATTATATAATTTAATACTTAAAAAAATATTTATAATAGAGTTTGTGCAAAAAAAATTTATAAAAAAAAAAGATAACAATGGAATTGATTTTTATTATCTTCGTACAAATAGTATATAAACAATTAAAGTATTCATTTAGCAAAATATGACACCGATATTTTATTTGAACAAATAATATATAACAATAAAACAATTCGCTATTATAACTTTGACAACTCCGCAGCAACGCGCGGGTTAAGTCGCTAGTTTATACTAGATTACCGGTAGTGTTTTCAAACTGATTTTTATGTGACAGTACCAATACTTTGAACTTGTTATGTGATATGTTTCTTTGACTTATTGTCGTTGATAATGTTAATATAGTGAGTCGTCTTTAAATAAATATTCATATTTAAAAATTTTTGTGTAGATAAAGAATATTCACATTCAAAAATTATTAATCAATAACTTCATCATAAGTAAGATGATAATTTTGATGATGAAGATTATTCTTCGGATTCTGAATGTTGAAAACGTTGTTGGGATTCAAGCTTTGTTCGGATTCAAGCTAATGTAAGAATTTTTCTAGAACTGTTTTTAATAAAAGTAAAAATTGATGAAAAAAAACATTTTTAAGAACGATAATGAAATTATTATTTTTAAACACGAAATTTTATATATAACAATCTCTAATAAGAAACTAGAAGACAAATTACAAAGTGTAGTAGTTTGAAAGATCATTCATTATCACATAATTTGTATACAAAAGACGATATAAATTTGCTAAATTTTATGTTACTTGTGTATGTATACACAGGGGCGAAATTTAGAAGGGACGGGGCACTCGCCTTCAGTGGATTATCAATTTTTTGTGCAAAAATTTTGAATTTTTGAATTTTATCCTCATTTATACGTTTTATCCTTCATATTTTGTGATATCGCCTCATTTATACGTTTTATCATTCGCGATATCGGTTTCTTAGTGCGTTATTTTGAGAAGAATTGAAGACTTTGGATCAAGGTTATGTTAGAAATAATGTTTTCATCTCAATGAGTCTTCGTGTGGGTATTTTGGATGTATTCGGCGAGTTTCAGTATTAAATAGACAAGTTTGGGTGATAAGACAAGAAAAGAATCGAGGTTTGTTGTATCTGCCGCATCTCGTGATCGCGAGATCCTAACTCGCGTTCCCGAGCCCCCTAATTTCGGTCACGAGTTTTGAATTACGGTCGCAATTTTGGGACAGAAGTTTGGAATCGAAAAATGCAGTCTCGCGGTCACCATTTCACTTGTTACGAGCGCGATTTCAAGACCTCGCGATCGTGAGGATGTATGTCGGCCAGCAGCTGTTTTAGTTTCCTATAAATAGGATTTAAACCCAAAAAATTTTAAGAGAGTTTTTTATCTTACGAATTTTGGAGCTAGGGTTACGTTCTTTTACAGCTTTCTATAGTATTTTGGAGCATCTAAACACTATGATTTCAATTGTTAATCATTGGTAAACTCCTTTGTTTAGTTTTAATCTTTACAATAGTTGATTATTGTTCATCTTTATGATTGTTTGCTTTTGTTATCGCCATGAGTAGCTAAATCATTAGTATTCACTTAGATGATTGAACCTATGTGATGTATTGTTAATCTTTATGTCTATTCAAATTGATTAATCTTGATCCATGATCTTAATTACTCCCATTGATTGATCCATTTAGTTTTAAGTATGTTGATTGAAGTAACGACAGTTATTGAATTATAAACTTGTCTAGAATGTTGAAAGATAGTTTAGAATGGTTGAATTACATGCAGGAAACTAGTGTAATTAGACTTATTTACTAGACCATTAATTGAGTAGGTAATTGTGAAGCTAAAAAGGGACATCAATTTATCTTTCATTTGAATTACCATCTTGAGTAGTAAGTTTGATTGATTGTATTCTTAAGAAACGTGAGAAAAACCAGCGTTATTAACTTACACTTTCATGATAATTAGTATATAAGTGAGGGACACCAGCTTATCTTAGTAATTAGTTGATCTTAATAAAAGCAATCTAGATTCCAGAGAATTGAATCTAAGTGAATTTACTTGTCTCATTGAATTCGTATTTGTTTAATTTGCGTTTCTTAGTTTATTTAGTTTTAAAATCAAACTCCCTTAATTTTTATTTAGAAAAATTACTAGTTTTAAATTCTTAAATTCAACTGCTCCATGTGGACAAACTTGAACTTACTTGTGCTAGCTACATACGATTGAGATAATTGCTCATTTGTGTGGAGTTAATTATTAGGTTTACTTAAAATTAAATAGGTGTAGAAAACTGATATCGGCTAAAAAGTCACGTTTTCACCCCGATATTAAGGCCTAAAAATATTAAAGTTCAAAACTTTATTGTCAAAATAATCGTTTTGTCGGTTAATTTTGTAGATTAAATAATTACAAAGGCGATACAAAAATAATCAAGTGAAACGGATCTAAAACAAAGATTCTAGAGCAAAATCGGTAAAAGACAAGTTACGACCCCGGAGAGCAAGACGATCCAAGAAGAACAGCAAACTGTGACGATCGCTCCAAATCCATATGGACGAACACGTCATTCATTGATTTCATTGCGAGGTATTTGACCTCTATATGATACGTTTTGTAAACATTGCATTCTTTTGAAAAGGCACACCATAAATGAATATTTAAATCAAAGGTTTTCGACATCTGACGATTTCTACATATAGAAAATCACCATAAATAATAGTTTACAACATTACTTCCGTTGACAATGCAGTCAAAATAAGATACATGGTGATGATTTGGTGAATGCAACGTTTCCTTGAAAAATATGTCATGTAAGACTCCATGCACATAGCTTGTCTAACATCTAAGCAAACAGCGGAAGACTTCTAGGAAACCTGAGAATAAACATGTTAACAAGTGTCAACACAAAGGTTGGTGAGTTCATAGTTTTAGTGTTTCGCGTAATCTGTATATAAAAGTGGATCACAAGATTTCAGTTGTTTAATCCAGAAATGTTTATCAATAGATTCTACGTAACAGAGCACCCTGGTAACTAAGCTTTAATGTTATAATGATAAATACCCCATTCGTTTTAATACACGCAAACCAACGTGTCCTAAACTCAAATAACACACGTCCGTTAAAAGGCTAGCGCTCTAGCTCGGACGGGGATGTCAAGCCCTATGGATCCATATACTGTTATTCGCGCCCACCACTCCATATCCTATGTACTGACAGCTACTAGTTACCATAGCTAAGGGATTTTCGGTTCAAACTCAGTGTAGAATTAAGTATGTACTTGTATCCATTGCGTTTAAAATAAATTGCATGTATTCTCAGCCCAAAAATATATATTGCAAAAGCAATTAAAAAGGAAGCAATGAAATTCACCTTAGCAGCACATAAAGTTGTTCATCGTAATGTGACCGAAACTCGAAATATCAAATAATCGTAGATCTCAACCTAGAGAACATATGTTGGTCAATAAATGTCTATCAAGCTAGGTTAGGTCATAGTGTATCACAATCCTAATGCTCGAGATCGACATACAAAAGTTATCCAAAGTCGTTTCAAAAAGTCAATTTTGACAGTTGTTTAACAAAATGAGACGTACCTTATATAAGGATTCATTTACTCGGTTGGTAATATTCAAAAATCCAATTTATCAATCTTACAGACAAGTTGTTTAAATATTAATTGCATATTCAAAAGCAATTCCAATTAATGTCAATTATAATTCAGTTGATCATATCTTTTAATCCGTTCATCGAAACTATTCGATATCTAAATGAAAAGTCATTGATTTTTCGCCAGCTTTCCAAAAACATGCATATCATATACCTTTTACCAGTAATATATGTATTTAATTCGTGATTCATCATAAACTGTTTAACGACGAAATTTAGCATACAAGCATGTATAAATATATATACTCGAGCACTAGACATGGATACACAATTAATATATAAAAGATAAAATATGAGTGCTTACGTATCAATATTGAGATTCAATATTGTAGGAAAGTACGTAGACGCAACGGAGATGATAAACACTATGTTTGATTCACAAATATACCCCCGAACATTACCCATAACCTCCTTGGCAATAACCCATAATTTTCTTAGCTCTATCTCGCTTGAAAACCATTTTGAAAGTGACATGCTCAAGACCTCGTCGTAGTATTTTATGTATAATATTAATACTACTACTAATAATAAGATTAATAATAATATTAATCTTAATAATAATAATAATAATAATAATAATAATAATAATAATATAATAATATAATAATAATAATAATAATAATAATAATAATAATAATAATAATAATAATAATAATAATAATAATAATAATAATAATAATAATAATAATAATAATAATAATATAAATATAATAAATAAATAAATACGGAGTAATATATGATGGGTGAAAACTAAGCCAAAAATCGAGCAATTTATAGAACCTTTTCTGAAAAAGTACCCCATGCGATCGCATGGAATTTGTGCTTCAAGGCCATGCGATCGCATGGTCCTCTGATCCAGCTCACCAACTTTTGTTTTCTTGTTTGTCGACATATTTATTTATTAATATATAATATATATAATTTATATTAATTAATTATATATTATATTATATTCTCGTACATAGTTGACTTGAAATTTTCGTTCTGAGGTCTCGTACGTTGTCACTCGACTTATGTCACGGTTCCAGTTTCTCGAACGCATTTTCATATGCTTAGAAAACTATCACTTTACATTTCGTGACTCGTACCTTTGTCAAAATATAGTCTTAAATTATCAACAAACTATACCACTAAAAGTATATCTTAATCTTTCGAGTGTTTTGGTCATTTACTTCTATAAATCATTGTCTCATTATTTATTAATATAATAGTATTTATCAAACGTTTCATAACCAAGTTAATATCTATTTTCAATATTTATAAACACGTCTTAAAATACATATCGCAATTTATTCATATATCTAATTCTAACAGTTAATATTCCTTATTATTGTATGTGTCCAAATTACGTTATTTAAACAAACACTTTACCATTTATTCCGAATACCGTTAAACATGAATGATTTCCCAAATCAACGTGGACCTCACAACAGAAACTCGTAATAATATTATAATTCTTAAGGGACTTAATAAATATCTTTTAATTCAATCGTTTGGCATAATCTTTTAATTCCGTAGTTAAATATATCAATCAGATAATCAAACCAATAAGTTTAATGCACAGTATCATTTTCTTAACACTTTGTTATGTTTTCAAGTTATAGTATGTATATATATATATATATATATATATATATATATATATATATATATATATATATATATATATATATATATATATGTATCTATTAACATATAATTGTTCGCGAATTGTTGAGAACAATCGAAGGGTATTTGAATAGTTTAATATTTTGAGATTCAACTTCATAGACTTTGCTTATCGTGTCGGAAACGTTAAAGATTAAGTTTAAATTTGGTCAGAAATTTCCGGGTCATCACAGTACCTCCCCGTTAAAGAAATTTCGTCCCGAAATTTGAGTGAGGTCGTCATGGCTAACAATAAAAATGTTTTCATGACGTACATAAGTTGATAAATAGAGTTTTATTACCGTTGAATAATATGGGTAAAACAATCCAATTACTCGAAGCGTATGAGAGAAGTTATCGTAATAGAGTGAAATGGAGACTAGAGATTCGTCTTATCTCTTGACGTAGTAATGATTGATTTTCGGAATTTAAGGAATAGAAAATCTTCATAATTTAAATAAGATTTGATTCTTCGGAATTTAAGGAAATTAGGATTTCCTTGATTAAATGCGTAATCTGCCTCGATTGCTATGTCTGATATTTCGCTATAAATTGACCTCTTCCGTTTCATTTATTTTCACCACTCCTATAATCTTCTTCCTTATTTCATACTTCCAAAAGATTGTGAAAATGCTTCATCCAGTTCTGATTCTTGATATACTCCTAACTTTCATATCTGTTATTCTTCTTTTTCATCTACCACCAGAGGAAGTTATTTTCTTCTATCACTACCTTGGGGTTATAGTGTTTTTCATTCTCCCGTGTCTTTATATTGCTATACGCATTGATATACACGGTTTTTAAATTTCGGGTTTGTTATCGGGCTTATATTCTCCTTTATATTTCAGAGCTCCATGTTTTTGATTTCTCTTCCCGACTTTAAGTCAAGCGAATAATGGTCCAGAATTCGTAGCTATACATTTCGGAATGAACATAGTTAATGTTCTAAGAAAGAAATTGTAATGACACGATCTTGATTTGTCAAATTACCAGAATATCTGGAAAAGACCGAATCATCAAGAAAAGTATTTTCTTGATATATTTAGAGATTAAATAGAATGAAAGAGTTATGTAACATGGTTCATGATGAGGGTGTGATCTGTGAACCTTTATCACGTTCCATTAGAAACTCAGCATGACTTACTATAATATAATCACGTTGATCAAGTGTCATTATATTATACTAACTCATGCTTCAGTTCCCAACATTACTTCAAAACATCCATTTTTTCGAATTTTTCAGATTTTAGAAACTAAAATAGTTTCTTTTATGATGTAACACAGATAGTGCGAAGAGATGAATGATTTCTGATAAGAATATGTATGAAGATATCTCCAGAAATATCGAGGATATTTATAATGAAAGATACGATGATATCTTAGAATTTCTAATATCAGAGGATGATGCGGAAAATCTATCTGTGAAGGTTTAGAATAAGAAGTAAGGTTCTTACTAATGGTTTCAGCAGTCACTGAATCATTTGGATTCTTTGAAGGCAGGTTCAGTCTTTGTGATTTATCCACAGCCTCTTTCATACTTTACTCAATCCGTTTTTCAGTTCCAAACCTTCTCCTTTTCTCAACTTTACCACCATACTATTCTTTATCATCAAACTTTTGACTGTTAAGGTCGTTTACAGTTTTTGCTGCTTCATCAGCATTTTTCCAATTTCAGAGAACTAGTTCATAGTTTGGGATGTTTTTCAGAAACTTCACATTCGAAGTATGTAAGTCTAGAAGTTGGATGTTATCTATATATAACTGTTGTCGTAGAAAATGCTGCGAGATTCAAAATACTGATTGCTAATTCCCGGTGGTTTGGTATGGCAATTATTGTTACAAGATGTGGATGAGTACATGATAGGGTTTCAATGAGTATAAGGATTTTTCGAAAGGTCAAGGATTAATAAAGTTGTTAGTAAATTTACTGCTAATGTGGTGGAACATGAAAGGTTCCCCAGTAACAAGAACGTATATGTCAAGGTTATAATAAGGTTAATCTGAAAAGTCGAAGTTAACTGGTTGAAAATGTGGTAAAACTGGATACTTTGAAAAGGGATTGCAATATTATTTTCAGTAATAACAATGCTAAAGGATCTTTCACATTTTTGAAGTTAAAGTATAGCTTTGAAAGATGTAGAGATCTAAGAATGATGTCACCGGTTCAGAGTTATGGCTTGGATTCTGATACGTCAATATCAGAATATGTAATTGAATTTGTATGAAAACGATTGTATATCGCTGTGAGCATAGTTAATAATTTTTGAATCAAAGTTGAAGAATGTATAATATAACATATTAATTGTGAACTTATATATTTCCCGAGTATTACCTACCCGTTAAAGATTTCACAATTAATACTTTGTACAAAAGAATTTTTATTACCGTTTTTATGAAAATATATGTATGTATATTTTCTTCAGATGTAATACAGATTTAATGAGTTAATATCATATTAAGCTCATTTGATTTTCGGCTTGACTTAGAAATGATTAATCTCTAAAATATTAAAGATTACATAATCTTTGCGGAGTATTTCGCTAATGAAATCAATACTTCATTATTTATTCTTATTGATATTCCTTGGTGAAGGGTGTTGATATTCGTGGAATTCTTGCAAACTTCGCAAGGTGCAAATGATGTTTTCTAGAAAGTTTCGAGTGCATCGAAGATGAAAGTGTAAAATCAACCATATTATTGAATAATACACTTGGTTTATTATGAAACGAAATTCTTTGGATTGAAACAGAGATTGTAGTTAACAATGGTTAAGTTGTTAAGGAAGGATGTACATCATTGCATATTAGTAATATGAACTAACCGAGTAGTACCTACCAGTTAAGATTCACATGTAATAGCTTAGTACGAAAAGATTTATTTTGATTTCAAAATTCAAATATATTAAATATACATAAAATTTCTTCAGGGGAAATGAGTTAATACTTCATTGGTTATTGTTGCTGGTATTTCTTGGTAACTACGGTGCGTATGACGTTGATGCTCGTGGAACAGATTGTGAAGTTGAGGTTTGCGATGCGGATGTTGTTGGTGGTGGTAATGGTACTATTGGTGTTATTGTCGGTGGTACTGTTGATGCCGGTGATGCTGCTGGTGCTTGTAACCTTTGCACCATATTCTACAAAGCCACTACCCGAGCGCGAAGCTCGTTGACTTCTTCTACTACACCGGGATGATTGGTGGTTCGGACGAGCGGATGAATAAGATCCAGAATTTGAGAGAGTATATGATCATGACAAGATATTCTGGAGATGAGAGAGAAAATGGTATTACGAACAGGTTCACCGGTAAGTGCTTCAGGTTCTTCGCCAAGAGGGCAATGTGGTGGATGGAAGGGATCGCCTTCTTCTTGTCTCCAATAGTTAAGTAGGCTACGAACCCATCCCCAATTCATCCAGAATAGATGATGGCTAATTGATTGATCCATTCCGGTTACACTGTCTTCGGAATTCAGGTGAATATCCATATCGGAATAGCTGTCAGAGTTTAAGGAATTTGAACTAGATACAGGATCCATCTTGTATAATTAGGGAGATGATTTTTTTTATTATATGAATTAGATTATAGAATTTAGTTTAGTATTCTTCAATACATAATTTACATATGTATATATAATACCAAATTCCATAAATCATGGAGAAATTTTCGAAAGATGTCAGGAAAAGTTTACAGTAACAGATACGATAAGATATGAATTTTGTCTATACACTATTCATGCAATCAATGAAGTAAAACGTGTCTAGATTAGAAATGATAAGCAGGTAATTTCCGACAAAAATGATAAGCAAAACTTTTGACATGCAGACACGGTCGAAGTCCAGACTTACTAATGTATCCTAACAACTATCAGTTAGACACACTCATGCAAGACCTGGTTCGCTAGGACCAACGCTCTGATACCAACTGTGACGATCGCTCCAAATCTATATGGACGAACACGTCATTCATTGATTTCATTGCGAGGTATTTGACCTCTATATGATACGTTTTCTAAACATTGCATTCTTTTGAAAAGGCACACCATAAATGAATATTTAAATCAAAGGTTTTCGACATCTGACGATTTCTACATATAGAAAATCACCATAAATAATAGTTTACAACATTACTTTCGTTGACAATGCAGTCAAAATAAGATACATGGTGATGATTTGGTGAATGCAACGTTTCCTTGAAAAATATGTCATGTAAGACTCCATGCACATAGCTTGTCTAACATCTAAGCAAACAGAGGAAGACTTCTAGGAAACCTGAGAATAAACATGCTAACAAGTGTCAACACAAAGGTTGGTGAGTTTATAGTTTTAGTGTTTCGCGTAATCTGTATATAAAAGTGGATTACAAGATTTCAGTTGTTTAATCCAGAAATATTTATCAATAGATTCTACGTAACAGAGCACCCTGGTAACTAAGCTTTAACCTTATAATGATAAATACCCCATTCGTTTTAATACATGCAAACCAACGTGTCCTAAACTCAAATAACACACGTCCGTTAAAAGGCTAGCGCTCTAGCTCGGACGGGGATGTCAAGCCCTATGGATCCATATACTGTTATTCGCGCCCACCAGTCCATATCCTATGTACTGACAGCTACTAGTTACCAAAGCTAAGGGATTTTCGGTTCAAACTCAGTGTAGAATTAAGTATGTACTTGTATCCATTGCGTTTAAAATAAATTGCATGTATTCTCAGCCCAAAAATATATATTGCAAAAGCAATTAAAAAGGGAGCAATGAAACTCACCTTAGCAGCACATAAAGTTGTTCATCGTAATGTGACCGAAACTCGAAATATCAAATAATCGTATATCTCAACCTAGAGAACATATGTTGGTCAATAAATGTCTATCAAGCTAGGTCAGGTCATAGTGTATCACAATCCTAATGCTCGAGATCGACATACAAAAGTTATCCAAAGTCATTTCAAAAAGTCAATTTTGACAGTTTTTTAACAAAATGAGACGTACCTTATATAAGGATTCATTTACTCGGTTGGTAATATTCAAAAATCCAATTTATCAATCTTACAGACAAGTTGTTTAAATATTAATTGCATATTCAAAAGCAATTCCAATTAACGTCAATTATAATTCAGTTGATCATATCTTTAATCCGTTCATCGAAACTATTCAATATCTAAATGAAAAGTCATTGATTTTTCGCCAGCTTTCCAAAAACATGCATATCATATACCTTTTACCAGTAATATATGTATTTAATTCGTGATTCATCATAAACTGTTTAACGACAAAATTTAGCATACAATCATGTATAAATATATATACTCGAGCACTAAACATGGATACACAATTAATATATAAAAGATAAAATATGAGTGCTTACGTATCAATATTGAGATTCAATATTGTAGGAAAGTACGTAGATGCAACGGAGATGATAAACACTATGTTTGATTCACAAATATACCCCCGAACATTACCCATAACCTCCTTGGCAATAACCCATAATTTTCTTAGCTCTATCTCGCTTGAAAACTATTTTAAAAGTGACATGCTCAAGACCTCGTCGTAGTATTTTATGTATAATATTAATACTACTACTAATAATAAGATTAATAATAATATTAATCTTAATAATAATAATAATAATAATAATAATAATAATAATAATAATAATAATAATAATAATATAAATATAATAAATAAATACGGAGTAATATATGATGTGTGAAAACTAAGCCAAAAATCGAGCAATTTATAGAACCTTTTCTGAAAAAGTACCCCATGCGATCGCATGGGATTTGTGCTTTAAGGCCATGCGATCGCATAGCCCTCTGATCCAGCTCACCAACTTTTGTTTTCTTGTTTGTCGACATATTTATTTATTAATATATAATATATATAATTTATATTAATTAATTATATATTATATTATATTCTCGTACATAGTTGACTTGAAATTTTCGTTCTGAGGTCTCGTACGTTGTCACTCGACTTATGCCCCGGTTTCGGTTTCTCGAACGCATTTTTGTATGCTTAGAAAACTATCACTTTACGTTTCGTGACTCGTACCTTTGTCAAAATATAGTCTTAAATTATCAACAAACTATACCACTAAAAGTATATCTTAATCTTTCGAGTGTTTTGGTCATTTACTTCTATAAATCATTGTCTCATTATTTATTAATATAATAGTATTTATCAAACGTTTCATAACCAAGTTAATATCTATTTTCAATATTTATAAACACGTCTTAAAATACATATCGCAATTTATTCATATATCTAATTCTAACAGTTAATATTCCTTATTATTGTATGTGTCCAAATTACGTTATTTAAACAAACACTTTACCATTTATTCCGAATACCGTTAAACATGAATGATTTCCCAAATCAACGTGGACCTCACAACAGAAACTCGTAATAATATTATAATTCTTAAGGGACTTAATAAATATCTTTTAATTCAATCGTTTGGCATAATCTTTTAATTCCGTAGTTAAATATATCAATCAGATAATCAAACCAATAAGTTTAATGCACAGTATCATTTTCTTAACACTTTGTTATGTTTTCAAGTTATAGTGTATATATATATATATATATATATATACACATATAATTGTTCGCGAATTATTGAGAACAATCGAAGGGTATTTGAATAGTTTAAAATTTTGAGATTCAACTTCATAGACTTTGCTTATCGTGTCGGAAACGTTAAAGATTAAGTTTAAATTTGGTCAGAAATTTCCGGGTCATCACACAAACCAACACCAGAAACGGCCTGCCACACGCCCACACCGGCCTGCCAGGCCAGCTTGCCTTCATGGCGTCGGCTTGCCAGATCATCCAACACCGGACACAAGAAACGGGCTAGGCAAACGGCTTGCCAGACACCGGGCATGGGCACCGGCCTGTGGCACCGGCTTGCCACGCCGGCCTGCCACCCGTTTCCAGCCATTTCCATTTATATAAATTGGGCTATTTTTCATCCCATTTTCCACACACTTCAATTCACTTCTTTCTCTCTCTTTCTACAATAATTAGCCATACTTTCAAGGTCTTCGACTCCGAGTGGGAAATTTAGTACCGGAGAAAAACACCGAAGATTGTATTAGGAGCGGTTTGGAATTTGAAGTTGTCACTTTTGTATTTTTGGAACTCGTTTAAACTATTGGTACTTCTATCCTTTGTATTTATATAATGTCTTCCTTTATTATGATCTATGATATTGTTACTATGATTAGCGAGTAGTTATCTTTAGTGTATGCTATGATGTAGTTAGTTATAATGCCGAAATAATATTATGGTTTGTGTATGTTGTTGAGATTCTTTCCGATTATGCTTTAAACTCAATCGCTTTTACAACTAATAGAACGTAGTTATTGGCTACATTATTGGGAAGTCGCGAACCCCGATTCAGAGTACAATATATGTGTCACTCCTTGGTAAAAGAATTCTATTGGATACAATGCAAGGTTAAATGAGGCACACCGGTTGTAGTAAGTCCACCAAGCCTTGGATTCCGACTGGGGACTCTTTCGTAGTGAAACATCTAACAACCCGTCCTAATCCATCTGGACGAATACATTACAATTGGTTACATCGCGAGGTACTTGACCTCTATATGATACATTTTATAAACATTGCATTCGTTTTTAAAAGACAAACTTTCATTACATCGAAAGTTGACGGCATGCATTGTGATGACCCGGGAATTTCCGACCAAATTTAAACCTGAATCTTATTTGATTTCGATACGATAAGCAAAGTCTGTAATGTTGAGTCTCAAAATTTTTTTGAACTTAATTCATGTAATAATTTAAACCTTTGACAACTCCCGACGATTCACGAACAACTGTGTAAATAATTATGTATATATATCTATATATCTATTATATTTGATTGAATACAAAATCCTTTTATCAAATAGAATTGAAAATGTAAAATAATAAATAGGACAATTAAGTTACTAATAAAATGGATTTATACATAAATATATCTATGATATATATATATATATATATATATATATATATATATATATATATATATATATATATATAAGATTGTTATTAAGAATTATTACATTGTAATGTTTATTAAATATAATTACAAGTAAAAATATAGTTGTTATAATAACATTGTTATTATTTTCAACATTTATATCAAGACTAGTGTTATTTAAATATACAATCTACAGATACGAATTTGATATATATAAATTGATATAGAATAATACAATATACAAACACATATTATATACTAATATATATATTAAAAAGTATAGATTAAATATTCACTATATGTTAGATGAATATTAAATATTACATAATTTATAATATGTAATATTTATATACTAAAGTTAATTGCAATTTAAGATATAGTTGTTATATTAATACTATTACTTTCATTATTATTATTGATATTAATATTAATAATCATAATTAATGATAATATTATCAGATATAATATATATACATGAAATTTGATACATTTAGTTTGTTATATTATTACTATTACCAAGGTTATTATTATTGTTATTAATATTATTAATACTATTATATTAATATTATTTTTATTATTATTACTATTATTATCTACCATTAATTATAATATTAAAAGTATTAATATTATTAATACAGTTATTAATTAATAGGATTAATTATAATATATCAGATACAAATATATAAATGTAATAAACACAGTTTTATAAAATATAAAATACAAATATATACATGCAGGTGTATAATATAAATACAGATATATTTCGTGAGGTATATTTTTTTTATATATAACCAGAGTTGTTAACTATATCTATCTATCTACTCTGATTAAACCCGTGACAAAACCAAACACATCAACCCTACTGATAATGCTAAAAACGAACATATATTTCATAGCATTATTCCTCAAGAAAGACAAGCTTTTAGTTACAATTGTTCTATTTACAAGTGATATTCGTTTAAATATTAAAAGGTGAAGACAAAAGACAGATTCGACGAATTGAAGACGCAAACGACCAAAAAGCTCAAAAGTACAAAATACAATCAAAGAGGTTCCAATTATTGATAAGAAACGTCTCGAAATTACAAGAGTACAAGATTCAAAACGCAAAGTACAAGATATTAAATTGTACGCAAGGACGTTCAAAAATCGGGAACCGGGACCAGAGTCAACTCTCAACGCTCGACGCAACGGACTAAAAATTACAAGTTAACTATGTATATAAATAAATCGTCGGCAAACAAAGAGCCAAATGTGGGTGAGCTGTAAAAACGATCTCCGTGACTCGCGGAGTTTGAAGAAGAAAAGGACCGCAAGTCGCGGAGCCCCAAAAACTGAAACTCCCTATAAAACCCAACGAATTCTGATCATTTTAAACATATATATCCATCCATCTATCTAAACGTATATATTTATATTTTAATTTTAATTTTAATTTTAATTTTAATTTTAATCCTAATAATAAGGGTATGTTAGCGAATGTTGTAAGGGTGTAAGTCGAAATTCTGTCCGTGTAACGCTATGCTATTTTTAATCATTGTAAGTTATGTTCAACCTTTGTAATTTAATGTCTCGTAGCTAAGTTATTATTATGCTTATTTAATCCGAAGTAATCATGATGTTGGGCTAATTACTAAAATTGGGTAATTGGGCTTTGTACCATAATTGGGGTTTGGATAAAAGAACGACACTTGTGAAAATTAGACTATGGGCTATTAATGGGTTTTATATTAACTAAATAATACCTTGTTAATTTAATATACAAACTTATAATTCGACGTATTTATATATAACCACATACGCTTGACTGGGTACGGTGGGCGGGATATCTATAAATACCAATAATTATTCATTTTACTGGACACGGAACTGGATTTATAGTTAATAGACTTGTTGAAATAGGGGTGAATTACATTCAAGGGTAATTGGTGTAATTGTTAACAAAGTATTAAAACCTTGGTTTACACGCAGTCGATAACCTGGTGTATTCATTAAACAAAGTATTAAAACCTTGTTACAATTCGAATCCCCAATTAGTTGGAATATTTGACTTCGGGAATAAGAATAATTTGATGATGGCTTTCGCTCTTTATATTTATGACTGATGGACTATTATGGACAAATCCGTATAGACATATTAAATAATCCAGGACAAAGAACAATTAACCCATGGGCATAAAACTAAAATCAACACGTCAAACATCATGATTACGGAAGTTTAAATAAGCATAATTCTTTTATTTCATATTTAATTTCCTTTATTTTATATTTAATTGCACTTCTAATTATCGCATTTTTATTTATTATTGTATTTAATTGCACTTTTAATTATCGTACTTTTTAATTATCGCAAGTTTATTTTATCGCACTTTCATTTATCGCAATTTCATTATCGTTATTTACTTTACGCTTTAAATTAAGTCTTGTATTTATTTATTATTTTACATTTGGTTTTAACTGCGACTAAAGTTTTAAAATCGACAAACCGGTCATTAAACGGTAAAAACCCCTCTTTATAATAATAATATTACTTATATATATATTTGTATTTTTATAAAAGTAAACTAATATAGCGTTAAGCTTTGTTTAAAGATTTTCCCTGTGGAACGAACCGTCTTACTAAAAACTACACTACTGTACGATTATGTACACTACCTATAAGTGTTGTAGCAAGGTTTAAGTATATCCATTCAATAAATAAATAAATATCTTGTGTAAAATTGTATCGTATTTAATAGTATTTCCTTGTAAAATTTAATAGTATATTTTATACCCCTTAGCTTTAACTATCAAGTTATTTTTGGCGCCGCTGCCGGGGAACTCTTAAACGCCGAAAGCGCAACGCTAAATATTTAAAAAAAAAAGATTTTTATTTTTAGTTTACTTTTATTAAAATTCACTTTTGTAAAAATACGTTTTTTTTATTATTCGAAAATATAAAAAGAAAACAAAAATTTATATATTTTTTTAAGATTTTGTCAAATATTTAAGTCTTATAAAGTTTCTTTATTTTTATTTTATAAAAATATAAGTTTTATTTAAATATTTTTATTTAAAAAAAATTAATATATATATAAATCTATTTTTAAGATATTTTTAAAATTATAAAGTAGTTCTATTTTTATTTTAGTTTTTAAATATAAGTTTTTATTATATAAATATTTTTATTTAAACAGAAAACAGAAAAAAAAATATAAAAAAAAACGCGTCGAATTTTAAACTGTACCTGAGTTAAAAATTGGAACCCCGCGACTCGCGGAGTTTGCAGCCTCGAATACCGCGACTCGCGGAGCAACTCTGACACCGACAGAAACCCTAATCAGCATTTATTACGGGTAATTATTATTATTAATTTTTAATTAAACCCTAATTAGTTTTGTTAATTTATTATTAAGTTTAGTTTATTTATTTAATTTGTAAATTTAGTTTATTTAGTTTAATTAAATTGTAAAATTAATAGTTTTAAAAAATAATTAATATAAAAATAATATTTTTATAAAAATTGTACTTTTTACAACTTTTTGTATATTTTTATATTTTGTCCCTTTTTAATAGTTTTAGCGTAACTTTTGTATTTTTCGCTCGTATTTAGTTTTAATACATAGTTTTTGCCATAGTTATTTTTACTTCTAGATTTTTAGGCTTTGCCGTAGAATTCCTTAAGTGCTTTTTCTTTAGACTAAGATTTAAGTACTTTAGAATTTTGCGACGCCTTTTTAAGTTTTAGTTTCTTTTTTAAGTTATTGCCATTTGGGATATAGTTTTTCTTGTAAGCTTTAATATTTTTAGACACCTTTTACTATGTATCAATTATCATTCCAATTAGTAATCTCAATTTGCGATTATAATTTTAAGTTAGTGATAGTAATAAGGTTGGGTTAGTCGAGTGTTTTTAAGTTCTATAAGTCACTCTTTTTCTTTCTTATTTTTATTTTTCGATCTTTTTCCGACGCGCTCTTTTTCTTTCTTGTTTCTCGCTATTCTAGTTTTTAGGACATAGATTTTTATTCTACTTCTTATCTAAATTTCTTAAAATTACGAAAATTTATTTTAAGTGGTTAAATTGATAGACATCAAAATTTTCTGGTTCGTAGTAATTGTTGGATTTGTACGTGGACCGGGTTATTGGAGCCAAACAGTCCTCAATTATATTGAGACCAAACGAATCCTGCCCCTCTGCTGCATCTTTTGGCTATTCGAAACGTGGGCAAAATCAGAAAAGTCTATTAATTGGATAACTTATATAATTTTTCTTTACTTTTTAAAAACTAATAGGATATTCAGTGAATGCATCGAGCAAGACGTTCACCACCTTTTGTACGTTCACCACCTGTAACTAGATCAAGACATTTAGCAAATATTACCGCCGTTGATTTTTCTTTAGAATCGTCATCCAGTCGACCAAGTACTCCATTTCAAATTTCCGATAATCCATTTTTTGAACCCGACCTCACAATTGAGAATCCGAAGAATATTCAGGGACGATTCATAGATCCTGAACCACTAAATTTTCCTCCGGAACCACCAATCATTCAAACAGAGATTGTTGAGGAACGAACCATTAAATCAGAATCCTCTAGTGATTCGGATTCAACAAATTCAATTATGGAGAATCTGGAACCTTTAAGTATGGAAGACCGAATGAGAGCTAAACGCACTGGCCAAGGTCATGCAAATACTCATCCAGACATTAATGCGCCAGATTATGAAATCAAAGGACAAATTCTACACATGGTGACTAATCAATGCCAATTTAGTGGTGCGCCGAAGGAAGATCCAAATGAACATCTACGTACCTTTAATAGGATCTGCACACTATTTAAAATCCGAGAAGTAGAGGATGAACAGATATATCTCATGTTATTTCCCTGGACTTTAAAGGGAGAAGCCAAAGATTGGTTGGAATCGTTACCTGAAGGGGCGATTGATACATGGGACGTTTTAGTTGAAAAATTTCTTAAACAATTCTTTCCTGCATCTAAAGCCGTAAGACTTCAAGGAGAAATTGTTACATTCACACAGAAGCCAAATGAAACTCTATATGAGGCTTGGACAAGATTTGGAAAGTTATTTAGAGGATGTCCGCAACATGGTTTAGATACCTGTCAAATAGTACAAATATTCTACCAAGGATGCGACATCACTACAAGAAAAGACATAGATATAGCAGCTGGTGGTTCCATTATGAAGAAAACCGAAACTGATGCTTACAAAATTATTGATAACACTGCTTCCCACTCACATGAGTGGCACCAAGAAAAAGATATCGTTAGATCATCTAAAGCAGCTAGAGCCGATTCTAGCCATGACTTAGATTCCATTTCCGCAAAGATAGATGCTGTGGAGAGACGAATGGAAAAGATGACTAAGGATATTCACTCAATACGAATTAGTTGTGAGCAGTGTGGAGGACCACATTTGACAAAAGATTGTCTCAGTATTGAATTAACAATGGAACAAAGAAAGAATGTTTCATATCTAAACCAAAGGCCTGGAAATAATTATCAGAATAATTATCAACCGCCAAGACCGATTTACAATCAAAACCAGAACTATAACAGAAATGTTCCATACAACAACCAACAAGGTCCTAGCAATCAACAAGTATCTAACAATACTTACAACCAGCAAAGACCTAATTTTCAAAACAAACCACCACAACAAACCGATGATAAAAAGCCGAATTTAGAAGATATGATGACGAAGCTAGTTGAAACTCAAACGCAGTTTTTCACATCTCAAAAACAAACCAATGAACAAAATGCTCAAGCATTTAGAAATCAACAAGCTTCTATTCAAAATCTGGAACAAGAAGTAAGTAACCTAGCAAGGTTAATAGGTGAAAGAAAACCGGGAAGTCTACCTAGTGATACAAATGCTAACCCCCGGAATGAAACAGCTAAAGCCATTACCACAAGAAGTGGTACAACACTTAAACCACCTGAAATACCTGTAACTTCTGATGAAGCTATTCCTACTCCACAAGAACCACAACCTGATCAAGATAAGGAAAAAGAACCGGTAGTTGAGAAGGTTAATGAAGATAACACAGTTAAGGCTAAACCTTAGGTTAAACCATACCAACCACCACTTCCTTACCCGAGTAAAATGAAGAAAGAGAAACTTGAAGCCGAGCAATCCAAATTCTTGGATATGTTTAAACAGATAAATGTAAATCTTCCTTTCATTGATGTAATTTCAGGAATGTCTAGATATGCTAAATTCTTGAAAGATCTAATCTCGAATAGAAAGAAAATGGAAGAACTCTCGGCTGTTACTATGAACGCTAATTGTTCAGCAGTGCTGTTGAATAAGATACCAGAAAAATTATCTGATCCAGGAAGTTTCACAATTCCATGTTTTCTGGGTAGTCTTAGTTCAATAGAAGCATTGGCAGACTTAGGTGCTAGTATAAATTTAATGCCGTATTCACTATACGCTAAACTAGACCTTGGAGAATTGAAACCAACTAGAATAAGTATACAACTAGCCGATCGATCAATAAAATATCCTAGAGGGATAATGGAGAACATGCTAGTTAAAGTTGGTACTTTAGTATTTCCAGTAGATTTTGTTGTTCTGGACAAGGAAGAAGTTTCTCAAGTTCCTCTCATATTAGGAAGACCATTCTTAAACACGGCTAAAGCAATGATAGACGTGTTCGGTAAGAAATTGACCCTAAGTATAGAGGATGAGAGTGTTACCTTTTCAGTTGATAGAGCAATGCAACAACCACAATCTGCAGATGATACATGTTATTATATTCAAACTATAGATTCACATGCAGAATTATTAGAAGAATTTCCAGAATTACAAGGAACAGGAGAATGCTCTTTAGGAGAAGGTAATGAACCAATTAATGAAGCTGAAATGTTAGCTACACTAATAGCTAATGGATATGAACCAACAACAGAAGAAATTCAAATGCTAAAAGAAGAAGACAGATATCGATACAAATCATCGATAGAAGAACCTCCAAAATTAGAGTTAAAGCCACTTCCAAACCATTTGGAATACGCTTATTTACATGGTGAATCTGAATTACCTGTAATAATATCGTCTTCTCTTACTGAAAATGAGAAATCACAACTCATTTCTGTGTTGAAAGCTCATAAACCAGCCATTGCATGGAAGATTCATGATATTAAAGGAATAAGTCCTTCGTATTGCACACATAAAATCCTTATGGAAGAAGGTCATAAAACGTATGTGCAACGCCAACGAAGACTAAATCCTAATATGCAAGATGTAGTTAAGAAAGAGATTATTAAACTGCTAGATGCAGGTTTTGTGATGCCCCGTACAAAACCATCGTGTACGAATCATCAACAACAGGATCATTACAAGGTTAAGTACTATATGCTGTAATTAAAGAAATTGCATTCGCGATAAAAAGGTGATGTCATAACCGACATCAAATGTTTTACATTTCAAAAGCATGCTTCACTAAGTAGAAGCAAATAAATAAGTGTACGTGACCCCAAAGGTCGTTACATAACATAGTTTCAAAAGTACGAATGTTTGAATGCAAGATAAGTAGTCATGCGATAACAACTCTAAGCAGCGGGTTCTACAGCACGACTAGTACACAGCGGAAGCAACCTCAAGCACCTGAGAAATACATGCTTAAAAACGTCAACACAAAGGTTGGTGAGCTATAGTTTAAGTATAACAGTATGTAAGGTAGGCCACGAGATTTCAGTGCTACAAAGAGCGTTTCAAAATAGTATGATAAAGTATATGTTAACCGTGGGCACTTGGTAACTAACTTAACGTTTAAAATACCCCCTGAAAGTACACTTGGCGAGTGCGTATGTTTACGAAGTATTAAACACTCGTTGACTATTAGCGCGACTAGCCCGAGTGGGGATGTCAAACCCTATGGATCCATATCTAAGATTCGCGTTCACCGGTTCATAAACCAATAATTAAACGTTACCGAGCTAAAGGGAATGTTTCTGCCGTTATATAACCCACACATATATAAAGTTTAAGTACTCGTGCCTAGTATGTAAAACATAAAATCCGCATGTATTCTCAGTTCCCAAAATAAGTTTAAAGTAAAAAGGGAATGCTATAACTCACAATGATATGTAGCGGTAAAGTAGTAGTCGGGAAAGGTGTGCAAGTAAATGGTCCGAAGTCCTCAACCTAAGTCAAATAGTACTAAATCAGTAAATCGTCTTAATGGGTTTAAAAGTATTTATTTAAGGTCTTAAGGGTCATCATCATTCATCATCAAACACAAGGCGTAAAGTAAGTTTCGTTTATGAAAGTAGTTTTCAACAAAGTCTGACTTCAGTCAGTCACCACGGCCTCTACCCTTACTGAATTAAGGTGAGACCAGTGGCCATGGCTCCGTCTATGAGTCCCTTAAGTGTGGTAAAATTTACAGAAGCAAACTCGTCTTGGTTTGACCGTGGCGACGGTCTAAGTGCGAGTAGGTCAGAAATTTCTGCACAACGTTAAAGGACATAGTGACGATCGGAGGGCCATAAATCCTAAACTGTAATTCGGATTAAGACTAGTCCTATATGAAAAGTTATCTACACGAACTGAGATATCTGAAAATCAAGGTTACAGTAGCCCAGGTGTACTGGTCTGTTACAGAAACAAGAAAAACAGAAACTGTACACAGAAAACAGAAAAGTAAATGGACATAGTGACGCTCGGAGGGCCGTAGACTCTAAACCGTAACTCGGATTAAGACGAGTCTTATATGAAAAGTTATCTACTCGAAAAGTTCTATCAAAAAATCAAGGTTAGAACAGCCCAGGTCTACTGGTCTGTTCCAGAAGCATCAGGTCAGTAGGTTTTGGACAGAACAGTGAGTTTTTAAGGGTTCCGGTGGTCTTGGTGCTTGATGTTCATCATGGCTCTCATCCTTGATGCATATAGCTTCAAGTGTACAACTCATTGATGTATCTACATCATCTTAATCAAGGCTTGACCATCATAACCCATGTGCAAGTCTAAGACATGAAGCACAACTCACTTAAGAGTTGTATGAAGTTTGATGAACCAAAGTTGCATCAAAGTCTTAGATCTAACACATACATGGACTTTAAAGCTAATAACAAGTTACAAACTTGAAAGTAAACTAACTAATCAAGATCATAAGTAGTAGAACATAGTTCTTAGTTTGATCTTGAAGATCCAAGACTCAAAAGTCTAGATCCAAAGTTACATTTAAAGAAAACTTGTTTGTGTGTTCTTGAACTTTCAAAGTTAACTTAATTTGTTCAAGAGATATGAGATCAAGACTAACTTGTAGTACTTGACCATATAAACTAACTACATGAAATTAAAGTGTATAAAATAAAGAAACAAGTTAATTAAATAAGTAATTAGTTCAAGGGTTGCTCATACTTTAAAGATTCAACCAAAGTTGATCTTTAAGTAAAGTAAACTTTAAGTTTACTTCCATGACTTACAAGCATGATTTCAACAACAATGAACTTATAATCTTTGAAACATTATATGTAGAACCTAAACTAGAGAGTTTAGTTCTTGATTGTTCTTGTTAAAACAAGATAAAGGATGAATCAAACTAGAAAGTTAGATTCTTGAAACATGTAAGTAAATAACAACAAGTAATTAACTAATCAAAGACTAGTAACAATAAACAAAAGATGATGATGATTATGTTCATGTAGAAATCAGTTTTTACCAACAAAAGAAAAGAAGAAAAGAAGTTGTTTCAAACACTTACAAGTATGAGAGAAAAAGAGAAGAAAGTTTGAGGGAATTTGCAAGTAAAGTGTGTGTGTTTTTGAGAGAGCATACAAGTGAGAGTAATGAAGGAAAAATGAAATCAAAACACCACTAAATGTCACCATGGTTTCGGCATTCAGCAGAAAAAGGGAGGGGGAGAGGTTTGTTCTTTGGTTACTAGCTTGTAAAGATGACAAAAGTTGGATATTAAGGTGTTAGTGCATGGGGATGATGTGAAATGTCCCGTTCTTATTGATTAAAAATGTTCCATATTAATTGATTTCGTTGCGAGGTTTTGACCTCTATATGAGACGTTTTTCAAAGACTGCATTCATTTTTAAAACAAACCATAGCCTTTATTTCATAGATAAAGGTTTTAAAAAGCTTTACGTAGATTATCAAATAATGATAATCTAAAATATCCTGTTTACACACGACCATTACATAATGGTTTACAATACAAATATGTTACAACAAAATAAGTTTCTTGAATGCAGTTTTTACACAATATCATACAAGCATGGACTCCAAATCTCGTCCTTATTTAAGTATGCTACAGCAGAAGCTCTTAATAATCACCTGAGAATAAACATGCTTAAAACGTCAACAAAAATGTTGGTGAGTTATAGGTTTAACCTATATATATCAAATCATAATAATAGACCACAAGATTTCATATTTCAATACACATCCCATACATAGAGATAAAAATCATTCATATGGTGAACACCTGGTAACCGACATTAACAAGATGCATATATAAGAATATCTCCATCATTCCAGGACACCCTTCGGATATGATATAAATTTCGAAGTACTAAAGCATCCGGTACTTTGGATGGGGTTTGTTAGGCCCAATAGATCTATCTTTAGGATTCGCGTCAATTAGGGTGTCTGTTCCCTAATTCTTAGATTACCAGACTTAATAAAAAGGGGCATATTCGATTTCGATAATTCAACCATAGAATGTAGTTTCACGTACTTGTGTCTATTTTGTAAATCATTTATAAAACCTGCATGTATTCTCATCCCAAAAATATTAGATTTTAAAAGTGGGACTATAACTCACTTTCACAGATTTTTACTTCGTCGGGAAGTAAGACTTGGCCACTGGTTGATTCACGAACCTATAACAATATATACATATATATCAAAGTATGTTCAAAATATATTTACAACACTTTTAATATATTTTGATGTTTTAAGTTTATTAAGTCAGCTATCCTCGTTAGTAACCTACAACTAGTTGTCCACAGTTAGATGTACATAAATAAATCGATAAATATTATCTTGAATCAATCCACGACCCAGTGTATACGTATCTCAGTATTGATCACAACTCAAACTATATATATTTTAGAATCAACCTTAACCCTGTATAGCTAACTCCAACATTCACATATAGAGTGTCTATGGTTGTTCCGAAATATATATAGATGTGTAGACATGATAGGTCGAAACATTGTATACGTGTCTATGGTATCTCAAGATTATATAATATACAATACAAGTTGATTAAGTTATGGTTGGAATAGATTTGTTACCAATTTTCACGTAGCTAAAATGAGAAAAATTATCCAATCTTGTTTTACCCATAACTTCTTCATTTTAAATCCGTTTTGAGTGAATCAAATTGCTATGGTTTCATATTGAACTCTATTTTATGAATCTAAATAGAAAAGTATAGGTTTATAGTCGGAAAAATAAGTTACAAGTCGTTTTTGTAAAGGTAGTCATTTCAGTCGAAAGAACGACGTCTAGATGACCATTTTAGAAAACATACTTCCACTTTGAGTTTAACCATAATTTTTGGATATAGTTTCATGTTCATAATAAAAATCATTTTCTCAGAATAACAACTTTTAAATCAAATTTTATCATAGTTTTTAATTAACTAACCCAAAACAGCCCGCGGTGTTACAACGACGGCGTAAATCCGGTTTTACGGTGTTTTTCGTGTTTCCAGGTTTTAAATCATTAAGTTAGCATATCATATAGATATAGAACATGTGTTTAGTTGATTTTAAAAGTCAAGTTAGAAGGATTAACTTTTGTTTGCGAACAAGTTTAGAATTAACTAAACTTTGTTCTAGTGATTACAAGTTTAAACCTTCGAATAAGATAGCTTTATATGTATGAATCGAATGATGTTATGAACATCATTACTACCTTAAGTTCCTTGGATAAACCTACTGGAAAAGAGAAAAATGGATCTAGCTTCAACGGATCCTTGGATGGCTCGAAGTTCTTGAAGCAGAATCATGACACGAAAACAAGTTCAAGTAAGATCATCACTTGAAATAAGATTGTTATAGTTATAGAAATTGAACCAAAGTTTGAATATGATTATTACCTTGTATTATAATGATAACCTACTGTAAGAAACAAAGATTTCTTGAGGTTGGATGATCACCTTACAAGATTGGAAGTGAGCTAGCAAACTTGAAAGTATTCTTGATTTTATGTAACTAGAACTTGTAGAATATATGAAGAACACTTAGAACTTGAAGATAGAACTTGAGAGAGATCAATTAGATGAAGAAAATTGAAGAATGAAAGTGTTTGTAGGTGTTTTTGGTCGTTGGTGTATGGATTAGATATAAAGGATATGTAATTTTGTTTTCATGTAAATAAGTCATGAATGATTACTCATATTTTTGTAATTTTATGAGATATTTCATGCTAGTTGCCAAATGATGGTTCCCACATGTGTTAGGTGACTCACATGGGCTGCTAAGAGCTGATCATTGGAGTGTATATACCAATAGTACATACATCTAAAAGCTGTGTATTGTACGAGTATGAATACGGGTGCATACGAGTAGAATTGTTGATGAAACTGAACGAGGATGTAATTGTAAGCATTTTTGTTAAGTAGAAGTATTTTGATAAGTGTCTTGAAGTCTTTCAAAAGTGTATGAATACATATTAAAACACTACATGTATATACATTTTAACTGAGTCGTTAAGTCATCGTTAGTCGTTACATGTAAATGTTGTTTTGAAACCTTTAGGTTAATGATCTTGTTGAATGTTGTTAACCCATTGTTTATTATAACAAATGAGATGTTAAATTGTTATATTATCATGATATTATGATATATAATATATCTCATTATGATGTATATACAGTTAAATGTCGTTACAACGATAATCGTTACATATATGTCTCGTTTCGAAATCATTAAGTTAGTAGTCTTATTTTTACATATGTATTTCATTGTTAATACACTTAATAATATATTTACTTATCATTTAACATAATTAACCAAGTGTATCAATATCTTAATATGATTCATATGTACCTAGTAAGACGTTGTTATAACGATAATCGTTATATATATCGTTTTCGAGTTTCTTAAATTAATAGTCTCATTTTTATGTATATAACTCATTGTTAAAATACCTAATGAGATACATACTTATAATAAAAACATGTTAACTATATATATAACCATATATATGTCATAGTATAGTTTTTACAAGTTTTAACGTTCGTGAATCACCGGTCAACTTGGGTGGTCAATTGTCTATATGAAACACATTTCAATTAATCAAGTCTTAACAAGTTTGATTGCTTAACATGTTAGAAACATTTAATCATGTAAATATCAATCTCAATTAATATATATAAACATGGAAAAGTTCGGGTCACTACAGTACCTACCCGTTAAATAAATTTCGTCCCGAAATTTTAAGCTGTTGAAGGTGTTGACGAATCTTCTGGAAATAGATGCGGGTATTTCTTCTTCATCTGATCTTCACGCTCCCAGGTGAACTCGGGTACTCTACGAGCATTCCATCGAACCTTAACAATTGGTATCTTGTTTTGCTTAAGTCTTTTAACCTCACGATCCATTATTTCGACGGGTTCTTCGATGAATTGAAGTTTTTCGTTGATTTGGATTTCATCTAACGGAATAGTGAGATCTTCTTTAGCAAAACATTTCTTCAAATTCGAGACATGGAAAGTGTTATGTACAGCCGCGAGTTGTTGAGGTAACTCAAGTCGGTAAGCTACTGGTCCGACACGATCAATAATCTTGAATGGTCCAATATACCTTGGATTTAATTTCCCTCGTTTACCAAATCGAACAACGCCTTTCCAAGGTGCAACTTTAAGCATGACCATCTCTCCAATTTCAAATTCTATATCTTTTCTTTTAATGTCAGCATAGCTCTTTTGTCGACTTTGGGCGGTTTTCAACCGTTGTTGAATTTGGATGATCTTCTCGGTAGTTTCTTGTATAATCTCCGGACCCGTAATCTGTCTATCCCCCACTTCACTCCAACAAATCGGAGACCTGCACTTTCTACCATAAAGTGCTTCAAACGGTGCCATCTCAATGCTTGAATGGTAGCTGTTGTTGTAGGAAAATTCTGCTAACGGTAGATGTCGATCCCAACTGTTTCCGAAATCAATAACACATGCTCGTAGCATGTCTTCAAGCGTTTGTATCGTCCTTTCGCTCTGCCCATCAGTTTGTGGATGATAGGCAGTACTCATGTCTAGACGAGTTCCTAATGCTTGCTGTAATGTCTGCCAGAATCTTGAAATAAATCTGCCATCCCTATCAGAGATAATAGAGATTGGTATTCCATGTCTGGATACGACTTCCTTCAAATACAGTCGTGCTAACTTCTCCATCTTGTCATCTTCTCTTATTGGCAGGAAGTGTGCTGATTTGGTGAGACGATCAACTATTACCCAAATAGTATCAAAACCACTTGCAGTCCTTGGCAATTTAGTGATGAAATCCATGGTAATGTTTTCCCATTTCCATTCTGGGATTTCGGGTTGTTGAAGTAGACCTGATGGTTTCTGATGCTCAGCTTTGACCTTAGAACACGTCAAACATTCTCCTACGTATTTAGCAACATCGGCTTTCATACCCGGCCACCAAAAATGTTTCTTGAGATCCTTGTACATCTTCCCCATTCCAGGATGTATTGAGTATCTGGTTTTATGAGCTTCTCTAAGTACCATTTCTCTCATATCTCCAAATTTTGGTACCCAAATCCTTTCAGCCCTATACCGGGTTCCGTCTTCCCGAATATTAAGATGCTTCTCCGATCCTTTGGGTATTTCATCCTTTAAATTTCCCTCTTTTAAAACTCCTTGTTGCGCCTCCTTTATTTGAGTAGTAAGGTTATTATGAATCATTATATTCATAGATTTTACTCGAATGGGTTCTCTATCCTTCCTGCTCAAGGCATCGGCTACCACATTTGCCTTCCCCGGGTGGTAACGAATCTCAAAGTCGTAATCATTCAACAATTCAATCCACCTACGCTGCCTCATATTCAGTTGTTTCTGATTAAATATGTGTTGAAGACTTTTGTGGTCGGTATATATAATACTTTTGACCCCATATAAGTAGTGCCTCCAAGTCTTTAATGCAAAAACAACCGCGCCTAATTCCAAATCATGCGTCGTATAATTTTGCTCGTGAATCTTCAATTGTCTAGAGGCATAAGCAATCACCTTCGTTCGTTGCATTAATACACAACCGAGACCTTGCTTTGATGCGTCACAATAAATCACAAAATCATCATTCCCTTCAGGCAATGACAATATAGGTGCCGTAGTTAGCTTTTTCTTCAATAACTGAAACGCTTTCTCTTGTTCATCCTTCCATTCAAATTTCTTCCCTTTATGCGTTAATACAGTCAAGGGGTTTGCTATTCTGGAAAAGTCTTGGATGAACCTTCTGTAGTAACCAGCTAGTCCTAAAAACTGGCGTATGTGTTTCGGAGTTTTCGGGGTTTCCCACTTTTCAACAGTTTCTATCTTTGCCGGATCCACCTTAATACCTTCTTTGTTCACTATGTGACCGAGGAATTGAACTTCTTCCAACCAAAATGCACACTTTGAAAACTTAGCGTACAATTTTTCCTTCCTCAATACTTCTAACACCTTTCTCAAATGTTCACCGTGTTCTTGGTCATTCTTTGAGTAAATAAGTATGTCATCAATGAAAACAATGACAAACTTGTCAAGGTTTGGTCCACACACTCGGTTCATAAGGTCCATGAACACAGCTGGTGCATTAGTTAAACCAAACGGCATGACCATAAACTCGTAATGACCGTAACGTGTTCTGAAAGCAGTCTTTGGAATTTCATCTTCTTTCACCCGCATTTGATGATACCCGGAACGTAAGTCAATCTTTGAATAAACAGACGAGCCTTGTAGTTGATCAAATAAGTCGTCGATTCTCGGTAGTGGGTTGCGGTTCTTGATGGTAAGTTTGTTCAACTCTCGATAGTCGATACACAACCTGAATGTACCATCTTTTTTCTTGACAAACAAAACAGGAGCTCCCCACGGTGAGGTGCTTGGTCGAATGAAACCACGCTCTAAAAGTTCTTGTAATTGGCTTTGCAGTTCTTTCATCTCGCTGGGTGCGAGTCTGTAAGGAGCACGAGCTATTGGTGCAGCTCCTGGTACAAGATCTATTTGAAATTCAACGGATCGATGTGGGGGTAATCCCGGTAATTCTTTCGGAAATACATCGGGAAATTCTTTTGCAATGGGAACATCATTGATGCTCTTTTCTTCAGTTTGTACTTTCTTGACGTGTGCTAGAACAGCATAGCAACCTTTTCTTATTAGTTTTGGTGCCTTCAAATTACTAATAAGATGTAGCTTCGTGTTGCCCTTTTCTCCGTACACCATTAAGGGTTTTCCTTTTTCTCATATAATGCGAATTGCATTTTTGTAACAGACGATCTCTGCTTTCACTTCTTTCAACCAGTCCATACCGATTATCACATCAAAACTCCCTAACTCTACTGGTATCAAATCAATCTTAAATGTTTCGCTAACCAATTTAATTTTTCGATTTCGACATATATTATCTGCTGAAATTAATTTACCATTTGCTAATTCGAGTAAAAATTTACTATCCAAAGGCGTCAATGGACAACTTAATTTAGCACAAAAATCTCTACTCATATAGCTTCTATCCGCACCCGAATCAAATAAAACGTAAGCAGATTTATTGTCAATAAGAAACGTACCCGTAACAAGCTCCGGGTCTTCCTGTGCCTCTGCCGCATTAATATTGAAAACTCTTCTGCGGCCTTGTCCATTCGTGTTCTCCTGGTTCGGGCAATTTCTAATAATGTGGCCCGGTTTTCCACATTTATAACAAACTACATTGGCATAACTTGCTCCGACACTACTTGCTCCGCCATTACTCGTTCCGACACCATTTGTTCCTTTCGTTCTATTAACCCCTGGTCCGTAGATCTCACACTTCGCCGCGATATGACCATTTCTTTTACACTTATTGCAAAATTTGGTGCAGAACCCCGAGTGATACTTTTCACACCTTTGGCATAGCTGCTTCTGATTGTTGTTGTTGTTGCGGTTATTATTGTTGTTGGGATGATTGTTGTAGTTGCTGTTGCTGCTGTTGTTGTTGTTGTTGTTGTTGTTGTTGTTGGGCCGTTTGTTGTAGTTGCGATTGATGTTGCGATTGTTGGGATAATTGTTGCGATTATTGTTGTAATTGCTGTTGTTGTTGTATTGGTGATTCTTATCACCGTTTTCCTCCCACTTTCTTTTGACTTGCTTCACATTGGCCTCTTCAGCAGTCTGTTCTTTAATTCTTTCTTCAATCTAGTTCACTAGTTTGTGAGCCATTCTACATGCCTGTTGTATAGAGGCGGGCTCGTGTGAACTTATATCTTCTTGGATTCTTTCCGGTAATCCTTTCACAAATGCGTCGATCTTCTCTTCCTCATCTTCGAATGCTCCCGGACACAATAGGCACAATTCTGTGAATCATCTTTCGTACGTGGTAATATCAAATCCTTGGGTTCGTAACCCTCTAAGTTCTGTCTTGAGCTTATTGACCTCGGTTCTGGGACGGTACTTCTCGTTCATCAAGTGCTTGAATGCTGACCACGGTAGTGCATACGCATCGTCTTGTCCCACTTGCTCTAGATAGGTATTCCACCATGTTAACGCAGAACCTGTGAAGGTATGCGTAGCGTACTTCACTTTTTCCTCTTCAGTACACTTACTTATGGCAAACACCGATTCAACCTTCTCGGTCCACCGTTTCAATCCGATCGGTCCTTCGGTTCCATCAAATTCCAAAGGTTTGCAGGCAGTGAATTCTTTGTAGGTGCATCCTACACGATTTCCTGTACTGCTAGATCCAAGGTTATTGTTGGTATGTAGCGCAGCCTGTACTGCGGCTATGTTTGAAGCTAGAAAATTACGGAATTCCTCTTCATTCATATTCACGGTGTGTCGAGTAGTCGGTGCCATTTCCTTCAAAATAGTCAAATGGAACAAGTTAATCATACAGAATATTAAGAGTAGTTAATAGTATTTCGTAGCATAATATGAACTCATTTATAAAAGCTTTTTCTTCATATTAGCATTTTATAAGTTTAAATTCGGGTAGTACCTACCCGTTAAGTTCATACATAGTAGCTAATATACAATTCAACTACTACAATTCTATATGAAAAACTGATTATAATAATATTTCACGTTCAAACTTTTATACAATATTTTACAAACTTACAATACCGCTTATTTTACATAAAGCATGAAATATAGCACACAATAACTTTGATACAAGATAGTTGTGAAGATAATTCTAGCTAGTACACAATTCGTTCAGCAAAGGCAATAAAGACACGTAATTCATACGTCCAGAAACAAGTCATGCATTCTGGTTTTACTAGGACTACTTCCCATCCTTGGTCTTGTGGAACATAACCGTTATGGCCGTTGATAATACAGCGTGTTGTAACGTCGTCAAAGGGACGAGGGTTACGTAATGTCCAACAGTCCCGTAACAATCTAAAAACCTCATTTCTTACCCCAATTACCGACTCTGTCACTTGTGGAAACGTTTTGTTTAATAGTTGTAGCCCGATGTTCTTGTTCTCACTTTGGTGAGAAGCGAACATTACTAATCCGTAAGCATAACATGCTTCTTTATGTTGCATGTTAGCCGCTTTTTCTAAATCACGAAGTCCAATATTCGGATATATTGAGTCAAAATAATTTCTTAACCCATTGCGTAAAATAGCATTTGGGTTCCCCGCAATATATGCGTCAAAGTAAACACATCGTAACTTATGGGTTTCCCAATGTGATATCCCCCATCTTTCAAACGAAAGTCTCTTATAAACCAAGACATTCTTGGAACGTTCTTCGAATGTCTTACAAACTGATCTCGCCTTAAATAGTTGTGCCGAGGAATTCTGGCCGACTCTAGACAAGATTTCATCAATCATGTCTCCGGGTAGGTCTCTTAAAATATTGGGTTGTCTATCCATTTTGTGTTTTTAAACTGTAAAATAGACAAGAGTTAGATTCATAAAAAAATACTTATTAATACAAGCAATTTTTACATATATCATAAAGCATAAGAACACTATATTACATATATTACACCACACGAATACAACTATCTTATTCCGACTCGCTCATTTCTTCTTCTTCGGTTTTGGTTCGTTTTGCCAAGTTTCTAGGGATATATGATGTTCCCCTAATACGAGCTGTCGTTGTCCACATTGGTTTAGAAAAACCTGGTGGTTTAGAGGTTCCCGGGTCATTGTTACAACTTAAGGACTTCGGGGGTTGACGATACATATAAAGTTCATCGGGGTTAGAATTAGATTTCTCTATTTTTATGCCCTTTCCCTTATTATTTTCTTTTGCCTTTTTAAATTCAGTTGGGGTAATTTCTATAACATCATTGGAATTCTCGTCGGAATCCGATTCATCGGAGAATTGGTAATCCTCCCAATATTTTGCTTCCTTGGCGGAAACACCATTGACCATAATTAACCTTGGTCGGTTGGTTGAGGATTCTCTTTTACTTAACCGTTTTATTATTTCCCCCACCGGTTCCGATTCTTCTTCCGGTTCCGATTCTTCTTCCGGTTCCGACTCTTCTTCCGGTTCCTCTTCGGGAACTTGTGAATCAGTCCACGAATCATTCCAATTTACATTTGACTCTTAATTATTATTAGGTGAGTCAATGGGACTTGTTCTAGAGGTAGACATCTATCACATAATATCAAACACATTAAGAGATTAATATATCACATAATATTCATATGTTAAAAATATATAGTTTCCAACAAAAATGTTAAGCAATCATTTTTAAAGAAAACACGGTCGAAGTCCAGAATCACTAATGCATCCTAACAAACTCGATAAGACACACTAATGCAAATTTTCTGGTTCTCTAAGACCAACGCTCGGATACCAACTGAAATGTCCCGTTCTTATTGATTAAAAACGTTCCATATTAATTGATTTCGTTGCGAGGTTTTGACCTCTATATGAGACGTTTTTCAAAGACTGCATTCATTTTTAAAACAAACCATAACCTTTATTTCATAGATAAAGGTTTTAAAAAGCTTTACGTAGATTATCAAATAATGATAATCTAAAATATCCTGTTTACACACGACCATTACATAATGGTTTACAATACAAATATGTTACAACAAAATAAGTTTCTTGAATGCAGTTTTTACACAATATCATACAAGCATGGACTCCAAATCTCGTCCTTATTTAAGTATGCTACAGCGGAAGCTCTTAATAATCACCTGAGAATAAACATGCTTAAAACGTCAACAAAAATGTTGGTGAGTTATAGGTTTAACCTATATATATCAAATCATAATAATAGACCACAAGATTTCATATTTCAATACACATCCCATACATAGAGATAAAAATCATTCATATGGTGAACACCTGGTAACCGACATTAACAAGATGCATATATAAGAATATCCCCATCATTCCGGGACACCCTTCGGATATGATATAAATTTCGAAGTACTAAAGCATCCAGTACTTTGGATGGGGTTTGTTAGACCCAATAGATCTATCTTTAGGATTCGCGTCAATTAGGGTGTCTGTTCCCTAATTCTTAGATTACCAGACTTAATAAAAAGGGGCATATTCGATTTCGATAATTCAACCATAGAATGTAGTTTCACGTACTTGTGTCTATTTTGTAAATCATTTATAAAACCTGCATGTATTCTCATCCCAAAAATATTAGATTTTAAAAGTGGGACTATAACTCACTTTCACAGATTTTTACTTCGTCGAGAAGTAAGACTTGGCCACTGGTTGATTCACGAACCTATAACAATATATACATATATATCAAAGTATGTTCAAAATATATTTACAACACTTTTAATATATTTTGATGTTTTAAGTTTATTAAGTCAGCTGTCCTCGTTAGTAACCTACAACTAGTTGTCCACAGTTAGATGTACATAAATAAATCGATAAATATTATCTTGAATCAATCCACGACCCAGTGTATACGTATCTCAGTATTGATCACAACTCAAACTATATATATTTTGGAATCAACCTTAACCCTGTATAGCTAACACCAACATTCACATATAGAGTGTCTATGGTTGTTCCGAAATATATATAGATGTGTCGACATGATAGGTCAAAACATTGTATACGTGTCTATGGTATCTCAAGATTACATAATATACAATACAAGTTGATTAAGTTATGGTTGGAATAGATTTGTTACCAATTTTCACGTAGCTAAAATGAGAAAAATTATCCAATCTTGTTTTACCCATAACTTCTTCATTTTAAATCCGTTTTGAGTGAATCAAATTGATATGGTTTCATATTGAACTCTATTTTATGAATCTAAACAGAAAAGTATAGGTTTATAGTCGGAAAAATAAGTTACAAGTCGTTTTTGTAAAGGTAGTCATTTCAGTCGAAAGAACGACGTCTAGATGACCATTTTAGAAAACATACTTCCACTTTGAGTTTAACCATAATTTTTGGATATAGTTTCATGTTCATAATAAAAATAATTTTCTCAGAATAACAACTTTTAAATCAAATTTTATCATAGTTTTTAATTAACTAACCCAAAACCGCCCGCGGTGTTACTACGACGGCGTAAATCCGGTTTTACGGTGTTTTTCGTGTTTCCAGGTTTTAAATCATTAAGTTAGCATATCATATAGATATAGAACATGTGTTTAGTTGATTTTAAAAGTCAAGTTAGAAGGATTAACTTTTGTTTGCGAACAAGTTTAGAATTAACTAAACTTTGTTCTAGTGATTACAAGTTTAAACCTTCGAATAAGATAGCTTTATATGTATGAATCGAATGATGTTATGAACATCATTACTACCTTAAGTTCCTTGGATAAACCTACTGGAAAAGAGAAAAATGGATCTAGCTTCAACGGATCCTTGGATGGCTCGAAGTTCTTGAAGCAGAATCATGACACGAAAACAAGTTCAAGTAAGATCATCACTTGAAATAAGATTGTTATAGTTATAGAAATTGAACCAAAGTTTGAATATGATTATTAACTTGTATTATAATGATAACCTACTGTAAGAAACAAAGATTTCTTGAGGTTGGATGATCACCTTACAAGATTGGAAGTGAGCTAGCAAACTTGAAAGTATTCTTGATTTTATGTAACTAGAACTTGTAGAATATATGAAGAACACTTAGAACTTGAAGATAGAACTTGAGAGAGATCAATTAGATGAAGAAAATTGAAGAATGAAAGTGTTTGTAGGTGTTTTTGGTCGTTGGTGTATGGATTAGATATAAAGGATATGTAATTTTGTTTTCATGTAAATAAGTCATGAATGATTACTCATATTTTTGTAATTTTATGAGATATTTCATGCTAGTTGCCAAATGATGGTTCCCACATGTGTTAGGTGACTCACATGGGCTGCTAAGAGCTGATCATTGGAGTGTATATACCAATAGTACATACATCTAAAAGCTGTGTATTGTACGAGTATGAATACGGGTGCATACGAGTAGAATTGTTGATGAAACTGAATGAGGATGTAATTGTAAGCATTTTTGTTAAGTAGAAGTATTTTGATAAGTGTCTTGAAGTCTTTCAAAAGTGTATGAATACATATTAAAACACTACATGTATATACATTTTAACTGAGTCGTTAAGTCATCGTTAGTCGTTACATGTAAATGTTGTTTTGAAACCTTTAGGTTAATGATCTTGTTGAATGTTGTTAACCCATTGTTTATTATAACAAATGAGATGTTAAATTGTTATATTATCATGATATTATGATATATAATATATCTCATTATGATGTATATACAGTTAAATGTCGTTACAACGATAATCGTTACATATATGTCTCGTTTCGAAATCATTAAGTTAGTAGTCTTATTTTTACATATGTATTTCATTGTTAATACACTTAATAATATATTTACTTATCATTTAACATAATTAACCAAGTGTATCAATATCTTAATATGATTCATATGTACCTAGTAAGACGTTGTTATAACGATAATCGTTATATATATCGTTTTCGAGTTTCTTAAATTAATAGTCTCATTTTTATGTATATAACTCATTGTTAAAATACCTAATGAGATACATACTTATAATAAAAACATGTTAACTATATATATAACCATATATATGTCATCGTATAGTTTTTATAAGTTTTAACGTTCGTGAATCACCGGTCAACTTGGGTGGTCAATTGTCTATATGAAACACATTTCAATTAATCAAGTCTTAACAAGTTTGATTGCTTAACATGTTAGAAACATTTAATCATGTAAATATCAATCTCAATTAATATATATAAACATGGAAAAGTTCGGGTCACTACAGTACCTACCCGTTAAATAAATTTCGTCCCGAAATTTTAAGCTGTTGAAGGTGTTGACGAATCTTCTGGAAATAGATGCGGGTATTTCTTCTTCATCTGATCTTCACGCTCCCAGGTGAACTCGGGTCCTCTACGAGCATTCCATCGAGCCTTAACAATTGGTATCTTGTTTTGCTTAAGTCTTTTAACCTCACGATCCATTATTTTGACGGGTTCTTCGATGAATTGAAGTTTTTCGTTGATTTGGATTTCATCTAACGGAATAGTGAGATCTTCTTTAGCAAAACATTTCTTCAAATTCGAGACGTGGAAAGTGTTATGTACAGCCGCGAGTTGTTGAGGTAACTCAAGTCGGTAAGCTACTGGTCCGACACGATCAATAATCTTGAATGGTCTAATATACCTTGGATTTAATTTCCCTCGTTTACCAAATCGAACAACGCCTTTCCAAGGTGCAACTTTAAGCATGACCATCTCTCCAATTTCAAATTCTATATCTTTTCTTTTAATGTCAGCGTAGCTCTTTTGTCGACTTTGGGCGGTTTTCAACCGTTGTTGAATTTGGATGATCTTCTCGGTAGTTTCTTGTATAATCTCCGGACCCGTAATCTGTCTATCCCCCACTTCACTCCAACAAATCGGAGACCTGCACTTTCTACCATAAAGTGCTTCAAACGGTGCCATCTCAATGCTTGAATGGTAGCTGTTGTTGTAGGAAAATTCTGCTAACGGTAGATGTCGATCCCAACTGTTTCCGAAATCAATAACACATGCTCGTAGCATGTCTTCAAGCGTTTGTATCGTCCTTTCACTCTGCCCATCAGTTTATGGATGATAGGCAGTACTCATGTCTAGACGAGTTCCTAATGCTTGCTGTAATGTCTGCCAGAATCTTGAAATAAATCTGCCATCCCTATCAGAGATAATAGAGATTGGTATTCCATGTCTGGATACGACTTCCTTCAAATACAGTCGTGCTAACTTCTCCATCTTGTCATCTTCTCTTATTGGCAGGAAGTGTGCTGATTTGGTGAGACGATCAACTATTACCCAAATAGTATCAAAACCACTTGCAGTCCTTGGAAATTTAGTGATGAAATCCATGGTAATGTTTTCCCATTTCCATTCTGGGATTTCGGGTTGTTGAAGTAGACCTGATGGTTTCTGATGCTCAGCTTTGACCTTAGAACACGTCAAACATTCTCCTACGTATTTAGCAACATCGGCTTTCATACCCGGCCACCAAAAATGTTTCTTGAGATCCTTGTACATCTTCCCCATTCCAGGATGTATTGAGTATCTGATTTTATGAGCTTCTCTAAGTACCATTTCTCTCATATCTCCAAATTTTGGTACCCAAATCCTTTCAGCCCTATACCGGGTTCCGTCTTCCCGAATATTAAGATGCTTCTCCGATCCTTTGGGTATTTCATCCTTTAAATTTCCCTCTTTTAAAACTCCTTGTTGCGCCTCCTTTATTTGAGTAGTAAGGTTATTATGAATCATTATATTCATAGATTTTACTCGAATGGGTTCTCTATCCTTCCTGCTCAAGGCATCGGCTACCACATTTGCCTTCCCCGGGTGGTAACGAATCTCAAAGTCGTAATCATTCAACAATTCAATCCACCTACGCTGCCTCATATTCAGTTGTTTCTGATTAAATATGTGTTGAAGACTTTTGTGGTCGGTATATATAATACTTTTGACCCCATATAAGTAGTGCCTCCAAGTCTTTAATGCAAAAACAACCGCGCCTAATTCCAAATCATGCGTCGTATAATTTTGCTCGTGAATCTTCAATTGTCTAGAGGCATAAGCAATCACCTTCGTTCGTTGCATTAATACACAACCGAGACCTTGCTTTGATGCGTCACAATAAATCACAAAATCATCATTCCCTTCAGGCAATGACAATATAGGTGCCGTAGTTAGCTTTTTCTTCAATAACTGAAACGCTTTCTCTTGTTCATCCTTCCATTCAAATTTCTTCCCTTTATGCGTTAATGCAGTCAAGGGTTTTGCTATTCTGGAAAAGTCTTGGATGAACCTTCTGTAGTAACCAGCTAGTCCTAAAAACTGGCGTATGTGTTTCGGAGTTTTCGGGGTTTCCCACTTTTCAACAGTTTCTATCTTTGCCGGATCCACCTTAATACCTTCTTTGTTCACTATGTGACCGAGGAATTGAACTTCTTCCAACCAAAATGCACACTTTGAAAACTTAGCGTACAATTTTTCCTTCCTCAATACTTCTAACACCTTTCTCAAATGTTCACCGTGTTCTTGGTCATTCTTTGAGTAAATAAGTATGTCATCAATGAAAACAATGACAAACTTGTCAAGGTATGGTCCACACACTCGGTTCATAAGGTCCATGAACACAGCTGGTGCATTAGTTAAACCAAACGGCATGACCATAAACTCGTAATGACCGTAACGTGTTCTGAAAGCAGTCTTTGGAATATCATCTTCTTTCACCCGCATTTGATGATACCCGGAACGTAAGTCAATCTTTGAATAAACAGACGAGCCTTGTAGTTGATCAAATAAGTCGTCGATTCTCGGTAGTGGGTAGCGGTTCTTGATGGTAAGTTTGTTCAACTCTCGATAGTCGATACACAACCTGAATGTACCATCTTTTTTCTTGACAAACAAAACAGGAGCTCCCCACGGTGAGGTGCTTGGTCGAATGAAACCACGCTCTAAAAGTTCTTGTAATTGGCTTTGCAGTTCTTTCATCTCGCTGGGTGCGAGTCTGTAAGGAGCACGAGCTATTGGTGCAGCTCCTGGTACAAGATCTATTTGAAATTCAACGGATCGATGTGGGGGTAATCCCGGTAATTCTTTCGGAAATACATCGGGAAATTCTTTTGCAATGGGAACATCATTGATGCTCTTTTCTTCAGTTTGTACTTTCTCGACGTGTGCTAGAACAGCATAGCAACCTTTTCTTATTAGTTTTTGTGCCTTCAAATTACTAATAAGATGTAGCTTCGTGTTGCCCTTTTCTCCGTACACCATTAAGGGTTTTCCTTTTTCTCGTATAATACGAATTGCATTTTTGTAACAGACAATCTCTGCTTTCACTTCTTTCAACCAGTCCATACCGATTATCACATCAAAACTCCCTAACTCTACTGGTATCAAATCAATCTTAAATGTTTCGCTAACCAGTTTAATTTCTCGATTTCGACATATATTATCTGCTGAAATTAATTTACCATTTGCTAATTCGAGTAAAAATTTACTATCCAAAGGCGTCAATGGACAACTTAATTTAGCACAAAAATCTCTACTCATATAGTTTCTATCTGCACCCGAATCAAATAAAACGTAAGCAGATTTATTGTCAATAAGAAACGTACCCGTAACAAGCTCCGGGTCTTCCTGTGCCTCTGCCGCATTAATATTGAAAACTCTTTCGCGGCCTTGTCCATTCGTGTTCTCCTGGTTCGGGCAATTTCTAATAATGTGGCCCGGTTTTCCACATTTATAACAAACTACATTGGCATAACTTGCTCCGACACTACTTGCTCCGCCATTACTCGTTCCGACACCATTTGTTCCTTTCGTTCTATTAACCCCTGGTCCGTAGATCTCACACTTCGCCGCGCTATGACCATTTCTTTTACACTTATTGCAAAATTTGGTGCAGAACCCCGAGTGATACTTTTCACACCTTTGGCATAGCTGCTTCTGATTGTTGTTGTTGTTGCGGTTATTATTGTTGTTGGGATGATTGTTGTAGTTGCTGTTGCTGTTGTTGTTGTTGTTGTTGTTGTTGTTGTTGGGCCGTTTGTTGTAGTTGCGATTGATGTTGCGATTGTTGGGATAATTGTTGCGATTATTGTTGTAATTGCTGTTGTTGTTGTATTGGTGATTCTTATCACCGTTTTCCTCCCACTTTCTTTTGACTTGCTTCACATTGGCCTCTTCAGCAGTCTATTCTTTAATTCTTTCTTCAATCTAGTTCTCTAGTTTGTGAGCCATTCTACATGCCTGTTGTATAGAGGCGGGCTCGTGTGAACTTATATCTTCTTGGATTCTTTCCGGTAATCCTTTCACAAATGCGTCGATCTTCTCTTCCTCATCTTCGAATGCTCACGGACACAATAGGCACAATTCTGTGAATCGTCTTTCGTACGTGGTAATATCAAATCCTTGGGTTCGTAACCCTCTAAGTTCTGTCTTGAGCTTATTGACCTCGGTTCTGGGACGTTACTTCTCGTTCATCAAGTGCTTGAATGCTGACCACGGTAGTGCATACACATCGTCTTGTCCCACTTGCTCTAGATAGGTATTCCACCATGTTAATGCAGAACCTGTGAAGGTATGCGTAGCGTACTTCACTTTGTCCTCTTCAGTACACTTACTTATGGCAAACACCGATTCGACCTTCTCGGTCCACCGTTTCAATCCGATCGGTCCTTCGGTTCCATCAAATTCCAAAGGTTTGCAGGCAGTGAATTCTTTGTAGGTGCATCCTACACGATTTCCTGTACTACTAGATCCAAGGTTATTGTTGGTATGTAGCGCAGCCTGTACTGCGGCTATGTTTGAAGCTAGAAAAGTACGGAATTCCTCTTCATTCATATTCACGGTGTGTCGAGTAGTCGGTGCCATTTCCTTCAAAATAGTCAAATGGAACAAGTTAATCATACAGAATATTAAGAGTAGTTAATAGTATTTTGTAGCATAATATGAACTCATTTATAAAAGCTTTTTCTTCATATTAGCGTTTTATAAGTTTAAATTCGGGTAGTACCTACCCGTTAAGTTCATACTTAGTAGCTAATATACAATTCAACTACTACAATTCTATATGAAAAACTGATTATAATAATATTTCGCGTTCAAACTTTTATACAATATTTTACAAACTTACAATACCGCTTATTTTACATAAAGCATGAAATATAGCACACAATAACTTTGATACAAGATAGTTGTGAAGATAATTCTAGCTAGTACACAAGTCGTTCAGCAAAGGCAATAAAGACACGTAATTCATACGTCCAGAAACAAGTCATGCATTCTGGTTTTACTAGGACTACTTCCCATCCTTGGTCTTGTGGAACATAACTGTTATGGCCGTTGATAATACAGCGTGTTGTAACGTCGTCAAAGGGACGAGGGTTACGTAATGTCCAACAGTCCCGTAACAATCTAAAAACCTCATTTCTTACCCCAATTACCGACTCTGTCACTTGTGGAAACGTTTTGTTTAATAGTTGTAGCTCGATGTTCTTGTTCTCACTTTGGTGAGAAGCGAACATTACTAATCCGTAAGCATAACATGCTTCTTTATGTTGCATGTTAGTCGCTTTTTCTAAATCACGAAGTCCAATATTCGGATATATTGAGTCAAAATAATTTCTTAACCCGTTGCGTAAAATAGCATTTGGGTTCCCCGCAATATATGCGTCAAAGTAAACACATCGTAACTTATGGGTTTCCCAATGTGATATCCCCCATCTTTCAAACGAAAGTCTCTTATAAACCAAGACATTCTTGGAACGTTCTTCGAATGTCTTACAAACTGATCTCGCCTTAAATAGTTGTGCCGAGGAATTCTGGCCGACTCTAGACAAGATTTCATCAATCATGTCTTCGGGTAGGTCTCTTAAAATATTGGGTTGTCTATCCATTTTGTGTTTTTAAACTGTAAAATAGACAAGAGTTAGATTCATAAAAAAAATACTTATTAATACAAGCAATTTTTACATATATCATAAAGCATAAGAACACTATATTACATATATTACACCACACGAATACAACTATCTTATTCCGACTCGCTCGTTTCTTCTTCTTCGGTTTTGGTTCGTTTTGCCAAGTTTCTAGGGATATATGATGTTCCCCTAATACGAGCTGTCGTTGTCCACATTGGTTTAGAAAAACCTGGTGGTTTAGAGGTTCCCGGGTCATTGTTACAACTTAAGGACTTCGGGGGTTGACGATACATATAAAGTTCATCGGGGTTAGAATTAGATTTCTCTATTTTTATGCCCTTTCCCTTATTATTTTCTTTTGCCTTTTTAAATTCAGTTGGGGTAATTTCTATAACATCATTGGAATTCTCGTCGAAATCTGATTCATCGGAGAATTGGTAATCCTCCCAATATTTTGCTTCCTTGGCGGAAACACCATTGACCATAATTAACCTTGGTCGGTTGGTTGATGATTCTCTTTTACTTAACCGTTTTATTATTTCCCCCACCGGTTCCGATTCTTCTTCCGGTTCCGATTCTTCTTCCGGTTCTGATTCTTCTTCCGGTTCCGACTCTTCTTCCGGTTCCTTTTCGGGAACTTGTGAATCAGTCCACGAATCATTCCAATTTACATTTGACTCTTAATTATTATTAGGTGAGTCAATGGGACTTGTTCTAGAGGTAGACATCTATCACATAATATCAAACACATTAAGAGATTAATATATCACATAATATTCATATGTTAAAAATATATAGTTTCCAACAAAAATGTTAAGCAATCATTTTTAAAGAAAACACGGTCGAAGTCCAGAATCACTAATGCATCCTAACAAACTCGATAAGACACACTAATGCAAATTTTCTGGTTCTCTAAGACCAACGCTCGGATGCCAACTGAAATGTCCCGTTCTTATTGATTAAAAACGTTCCATATTAATTGATTTCGTTTCGAGGTTTTAACCTCTATATGAGACATTTTTCAAAGACTGCATTCATTTTTAAAACAAACCATAACCTTTATTTCATAGATAAAGGTTTTAAAAAGCTTTACGTAGATTATCAAATAATGATAATCTAAAATATCCTGTTTACACACGACCATTACATAATGGTTTACAATACAAATATGTTACAACAAAATAAGTTTCTTGAATGCAGTTTTTACACAATATCATACAAGCATGGACTCCAAATCTCGTCCTTATTTAAGTATGCTACAGCGGAAGCTCTTAATAATCACCTGAGAATAAACATGCTTAAAACGTCAACAAAAATGTTGGTGAGTTATAGGTTTAACCTATATATATCAAATCATAATAATAGACCACAAGATTTCATATTTCAATACACATCCCATACATAGAGATAAAAATCTTTCATATGGTGAACACCTGGTAACCGACATTAACAAGATGCATATATAAGAATATCCCCATCATTCCGGGACACCCTTCGGATATGATATAAATTTCAAAGTACTAAAGTATCCAGTACTTTGGATGGGGTTTGTTAGGCCCAATAGATCTATCTTTAGGATTCGCGTCAATTAGGGTGTCTGTTCCCTAATTCTTAGATTACCAGACTTAATAAAAAGGGGCATATTCGATTTCGATAATTCAACCATAGAATGTAGTTTCACGTACTTGTGTCTATTTTGTAAATCATTTATAAAACCTGCATGTATTCTCATCCCAAAAATATTAGATTTTAAAAGTGGGACTATAACTCACTTTCACAGATTTTTACTTCGTCGGGAAGTAAGACTTGGCCACTGGTTGATTCACGAACCTATAACAATATATACATATATATCAAAGTATGTTCAAAATATATTTACAACACTTTTAATATATTTTGATGTTTTAAGTTTATTAAGTCAGCTGTCCTCGTTAGTAACCTACAACTAGTTGTCCACAGTTAGATGTACATAAATAAATAGATAAATATTATCTTGAATCAATCCACGACCCAGTGTATACGTATCTCAGTATTGATCACAACTCAAACTATATATATTTTGGAATCAACCTTAACCCTGTATAGCTAACTCCAACATTCACATATAGAGTGTCTATGGTTGTTCCGAAATATATATAGATGTGTCGACATGATAGGTCGAAACATTGTATACGTGTCTATGGTATCTCAAGATTACATAATATACAATACAAGTTGATTAAGTTATGGTTGGAATAGATTTGTTATCAATTTTCACGTAGCTAAAATGAGAAAAATTATCCAATCTTGTTTTACCCATAAATTCTTCATTTTAAATCCGTTTTGAGTGAATCAAATTGCTATGGTTTCATATTGAACTCTATTTTATGAATCTAAACAGAAAAGTATAGGTTTATAGTCGGAAAAATAAGTTACAAGTCGTTTTTGTAAAGGTAGTCATTTCAGTCGAAAGAACGACGTCTAGATGACCATTTTAGAAAACATACTTCCACTTTGAGTTTAACCATAATTTTTGGATATAGTTTCATGTTCATAATAAAAATCATTTTCTCAGAATAACAACTTTTAAATCAAATTTTATCATAGTTTTTAATTAACTAACCCAAAACAGCCCGCGGTGTTACTACGACGGCGTAAATCCGGTTTTACGGTGTTTTTCGTGTTTCCAGGTTTTAAATCATTAAGTTAGCATATAATATAGATATAGAACATGTGTTTAGTTGATTTTAAAAGTCAAGTTAGAAGGATTAACTTTTGTTTGCGAACAAGTTTAGAATTAACTAAACTTTGTTCTAGTGATTACAAGTTTAAACCTTCGAATAAGATAGCTTTATATGTATGAATCGAATGATGTTATGAACATCATTACTACCTTAAGTTCCTTGGATAAACCTACTGGAAAATAGAAAAATGGATCTAGCTTCAACGGATCCTTGGATGGCTCGAAGTTCTTGAAGCAGAATCATGACACGAAAACAAGTTCAAGTAAGATCATCACTTGAAATAAGATTGTTATAGTTATAGAAATTGAACCAAAGTTTGAATATGATTATTACCTTGTATTAGAATGATAACCTACTGTAAGAAACAAAGATTTCTTGAGGTTGGATGATCACCTTACAAGATTGGAAGTGAGCTAGCAAACTTGAAAGTATTCTTGATTTTATGTAACTAGAACTTGCAGAATATATGAAGAACACTTAGAACTTGAAGATAGAACTTGAGAGAGATCAATTAGATGAAGAAAATTGAAGAATGAAAGTGTTTGTAGGTGTTTTTGGTCGTTGGTGTATGGATTAGATATAAAGGATATGTAATTTTGTTTTCATGTAAATAAGTCATGAATGATTACTCATATTTTTGTAATTTTATGAGATATTTCATGCTAGTTGCCAAATGATGGTTCCCACATGTGTTAGGTGACTCACATGGGCTGCTAAGAGCTGATCATTGGAGTGTATATACCAATAGTACATACATCTAAAAGCTGTGTATTGTACGAGTACGAATACGGGTGCATACGAGTAGAATTGTTGATGAAACTGAACGAGGATGTAATTGTAAGCATTTTTGTTAAGTAGAAGTATTTTGATAAGTGTCTTGAAGTCTTTCAAAAGTGTATGAATACATATTAAAACACTACATGTATATACATTTTAACTGAGTCGTTAAGTCATAGTTAGTCGTTACATGTAAATGTTGTTTTGAAACCTTTAGGTTAATGATCTTGTTGAATGTTGTTAACCCATTGTTTATTATAACAAATGAGATGTTAAATTGTTATATTATCATGATATTATGATATATAATATATCTCAGTATGATGTATATACAGTTAAATGTCGTTACAACGATAATCGTTACATATATGTCTCGTTTCGAAATCATTAAGCTAGTAGTCTTATTTTTACATATGTATTTCATTGTTAATACACTTAATAATATATTTACTTATCATTTAACATAATTAACCAAGTGTATCAATATCTTAATATGATTCATATGTACCTAGTAAGACGTTGTTATAACGATAATCGTTATATATATCGTTTTCGAGTTTCTTAAATTAATAGTCTCATTTTTATGTATATAAATCATTGTTAAAATACCTAATGAGATACATACTTATAATAAAAATATGTTAACTATATATATAACCATATATATGTCATCGTATAGTTTTTACAAGTTTTAACGTTCGTGAATCACCGGTCAACTTGGGTGGTCAATTGTCTATATGAAACACATTTCAATTAATCAAGTCTTAACAAGTTTGATTGCTTAACATGTTAGAAACATTTAATCATGTAAATATCAATCTCAATTAATATATATAAACATGGAAAAGTTCGGGTCACTACATGATGTGTAACAAGATTCCAAGTCTTCCTAAACTAACTAGTTGCATGTTAAATGGTATTTACAAGTTCCAAGAGTGGGCTAAAGGTTCATTAATAAATGTAGGGTGGGCTTATAAGCCCAAGTTCAAGAGTCCATTAGCTTAAAACAAGCCCAAGTTCCAATTATAACAAGTTAAGCCAAATAAAGCCCAAGTAACTAACTAATAGCCTTAGTTAATTAAAATGATTAATAAATTTAATCATGAATGTAAATAATATCTAAAAATATTATTCGTGAAAGTTCCGGGTGTCACAAAGACGTTTCGGGCCCTTAAAAGTCAAGTACGGGCAATCATGGCAACATGTAAATGTAATAACGTACATTCGTTTAAACACGCGTATTAATAATAGTAATTATTAATAAATAAATGTTGGAAATTCCAGGGTCGTTACATTACCCACCTGTTAAAGAAAATTTCGTCCCGAAATTTAAGCTGAGGTAGATGGAGGAGTCGGGAAAAGGTGAGGATACTTTCACATCATTTGATCCTCTCGTTCCCAAGTAAACTCAGGTCCTCGTTTGGCATTCCATCGTACCCGTACAATCGGAATCTTGTTGCGTTTCAAAGTTTTGATCTCACGATCCATAATTTCAACAGGTTCTTCCATAAAGTGGAGTTTGTTGTCAATAGTAAGTTCTTCCAATGGTATGATAAGTTCGGGTGCAGCAAGACACTTCTTCAAGTTCGATACATGGAAGGTAGGATGAACTGAGCTCAATTGTGCTGGTAGATCTAAACGGTATGCAACTGGTCCAACACGTTCCAAGATCTCGAAAGGACCAATGTATCGTGGGTTCAACTTTCCACGTTTTCCAAAACGGATCACACCTTTCCAAGGTGCAACCTTCAACATTACACGATCACCAACATTAAATTCAAAGTCCTTACGTTTAAGATCGGCATAACTCTTTTGACGATCACGGGCAGTCTGAAGTCTAGCTTGGATCTGAGCAATCTTCTACGTGGTTTCGTGGACTACCTCGGGTCTGGTGATTTGCTTTTCGCCTACTTCGGCCCAACAAATAGGAGATCGGCACTTACAGCCATACAATGCTTCAAAAGGTGCAGCATTAATGCTAGAGTGATAACTGTTGTTGTACGAGAATTCGGCGAGTGGCAAATGCCTTTCCCAGGCCTTTCCAAAATCAATGACACATGCACGCAGCATGTCTTCCAAGGTTTGAATCGTTCGCTCACTTTGCCCATCAGTCTGAGGATGATAAGCAGTACTCATGTCGAGACGAGTTCCCATGGCTTCTTGCAAAGAACGCCAAAATCTAGATGTAAAACGGGGATCGCGATCGGAGATGATTGATAAAGGTACACCGTGTTGTGATACAACCTCCTTAATGTATAATTGAGCAAGTCTCTCCATTGTATCCGTTTCCTTCATCGCCAGGAAGTGTGCAGATTTGGTAAGGCGGTCAACAATAACCCAAATAGTATCGTATCCGCCCACCGTCTTCGGCAGCTTAGTAATGAAATCCATTGTGATCCTTTCCCACTTCCATTGTGGGATTTCCGGCTGTTGAAGTAACCCATAAGGTCTCTGATGTTCGGCCTTAACTTTCGAACAAGTCAAACACTTCCCAACATAAGTTGCAACATCCTTCTTAAGATTCGGCCACCAATACTGTTCTTTAAGGTTGTGGTACATTTTTCCTGCTCCAGGATGAATCGAATATCTCGACTTGTGTGCTTCATCAAGTATCAGGTTCCGTAGATCTCCATAAAGAGGTACCCAAATTCTTCCGGCATAACATCGGAGTCCAGACTCCCTAACCTCGAATCGAGAGACAAGTATGTTCAAATGTTCGTGAGATATGTTCTCCTCTTTGAGAGCCTCATCTTGGGCTACTCTGATCTGGCTGTTGAGGTTCGAATGGATGGTGATGTTCAGAGCCCTAACACGGAGAGGTGCCGTCCTCTCCTTTCGGCTTAAAGCGTCAGCTACAACATTGGCCTTGCCAGGGTGATAACGGAGTTCACAATCGTAGTCGTTGAGCGTCTCGATCCATCGACGCTGTCTCATATTCAGTTGCTTCTGATCAAAGATGTGCTGGAGACTCTTGTGATCGGTGAAGATAGTGCTCTTAGTTCCGTACAAATAATGTCTCCACAATTTGAGCACAAAGACAACGGCTCCAAGTTCAAGATCATTTGTAGTGTAGTTCCGCTCGTGAATCTTCAATTGGCGGGAGGCATAGGCAATAACCTTTGATCGTTGCATCAGTACACAACCAAAACCACTCTTCGATGCATCACAATAAACAACAAAGTCGTCACTGCCTTCAGGAAGTGATAGGATAGGTGCGGAGGTTAACTTCTTCTTCAAAGTTTGAAATGCTGATTCGTGTGCGGGTTCCCAAATGAACTTCTTGCCCTTGTGAGTCAGCGCGGTCAAAGGACGCGCAATCAGAGAAAATCCTTCGATGAATCTTCGATAATAACCGGCGAGACCTAGGAATTGGAGAATATGCGTCGGAGTAGTGGGGGTCTCCCACTTGCTGATGGCTTCAATCTTGGCGGGATCAACTTTGATACCCTGGTCGCTTACAACATGTGAAAGGACCCGTCCTAATCCATCTGGACGAAGTCACCAACATCTGGTTCCATTGCGATGATCGACTCTATATAATGTCTTTAAAATGAGCAAATGCACAGCGGAATGTTTCTTTCGTACCTGCGAATAAACATGCTTTCAAGTGTCAACCAAAAGGTTGGTGAGTTCATTAGTTTACATAAATAATCATTTCATAATTTTAATAGACCACAAGATTTTATATTTCCATTTCTCGTAAACATACGTCCCATACATAGAGACAAAAATATCATTCATATGGATTGAACACCTGGTAACCGACATTCACAATATACATATAAGAATATCCCCATCATTCCGGGATCCTCCTTTGGACATGATATAAATTTCGAAGTACTAAAGCATCCGGTACTTTGGATGGGGCTTGTTGGGCCCGATAGATCTATCTTTAGAGTTCGCGTCAATTAGGGTGTCTGTTCCCTAATTCTTAGATTACCAGACTATATAAAAAGGGGCATATTCGATTTCGATAATTCAACCATAGAATGTAGTTTCAGGTACTTGTGTCTATTTTGTAAATCATTTATAAAAATTGCGCATGTATTCTCAGCCCAAAAATATAAAGGGTAAAAAGGCAAATGAAACTCACGCATATAAATATTGTAAAACAGTTAATAAAGCATTTGCATGTATTCTCAGCCCAAAAACGTAAAGAGTAAAAGGGATCAAATGAAACTCACAGTATTGTATTTTGTAGTAAAAATACATATGACTATATTGAACAATGCAGGGTTGGCCTCGGATTCACGAACCTATATCATGTTTATATATTAAAACATATAATTAACATGTAGTAATAATCAAACTAGTTTATGTATATTACTTTACTTTTTATTTATTAATTAATATGTTTATCATTTCAAAGGTTATATATATATTTATTTTGTATTTTAATACTTATACATATAGTTATACTAATACGTATATATCTATATAATTAGCATTATATTGTTAAATCATAAATTTGTTATATGTAAATATTTATGTAACAATGTTATTAAGTTTAATATATAATGTATATGTAATATTAATATTGTTATAGTATATGTAATAAATATATTTTTATATACAAAATATTTATTTGTTAAAATAATAGTTTTGAAATAATGATTTATTAATAATAATAATAATAATAACTTTATTAATAATGATAATACTAATAATAAAAATGATGTTGTTAATAATAATACTTATGTTAATAATAATAATAATCTTAATAATATTCCTAATACTTAATGATAATACTTAGTAATAACAATAATGATAATAATATTTATTTGTGCTAATGATGGTAACAATAAAATTAACTTATCCCTAATAATAATAATAATAATAATAATAATAATAATAATAATAATAATAATAATAAAAATGGAAATTCTACCTCAAGTAAATCGGTTTAAAAAAAAATGGCACTAGCTGGGCTCGAACCCGCGACCTCTCGTTACCCGCAAACACCCCAAGACCACTCCTCTGCCCAACTATTTCTGTTATAACCCAACTTTTATTTCTTTTATACTGTTTTCGATTTCCTTCTTCTTCTTCCTACTATAATCGACCAAAACCAAATTAATCCTACAATCAATGAATTAGATTCTTCAATATAATTAGGACTAATCACTAAACTTTATTTGTATTAAAAGAAAACAAAAAGAAACGGAAATTTAAAGAAAAAAAAAACTGCTGCTGCAGTTTGTTCTTGAGCCAGACAAAAGAAAAAAAATAAACTCTAATTTTGATAATTAAGCGCTTTCAGACCATAGTTCCTATATGAATTAGTTAGTAAATCGTTCATGTAAACTCTTTGATTCATCAATTGATCCTGACTCTTAAACAAAAATTCAAATTTCATGATAAACCAAACCTTTGACTTTTTTTTAAACTCGATTTTGACTTAGAAATTAAGAACCAATTTGAGAAATTAAAGCTTCAAAATTTGCAGATAGTTTCCTTAAAAGGTTCCTAACACGACTGTAATTATAGAATTTGAAAACTAAAACGAATTCGATTTATGGTTGAAAAGATATGCATACAGAATGTCGAGTCTGTTTCCCTTCAGCTTCTGTTTTCCTGCTCTCATTGTAGTAGGTGGATTTTATTGATTGATTGGTTGTTGGTTTATGAAAGATCGTGATAGTAAACAAAGGACGATCGATTGTTTTATGGTGGGGAATGGCTCGACAACAGGAATCAAGCAGAAAGGGAAAAACAACCAGAAAAAAATAAAATACCAAAAGCAGATAACGACTGATTCAATTAATTTGGATCTGATTCCTTAATTTATATTTATATTTATATTAATATTAATAATTAATAATTAATAACTATATTAATAATAATAATTATTATAAAAATAAATAATAATGATAACGATACAAATAATAATAAAATGTAGTATTTTGTAATGAATATTCATAATAATAGCACTAATAATACTTATATTAATAATTATAATAATAATAGATAATAATAATGATATAAAAGAAATTGTACTAATATTATTAATGATACTACTTAATAATAATAATATCTAATCATAGTACTAATATTATACATGTTACATGTTTCAACTTTATTTAATAATACAATTATTAATATTAATGAAAGTAATAATAATAATATTGATATAACAATTTCTATATATCAAATCTCATATATATATATATATATATATATATATATATATATATATATATATATATATATATATATATATATATATATATATATATATATATATATATATATATATATATATATATACATATTTACTTATACACACTTGTTCGTGAATCGTCGGGCATAGTCAAGGGTTAAATAGATATATGAAATAGTTCAAAACTTGTGAGACTCAATACTACATAATTTGCTTATCATGTCAAAACTATATAAAGGTTAAGTTTAAATTTGGTCGAAAATTTCCGGGTCGTCACAGTACCTACCCGTTAAAGAAATTTCGTCCCGAAATTTGAGTGAGGTCGTCATGGCTAACAATAAAAATGTTTTCATGACGAATATGAGTTGATAATTAGAGTTTTATCATTATTGATTAATATAGATAAAACTTTTCGATCATGTAAAGCGTACGAGTGAAGCTATCACAAAAGATTGAGATAGAGATTTAACTTTTGACGTAGTCATGGTGGATTTTCGGAATTTAAGGGATTTTAAGAAAATCTTCGTAATAAGATTTGTTTCTTCGGGATTTATGGAAATTAAGATCTCTATAATTAAATGTGATCATCTGTCTCGATTGCCTTGTCTGGTATCTCCTCTATAAATGAACTTCTTCCGTTCCATTACTTTCATCATTCCTATACTTTCTTCCTCTATTCCTACTTCTAAAATATTGGGGAAATGCTCCATCCAGTTCTGATTCTTGATATTTTCCTATCTATGTATCTGTCATCCTTCTTTTCAATCTTCCACCAGAAAATCTGTTTACTTCCACTATTGCCTTGGGGGGATACTATTCTTAGTTATACCGTGTCTTTATATTGTTATTCGTATTAATATCCACGGTTTGTAACTTCTATGTTGTTATTGGATTTTATATCTTCTCTTATATTTCAATGTCCCTGCTTCTGTCTTCCATAATTATTGTCATTCACAATTAATGCGCTCTCTTATTTGCTGCGATATATACCCCTTTTCTAGTCCGGAGCTTCAGGCTTTGGTTTACTGTTCGCAAGTAACGGTCCAGACTTCATAGGTATGAAGTTTCGAACTATCATAATATACAAAGTAGAAAGGAAAGGTAGTAGCACGATTTGTTTTATCAAATTACCTGAATCACTGAGAATAGAACTATCAAGAATATATTTTCTTGATATGTTCTGAAGCTAAGCAGAATGAAAGAGTTATGTAACATGACACATGATGACGTTATAATCTGTGAATCATCATGTTCCATTTAGAAACTCATCATGACTTACTGTAATATAATCACGTTGATCAAGTGTCATTATATTATACTAACTGATGTTATGCGAGGTGTATACAAAATAGCTTTATATTTTACTAGGAAAAACTATTAAATACGATACAATTTTACACAAGATATTTATTTATTTATAGAATGGATATACTTAAACCTTGCTACAACACTTATAGGCAGTGTACCTAATCGTACAGTAGTGTAGTTTTTAGTAAGTCCGGTTCGTTCCACAGGGAAATCTTTAAACAAAGCTCAACGCTATATTAGTTTACTTTTATAAAAATACAAATATATATATATGTAATATTATTATTATAAAGGGGGGTTTTTACCGTTTAATGACCGGTTTGTCGATTTTAAGACTTTAGTCGCAGTTAAAACCTAATGTAAAATATAAAATAAATACAAGACTTAAATTAAAGCGTAAAGTAAATAACGATAATGAAATTGCTAATAATAAAAGTGCGATAAAATAAACTTGCGATAATTAAAAAGTACGATAATTAAAAGTGCGATTAAATAAAAATAAATAAAAGTGCGATAATTAGAAGTGCAATTAAATATAAAATGAAGGAAATTAAATATGAAATAAAAGAATTATGCTTATTTAAACTTCCGTAATCATGATGTTTGACATGTTGATTTTAGTTTTATGCCCATGGGTTAATTGTCCTTTGTCCTGGATTATTTAATATGTCCGTCTGGTTTTTGTCCATAACAGTCCATCAGTCATAAATATAAAGTGCGAGTGTCCTCGTCAAATTATTATTATACCCGAAGTTAAATATTCCAACTAATTGGGGATTCGAATTGTAACAAGGTTTTAATACTTTGTTTAATGAATACACCAGGTTATCGACTGCTTGTAAACCAAGGTTTTACTACTTTGTTAACAATTACACCAATTACCCTTGAATGTAATTTCACCCCTGTTTTAATTATTCTAGTGGCTATTAATCCATTCCCGTGTCCGGTTAAATGAATGATTATTCGTACATATAAATACCCCGCCCATCGTGTTCGATTGAGTGTATATGGTAATTTATAGGGACGCCCAATTGTAAATCTTTATATTAACATTAACAAACTTTCATTTAGTTAAACAAATATAAAGCCCATTAATAGCCCATAGTCTAATTTCCACAAGTGTCGTTCTTTTGTCCAAACCCCAATTATGGTACAAAGCCCAATTACCCAATTTTAGTAATTAGCCCAACATCATGATTACTTCATTTTAAATAAGCATAATAATAACTTAGCTACGAGACATTAATGTAAAAAGGTTGAACATAACTTACAATGATTAAAAATAGCGTAGCGTTACACGGACAGAATTTCGACTTACACCCTTACAATATTCGCTAACATACCCTTATTATTAGAATTATAATTAAAATTAAAATATAAATTATAAATATAAATATAAATTTTACGTATGAATGAGGAAGAAAAAGATGATGATTTTGATCAGAATTCGGTTGGATTTATAGGCAGTTTTCAATTTTGGGGCTCCGTGACTCGCGGTGAAAACCTCTTCAAACTCCGCGAGTCCCGGAGATTGCAATTACAGCTCACATCTTTTGGAGTCTTTCTTGCCGACGGATTTTATATATAAATATAAAATATAAATAATTAATATAATTATTTATATATTATATTATATTCTTGTGCATAGTAGACTTGTAATTTTTAGTCCGTTGCGTCGAGCGTTAAGAGTTGACTCTGGTCCCGGTTTCGGATTTTCGAACGTCCTTGCGTACAATTTTATATTTTGTACTTTGCGTTTTGAATCTTGTACTCTTGTGATTTCGAGACGTTTCTTATCAATAATTGGAACCTTTTTGATTGTCTTTTGTACTTTTGAGCTTTTTGGTCGTTTGCGTCTTCAATTCGTCGAATCTGTCTTTTGTCTTCACCTTTTATTATTTAAACGAATATCACTTGTAAATAGAACAATTGCAACTAAAAGCTTGTCTTTCTTGAGGAATAATGCTATGAAATATATGTTCTTTTTTAGCATTATCACTAACTCATGCATCAGTTTCCAACATTACTTCAATAACATTCATATTTTAAGCTCGAAAGTTTATAGAATATAGAAACTAACAGTTTCTTTATGATGTAACACTAATAGCATGAAGAGATTAAATGATTTCAGATAAGAATAGTTGTTATTTATGATGTAACACATCATTTGTTCATTCCGTCTTGTTGTTATTTCACATATATTTTGCATCTTGTCGTCAAAATTAGTTGCTTTTGCTGAACTTAATGCCAGTCTTTGAAAATGCGTTGTTTTACCCTGTTGTGTACATAAGATAAACTGCAAACATATATACATATTTTTGAAGTTTGGTTTATTACCCCACATTCAAAAATTATTAAAATCTAAGAATAAAAGTTAGATAATTATAAAAATGATTACAATATTAACAAAAGTATTAAACGTATCAATAATTACAAATTACAAAATAATAAAAAATAATAAGTAAACTAAGTATGATATTGGTACCAATAGGGGTTCCAGGCATAACCATAAGTGCTATAGAATGCTTCGGCAGGGTCATACGTAGGATATGGTGGCTGCATCTCTATAGACCAAGGAGGGAAGATGGGTTTCGGTGTAGGAATATAGTTTCTACCTATATGTTGGCAATGAGCTATGATTTGGTTCTGATGAACTTGCCAATCTTCAAATGCTCTCTGTCAAGCATTTTCGTATTCCTGAGAAGCTATAAACCTATGCATTTCTTGCATCTCATTCCCCCCTCCTACATTACCTTGTTGCTGGTTTCTCTCCACCTGTGGATGTCTACCATGGTATCGTACTGCGGCGTTATTTCGCCTCTTCAAAACTTTCGCACCATGGTATACATTTAAACCTATAGTATCGCGGGGTTCCGGCTCTTCTAGTAATAATCCCCCCCGACTTATATCCACACCGAGATATTCACCAATCAAAGTAATAAAAATACCACCTCCTATTATGCTATGTGGTCGCATCCCCCGAACCATAGCTGATAAATAATAACCCACACAATATGGTATACTTACAGCGCTGTGGGTCTCGAATACACATATGGTAAAACAAATCCTGTTCATTTACTTTTTCCTTGTTTTTACCCCTTTGTGTAATCGAATTAGCTAAAAACCTATGTATCACTCTTAATTCGGCTCTATCTATATCCAAATAAGAGTAATTTCCCCCTTTGAAACGGTGATGGCTTGTCATTTGACTCCACACACCGTGTGTATCAAAATTCTCATCTATCTTTCTACCGTTTAGTATCAATCCTCTACAATCGGCAGAAGCTAACTCCTCAGGCGTATATATACGTAAAGCCTGAGCCATGTCCAGTAAAGACATGTGGCGCATCGAACCGCCTAACAAAAATCTAATAAAAGAACGATCGGTTAAACTAGCTACCCGATCATTCAACTCTATACTACATAACAATTCTTCACACCATACTTTATATACAGGTCTACGTATGGTGAATAAACATATACAGTCATTAAAAGAAGAATTACCATACCTCTGTACAAGAATTCCCTAATTGGCCCGGCCAATTCTACAGCTTCTAAGGGTCCCCATTCTATGACCCTCGGTACCTCAACAACCTTAGAATGAAGAGTATGCAAACCCCTTTGATATTTTGGATAATCTATCCAAAGTCTGTCAAATCTCAGGTTCGGGTGCAACTCTTCCAAGTGCATATCGGAAAAGGTCATGACTGGATGAGGTACATCCTGCTTGTAGTAGTTATCCACCTCCTGTTGTTCCAAATTCTCAGCAGGAGCATTGCGGGCTTGGGATGAAGATTCACCCCTTTCATTCGTTTTTCTTGAGTAATTCTTAGATAGCATCCTTCTCAACATGATTTTAGCAAAAAATTTGGTGATTAACGGTTAAAAATTGGGATTTTTGGGGTGTTTTTGGGTGGTTTTTCGTGGGTTTTTCGCAGCTATTTTTCTGTTTTGGGGTTGTGTGGTGCACTGATCGTTCAGCTCTTTTTATTTTTTTCTGATTTTCGGTCCCTCCGCGAGTCGCGGCAAAATACACTTCAAACTCCGCGACTCGCGGAGTTTGTTTTGTTTTTTTTTTTTTTTTTATAATCATTAACTTTTGAAAACAATTAAGAAATTAATTTTAAAATTTTGTTTCCCTTGTTATTTAGGACGAGGTCGTTTCGGATCGATGTCCTAGTCCGTCCTTCGACAAAATTTTAAAATTTGTCTTTTTGTAGCGATTGTTTTAAAAGCTAAGATTTTTGGGTTTTTTCAATGTTTTTGGCATACTTTAATTCAATAAGATTAAAAATAATGATAATAAAAGTTCTCGTCCCTCCCTCGGGTAAAGCAATTTCGGTTCAAAGACCTAGTCTTCAACTTACGACGAATTTTAAAAATCATATTCTTAACTTAATGAGATAAAGTAAATTTTTGTTTTTAAATTCACACAACTTAAATATAAAATTCAAAATTAATATTAAAAATTCACACCAAACTTTAAAATTTAAAATGCATAAAATTAAAAATTTATATTTTAAAGATTAAAAATTCACACCAAACTTAATTTAAAAATTTATAAATTCATATCAAACTTATATTAATTTTTCAAATATTTACAATTTTAAATATATTGTTTTTACAAAGTTTACAATATTAATTTAAGATTTAAATATTAATTTTAAAAACATGGTAAAAATAAAATTAAAAATCTTTTTGTCTTTTTATCCCACTTTAATCAATCAAATATTATCAAAAATATGCGCCCCTCTTTTCGGTAAAGTAATTTCGGTTCCAAGACCTAATTTAACTCATGACGAATTTTTGAAATATTTTGGGTTGATTGTTTAAAGATATTTATACCTTAAGAATAAACGTTAAATTTCGCAGTGATGTAATAAATTTTTGAATGATATCAATAATTTCGGTCGCCAAACCTAATTTTATTTAATACCAATTTAATACTTTTTAGCGAAGCTCCGCGAGTCGCGGCATTTAATGCTTCAAACCCCGCGAGTCGCGGGGTTCAGAAATTCAGTTGACAGATTTAAATATTCGACGCGTTTTTTTCTTTATTTTTTTTTTATTTTCTATTTTCTGTTTTTTTTCTATATATAAAAGATATTTAATAAAACTTATATTTTTATAAACTAAAATAAAGATAAAGAAACTTATAAAACTTAAATATTTAACAAAATCTTAAAAATGCTTATATTTTTGTTTTTCTTTTTATATTTTTGAATAATTAAAACGTATTTTTACAAAAATGAATTTTAATAAAAGTTAACTAAAAATCTTTTTTTTTTTTTATTATTATTAGCGTTGCGCTTCCGGCTTTTAAGATAATTCCCCGGCAGCGGCGCCAAAAATACTTGATGTTATGCGAGGTGTATATAAAATAACATTATATTTTACTAGGAAAAACTATTAAATACGATACAATTTTACACAAGATATTTATTTATTTATAGAATGGATATACTTAAACCTTGCTACAACACTTATAGGCAGTGTACCTAATCGTACAGTAGTGTAGTTTTTAGTAAGTCCGGTTCGTTCCACAGGGAAATCTTTAAACAAAGCTCAACGCTATATTAGTTTACTTTTATAAAAATACAAATATATATATATGTAATATTATTATTATAAAGGGGGGTTTTTACCGTTTAATGACCGGTTTGTCGATTTTAAGACTTTAGTCGCAGTTAAAACCTAATGTAAAATATAAAATAAATACAAGACTTAAATTAAAGCGTAAAGTAAATAACGATAATGAAATTGCGAATAATAAAAGTGCGATAAAATAAACTTGCGATAATTAAAAAGTACGATAATTAAAAGTGCGATTAAATAACAATAAATAAAAGTGCGATAATTAGAAGTGCAATTAAATATAAAATGAAGGAAATTAAATATGAAATAAAAGAATTATGCTTATTTAAACTTCCGTAATCATGATGTTTGACATGTTGATTTTAGTTTTATGCCCATGAGTTAATTGTCCTTTGTCCTGGATTATTTAATATGTCCGTCTGGTTTTTGTCCATAACAGTCCATCAGTCATAAATATAAAGTGCGATTGTCCTCGTCAAATTATTATTATACCCGAAGTTAAATATTCCAACTAATTGGGGATTCGAATTGTAACAAGGTTTTAATACTTTGTTTAATGAATACACCAGGTTATCGACTGCGTGTAAACCAAGGTTTTACTACTTTGTTAACAATTACACCAATTACCCTTGAATGTAATTTCACCCCTGTTTTAATTATTCTAGTGGCTATTAATCCATTCCCGTGTCCGGTTAAATGAATGATTATTCGTACATATAAATACCCCGCCCATCGTGTCCGATTGAGTGTATATGGTAATTTATAGGGATGCCCAATTGTAAATCTTTATATTAACATTAACAAACTTTCATTTAGTTAAACAAATATAAAGCCCATTAATAGCCCATAGTCTAATTTCCACAAGTGTCGTTCTTTTGTCCAAACCCCAATTATGGTACAAAGCCCAATTACCCAATTTTAGTAATTAGCCCAACATCATGATTACTTCGTTTTAAATAAGCATAATAATAACTTAGCTACGAGACATTAATGTAAAAAGGTTGAACATAACTTACAATGATTAAAAATAGCGTAGCGTTACACGGACAGAATTTCGACTTACACCCTTACAATATTCGCTAACATACCCTTATTATTAGAATTATAATTAAAATTAAAATATAAATTATAAATATAAATATAAATTTTACGTATGAATGAGGAAGAAAAAGATGATGATTTTGATCAGAATTCGGTTGGCTTTATAGGCAGTTTTCAATTTTGGGGCTCCGCGACTCGCGGTGAAAACCTCTTCAAACTCCGCGAGTCGCGGAGATTGCAATTATAGCTCACATCTTTTGGAGTCTTTCTTGCCGACGGATTTTATATATAAATATAAAATATAAATAATTAATATAATTATTTATATATTATATTATATTCTTGTGCATAGTAGACTTGTAATTTTTAGTCCGTTGCGTCGAGCGTTAAGAGTTGACTCTGGTCCCGGTTCCGGATTTTCGAACGTCCTTGCGTACAATTTTATATTTTGTACTTTGCGTTTTGAATCTTGTACTCTTTTGATTTCGAGACGTTTCTTATCAATAATTGGAACCTTTTTGATTGTCTTTTGTACTTTTGAGCTTTTTGGTCGTTTGCGTCTTCAATTCGTCGAATCTGTCTTTTGTCTTCACCTTTTATTATTTAAACGAATATCACTTGTAAATAGAACAATTGCAACTAAAAGCTTGTCTTTCTTGAGGAATAATGCTATGAAATATATGTTCGTTTTTAGCATTATCACTAACTCATGCATCAGTTTCCAACATTACTTCAATAACATTCATATTTTAAGCTCGAAAGTTTATAGAATATAGAAACTAACAGTTTCTTTATGATGTAACACTAATAGCATGAAGAGATTAAATGATTTCAGATAAGAATAGTTATAAAAATATATTCAGAAATAGCGAGGATATTTATAATGAAAGATACGATAATATCTCGGAATATCTAAGATCAGAGGATGATAGAAATTATTAGCTACAAGGGTTTAGAGTAAGGAGCAAGATATTCACTAAAGATTTTAGCAGACATTGAATCATTTGGATTCTTTGAAGTCAAACTTATTCTTTATGATTTGTCCACGGCTTTCTCCCTAGTTTCGCATAATCTGTTTTTCGGTACTAAATTTTCTATTGAATGTTTCCAATATAATGATACACAGGAAGCATAAGGAGGTATATACTTTCGGACGAGAATATTTATGAAAATATCCTCAGAAATATCGAAGATATTGATGATGATATTTTGAAATTTCTAAGTTCGATGGTTGATGAGGAAGATTTTTCTGCAAGATCTTAACATGAGTACGGAGCAAAATATTCATTGAAGGTTTCATCGGATCCAGAATTACCTGGATTCTTTGAATATAGGTTTTGGTCCTTGTATTTGTCCTTGGTCTCCTTCGTGGTTAGCTTAATCCATTTTTCAGTACCAAATTTTCTATCGAGCGTACCCAACACTCCATTCTTTATCATCAACCTCTTGGCCATTTAGGCCACATACAATTTTACTGTTTCATCTGCATTTAATGCAACCATATTTGAATCATCGGTTATCAATCCGAGGTGTTTTTAGGAGAATTGTGTTTTTAGATGATTAAACGCTGATGATAGTATGGTGGAGTATAACAGGTTCTCCGGTAACAATAACAGAGCACACATATAGATCAAAGTTATAGTAAGGTTATTTCGAATGAAAAGTCGAAGTTGACTTGCTGGAGCTGTGATAAAATTGGCTAATTTGGAAAGAGATTGCAAAATTATTTTCGGTAATAATAACGCTAAAGGAATTAGCACAATTACGTGTTAAACGTTTACTCAGGTTCCGAGTGTTTTCAAGTGTATAACTATATGTATCAATCTTTTCTTCCGTAGATGAAGTGCGGTTGGTTCATCCTCTCAATTGAGATGTTTTCAAGAATCATTGAAGAGTTTGAACGTAGATTGTAATCGTCGAGATACAATGAGGTTTAAGATGAAATCAAGTGGCAACTTGAAGAATTGTTTAGTTTCATATGTTATAATCAATATTTTAATTCATTTTAATTGTCCAATGTTGGTAGTCCTCAGTTGATTAATCCACAGTTAGCTAGGATTTTGTTAGCGTAGATTCTTAACAAAATTTCATATTGTTAATTAGTCTGTTTCTAATCAATTTTTATTGTGTCCATTATTTCTTCATTATGCCACTTGTTGGATTCTGATAGGTCAAAATCCAAATGTGAAATTGAATTTGAATGAAAATAGTTATTCTTTGGTGAACGGATACGTATATCGGTGGTTGTAAATAGGATAGTAAATGATCGTTGAATCAAATTCGAAGAATGTACAGTGTAACTTATTAATGTGAAATCTAAATATTCCTCGGGTATTACCTACCCGTTAAAATATTTTCACCATTAACAGTTTGTACAAAAGAATTTTTAATTACAATCTTTATGAAAACATATATACATATATATTTTCTTCAGATGTAATCTTGGATTTAATGAGTTAATATGATATTAAACTCATTTGATTTATCGTTAGAACAAGAATATATATAATCTCTAAAACATTAGTGATTACATAATCGCCATGTCGAACGAAGATAATTGATGTAGAACGATACGTAGCATGATGATTATACTTGAGGTACAGAATGAGATGTTAAGGCATAGATTGTTGATGGTACTGGTGCTGTTATTGATGGTACTGTTGGTGCCGGTGATGTTGCTGTAGCTGGTACATTTTGCACCATATTCTCCGAATTGATTTTTCGATCGCGAAGTTCGTTGACATATTACTCCAGGATGATTGTCGGTCGGAACGAGCGGATGAATAAGGTTCAGAATTGTGAATAGAATATAATCTTGTCGAGTTACCCTGGAAATGAGACTGAAATTGGTGTCTCGACCAAGTTCGCCGGTAAACGCTTCAGGTTCATTGTCAAGAGGTGAATTCGGTTGGCGGAAGGGATCGCCTCCTTCGCGTTTCCATTGATTAAGTCGACTACGAATGCATCAGATGAATTAGGGATGGCTGATTGATTGATTCATTCTGGTGACACTGCTTTCGGAGCTTTGGTGAATATCCATGTCGAAATAGTTGTCGGAATAACCATCGGAATAGTTATCGACATCTGAGGGACTCGGACTAGTTGAGGGATTCATCTCGTATGATCAGATGAAGGATTTTCGATAAGAAATAGATTATAGAATGTAGATTAGTACCTTGCAATATATAATTTACATATGCATATATAATACTAAAATCTCATAAGTTACGGAGGAATCTACGGAAGTTGTCAGGCAAAGTTACAGTAACAGATACGCTAAGATATAAAGTAGTAGATACGCTGAGATATGAATTTTGTCTATACACTATTCATGCAGTCAATGCAGTAAAACGTGTCTAGACTAAGAATGATAAGCAAGTGATTTACTAAGGATGATAAACAAATTATTTCTGACAAAAATGATAAGCAAAACTTTTGACATGTAGACACGGTCGAAGTCCAGACTCACTAATGCATCCTAACGACTTATCAGTTAGACACACTAATGCAGACCCAGTTCACTAAGACCACCGCTCTGATACCAACTGAAAGGACCCGTCCTAATCCATCTGGACGAAGTCACCAACATCTGGTTCCATTGCGATGATCGACTCTATATAATGTCTTTAAAATGAGCAAATGCACAGCGGAATGTTTCTTTCGTACCCGAGAATAAACATGCTTTCAAGTGTCAACTAAAAGGTTGGTGAGTTCATTAGTTTACATAAATAATCATTTCATAATTTTAATAGACCACAAGATTTCATATTTCCATTTCTCGTAAACATACGTCCCATACATAGAGACAAAAATATCATTCATATGGATTGAACACCTGGTAACCGACATTCACAATATACATATAAGAATATCCCCATCATTCCAGGATCCTCCTTCGGACATGATATAAATTTCGAAGTACTAAAGCATCCGGTACTTTGGATGGGGCTTGTTGGGCCCGATAGATCTATTTTTAGAGTTCGCGTCAATTAGGGTGTATGTTCCCTAATTCTTAGATTACCAGACTATATAAAAAGGGGCATATTCGATTTTGATAATTCAACCATAGAATGTAGTTTCAGGTACTTGTGTCTATTTTGTAAATCATTTATAAAAATTGCACATGTATTCTCAGCCCAAAAATATAAAGGGTAAAAAGGCAAATGAAACTCACGCATATAAATATTGTAAAACAGTTAATAAAGCATTTGCATGTATTCTCAGCCCAAAAACGTAAAGAGTAAAAGGGATCAAATGAAACTCACAGTATTGTATTTTGTAGTAAAAATACATATGACTATATTGAACAATGCAGGGTTGGCCTCGGATTCACGAACCTATATCATGTTTATATATTAAAACATATAATTAACATGTAGTAATAATCAAACTAGTTTATGTATATTACTTTACTTTTTATTTATTTATTAATATGTTTATCATTTCAAAGGTTATATATATATTTATTTTGTATTTTAATACTTATACATATAGTTATACTAATACGTATATATCTATATAATTAGCATTATATTGTTAAATCATAAATTTGTTATATGTAAATATTTATGTAACAATGTTATTAAGTTTAATATATAATGTATATGTAATATTAATATTGTTATAGTATATGTAATAAATATATTTTTATATACAAAATATTTATTTGTTAAAATAATAGTTTTGAAATAATGATTTATTAATAATAATAATAATAATAACTTTATTAATAATGATAATACTAATAATAAAAATGATGTTGTTAATAATAATACTTATGTTAATAATAATAATAATCTTAATAATATTCCTAATACTTAATGATAATACTTAGTAATAACAATAATGATAATAATATTTATTTGTGCTAATGATGGTAACAATAAAATTAACTTATCCCTAATAATAATAATAATAATAATAATAATAATAATAATAATAATAATAATAATAATAATAATAATAATAATAATAATAATAATAATAATAATAATAATAATAATAATAATAATGGAAATTCTACCTCAAGTAAATCGGTTTTAAAAAAAATGGCACTAGCTGGGCTCGAACCCGCGACCTCTCGTTACCCGCAAACACTCCAAGACCACTCCTCTGCCCAACTATTTCTGTTATAACCTAACTTTTATTTCTTTTATACTGTTTTCGATTTCCTTCTTCTTCTTCCTACTATAACGACCAAAACCAAATTAATCCTACAATCAATGAATTAGATTCTTCAATATAATTAGGACTAATCACTAAACTTTATTTTTATTAAAAGAAAACAAAAAGAAACGGAAATTTAAAGAAAAAAAAAACTGCTGCTGCAGTTTGTTCGTGAGCCAGACAAAAGAAAAAAAAATAAACTCTAATTTTGATAATTAAGCGCTTTCAGACCATAGTTCCTATATGAATTAGTTAGTAAATCGTTCATGTAAACTCTTTGATTCATCAATTGATCCTGACTCTTAAACAAAAATTCAAATTTCATGATAAACCAAACCTTTGACTTTTTTTTAAACTCGATTTTGACTTCGAAATTAAGAACCAATTTGAGAAATTAAAGCTTCAAAATTTGCAGATAGTTTCCTTAAAAGGTTCCTAACACGACTGTAATTATAGAATTTGAAAACTAAAACGAATTCGATTTATGGTTGAAAAGATATGCATACAGAATGTCGAGTCTGTTTCCCTTCAGCTTCTGTTTTCCTGCTCTCATTGTAGTAGGTGGATTTTATTGATTGATTGGTTGTTGGTTTATGAAAGATCGTGATAGTAAACAAAGGACGATCGATTGTTTTATGGTGGGGAATGGCTCGACAACAGGAATCAAGCAGAAAGGGAAAAACAACCAGAAAAAAATAAAATACCAAAAGCAGATAACGACTGATTCAATTAATTTGGATCTGATTCCTTAATTTATATTTATATTTATATTAATATTAATAATTAATAATTAATAACTATATTAATAATAATAATTATTATAAAAATAAATAATAATGATAACGATACAAATAATAATAAAATGTAGTATTTTGTAATGAATATTCATAATAATAGCACTAATAATACTTATATTAATAATTATAATAATAATAGATAATAATAATGATATAAAAGAAATTGTACTAATATTATTAATGATACTACTTAATAATAATAATATCTAATCATAGTACTAATATTATACATGTTACATGTTTCAACTTTATTTAATAATACAATTATTAATATTAATGAAAGTAATAATAATAATATTGATATAACAATTTCTATATATCAAATCTCATATATATATATATATATATATATATATATATATATATATATATATATATATATATATATATATATATATATATATATATATATATACATATACATATTTACTTATACACACTTGTTCGTGAATCGTCGGGCATAGTCAAGGGTTAAATAGATATATGAAATAGTTCAAAACTTGTGAGACTCAATATTACATAATTTGCTTATCATGTCGAAACTATATAAAGGTTAAGTTTAAATTTGGTCGAAAATTTCCGGGTCGTCACAACATGACCCAAAAATTGTACTTCCTTCAACCAAAATTCACACTTGGAGAATTTGGCGTAAAGTTGCTCTTGTCTTAAGAGTTCAAGCACTAATCGGAGGTGTTGCTCATGTTCTTCTTCGCTCTTAGAGTAGATGAGGATATCATCTATGAAGACGATAACAAACTTGTCCAAGTAAGGCTTGCAGACATGATTCATGAGGTCCATGAACATGGCAGGTGCATTTGTCAAACCAAATGGCATCACGAGAGACTCATAATGACCATAACAGGTCCTGAACGCAGTTTTCATCACGTTACTTTCCTTCACCCTCAGCTGGTGATAGCCGGATCGCAAATCGATCTTTGAATAAACGCTCGATCCTTGTAGTTGATCAAAAAGATCATCAATTCGCGGAAGAGGATACCGATTCTTGATTGTCAATTTGTTGAGCTCACGGTAGTCGATACACATACGAAAGGATCCATCCTTCTTCTTCACAAACAGAACAGGTGCACCCCAAGGCGAGAAACTTGGTTGGATAAATCCTCGGTCAAGTAGCTCTTGTAGTTGACTCTGTAATTCTTGCATCTCGGAAGGTGCGAGTCTATAAGGTGCGTGAGCTACAGGTGCAGCTCCTGGCACTAAATCAATCTGAAACTCTACGGCTCTCTGCGGCAGCAATCCAGGCAATTCCTCTGGGAAGACATCGGAAAATTCGTTCACAATTCGAACGTCGTTCACGCTCTTTACCTCAGTTTCTACTGCTTTCACATGTGCTAGGACTGCAAAACGTCCCTTCTTCATAATCTTTTGCGCTTTCACGCAACTAATGAGGTTCAAACTTCGAGGTACATCTCTCTCCATAGATAAGCAGTGGTTCGCCATCTCCTTGTGGTATGCGAAGTGCTTTATCTCCACAGATAATATCGGCCTTTATCTTACTCAACCAATCCATACCGACGATTACGTCAAAACTTCCCAGTTTAATAGGTATCAAATCAATTTCAAAATCTGCACCAGCTATGTTGATAATAGCTCCACGACTAATATGGTCAACCTTTTCAAGTTTTCCATTGGCGACCTCGACAAGCATACTCTCTTTTAACGGGACTAATGACCAATTAATCTTATCGCAAAAATGTCTACATACATAACTTCTATCCGCACCAGTATCAAACAAGACAGAAGCTAAAAGATTGTTGATTGTGAATATACCTGTCACCAAGTCGGGGTTATCGCGTGCATCCCTTGCATTAACATTAAAAGCTCTAGCACGCGGTGGTCCGCCATCCTTTCGTTTGTTCGGGCACTCGTTTCTGAAATGGCCTGTCTGCCCGCATTCGTAACACTTTTTCGGCCCGTTGGTGTTCGGCCTCCCTGTCATCGTGGTAGTCTTGCAGTCTCTACCGATGTGCCCGCTCTTCTTGCACTTCTCACAAACAGCATTACAATACCCGGTGTGGTGCTTGTAGCACCGCTTGCATTGAGGTAAGGTTCCTTTGTAGTTCGGGTTGGAGTTGTTGTTGTTGGGGTTGGGGTTGTTGTTGTTTTGCCTGAACCCTTCATGTCGCTTCGCTGGGTTTTGATCATAGTTTCTACCCCTGTTGTTGTTATTGTTGTTGTGGTTGTTGTGGTTGTTATGGTTGTTGTCCCATTTCCTCTTTTCGCTACTACCAGCTTCAAATTTAGCCTTCTCCGGCTCATCAATAAGGATCGGATTCATGAGAGTATGCGCCATGCGCATTGCTTCGGGAACGTTCGGTGGTTTGGATGAGGTGACATTTCCTTTGATGGACTTAGGGAGTCCCGAGAAGTATTTCTCCATGCGCTTGAATTTGGGGGTGACCATGGTCGGACACATTAATGCTAACTCCAAAAACCTACGATTATAACTATTAAGGTCGTTCCCTACGGCCTTCAACTGCATGAATTCAATTTCCATCTTCTGAATTTCGGTTCTCGGACAATACTCATCAATCATAGCCGCCTTGAATTCCTCCTAGGGCGTAGCATACGCCTCATCGATACCTTTCGCTTGAGCTAACGTGTTCCACCACGTTAGCATGCCGTCAGATAGCGTGCAAGATGCAAACTTGGTCTTATTATCCTCCGAACAGTTGCTAACTCGGAATACTGATTCAAGTTTCTCGAACCATCTGGTGAGACCAACTGGTCCCTCGGTGCCGCTGAAGTTATGCGGTTTGCAGCTCTGGAATTCCTTGTATGTACACCCATTTCGAACGGGTGGGATAACTGGTGGTGGTGGCGGTGGAGCTTGGAGATTTCTTTCTGCTAGGGCTGCAGCGACCCGTTCGCTAATCATGTCCTCAATCTGGGCGGCGGTAGGTGTGGTTCTTCCGTTAGCCATGGTATTCTAAACAAAAATTTTGACTCAAATCAAAATCCAGTATGCAAGTAGTAATAATACAGTATATAGTGACCAACATGGAATCAAAACATCACATGTTATGAAATAATGCATCTAGGTACAAATACCACAGAATCATCGTACAGTAATGTGGATAGAACATCGTGCAAGAATTAAATAATGCAAAGTTCCATTCATTAATAATAATAAGTTTCATACATCTGAATAAGTTCGTACAATACATATGAAATACATGAAACTATATCTAGATTACATCATGAAATCTAAATACAAAGTCCTACGGTGAAGGCGGGTGAACTGCTCCTCGAGCCAACTGCTCCTCGAGCTCAGTGACTCGAGCTCGGAGAGTCTCAATCTCCCTCATCAGTTCCTCGTTAGAGGGAGCTGGTGGGGCAGGCGGTGCAGGTGGGGCGGGTGGTGCGGGTGGTGCTGATGTAGGTGGTCCGGCTCTGGATGTAGACGGTACGTCCCTAGATGTAAGCGGTCCGTATCGAAATCTAGGTGGTACGGTTCCAGGAATAGTCAATACGTAACGGGGAACCTTACGTATCTGTGGGTCGGCAGGGTATGGCACAACTCGTTTACGAGCAGTAACCCTACGACGATGGCCAAATGCGTCAGTAAAAACACGACCTCCATTCACCCCTGGAATGACGGTGCCGTCAAAACGGTACCGCTTCCTCGGCGGGGTGGAGGGTGCCTGAATAGGTCTATCAGCAGGATCCTCATCATCGCTGGAGTCGTCTGATGATGAAGAATCGGCGGATGATGAGTCATCCGAATCGTGTGGTGGTGACACTGGTGGCTGAGCTGGTAATCCGAAGCGTCCGAAGGCGGCCAACATCTGTCTGTGTCTGCCTGGCGGAATCACGACTAAACGTCCGTCGGGAGTGCGTCGGTAAGGCGTGCGTATGTGGTTACGAAACGGCCCTTCCCCGAACTCCGCGGGGATCTCAATACCACCAATGCGGGGCTGTGACCTCGGGGGTCCGGGAGCAGACACTGGGGCAGGTGCACTAGTACCAGCTCCGGAAGTAGAAGCGCCGGGATCACTAGTGGGTGTCGGGGCCGGTGTATCGGCAGTAGCAGCAGCAGGTGTAGCAGTAGGTAGGGCGACGGGGTCTGAGTCTGTACTGCCCGAAATGCCGGCAGGTGGAACATCCGACATCTGAACAAGGAAAAATAAATTTTCCATGTCAGTATGTCATAAAGCAAGCAAATAATAGGCCAACAGTTTAAATCATGTATAACAGTAACTAGCATGGCAATAACAGTAATTCGTATGAAAGTAGCATGCAATCGAAAGCAAGTAGCATCATGCAGTAGTGAAATCATGTAATAGCATATGGCATATAGCAGTAACAGTAAGCAGCAGCATGCAGTAAGTTCAGCAGAAACACGTAAACTAGCAAGTTGTAGATTAGTCCTATTAGTGAATCCTACTCGGGTCGGTCTTAGACTCACTAATGCAACCTAATTCCCTACAACCAATGCTCTGATACCAAATGTGATGCCCTGTACAAAACCATCGTGTACGAATCATCAACAACAGGATCATTACAAGGTTAAGTACTATATGCTGTAATTAAAGAAATTGCATTCGCGATAAAAAGGTGATGTCATAACCGACATCAAATGTTTTACATTTCAAAAGCATGCTTCACTAAGTAGAAGCAAATAAATAAGTGTACCTGACCCCAAAGGTCGTTACATAACATAGTTTCAAAAGTATGAATGTTTGAATGCAAGATAAGTAGTCATGCGATAACAACTCTAAGCAGCGGGTTCTACAGCACGACTAGTACACAGCGGAAGCAACCTCAAGCACCTGAGAAATACATGCTTAAAAATGTCAACACAAAGGTTGGTGAGCTATAGTTTAAGTATAACAGTATGTAAGGTAGGCCACGAGATTTCAGTGCTACAAAGAGCGTTTCAAAACAGTATGATAAAGTATATGTTAACCGTGGGCACTTGGTAACTAACTTAAAGTTTAAAATACCCCCTGAAAGTACACTTGGCGAGTGCGTATGTTTACGAAGTATTAAACACTCGTTGACTGCTAGCGCGACTAGCCCGAGTGGGGATGTTAAACCCTATGGATCCATATCTAAGATTCGCGTTCACCGGTTCATAAACCAATAATTAAACGTTACCGAGCTAAAGGGAATGTTTCTGCCGTTATATAACCCACACATATATAAAGTTTAAGTACTCGTGCCTAGTATGTAAAACATAAAATCCGCATGTATTCTCAGTTCCCAAAATAAGTTTAAAGTAAAAAGGGAATGCTATAACTCACAATGATATGTAGCGGTAAAGTAGTAGTCGGGAAAGGTGTGCAAGTAAATGGTCCGAAGTCCTCAACCTAAGTCAAATAGTACTAAATCAGTAAATCGTCTTAATGGGTTTAAAAGTATGTATTTAAGGTCTTAAGGGTCATCATCATTCATCATCAAACACAAGGCGTAAAGTAAGTTTCGTTTATGAAAGTAGTTTTCAACAAAGTCTGAATTCAGTCAGTCACCACGGACTCTACCCTTACTGAATTAAGGTGAGACCAGTGGCCATGGCTCCGTCTATGAGTCCCTTAAGTGTGGTAAAATTTACAGAAGCAAACTCGTCTTGGTTTGACCGTGGCGACGGTCTAAGTGCGAGTAGGTCAGAAATTTCTGCACAACGTTAAAGGACATAGTGACGATCGGAGGGCCATAAATCCTAAACCGTAATTCGGATTAAGACGAGTCCTATATGAAAAGTTATCTACACGAACTGAGCTATCTGAAAATCAAGGTTACAGTAGCCCAGGTGTACTGTTCTGTTACAGAAACCAGAAAAACAGAAACTGTACACAGAAAACAGAAAAGTAAATGGACATAGTGACGCTCGGAGGGCCGTAGACTCTAAACCGTAACTCGGATTAAGACGAGTCTTATATGAAAAGTTATCTACTCGAAAAGTTCTATCTAAAAATCAAGGTTAGAACAGCCTAGGTCTACTGGTCTGTTCCAGAAGCATCAGGTCAGTAGGTTTTGGACAGAACAGTGAGTTTTTATGGGTTCCGGTGGTCTTGGTGCTTGATGTTCATCATGGCTCTCATCCTTGATGCATATAGCTTCAAGTGTACAACTCATTGATGTATCTACATCATCTTAACCAAGTCTTGACCATCATAACCCATGTGCAAGTCTAAGACATGAAGCACAACTCACTTAAGAGTTGTATGAAGTTTGATGAACCAAAGTTGCATCAAAGTCTTAGATCTAACACATACATGGACTTTAAAGCTAATAACAAGTTACAAACTTGAAAGTAAACTAACTAATCAAGATCATAAGTAGTAGAACATAGTTCTTAGTTTGATCTTGAAGATCCAAGACTCAAAAGTCTAGATCCAAAGTTACATTTAAAGAAAACTTGTTTGTGTGTTCTTGAACTTTCAAAGTTAACTTAATTTGTTCAAGAGATATGAGATCAAGACTAACTTGTAGTACTTGACCTATTAAACTAACTACATGAAATTAAAGTGTATAAAATAAAGAAACAAGTTAATTAAACAAGTAATTAGTTCAAGGGTTGCTCATACTTTAAAGATTCAACCAAAGTTGATCTTTAAGTAAAGTAAACTTTAAGTTTACTTCCATGACTTACAAGCATGATTTCAACAACAATGAACTTATAATCTTTGAAACATTATATGTAGAACCTAAACTAGAGAGTTTAGTTCTTGATTGTTCTTGTTAAAACAAGATAAAGGATGAATCAAACTAGAAAGTTAGATTCTTGAAACATGTAAGTAAATAACAACAAGTAATTAACTAATCAAAGACTAGTAACAATAAACAAAAGATGATGATGATTATGTTCATGTAGAAATCAGTTTTTACCAACAAAAGAAAAGAAGAAAAGAAGTTGTTTCAAACACTTACAAGTATGAGAGAAAAAGAGAAGAAAGTTTGAGGGAATTTGCAAGTAAAGTGTGTGTGTTTTTGAGAGAGCATACAAGTGAGAGTAATGAAGGAAAAATGAAATCAAAACACCACTAAATGTCACCATGGTTTCGGCATTCAGCAGAAAAAGGGAGGGGGAGAGGTTTGTTCTTTGGTTACTAGCTTGTAAAGATGACAAAAGTTGGATATTAAGGTGTTAGTGCATGGGGATGATGTGTAACAAGATTCCAAGTCTTCCTAAACTAACTAGTTGCATGTTAAATGGTATTTACAAGTTGCAAGAGTGGGCTAAAGGTTCATTAATAAATGTAGGGTGGGCTTATAAGCCCAAGTTCAAGAGTCCATTAGCTTAAAACAAGCCCAAGTTCCAATTATAACAAGTTAAGCCAAATAAAGCCCAAGTAACTAACTAATAGCCTTAGTTAATTAAAATGATTAATAAATTTAATCATGAATGTAAATAATATCTAAAAATATTATTCGTGAAAGTTCCGGGTGTCACAAAGACGTTTCGGGCCCTTAAAAGTCAAGTACGGGCAATCATGGCAACATGTAAATGTAATAACGTACATTCGTTTAAACACGCGTATTAATAATAGTAATTATTAATAAATAAATGTTGGAAATTCCAGGGTCGTTACAGGTTTAATATATCCAATTTCTGATAGTCCATGGGTAAGCCTAGTTCAATGTGTGCTTAAGAAGGGTGGCATGACTGTCATTACAAATGAGAAAAATGAGCTTATTCCTACTAGGACTGTAACATGATGGCGTGTGTGTATTGATTATAGAAAATTAAATGACGCCACCAGAAAAGATCACTTTCCCTTACCTTTCATTGATCAAATGCTGGAAAGATTAGCCGGAAATAGTTACTATTGTTTTCTAGATGGATTTTTCGGATATTTTCAAATTCCAATAGCACCCGAAGATCAAGAGAAAACCACATTCACGTGCCCTTATGGTACTTTTTCTTACAAACGCATGCCATTTGGACTTTGCAACGCCCCTGCAACCTTTCAAAGGTGTATGATGGCAATTTTTCACGACATGATAGAATAATGCATGGAAGTTTTCATGGATGACTTTTCAGGCTTCGGTGATACATTTGAATCATGTCTAGTTAATCTGGAACGAATGCTTATTAGATGCGAACAATCAAATCTAGTTCTTAATTGGGAGAAATGCCATTTCATGGTTAAAGAAGGCATCGTTCTTGGACATAAAATTTCAAAAGAAGGAATTGAAGTGGATAGAGCTAAAGTAGATGTAATTGCTAAACTTCCACATCCCACCAATGTTAGAGGAGTTAGGAGTTTTCTAGGGCATGCCGATTTTTACCGATGTTTCATAAAAGATTTTTCTAAGATTGCCACTCCTATGAATAAACTCCTAGAAAAGGATGCTCCATTCATCTTTTCAAATGAATGCATCAAATCTTTTAATATTCTTAAAGAGAAACTCACTAATGCGCCGATCATGATAACACCAAATTGGAATCTACCGTTTGAACTTATGTGCGATGCAAGTGATTTTGCAATGGGAGCCGTTTTAGGACAAAGGATTGAAAAACGATTTCAACCTATATATTATGCTAGTAAGACGTTACAAGGAGTACAAACGAGCTATACAACTACTGAAAAAGAACTCCTTGCTATTGTCTTTGCTTTTGACAAATTTCGATCATATCTCGTTCTAGCTAAAACGGTGGTCTATACCGACCATTCTGCTCTTAGATACCTATTTTCGAAACAAGATGCTAAACCAAGATTAATCCGTTGGATCTTACTCTTACAAGAGTTTGATATTGAAATCCGAGATAAAAGAGGAGCAGAAAATCTCGCCGCTGATCATCTTTCTCGTCTTGAAAATCCCGAATTAGAAGTTCTAAATGAATCGGCCATACAAGACAACTTTCCTGATGAATATCTATTGAAGATAGATTATAATGAAATTCCATGGTTTGCAGACTATGCAAACTACTTAGTTTGTGGATTCCTTGAAAAAGGATTATCGTACCAAAAATGAAAGAAATTCTTCAGTGATATAAAACACTATTTTTGGGAAGATCCACATCTGTTTAAAAGTTGTCCAGATGGAATAATACGCCGATGTGTATTCGGAGATGAAGCTAGTAAAATTTTAAACCATTGTCACACAGGACCAACAGGAGGGCATTATGGGCCTCAACTAACAGCAAGAAAAGTTTATGATGCTGGATTCTATTGGCCTACAATTTACAAAGACGCACACCTTCTTTGCAAATCCTGTGATGCATGTCAAAGGGCCGGAAAAATAAGTCAACGTGATGAAATGCCACAAAATGTCATCCAAGTATGTGAAGTATTTGACATTTGGGGTATTGACTTTATGGGTCCATTTCCAAAATCTCATAATAATCTATATATACTCGTAGCCATTGATTATGTATCTAAATGGGCGGAAGCACAAGCTCTCCCAACTAACGATGCACGAGTTGTAGTCAACTTTTTAAAACGTCTTTTTGCAAGGTTTGGAACACCGAAAGCTTTAATAAGTGATCGGGGTACTCATTTCTGTAATAATCAACTTGAGAAAGTTCTTAAAAGATATGGAGTAACTCATAAAATCTCCACTGCATATCATCCACAAACAAGTGGACAAGTTGAAAATACCAACCGAGCTTTAAAACGTATTCTAGGGAAAACCGTAGGATCAAATCCGAAGGAATGGTCCATTAAATTGGAGGATGCAGTCTGGGCTTTTAGAACAGCCTACAAAACTCCAATTGGAACCACACCTTTTAGACTTGTTTATGGAAAAGCATGTCATCTTCCAGTAGAAATTGAACACAAAGCATTTTGGGCTTTGAAGACATGTAATCTTGATTTACATGAAGCTGGACGTCTACGATTAAGTCAACTAAATGAATTAGAAGCATTAAGACATGAAGCATACGAAAATTCATTAATCTATAAAGAAAGAACGAAGAAATGGCATGATAAAAGAATCAGAAGTTCAAAAGAATTTAAAGAAGGAGACAGAGTTCTTCTTTTCAATTCACGATTCAAGCTATTTCCTGGAAAATTGAAATCAAGATGGTCTGGACCATTCATAGTCAAAAGAGTTTTCCCATACGGAACGATAGAATTAATAAATTCAAATGGGATTGAATTTAAAGTTAATGGTCACAGAGTTAAACATTACATACATGGTCCGATGGAAGTTGACAATGAAGTTAATCATAATTTCACCACCAAAGAAAACCTTCAAAATGAAAACATAAATATGTTATCAACAACATATGAAAAATCAAAATTAGAAAATAAGGAGGATTCAAATTTGAGTGATGAAGAAGAATTCTTATACAAACCTCCCATTCCAAGAAACGAAGAAAAATGTGAACAAGAAATTCAAATAGAAGTGAAAGAACCAAGGAAAGAACACCCGAAAAAGGTTTACAAACCAACTCGACTTACTAAAGCAGGAGACCCGGGTGAATTTATCATTTCTTGCTTGCTTAATGATGGTGCTGTATATAATGGACTCGAAGATTTAGGAGCAAGTGCAAATATTATGCCTCTTTCCTTATACAAAAGATTAGGCATGGGTAAATTTAAACCAACCAAAATAGGTGTTCAATCATTTGACCAAACCATTAAACACCCGGTTAGAATAGCAAATAATTTACTTGTTAACGTGGGAAGTTTGACCTTTGTTGCAAACTTCATAGTGATTAATATGGAGGAAAACCTTGATATTCCTCTAATTCTAGGTCGCCCATTTTTAGCAACCACCGAGGCATTCATTGATGTAAGAGAAGGTAGAATGACACTTAGGGATGGTGATACATCGATCACCTTTATGAACCGAAAGTTTAGATCTCCACCAACCAAAACTGTTAGACCAATAAAAACGCATAAGTGTGGGGAAGATGAAGAAACACTTAATGATGATCCAATCACAAGGAATGCCGTTGATGATACGAAATTAGATGAACCCATTTTTAACAGTTCAACGAAGAAACTTTATAAACGGATTCACGATGCTAAGATTAAAGAAAACTTTAAGTTATATAACCGATTAATATCCAATTTATCGTCAAAAGAAAAGGCAATGTTAGTTGAATTTGTGAAAGTTACGGAGGAAATCAACAAATGGATTGAAGTAAAAGTCAAAGATATACAAGTTGTTGATGATTCAATTGAAAATAATGTTAATCACAACTTCAACTAAGTATAGGGGGTTTATGTATTTCTATTAGAGTTAGATTGTCTGTTTTCGTGTAGTTCTCGAAAATGGAACTCGAATGGTCTTTCCCTAGCAGACCCTAAAGAACTAATCTTCTCCCCCCATTCTGAATTTTTATTTTTTTAGGTTTTTACGAAATGAAGACTGCCTGTGAATTAAACCATGGTCTAATGCTACACGCTTTGATCACTAAACGTAATAATGACACACTTCCGAGTGAAATAGTATCAGTAATCAGAGAAAGATTGGACGGAGTAAGAAAAGAATCCAGATGCGAAGATAATAAGTTACAATTTGGTAAAGGAAAATCAAAATCCGCAGCGAAAAGAAGAGCACGACACCTAGAAAGATGTCACAAATGCGGAAAATGGTCACATGGAGGTAAATGTTCAAATAATCAAACCTATTCAAATACCGAATTTGTTACTTTATGCAGAGACGGACCGTTCATATGTTTAGAAGAAAAGACACTGAATGCTCGAGGTTACGCCTATGTAGCCATGGAAAACCAATTAAACCGACTATCTTATGAATGGGATAGATCATATAACTAAGAATACTATCTCACAGGTAAGTCTGTACAGTTTTTATTTTTTATTTTTATTTTTAACCTTTTGATAATAAACGCTAATTTGTTCGCTATAAAGTATTAAATTGGTATTGAATAAAATTAGGTTTGGCGACCGAAATTATTGATATCATTCAAAAATTTATTACATCACTGCGAAATTTAACGTTTATTCTTAAGGTATAAATATCTTTAATCAATCAACCCAAAATATTTCAAAAATTCGTCATGAGTTAAATTAGGTCATGGAACCGAAATTACTTTACCGAAAAGAGGGGCGCATATTTTTGATAATATTTGATTGATTAAAGTGGGATAAAAGCCAAAAAGATTTTTAATTTTATTTTTACCATATTTTTAAAATTAATATATAAATCTTAAATTAATATTGTAAACTTTGTAAAATCAATATATTTAAAATTGTATTTATTTGAAAAATATAATATAAGTTTGGTGTAAATTTATAATATGAATTTTTAAATTAAGTTTGGTGTGAATTTTTAATTTTTAAAATATGAATTTTTAATTTTATGCATTTCAAATTTTAAGTTTGGTGTGAATTTTTAATATTAATTTTGAATTTTATATTTAAGTTGTGTGAATTTAAAAACAAAAATTTACTTTATCTCATTAAGTTAAAAATATGATTTTTAAAAAATTCGTCGTAAGTTGAAGACTAGGTCTTTGAACCGAAATTGCTTTACCCGAGGGAGGGACGAGAACTTTTATTATCATTATTTTTAATCTTATTGAATTAAAGTATGCCAAAAACATTAAAAAATCAAAAAATCTTAGCTTTTAAAACAATCGCTACAAAAAGACAAATTTTAAAATTTTGTCGAAGGACGGACTAGGACATCGATCCGAAACGACCTCGTCCTAAATAACAAAGGAAAACAAAATTTTAAATTTATTTTATATTTGTTTATTAAGTTAAGATTTTATTAAAAAAATAAAAAAAAAACCAAACACCGCGACTCGCGGTGTTTGAGGCTACCAAACCTCGCGACTCGCGGGAGGACCAAAATACAGAAAAAAATAAAATCGAGCTGAACTGATCAGTCCACACCACAACTCAAACATACAGCGAAAATAAACCCGAAAAAACCCGAGAAAACACCCCCAAAATCACAATTTTTAACCGTTAATCATCAAATCTTTTACTAAAATCATGTTAAGAAGGATGCTATCAAGGAATTACTCAAGAAAAATGGTAAATTTCTACACCTAAACCCCATTTAATCCGAAAATTAGTGTTCTTGAACAATTTTATACCCAATTCGATTTTGATGCTTTTTAGTGTAATTATGCTTAAATTGCTTATGTATTATGCTTGTATAACCTAGATTGATGCTATTTAACATGATTAGAAGCCTTAAACTTCAAATTTTGAATAATCTAGGGTTTGTGTTCTTGAGCAATTTGAGGCTTTTTGATATAAACAGGTTATGGCCGATTTTTGTCATGAATTGTTGCTAAATTAAGAAGTGTAACATGTTTAGGTAGTTAAATGATCCAAACTTTGAGCCTAAGCATGATTTTGAGAATTAAAGTGGACTTTTTCAAGTCTAAAATTCATGAACTTGATATTTTGATAGATAATGCCATTTGAAACTTGTTTAATTACTAGTAATGATTATTTTGACATGTTATTTGAATTGAATGCTTATGAACTTGGCGAACATTTTCGTATATGCTTATTTGAAAAAGTGTAGATTTGATAAAAATATAAAAATGAGCATAAGTTTGATATAAATTGGACATGTCATTGTAATTATTTTGATTAATGATTTTGCTGACACTAATGCATATTTGGATGCACAAAAATTGTGTTTGATGTGTTTTGCAGACCGAAAGGGGTGAATCTTCATCCCAAGCTTGCAATGCTCCTCCTGAGAATGCGGACCAACAGGAGGTGGATAACTACTACAAGCAAGATATACCTCATCCAGTAATGACATTTTCTGATATGCACTTGGAAGATTTGCACCCAAACTTGAGATTTGACAGACGTTGGATAGATTATCCAAAATACCAACGGGGATTGCATACTCTTCATTCTAAAGCTGTTGAGGTACCTAGGGTCATAGAATGGGGGACCATTAGAAGCTGTAGAATTGGCCGGGCCAATTAGGGAATTACTTGCACAGAGGTATGATAATTCTACTTTTAACGACTGGGTACGTTTATTCACCATGCGTAGACCTCTATATAAAGTATGGTGTGAAGAATTGTTGTGTAGTATAGAGTTAAATGATCGGGTAGCTAGTATTACCGATCGATCTTTTATTAGATTTTTGTTAGGAGGTTCGATGCACCACATGTCTTTACTAGACATGGCTCAGGCTTTATGTATATATACGCCTGAGGAGTTAGCATCTGCCGATTGTAGAGGGTTGATACTAAATGGTAGAAAGATAGATGAGAATTTTGATACACATGGTGTATGGAGTCAGATGACTAGCCATCACCGATTTAAAGGGGGGAATTACTCTTATTTGGATATAGATAGAGCATAGTTAAGAGTAATTCATAGGTTTTTAGCGAACTCGATTACACAAAGAGGTAAGAATAAGGAAAAGGTAAATGAACAGGATTTGTTTTACCATATGTGTATTCGAGACCCACAAAGCGCTGTAAGTATACCTTATTGTGTGGGTTATTATTTATTAGCTATGGTTAGGGGGATGAGACCGCATAGCATAATAGGAGGTGGTATATTTATTACTTTGATTGCTGAGTATCTCAATGTGGATATAAGTCGGGGGGATTATTAGTCGAAGAACCAGAACCCCAAGATACAATAGGTTTAAATTTATACCATGGTGCTAAAGTTTTGAAGAGGCGAAATAACGCCGCAGTATGATATAATGGTAGACATCCACATGTTGAGAGAAACCAACAGCAAGGTAATGTAGGAGGGGGAAATGAAATGCAAGAAATGCAAAGGTTTATAGCTTCACAGGAGTACGAAAATGCTAGACATAGAGCATTTGAAGATTGGCAAGTTCATCAAAACCAAATCATAGCTTATTGCTAATATATAGGTAGAAACTATATTCCTACTCCAACGCCCATATTCCCTCCCTGGTCTATAGAGATGCAACCACCGTATCCTACGTATCCGAAGCATTCTACAGCACATACGGTTTTGCATGGAACCCCTACTGGTATCAGTATCATCCCTAGTCTACTTAGTTTTATTTATTTTATAATTTGTAATGTTGATACATTTAATACTTATGTTAATATTGTAATAGTTTTTATAATTTTCTGACTTTTATTATTAGATTTTAATAATTATTGAATGTGGGGTAATATACCAAACTTCAAAAATATGTATATATGTTTGCAGTTTATCTTATGTAAACAACAAGGTAAAACAACGCATTTTCAAAGACTGGCATTAAGTTCAGCAAAAGCAACTAATTTTTGACGACAAGATGCAAAATATATGTGAAATAACAACAAGACGGAATGAACAAATGATATGCACCATTTATCATTCAGCAAACAAACACAAATATGTTTGGAAACTTTGGTAAAATTTAATCATTTTCACACAAATCACCCTCAATAATTTAAATTGTTAATGATTTCTTGCAAATGAGGGCATTGCAAGATCTTAAGTGTGGGAAGGGGTTAAATTGTTTCGGATTTTAAAATTTTTACTTTATACACTTGGTTACCATTAGAAATACAAGTAAAGTAGTAGTTGTATTAGAATCTAGTGCTCTATGATAATAAAGAACAGCCCTAGTCTTATATACTGACTACCCAATTCTAGTAAAATTTTTCAAAATTTTCAACTAAATGAACTCAAAATCATGTTTATACATATTTATGAATGATAAAACTAGGTTTTAACACCGAAATTATTGTTACCTCGGAAAGGACATAAATTGAGAAACAAACAAAAATGTTAAAATTCATTTAAAATGGAATAGAGGACAATAAAAAGGAAAATAAAAGCCAAGTGTGGGAAAATTTACCAAGATATTTTAAACATATGTCACATATTTCTGTACAAATAACTGAAAATACTTTTGCTTTGGACTAAATTAAAAAGTTTTACCTGATTTACTGTAAGAAAGATGGATCTACACGATGAATCAATTCCATCATTAAAAGGAAGTAAAGTCTTCCGAAAAAGAAACGCGCTTCTTGATTTAGGTCAGGAAGTTGTCGTCCAGACTAGCTGTAGGTTGACGAAAAATCTAGAAAAGTCATCTCTAAAATCAGCAGGAAATCCATGGACCTCAGCATTAAACAGGGTCGCCAAGTGGTCAGATTTATCCTAACCATGAGAAGGATTTATCTCGTACAATGGGGGGGCACCGTGCAAATTAGCTGGATAAGACTAATGAATCAGATCCCCAGAAAGGATAATCTCCTTAAAAGATTAAAAATCAGCTTTTAAGCCTGATATTACTCAATCCTAGAGATTGACCTTAAAGATTGAGAATTCAAACTCATGGAATTCGATGAAATCTAAACTCGAGCTTGAACAAGAAAATATTTTGATCAAAATTATAAATCGATTTGTTTTCTGAAAAACCATTTTCAATGCGTTCATTACCATTGAACGTAAAATCCTAGGAATTCATCTGGAATTCATTAGGTCACCTGAACCAAATCGGGTGTCAACCGTAAGAATGGTGGTTGCATAGCATGGTCAAAGACAGGACCTTGTGCCAGATCGGAAAATTATAAGGGTGAGCTTTACTATTGCTCCTACCAAGGATAGAAATTGCGTCCGACACGTTATAGACCATAATTAAAAGCATGTCAGGGGACATTGCCTTAACAGTTGCTTGTTCAACGCTTTCCTTTACAACCGGACGGTAGTTTACCGAATGGTAATATACGGGACAAGTAAACTGGACGTGTTGCTTTCCAAATATAAGGTTAGCAAGTGGGTGACACAAAACCATAAGTTTTGAGCTAAAATTTTCAAATATGAAACCCACCAAACCCGCAAAAAGAATTTGCAAACACCGGTGAAGGGTTATTCCGTAAAACTTATCTAGGGTAAAAACTAGATTTAATTTTCAAAAGATCAAATGTTTTCATAAAGATCCAATTTCCTTAATGGATCTAAATTTTTATAGTCATGTGGGACTGTAAACCACAACGTTACTACCATTGTTTATACCGCCGTAAAGAAATCACTGATGTACAAAGTATGAAGAATAAAGAAGTGATTCTATTATTTCAAGACTATATTGCTTGAGGACAAGCAACTCTCAAGTGTGGGAATATTTGATAATGCTAAAAACGAACATATATTTCATAGCATTATTCCTCAAGAAAGCCAAGCTTTTAGTTGCAATTGTTCTATTTACAAGTGATATTCGTTTAAATATTAAAAGGTGAAGACAAAAGACAGATTCGACGAATTGAAGACGCAAACGACCAAAAAGTTCAAAAGTACAAAATACAATCAAAGAGGTTCCAATTATTGATAAGAAACGTCTCGAAATTACAAGAGTACAAGATTCAAAACACAAAGTACAAGATATTAAATTGTACGCAAGGACGTTCGAAAATCCGGAACCGGGACCAGAGTCAACTCTCAACGCTCGACGCAACGGACTAAAAATTACAAGTTAACTATGTATATAAATATAAATAATATAAAATTAATTATATTAATTATATATATATTATATTTATAAAATAAATCGTCGGCAAACAAAGAGCCAAATGTGGGTGAGCTGTAAAAACAATCTCCGCGACTCGCGGAGTTTGAAGAAGAAAAGGGCCGCGAGTCGCGGAGCCCCAAAAACTGAAACTCCCTATAAAACCCAACGAATTCTGATCATTTTAAACATATATATCCATCCATCTATCTAAACGTATATATTTATATTTATATTTTAATTTTAATTTTAATTTTAATTTTAATTTTAATTCTAATAATAAGGGTATGTTAGCGAATGTTGTAAGGGTGTAAGTCGAAATTCTGTCCGTGTAACGCTACGCTATTTTTAATCATTGTAAGTTATGTTCAACCTTTGTAATTTAATGTCTCGTAGCTAAGTTATTATTATGCTTATTTAATCCGAAGTAATCATGATGTTGGGCTAATTATAAAAATTGGGTAATTGGGCTTTGTACCATAATTGGGGTTAGGATAAAAGAACGACACTTGTGGAAATTAGACTATGGGCTATTAATGGGTTTTATATTAACTAAACAATACCTTGTTAATTTAATATACAAACTTATAATTTGACGTATTTATATATAACCACATACGCTTGACTGGGTACGGTGGGCGGGATATCTATAAATACCAATAATTATTCATTTTACCGGACACGGAACTGGATTAATAGTTAATAGACTTGTTGAAACAGGGGTGAATTACATTCAAGGGTAATTGGTGTAATTGTTAACAAAGTAGTAAAACCTTGGTTTACACGCAGTCGATAACCTGGTGTATTCATTAAACAAAGTATTAAAACATTGTTACAATTCGAATCCCCAATTAGTTGGAATATTTGACTTCGGGAATAAGAATAATTTGACGAAGGCTTTCGCTCTTTATATTTATGACTGATGGACTATTATGGACAAATCCGTATGGACATATTAAATAATCCAGGACAAAGAACAATTAACCCATGGGCATAAAACTAAAATCAACACGTCAAACATCATGATTACGGAAGTTTAAATAAGCATAATTCTTTTATTTCATATTTAATTTCCTTTATTTTATATTTAATTGCACTTCTAATTATCGCATTTTTATTTATTATTGTATTTAATTGCACTTTTAATTATCGTACTTTTTAATTATCGCAAGTTTATTTTATCGCACTTTCATTTATCGCAATTTCATTAACGTTATTTACTTTACGCTTTAAATTAAGTCTTGTATTTATTTATTATTTTACATTTGGTTTTAACTGTGACTAAAGTTTTAAAATCGACAAACCGGTCATTAAACGGTAAAAACCCCTCTTTATAATAATAATATTACTTATATATATATTTGTATTTTTATAAAAGTAAACTAATATAGCGTTAAGCTTTGTTTAAAGATTTTCCCTGTGGAACGAACCGGACTTACTAAAAACTACACTACTGTACGATTAGGTACACTGCCTATAAGTGTTGTAGCAAGGTTTAAGTATATCCATTCAATAAATAAATAAATATCTTGTGTAAAATTGTATCGTATTTAATAGTATTTCCTTGTAAAATTTAATAGTATTTTATATACACCTCACATAACATCACCTACATACACTCGTTCGATCACCACACGTCATCTGCACCAAACCATATTATTGATAAAAAAATCATTCAAGTCTTCCATCATCTATATCAATTATCAATTATAAATTTCGGATACAAGATGAATTAAAACTGAATAATTAAAGAAAACTGCTCAGGCATCTCTGTTCGTGGTACTTTTTATTGATAACCCAAATTCGAGTTTCATTTCAAAAACTGTAAATATAGTTTTGTTAAGCGTCTTTTATACAAACTTTCTGTGAAATTTTAGAATCTAATTCCTCAAATTGAGCCTAAATTTTGAAGTCAAAGTTTAAAGTGAAAAAGTCAACTAAATTGTTCTTCACAAAAATTTGAGTTCGTGTTTACGTTTTAGGATCAATTGATGATTTATAGAGTCTCCAGGAACATTTTTAAACTTATTTCATGTAGAAAGATTTGGCTAAAACAATCTTGAATTCGAAAATCAGATTAAAGTTATATATTTTTTTTCGTTCGTATGCAGACTATTAATACAGTTTTAAATTTTATTTTTTTTAATAAAAATACCACAATTAATGATTAGTGATACGTTTGAAAATGTTAAAACTAGTTGATTAAATCGTTGTGGTAATATGGATTGCACTTGATCGATTTTTATGCTGTGAAGAAGAAAAGAAATAGAAACAGAGTTAATAAGGTTCATAAAATTTTAAGAGGGTATTAATACAGAAAGATGATTGCAGAGGGATGGTTGATTACTTGAGGGTTGAACGAGAGGTCTCGGGTTCGAATTCGGTTCATGGCATTTTCTTTTTAGAAAGCTTCTAAGGTAGTTACTATATTTTTATTTTTATTATTATTATTATTATTATTATTATTATTATTATTATATTATTATTATATTATTATTATTATTATTATTATTATTATTATTATTATTATTATTATTATTATTATTATTATTATTATTATTATTATTATTATTATTATTATTATTATTATTATTATAAGTGATATTGTTATGTTCACAATTATTATTGTTATTAGTATGATTGTTATTATTATTGTTATTAGTAGTATTATGGTTATTATTATCAATATTATAACTAATAAAAGTATTAGTTACAATTTATTATTACTATCATGATTATAATTACAACTAGGTTTATTATTATAAATAGTACTAATATTATTATCACTAGCATGTATTATTATTTAGGATTATTGTTATTATTATCATTTTAGTTATTATTATGTAATATCGTTAAGTATTAATAGTATTATTATTATTATCCTTGATATAAGTGTAATTATTATGAATATGATTAGTATTATTATTGTTATTACGAAAATAACACAAAATATTATTATTATGATTAATATTAGTATTAGTATCAAGTTATTGTTATTATTATTATTGTTATTATTATCATTATTATTATCATTATTATTATTATTATTATTATTATTATTATTATTATTATTATTATTATTATTATTATTATTATTATTATTATTATTATTATTATTATTATTATTATTATTATTATTATTATTATTATTATTATTATTATGATTATTATTATTAATAACATAAGTATCATTTAATGAACTACTACTAAAATTATTATCTTTAGTAATAAAATGGTTATTTTTATAGTTATTATTAATATCATTATTATTATCTTTATTTAGTATTTTCATAAAGTTAACTAGCAAATGATATTTATATAATAATATACTTAATACACATCATAAAACTATATTAATATCTTAATTATTAAAATACATAAAATGAATATACTTAATAAGATATATAGTTTATTAATATAAAAATTATATCACTAATAATAATGTATATATTTGTCTGATTACAAGTATATGTTTTAATATATATACACATGATATAGGTTCGTGAATCCGAGACCAAACCTGCATTGTTCAGTTCCGTCATATGTATTTTTACTACAAAATACAGTATTGTGAGTTTCATTACTCTCTTTTTAAATGCTTTTGCAATATATATTTTTGGGACTGAGAATACATGCGTTGCTTTTATAAATGTTTTACGAAATAGACACAAGTAATCGAAACTACATTCTATGGTTGGATTATTAAACCGAATATCGCCCTTCAAGTCTGGTAACCTAAGAATTTAGGGAAATGGTCCCTGATTGACGCGAATCCTAAAGATAGATCTATGGACCTTGACAAGTCCCATTCGGGGTACGAATGCTTTAGTACTTCGAGATTATTATTATACAGACGAGAGGTTCTGTTTGGGGATATTCTATGCATTTAAGTTAACGTCGGTTACCAGGTGTTCAGTCCATATGAATGATTTTTATCTCTATGCAGTTTGCGAAATGCCTTATACGAGAATGATGTTTATGAAAATGAAATCTTGTGGTCTATTATACTATCTGAAATGATTATTTATTATAAACTAATGAACTCACCAACCTTTTGGTTGACACTTTAAAGCATGTTTATTCTCAGGTATTAAAGAAATCTTCCGCTGTGCATTTGCTCATATTAGAGATATTACTTGGAGTCATTCATGACATGTTTCAAAAGACGTTGCATTCGAGTCGTCAAGTTCATCAAGATTATTACTAAGTCAATTATAGTTGGATATATTATGAAATGGTATGCATGCCGTCATCTTTCGATGAAAACGGGACTATAACTCACCTTAATAGTAATGAAGTAACCAACACAATTAAGCAAACAACAATTGTAGTACAGTGATCAGGAATGATCACAACGCCGACCTATAAATAAAGCAGGTCGATATAAATAACTAACTTAGGTCAAGTCTTAGTATGATAGCTATTGTACATATTGCAAGTAGACATAGAACAATACTCAATATGCATCGGTTTGATCGGAACAGCTTACGGACACACACTTTCTATTTTCAGAAAGTTTCTATTTTTAGCAGGTTTCCATTTTTGGAAAGTTTATATTTTTGGAAAGTTTCTATTTTTGGAAAGTTTCTATTTTTAGCAAGTTTCCAAATTTAGAAAGTTGCTATTTTAGAAAAGTTTATAAGTTAGGAAAGTTTCCTTAATTAGAAAGTCAATAAAAGTCAACTGAAAGTCAAAGTCAACCGAAAGTCAACTCAAAAGTCAACCTTGGTCAAACATGGTCAACGTAAATTTTAAAAGTATAAGTTGCAATAATAATGTAAGTTATAATGTTTATTAAAGTTAAATATGTCTAATTATGTCATAACATAAGTTTAATTAAATTAAAATGAATTATTAAAGTTAATATAAATTTAAATGATATAATTTATATAACATAAGTATTTAATTAATTAATTAAATATTAGTCATAATGTAAGTATTATTAATTAATAATAAATTTTAAATTATATCATAAGAATTATTAATTAATAATGAATTATTAATCATATCATAAGTTTCTAATTATAATTATTAAATCATAGGTATTTAATAATTAAATTATAATTAAATAATAATTACGCCTTATAATAATTAAATGATTAATTAATCCTTATTATAAGTCTTATTATAATAATCTCATAATTTAAGTTAAATACTTATCATAAGTATTTTCCATTAATAAAGAAGTATTATTAATCATATGTTTAATTATAATGTTAATTAAATCGTAAGTATTAATTAAATGATATAATAAATATATATCATAAGTTGTAAATAATAATAATTACTTTTTTTATCATAAGTAATTAAATGATAATGAAATCCATTAATTATATCATAAGTTTAATAATTAATCATAAGTTTTAAATCAAAAGTTCATCGGGTCGTATCCTGAGCCCCCAGGTGTCGGTTTTCGGCGAGCCTTACATATATCTCCGCCTAATCAAACCACCCGACACTTTGGTATACTCAAGAACACACCATGAACAGCCCACAAGTCGTGATATACAGCCAATACACTACTTGGAACTTCAATTCAATCAAAAACGTGTTTTAGACGTAACGGGTGATTCGTGGCTCGGATTGAGATGACCCGAACATGAAAGTTCGTCTCACCATCAGTACTAACACACCAACACACCCTAAAGTCACCAAATATGGTCACAAAGTCGGACCAAACCTGGTTCATACCAAAATCACATTTCAATCTTAACAAAATACCACTTTGATCATATCTAGGGCTCCGGAAATCGAAACGACATGAATCCGGAGTCTAAAATTAATGTCTTGATGAGAGGAACTCATTTATATACTTTATTTTATGATCAAAATCAGTTACAATATCAGAAACACACGAAAAAGCTGCTGTCCCAATTTTATCAAACCGAAAAAATATGTAATCGAGCAATTCTACGCATGCAATCAACATTACAACAACTAATAATCATCATACTAATAATATAAACATAAAATACAGAAAAATAAATAAAAATTAAAAGTTCTAGGGTTAGGGTTTATACCCTATTCAAGAAACAATTGGTATGATCGCGTAGAGAACGGAACGAGGAATGCGTTGGTGTTAATTGATCCTTGATCCAAGCAATATTTTTGGTTGATGATGATGATGATGATATGGTGATGGTTGGCGATGGCAAAGAGAAGAGGGAGAGAGGAGAGAGCACCAAAAATAATATTAGGTTAAGGGATTTTGTGGAATGGAAAAATAAAACATCAAAAATAGAAATCAAGGGAGTAATACTCCCTTCCTCCCCCCATTCGGCCAAATATGGATGGGGTGGGCCCCATGGTGGGCCAACTTGCTAAAAGATTATTTCCTGATGGCCCGAAAGCCCGAACGAGTCCCGAAACGCGAAAACGCACTTACGCGATTAAAAATCCGGAAAGATAACAAACGCGCGACGAAAAATAAATATAAATACCCTATATAATAATATGATCTTAAAATATCATATTTAAAATAATTAGGATTTAAATATCCCAAAAATGCGATCGTTGGTTTTAAAACTGAAAAGATTCGCCGGATAGAAATCCGCGACACGTAGAAACGTATAATTTAAAATACGAATACAAATATTCACATAACACTTAATAATTAATATATTATTATTAATATAATAATATAGGCCATAGAAATGACGTAGCACAATTAACAGTTAACGGTCATTAAATAATTAACGATAAAAGATAACGGAAAAAGTAGGGTCGTGACAGTACCTTCCCGTTACGGAAATTTCGTCCCGAAATTTAAGCAGGTGCAGGGGTTAACTCAGCATCTGGGAACAAATGCGGGTACTTCTGCTTCATCTGATCTTCACGCTCCCAAGTGAACTCGGGACCGCGTCTGGCATTCCATCTAACCCGGACAATAGGAATTCGGCTCTGCTTAAGAGTCTTAACTTCTCGATCCATAATTTCAATAGGTTCCTCAATAAAGTGTAGTTGCTTATCAACATGAAGTTCTTCCAGAGGAATAGTCTTATCGGCCTTGGCCAAACACTTCTTTAAATTTGATACATGAAAAACATCGTGAACAGCACTGAGTTCTTGTGGCAACTTCAAACGATAAGCCGCCGGTCCAACTCTCTCAACAATCTCAAACGGTCCAACAAAATGAGGACTTAGCTTTCCCCTTTTACCAAAATGGATCACACTTTTCCAAGGTGAAACCTTTAACATAACACGATCACCAACTTGAAATTCCACATCTTTCCTTCCCCTATCGGCATAACTCTTTTGCCGACTTCTAGCGGTTTGATGATGTAGCGTGAGGGTACGAAATAGTATTATTTTTAATACAAAATACTACAAAATATGACACAAGTTTTATTAATTTACGGATGGGATATACCTAAACCTTGCTACAACATTATAGGCAGTGTACCTAATCGTAGAGTAGTGTAGTTTTTAGTAAGTCCGGTTCGTTCCACAGGGAGCTGGTGATACTTACTATATTTTTAACAACTATATTTATACAAAATATATATAATTATATAAGTAGTAATATTATTATAAAAGGGGGGTTTTACCGTTTAATGACCGGTTTGTCGATTTTATATTTTTAAGCGTAAAGATAAATGACAATAATTAAAGTGCGTAAAATATATAAATGACGATAAATAAAATAACAATAAATAAAATTGCGATAGAATATGAAATAAAAGGATTATGCTTATTTAAACTTCCGTAATCATGATGTTTAACGTTTTGATTTTAATTAATTGTTACTCGGGTTAATTGTCCTTTGTCATGGTTTATTTGATACCTATCTGGTTTTTGTCCATAATAGTCCATCGATCATAAATATAAAGTGCGAGTGTCCTCGTCAAATTACCCTTATACCCGAAGTCAAATATTCCAACTAATTAAGGATTTAAACTGTGACGCAGTTATCACTTCTGTCAACAATTACACCAGTTATCACTGTATGTAATCCACCCCTGTTTTGATTAGATATGAATATTAATTTACCCACTTGATCAGTTTGAATAATCAATTACCCAACCCGAATAATTAATTAAATGATTATAATAGATTCCATATGAACGTCACTAAATAGGACAACCATAATCATTATTAATTATTAGGATAATTAATTTGAAGATAGGTTCGACAGATTCCAATGAGTTGTCACTCAATTAGACAATACCCCCCCATCTATTAATAGTCAATAGTCCAATTTCCACAAGTGTCGGTCTTTTGCCCAAACCTTAATTATGGTACAAAATCCAATAACCCCGTCTTAATATTTAGTCAAACATCACGATTACTTCAGCTTAAATAAGCATACTAATAACTTAGTTACGAGACATTAATTTAAAAAGGAGGAACATAACTTACAGTGATTATTAATCGTGTAGCGTTACACGGACAGAGTTTCGACTTTAAAACCCGTAAAACATTCCTTACAATAACCCAATTATTATTAAACTTAAACTAAAATTAAAATTAAAATTATAAATATATATATTACATGTAAAGAGAAAGAAAGAAGAAAAGGTGTACATAAATCGATCAAATGAATTGCCTTTTATAGGCAAATATTGAATTGAAATTTTCACTTATAACCCCTTAACTATGCTCAATTAACAACTTTTTATTATTTATTATTATTCTTATTATGAATTATTTAAATATTATATTATATTCTTGTGCATAGTTGACTTGTACTTTCAGCTCCGTTGCGTCGAGCGTTGATAGTTGGCTCGGGTACCGGTTCCGGATTTTCGAACGTCCTTTCGTATAATTTAATATCTTGTACTTTGCGTTTTGTAACTTGTACTCTTGTCATTTTTAGACGTTTCTAATCAATAAATTGAACCTTTTGAATTGTATCTTGTACATTTGAGCTTTTTGGACGTTTGTGTCTTCAAATCTTCATTTTCGCCTTTTGTCTTCGCACTTATTTATTTAAACAATTACAATGAAAATATAATACAATTACATATGAAAACCTATTATTTAGAAGGGATATTGCTATGAAATATATGTTCCTTTTTAGCCTTATCAAATATCTCCACACTTGAGCGTTGCTTGTCCTCAAGCAATACAGAACTTGAAATAAAAACATACATGAATCACTTTTTTATTCATCACACTTTGTACATTAGTGATTTTGATATGGTGGTATAAACAATGATAGTAACGATAGAACCATGGTTAAAGGTGGGTGTGTCATCCACAGTTGCCTCGGGTTTAGGTCAACGACACTTGCAATCAAATAGCCGATTTACTTTCAGTTTCCAAAGCAAAGTGCACATTTGAAAGGCGGTTTACAGTTCCACATGCCTATGAAAATTTAGATCCATTAGGAAATTGGATCTTTATGAAAACATTTGATCTTTTTGAAAATTTAATCTAGCTTTTACCCTAGATAAGTTTTCCGGAATAACCCTTCACCGGTGTTTGCAAAATATTTTTGTGGGTTGTGTGGGTTTCAGATTTGAAAATTTTAGCTCAACACTTGTGGTTTTGTGTTACCCACTTGCTAACCTTGTATTGGGAAAGCAACACGTCTAGTTTACTTGTTTCGTATATTACCTTTCGGTAAACTACCGTCCGGTTGTAAAGGAAAGCGATGAACAAGAAACTGTTAAGGCAATGTCTAATGACATGCATATGATTATGGTCTTAAAACGTGTCGGATGCTAGTACTATCCTTTGTAGGAGCAATAGTAAAGATCATCCTATGATTTTTCGGTCTGGCACAAGGTCCTGTCTCCGACCATGCTATGCAACCACCGTTTCTTACGGTTGACACCCGATTTGGTTCAGGTGACCTAATGAATTCTGATGAATTCTCAGGATTTTACGTTCAATGGTAATGAACGCATTGAAAATAGGTTTTCAGAAAACAAATCGGTTTTATTTTTGATCAAAATATTTTCTCGTTCAAGCTCGAGTTTAGATATCATTGAATTCCATGAGTTTGTAATTCTCAATCTTTAAGGTCAATCTCTAGGATTGAGTAATATCAGTCTTAAAAGCTGATTTTTGATCTTTAAGGAGATTATCCTTTCTGGGGATTTAATTCATTAGTCTTATCAAGCTAATTTGCACCGTGCCCCCCCATTGTGCGAGATAAATCCTTCTCATGGTTAGGATAAATCTGACCACATGGTGACCCTGTTTGATGCTGAGGTCCGTGGATTTCCTGCTGATTTTAGAGATGACTTTTCTAGATTTTTCGTCAACCTACAGCTGGTCTGGACGACAACTTCATGACCTAAATCAAGAAGCGCGTTTCTTTTTCGGAAGACTTTACTTCCTTTTAATGATGGAATTGATTTATCGTGTAGATCCATCTTTCTTACAGTAAATCGGGTAAACCAGTTAATTTAGTCCAAAGTAAAAGCACCTGCAATAACTTTACAAAAACATGTGATAGATAGTTTTTAATAGAATAACTTGGTACATTCTCCCCACACTTGGCTTTTTTCATGCGTCTTTTTATATCTTAATAAATAAATTCAAGCGTTTTAGTTGTTTCTCAATTTATGTCCTTTCCGAGGTAACAATAATTTCGGCATTAACACCTAGTTTTATCGTTCATAAATATGTATAAACATGCTTTTGAATTCATTTAGTTAAAAAATTTTAAAATTTTCATAATATTTAGAAAATAAGCCAAGTATAAACCCGAGAGAATTTATAACCCTTCCCCACACTTGAGATCATGCAATGCCCTCATTTGCATGAAATCAGACTATAATTATAAATTCATGAGGGTGATTAGTGTAGGAAAGTGATTAAAAATACCCAGTTTGTAATTACAAAGCTCGTCGAATGATAGATGGCGCGCCTCATCGTTCATTCCTTCATTTATTTTATCACATTTGTTGTTTTGCATCTTGTCTTCAAAATCAGTAGCTTTTGCTGAACTTAATGTTAGTCTTTGAAAGTGCGTTGTTTTACCCTGTTGTTTACATGATAAAATACAAACATATATACATATTTTTAAAGTTGGGTATATTACCCCACGTTCAAAAATTTATAAAATCAAATATATTTTTTTTTTGCATACTTTAAATCAATAAAATTAAAAATAATGATGACAAAATTTTTCGCCCCGCCCTCGGGTAAAGTAATTTCGGCTCAACGACCTAGTCTTCAACTCACGACGAATTTTAGAAATCATTTTTTTTCAACTTAATGAAATAAAGTAAATTTTTGTTTTTAAATTCACACAAAACTTAAAAAGAAAACATATTAATTTCATATAAAACCTAAAAAACAAAAAAAAATCAGAATGGGGGGAGAAAACTAGTTATTTAGTGTCTGCTAGTGGAAAAGACCAATCGAATTCCATTCTCGGAACTATACGAGAACAGAACAACTAACTCCAAACAGCATTTTCTTTTTAGAATATTTGAATCTCCTCACACTTAGGTAGATGTGGTGTCGAAATAGTGATTAACTTCATCGTCAATTTCTCTTGGACCATAATCAACTTGCATATCTGTGACTTTTGCTTTAAGCCAGTGACCAGCTTTTTCCGTAGTATCCACAAATTCAACTAGCTTCGCCTTTTCTTTAGGCGACAGATTGGATACTAACCGGTTATATAACTTAAAGTTCCCCTTACTTTTAGCATCAATAACCCGTTTAAAAAGTTTCTTCATTGAACTGTTAATAACGGGGTCATTTAATTTCGTATCAACTATGGGGTTCTTTATTATCAAGTCATCATTAGGTGTTACTTCATTTTCCCCACACTTAGGCGTTTTATTATTGTTAAGCATTATCGTTGGAGTTGCTAAAACAACATGGTTCTTACCAATCGTTTTTGTCGGTTCAACGGTTTTGGTTTGTGGATATTTAGACTTTCGAATAATAAAGGTGATCGATTTCTCATCATTACTAAGTGTCATTCTACCATTTCTTACATCAAATAACGCCCCGGTGGACGCTAAGAATGGTCGACCTAAAATTAGAGGAACGTTTGAGTCCTCTTCTATGTCAATGACAATGAATTCGACTAGAAAGGTTAAATTACCTACTTGAAAGGGTAGGTTGTCAGCAATTCCAACTGGGTGCTTAATGGTTTGATCAAGGAGTCGAACACTCATATCTGTTGGAGTTAACTCACCTACACCTAATCTCTTATATAATGAAAGAGGCATAACACTCACACTTGAACCTAAATCTGCTAGTGCATCATACATGACACAGTCACTAAGTAGACAAGGAACAATAAATTCACCCGGATCACCTACCCTAGGTGGAGGATTTGGTGGAACTGTCTTCACCGGGTTTACTTCTACTATTTTTGTTTCTTGCACTTTTTTATTCTTCTTCTTCTTCTTTCCAGAGGTATCACAAACTTTATTACCTATTACTTGCTCATACTCAACTCCTTTTCTTGGAAACGGGATGGGTGGTCTGTATGGTGCCACCACTGGCTTTACATACTCGGGTGGTGGTGGTGGTGTAACTTCTTCATTGTTACTTACATCTAAAACCTCCCCATCTTCTGATGCTGGTTTTTCAGAATTTGTTGAAACCATATTAACATTTTCATTCCGAGGATTTACTTCAGTATTACTCGGTAGCTTTCCTTGTTTCCTTTCACTCATCAATCTAACAAGAGTACCTACTTGTTTTTCTAGATTCAAAATAGAAGCTTGTTGAGTTCTAAATGACTGATCAAACCTCTCATTCGTTTGAGTTTGAGTTTCAATAAATTGTGTTTGAGATTCAACTAGCTTAAATACCACTTCTTCCAGATTTGACTTTTTCTCTTCGGTTTGTTGTGGTGGTTTATACAAGCCAGGTCTTTGTTGATTGAAAGTGTTGTTTTGAGTTGGTTGGTTATTCGGTCCTTGTTGGTTATACGAGTTATTGTCAGGTCCTTTTGGATTGTAAAGAATGTTTTGATTTCGATTGAAGTTTGGCCTTGGCGGTTGATAATTATTCTGATAACTATTTTACAGCCTTTAGTTAATGTAGACAACATTCTCACGTTGTTCCATCGTTTGTTCAATGTGACAGTCTTTTATTAAGTGTGGTCCACCGCATTGCTCACAACTGATTCGTATTGCGTGAATATCTTTATTCATCTTTTCCATTCGTCTCTCGAAAGCATCTATTTTTGCGGAAACGGAATCAAAGTTATGGCTAGAATCGGCTCTAGCTGCTTTAGATGAACGATATATATCTTTCTCTTGGTGCCACTCATGAGAGTGGGAGGCTGTGTTATCAATAATTTTGTAAGCTTCAGTTGCGGTTTTCTTCATAATGGAACCACCAGCTGTTATGTCGATGTCTTTTCGTGTAGCAACGTTGACACCTTGGTAGAATATTTGTACTATTTGATAAGTGTCTAAACCGTGTTGAGGACATCCTCTCAACAACTTTCCAAATCTTGTCCACGCCTCATATAGAGTTTCATTTGACTTTTGTGTGAACGTAACAATTTCTCCTTGAAGTCTCACGGCTTTAGATGCCGGAAAGAATCTTTTAAGAAATTTCTCAACTAAAACATCCCATGTGTCAATCGCCCCTTCAGGTAACGATTCTAACCAATCTTTGGCTTCTCCCTTTAAAGTCCAGGGGAACAACATGAGATAGATCTGTTCATCCTCAACTTCTCGGATTTTGAATAGTGTACAGATCCTATTAAACGTACGAAGATGTTCGTTTGGATCTTCCTTCGGCGCACCACTATATTGGCACTGATTAGTTACCATGTGTAGGATTTGTCCTTTGATTTCATAATCTGGCGCATTAATGTCTGGCTTAATAATGGCGTGACCTTGGCCCGTGCGTGCGGCTCTCATTCGGTCTTCCATACTTAGAGGTTCCATATTTTCCATAATTGAATTTGTTGAATACGAATCACTAGAAGATTCTGATTTAATGGTTTGTGGTTCAGGAGGAATGATTAGTGGTTCTGGATCTTGGAATTGTCCCTGAATATTCTCCGGATTCTCAATTGTGAGGTCGGGTTCAAAAGATGGATTATCGGAAATTTGAGTTGGAGTTCTTGGTCGACTAGATGATGATTCTAAAGAAAAATCAACGGCGACAATATTGGCTAGATGTCTTGATCGAGTTATAGGTGGTGAACGTATGAAAGGTGGTGAACGTTTTACTCGGTGCATTCACTGAATATCCTATTAGTTTTTAAAAGGAAAGAAAAATTATATAAGTTATCCAATTAATAGACTTTTCTGATTTTGCCCACGTTTCGAATAGCCAAAAGATGCAGCAGAGGGGCAGGATTCGTTTGGTCTCAATATAATTGAGTACTGTTTGGCTCCAATAACCCGGTCCACATACAAATCCAACTATTACTACGAACCAGAAAATTTTGATGTCTATCAATTTAACCACTTAAAATAAATTTTCGTAATTTTAAGAAATTTAGATAAGAAGTAGAATACAAATCTTATCCTAAAACTAGAATAGCGAGAAATAAGAAAGAAAAAAAAACGCGTCGAAAAAGGTCGAAAAATAAAAGGTCGAAAAATAGGCGTCGAAAAATAAAAATAAGAAAGTAGCGCGAAAAACGGCGTCGCAAAATTCTAAAGCACATAAATCTTAGTCTAAGGAATAAGCACTTAAGGGATTTTACGGCAAACCTAAAAATTCTAGAAATAAAAATAACTATGGCAAAACTAAACTTAATACTAAAAATTGTAACTAGAGTCTAAAAATCTAAAGGTAATAAAAAAAAACTTTTTTTTTTAATTTTTTTTTATATTTCGTTTTTTAAGGATTTTAAAATATTTTTTTTTAAAATTTTTTTTTTATATATATATTTTTTTTAAACTTTTTTTTTAAAAAAAATTTTCTTTAAAAAAAATGATTTTTTTTTCAATTTTTTTTTAAAACGAATTTTTTTTCTTTAAAAAAAACGATTTTTTTTACACAATTTTTTTTTAAAGGAATTAATAATTTTTTTATTATTATTATTTTTTTTCAAAACTTTTTTTAACTCATTTACTATTCATGAATAGTAAATGAAATGAAATTAATTAATTTACTATTCACATGAAAGCGACATGATAGAAATTATTAATTGCAAGTTACATAATATACCCCTGAAATATTTAATAAATACGACTTTTTAAAACTTTTACGATTCAAAATAGTAAATGAAAGAAATTAATTAATTTACTATTCACATGAAAGCGACATTATAGAAATTATTAATTCTAAGTTACATAATATACCCCTGAAATATTTAATAAATACGACTTTTTAAAACTTTTACGTATCAAATTTGATTCTAAAATATTATTATATTTTATTTCAATATTATTATATTATTATATTTATTAAATTATTATATTTAAATTAATATATCTTAAATCAATCAAAAACTAAAAAAAAAAAAAAAAAACTTAAATACCCCGTGAAAACACAAAAAGTGTCCCCGAAATTACTTTTTTTTATAAGTATATTTTTACAGATATAAATTAAAAATATAGCGTTTTAGCGCTCCCCGGCAGCGGCGCCAAAAACTTGATGATGTAGCGTGAGGGTACGAAATAGTATTATTTTTAATACAAAATACTACAAAATATGACACAAGTTTTATTAATTTACGGATGGGATATACCTAAACCTTGCTACAACATTATAGGCAGTGTACCTAATCGTAGAGTAGTGTAGTTTTTAGTAAGTCCGGTTCGTTCCACAGGGAGCTGGTGATACTTACTATATTTTTAACAACTATATTTATACAAAATATATATAATTATATAAGTAGTAATATTATTATAAAAGGGGGGTTTTACCGTTTAATGACCGGTTTGTCGATTTTATATTTTTAAGCGTAAAGATAAATGACAATAATTAAAGTGCGTAAAATATATAAATGACGATAAATAAAATAACAATAAATAAAATTGCGATAGAATATGAAATAAAAGGATTATGCTTATTTAAACTTCCGTAATCATGATGTTTAACGTTTTGATTTTAATTAATTGTTACTCGGGTTAATTGTCCTTTGTCATGGTTTATTTGATACCTATCTGGTTTTTGTCCATAATAGTCCATCGATCATAAATATAAAGTGCGAGTGTCCTCGTCAAATTACCCTTATACCCGAAGTCAAATATTCCAACTAATTAAGGATTTAAACTGTGACGCAGTTATCACTTCTGTCAACAATTACACCAGTTATCACTGTATGTAATCCACCCCTGTTTTGATTAGATATGAATATTAATTTACCCACTTGATCAGTTTGAATAATCAATTACCCAACCCGAATAATTAATTAAATGATTATAATAGATTCCATATGAACGTCACTAAATAGGACAACCATAATCATTATTAATTATTAGGATAATTAATTTGAAGATAGGTTCGACAGACTCCAATGAGTTGTCACTCAATTAGACAATACCCCCCATCTATTAATAGTCAATAGTCCAATTTCCACAAGTGTCGGTCTTTTGCCCAAACCTTAATTATGGTACAAAATCCAATAACCCCGTCTTAATATTTAGTCAAACATCACGATTACTTCAGCTTAAATAAGCATACTAATAACTTAGTTACGAGACATTAATTTAAAAAGGAAGAACATAACTTACAGTGATTATTAATCGTGTAGCGTTACACGGACAGAGTTTCGACTTTAAAACCCGTAAAACATTCCTTACAATAACCCAATTATTATTAAACTTAAACTAAAATTAAAATTAAAATTATAAATATATATATTACATGTAAAGAGAAAGAAAGAAGAAAAGGTGTACATAAATCGATCAAATGAATTGCCTTTTATAGGCAAATATTGAATTGAAATTTTCACTTATAACCCCTTAACTATGCTCAATTAACAACTTTTTATTATTTATTATTATTCTTATTATGAATTATTTAAATATTATATTATATTCTTATGCATAGTTGACTTGTACTTTCAGCTCCGTTGCGTCGAGCGTTGATAGTTGGCTCGGGTACCGGTTCCGGATTTTCGAACGTCCTTTCGTATAATTTAATATCTTGTACTTTGCGTTTTGTAACTTGTACTCTTGTCATTTTTAGACGTTTCTCATCAATAAATTGAACCTTTTGAATTGTATCTTGTACATTTGAGCTTTTTGGACGTTTGTGTCTTCAAATCTTCGTTTTCGCCTTTTGTCTTCGCACTTATTTATTTAAACAATTACAATGAAAATATAATACAATTACATATGAAAACCTATTATTTAGAAGGGATATTGCTATGAAATATATGTTCCTTTTTAGCCTTATCACGGTTCTCAACCTATCCTTAATCTGTACAATCTTCTCGGTAGTCTCGTGAATAATTTCTGAACCCGCGAGTTGAGCATCCCCAACCTCATTCCAACAGACAGGAGACCTACAGTTCCTACCGTACAGAGCTTCAAACGGTGCGGCTTGAATACTTGCGTGATAACTGTTGTTATAAGAAAATTTAGCTAGCGGCAAATATTTATCCCACCCATTACCAAAATCGATAACACACGCTCGTAACATATGTTCCAACGTCTGAATGGTCCTTTCACTCTGACCATCCGTTTGAGGATGATAAGCGGTGCTCATATCTAATCTAGTTCCCAAGGCTTCCTGCAAAGATCGCCAAAACCTCGATACAAATCGACTGTCTCGGTCCGAAATAATGGATACAGGAACACCATGCCTAGAAACAATCTCCTTCAAGTACAAACGAGTGAGTTTCTCCATTGAATCTGTTTCCCTAATCGACAAAAAGTGAGCCGACTTAGTGAGTCGATCTACAATTACCCAAATAGTGTCATAGCCACCCGCAACTCTCGGTAACTTAGTAATAAAATCCATTGTAATTCCTTCCCACTTCCACTCGGGAATCTCGGGTTGCACCAAAAATCCAGATGGTTTTTGATGTTCAGCTTTAACCTTAGCACAGGTCAAACACTTAGCCACATACGTAGCCACATCACCTTTCAAATTTGGCCACCATTACAGCTCCTTAAGATCATGATACATCTTTCCTGAACCAGGATGAATAGAGTACCTAGACTTATGAGCCTCATCCAAAACAAGTTGTCGCAGTTCACTAAACTTCAGAACCCAAAGACATCCTGCAAAGTACCTAGTACCATCTGCTCGAATCTCGAATTTCTTAGCCATACCTCTTACGTTCTCTTTCACAAAATTCTCTTCCTTTAAGGCTTCTTGTTGTGCCTCAAGAATCTGCCTTACGAGGTTTGTTCTAATTGTCATATTCAAGGCCCTAAACCTGCGAGGTTCAGCCCTTTCTTTACGACTCAACGCATCCGCCACCACATTGGCCTTACCCGGATGATACAAAAGTTCACAATCGTAATCATTCAATGTCTCAATCCATCTTCGTTGTCTCATGTTCAACTGTTTCTGATCGAGGATATGTTGAAGACTTTTGTGATCTGTGTACACAGTACTCTTGACCCCATACAAGTAATGTCTCCAAATCTTAAGTGCAAAAACAATGGCCCCCAACTCTAAATCATGAGTTGTATAGTTCTGCTCGTGAATCTTCAACTAACGTGACGCGTACGCAATAACTTTCTTTCGTTGCATCAAAACACAACCAAAGCCTTGACGCGAAGCATCACAATAAACAACAAAATCATCATTACCCTCAGGTAGTGACAATATCGGAGCGGTAGTCAACTTCTTCTTTAAAATCTAAAAAGCAGCCTCTTGTTCATCCTTCCACTCATACTTCTTCCCCTTATACATTAAAGCAGTCATAGGTTTCGTGATACGAGAGAAATCTTGAATGAACCTTCGATAGTAACCCGCTAATCCTAGGAACTGACGAATCTGAGTAGGAGTTTTCGGAGTTTCCCACATTTCAATCGCCTCAATCTTGGCAGGATCAACTTGTATCCCTTGTTTACTAACAATATGTCCAAGGAATTGAACTTCTCGTAACCAGAATGCACACTTAGAGAACTTAGCGTACAACTCTTATTTTCTCAACAGATCAAGCAATAACCTCAAATGTTCCTCGTGCTCTTCATCACTCTTCGAATAAAAAAGGATGTCATCGATAAACACAATAACGAACTTGTCCAGATAGGGTCTACACACACGGTTCATGAGGTCCATGAACATAGCAGGTGCATTCGTCAATCCGAACGGCATAACAAGAAACTCAAAGTGACCGTAACGGGTGCGAAAAGCAGTTTTCGAAACATCAGATTCTTTAACACGCAACTGATGATAGCCGGAACGAAGATCGATTTTTGAATAAACAGATGAACCCTGAAGTTGATCGAATAGATCATCAATTCTCGGAAGGGGATAACGGTTTTTAATAGTAAGCTTGTTCAACTCACGATAATCAATGCACAAACGAAAAGAACCATCCTTCTTCTTAACAAACAGAACAGGAGCTCCCCAAGGGGATGAACTTGGACGAATAAAACCTTTGTCTAACAACTCACGGAGTTGACTTGACAATTCTTGAAGTTCAGAAGGCACAAGACGATAAGGAGCTCGTGCTACAGGAGCAGCACCGGGAACAAGATCAATTTGAAATTCTACCGCGCGTTGCGGCGGAAGGCCAGGTAAATCTTCGGGAAATACCTCGGGAAAATCTCTAACAACATGAACATCTCCAACACTCTTCGTTTCTTTTTCGGAATCAACAACATGGGCTAGAATAGCATGACAGCCTTTGCGAAGATGTTTAAGAACTTTCAAACAGCTAATAAGATTTAACTGTCGGCACCTCTTATCTCCAAAAACCATCAGCGGCTCTCCAACCACATTAGTAATACGAATAGCTTTATCATAACACACAATCTCAGCACGATTCGCAGATAACCAATACATCCCAATGACAATGTCAAAACTACCAAGTTCAATCGGTACCAAATCTATCTCAAAATCTCTATCAGCTAAACTAATGTTACATTTACGATGCACAGTCTTAGCAGTGGGTACCTTACCATTAGCTATTTCAACAACATAAGTATTGTCTAAAGGAGTTAACGGTGTTTTGATTTTTGGACTTAATTTGTAACACCCCAGGTAAAACGTTCCCAGTAGCATGATATTGTCCGCTTTGCAGAGATAGGGACGTACCCTTGTCTCCCCAGTAGGTTGCTCACGGATTTTTATTGGCGACCAAACACGAGAAGCACTTTCCCAGGAGGTCACCCATCTTGGTAGTGCTCTCGCCTGAGCACGCTTAACTGCAGAGTTCTCATGGGATCTGCTGCGCTTGTGGTCCCAAAACGCGTCATGCTAGGAAAGGTCTCCACACCCTTATAAGGCATGCTTCGTTCCCCTCTCCAACCGATGTGGGACGGATGTAACACGGATGTTACAATCCTCCCCTCTAATGGGACACAGCGTCCTTGTTGTGCACGTTTGGTCCGGGGCCTGGCTCTGATACCATTCTGTAGCGACCCGACCAAATCGTCATTGACGGCGCCGACTACTTAGGTCCCGTTACGTGGTCATAAGTCTTTAAAACAACGTTTGATCAAAAGATGTGTCGCATTCATTTCAAATGTAAAGATTGTTCAAAGTTTACGAGAATAGTTCCACCACAAGTTACGTTACAAAGTTATAAGTACAAATGAAACTTATGCGACACAATTTAAAAGTAGCCAAAAGACGCTCCATGTATGCATATATACTCGACATCCAATGCAAGTATCAAAATAATGAGCGGAAGCATGTATCATGTATCGTTCAAGGACCTGAGAAAAACATAGAAATCTGTCAACGAAAACGTTGGTGAAATCATAGGTTTGAGTAAGTAAGTACAAGTGAACCACAAGATTTGCAACAATGAGGTAATAGTAATACATTCCAAAAGTTTGTTTCACGAGCACCCAATTATCAATGCTTAACATTCCTTCCATAGAACCCCATCACCTTAGTGCTAGAACATACACTGTTTCTCGAAAATATATTTCATTCGTAAACGGTAGCGAACCGTTTGAATGAGGGTTTGTCAAACCCATATGGCCATATAACATAAGTTCTCGCTTACACCCGGCAAGTGTAACTAATGATAATCGAATTGAGGATTTTTGTTCTAAACTCGTATGTAGAATGTTTGTTTTCCTGTACTTGTGTTCACTTAGTTAAAAATGAACGTTTATGTTTTCTCATCCCAAATGTAAGTTTCAAAAGAGTAAAAGTGGGACTATGATCTCACCTTGAGTGCACGAGTAGTAAAGTACTTCAACAAGTAAACGTGTGCAAAGAACAATGCTAGTCTTGACCTAAACAAATAGGTTGTATCAATAACGATAGTCACGATTGGTTAAAGATGTTCAATTAGTCCTATGGCTCGTTAAGACTCGATCATAATAGCATGTGAATCAAATTGTCATGTTTCATGCAAGGTACAAGTATAAAAGCATGTTAGAACGATTGCACAAACATTTGGTTAAGTTTGATTAAAAGTCAACTTGGTCGGGTCAAAGTCAACGAAAAAGTCAACACGTTCGGGTCGGGTCCCGAACTATTTTTCTGAGGTTTTTAATCATACATGAGCATGTTAGAACAAGTTACATGTGAATCGGAGGTCCATAGTATAGCAAACATTTTTCGTAAAACGACCAACGAAGACAGAAGCTGCCAGTGTATCTGGACGGCGTCCAGATTTTCTGGACGGCGTCTAGCTTTGAAGGCTGGGACGGCGTCCAAAGATCTGGACGGCGTCCAGCTTTGTAATCTGGGACGGCGTCCAAGGATCTGGACGGCGTCCAGATTGGTATTCCAGTCTGATGCAGTAAGTTTCTAAGTACACGAACCAAAAACCAAATAAACACAATTTATTATTCGCAAACAATCAAGTCAAGTATTTTATACCGTTGGGAAGGTAATTTGATGAAGACAACGACTAGACACATTTCAACAAGTAATTTAACACCTACAACAACCCAAAACCGCATTAAACTTTCATAATCAAAGGTTCAAGTTCTAAAAACGCATTTCATGATTCGGGTAACCAATTTACATGTATGATATGCCGTTTCGAAGGTAATCAAACACACGTTGCAACAAAACACTTATCAACAATATTTCATAGCATTTGATACATCAAAAGTTCATACAAAGCTTATCAAACCTTAACCAAAATCTCAAAACCAATAATCATGTTAATGTATGGTTTTCATGTCAATCAACACACCAAAACGAAGTTAATGAAGTAACTAACACTTTGAACACACAACCATTAACATCTAAACACATTTTATCATTCAAAATCAAAGGTTAAACTAATCCATTTCAAGTGTTCATGCTAGTTACACCAAATAACAAGATCGAGCCTACAAATTACATACACGACATCACAATGAGCCATAGACACTAACTAACACCATTTCAAGTCAAAAACACTAATTTAGAGAAATCTAGAGTTTTAGAAATGTTACCCAAACGAGATGAAGTTGGTACCAAAATGAAGAGGATGAAGAGAGGATCACGAATATGTAATTTATTTTGTTGCAAGCCTCCTAGATCGAATTTAGATGATGATTGAATGAATTTGGAAATTGTGTGTGTGTTCTTGCTAGAGAGAAAGAGAGAGAGATGGAGATGGTTGAATGGTGGTTATTGGGGTGGACTAGGTGACCTAGACAACTAGTTTGTCCCGTGTCAATTTTAGTCCCTCAAGTTTGAATCGGGTGCGTGAATTACCTAATCGAGATAATTTAAAACGCGTATTAACGAAAGATGTTATAAATATATAACGGACTTTAAAATAGTTAAACGGAAAGTAACCGGAAAAAGGTGGGATGTTACATTACCTACTCCTTAAAAGAAATTTCGTCCCGAAATTTAAGTAGGCGTAGTAGTCGTTGTTTCTTCCTCGAGATCTTGCGTTTCCGAATTCACGAATAGATGAGGATACTTCCTTTGCATTTGATCTTGTCTTTCCCAAGTAAACTCGGGTCCCCTTTTGGCGTTCCAACGGACTTTAACAATCGGAATTCGGCTTTGTTTCAATGTCTTGACGGAGGTGTCCACAATTTCAACCGGTTCCTCCACAAAATGAAGTTTGTCATCAATAGTAAGTTCCTCGAGAGGGATGACGATATCGGGTTCGGTGAGACACTTTTTCAAGTTAGATACATGGAAGGTAGGATGAACGGAGTTCAATTGAGGCGGAAGATCTAAACGATAAGCAACGGTTCCAATACGCTCCAAGATTTCGAAGGGACCAATATACCGCGGATTTAGCTTCCCGCATTTCCCAAAACGGATTACACCCTTCCAAGGTGCGACTTTTAACATGATGCGGTCACCGACTTGAAATTCAAGGTCGTTGCGTCTTTTGTCGGTATAGCACTTTTGACGACTCCGGGCCGTCCGAAGCCTATCTCGGATTTGAACGATCTTCTCGGTGGTTTCGTGAATGAGTTCGGGTCTGGTGATTTGTACGTCGCCTAATTCGGCCCAACAAAGAGGTGAACGACATTTTCGGCCATATAGCGCTTCAAAAGGTGCGACTTTAATACTCGCGTGATAACTATTGTTGTAAGAGAATTCGGCGAGAGGCAAGTGCTTATCCCAAGCTTTTCCAAAGTCGACAACGCAAGCTCGTAGCATGTCTTCCAAAGTTTGAATTGTGCGTTCGCTTTGTCCGTCGATTTGTGGATGATATGCGGTGCTCATGTCTAAACGCGTTCCCAATGCTTCTTGCAAAGTACGCCAAAATCTAGAAACAAAACGGCCATCTCAGTCGGAGATAATCGATAAGGATACACCGTGTCGGGCTACGATTTCTTTGATGTAGAGTTGTGCGAGTTTCTCCATGTTGTCGGTTTCCTTCATGGCTAGGAAGTGCGCGGATTTGGTGAGTCGGTCAACAATGACCCAAATGGTATCATAACCGCCCGTCGTTTTTGGTAGCTTGGTGATAAAATCCATCGTTATCCTTTCCCACTTCCATTGCGGGATCTCGGGTTGTTGAAGTAGTCCGGACGGTCTTTGGTGTTCGGCTTTGACTTTGGAACATGTCAAACACTTGGAAACATAAGTAGCTACGTCCCTTTTGATGTTCGGCCACCAATATAGTTGTTTAAGGTCGTGGTACATCTTATTGGCACCGGGGTGAATCGAGTATCGTGACTTATGGGCTTCATCTAAAATAAGGCTTCGTAGGTCCCCATAACTAGGCACCCAAATCCTTCCGGCATAATATCGGAGTCCGGTCTCCCTAATTTCGAATCGAGAGACGAGAATGTTCAAGAGCTCGCGTGAAAGGTTTTCATCCTTGAGAGCCTCATCTTGGGCTACCCGAATTTGGCTATTAAGGTTTGTGTGAATGGTGATGTTTAAGGCTCGGACACGAAGAGGCACCGCTCTTTCTTTTCGACTTAAGGCATCGGCTACTACGTTTGCCTTCCCGGGATGGTAACGAAGCTCGCAATCGTAATCGTTCAAAGTTTCAATCCACCTTCGTTGTCTCATGTTTAGTTGCTTTTGATCGAAGAGGTGTTGAAGGCTTTTGTGATCGGTGAAGATAGTACTCTTGGTTCCATAAAGATAGTGTCTCCACATTTTAAGTGCAAAGACAACGGCTCCAAGTTCGAGATCATGAGTCGTGTAATTTCGTTCATGAATTTTGAGTTGTCGAGAGGCATAAGCAATGACTTTCTTCCGTTGCATCAATACACACCCAAAACCATGTTTCGAGGCATCGCAATATACAACAAAATCATCATTGCCTTCGGGAAGTGACAAGATAGGAGCGGTGGTTAGCTTTGTCTTCAAGATTTGAAACGCGGATTCTTGCTCGGTCGCCCAAATGAATTTCTTTCCCTTGTGAGTTAATGCGGTTAGAGGACGTGCAGCCAAAGAGAAGTTTTCGATGAATCTACGATAGTACCCGGCGAGACCCAAGAGTTGACGAATGTGAGTAGGAGGAGTAGGAGTCTCCCATTTACTAATGGCTTCGATTTTCGTGGGATCGACTTTAATACCTTGATCACTTACAACATGACCAAGAAATTGAACTTCCTTCAACCAAAATTCACACTTGGAGAATTTGGCATAAAGTCGTTCTTGTCTCAAGAGTTCAAGCACAAGTCGGAGATGTTGTTCGTGCTCTTCTTCATTTTTAGAATAGATCAATATGTCATCGATGAACACAATAACGAATTTATCGAGATACGGTTTGCACACGCGGTTCATAAGATCCATGAATACCGCCGGTGCGTTAGTGAGACCAAATGGCATGACAAGGAATTCATAACTACCATAACGAGTCCGGAAAGCGGTTTTGGAGACATCTTCCCCCTTAACCCTTAATTGATGATAACCCGAGCGGAGATCGATTTTCGAATATACACAAGACCCTTGTAGTTGATCAAAGAGGTCATCGATGCGAGGAAGAGGATATCGGTTCTTAACCGTCAATTTATTTAGTTCACGATAATCAATGCACATTCGTAGGGATCCGTCTTTTTTTTAACAAACAAAATCGGAGCGCCCCAAGGTGAATGGCTAGGTTGGATAAAACCACGATCAAGTAGTTCTTGGATTTGACTTTGCAATTCTTGCATTTCGGATGGAGCGAGTCTATATGGTGCACGTGCTACGGGTGCGGCACCCGGAATAAGATCGATTTGGAATTCAACCGGTCGATGAGGTGGAAGACCCGGCAATTCCTCGGGAAATACATCGGAATAGTCACTAACAATTGGCACATCATCGATGTGCTTCTCATCGGACTCGACTTTCTTAACGTGAGCAAGGATCGCAAAACAACCCTTACGGAGTAGTTTTCTAACTTTAATACACGAAACGAGGTTCAGTCCGGTGCAACTCTTATCGCCATAGACGATCAAAGGTTCACCATTCTAGATAGGGATTCAGATTGCGTTAAGATCACAAAGGATGTGAGATTTCATTTTGGCTAGCCAATTCATACCGACTATTACATCGAAACTACCTAGTTCCATGGGTATCAAGTCGATTTCAAACTCATTACCCAAAATGTTTAACGTACACCCCCGGTAATATGTGTCGGCACTCAATAGTTTTCCGTTGGCCACTTCAATGGTATAAGTGGTATCTAGTGGAAGAGGTAGAGTGCTAAAAGAATGAGTCAAAGTCTTGGATACAAAGCATTTATCGGCACCCGAATCGAATAAGAAAGAGACATAAGAATTGTTGAGAAGAAACGTACCCGTGACTAGTTCAGTGTCATCCCGGGCTTCCTCGGTGTTGATGTTGAAAGCTCGGCTGCGCGTGTTGGGGTTATCTCTCTTCTTTGGGCATGCATTCCTATAATGACCCGTTTGGCCACATTCGTAACAAGTGCCCGTCTTTGGTGCATTGGGCCACTTTCGAGCGACGGGAGTGGCACTTTTACAATCGTTAGCCTTATGACCAATTCCTTGGCACCGATGGCAAATTAGCTTACTACATTCGCCAAAGTGATGTTTGTTGCATTTGTTGCAAAGAGGTAGATTTCCGGCATAACCCTTCTTGCCGTCGGAGGTGAAAGATTTCTTGGTAAAGTTGTTGTTGCTTGATTGGGGAGCTTCCCATTTTCTTTTATTGTTACCCGACTTGTCCTCGGCTTTAGGTGCCGGAACTACGATTTCGTCAACCGTTTCTATCAATTTGCGGGCCATGTTCAAAGCTTCTTGATGATTAGTGGGTTTGGATGACATTACTCCGTGTTTGATACTCTTTGGAAGACCATCCATGTAAAGTTCAACCCTTAAAGCTTCGGGGTTCACAAGATTTGGGCACATCAAGGCTAGTTCAGAAAATCGTTGATTATAGGCCTTGAGATCGATTCCGACCGCTTTTAAAGTTCTTAGCTCTTGTTCGAGCTTTCGGGTTTCCTCGCGCGGAAAGTATTCGGTGATCATCTTTCCTTTCAAATCGGACCAAGAGAGAGCGTGGGCTTCATCCGTACCCACCGATTGTACATAGGTGTTCCACCAAGTGAGAGTGACGCCGGAGAAAGTGTGAGTGGAGTACTTGACCTTGTCTTGGTCCCGACAACCGCTTATGCTGAAAACGGCTTACGTTTGCTCAAACCATCGAGTGAGAGCAACCGGTCCTCCGGTTCCATCGAAAGTGTGAGGTTTGCACCCCATGAAAGCTTTATAGGAGCACCCTTCGTTTGAGTTACCGGCTCCATTGTTGCTGTTATTGTTGTTGTTGTTGTGGTTGTTATTATTATTGTTGTTGGATGAGTGACCTGCCATGGCCGCATCTACGGTGGTGGCTATCATGCGTTGTAGAGCTTGTTCGGGAGTTTCACGGCGTGGCGCACGGCGAGGAGCCATTGTTCCTTCAAAACAAAAGAATACCGTTGGTTAGTATTCTAAATAATACTAACCGTGATATGGAATAAAGATAGAGAGAAAATTTTCCTTGACTCACCTTAAATTCTTTATGCCACAATGTCGGAACGTTCACATGAGTCACCGTAATATAATCCCAGAAATTATATTACCCTGATTCATATATGCATTCAACATCATTTCATATAGTCAAGGTGGCATGTCAATCAAATTTAACAACGTGAGATTAAGATGAACTAAGAGTAGATATGAGTAGAAGCGTTCGAGTATAAATGAACAAGTAGTCAAGTAATTCCTACTTCAAGTCTATATGCCGGTTGTAGTCTAGACTCACCAATGTACCCTATGACTCGAGGTTGACACCAATGAACTCTAAATCCCAACAACCAACGCTCTGATACCATCTGTAGCGACAGATGGGGTAGAAACCCACCCAGTGCCTTTCCAGCTAACCACTTGGTGACCACTGAGTGTACCTCAGACACTGATTTTACGGCCCGCATTTCTGCCAAACTGCCAACCCTCAAATTCCAAGGGATCGCAAGGGGTAAGAGCCAATGCTTCGTCATAGGTAACACTGTGAGAACCCCCTCTACGATTAACCCGCCAAAAAGCATAGTCATTATGAGTGCCCGGCCTGACAGCCGGCGCGCGTGACTACCTTTACGGCTAAGGTTAAACCAGCTCTGATACCATTCTGTAACACCCCAGGTAAAACGTTCCCCGTAGCATGATATTGTCCGCTTTGCAGAGATAGGGACGTACCCTTGTCTCCCCCGTAGGTTGCTCACGGATTTTTATTGGCGACCAAACACGAGAAGCACTTTCCCAGGAGGTCACCCATCCTGGTAGTGCTCTCGCCTGAGCACGTTTAACTGCAGAGTTCTCATGGGATCTGCTGCGCTTGTGGTCCCAAAACGCGTCATGCTAGGAAAGGTCTCCACACCCTTATAAGGCATGCTTCGTTCCCCTCTCCAACCGATGTGGGACGGATGTAACACGGATGTTACATAATTTACTCGACACAAAACTCAAATCAGCCCCTGAATCAAATAGTACATAAACTGATAAATCGTTGACCGAGAACGTACCAGTAACAAGTTTAGGATCTTCCTCAGCATCCCTAGCGTTAATGTTGAACACTCTACCACGTGCAGTCTCTGCAGTCTTCTTGTTGGGACAGGCATCACGGAAATGCCCCGGCTTCCCACACTCGTAACAAACCCTCAGATTACCACCATTATTCGACTTTCCATTACCATTACCATTACCACCTCTATTACCAGCATTATTACCATTATTACCACCTGCAACAGGAGCAGTAGAACCCGGCAGAAGCACCGTACAATCCTTAGCAATGTTTCCCTGTTTAGAACACCTCTTACAAGTCACGGTACAGAAACCATCATGAGCCTTGTAACAACGAGGACACACACGCTGACTGCGGTTATTCGAACCAGAAGTATCCTGCTTTTTCTGCTGATTCTGGTTTTGATTGCGGTTTTTATCCCACTTTCTCTTCCCATTATCAGCTTTCTTAACAGCCTCTTCATTGGGTTCGGTTAGAGCAGCCTTGCTTCTTCTCAAGATCTTATCATTCAACTTATGAGCCGTCGACATCGCGGCCTCAATAGTCTGGGGCTCACTAGATTCAACTCCATGTTCAATTTTCTCGGACAACCCATCAATGTAAGCTTCAATCTTAAGATTCTCATCGGCATAAACATTAGGGCACAACAAAGTCAACTCAAAGAATCTCTGCTCGTAAGCATCTAATTCGGTGCCCTTCATTTTCAAGTTTTTAAGTTCAACCTCTAACTTCTTAAGCTCACCCTTAGGTCGGTAGCGGGTGATCATTCTTTCCTTAAAATTATTCCAAGTTAAACCATAAGCCACATCATTTCCCAAACTATTAACCAAGTTGTTCCACCAGGTCAATGCACTATCCTTCAAAGTGCAGCTAGGAAAACTAACCTTGTCTTCCTCTCGGACTCGACTAACCCTGAAAATAGACTCGATTTTCTCGAACTCGCGGGTAAGTCCTATGGGTCCTTCTGTACCACTGAATTCCTGTGGGCGACTTGCCATGAACGTTTTGTGGGAGCATCTCACCTGATTGTTGTTCGCATTAGCATTTGCATTAGCATTCGCTGCCATAGCAGCAGCTATCCCTTCGGTAACAAGACGTTGGATACGGGCTTCGTTGGACTCTCTAGGAGGCATGATCTTCAAAACAGAATAACACAACCGTTAGTACTAAGAATAATACCAGTGTTATAAAGGAATAGGTCGAACACGAAAAGATTAACCATTAAAATAATAGTCAGTAAACACTATGAGTAATAACATGACAGTTATGATTGTTATAGAAATAACCACCACATGCATACATATTTTATAATAACATCATACAACATACATTGCACCTAACATACATGATCTACATTACGCATAATATAACATGCCAAGAGTCACAACATCAGAAATAAAATGTGATAATGATAATAGATGTCATAAAAATAACCATCCATACATAATGAAAAACATCCCATAACAAAACCTTAATAAAATCCTCGGCAAAACGCCGTACATAATCCAAAAATGTATGTATGAAAGGACATTAAGTCTTATGAAATAAGTAATCAATCATGAATCATCATATCACATCTGCTTAGAGCGGGTGTGATAAGCTGGGCCAGCATGAGTCTCAGCAGAAGGCTCATACTTCCGCAACTTTCCTTTCACTTCTTCCAACTCTTCCTTCAAACCACGAACTGTGCACTCTAGAGCCTAGAACCTAGCGTCAACTTCACGGTTACCCTTACGAGTCTCGAACCCAACATTGTTCTTAAAGCTAACAAACGAATCCATACTAGCTCGAATCTGGTCCATCATCTCGTTGTGTGGCAAAATACGCATACAATCACTAAGAGCATTAATACGCGTCACTTCATTGTAAGCCCTGTTCATATGAGTAAGAGTGGAAAAGTAGTAGTGAACAGGATCATCGATCTCTGGTTGACCAGCATGGCGTCTGGCAGCAGCCGGAGGAGCAGGAGCACCAACGGAGTTATCGCTCGAAGTCGACATCTGCAAACAATAAAACCGCAAACCACATACCAAAGGATATAAATGCTAATGATATAACTCATACAAAATGAAACGCATAATAATGCTATAGCAAAAGGGTCGGGCTGTAGATTAGACTTTAATGCACCCTAAGAACCACGGGTTGACCACATTAAGACCGCCTAGTTCCCTACAACCAGAGCTCTGATACCAACTGTGATAGCCCCATCAAAATACTTAACGGCTCCGTCACTTGGTCCCACAGCTTGATCGAACTTAAATGAATTTAACAAACGACATTGCATTCTTTTATATAGTTTAAAAGTAACCCAACATATCAATAATCCAAAGTTGACACAAAACATTGTCAACAACCCACAAGTAATAATTATTCAAAAACCGAATGCAAGCCAAAGTTTCATAAATTGTTTCATAAAAATCTGCCCAAATGCATGCAGACTCTTCTAAACACAGCGGAAGCATTACATAAACTCAAGTACCTGTGAAAACATGCGAGTAAACTGTCAACACAAAGGTTGAGTGAATTATAGGTTTAAATAATTGAATAAACTTTAGACCACAAGATTTAAAAATGTTAGAAAACATTAAACATTATTCCATTATCAATGAGCCACCTGGTAACCACTTAACCCTTTAATTACCCTTGCTAATCATAATAAAAATATACACTGGACAGTGTATCTACAACAAAATACGAAGTACTAAACATTCCGATTATAAATTGCTAGCGCGACTAGCTTGAAATGGGGTTCTCAAACCCGATAGATCTATCCGTAGGATTCGCGTTCACCGGTAGAAACCAATGATTACAGTTACCAGACTAGGGAATATTTTTGTCCAACTCACAATGAATAATTTAAATTTAATTGTCACTTGTGTCTAAACGTGAAATAAAATGCATGTAATCACATTCCAAAAATATACTTTGAAAAGTTTGTAAAAACGGGACTATAACTCACCTTAATAGTAATGAAGTAACCAACACAATTAAGCGAACAGCAATTGTAGTACAGTGATCAGGAATGATCACAACGCCGACCTATAAATAAAGCAGGTCGATATAAATAACTAACTTAGGTCAAGTCTTAGTATGATAGCTATTGTACATGTTGCAAGTAGACATAGAATAATACTCAATATGCATCAGTTTGATCGGAACAGCTTATGGACACACACTTTCTATTTTTAGAAAGTTTCTATTTTTAGCAGGTTTCCATTTTTGGAAAGTTTCTATTTTTGGAAAGTTTCTATTTTTGGAAAGTTTCTATTTTTGGAAAGTTTCTGTTTTTGGAAAGTTTTCAAATTTAGAAAGTTGCTATTTTAGGAAAGTTTATAAGTTAGGAAAGTTTCCTTAATTAGAAAGTCAACAAAAGTCAACTGAAAGTCAAAGTCAACCTAAAGTCAACTCAAAAGTCAACCTTGGTCAAACATGGTCAACGTAAATTTTAAAAGTATAAGTTACAATAATAATGTAAGTTATAACGTTTATTAAAGTTAAATATGTCTAATTATGTCATAACATAAGTTTAATTAAATTAAAATGAATTATTAAAGTTAATATAAATTTAAATGATATAATTTATATAACATAAGTATTTAATTAATTAATTAAATATTAGTCATAAAGTAAGTATTATTAATTAATAATAAATTTTAAATCATATCATAAGTATTATTAATTAATAATGAATTATTAATTATATCATAAGTTTCTGATTATAATTATTAAATCATAAGTATTTAATAATTAAATTATAATTAAATAATAATTAAGCCTTATAATAATTAAATGATTAATTAATCCTTATTATAAGTCTTATTATAATAATCTCATAATATAAGTTAAATACTTATCATAAGTATTTTCCATTAATAAAGAAGTATTATTAATCATATGTTTAATTAAAATATTAATTAAATCATAAGTATTAATTAAATGATATAATAAATATATATCATAAGTTGTAATTAATAATAATTACTTTTTTTATCATAAGTAATTAAATGATAATGAAATCCATTAATTATATCATAAGTTTAACAATTAATCATAAGTTTTAAATCAAAAGTTCATCGGGTCGTATCCTGAGCCCCCGGGTGTCGGTTTTCGGCGAGCCTTACATATATCTTCACCTAATCAAACCACCAGACACTTTGGTATACTCAATAACACACCATGAACAGCCCATAAGTCGTGATATACAGCCAATACACTACTTGGAACTTCAATTCAATCAAAAATGTGTTTTAGACGTAACGGGTGATTCGTGGCTCGGATTGAGATGACCGAACATGAAAGTTCGTCTCACCATCAGTCCTAACACACCAACACACCCTAAAGTCACCAAATATGGTCACAAAGTCGGACCAAACCTGGTTCATACCAAAATCACATTTCAATCTTAACAAAATACCACTTTGATCATATCTAGGGCTCCGGAAATCGAAACGACATGAATCCGGAGTCTAAAATTAATATCTTGATGAGGGGAACTCATTTATATACTTTATTTTATGATCAACATCAGTTACAATATCAGAAACACACGAAAAAGCTGCTGTCCCAATTTTATCAAACCGAAAAAATATGCAATCGAGCAATTCTACGCATGCAATCAACATTACAACAACTAATAATCATCATACTAATAATATAAACATAAAATATAGAAAAATAAATAAAAATTAAAAGTTCTAGGGTTAGGGTTTATACCCTATTCAAGAAACAATTGGTATGATCGCGTAGAGAACGGAACGAGGAATGCGTTGGTGTTAATTGATCCTTGATCCAAGCAATATTTTTGGTTGATGATGATGATGATGATATGGTGATGGTTGGCGATGGCAAAGAGAAGAGGGAGAGAGGAGAGAGCACCAAAAATAATATTAGGTTAAGGGATTTTGTGGAATGGAAAAATAAAACATCAAAAATAGAAATCAAGGGAGTAATACTCCCTTCCTCCCCCCATTCGGCCGATTATGGATGGCATGGGCCCCATGGTGGGCCAACTTGCTAAAGTATTATTTCCTGATGGCCCGAAAGCCCGAACGAGTCCCGAAACGCGAAAACGCACTTACGCGATTAAACATCCGAAAAGATAACAAACGCGCGACGAAAAATAAATATAAATACCCTATATAATAATGTGATCTTAAAATATCATATTTAAAATAATTAGGATTTAAATATCCCAAAAACGCGACCGTTGGTTTAAAAACCGAAAAGATTCGCCGGATAGAAATCCGCGACACGTAGAAACGTATAATTTAAAATACGAATACAAATATTCACATAACACTTAATAATTAATATATTATTATTAATATAATAATATAGGCCATAGAAATGACGTAGCATAATTAACAGTTAACAGTCGTTAAATAATTAACGATAAAAGATAACGAAAAAAGTAGGGTCGTGACACCAGTTCTCATAAATATACGTCCCATGCATAGAGACAAAAATCATTCATATGAATTGAACACCTGGTAACCGACATTAACAAGATGCATATAAGAATATCCCCTATCATTCCGGGAAATCCTTCGAACATGATAAAAATGAATTCGAAGTACTAAAGCATCCGGTACTTTGGATGGGGTTCGTTAGGCCCAATAGATCTATCTTTAGGATTCGCGTCAATTAGTAGATCGGTTTACTAATTCTTAGGCTACCAAGCAAAAAGGGGCATATTCGGCTTCGATCATTTAACCATATAATGTAGTTTCAATTACTTGTGTCTATTTCGTAAAACAGTTATAAAAACATCGCATGTATTCTCAGTCCCAAAAATATATATTGCAAAAGCATTTAAAAAGGGAGTAATGAAACTCACCTAATGTATTTTGTAGTAAAAATACATATGACGATATTGAACAATAGAAAAATGCAGGGTTGGCCTCGGATTCACGAACCTATATCATTTGTATATCTATTAAAACATATAATCGTGTTAGAACAAATTTATATATTTAGTTATGTATTAGGATTAATATTTATATATAATTTTATTAATACATATAATATATTATAATGCCTATTTGATATATAAGTTAATTAACATTATATCAATATAATTAGTATTATATTAGTTAAAAAGTAATATTATGTAAAATTAGTATACTTATGTAATAAATAAATTTTTATATAAATAACTCATGTTTTGCCAAAAATTAATAGTTGTAATAATAACAGGTTAGGGATAATAATAATAATAATGATAGTAACAATGGTAATAATAATAATAATAAAAATGTTTATTTTAATGATAAATACTAATTATGATAATCATATTAATAATTAGTAATGATATTATTATTAATAATACTTATGTAAACCCTAAAATAATAATAATACTACTAATAATTATAAATTGATACCAAGATTAATATTAATAATAGTTTGTGTTATTTTCATAATTACAATAATAATATTCATATTCGTAATAATAATAATAATTATTATTATAATAATAATACTAATAATTTTAGTGATCTTACTTAATAATAACTAAAATGATAATAATAATAATCTTATCATAAATTTTAACATAATAATAACAATTTATACTAACAATAACAATAACAATAATAATAATAAATATGAAAATGATAATAGTAATAATAAAAGTAAATAAAAAGTGAACTACCTTGAGAAATTCCCTAAAAAGAAAACTGTCCAAAGCCGGGATTGAACCCGCGACCACTTGTTACCCAGACACGCTACTACACCATCCAACTACTAGTGTTTTTCTGATATAATCTACCCCTAATTTTATTTAAACCGTCCCTGTGTTAACTTCTATTTTCTTCTTCATATTGCAAACGGCCAAACTCAAAATCAAATCAATCCCTAACAATCCCAATCGTTTGATTTTAAATCAATATAGTTGCTATTAACAGATACAAAACAACATCAAGACAACAACAAAAAAAAATAATAAAAGAAAGCAATTGAAAGTCGCTGTATACGAAGAACAATAAAACCATAAACTCAAACATCAAAAACGGGTTTTGATTTGTTTTAGACAAAATTTTCTAAACAACATACACTTTAAATCCCTCCTATAAACTTCTGCCATAATCAATTGAACTTGAATCATTAAAACGAGGTTGAATTTCACGAAGAACAGGCAATTTTGACTTTTTGATTTAAATGTTTGACTCGAAAATTAAAACACGATATTAGAAATTGGGTTTTGAGAATTTGCAGATAGTTTGTATATGGGATTCCTTACATAACTGCACTTTTACATTTTGAATTTAAAATCGAATTCGAGGTTTTGAATAAAAGTTACAAGAACATGGGTTTACTTTTCTGTTTCCAATTTGTTTTCAGTTTTCTTTCTATTTACAGTTACATTCATATGAAGTGTGTTGTATAGTCGAAGTAGAAATCTTATTGGTTTAACTGAAATCGACTTGTAGCATCTTCCAGACAGGAAGTACAATTTAAAACAGGAATGAAGAAATAAGAACATATATCTTTTTTTTATTTAAATCGTACCAATCAAGGGTGTCTATATTAGCTGGATAAATTGAATCGTGATAATAGAATTTGTAACTATCTGTATGTAAATAACTGTTTCATATATATATATATATATATATATATATATATATATATATATATATATATATATATATATATATATATATATATATATAGTTGTATATGTATCTTTATTTATATAATAACTGTATTTTATATGTATATGTATTTATATATAATTAATTTTATATATTTAATTACATAATTATATATATATATATATATATAATTCATAACTCTTGATAATATTTAATATTATTTATAATACTATAAATAATAATCCTAATTATTATTGATAAGGAGATTAGTGATAAATATTACTATGATAATGATAATTTTTATAAGTTTAATTAATAATAATGATATTTATATATATTAAATCTCATATTTATCTATTATATATATATATATATATATATATATATATATATATATATATATATTTATAATATTAATAATACTGATATTGATATCAGTAATAATCAAAGTAGTAATAATATTATCACATATATATCTTTAACTTGCAATTACATTTAATTATTAATATTATATGATAACATATGTTGAATATTTAATATTTATCCATATATCTATACTACCATATTATAATAGTTATTAGTAAGAATCGTATATATATATATATATATATATATATATATATATATATATATATATATATATATATATATATATATATATATATATATATATATATATATATATATATATATATAAATATATAGTTTCATATCATATATATATTCATTTTAAGAATACATCATTATTATTATTATTTTACATTTTTAAATTCTAATTGTTTAAAGCGTATTTTATTTATTCAAAATACTTATGTTCATATTTATATATATTTACAATTTTATTTGCACACATTTGTTCGTGAATCGTCGGGAGTTGGTCAAGGTTCAAATAATTACATGTATACAGTTTAAATTGTTTTGTGACTTAACATTACAGACTTTGCTTATCATGTCGAAATCATTATAAGATTAGGTTTAAATTTGGTCGAAAATTTCCGGGTCGTCACAGTACCTACCCGTTAAAGAAATTTCATCCCCGAAATTTGATCGAGGTTGTCATGGCTAACAATAAGAATGTTTTCATGACAAATATGAGTTGATAGATAGAGTTTTATTACCATAGAGTAAAGTAATATGGATAAAACAATTCGTTTATGTGAAGAGTACGAGTGACGCTGTCACGAAAGTGTGAAATGAGTAATTGTAGATTCGTCATATCTTTTGACATAGACATGATTGAATTTAAGAAAATAAGGTTCGTCTTAACTTTTGACGTTGTCTCGATAGAATTTCGGAATTCACGGGATTTAAAAAGAAAACCTTCGAAATCTATAAGATTTGATTCTTCGGTGAATAAGGAAATTAGGATCTCTTTAATTAAATGCGCCCATCTGCCTCGATTGCTTTGTCTGATATTTTCACTATAAATTTACCTTTTCCGTTCCATTAATTTTCACTACTTCAATAATTTCTTTCTAAATTCACATTTCCAAAGAGTTTGAAAATGCTTAATCTAGTTCTGATCCTTGTACTTATCCTGACTATCGTAGCTGTCATTCTTCTTTTCCATCTACCATCGGAGAAATCTATTCACTTCTACCATTACCATGGGGTTATAGTGTTTTTAATTCTCCCGTGTCTTTATATGGCTATACACATTGATATACATGGTTTGTAATTTATGTGTTGTTGTTGGGCTTTATATTCTCCCTTATATTTCGGAGCTCTTTGCTTTTTTATTTGATGTGTACGAGGTGTACTAGGAAATAGTATTATTTTAACAACGAAATAATATTAAATACGATACAATTTTACACAACATATTTATTTATTTATAGAATGGATATACCTAAACCTTGCTACAACACTTATAGGCAGTGTACCTAATCGTACAGTAGTGTAGTTTTTAGTAAGTCCGGTTCGTTTCACAGGGAAAATTAAACAAGCTTAACGCTATATTTTTAAAACTATATTTGTAAAAATACAAAAATAAATATAAGTAATATTATTATTATAAAAGAGGGGTTTTTACCGTTTAATGACCGGTTTGTCGATTTTAAAACTTTAGTCGCAGTTAAAACCTAATGTAAAATATTAAATAAATAAAAGACTTAATTTAAAGAGTAAAGTAAATAACGATAATGAAATTGTGATAAATAAAAATGCGATAAATAAAAAGTATGACAATTAAAGATTACGATAATTAAAAGTGCAATTAAATACAATGACAATAAATAAAAGTGCGATAATTAAAAGTGCAATTAAATATAAAATAAAGGAAATTAAATATGAAATAAAGGAATTATGCTTATTTAAACTTCCGTAATCATGATGGTTGACGTGTTGATTTTTAGTTTATTCCCATGGGTTAATTGTCCTTTGTCCTGGATTATTCGATATGTCCATACGGATTTGTCCATAATAGTCCATCAGTCATAAATATAAAGTGGGAAAGTCTTCGTCAAATTATTCTTATTCCATTAGTCAAATATTCCAACTAATTGGGGATTCGAATTGTAACAAGGTCTTAATACTTTGTTTAATGAATAGACCAGGTTATCGACTGCGTGTAAACTAAGGTTTTACTACTTTGTTAACAATTACACCAATTACCCTTGAATGTAATCCACCCCTATTTCAACAAGTTTATTAACTATAAATCCAGTTCCGTGTCCGGTAAAATGAACAATTATTGGTATTTATAGATGTCCCGCCCACCGTACCCAGTCAAGCGTATGTGGTTATATATAAATACGTCAAATTATAACTCTATATGTTAAATTAACGAGGTATCGTTTAGTTAATATAAAACCCATTAATAGCCCATAGTCTAATTTCCACAAGTGTCGTTCTTTTATCCAAACCCCAATTATGGTCCAAAGCCCAATTACCTAATTTTAATATTTAGTCTAACATCATGATTACTTCGGCATTAAATAAGCATAATAATAACTTAGCTACGAGACATTAATTTAAAAATAACATTAACCATAACTTACAGTGATTAAAAATAGCGTAGCGTTACACGGACAGAATTTCGACTTACACCCTTACAACATTCGCTATCATATCCTTATTATTAGAATTTAAAATTAAAATTAAAATTAAAATTAAAATATAATATATATATATATATATATATATATATATATATATATATATATATATATATATATATATATATATATATATATATATATATATATATATATATATATCTTTACGTATGAATGAGAAGAGAAAAAGATGATATATTTGAACCAAAACACGCGAATTTATAGCAATGTAGGCTGTCACCTACTGCCATGCGATCGCATGGACTTTTGCCTTCCAGGCCATGCGATCGCATGGCCCCTTTTTCCAGCTCACAAGACTTTGGCTCCTAGCTTGCCGACGGTTTATATTATAATATATAATATATAAATAATTTATATAATTATTTAAATATTATATTTTATTCTTGTGCATAGTTGACTCATAATTTTTCGTTCGCTGCGTCGAGCGTTGAGAGTTGACTTTGGTCCCGGTTCCGGATTTTCGAACGTCCTTGCGTACAATTTAATATCTTGTATTTTGCGTTTCGCTTCTTGTACTCTTGTAATTTTGAGACGTTTCTCATCAATAATTGGAACCACTTTGATTGTATCTTGTACTTTTGAGCTTTTTGGTCATTTGCGTCTTCAATTCGTCGAATCTGTCTTTTGTTTTCACCTTTTATTATTTAAACGAATATCACTTGTAAATAGAACAATTACAACTAAAAGCTTGTCTTTCTTGAGGGATAATGCTATGAAATATATGTTCATTTTTAGCATTATCAAATATTCCCACACTTGAGCGTTGCTTGTCCTCAAGCAATACAGTCTTGAAATAAAAATACTAGAATCACTTCTTTATTCTTCACACTTTGTACATCCGTGATTTTTATACGGCGGTATAAACAATGGTAGTAACATTGTGGTTTACAGTCCCACATGACTATAAAAATTTAGATCCTTTAAGGAAATTGGATCTTTATGAAAACATTTGAACTTTTAAAAATTTAATCTAGCTTTTACCCTAGATAAGTTTTCTGGAATAACCCTTCACTGGTGTTTGCAAATTGTTTTTGTGGGTTTGGTGGGTTTCAGATTTGAAAATTTTAGCTCAAAACTTGCGGTTTTGTGTCACCCACTTGCTAACCTTGTATTGGGAAAGCAACACGTCCAGTATACTTGCTCCGTATATTACCTTTCGGTAAACTACCGTCCGGTTGTAAAGGAAAGCGTTGAACAAGCAACTGTTAAGGCAATGTCCCCTGACATGCTTGTAATTATGGTCTATAATGTGTCGGATGCAATTACTATCCTTGGTAGGAGCAATAGTAAAGCTCACCCTATAATTTTTCGGTTTGGCACAAGATCCTGTCTTCGACCATACTATGCAACCACCGTTCTTACGGTTGATACCCGATTTGGTTCAGGTGACCTAATGAATTCCAGGTGAATTCCTAGGATTTTACGTTCAATGGTAATGAACGCATTGAAAATAGGTTTTCAGAAAATAAATTGGTTTTAATTTGATCAAAATATTTTCTCGTTCAAGCTCGAGTTTAGATATCATTGAATTCCATGAGTTTGTAATTCTCAATCTTTAAGGTCAATCTCAAGGATTGAGTAATATCAGGCTTAAAAGCTGATTTTTAATCTTTAAGGAGATTATCCTTTCTGGAGGTCTGATTCATTAGTCTTATCAAGCTAATTTGCACGGCGCCCTCCCTATTTTACAAGACAGATCCTCTCATGGTTAGGATAAGTCTGACCACTTGGCGACCCTGTTTGATGCTGAGGTCCGTGGATTTCCTGCTGATTTTAGTGATGACTTTTCTAGATTTTTCGTCAACCTACAGCTGGTCTGGATGACAACTTCCTGACCTAAATCAAGAAGCGCGTGTCTTTTTCGGAAGACTTTACTTCCTTTTAATGATGGAATTGATTCAACGTGTAGATCTATCTTTCTTTCAAATATATTACAGTAAATCGAGTAAAACTGATTAGTTTAATCCAAAGCAAAAGTATCTTCAGTTATTTGTTACAAAAATATGTGACTTATGTTTTAAATAACTTGGTAAATTTTTCCCACACTTGGCTTTTATTTTCCTTTCTTTGTCTTTTTATTGTCCTCTATTCCATTTTGAATGAATTCTAACATTTTAGGTTGTTTCTCAATTTATGTCCTTTCTAAGGTAACAATAATTTCGGTATTAATACCTAGTTTTATCGTTCATAAATATGTATAAACATGATTTTGAATTCATTTAATTGAAAATTTTGAAAATTTTACTAGAATTGGGTAGTCAGTATATAAGACTAGGGCTGTTCTTTATTATCAGAGAGCACTAGATTCTAATACAACTACTGCGTTACTAGTATTTCTAATGGTAACCAAGTGTATAAGTTTAAAATTTTATAAATCCGAAAGAATTTAACCCCTTCCCACACTTAAGATCTTGCAATGCCCTCATTTGCAAGAAATCAGTAACAATTTAAATTATTGAGGGTGATTAGCGTAGAAAAATGATTAAATTTTACCAAGGTTTCCAAACATATTGGCGTTTGTTTGTTGAATGATAAATGGTGCACATCATTTATTCATTCCATCTTGTTGTTACATCACATTTGTTTTTCGTTTTATCGTCAAAAGTATAGCTTTTGCTGAACTTAATGCCAGTATTTGAAAATGCGCTGTTTTACCCTGTTGTGTACAATTGACAATATACATACATACAAATATAAACAAGCATTGTAATTTGAAATGGGACTTAAAATCTCACTTTCAAATCAAATATGAAATATTAGTACCAAATAATAAAAATATTAAACAATTCATTAATGTATCAAAATATAATGTGTTTAAACATAAATAAACAGAAATAATAAAAATAAAAGTCATAAAAATTACCAACAAGAACTAAATCAATCTAGATAGGGGTTCCAGTTCATGTCATTGTCCGGGGTCCATGGTTGGTGATAGGTGTACTGGTATGCCTGGTTAGGGTCGTAGAAAGTATAAGGTGGTCTCATCTCGGGCTGGTGTTGAGGATAGTAAGCGGGTCGGGTCGGAACGTAGTGATCCTAAGGTGACAGCCGGCTCATAATCTGATGCTGATGATAGTCCCATCTATCATGCTGTCGTTGCCTGGAATGCTCGTAATCATTCCGGGCTTGCCACTGCTCCATTCGACGAAATCTCTTCGCGTTTGTCATATCTACCTCATCTACACGCTGGTAGATATCAGTCATAGCCTCCCGAATGACATCCCTAATGTCATCCGCTTCCTCCATTTCCTCGTCTGAGCCTCTCTCTACCTGAGGATGACTACCTTCATAGGGTATTGCCTGGTTGCGTCTACTCTTTAATACCTTAGCACCCGCATAAACCCTCAATCCCAAAAGCTCAACCTGTTCCCTACATTCCAAAAGAAGACCCCCTTGGTCCTTATCTATACCTAAATACTCTCCAGTAAGGGTAACAAAAATACCTTCTCCCATAATCCCCCCTTCCTGTATTCCTTCAACCATCTTAGATAAATAAAAACCAACACAGTAGGGGATATTAACAAAGCCTCTTGGGTCTCGAATACACTTTAAGTAAAATAAATCATGTAAGGTCAATTTTTCCTTGTTGTGACCTCTCTGTGTAATCGAGTTATCCAAAAATCTATGAATTATACGTAGCTCGGCTCTGTTAATATGTAAGTAGGTATGTGTTCCTCCCCGCCCAAAAACATTATAATCGGACATACGCCTCCAAACGGTGTTCGCATCAAAATTCCTATCTACCCTTTCACCATGATAAATCAAATTCATACAATCGGGTAGTAGCAATTCAGCGGGCGTATATATCTGCAAAGCCCTGGCCATGTCTAGCATGGACATCCTATACATCCTACGGCCAAGTATAAATCTAAGAAAACTTCTATCATCTAATCTATCTACATCTACATTTAATGCTATAGTACTCATTAGCTCAACACACCATTCCTTATATATAGGTCTACGAATGGTGAATAAGCGTTCCCAATCGGTAAAAGAAGAACTGCCATACCTTTGAATCAGATGCTCCCTAACACGGTCAGGTAGTTGGACCCTTTCCAAAGGATTCCAATCAATTACCCTAGGCACCTCTACATCTTTCGTTACTAATTTGAATTTATTACTTTGATATGCCAGATAATCTCTCCAGCTTCTATCGAATCTCAGATTAGGATGCAATGTATGTTCAGGAATCGTTGGGTATTCTACTGGCGGATGCATCGGAATTACTATGAATTCATTAGCAAACTGTAGCGGATCATAATAAGGTACATGTTGGTCAGGCTGATGTTGTTGTTCCTGTTGTGGTTCTTGTTCGGGTTCTTGCTCGTATTGCGGTTCATATTCTGGTTCAGGTTCTTGTTGTGGTTGTCTAGATGACGATGAAGCACCAGCAGTATCGGTTTTCTGCAAAACACATTAAACACAAAATTTGTGCATCCAAATATGCATTAGTGTTAGCAAAATAACAACTTAAATTAACCACAATAACATGTTCAATCAAAATTAAACTTATACACATTTTCACATTTTTACAATTCTACACTTTTTCAAATAAGCACATATGAAAATGTATACAAAATTCATAAGCATTTAACTCAAATAACATGTCAAAATAGTCATTACTAGCAATTAAACAAGTCTCAAATGGCAATTATATCAAATTAATCAAGTTCATGAATTTTAGACTTAAAAAGTCTACTTTAATCTCCAAAAATCATGTTTATGATCAATGTTTGGATCATTTAGCTACCTAAACATGTTACACTACTTAATTTAGCAATAATTCATGAAAAAAATCGGCCATAACCTGTTTATATCAAAAAGCCCCAAATTGCTCAAGAACACAAACCCTAGATTTTTAAAAATTTTGAAGTTTTTGGCTTCAAATCATGTTAAATAGCATCAATCTAGGTTATACATGCATAAAATACTAACAATTTAACACTAATTACACTAGAAATTAACAAAATTGCATTAGGGAAAATATTGGTAATTATCACAAAAACTAGGAAATTTTAGAGTTTAGGGGTGTAATTTTTACCTTTTTGTTGAAGAATCCGAACTTAGGCATGATTAGAGCAAGAAATTTGACGAATTACGGTGAAAAAATGGTGAAATTTGGTGAGGTTTTGAGAGATTTTCGTGTATGTGTGTGTGTATTGTGGAGAGATCAGAGCAGCTCGCTGATTTTATCAATCTGGCCTGACTTTTATCCCCATGCGATCGCATGGCACTAAAGGCCAAACTCCATGCGATCGCATGGAGTCCGAGTACAGTGACTTTTCACTTTTTTTTTTATAAAAACCTTACACTAATAAAACATATAATTAATTAAAAATTAAAATTTTGTTTCTTTTTAGGAGTGAGGGCGTTTCGGATCGTTGTCCTAGTCCGTCCCTCGACAAAATTTTAAAATTTGTCAATTTTAAGCGCAGTTTTAAAAGTAAAGATTTTTGGGTTTTTTTAAATGTTTTTGGCATACTTTAGTTCAATAAGATTAAAAATAATGATAATAAAAGTTCTCGTCCCTCCCTCGGGTAAAGCAATTTCGGTTCAACGACCTAGTCTTCAACTTACGACGAATTTTAAAAATCATATTTTTAACTTAGCGAAATAAAGTAAATTTTTGTTTTTAAATTCACACCAAACTTAAATATAAAATGCATAAAATTAAAAATTCATATTATTAAAAATTCACACCAAACTTAAATATATTTTTATTTTTATACAACAAACTTGTATTAAAAATATTAATTTTTCAAATATTAACAAACTTAAATATATTGATTTTAAAAAGTTTACAATAATAAATTAATATTTAAATATTAATTTTAAAAACATGGTAAAAATAAAATTAAAAATCTTTTTGGTCTTTTATCCCACTTTAATCAATCAAATATTATCAAAAATATACGCCTCTCTTTTCGGTAAAGTAATTTCGGCTATATTACCTAGTTTTACTCCTGACGAATTTCTGAAATATTTTGGGTTGATTGATTAAAGATATTTATACCTTAAGAATAAACGGTAAATTTTGCAGTGATGTAATAAATTTTTGTATGATATCAATAATTTCGGTCGCAAAACCTAATTTTATTGAATATCAATTTAAAACTTTATAACTAACAATTTAGCGTTTATTATCAAAAAGTTAAAAGCAATAAAATAAAAATAAAAACTGTACATACTTACCTGTGAAATAGAATTCTTAGTGACCTGCTTTAGCCCACTCATAAGATAGTCGGACTAATTGATTTTCCATAGCTACATAGGCGTAACCTCGAGCATTCAACGTTTTTTCTTCGAAACATATGAACGGTCCATCTCTGCATAAAGTAACGAATTCGGTATTGGAATATGTCTGATTCGTCGAACATTTTCCTTCGTGTGACCATTTTCCGCATTTGTGACATCTTTCAAGGTGTCGTGCTCTTCTTTTCGCTGAGGATTTTGATTTTCCTTTACCAAATTGTAACTTATTATTTTCGTTCCTGGATTCTTTTCTTACTCCGTCCAATTTACCTCTGATTAATGATACTATTTCACTTGGAAGGGTGTCATTATTTCGTTTAGTGATTAAAGCGTGTAGCATTAGACCATGGTTTAATTCACAGGAAGTCTTCATCTCGTAAAACCTAAAAAAAATAAAAAATTCAGAATGGGGGGAGAAGACTAGTTCTTTAGGGTCTGCTAGGGAAAGACCATTCGGATTCCATTCTCGAGAACTACACGAAAACAGAATATCTAACTCTAACAGAAATATATATTATCCTTTAAAGACTTGATTCTCCCCACACTTAGTTAGCTGTGATGTTGAAATTGTGATTAGCTTCGTTGTCAACTTCCATCGGATCATGTATGTAATGTTTAACTCTGTGACCATTAACTTTAAATTCAATCCCATTTGAATTTATTAACTCTATTGTTCCGTATGGGAAAACTCTTTTGACTATAAATGGTCCAGACCATCTTGATTTCAATTTTCCAGGAAATAGCTTGAATCGTGAATTGAAAAGAAGAACTCGGTCTCCTTCCTTAAATTCTTTTGAACTTCTGATTCTTTTATCATGCCATTTCTTCATTCTTTCTTCATAGATTAACGAATTTTCGTATGCTTCATGTCTCAATTCTTCTAATTCGTTTAGTTGACTTAATCGTAGACATCCGGCTTCATGTAAATCAAGATTACATGTCTTCAAAGCCCAAAATGCTTTGTGTTCAATTTCTACTGGAAGATGACATGCTTTTCCGTAAACGAGTTTAAAAGGTGTGGTTCCAAATCGAGTTTTGTAGGCTGTTCTAAAAGCCCAGAGTGCATCCTCTAATTTCATGGACCATTCCTTCGGATTTGATCCTACGGTTTTCTCTAGAATACGTTTTAAAGCTCGGTTGGTATTTTCAACTTGTCCACTTGTTTGTGGATGATAAGCGGTGGAGATTTTATGAGTTACTCCATATCTTTTGAGAACTTTTTCAAGTTGATTATTACAAAAATGAGTACCCCGATTACAACTCGTGCATCGTTAGTTGGAAGAGCTTGTGCTTCCGCCCATTTAGATACATAATCAATGGCAACGAGAATGTAGAGATTATTATGAGATTTTGGAAATGGACCCATAAAGTCAATACCCCAAATGTCAAATACTTCATATACTTGAATGACATTTTGTGGCATTTCATCACGTTGACTTATTTTTCTGGCCCTTTGACAAGCATCACAGGATTTGCAAAGAAGGTGTGCGTCTTTGAAAATTGTAGGTCAATAGAATCAAACATCGTAAACTTTTCTTGCTGTGAGCTGAGGCCCATAATGCCCTCCTGTTGGTCCTGTGTGACAATGGTTTAAAATTTGACTAGCTTCATCTCCGAATACACATCGGCGTATTATTCCATCGGGACAACTTTTAAACAAATGTGGGTCTTCCCAGAAATAGTGTTTTATATCACTAAAGAATTTCTTTCATTTTTGGTACGATAATCCTTTTTCAAGGAATCCACATACTAAGTAGTTTGCATAGTCTGCAAACCATGGAATTTCATTATAATCTATCTTCAATAGATATTTATCAGGAAAGTTGTCTTGTATGGCCGATTCATTTAGAACTTCTAATTCGGGATTTTTAAGACGAGAAAAATGATCAGCGGTGAGATTTTCTGCTCCCTTTTTATCTCGGATTTCAATATTGAACTCTTGTAAGAGTAAGATCCAACGGATTAATCTTGGTTTAGCATCTTGTTTCGAAAATAGGTATCTAAGAGCAGAATGGTCGGTATAGACCACCGTTTTTGCTAGAACGAGATATGAACGAAATTTGTCAAAAGCAAAGACAATAGCAAGGAGTTCTTTTTCAGTAGTTGTGTAATTTGTTTGTGCTCCTTGTAACGTCTTACTAGCATAATAAATAGGTTGAAATCGTTTTTCAATTTTTTGTCCTAAAACGGCTCCCATTGCAAAATCACTTGCATCGCACATAAGTTCAAACGGTAAATTCCAATTTGGAGTTATCATGATCGGCGCATTAGTGAGTTTTTCTTTAAGAATATTAAAAGATTTGATACATTCATCTGAAAAGATGAATGGAGCATCCTTTTCTAGGAGTTTATTAATAGGAGTGGCAATTTTAGAAAAATCTTTTATGAAACGTCGGTAAAAACCGGCATGCCCTAGAAAACTCCTAACTCCTCTAACATTGGTGGGATGTGGAAGTTTAACAATTACATCTACTTTAGCTCTATCCACTTCAATTCCTTCCTTTGAAATTTTATGACCAAGAACGATGCCTTCTTTAACCATGAAATGGCATTTCTCCCAATTAAGAACTAGATTTGATTGTTCGCATCTAATAAGCATTCGTTCAAGATTAACTAGACATGATTCAAAAGTATCACCGAAGACTGAAAAGTTATCCATGAAAACATCCATGCATTCTTCTATCATGTCGTGAAAGATCGCCATCATGCACCTTTGAAAGGTTGCAGGGGCGTTGCAAAGTCCAAATGGCATGCGTTTGTAAGCAAAAGTGTAACAACCCAACCCGATATACAATCGACCACGTGAAATTTACCAAAATAAAAAAAATTTCTTTGTTCAGCACGTAGCGCGGCGCGCCATAACCTTGCGCAGCGCGCCAAAGTGGCCTGTCCAAAAAGTCTTGAAATGCTAAAATGTTTGACCACTTCCCGACGTATTTAGACAAAACGCTAATCACAACATATTCATATATGAAAAACTAACATGTTCCATTCATAAAATAAGTTTTACGAGACCGGGCCCACATCGGCCGTTTTACGACTTTCGTACGAAAATACAAGTTTTCAACCACATGATTTGTAATACAAAATAAAGGCCGAGCATGGCAATTGGGGATACGCTACCCAATCCTAATCAATCCAAAAGCAAGCCTTCTAAAGCAACTACGCAAGTCCACTAGTCCCCACTTACCCGAGCCTCCGCATCCATGCAATCTATAAAAAAAGTCAACAACGAGAGGGTAAGCTAACGCTTAGTGAATGCAATACTTATACATATACATATGTAATTTACCTACACGCATCCACTTACAAAACCATGCAAACAAAATGCATAACGAGCTAGTAACACCAAACATACGACTAGCAACAACGTTAGTATATAAATCGTCACAATAATATACTAAAATCATAACAATGCATAAATATAACAAACCGTTCCCCGCTATGGCACTACCGACTTGTAGACGACCATTAACGTCGAGTCTCACTCGTATGTTGTCACCGACTTGTGACTCATCAAAGGGTGTCACCGACTTGTGAACTACCCACCAATATCTATGGGTCACCGACTTGTGAACGCCATGTGACATCACCGACTTGTGAAGCGCCACTAAGTGTCACCGACTTGTGAACACTATAGGGTGTCACCGACTTGTGCATCACCCAAGGGTATCACCGACTTGTGAACCCCCATCAATACATATGGGTCACCGACTTGTGAACGCCATGTGACATCACCGACTTGTGAAGCGCCACTAAGTGTCACCGACTTGTGAACACTATGAAGTGTCACCGACTCGTGAATCACTTCCCCGACTTATGGTGACACCGACTTGTGAAACACCAACTAACTACTAAGGGTCACCGCCCCGTGAACCACTATGAGGCATTACCGACTTGTGAATAACCTGTCGAGACACTACCGACTTGTAGTTCCCATCCCATCATACCAACAAATATGTCACCGTCTTGTGACATAACGCCCACTACTCACGATGTGGCACCAAAGGCCCACATTGCGTACGAGTAAATAAACCACATACATACATGTATAAATATTCCACTCACCTTGTCGCCTTGAAGAAATGCCACCGAATAATCCGCAACACACCGATGGAATGTACCTATTCCATTATCACAAACACAACAACACAATTAGGGTGGATTTACAAATCAACCCAAATTGACAACTAGTGCAATTTCGACCCAAATGCACTTCCAAGCACAAACTGTGCCCAAACTAACCAATAATCACTAACACAAGTGAGAATGGTCCTAATACGCCAATTAGACCCAATCATAGGTGTTAAACACCTATCTTGCCCAAAATTACACTTAAACCCTAATTTTGACCCAAAGGAGTCAACATCGCGCCATTAGCGAGTTTTGACACCAAAACATATTTAACTTGGTGTTATACTTCAACTTAATCCATTTTAAGTTTATAAACCTTATTAAATCGACAATTGAGTCATAATTATCACCAAACCCTAATCTTTGACTCTAGTCAAAGTTAATCAACCAAACATACCCGAAAGAGTTTCAACACTACTAGAATCACTAATACTAGAGATTACACACTACATACAAGCCTTAAACATGGTTAAATCATTAACCAACCCTAAACCCACCAACATCAATAATAACTTGTTACAATTACCCATTTCACCTCCTAAATGGGTTTTATAACTAACTAGTTCAAAACCCTAAACTTGAATATCAAATTACAATTATGAAGTTCGGAGTTTGAACTTACCAATACCGCCAAAATGATGCCGTTGACGAGTAGAACAACTTTAATACTGGAGGTTTGACCCGAAACACCCTTCTTCTTCTCCAATTGGAGCTCTCTCTCTTTCTAAAACTCTCCTCTCACTCTAGGGTTTGAAGATGAGAGTGTTTGATGAGTGAAAATGAGCTCCAATGGAGTTCTAGGTCAGTCTTGATGACCCAAAACCGACCCTAATTGAAAAGACCAAAGTACCCCTCATTTAAACCTTTTAAAAAGGCTGAAAATTGCCTCTGCAGCAATTGGCGCGCCGCGCCAGAAGGTGGAGCGCCGCTCCAAATAACTGGAAATTGTGGTCGAGCCCAAAACAGGTTTCAGCAACTTGTTTTGGCCATAACTTTTCGACCGTAACTCCGTTTTCGATGAATCAAATATCGTTGGAAACGTAATAAGATATTATATCCAATGGTAAGGCTTTGAAACATCAACTCAAACTTTATTTGGGGTTAAAAAGATACGTACACACCTTGTCACTTCGGACAACGTCCAGTTTCCTTCGACGTTCGAGCAAGCAACACGTACACTTCATACACGCATCGTACACCATAAATACATTATGTACAATAAATATTTGGGTCTTACAACTCTCCCCCACTTAAACTCGATCACGTCCCCGTGATCTTCTCCACTTAACTAATCCGGACCTACTCAACGATCCTCACTCAAGTCCCAATACGAACTTTCCTAGATAATTCTTCCCAATGGATCACTTTTAACAACTAAAATCGTCAACCGTGATTTATCAAAACCACAATCCGAGCACTAAAACCTGCTCAATTTCCCATATCGGGAAAAACTCAACCAACCTCGTACCGAGATATAAATTCCTTAGCGTACCTTTACCACGGACAACGCTAAAAGTGACCAAGTCTCAACCTAAAGTCAACAATCCGAACGTTGAAGATCGAACCACATGAATCCTCACGGATTACTCTTACCACTAAACATCCTTTGTAGTGTGCAATACAACCAATACGCCACTATCCTAACATCATAAGCAACGATTAGAACCAAAAGCACCCAAAACGACTATGGCAACGCTAATCCTAAGGTGTCCAAAATCGAATATTGTCACACCCGTAACAACACGTGAGCAAAACACGGCTATCGCAATCACTAATCACACAACATGGTCCTCACGATCCCGCTCTCGGCGTATAAAACCACCAATAGATCACACATCCAACAATCATGAAGACTGGCCGAAAACTACACACATCAAAGATAGTCAACATCCGTGACTCTTCTTGCACACATACTTGGTCAACGTAAACGCCTCTCGAATGGCATACCATTTCTATGCTAACCATTTTGGAGAACAATACAAGTAACCCTCTAATCACCTCATGGTTACACCCGGTTAAGCCTCCACACCAAAACAATTAACCCGAACTCGTTAGTCAAACACACTTGGTCAACCCGTCTCGATCAACACCTATCACCTAATTGATTAACCCAACTTGGTTAAGTCAAATTTACTTGGTCAACCCGAATCGGTCAACACCTAACATCTAATTGATTAACCCGACTCGGTTAGTCAAACTCGCTTGGTTAACCCGCCTCGGTCAAACCTCTAACGACAAATGATTAACCCAACTTGGTTAGTCAAACGCATTCGGTCAATACCTAACATCAAATTGATTAACCCGACTCGGTTAGTCAAATACCCTAGGTCAACCCGACTCGGTCAATGCCTATCATCTAATTGATTAACCCGACCCGGTTAGTCAAACTCACTTGGTTAACCCGCCTCGGTCAACACCTAACATCTAATTGATTAACCCGACTCGGTTAGTCAAACTCGCTTGGTTAACCCGCCTCGGTCAACACCTAACATCTAATTGATTAACCCGACTCGGTTAGTCAAACTCACTTGGTTAACCCGCCTCGGTCAATACCTAAAATTAAATTGATTAACCCGACTCGGTTAGTCAAACTCGCTTGGTTAACCCGCCTCGGTCAACCCCTAACATCTAATTGATTAACCCGACTTGGTTAGTCAAACTCACTTGGTTAACCCGCCTCGGTCAACACCTAACATCTAATTGATTAACCCGACTCGGTTAGTCAAACTCGCTTGGTTAACCCGCCTCGGTCAACACCTAACATCTAATTGATTAACCCGACTCGGTTAGTCAAACTCGCTTGGTTAACCCACCTCGGTCAACACCTAACATCTAATTGATTAACCCGAATCGGTTAGTCAAACTGCAATGGACTAACTCGACCTAGCTAGTCACTACATCACACTAGAATACCTTCGTGCGAGAGTATAAACTCCCCCACTTAGAACTCTGTTCCGTAAACACATCGTCGAAATAATAGCATCCCATGGAATGGCCACTCATCAACATACACAACCAATATCCTCATTGGTCATAGTCCTCGAATTCTCACGAATTCGTCTCCAACAATAGCTCCCGACGATAAACACATGCTCACTCTCACGGAAAGAGTGACCACTAATCCGACAACTAATGTGCCAATCGCATTATCATAACTCCTAAAAGAAAGACGAGGTTCACCCGTCTTGCATCTCTTAATACGCACGTCAACAAACCTTGATCCAACCTTGAGCATACGAAGGATTTCGGATTATCCTTTGCTACTTCAACCGAAGCACTTACCGAACCGTACGGGTATTACTCTAATAATCATCGAGTTGCTATCGCTTGTAACTTCCACATCGCCACTCAAACACCTAAGGGTTTTATTGCCGGTACCCTATGCTCAATGTAACCGTAACACCATCAGAGTCGAATACCACGCTAGTAGGTATGAAAGAGGCACCTAACGTTGCGTCCCGTAGACTCCATTACCAACATTCATCTAGATCAAACACTTGATCTCAGGGGTTTCATCCACCCGACGAACCTCATGGATCATCAACTTCAACACGAAAGCGAACACGTTCTAACATCCGAATACTACTACAATCGCCTAACATACGTGTAACTATAGCATTAAACTCAGCGTCGTTCGTCTCGATCCCATTTCCCGTCGCCATTCTAAGGAATGCAAAGCGATTAGATCACGAACGTATAAAGCACACACACAATACCACCCCATCTTGCTAAACACCCATCGTACATCACTTGCTAGACACGATTTGCACCCGTAATAAGGTTTGCAAGTCCTTATTACGCATACACGTCGTATCGACTCGTTAGTACAACGACCGCCTCTCTTGATGATATATGCAACCGCAAACACAAACAAAACATAACACAAGAATCATTATCACAGCACAATAGCATATTAATAATATCCGCATTACTAATATAAATGTTAGTCAACCTATAAACAAGGCACTAACTAAACCCATTCCGACCCGTAATCCTACAAGTCCCGCAACAAATTTAGCACACACAAAAGTCTAAGTCTAGGCACCTATCTCAAGTCACCTAAATCCCTTAGACCATGCTCTGATACCACTTGTAACAACCCAACCCGATATACAATCGACCACGTGAAATTTACCAAAATAAAAAAAATTTCTTTGTTCAGCACGTGGCGCGGCGCCATAACCTTGCGCAGCGCGCCAAAGTGGCCTGTCCAAAAAGTCTTGAAATGCTAAAATGTTTGACCACTTCCCGACGTATTTAGACAAAACGCTATTCACAACATATTCATATATGAAAAACTAACATGTTCCATTCATAAAATAAGTTTTACGAGACCGGGCCCACATCGGCCGTTTTACGACTTTCGTACGAAAATACAAGTTTTCAACCACATGATTTGTAATACAAAATAAAGGCCGAGCATGGCAATTGGGGATACGCTACCCAATCCTAATCAATCCAAAAGCAAGCCTTCTAAAGCAACTACGCAAGTCCACTAGTCCCCACTTACCCGAGCCTCCGCATCCATGCAATCTATAAAAAAAGTCAACAACGAGAGGGTAAGCTAACGCTTAGTGAATGCAATACTTATACATATACATATGTAATTTACCTACACGCATCCACTTACAAAACCATGCAAACAAAATGCATAACGAGCTAGTAACACCAAACATACGACTAGCAACAACGTTAGTATATAAATCGTCACAATAATATACTAAAATCATAACAATGCATAAATATAACAAACCGTTCCCCGTTATGGCACTACCGACTTGTAGACGACCATTAACGTCGAGTCTCACTCGTATGTTGTCACCGACTTGTGACTCATCAAAGGGTGTCACCGACTTGTGAACTACCCACCAATATCTATGGGTCACCGACTTGTGAACGCCATGTGACATCACCGACTTGTGAAGCGCCACTAAGTGTCACCGACTTGTGAACACTATAGGGTGTCACCGACTTGTGCATCACCCAAGGGTATCACCGACTTGTGAACCCCCATCAATACATATGGGTCGCCGACTTGTGAACGCCATGTGACATCACCGACTTGTGAAGCGCCACTAAGTGTCACCGACTTGTGAACACTATGAAGTGTCACCGACTCGTGAATCACTTCCCCGACTTATGGTGACACCGACTTGTGAAACACCAACTAACTACTAAGGGTCACCGCCCCGTGAACCACTATGAGGCATTACCGACTTGTGAATAACCTGTCGAGACACTACCGACTTGTAGTTCCCATCCCATCATACCAACAAATATGTCACCGTCTTGTGACATAACGCCCACTACTCACGATGTGGCACCAAAGGCCCACATCGCGTACGAGTAAATAAACCACATACATACATGCATAAATATTCCACTCACCTTGTCGCCTTGAAGAAATGCCACCGAATAATCCGCAACACACCGATGGAATGTACCTATTCCATTATCACAAACACAACAACACAATTAGGGTGGATTTACAAATCAACCCAAATTGACAACTAGTGCAATTTCGACCCAAATGCACTTCCAAGCACAAACCGTGCCCAAACTAACCAATAATCACTAACACAAGTGAGAATGGTCCTAATACGCCAATTAGACCCAATCATAGGTGTTAAACACCTATCTTGCCCAAAATGGCACTTAAACCCTAATTTTGACCCAAAGGAGTCAACATCGCGCCATTAGCGAGTTTTGACACCAAAACATATTTAACTTGGTTTTATACTTCAACTTAATCCATTTTAAGTTTATAAACCTTATTAAATCGAAAATTGAGTCATAATCATCACCAAACCCTAATCTTTGACTCTAGTCAAAGTTAATCAACCAAACATACCCGAAAGAGTTTCAACACTACTAGAATCACTAATACTAGAGATTACCTACTACATACAAGCCTTAAACATGGTTAAATCATTAACCAACCCTAAACCCACCAACATCAACAATAACTAGTTACAATTACCCATTTCACCTCCTAAATGAGTTTTATAACTAACTAGTTCAAAACCCTAAACTTGAATATCAAATTACAAAGATGAAGTTCGGAGTTTGAACTTACCAATACCGCCAAAATGATGCCGTTGACGAGTAGAACAACTTTAATACCGGAGGTTTGACCCGAAACACCCTTCTTCTTCTCCAATTGGAGCTCTCTCTCTCTCTAAAACTCTCCTCTCACTCTAGGGTTTGAAGATGAGAGTGTTTGATGAGTGAAAATGAGCTCCAATGGAGTTCTAGGTCAGTCTTGATGACCCCAAACCGACCCTAATTGAAAAGACCAAAGTACCCCTCATTTAAACCTTTTAAAAAGGCTGAAAATTGCCTCTCAGCAATCGGCGCGCCGTGCCAGAAGGTGGAGCGCCGCTCCAAATAACTGGAAATTGTGGTTGAGCCCAAAACAGGTTTCAGCAACTTGTTTTGGCCATAACTTTTCGACCGTAACTCCATTTTCGATGAATCAAATATCGTTGGAAACGTAATAAGATATTATATCCAATGGTAAGACTTTGAAACATCAACTCAAACTTTATTTGGGGTTGAAAAGATACGTACACACCTTGTCACTTCGGACAACGTCCAGTTTCCTTCGACGTTCGAGCAAGCAACACGTACACTTCATACACGCATCGTACACCATAAATACATTATGTACAATAAATATTTGGGTCTTATAAAAAGTACCATAAGGGCACGTGAATGTGGTTTTCTCTTAATCCTCGGGTGCTATTGGAATTTGAAAATATCCGGAAAAACCATCAAGAAAACAATAGTAACTATTTCCGGCTAATCTTTCCAACATTTGATCAATGAAAGGTAAGGGAAAGTGATCTTTTCTGGTGGCGTCATTTAATTTTCTATAATCAATACAAACACGCCATCCTGTTACAGTCCTAGTAGGAATAAGCTCATTTTTCTCATTTGTGATGACAGTCATGCCACCCTTCTTAGACACGCATTGAACTGGGCTTACCCATGGACTATCAGAAATTGGATAAATTAAACCTGCATCAAGCAGTTTAATAATTTCTTTCTTAACAACATCTTGCATATTAGGATTTAGTCTTCGTTGGCGTTGCACATACGTTTTATGACCTTCTTCCATAAGGATTTTATGTGTGCAATACGAAGGACTTATTCCTTTAATATCATGAATTTTCCATGGAATAGCTGGTTTATGAGCTTTTAACACAGAAATGAGTTGAAATTTTTCATTTTCAGTAAGAGAAGATGATATTATTACAGGTAATTTAGATTCACCATGTAAATAAGCATATTCCAAATGGTTTGGAAGTGGCTTTAACTCTAATGTCGGTGGTTCTTCTATCGATGATTTATATCGATATCTGTCTTCTTCTTTTAGCATTTGAATTTCTTCTGTTATTGGTTCATATCCATTAGCCATAAGTGTAGCTAACATTTCAGTTTCATCAATTGGTTCAGTACTTTCTCCTAAAGAACATTCTCATGTTCCTTGTAATTCTGGAAATTCTTCTAACAATTCTGCATGTGATTCTATAGTTTGAATATAATAACATGTATCATCTGCAGATTGCGGTTGTTGCATTGCTCTATCAACTGAAAAGGTAACACTCTCGTCCTCTATACTTAGGGTCAGTTTCTTACCAAACACGTCTATTATTGCTTTGGCCGTGTTTAAGAATGGTCTTCCTAATATGAAAGGAACTCGAGAATCTTCTTCCATGTCCAAAATAACAAAATCTACTGGAAATACTAAAGTACCAACTTTAACTAGCATGTTCTCCATTATCCCTCTAGGATATTTTACTGATCGATCGGCTAGTTGTATGCTTATTCGTGTTGTTTTCAGTTCTCCAAGGTCTAGTTTAACGTATAGTGAATACGGCATTAAATTTATACTAGCACCTAAATCTGCCAATGCTTCTATTGAACTAAGACTACCCAGAAAACATGGAATCGTGAAACTTCCTGGATCTGATAATTTTTCTGGTATCTTATTCAACAGCACTGCTGAACAGTTTGCATTCATAGTAACAGCCGAGAGTTCTTCCATTTTCTTTCTATTTGTGATTAAATCTTTCAAGAATTTAGCATATCTAGGCATTCCTGAAATTACATCAATGAAAGGAAGATTTATATTTATTTGTTTAAACATATCCAAAAATTTGGATTGCTTGGCTTCAAGTCTCTCTTTTCTCATTTTACTCGGGTAAGGAAGTGGTGGTTGGTATGGTTTAACATAAGGTTTAGCCTTAACTGTGTTATCTTCATTAACCTTTTCAACTACCGGTTCTTTTTCCTTATCTTGATCAGATTGTGGTTCCTGTGGAGTAGGAATAGCTTCATCAGAAATTACAGGCATTTCAGGTGATTTAAGTGTAATACCACTTCTTGTGGTAATGGCTTTAGCTGTTTCATTTTGGGGGTTAGCATTTGTATCACTAGGTAGATTTCCCGGTTTTCTTTCACCTATCAACCTTGCTAGGTTGCTTACTTCTTATTCCAGATTTTGAATAGAAGCTTGTTGATTTCTAAATGCTTGAGCATTTTGTTCATTGGTTTGTTTCTGAGATGTGAAAAACTGCGTTTGAGTTTCAACTAGCTTCGACATTATGTCTTCTAAATTTGGGTTTTTATCATCGGTTTGTGGTGGTTTATTTTAAAAATTAGGTCTTTGCTGGTTGTAAGTATTATTGGATACTTGTTGATTACTTGGACCTTGTTGGTTGTTGTATGGAACATTTCGGTTATAATTCTGATTTTGATTATAGATCGGTCTTGGCGGTTGATAATTATTCTGATAATTATTTCCAGGCCTTTGGTTTATGTATGAAACATTCTCTCTTTGTTCCATTGTTAGTTCAATACTGAGACAATCTTTTGTCAAATGTGGTCCTCCACACTGCTCATAACTAATTCGTATTGAGTGGATATCTTTAGTCATCTTTTCCATTCGTCTCTCGACAGCATCTATCTTTGCGGAAATGGAATCTAAGTCATGGCTAGAATCGGCTCTAGCTACTTTAGATCATCTAACGATATCTTTTTCTTGGTGCCACTCATGTGAGTGGGAAGCAGTGTTATCAATAATTTTGTAAGCATCAGTTGCGGTTTTCTTCATAATGGAACCACCAGCTGCTATATCGAGATCTTTTCGTGTAGTGATGTCGCATCCTTGGTAGAATATTTGTACTATTTGACAAGTGTCTAAACCATGTTGCGGACATCCTCTTAATAACTTTCCAAATCTTGTCCAAGCCTCATATAGAGTTTCATTTGGCTTCTGTGTGAACGTAACAATTTCTCCTTGAAGTCTCACGGCTTTAGATGCCGGAAAGAATTGTTTGAGAAAATTTTCAACTAAAACGTCCCATGTATCAATCGCCCCTTCAGGTAACGATTCTAACCAATCTTTGGCTTCTCCCTTTAAAGTCCAGAGAAATAACATGAGATATATCTGTTCATCTTCAACTTCTCTTATTTTAAATGGTGTGCAGATCCTATTAAAAGTACGAAGATGTTCGTTTGGATCTTCCTTCGGCGCACCACTAAATTGGCATTGATTAGTTACCATGTGTAGAATTTGTCCTTTGATTTCATAATCTGGCGCATTAATGTCAGGTTGAGTAATTGCGTGACCTTGGCCAGTGCGTTTAGCTCTCATTCGGTCTTCCATACTTAGAGGTTCCAGATTTTCCATGATTGAATTTGTTGAATCTGAATCACTATAAGATTCTGATTTAATGGTTGGTACCTCGAAAATCTCCGTTTGAATGATTGGTGGTTCCGGAGGAAAGATTAGTGGTTCAGGATCTATGAATTGTCCCTGAATATTCTCCGGATTCTCAATTGTGAGGTCGGGTTCAAAAAATAGATTATCGAAAATTTGAATTGGAGTACTTGGTCGACTGGATGACGATTCTAAAGAAAAATCAACGGCGACAATATTTGCTAGATGTCTTGATCGAGTTACAGGTGGTGAACGTACAAAAGGTGGTGAACGTTTTGCTCGGTGCATTCAGTGAATATCCTATTATTTATAAAAATAAGAAAAATTATATAAGTTATCAAATTAATAGACTTTTCTATTTTTGCCCACGTTTCGAATAGCCAAAAGATGCAGCAGAGGGGCAGGATTCGTTTGGTCTCAATATAATTGAGTACTGTTTGGCTCCAATAACCCGGTCCACGTACAAATCCAACTATTACTACGAACCAGAAAATTTTGATGTCTATCAATTTAACCACTTAAACTAATTTTTCGTTTAAATTTAAAGAAATTTTAGATAAGAAATAGAAAAAAATTTAAGTCCTAAAAACTAGAGCGTCGAGAAATAAGAAAGAAAAAGAGCGCGTTGAAAAACGTCGAAAAAATAAAAGGTCGAAAAATAAGCGTCGAAAAATAAAAATAAGAAAGTAGCTCGTCGAAACTTAAAAAGGAACTAAAAATTAAGAATTAAAAGTTGCGTCTAAAAAAATATTAAAGCTTAAAAGAAAAACTATATCCCAAAACGGCAATAACTTAAAAAGGTACTAAAATTTTAGAACAGCGTCGCAAAATTCTAAAGCACCTAAATCTTAGTCTAAAGAAAAAACACTTAAGGGATTTTACGGCAAAGCCTAAAAATCTAGAAGTAAAAATAACTATGGCAAAAACTATATCTTAAAACTAAAAACGAAAGAAAAATACAAATATTACGCTAAAAACGAACAAAATATAAAAATATACTTAAAGTTGTAAAAAGTACAATTTTTTATAAAAATATTATTTTTATATTATTTATTTTATAAAACTATTAATTTTATAATTTATTAAAACTAATTAAACTAAATAAAACAAATTAAATTAAAACTAAACTAAATAATTAAATAATCTAAACCCTAATTAGGGTTTTAATAATAATAATAATTAATACACAGTAATTAATGCTGAATTAGGGTTAACTGTGGCGTGTCAGACAGCTTCATGCGATCGCATGAAGTTTTGCCTTCGGGCTCATGCGATCCCATGAGCTAGGGTTTCGGGCCAGGTTACGGGCTGCTACAGTACCGGGCCTTGGGTAATTATTATTTTTTTTTTCTGTTTTCTGATTTATATATATAATATATTTATATAAATTAAATAAAACTTATATTTTTACAAAATAAAAATAAAGAAACTTTATAGTTTTATATATATATATTTAACAAACTATTAAAAATATTTATATTTTTGTTTTTCTTTTTATATTTTCGTATATTTAAAACGTATTTTTACAAAAGCGTATTTTTATAAAAGGAAACTAAAAATTAATAAAAATCTTTTTTTATAGCGTTGCGCTTCCGGCGTTTAAGCAAGAATTTCCCCGGCAGCGGCGCCAAAAATACTTGATGTGTGCGAGGTGTACTAGGAAATAGTATTATTTTAACAACGAAATAATATTAAATACGATACAATTTTACACAAGATATTTATTTATTTATAGAATGGATATACCTAAACCTTGCTACAACACTTATAGGCAGTGTACCTAATCGTACAGTAGTGTAGTTTTTAGTAAGTCCGGTTCGTTCCACAGGGAAAATTAAACAAGCTTAACGCTATATTTTTAAAACTATATTTGTAAAAATACAAAAATAAATATAAGTAATATTATTATTATAAAAGGGGGGATTTTTACCGTTTAATGACCGGTTTGTCGATTTTAAAACTTTAGTCGCAGTTAAAACCTAATGTAAAATATTAAATAAATAAAAGACTTAATTTAAAGAGTAAAGTAAATAACGATAATGAAATTGCGATAAATAAAAATGCGATAAATAAAAAGTACGACAATTAAAGAGTACGATAATTAAAAGTGCAATTAAATACAATGACAATAAATAAAAGTGCAATAATTAAAAGTGCAATTAAATATAAAATAAAGGAAATTAAATATGAAATAAAGGAATTATGCTTATTTAAACTTCCGTAATCATGATGGTTGACGTGTTGATTTTTAGTTTATTCCCATGGGTTAATTGTCCTTTGTCCTGGATTATTCGATATGTCCATACGGATTTGTCCATAATAGTCCATCAGTCATAAATATAAAGTGGGAAAGTCTTCGTCAAATTATTCTTATTCCCGAAGTCAAATATTCCAACTAATTGGGGATTCGAATTGTAACAAGGTCTTAATACTTTGTTTAATGAATACTCCAGGTTATCGACTGCGTGTAAACCAAGGTTTTACTACTTTGTTAACAATTACACCAATTACCTTTGAATGTAATCCACCCCTGTTTCAACAAGTCTATTAACTATTAATCCAGTTCCGTATCCGGTAAAATGAACAATTATTGGTATTTATAGATATCCCGCCCACCGTACCCAGTCAAGCGTATGTGGTTATATATAAATACGTCAAATTATAAGTCTATATATTAAATTAACGAGGTATCGTTTAGTTAATATAAAACTCATTAATAGCCCATAGTCTAATTTCCACAAGTGTCGTTCTTTTATCCAAACCCCAATTATGGTCCAAAGCCCAATTACCTAATTTTAATATTTAGTCTAACATCATGATTACTTCGACATTAAATAAGCATAATAATAACTTAGCTACAAGAAATTAATTTAAAAATAACATTAACCATAACTTACAGTGATTAAAAATAGCGTAGCGTTACACGGACAGAATTTTGACTTACACCCTTACAACATTCGCTATCATATCCTTATTATTAGAATTTAAAATTAAAATTAAAATTAAAATTAAAATATAAAATATAATATATATATATATATATATATATATATATATATATATATATATATATATATATATATATCTTTACGTATGAATGAGAAGAGAAAAAGATGATATATTTGAACCAAAACACGCGAATTTATAGCAATGTGGGCTGTCACCTACTGCCATGCGATCGCATGGACTTTTGCCTTCCAGGCCATGCGATTGCATGGCCCCTTTTTCCAGCTCACAAGACTTTGGCTCCTAGCTTGCCGACGGTTTATATTATAATATATAATATATAAATAATTTATATAATTAATTAAATATTATATTTTATTCTTGTGCATAGTTGACTCATAATTTTTAGTCCGCTGCGTCGATCGTTGAGAGTTGACTTTGGTCCCGGTTCCGGATTTTCGAACGTCCTTGCGTACAATTTAATATCTTGTATTTTGCGTTTCGCTTCTTGTACTCTTGTAATTTTGAGACGTTTCTCATCAATAATTGGAACCACTTTGATTGTATTTTGTACTTTTGAGCTTTTTGGTCATTTGCGTCTTCAATTCGTCGAATCTGTCTTTTGTTTTCACCTTTTATTATTTAAACGAATATCACTTGTAAATAGAACAATTGCAACTAAAAGCTTGTATTTCTTGAGGGATAATGCTATGAAATATATGTTCGTTTTTAGCATTATCATTATTCTCCTCTCGACTCTAAGTACAACAAGTAATGGTCCAGAATTCGTAGGTATAGTGTTTCGAATGAACGTGGCTAATGTTCTAAGAGAGAAATTGTGATATCACGATCTTGATTGGTTACATTACCAGAATTTTAAGAGAAAAGATATAACTATCAGGATGACATGTCCTTGATATGTTTATATATTAGATAGAATGTAAGAGTCGTGTAACATGGCACATGATGACGTTATGATCTGTGAATCATCACGTTCCATTAGAAACTCAGCATGACTTACTGTAATATAATCACGTTGATCAAGTGTCATTATATTATTCTAACTCATGCATCAGTTCCCAACACTACTTCAAAAACATTCATAATTTCAAATTTGAATTTTTCATAATTTTAGAAACTAAACAGTTTCTTTTATGATATAACACAGATAGAGCGAAGAGATAATTAATATCGGACGAGAATATTTATGAAGATATCTTCAGAAGTATTGAGGATATTAATAAAGAAAGATACGACAATATATTAGAATTTCAGAATCAAATTGTGATGAAGAAATTCATTCACGATGATTTAGAGTGGTTAAGGAGTAAGGTAATCGCTAAAGATTTCATCAGAAACAGAATCATCAGGATTCTTTATGTACAAGTTTAGTCCTTGTGATTTGTCCACAGCCTCCTTCGTGATTTTCTCAATCCGTTTTCCAGTTTCAACTTTTCTGAGCTTTGCCAACATACTATTCTTTATCATCAACTTTCGACTGTTAAAGTCATTTACATTTTCTGCTGTTTCTTTCAGCTTTTCAGAATTTGAAGTATTGATTCATAGACTGGGTGCTTTTCAGAATTTCAGAATGGAAGATCAAAATTTTAAGAAATAAATGTTATATATATAACTGTTGATGTGGACATGCTGCGAGTTTTCAAAATACTGATTGCTGATTCTTGATAATTGGTATGGCAATTCTCGTTACAAGATGCGGATGAGTATATGATAGTTTTTAATGAATGAATATAATGGTTCTTCGGAGAGACTTAAGTCAATAAGTAATGAAGTTTCTGGTAAGTTTACTGCTAATGTGGTGGAATATAAACAGTTCTCCGGTAATGATGATGAAAGACAAACTTATAAATCAAAGTTATAATAAGGTTAATCCGAATGAAAGTCGAAGTTGATTTGCTAGAGCCGTGACAAAATTGGCTAATTTGGAGAGGGATTGCAAAGTTATTTTCAGTAATAACAACGCCAAAGGAGCTAGCACAGATAAATGTTAAACATTTACTCAGGTTCCGAGTGTTTTCAGGTGCATAACTATATGCATAAATCTTTCCTTCTGTAGATGAAGTGCGGTTGGTTCGTCCTCTCGATTGAGGTGTTTTCAAGATTCATGAAAGGTTTGAACGTAGATTGTGATCGTCAAGATACAAATGAGGTTTAAGATGAAATCAAGTGGCAAACTTGAAGAATTGTTTAGTTTCATATGTTATAATCAATATTTTAATTCATTTTAATTGTCCAATATTGACAGTCCACAGTTAGCAGTCCACAATTTGTAGTTCAACAATTCATATATAGTTTAATATATAATATTCAAATTAATTAATACGTATCGTGACCCACTATATACATGTTTCAGACTCGATCACAACTCAAGGTATATATATTATTGTAGAATCAACCTCAACCCTGTATAGCTAACTCAAGCATACTGCATATAGAGCGTCTATGGTTATTCCAAATAATATATATAGATGCGTTGATATGATATGTCAAAACCTTGTATACATGTCCCGATATTTAAAGTGCGTAAAATAAATAATAGAAATTAAATTACAATAAATAAAATTGCGAGAATTTAAATTGCGATAAATAAATTGCGATAATTCAATTGCGATAAATAAATGTAATAAGGAATTAACAGTTAGCTAGGAACGGTTAGCTAAGACTTTGTTAGCGTGGATTCTTAATAGAATTGCTCATAATTAATTTGTTTGTTTCTAACAAATTTTATTTTATCCAATGTTTTCTTCATTATGCCACTTGTTGGATTCTGATAAGTCAAAATCCAAATATGAAATTGAATGAAAATGGTTATTCTGCGGTGAACGGATACGTATATTGGTGGTTGTAAGTAGGATAGTAAATGACTGTTGAATCAACTTCGACGAATGTACAGTGTAACTTATTAAGGTGAAATCTAAATATTCCTCGGGTATTACCTACCCGTTAAAATATTTTCACCATTAACAGTTTGTACAAAAGAATTTCTAATTACAATCTTTATGAAAACATATATACATATATATTTTCTTCAGATGTAACCATGGATTTATTGAGTCAATATGATATTAAACTCATTTGATTTATAGTTAGAACAAGAATATATAATCCCTAAAACATTAGAGATTACATAATTGCCATGTCGAACGAAGAAAAATGATGTAAAACGTCATGTAGAATGATGATTATGCTTGAGGTATAGATTGTAATGTTGATGTGTGTAATGCGGATGTTGTTGTTAGTGGTACTTGTATTGATGCTGGTGGTACTGTTGGTGCTGTTGATGTTGCTGAAGCTGGTATGTTTTGCACCATATTTTCCAAATTTATTACTCGAGCGCGAATCTCGTTGAATTCTTCCATTCCTCCAGCATGATTGTCAGTCGGAACGAGCGGATGAATATGGTTTAGAATTGTGGATAGAATATAATTGTGACGAGTTACCCTGGAAATAAGGCTGAAAATGGTGTTTCGGATAGGTTCGCCGGTAAGTGCTTTAGGTTCATCGTCAAGAGGTGAATTCGATTGACGGAAAGGATCACCTTCTTCTTGTCTCCAATGATTAAGTAGACTACAAACCCATCAGATGAATATGGGGATGGTTGATTGGTTGATTCATTCTGGTGACGCTGCCTCCGGAGCTTAGGTGAACATCCATGTCAGAATAGCTGGCGGGTTCCGAAGAACTTGAACTAGTGACGAGTCCCATTTCGTACTTTCGAATAAAGGATTTTTCAATATGAAATGATTTTCGGCTATCGGATGGTATTCTAATTACATAGAATATCTATCTATATAGAACAAAAGATTTCGTAGATTACGGAGGAATTTACGGCATATGTCTGGCAAATCTACAGTAACAGATACGCTAAGATATGAATTTTGTCTATACACTATTCATGCAATCAATGCAGTAAGATGTGTCTAGACTAGGAATGATAAGCAGGTAATTTCCTAAGGATGATAAGTAGATGATTTTCGACACGAAATGATAAGCAAAACTTTTGACATGCAGACACGGTCGAAGTCCAGACTCACTAATGCATCTAAACAACTATCAGTTAGACACACTAATGCAAGACATGGTTCGCTAAGACTACCGCTCTGATACCAACTCTAACAGCCTGTCCTAATCCATCTGGAAGAATACAATACAATTGGTTACATCGCGAGGTACTTGACCTCTATATGATACATTTTACAAACATTGCATTCGTTTTTAAAAGACATACTTTCATTACATCGAAAGTTGATGTCATGCATACTATTTCATATTATATTCAACTATAATTGACTTAATAATAATCTTGATAAACTCAACGACTCGAATGCAACGTCTTTTGAAATATGTCATGAATGACTCCAAGTAATATTTTAAAAATGAGCAATTGCACAACGAAAGATTTCTTTCGTACATGAGAATAAACATGCTTTAAAGTGTCAACCAAAAGGTTGGTGAGTTCATTAGTTAACATAAATAATCATTTCCATCATTTTAATAGACCACAAGAATTTCATTTCCAGTTCTCATAAATATACGTCCCATGCATAGAGACAAAAATCATTCATATGGATTGAACACCTGGTAACCGACATTAACAAGATGCATATAAGAATATCCCCTATCATTCTGGGAAATCCTTCGGACATGATAAAAATGAATTCGAAGTACTAAAGCATCCGGTACTTTGGATGGGGTTCGTTAGGCCCAATAGATCTATCTTTAGGATTCGCGTCAATTAGTAGATCGGTTTACTAATTCTTAGGCTACCAAGCAAAAAGGGGCATATTCGGCTTCGATCATTCAACCATATAATGTAGTTTCAATTACTTTTGTCTATTTCGTAAAACAGTTATAAAAACAGCGCATGTATTCTCAGTCCCAAAAATATATATTGCAATAGCATTTAAAAAAGGAGTAATGAAACTCACCTAATGTATTTTGTAGTAAAAATACATATGACGATATTGAACAACAGAAAAATGCAGGGTTGGCCTCGGATTCACGAACCTATATCATTTGTATATCTATTAAAACATATAATCGTGTTAGAACAAATTTATATATTTAGTTATGTATTAGGATTAATATTTATATATAATTTTATTAATACATATAATATATTATAATGCCTATTTGATATATAAGTTAATTAACATTATATCAATATAATTAGTATTATATTAGTTAAAAAGTAATATTATGTAAAATTAGTATACTTATGTAATAAATATATTTTTATATAAATAACTCATGTTTTGCCAAAAATTAATAGTTGTAATAATAACAGGTTAGGGATAATAATAATAATAATGATAATAACAATGGTAATAATAATAATAAAAATGTTTATTTTAATGATAAATACTAATTATGATAATCATATTAATAATTAGTAATGATATTATTATTAATAATACTTATGTAAACCCTAAAATAATAATAATACAACTAATAATTATAAATTGATACCAAGATTAATATTAATAATAGTTTGTGTTATTTTCAAAATTACAATAATAATATTCATATTCGTAATAATAATAATAATAATAATAATAATAATAATAATAATAATAATAATAATAATAATAATAATAATAATTCTAATAATTTTAGTGATATTACTTAATAATAACTAAAATGATAATAATAATAATCTTATCATAAATTTTAACATAATAATAACAATTTATACTAACAATAACAATAATAATAATAATAATAATAATAATAATAATAATAATAATAATAATAATAATAATAATAATAATAATAATAATAATAATAATAATAATAATAATAATAATAATAATAAATATGAAAATGATAATAGTAATAATAAAACTAAATAAAAAGTGAACTACCTTGAGAAATTCCCTAAAAAGAAAACTGTCCAAAGCCGGGATTGAACCCGCGACCACTTGTTACCCAGACACGCTACTACACCATCCAGTTACTAGTGTTTTTCTGATATAATCTACCCCTAATTTTATTTAAACCGTCCCTGTGTTAACTTCTATTTTCTTCTTCATATTGCAAATGGCCAAACTCAAAATCAAATCAATCCCTAACAATCCCAATCGTTTGATTTTAAATCAATATAGTTGCTATTAACAGATACAAAACAACATCAAGACAACAACAACAAAAAAATAATAATAAAAGAAAGCAATTGAAAGTCGCTGTATACGAAGAACAATAAAACCATAAACTCAAACATCAAAAACGGGTTTTGATTTGTTTTAGACAAAATTTTCTAAACAACATACACTTTAAATCCCTCCTATAAACTTCTGCCATAATCAATTGAACTTGAATCATTAAAATGAGGTTGAATTTCACGAAGAACAGGTAATTTTGACTTTTTGATTTAAATGTTTGACTCGAAAATTAAAACACGATATTAGAAATTGGGTTTTGAGAATTTGCAGATAGTTTGTATATGGGATTCCTTACATACCTGCACTTTTACATTTTGAATTTAAAATCGAATTCGAGGTTTTGAATAAAAGTTACAAGAACAGGGGTTTACTTTTCTGTTTCCAATTTGTTTTCAGTTTTCTTTCTATTTGCAGTTACATTCATATGAAGCGTGTTGTATAGTCGAAGTAGAAATCTTATTGGTTTAACTGAAATCGACTTGTAGCATCTTCCAGACAGGAAGTACAATTTAAAACAGGAATGAAGAAATAAGAACATATATCTTTTTTATATATTTAAATCGTACCAATCAAGGGTGTCTGTATTAGCTTGATAAATTGAATTGTGATAATAGAATTTGTAACTATCTGTATGTAAATAACTGTTTCATATATATATATATATATATATATATATATATATATATATATATATATATATATATATATATAGTTTTATATGTATCTTTATTTATATAATAACTGTATTTTATATATAATTAATTTTATATATTTAATTACATAACTATATATATATATATATATATATATATATATATATATATATATATAATTCATAACTCTTGATAATATTTAATATTATTAATAATACTATAAATAATAATCCTAATTATTATTGATAAGGAGATTAGTGATAAATATTACTATGATAATGATAATTTTTATAAGTTTAATTAATAATAATGATATAATGATATTTATATATATCAAATCTTATATATATATATATATATATATATATATATATATATATATATATATATATATATATATATATATATATATATATATATATATATAATACTGATATTGATATCAGTAATAATCAAAGTAGTAATAATATTATCACATATATATCTTTAACTTGCAATTACATTTAATTATTAATATTATATGATAACATATGTTGAATATTTAATATTTATCCATATATCTATACTACCATATTATAATAGTTATTAGTAAGAATCGTATATATATATATATATATATATATATATATATATATATATATATATATATATATATATATATATATATATATATAGTTTCATATCATATATATATTCATTTTAAGAATACATCATTAATATTATTTTACATTTTTAAATTCTAATTGTTTAAAGCGTATTTTATTTATTCAAAATACTTATGTTCATATTTATATATATTTACAATTTTATTTGCACACATTTGTTCGTGAATCGTCGGGAGTTGGTCAAGGTTCAAATAATTACAGACTTTGCTTATCATGTCGAAATCATTATAAGATTAGGTTTAAATTTGGTCGAAAATTTCCGGGTCGTCACAAAACATCTAACTAGGCTCATAGTATTGTCGATCCGAGACCATGCAAGTGAAGTCACCAAGCATATCAACTTTGTACGTGCACGATGAAGCACAACAGTTGTTGTAAGCTGTACGTCTGCTAAGTAAGACCATGGGACCCGGTCAGTAATGATTAGTACACTTCACCATAAAGCGGTCTAAAGCATTGCACCCCGCTTAAGGGATTCATAGTTAATTAAGGAACTGTTTGTTTAAACTCATAAAGGGTTGGACCGTTATGATGACCAAACGTGTTTATGGAAGTCACACCGACTTGGTCATGGTGTTCTTTATGGTTAAACTCTTTTTAAGGGGCCTAACTATCTTTTAAAACCAATTATTGGCGAAAGCATCGACACACATTGCATCTCTCAGATATGGAATACTTTGTACTTTATAATGCTTAAGAAAGTTTAGAACTTTTTGGAACGTTAATACGTCACCTAATGGAGTCTCTCAATTGGATGAGTCATCTGAACGTGTATGCCTGTAGTCAAGCTGCACGGGCGTCGGGGGTATGGGACGTTGCTGTCTATTCAGAATCTTAACGTATTACCAAGTGACATGTCTTATGACAGGGGCGGTAGGAGCACCGTAATAAATACCAAGTCACTACCTATTCATGAGGCAGCATTCCATAATCTCGGCAAAGTAACTAACAAAATCATAGTATGCACTTACTTTAACCTTATCTGAATTACAAATTTTATCGCATTTACTTTATTTTATCTTATAAATTAGAAAACCTAAAATTTGGTAATTTACAACTACTCCTCTACTTTAGGAATATCCTAAGTTAATAGGTTCGATTCTGCCGACTTCTTAAAAATTCGACCCTAGGTCATACTTCCCTTACTCACCATAATAAGGAGTAGTACGATTGAGACCCCGCTAAATATAAATTTAAAACTATTGCCCCTCTTTTGATAGCAAATTCCGACGTCTTGCGACCTAACGACACCGCATAATCAAAACCATGAGTTTTGGTCATATAAAGAAATGTTTAAGTTTTTGGTGCCGCTGTCGGGGACTTTGTATCAGACAATACTGCTTCTATCAAACCTATTTGCAAGCTTTGAGTGGTGTCTAAGAAAGACAATTATACACAGAAGGATCCTACCTCTCCGTAGTCGATCTGGCCACTTGGTTTGTTGAATAATTCGTGCAAAGCTCTGTTCTCGAAACACCAGGGAACAGTAGCAAGAACAAAAAACATATTAAACTTAGGATAATTACCTTAGATTAATTTAGATTACCTTAGATTAGTATTACTTTAGTCTAAATTAGGAATACTTAGAATATCTACCTAAAACTTAAAAACAAAGGGAATACTCAGTGTATGACCCATACCCGATCTAGACCAGGGTCGTTGTTATTCGTACCTGATCCAGACGCAATAATATCTATAGCACACAAGGAAGAACGAATTAGAAACTGAATGACGTTATGCATTACTCTCGCAGAAAACACCAAACCCTCGATTGAAGGTCGAGGAGGACCAATCAGATGTTCGGAGATCCAAGGACACTCGTTCGAGTTAAAACATCATATTATACAGCTCATCCAAAATGGTTGTTAATTTCATGGATTACCGAATGACGGTCCTAAATCTCGCCTTGATAAATTCATATCTCTTTCGAACTCCTACAAACAGTCAGGGATAGGACAAGATATATACCGACTATACTTGTTTCCCTACTCTCTCACTCATCATGCGCAGACATGGTTTGAAGGATTGGAAAAAGATTTCATCGCGACATGGCCGAAGATGGCAACTAAATTCCTAATCAAATATTTCCCTCCTTCTAAACAAACCAAGCTCAAAAATGACATCATTACCTTTAAGCAAAGTTATGATGAATCTCTTTACACCGCATGGGAGCGATTCAAAACACTGCTGAAGAAATGCCCTAATCACCAGCTAGAACGTTCAGCTCAAATCTGTACCTTCTACAATGGTCTTACAGTAAATCATAGGACGACGATCGATGCAGCAGCTCAAGGAAATCTGATGAACCAAACCACATATGAAGCATGGGAGTTACTCGAAAACATGACACTGCATCATCATGACTGGAACAGTGGTGAAACAACTTCATCATCTGCTCCACTCTCCATACTTAATAATCAAACGGAGGCCATTAAATCCCTAACGGACAAGATGGAGTCTCTTGTCAAACAACTTGGAGAATTGAAGACACAACTGCATCTAAGCAGACTCAGTCCTGTAATGGTTCAGTCTGTTACATTCAATACCCTACTCGTTAACCAAATCCCGAATTCAACAAACATTCCAGAGCTAACCAATTTCAAAGAAATAACCAATTTTTCGTTATCCTTACCCACCTTATCCACCACAACCACCTCAATTGACTTACAATCAACCACTTCCACTCACTGGACCACCAGCTGAGGAAAACTCTCCAACCACCCAAATTACGAAATTAGCCAACCCTGATCTCGAGACTGATGATCAGTTGACTCAGTTCATTCAAGGACAACAACAGCTAAATCAGAGAACTGCATCTAGACAAGACCAGGCAGAGATACTCATGTAAAACCAATTGGCTCTGCTCAAAAGTCTAGAAACGCAGCTCGGACAGTTATCACAACATCTTGAAACCTGAACACAAGGATGATTATCTAGTAACACTATCCAAAATCCCCACATAGAAGAAGCTAAGAAAATGGATTCTATAATCCCAAAGGAAGAACCAAGGAGGAGGTCAGCTAGGCTTAAAAAAAATCAACAAATACTCTGAAGCTGCCCGCTCAGAATCCAATTCGTGTACCTTATCCTGGAAGACTAATGAAAGAACCATCAAAGCTTGATTCCTACAAACTTGACGGTAGATTTCTAGATACCATGTCCAAAGTCCACTACTAGAAGAGATATATGTGAAGGCTTCTCTCTACAAAGGAAAGGATACCAGACTTCAAAAAAATTCCACTGAGTGAAGAATGCTCAGCATTACTTAGAAACTCTCTACTCAAGAAGCTAGGAGATACGGGCCGATTCATTTTCCCATGTTCAATCTACCAATCTAGAACCATTCATGCACTAGTAGATTTTGGAGCAAGTATCAACCTCATATATCTACAAGATATTAGAGTTAGGAGACTTAATACCAAACCAAAATGACAATCCAACTTGCCGATCACACACTCAGATATCCTAACGGCATAGTTGAGAATGTCTTGGTGAAATTCGACAGATTCTTGTATCCTACGGATTTCGTAGTAATGGATATTAAGGAAGACCTACATACGCCAATATTATTAGGAAGAACTTTCATGAACATGGCTAGGGCTGTCATTGATGTGTACAATCAAACCTTGATCTTATGATTACATGGGGAGAGTGTTACCTTCAAAATTGACCGACCTAACGATCTTGCTGGACATGTAGAGATTTTTGCTATTTTCACCAGACGAATCACTTTCGATGATGAGTCCCCACCACTAGCCGATGATATCGAAATGGGTGTCAACTAACAGTCTGCTGACGACCCAGAAATGGAAGAAGAGGATCCAAGTGAAGAAATAGAGGAAGAGTCTGAGAAGGAAGAAGAAATGGGAGACGTAGAGAAAGCTGCGACAATATCCTCTCTATGCTCAGAAGAAATTCACAAACATCACGGAGAAATAATGAGGCTAGAGACGGAAGACCACAGATTAATAATTCGTTTCAAGAAGAAGGCTGATAAGCCTGTCGAATTTAAGGATATAGAGATTGATCCCGCCAGTGTAGAAGTAGAACACCAGAATACTGAAGAAGCTCGTTCATCAAACGAATCTACAGAAGAAAGCTATACCTGATGATGACAAGGAAGAAGAACAAAATGAAGACATTCTGGGAGATTCTTATTCTCTACCAGCAGTATCAGATCAAGAGGAGCCGGACTCTTCTTCTTCTTCTTCTTCTTCAGATCACTAAGAGATACCGATCATATCCAATCACACTGATATGATAACCTTCATCAATAATACAGATGAGTTTGAAGATATTCTCGAAGCCATCCATAGATCAACAATCACTTTCACACCTCATTTAAAGTAGCGGATCAAGGCTATCGAAGATGAATACAACCTTTTTCTACCAAGAGAAGATGATAACGTTGAACTCTTAGAAGGGCGCATTCAAGAATTTATCACTACTCTTCACGATCATATCTATCTTGAAGAAAGGCTACGAGAGCACAATTCAGTGGTTCGCACTATTCTCGAGAGAAGATTTTGTCGAGATCAGAAGATCATTTACTCTAAGGTTTGCAACGCCTTAGCCAGATCTGCACTTTCGTTCTCAGCAAACCAATGAGCACTACTTACTCTCATGCGAAAGCATATGGATCTTTCCATTAGACGTCCGACTTATCACTCTATTTCGTAAATGATCGAAGGTATTCACAGCCTCTTCGTTCTCTTGGAAAAATATAATTTCGAAAGCACACCAGATATACTAGTGATCTACGTAACAACTGATCACCATGCTGATCTCATTATCAAGGAATTACGAGACGTAGTAGCAGAAGAAGGAGGACGCAACTGAAATGTCCCGTTCATATCGATTTATAAACGTTCCATATTAATTGATTTCGTTGCGAGGTTTTGACCTCTATATGAGACGTTTTTCAAAGACTGCATTCGATATTAAAATAAACCATAACCTTTATTTTATCGATAAAGGTTTAAAAATATTACGACGATTATCAAATAATGATAATCTAAAATACAGCGTTTTCACACGATTATTACATAATGGTTTACAATAATATTACACATCAATTTAAGTCTTCGAATGCAGTTTTTAAACAATATTATACAAGCATGCTGACTCCAACTCTTGTCCATTAATTAGCATGCAACAGCGGAAGCTCTTAATAATCACCTGAAAATAAATATGCTTTAAACGTCAACAAAAATGTTGGTGAGTTATAGGTTTAACGTATATATTTATCAAATCATAATAATAGACCACAAGATTTCATATTTCCATTTCTCATAAACAACATGCAATCTGCATAAAAATCATTCATATGATGAACACCTGGTAACCGACCTTAACAGGATGTATATAGAATATCCCCATCATTCTGGGACTCTCATCGGACATGATAAATCGAAGTACTAAAGCATCCGTAACTCGGATGAGGCTTGTTGGGCCAAATAGATCTATCTTTAGGATTCACGTCAATTGGTGGCAATTATAATAAACACGAATTCTTAGGCTACCAAGCTAAAAAGGGGCATATTCGGTTCGATAATTCAACATAGAATGTAATTTTGATCACTTGTGTCTATTTTGTAAAACATTTATAAAACTGCATGTATTCTCATCCCAAAAATAATAGATTTAAAAGTAGGACTATAACTCACTTTCACAGATTTTTTACTTCGTCGGGAAGTAAGACTTGGCCACTGGTCGATTCACGAACCTATAACAAATATGTACATATATATCAAAGTATGTTCAAAATATATTTACAACATTTTTAATACATTTTACTGTTTTAAGTTTATTAAGTCAGCTGTCCTTGTTAGTAACCTACAACTAGTTGTCCACAGTTAGATGTACAGAAATAAATCGATATATATTATCTTGAATCAATCCACGACCCAGTGTATACACGTCTCATGGTAGATCACAACTCAAAGTATATATATTTTTGGAATCAACCTCAACCCTGTATAGCTAACTCCAACATTACTGCATATAGAGTGTCTATGGTTGTTCCAAATAATATATATACATGGGTCGATATGATATGTCAAAACATTTGCATACGTGTCTATGGTATCCCAAGATTACATAATATATTAGAATACATGTATAATACAATATGAGTTAGCTAGGATATGATTAATATAGATTTGTTACCAATTTTCACATAGTTACAACAAGCAAAAATATCCAATCTTGTTTTACCCATAACTTCTTCGTTTTAAATCCGTTTTGAGTGATTCAAGTTGCTATGGTTTCATATTGAACTTAAGTTTATGAATCTAAACATAAAAAGTATAAGTTTATAGTCGAAAATACAGGTTACAAGCTATTTTTGTAAAGGTAGTCATTTCAGTCGAAAGAACGACGTCTAGATGACCATTTTGGAAAACATACTTCCAATTCGAGTTTAACCATGATTTTTGGATATAGTTTCATGTTCATAAGAAAAATCATTTTCACAAAAGAACAATTTTTAAATCAAAGTTTATCATAGTTTTTAATTAACTAACCCAAAACAGCCCGCGGTGTTACTACGACGGCGTATATCCGGTTTTACGGTGTTTTTCGTATTTTCAGGTTTTAAATCATTAAGTTAGCATATCATATAGATATAGAACATGTGTTTAGTTGATTTTAAAAGTCAAGTTAGAAGGATTAACTTTTGTTTGCGAACAAGTTTAGAATTAACTAAACTATGTTCTAGTGATTACAAGTTTAAACCTTCGAATAAGGTAGTTTTATATATATGAATCGAATGATGTTATGAACATCATTACTACCTCAAGTTTAGTAGGTAAACCTACTGGGAATGATGAAAAAATAACTTGAGCTTCAAAGAATCTTTGATGGGTTGGAAGTTCTTGAAATAGAATCATGACACAAAAACAAGTTCAAGTAAGATTATTACTCGAATTAAGATAGTTATAGTTATAAAAATTGAATCAAAGCTTGAATATGAATATTACCTTGATTTAGAAATATTACCTACTGTAAATAACAAAGGTTTCTTGATCTTAGATGATTTCTTGGAATGGATTAGGAAACTTGAAAGTAAACTTGTAAACTTGGAAGTGTTCTTGATGTGTTCTTGAGTAATTGTTTTTATGATAATTATAGGTAATAACCAAAGCTTGTATTTGATGATTTTTGCTGAAAAAATAGTAACTTAGATGTTCATGGAAGAGTGTGTGTGTTTTGAGAGAGAATTGGGAAGAAAATTGGAAGTGAAATGGAGTAGGTGGTGAGTGGTGAAGGTGAGTGGGGTTAAAAGGAGTTCTTGTTTTTGTTTCTTTGCTCATAAGTCATGCTAGTTGTTTAATTGTTAGTTCCACATGTTTGTTGACTATCTAGGGCTGCTAAGAGCTGAATTATTATGTGTATATACCAATAGTATATATGTCTAGGAGCTGGGTATTGTACGAGTACGAATACGGTTGCATACGAGTAGAATTGTTGGTGAAAATGAATGAGAATGCAATTGTAAGCATTTTTGTTAAGTAGAAGTACTTTGATATGTGTCTTGAAGTCTTTAAAAAGTGTACTAATACATCTAAATACACTACATGTATATACATTTTAACTGAGTCGTTAAGTCATCGTTAGTCGTTACATGTAAGTGTTGTTTTGAAACCTTTAAGTTAACGATCTCATTTAATATTGTTAACCCATTGTTTATTATATCTAATGAGATGTTAAATTATTACATTATCAAGATATTATGATGTATGAATATATCTTAATATGATATATATACATTAAAATGTCGTTACAACGATAATCGTTACATATATGCCTCGTTTCAAAATTCTTAAGTTAGTAGTCTTGTTTTGCATATGTAGTTCATTGTTAACATACTTAATGATATATATAATTATCATTTTATCATGTTAAATACAGTGTAACAATATCTTAATATGATACATATGTATTTAGTAAGACGTTGTAATAACGATAATCGTTATATATATCGTTTCGAGTTTCTTAACTTAGTAGTCTCATTTTTATGTATATAACACATTGTTAATATACTTATGGAGATACTTACTTATCATAATCTCATGTTAACTATATGTATATCCATATATATATATATATATCATCATGTCATTTTTACAAGTTTTAAAGTTCGTGAATCGCCGGTCAACTTGGGTGGTTAATTGTCTACATGAAACTCATTTCAAATAATCAAGTCTTAACAAGTTTGATTGCTTAACATGTTGGAAACATTTAATCACGTAAATATAGTTTTCAATTAACATATAATCATGGAAAAGTTTGGGTCACTACAGTACCTACCCGTTAAATAAATTTTGTCCCAAAATTTTAAGCTGTTGAAGGTGTTGACGCATCTTCTGGAAATAGGTGAGAGTATTTCAGCTTCATCTGATCTTCATACTCCCAGGTGAATTCGAGTCCTCTACGAGCATTCCATCAAACCATAACAATTGGTATCTTGTTTTATTTAAATCTTTTAACCTCACGATCCATTATTTCGACGGGTTCTTCAATGAATTGTAGTTTTTCGTTAATTGTAATCTCGTCTAATGGAATTGTGAGATCTTATTTAGTAAAATATTTCTTCAAATTCGAGACATGAAAATTATTATTGAAACAACCCAACCCGTATTCCATACGATAATTTTTTTTTTTATAATACACATTTACGCGCCAATTAAATATGCAAACCATTCCACAATTTTCATTTAAACGTACAACAATTTAAATGTTTACAAAAAGGCACGAAGGCCATTAATTAAGTTTAATACAAGCTCGACCCACTACAATGATAGTTTATAATCCAAACGACACTCGAGAGCATGGTTTGGGGCTAAACTATCCAAAACGTTAGGCCAACTTCAAAAGCTATGCCAAAAGCACCCCCTATCAACATAAACGGGAGACAACTAATCCAACCGTATGCCCTTACCCTTGTCCAAGCCGGAACCTATAAAATGATAAACAACGAGAGGGCAGGCAAAGCTTAGTGAGTGCAACAATTATACACGCATATATATAACCTATCCATTTGCAATCACAACACCAAATACCTCATACGAACTTGTAACTCAAATAGCATGTCAACATACCCGTAACACTAACAAGTCGTACATTATCACACCACTTCATTAGCATATACTCAACTCAGTATATATATAATATGCTAAACAGAACAACAATCTCAATATGGTTAACCAATATCGCTATGGTGCTACCGGCTCGTGGTTCACACCATACGCTTTTGAGTCATACTCGTTTATAGTGCTACCGGCTCGTGGTTCACACTCGATGCTACCGGCTCGTGGTTCACATCTTAGTTTATAGTGCTATCAGCTCATGGTTCACACTCGATGCTACTGGCTCATGGTTCACTTCCTAACCCACACATGTTATGGCACTACCGGCTCGGTGGTTCATACCATAACATTCACAAATAAATACGCTATATACACATACATATAATTACTCCACTCACCTTGTCACAAGGATGATGATTTTGCACATCCGAGCTTCAACGCAATGTACCTAAATCATTAAGTGCACATTCAATTTCACAACTAGTGGGATTAACCACAATACTCCCACTTGAGCATTTAATGACCCAATTTGCATTAAATGACTCAACTACACACAACCGCCCATAAATGCCCAAGACTCGACTTTAATCACTAAGGCTAGTGAATTAAAGTCTACCAACTTCAATTAACACAAAACTTAGGGTAATCCATACCCATTTCATCTAATTAGGTCAACTAGTACATTTTGACCCATTTTATATTTCTTAGACTCACAATCAAGTCAAACTTACACATTAACACTTCTTTCATTAATCTTAAAGTGCATTAGTGACTAACAACACCATTTGACACTTACAACCTCAAATCATAATGCCAAAACCCTAGATTGTGGCTATTAGGGTTTCATTACAACAACACAACCCCAAATTCACCCATTTTACCCTCAAATGGGTCATACAAATCTCTAGTAACCAAAATCCTAGCCATTAACCAATTAAAACTTAAAATATAGAGTTAGAACTTACCAAGACTATCCTCTTGTAGCTAACAACAAGGAGAACAACCTTAATTCTTGCTCCTAGATTTGATTCACAAATCTTCACCTTCAAATCTCAAGATTAAACTAAGTGGGTTTTGTGTTTTGGGAGAGAAAATGGAAAGAAAAGATAAAAGGAAAATGAATTAAATGGATATGTGGTGGAGATTTAATGCTCCCATCAGATCCACATGTCAATTTACCATTTTGCCTCTTAAAATCCCTTAAAAATGAGCTAAGTCCGGAATCTGTCCAGTACAAATGTCGCAGCGCGACCCAATTCTCGCGGCGCGGCGTATAAAAGGAAAACAGACCCTTCTAAACTCAACTTCTGATCCAGATTTCCTTTGTTTGTCGCGTCGCGGCCCAGATCGCCGCGGCGCGACATTAGCCTATGCCTGAACAGTTTGACAACCTAAAACACATTTTGATTTCATTTGATTCGTACACCTAAATCCCGCTTCCTACATTCGCCTAACCTTCAACAATAGTCTCACAAGACTTAACGCTATCAAAGCCCATGTATAAACTTGTATGCGCACACATTATCAAGTATATATATATATATATATATATATATATATATATATATATATATATATATATATACACACATATATCTATACAATTACGCATAATCTAGCGAGTTACAAATGTACAAATGATTAAGTATGTACCTTTCAATATGTGCGGGAAAAACGGGATGTTACAACTCTCCCCCACTTGAATCGGAGCGCGTCCTCGCGATCCAAGCCGCATGACAAGAAGGAAGGTAAACCAACACAAACTCTTCGGGCTCCCAAGTAAACTCGGAACCCTTACTTCGACGCCATTGAACTTTAAAAGTCCTAACCTCTTTATGCCTCAACCTTTTGACCTTCTCATCAAGTATGGCAATCGGTTCCTTGATATACTCTAACTTATTATTTAGCTCAATCTCGTCTAACGGGACCCAAGATGAATCATCCGCAAGACACTTACGGAGATGTGAGACATGAAATGTATTATGGATCCCCGCAAGCTCTTCGGGTAATTCCAAATGATACGCGACTTCACCAACACGAGCTAAAACCTTAAATGGTCCAATAAACCGAGGAGCTAACTTTCCTCATTTTCAAAATCGAATAATACCTTTCCATGGCGAAACCTTAAGCATCACCATGTCACCTTCTTGGAATTCGATCGTTCGTCTACGTTTGTCGGCATACTACTTTTGCCTATCTTGAGCCTTTTTCAAATGCTCTTGAATCATATCAATCTTGCTATTCGTCTCTAAAACCAAATCGGTACTCCCGATTTCCTTTTGTCCCACTTCACCCCAACAAATCGGGGTTCGACATCTACGCCCATAAAGCATCTCATATGGCGGCATCCCGATACTAGTATGATAACTATTATTGTACGAGAATTCTACCAAAGGAAAATGCTCATCCCAACTACCACCGAAATCAATAATGCACGCTCGTAACATATCTTTCAAAGTTTGATTCGTACGTTCGGTTTGACCGTCCGTTTGAGGATGATACGCCGTGCTTAATTTTAATTGCGTACCCATATCTTCATGAAATTTCTCCCAAAACCGAGATGTAAAACGGGTATCTCGATCCGAAATAATAGATATAGGAACTCCGTGTCGAGAGACAACTTCCTTGATAAACAACTTAGCCAAAGTCTCCGACGATATCGCTTCCTTAATGGGAAGAAACAAAGCACTCTTCGTCAATCGATCAACTAAAACCCAAATCGAATCAAATTGGGTTCTCGTCATTTTAGGTAACTTCGTGATGAAATCCATGGTAATGTGCTCCCATTTCCATTTCGGGATTTCTAACGGTTGTAACTTACCATACAGCTTTTGGTGCTCGGCCTTAACTTGCAAACACGTAACGCATTGCTCAACATACTTCACAACATCACTTTTCATGCCAGCCACCAATAATCTTTCCTTAAATCAAGATACATTTTCGTCGCACCCGGATGAATGGAATATTTTGACTTATGTGCTTCATCGAGTAGCACTTGTCGGTAATCACCCATCTTAGGCACCCACACTCTTCCTTGAAAAGACAACAAACCACGCGAGTCCATAGTAATGAACTCCGATTGTCCCATAATTCGCTCCGCATGCTTGTTGTGAGCGTAAGCCTCTATTTGAATCACACCGAGTTTTTCAAGAGAATCGTTAGTAATAATCATACGTAACAATCCCAATCGTAACGCCGGGTGATGACTCTTTCGACTTAACGCATCCGTGACCACATTCGCCTTGCCTGGATGATAAAGTATTTCACAATCATAATCTTTTACCACATCCATCCACCTATGTTGATGATAATTCAAATCTCGTTGATTAAAGAGATGTTTCAAACTCTTATGATCCGAATAAATCGTACACTTGACACCATACAAGTAATGGCACCAAATTTTCAACGCATGCACAACCGCCGCCAACTCGAGATCATGAGTCTGATATCTCGTCTCGTGTTCCTTTAATTGTCGAGAGGCATAAGTGATGACTTTACCTCTTTGCATTAGAACACACCCGAGTCCATTTAACGAAGCATCACAATAAACCATCATGTCTTCCACTCCTTCCGGCAACACTACCACCGGAGCTTGACACAACTTCTCTTTTAGCAATTGAAAAGCAATTTCTTGCTCGTCCTCCCAATTAAATCTCGCGTTCTTCCTTGTCAACTTCGTCAATGAAGAAGCGATTTTAGAAAAGTCTTGGATAAATCGACGATAATAACCGGCCAATCCGAGAAAACTTCGGACCTCCGTAGGAGTAGTCGGTTGTCTCCAACTCTTTACCGTCTCTATCTTCCCCGGATCCACTTGAATGCCGTCTTTGTTCACAATGTGGCCAAGGAATTGAACTTCCCTTAGCCAAAATTCACATTTGGAGAACTTAGCATACAACTTCTCCCTTCGTAATGTATTCAAAACTTCGCGCAAATAGCATTCATGTTCGTTCATACTTTTCGAGTAGACAAGTATGTCGTCAATGAACACAACTACTGACTTGTCCAACATAGGTTGGCACACTCAGTTCATAAGATCCATGAATGCCGCCGGTGCATTCGTAAGACCAAAAGGCATAACTACAAACTCAAAATGCCCATAACGCGTTCGAAAAGCCGTTTTCTCAATATCTTCCTCACGGACCCGCATTTGGTGATAGCCGGAACGTAGGTCAATCTTTGAGAAATACGTCGCACCTTGGAGTTGGTCAAACAAATCGTCAATCCTAGGCAATGGATAACGATTTTTTATCGTCATTTTATTCACCTCCCTATAGTCGGTGCACATTCCAATACTACCATCCTTCTTTTTCACGAATAAATCCGGAGCCCCCCATGGTGAAGCACTCGGTCGGATAAAACCCTTTTCAAGTAGCTCTTGGGTTTGATTTAACAACTCTTGCATTACCGTCGGCGCTAAACGATAAGGAGTTTTAGCAATGGGAGTAGCTCCCGGAACCAACTCAATGCGAAATTCTACTTGTCTTTCTGCCGGAACACCCGGTAACTCGTCCGGAAAAACGTCTTCGAATTCACTAACCACCGGAATTTCACGAATGGGTGGTGGCTCATCACGAGTATCCACAACATGGGCAAGAAAAGCCATGCCACCACTAACAAGAAAACGACGTACCCGTGCAAAAGAACATATCGGCACAAGTCTTCTTCGCTTATCGCCGTGAATAATTAACTCTCCCCCACTAGGGGTCTTCACACAAATAAACTTCTCATGGCATGTAATATCGGCTCTATTTCGATCGAGCCAATCGATACCAACAACGATATCAAAGTCGCCCAAAGTCATCGGGATAAGATCAATTTTAAAGTTCTCGGCACCAAACACAACATCACAATTTTTACACACATCAACCACTAGCACCGTCTTGCTGTCCGCTATTTCGACTTCTATCGGACGACTTAACTTAGCTAACAGTCTATCAAGTTTAGGCACAAATTTTGGAGACACAAACGACAAATTTGCACCGCTATCAAATAAGATCCTTGCCGGATTAAAGTTAACCATAAAAGTACCTGATACAACTTCGTTGGATTGTTTGGCTTCGTCATTGGTCATCAAGTAGTTGTGACCCCTAGATGTGCCCACCGCCTTCTCTAACTTCTTAGCATGATCATTATTCAAATCGGGGCATTTCGACCTCTTGTGTCCCTCTTTACCACAATTAAAGCAAGTGACTTTGGTCGACGTCTTGGTGCAATCACGGGCCATGTGCCCTCTTTGGTTACAATTATAACACGTGGGTCTGAAACCCCTGGAAGCACCCTTCTTCACACTATTAACGCTCTCGGAGCCTTTCTTGTTCTTTTTATTTGAAAAATTAGAATGACTTGAACCTTCAAACTTTCTCTTTGAAAAAGTGAAATCACTCTTCCTTGGAACCTCCGGCTCAAAACCCCGAGCCAATTCAAATAACTCCTCAAAAGACTTAGCCATACCCCGACTAATCTTACCCTTTAACTCATCGTTCAAGGTACGGTAGAAATCTTTCATTAGCTTGTGATCGTCACCAACATATTCTGGGCAAAAACGAGTCTTTGCCAAAAAGGTAGACTTGAGAGTAACCAAGTCCATTGAACCTTATTGCAAATGATGCAACTCGTCCCGGATTCTATCAAGGTCGAAAGAAGTTCGGTATTCTTGGAAGAATTCCTTCTTAAACTCCTCCCATGTCAAGCTCATGCATTGCTCTTCACCATATAACTTGATTTTAATGTCCTACCACAACTTGCCCTCTTCACGTAACATGCTAGACCCATACCTTGTCTTCTTCGGACACTCCGCGGTACGGAACGCCCCCTCGATATCAGAAATCCAACAAGTGCTTTTCAATGGATCTCTCACCCCATTATACATCGGAGGTTAAGTATCCTTGAAATTTTTGTAGTGGAAGTCCCGCCTTCCTTCACCTCCTTCCCCATGAGGATAAATGTTTCTAGCATCAAGAGCCTCATCGACGGTGGCCTTCATTCATTCATTAATTAAATCGGTTATTTGCTCGTCAACCGATTCCTTGAAAACCTTTCTCACGCTAACAAGGAAGTCCTCCTTGTAGTTCTTCAAGATGGCCTCAACTTTGGCCGCGAAATCGGGGTCCTCGCTTGTACCGCCGATAACATTATCGTGTCCGTTCCTCGTCTTCATTCTATAAAATGGAAAAGGTTAAATCATGAACGAAAAGGCATAACACGTAAGTATATACATGCGCACCACACTACTCCATCTTGCTCAACAATCATCATACATTACTCGTTTGACACGATTTGCACCCGTAACAACGGTAGCTAATCGTTGTTACGCGAGCACGTCGCCTTAACTTGCTAGTACCACGTCCGTCTTGCTTGATGATTGCTAAACACAACACAAAACAATTAGCACAAGGTAAGTTCACATAAACCAAAGCACTAACAATTTCCGATTAGACCCAAAGTCCTACAAGTCCGACATAAAGCGCTCACACAATAAAGTCTAAGTCTAGGCACCTATCTCAAATCGCCTAAATCCCTTAGACCATGCTCTGATACCACTTGAAACAACCCAACCCGTATTCCATACGATAATTTTTTTTTATAATACTCATTTACGCGCCAATTAAATATGCAAACCATTCCACAATTTCCATTTAAACGTACAACAATTTGAATGTTTACAAAAAGGCACGAAGGCCATTAATTAAGTTTAATACAAGCTCGACCCACTACAATGATAGTTTATAATCCAAACGACACTCGAGCATGGTTTGGGGCTAAACTACCCAAAACGTTAGGCCAACTTCAAAAGCTATGCCAAAAGCACCCCCTATCAACATAAACGGGAGACAACTAATCCAACCATATGCCCTTACCCTTGTCCAAGCCGGAACCTATAAAATGATAAACAACGAGAGGGTAAGCAATGCTTAGTGAGTGCAAAAATTATACATGCATATATATAACCTATCCATTTGCAATCACAACACCAAATACCTTATACGAACTTGTAACTCAAATAGCATGTCAACATACCCGTAACACTAACAAGTCGTACATTATCACACAGCATATACTCAACTCAGTATATATATAATATGCTAAACAAAACAACAATCTCAATATGGTTAACCAATATCGCTATGGTGCTACCGGCTCGTGATTCACACCATACGCTTTTGAGTCATACTCGTTTATAGTGCTACCGGCTCGTGGTTCACACTCGATGCTACCGGCTAGTGGTTCACATCTTAGTTTATAGTGCTACCGGCTCGTGGTTGACACTCGATGCTACCAGCTCGTGGTTCACTTCCTAACCCACACATGTTATGGCACTACCGGCTCGGTGGTTCATACCATAACATTCACAAATAAATACGCTATATACACATAGGTATAATTACTCCACTCGCCTTGTCACAAGGATGATGATTTAGCACTTTCGAGCTTCAACGCAATGTACCTAAATCATTAAGTGCACATTCAATTTCACAACTAGTGGGATTAACCACAATACTCCCACTTGAGCATTTAATGACCCAATTTGCATTAAATGACTCAACTACACACAACCGCCCATAAATGCCCAAGACTCGACTTTAATCACTAAGGCTAGTGAATTAAAGTCTACCAACTTCAATTAACACAAAACTTAGGGTAATCGATACCCATTTCATCTAATTAGGTCAACTAGTACATTTTGACCCATTTTATATTACTTAGACTCACAATCAAGTCAAACTTACACATTAACACTTCTTTCATTAATCTTAAAGTGCATTAGTGACTAACAACACCATTTGACACTTACAACCTCAAATCATAATGCCAAAACCCTAGATTGTGGCTATTAGGGTTTCATTACAACAACACAACCCTAAATTCACCCATTTTACCCTCAAATGGGTCATACATATCTCTAGTAACTAAAACCCTAGCCATTAACCAATTAAAACTTAAAACATAGAGTTAGAACTTACCAAGACTATCCTCTTGTAGCTAACAACAAGGAGAACAACCTTAATTCTTTCTCCTAGGTTTGATTCACAAATCTTCACCTTCAAATCTCAAGATTAAACTAAGTGGGTTTTGTGTTTTGGGAGAGAAAATGGAAAGAAAAGATAAAAGGAAAATGAATTAAATGGATATGTGGTGGAGATTTAATGCTCCCATCAGATCCACATGTCAATTTACCATTTTGCCCCTTAAAATCCCTTAAAAATGAGCTAAGTCCGGAATCTGTCCAGCAGAAATGTCGCGGCGCGACCCAATTCTCGCGGCGCGATGTATAAAAGGAAAACAGACCCTTCTAAACTCAACTTCTGATCCAGATTTCCTTTGTTTGTCGCGTCGCGGCCCAGATCGCCGTGGCGCGGCATTAGCCTAAGCCTGAACAGTTTGACAACCTAAAACACATTTTGATTTCATTTGATTCGTACACCTAAATCCCGCTTCCTACATTCGCCTAACCTTCAACAATAGTCTCACAAGACTTAACGCTATCAAAGCCCATGTATAAACTTGTATGCGCACACATTATCAAGTATATATATATATATATATATATATATATATATATATATATATATATATATATATATATATATATATATATATATATATATATATATATATATATATATATATATATATATATATATATATATACATATATATATATATATATACACACACACATATATCTATAAAATTACGCATAATCTAGCGAGTTACAAACGTACAAATGATTAAGTATGTACCTTTCAATATGTGCAGGAAAAACGGAATGTTACAATTATGAACCCCGGCAAGTTGTTGTGGTAAGTCAAGTCAGTAAGCTACTGGTCCGACACGATCTATAATCTTGAATGGTCCAATGTACCTTGGATTTTGTTTCCCCCGTTTACCAAATCGAACAACGCCTTTCCAAGGTGAAACCTTAAGCATGACCATCTCTCCAATCTCAAATTCTATATCTTTTCTTTTAATGTCCGCATAGCTCTTTTGTTGACTTTGGGCAGTTTTCAATCGTTGTTGAATTTGGATTATCTTCTCGGTAGTTTCTTGAATTATCTCTGGACCCGTAATCTGTCTATCCCCCACTTCACTCCAACAAATCGGAGACCTGCACTTTCTACCATAAAGTGCTTCAAACGACGCCATCTCAATACTCGAATGGTAACTGTTGTTGTAGAAAAATTCTGCTAACGGTAGGTGTCAATCCCAACTGTTTCCAAAATCGATAACACATGCTCGTAGCCTGTCTTCAAGGGTCTGTATCATCTTTTCATTTTGCCTATAAGTTTGTGGATGATAAGCAATAATCATGTCTAGACGAGTCCCCAATGCTTGTTGCAATGTCTACCAAAATCTTGAAACAAATCTGCCATCCCTATCTGAGATAATAGAGACTGGTATTCCATGTCTGGAGACAACTTCCTTCAAGTATAATGCCAACTTCTCCATTTTATCATCTTCTCTCATTGGCAGAAAGTGTGCTGACTTGGTAAGACGATCGACTATTACTCAAATTGTATCATAACCACTTGCAGTCCTTGACAATTTAGTAATGAAATCCATGGTAATGTTTTCCCATTTCCATTTCGGGATTTCAGGTTGTAGAAGTAGACCTGATGGTTTCTGATGTTCAGCTTTGACCTTAGAACACGTCAAACATTCTCCTACGTATTTAGCAATATCGGCTTTCATACCCGGCCACCAAAAGTGTTTCTTGAGATCTTTATACATCTTCCCCACTCCGAGATGTATTGAATATATGGTTTTATGTGCTTCCTTAAGTACCTTTTCTCTCACATCTCCAAACTTTGGTACCCAAATACTTTCAGCCCTATACCTGGTTCCGTCTTCCCGAATATTGTAACATCCCGCGTTTTTCCATTAAATTTATTTTTAACACTATCTTTTTTTTAAATAATACCTTTCGTTATTTAAATTCGTAGTTTCCGTTGACCAACTTTCTTAATTTTCCCGTTATTTAATTATAACATCACTCGTTTACTCGAGCGTTTTTAAAATATTCGTTTGGTTAATTCCCGCAGCCGCTTTCAAACTTGGGGGACCAATATTGCCAAGAGACCAAAGGTGTGACTAGTCAAATGGTCAACACCTTCCTCATCCATTCATTCATCTACCTTCTTCTTTCTTTCTTACTTTCTTTTTCTCTCAAGAACACAAACAAGAATTCATCATCTAAATTCGGTTTAGGGAGCTAGCAACAAAACAAATTACATATTTGGAATCCTCTCTTCATCCTCTACAATTTGATACCAATTTCATCTCGTTTGGGTAACTTTCTAAAAACTCTAGATTTCTCTAAATTCGTGTTTTTGACTTGAAATGGTGTTAGTTAGTGTCTATGGCTCGTGTATAACATGAATATATGATTTGTTTGCTCGATTTGTTATTTTGAGTCACTAGTTTGAACATTTGAAATGGGTTTGCTTAATCTTGCATTTTGGAAGATTAAATGTTGTTTGATTGTTAAAGTTCATGTTTTAATTGTGTTACTAGTATCACTAGCTTCGTTTTGATGCGTAGGTTGATTAAGAAAACTTCAAAAACATGAATATTGATTTTTGTGGATTTTGGTTAGGGTTTGATAGACTTAAAACTACCTTTTGATGTTTCGAATGCCATGAAATGTTATTAGTAAGTGTTTAGATGCAATGTATGCTTAATTACCTTCGAAACGGCATATCGTATGTGTAAATTGGATTCCCGAATCATAAAATACGTTTTACGAACTTGAAACTTTGAAAATAAACCTTTCTTGATCAATTGACGAGTTTTCGGTTATTGTAATTGATGTTTTTGCTTGTGAAAGGTAGTTAATTGTATTCCTTGTCAAAAGAGCTTTCCAATGATATAAGATGCGTATTCTAAGTGTTTACGGTTTGCGTTTTGTGCTAAATTGAATTTTGGATCCAGACTTGAACTTTTGAAACTGACCAGGCACCAGGCCACGCCCATTGTCGCGGCGCGGCCACCATATGTCGCGGCGCGACATTTGCCTTGTTCAGGGGCTGACCAACTTTGCACTTTTTCGTTTAATTCCAACTATGCTACGCACCTCCGATTAACATGTAACTTGGCCAACATGCTCATATATGACTTCTAAGCTTAGAAAAATAGTTTGGGACCCGACCCGAACGTGTTGACTTTTTCGTTGACTTTGACCAAGTTTGAATTTTAGTCAAACTTAACCAAACGTTTATGCAATCGTTCTAATCTTCTTTTATACTTGATTCTTGCATGAAACTTGACAACGTGATTCACATGCTATACTATTCGAGTCATAACGAGCCATAGGACTAATTGAACACATTTCGCCCGAGCTTGTGTCGTAACTAGTTAATTGATACAACCTATTTGTTTAGGTCGAGGCTAGCGTTGTCCTTTGCGCACATTACTTGTTGAAGTACTTATTTACTCTTGCAATCAAAGGTGAGATCATAGTCCCACTTTTACACTTTTATACTTATATTTGGGATGAGAAAACATAAACGTTTCATTTTACAAAGTGAACACAAGTACGAAAACAAACATTCTACGTACGAGTTAGAACAAAAAGCCTCAATTCAATTATCATTAGTTACACTTGCAGGGCGTAAGCGAGAACTTATGTTGTGTGGCCATACGGGTTTGACAAACCCTCATTCAGACGGTTCGCTACCGTTAATCGGATGAAATATATTTTCGGGGATAAGTGTATGTTCTGACACTATATTAATGGGGTTTCGTGATAGTTAAGCCTTGATAATTGGGTGCTCGTGATATCAACTTTTAGAATGGTTTATTATTATTTCAACGTGACAACACTTGTGGTTCAACTTTCTTACTCATTTACTTACTTACTAAACCTATGATTTCACCAACGTTTTCGTTGACAGATTCTCTATGTTTTTCTCAGGTCCTTGAACTTAAGTGATACATGCTTCCGCTCATACTTTTGATACTTGCTTGGAGTCAAGCATACATGCATACACTCTGATTTCTTGCTTGGGGTCAAGCATACGTACATACATACATACGCTAGTGATAGCACCTTTGGATTCAAACTTTTGTCTACATACTTACGCTATTTATAGCAACCGTGATTTTAAACTAATTATGTCGCAAGTTAATTCATTTATACTTTACAACTTTTGTAAACTTAGACTTGTTGTCGAATTGTTTTGTAAACTAAACTTTGTAAGTCTTGTACGTTTCAAATGAATGCGACATAATTTTGGTCAAACGAGTCTCATATAGGGACTATGACCACGCAACGGGACCTAAGTAGTCGGCGCCGTCAATGACGATTTGGTCAGGTTGCTACAAGTGGTATCAGAGCGTTGGTTGTAGGGATCTAGGATGTGCATTAGTGTGTCTGACAGAGTCGTTAGGACGCATTAGTGAATCTAGACTACAACCGGATAGTTAGCCATTGCATTCTGACATACATTTGCTATAGATAGCGCTTACTTGACTACTTGTGCATTATACTTGAATCATTTTTAGGCAAACTTCTTAATGGTACCAAGTTTTCATCATACGAATCCGTATTCTGCCACTTTCTAGTAACACACGTAAATTCAAGAATCATACGGGTAAGGATGACGATGACTTCATTAGTCACACTTGTTCGGGAACTCTGTCTCCTAGATTGTTATTCGCCACCGTTTCAAGTTACTATCGGTGTCACACCGGTGTACCTTACTATCTACCACTTCTTGTTACTGCCATCACTACTCTAGGTGAGTATCGTCGTCACTACTTATCACTACGATTGCGTACTACTCGTTATCATGATTCGTTGCTCTTTTCGCGCCTAAAGACATTATTGTTTGACTTGAACCGCATTGACGTGAACAATCATTTATACACTTCCCTCGGGGAACGCTTCTTTAGAGTTGCACAAATTCTTTCGATTCAATACGAGTCACGTTAGAGATGCCGTTGCACTTTGTTCATTTTAGATCTTCACGGTTACACGAACTCGAATCTATGGAGTGATGTGGGAATGGAGGTATGAGTTAGCGTAATATAACGACACTCGATCAACGTGGTTATATTACGGTAATTCACACCAAAGTTCTAGTGACACGTGATGGTGATTGGACTCGATCAACCTAATCACCACCATGTGCCATGTACATGACTTTATTTTTCTTGTTTGAACATCTGAAAACTCCGAGAATACTGATAACAACCATACCCGGGACACATCTTCGATTATTGTCGAACCATATTGATGCTTCCGAATGAATGACAAATTCTTTCGACTTCAAACATATGTTACACGTGTGTACTATCTCGTTTTCTTATAGTTTTTTTTTATATAGACGAACTACAAAATGCTTGGTATGCTCACATCGAGGCGAAAACTTCTCTCACCTTACACTCGTACTTCCGTTTAAGGAAATATTTTATCTAAATTCTCAATGGAGAGAGAGACTCTTCACACTATACTAGTATTCGCCTCGAGGGTGAATAGTCCTATCGAACATTTTCGGAAACCGATAAATCTTCCGCGGCGCGAAATTCTTGAGAAACAGAAACTTGTTCCAACAAACGTTTTCACGTCCTAACAAACTTTTTCAAATATACCTTAAAGAAATGTACCTCGTTTCGGATCGAGATTCTCATTTCACTTCTAGATTTCGGAGTGCCTTACAAAAAGCTTCGGGACCACGTTTAGACATGAGTACCGCACATCAACCACAACCCGACGGACCGAGCAAACATACGATTCAAACCTTGGAAACCGTAATACGAATTTGTGTTATCAACTTCAAATTTACTTGAGAAAAGTTTTTGCCTTTAACCAAATTCTCTTACAACGATGGTTATCATTCAAGTCTTAACGTCACACTTTCGAGGACCCGTATAGCCGTAATCGTCGTTTTCTTAAATTGTTGAACCGAAGTAGGTGACAAGCGAACCACCGGACCCGAAATCTTTCATGAAACAACCGGAAAATTTTTCAATTCCAAGAAAGGCTCAAGGCGGATCGTAGTCGCCAAAAGAACTATGCCGATGTTAGACGTGAACCTCTCGAATTCCAAGTGGGTAACCGCGTAACGTTAAAGTCGCACCTTGAAAAGGTGTAATCCGTTTCGGGAAACGTAGATAGCTAAATCCGCGATATTTTTAGTCCTTTTAAAATCCTGGGGCGTTTTGGACCCGTTACTAGCCGTTTAGATTTTTCAACTCATTCGAGTCTCCGTTCATCCTAAATTCTACGTATCAAACTTAAAGGCGTGTCTTGCGAGACAAGAACTTGTTATCCTCTTCGATGAACTTACTATCAACGATAAACCTCACTTCCAAGGAGGACCGGTTGAAACTATAAATCGTGGAACCAAACTTTAAACCAACGTAAAATCGCGACTGTCGAAGTTCGTTGAAATACCCGAGGGAGTACCTTCACTTATTCGTAGAACCGACAACGCAAGATCTCGAGGAAGAAACAACGACTACTACTTCCAACTAAATTTCGGGACGAAATTTCTTTTAAGGTGTAGGTAATGTAACATCCCGCGTTTTTCCATTAAATTTATTTTTAACACTATCTTTTTTTTAAATAATACCTTTCGTTATTTAAATTCGTAGTTTCCGTTGACCAACGTTCTTAATTTTCCCGTTATTTAATTATAATATCACTCGTTTACTCGAGCGTTTTTAAAATATTCGTTTGGTTAATTCCCGCATTCGCTTTCAAACTTGGGGGACCAATATTGCCAAGAGACCAAAGGTGTGACTAGTCAAATGGTCAACACCTTCCTCATCCATTCATTCATCCACCTTCTTCTTTCTTTCTTACTTTCTTTTTCTCTCAAGAACACAAACAAGAATTCATCATCTAAATTCGGTTTAGGTCGCTAGCAACAAAACAAATTACATATTTGGAATCCTCTCTTCATCCTCTACAATTTGATACCAATTTCATCTCGTTTGGGTAACTTTCTAAAAACTCTAGATTTCTCTAAATTCGTGTTTTTGACTTGAAATGGTGTTAGTTAGTGTCTATGGCTCGTGTATAACATAAATATATGATTTGTTTGCTAGATTTGTTGTTTTGAGTCACTAGTTTGAACATTTGAAATGGGTTTGCTTAATCTTGCATTTTGGAAGATTAAATGTTGTTTGATTGTTAAAGTTCATGTTTTAATTGTGTTACTAGTATCACTAGCTTCGTTTTGATGCGTAGGTTGATTAAGAAAACTTCAAAAACATGAATATTGATTTTTGTGGATTTTGGTTAGGGTTTGATAGACTTAAAACGAGCTTTTGATGTTTCGAATGCCATGAAATGTTATTAGTAAGTGTTTAGATGCAATGTATGCTTAATTACCTTCGAAACGGCATATCGTATGTGTAAATTGGATTCCCGAATCATAAAATACGTTTTACGAACTTGAAACTTTGAAAATAAACCTTTCTTGATCAATTGACGAGTTTTCGGTTATTGTAATTGATGTTTTTGCTTGTGAAAGGTAGTTAATTGTATTCCTTGTCAAAAAAGCTTTCCAATGATATAAGATGCGTATTCTAAGTGTTTACGGTTTGCGTTTTGTGCTAAATTGAATTTTGGATCAAGACTTGAACTTTTGAAACTGACCAGGCACCAGGCCACGCCCATTGTCGCGGCGCGGCCACCATATGTCGCGGCGCGACATTTGCCTTGTTCAGGGGCTGACCAACTTTGCACTTTTTCGTTTAATTCCAACTATGCTACGCACCTCCGATTAACATGTAACTTGGCCAACATGCTCATATATGACTTCTAAGCTTAGAAAAATAGTTTGGGACCCGACCCGAACGTGTTGACTTTTTCGTTGACTTTGACCAAGTTTGAATTTTAGTCAAACTTAACCAAACGTTTATGCAATCGTTCTAATCTTCTTTTATACTTGATTCTTGCATGAAACTTGACAACGTGATTCACATGCTATACTATTCGAGTCATAACGAGCCATAGGACTAATTGAACACATTTCGCCCGACCTTGTGTCGTAACTAGTTAATTGATACAACCTATTTGTTTAGGTCGAGGCTAGCGTTGTCCTTTGCGCACATTACTTGTTGAAGTACTTATTTACTCTTGCAATCAAAGGTGAGATCATAGTCCCACTTTTACACTTTTATACTTATATTTGGGATGAGAAAACATAAACGTGTCATTTTACAAAGTGAACACAAGTACAAAAACAAACATTCTACGTACGAGTTAGAACAAAAAGCCTCAATTCAATTATCATTAGTTACACTTGCAGGATGTAAGCGAGAACTTATGTTGTGTGGCCATACGGGTTTGACAAACCCTCATTCGGACGGTTCGCTACCGTTAATCGGATGAAATATATTTTCGGGGATAAGTGTATGTTCTGACACTATATTAATGGGGTTTCGTGATAGTTAAGCCTTGATAATTGGGTGCTCGTGATATCAACTTTTAGAATGGTTTATTATTATTTCAACGTGACAACACTTGTGGTTCAACTTACTTACTCATTTACTTACTTACTAAACCTATGATTTCACCAACCTTTTCGTTGACAGATTCTCTATGTTTTTCTCAGGTCCTTGAACTTAAGTGATACATGCTTCCGCTCATACTTTTGATACTTGCTTGGAGTCAAGCATACATGCATACACTCTGATTTCTTGCTTGGGGTCAAGCATACATACATACATACGCTAGTGATAGCACCTTTGGATTCAAACTTTTGTCTACATACTTACGCTATTTATAGCAACCGTGATTTTAAACTAATTATGTCGCAAGTTAATTCATTTATACTTTACAACTTTTGTAAACTTAGACTTGTTGTCGCATTGTTTTGTAAACTAAACTTTGTAAGTCTTGTACGTTTCAAATGAATGCGACATAATTTTGGTCAAACGAGTCTCATATAGGGACTATGACCACGCAACGGGACCTAAGTAGTCGGCACCGTCAATGACGATTTGGTCGGGTCGCTACAAATATTAAGATGTTTCTCCGATCCTTTAGGTATTTCATTCTTCAACTTTCCTTCTTTTACAACTCCCTGCTGCGCCTCCTTTATTTGAGTAGTAAGGTTAGTACGAATAATTATATTCATAGCTTTTACCCGTATAGGTTCTCTGTCTTTTCTACTCAAAGCGTCGGCTACCACATTCACCTTCCCCGGGTGGTAACGAATCTCAAAGTCGTAATCATTCAACAATTCAATCCACCTACGCTGCCTCATGTTCAGTTGTTTCTAATTAAATATGTGTTGGAGACTTTTGTGGTCGGTATATATAATACTTTTGACCCCATATAAGTAGTGCCTCCTAGTCTTTAATGCAAAAACAACGGCGCCCAATTTCAAATCGTGAGTCGTATAATTCTGCTCGTGAATCTTCAATTGTCTGGACTCATAAGCAATTACCTTCATTCGTTGCATTAATACACAACCGAGGCCTTGATTTGAGGCATCACAATATATCACAAAATCATTATTCCCTTCAGGCAATGACAATATAGGTGCCGTAGTTAACTTTTTCTTCAACAATTGAAATGCTTTCTCCTGCTCATCCTTCCATTTAAATTTCTTCCCTTTATGCGTTAATGCAGTCAAGGGTTTTGCTATTTTGGAAAAATCTTGGATGAACCTTCTGTAGTAACCAGCCAATCCTAAAAATTGGCGTATATGCTTCGGAGTTTTCGGGGTTTCCCACTTTTCAACGATTTCAATCTTTGCCGGATCCACTTGAATACCTTCTTTGTTCACTATGTGACCGAGGAATTGAACTTCTTCTAACCAAAATGCACACTTTGAAAACTTAGCGTACAGTTTTTCTTTCCTCAACATCTCTAGCACTTTTCTCAAATGTTCTTCGTGCTCTTGATCATTCTTTGAGTAAATAAGTATGTCATCAATGAAAACAATGACAAACTTGTCAAGGTATGGTCCACACACTCGGTTCATGAGGTCCATGAACACAGCTGGTGCGTTAGTCAACCCAAACGGCATAACCATAAACTCGTAATGACCGTAACACGTCTTGAAAGCAGTCTTCGGAATATCATCCTCCTTCACCAGCATTTGATGATACCCGGAACGTAAATCGATCTTCGAATAAACCGACGAGCCTTATAGTTGATCAAATAAGTCGTCGATTCTCGGTAGTGGATAACGATTCTTGATGGTAAGTTTGTTCAACTCTCGGTAGTCGATACACAACTTGAATGTACCATCCGTCTTTTTGACAAACAAAACAGGAGCTCCCCATGGTGATGTACTTGGTCGTATAAAACCACACTCTAAAAGTTCTTGTAATTGGCTTTAGAGTCCCTTCATTTCGCTGGGTGCAAGTCTGTATAGAGCACGAGCTATTGGTGCAGCTCCTGGTACGAGATCTATTTGAAATTCAATAGATCGGTGTGGAGGCAGTCCCTGTAATTCTTTCGAAAATACATCGGGAAATTCTTTTGCGACGGGAACATCATTGATGTTCTTTTCTTCGGTTTGTACTTTCTCAACATGTGCTAGAACAGCATAACAACCTTTTCTTATTAGTTTTTGCGCCTTTAAATTACTAATAAGATTTAGCTTCGCGTTGCTCTTTTCTCCGTACACCATTAAGGGATTTCCTTTTTCTCGTACAATGCGAATTGCATTTTTGTAACATACGATTTCTGCTCTCTCCTTTTTCAACCAATCCATGCCGATTATCACATCAAAACTCCCTAACTCTACTGGTATCAAATCAATCTTAAATGTTTCGCTAACCAAATTAATTTCTCGATTCTGACATATATTATCTGTTGTAATTAATTTACCGTTTGCTAATTCGAGTAAAAATTTGTTATCCAAAGGCGTCAGTGGACAACTTAGTTTAGCACAAAAATCTCTACTCATATAGCTTCTATCCGCACCTGAATCAAATAAAACATAAGCAGATTTATTATCAATAAGAAACGTACCCGTAACAAGTGCCGGGTCTTCATACGCTTCTTTCGCATTAATGTTAAAAACTCTCCCACGGCTTTGCCCATTATTATTTTGCTGGTTTGGGCACGTAGTTTTGTAGTGGCCCTTCTTTCCGCATTCGAAACAAATAATGTGGGCAGTATTTATTCTTTTAGTTACTGGTCCGAATGCTTCACACTTCGTTGCAGCATGACCCTTCCTATTACATTTGGTACATACTACTTCACAAAATTTACCCGGATGATATCCTTCGCACCTATAGCATGGAATTTTCTGATTGTTGTTGTCATTGTTGTTATTGGGATTGCTGTGGTTGTTATTGTTGTTGGGACGTTTGGTGAAGTTATTGTTGTTGGGACGCTTATTGTAGTTGTTGTTGGGATTGCGATTGATGTTGCGGTTGTTGGGATAGTTGTTGCGATTGTGGTTGTGATTGTTGTTGTTGTATTGGTAACTCTTGTCACTATTTTCCTCCCACTTTCTCTTGACTTGTTTCGTGTTGGCCTCTTCGGCCGCCTGTTCTTTAATCCTTCCCTCAATTCGATTTATGAGTTTTTGAGCCATTCGACTTGCCTTTTGTATGGAGGTGGGCTCGTGTGAACTCACATCTTCTTGAATCCTTTCTGGTAACCCTTTTACAAATGCGTCAATCTTCTCCTCTTCATCTTCGAACGCTCTTGGACACAATAGGCTCAACTCTGTGAATCGTCGTTTGTACGTGGTGATGTCGAAACCTTGCGTTCGTAATCCTCTAAGCTCTACCTTAAGCTTATTGACCTCGTTTCTGGGACGATACTGCTCGTTCATCATGTGCTTGAATGCTGAACACGGTAGTGCGTAAGCAGCATCTTGTCCCACCTGCTCGAGATAGGTGTTCCACCATGTTAACGCAATACCTGTGAAGGTATGCGTAGCGTACTTTACTTTGTCTTCTTCAGTACATTTACTTATGGCAAACACCGATTCAACCTTTTCGGTCCACCGTTTCAATCCAATTGGACCCTTAGTTTCATCGAATTCCAAATGTTTGCAGGCAGTGAATTCTTTGTAGGAGCATCCTACACGAGTTCTTGTGGAATTTGTTTCACTGCTAGAACCAGAGTTATTGTTGTTATTTTGCATTGCGGCTTGCACCTCAGCTATGTTCGCAGCAAGAAAAACACGGAAGTCTTCCTCGCTCATATTCAAGTTCTGACAAGTAGTCAGTGCCATTTCCTTCAAAAATAGCCAAAAGAATTAAGTTAATCATATAGAATATTAAGAGTAGTCAATAGTATTTTGTAGCATAATATGAACTTATTTATAAAAGCTTTTTCTTCATATTAGCGTTTTATAGTTTTAATTCAGGTAGTACCTACCCGTTAAGTTCATACTTAGTAGCTAATATACAATTCAACTACTACAATTTTATATGAAAAACTGATTACAATAATATTTCACATTCAAACTTATATACAATATTATGCAAACTTACAATAACGTTATTTTACATATAGCATGAAATATAGCACATAAAAACTTTGATACAAAGCAGTTGCAAAGACAATTCTAGTTAATACGCAAGTCGTTCAACAAAGGCAATAAAGACACGTAATTCATACGTCCAGAAACAAGTCATGCATTCTGGTTTTACTAAGATGACTTCCCATCCTTGGTCCTGTGGAAAGTAACCGTTATGACCATTGGCTAGGCAGCATGTTGTAATGTCGTCAAAAGGACGAGGGTTTTATAATGTCTAACAGCCCCGTAATAGTCTAAAAACCTTGTTTCTCACCCCAACTACTGAATCCGTCACCTGTGGGAATGTTTCATTTAATAGTTTTAATCCGATGTTCTTTTTCTCACTTTGGTGAGAAGCGAACATCACTAACCCGTAAGTATAACATGCTTCTTTATGTTGTATGTTCGAAGCTCTTTCTAACTCATGAAATCCTATGTTGGGATATGTTGAATCAAAATAGGTTCTTAACCAGTAGCGTAAAATTGCATTTGGGTTACCCGCATTTAATGCTTCAAAGAAAACACGGCGTAACTTACGGTTTCCCCAATGCGATATACCCCACCTATCAAAGGAAAGCCTTTTATAAACTAAGGCATTTCTGGAAAGTCTTTCAAATGTTTGACAAGTTAATTTCGCCATAACTAATTGTGCTGATGAATTCTGACCGACTCTTGACAAGATTTCCTCAATCATATCCTCTGGTAGGTCTTCTAAAATATTCGGTTGTCTACCCTTAACGTTCATTTTGTTTTTATACTGTAAAATAGACAAGGATTAGATTCATAAAAGATAATTAACAAACAATACAAGCAATTTTTACATAGAACATAAAAGTACAAGCATACTACAATACATATAATACACAACATGATAACAACTCCCTAATCTGAATAACTGGTTTCTTCTTCTTCGGACTTGGTTTGTTTTCCTAATTTTCTAGGGATATATGGTGTTCCTCTAATACAAGCCGTCGTTTTCCACAATGGTTTAGAAAAACCTGGTGGTTTAGAGGTTCTCGGGTTATTGTTACAATTTAGGAAATACGGAGGTTGCCGATACATATAAAGCTCATCGGGGTTGGAATCAGGTTTCTCTATTTTTATACCTTTTCCCTTATTATTTTCATTTGCTTTATTAAATTGGGTCGAGGTAATTTCTATAACATCATCGGAATCCTCATCGGGATCCGATTCATTGGAAAATTGGTAATCTTCCCAATATTTTGCTTCCTCGGCGGAAACACCATTGACCATTTTTAACTTTGGTCCGTTGGTTGAGGATTTTCTTTTATTTAATCGATTTACTGTAGGTATCAATATTTCTTCCTCCGGAACCTCTTCTTCTTCCAGTTCCTCCTCTTCCGGTTCCTCCTCTTTTGGTTTTCTCTTCTTCCTGTTCCTCCTCTTCCGGTTCCTCCTCTTCCGGTTCCTCTTCGGGAATTTGTGAATCTTTCCAAAGTATATTCGACTCTTCATCATTATTAGGTGAGTTGATGGGATTTGTACTAGAGGTAGACATCTATCACACAATATCAAACACATTAAGAGATTAATATATTTACATGTTAATAATATATAGTTTCCAACAAAAAATGTTAAGAAATCATTTTTGAAGAAAAACACGGTCGAAGTCCAGACTCACTAATGCATCCTAACAAACTCGGTAAGACCCACTAATGCAAAAATTCTGGTTCTCTAAGACCAACGCTCTGATTCCAACTGAAATGTCCCGTTCATATCGATTTATAAACGTTCCATATTAATTGATTTCATTGCGAGGTTTTGACCTCTATATGAGACGTTTTTCAGAGAATGCATTCGATTTTAAAACAAACCATAACCTTTATTTTATCGATAAAGGTTTAAAAATATTACGACGATTATCAAATAATGATAATCTAAAATATAGCGTTTTCACACGATTATTACATAATGGTTTACAATAATATTACACATCAATTTAAGTCTTCGAATGTAGTTTTTAAACAATATTATACCAGCATGCTGACTCCAACTCTTGTCCATAAATTAGCATGCAACAGCGGAAGCTCTTAATAATCACCTGAGAATAAACATGCTTTAAACGTCAACAAAAATGTTGGTGAGTTATAGGTTTAACCTATATATTTATCAAATCATAATAATTGACCACAAGATTTCATATTTCCATTTCTCATAAACAACATGCAATCTGCATAAAAATCATTCATATGATGAACACCTGGTAACCAACCTTAACAGGATGCATATAGAATATCCCCATCATTCTGGGACTCTCATCGGACATGATAAATCGAAGTACTAAAGCATCCGTAACTCGGATGAGGCTTGTTGGGCCAAATAGATCTATCTTTAGGATTCGCGTCAATTGGTGGCAATTATAATAAACACCAATTCTTAGGCTACCAAGCAAAAAAGGGGCATATTCGGTTCGATAATTCAACAGAGAATGTAATTTTGATCACTTGTGTCTATTTTGTAAAACATTTATAAAACTGCATATATTCTCATTCCAAAAATAATATATTTTAAAAGTGGGACTATAACTCACTTTCACAGATTTTTTACTTCATCGGGAAGTAAGACTTGGCCACTGGTCGATTCACAAACCTATAACAAATATGTACATATATATCAAAGTATGTTCAAAATATATTTACAACATTTTTAATACGTTTTACTGTTTTAAGTTTATTAAGTCAGCTGTCCTCGTTAATAACCTACAACTAGTTGTCCATAGTTAGATGTACAGAAATAAATCGATATATATTATCTTGAATCAATCCACGACCCAGTGTATACATGTCTCAGGCTAGATCACAACTCAAAATATATATATTTTTGGAATCAACCTCAACCCTGTATAGCTAACTCCAACATTACTGCATATAGAGTGTCTATGGTTGTTCCAAATAATATATATACATGGGTTGATATGATATGTCAAAACATTTGCATACGTGTCTGTGGTATCCCAAGATTACATAATATATTAGAATACATGTATAATACAATATGAGTTAGCTAGGATATGATTAATATAGATTTGTTACCAATTTTCACGTAGTTACAACAAGCAAAAATATCCAATCTTGTTTTACCCATAACTTCTTCGTTTTAAATCCGTTTTGAGTGATTCAAGTTGATATGGTTTCATATTGAACTTAAGTTTATGAATCTAAACAGAAAAAGTATAAGTTTATAGTCGGAAATACAGGTTACAAGTCGTTTTTGTAAAGGTAGTCATTTCAGTCGAAAGAACGACTTCTAGATGACCATTTTGGAAAACATACTTCCACTTTGAGTTTAACCATGATTTTTGGATATAGTTTCATGTTCATAAGAAAAATCATTTTCCCAGAAGAACAACTTTTAAATCAAATTTTATCATAGTTTTTAATTAACTAACCCAAAACAGCGCTCAGTGTTACTACGACGGCGTATATCCGGTTTTACGGTGTTTTTCGTGTTTTCAGATTTTAAATCATTAAGTTAGCATATCATATAGATATAGAACATGTGTTTAGTTGATTTTAAAAGTCAAGTTAGAAGGATTAAATTTTGTTTGCAAACAAGTTTATAATTAACTAAACTATGTTCTAGTGATTACAAGTTTAAACCTTCGAATAAGGTAGTTTTATATATATGAATCGAATGATGTTTTGAACATCATTACTACCTCAAGTTTAGTAGGTAAACCTACTGGAAATTATGAAAAAATAACTTGAGCTTCAAAGAATCTTTGATGGCTTGGAAGTTCTTGAAATAGAATAATGACACAAAAACAAGTTCAAGTAAGATTATTACTCGAATTAAGATAGTTATAGTTATAGAAATTGAATCAAAGCTTGAATATGAATATTACCTTGATTTAGAAAGATAATATACTGTAAATAACAAGGGTTTCTTGATCTTAGATGATTTCTTGGAATGGATTAGGAAACTTGGAAGTAAACTTGTAAACTTGGAAGTGTTCTTGATGTGTTCTTGAGTAATTATTTTTATGATGATTATAGGTAATAACCAAACCTTGTATTTGATGATTTTTACTGGAAAAATAGTAACTTAGACGTTCATGGAAGAGTGTGTGTGTTTTGAGAGAGAATTGGGAAGAAAATTGGAAGTGAAATGGAGTAGGTGGTGAGTGGTGAAGGTGAGTGGGGTTAAAAGGAGTTCTTGTTTTTGTTTCCTTGCTCATAAGTCATGCTATTTGTCTAATTATTGGTTCCACATGTTTGTTGACTATCTAGGGCTGCTAAGAGCTGAATTATTATGTGTATATACCAATCGTATATATGTCTAGGAGCTGGGTATTGTACGAGTACGAATACGGTTGCATACGAGTAGAATTATTGGTGAAAATGAATGAGAATGCAATTGTAAGCATTTTTGTTAAGTAGAAGTACTTTGATATATGTCTTGAAGTCTTTCAAAAGTGTACTAATACATCTAAATACACTACATGTATATACATTTTAACTGAGTCGTTAAGTCATCGTTAGTCGTTACATGTAAGTGTTGTTTTGAAACCTTTAAGTTAACGATCTCATTTAATGTTGTTAACCCATTTTTTATTATATCTAATGAGATGTTAAATTATTACATTATCAAGATATTATGATGTATGAATATATCTTAATATGATATATATACATTAAAATGTCGTTACAACGATAATCGTTACATATATGCCTTGTTTCAAAATTCTTAAGTTAGTAATATTGTTTTACATATGTAGTTCATTGTTAACATACTTAATGATATATATAATTATCATTTTATCATGTTAAATATAGTGTAACAATATCTTAATATGATACATATGTATTTAGTAAGACGTTGTAATAACGATAATCATTATATATATATTTTCGAGTTTCTTAACTTAGTAGTCTCATTTTTATGTATATAACACATTGTTAATATACTTATGGAGATACTTACTTATCATAATCTCATGTTAACTATATTTATATCCTTATATATATATATATATATATATATATATATATATATATATATATATATATATATATATATATATATATATATATATCGTCATGTCGTTTTTACAAGTTTTAAAGTTCGTGAATCGCCGGTCAACTTGGATGGTCAATTGTCTACATGAAACTCATTTCAAATAATCAAGTCTTAACAAGTTTGATTGCTTAACATGTTGGAAATATTTAATCATGAAAATATAGTTTTCAATTAATATATAATCATGGAAAAGTTCGGGTCACTATAGCAACAATACATATTCAAATCTGGAGCCAGACCGAGTCAACATTGCCACCTTTGTTACAAAGCAATTGGAATGTATCTTCCATGAGTCCACACATCCTACTTTCACATTTAAAGATGGATGTCGGGATATATACTCCAAGACGGTGACGTTAATGCTTGGGTCATGATTGCTTTTCACTTCTTGCCAGCTTCGCCTTTGAACAAATCTGTGCCAAGCTACAGACTCCTTCTGTAGAGACCACCGTTCAGAAAATTTTGAGGTAGTGAGGATACAATTTTTGACACTATTCGAAGACCTCTGAAATGAACACCCAGTTAGTTAAACAATCACCACAAGCACGGCCTCGATGATTGACATTATGGATCAATCAGCAGATCCGTAGATCGTGTTCTCATCGGACTTCAAGATTTATCACTAGCTGAAACCGCCCATTATCCCGCCTTCAGAAAATCTTCAAGAGAAATACTGGATCTTCTACCACTTTTGGTCTGGCACTTTCTCAGAATCTATCCACCGAGACTTACATACCCTCTAGAAACTACGATTACAACTATCAGAGGGGAATATATGCTTTTCAACAGTAGACGTCATCATGGTTGAGCCAACGACCCTAAATAAAAGTGCTTCTCGGGAGGCAACCCGTGCAATAAAATAGAGTAGAAGACAATAAAGGATGACAAATGAGCCGATCAATAAAGGACATAACTTTCAAGTTTGCTTAAACAACCTGCCTTCACAGCCATCCCGTTTCTTCACAAGCAACTTCGATAATCCATTGGGAAGTACTCGTTCCTTTTCACTCCTTATTAGCTCTAAATTTTCATGCATTAAAATTATGCCACATCCTAGCTTATCACTAAGTGTGGGATTCCAACCCAATAAACACTAGGCAAATAATCCCAAAGATCTTTAACTAAAACTCCTAAGTGTGGGATACACTAGGAATATTGGGGATAATGTTCATCTAAGTATGGGATGATGGTATAACCTTTTAAATGCCACATCACAATAGACCTGTTACAAAGATTCCTATTCCTTAAGCCAAATTTCAAAATTTTAAACAAAAGAAAGTCTTTCCGAAAAAGTACTTATGAAAACTAAAAACGTTTGTAAATAAAAATTAAGGCTTAATTAAGGTAGAAATCTTGTTGGGACGAACCGAATCTTTAATAGAGCATTGCATGACTAGGCATTATCGACCTAAATTGATTATGGTGAGGCACCCAAATAAGACCATATAAGCATTCATCATTAATACTTCACTGTTTTTCGTTGAGAGTGCCGATGTCTGTACTCAGAATCAGAACTCGCTCTAGATCTGCATTTCCGAGTAACGAAATGTGATATAGGTATAACCAGAAGAGCTAGCCATTTGTCAGCAAAACCCCAAACACCTACACCACCACCACCATTACCATCCACATCATTCACACCTTCATTACCACCATCTCACCCGAAAATACAGAAAACGAGATTTCCTCTGAAAAACCCGATGTTATAAACTTCTCAAATATCACGGCAAAGGTCTTGCAAAAAGTTAACCGACGGAAAGTTTCTCGAGATTAAAATCTCCAAAAAAAGTTGTGTTATTCAAAGTTCTGAGAAAAGGAGCAGATCTTATAAGCAGAAAATAGAGAAACGCCGAAGAAGAACTCGACCGAAAAGATTCCTGTGAAGAATACCTAAAAAGAAAAGTTCAAAGAACTCGAAAGTGCTTCTCAAGAATATCAGCACTCCTATCTACCTTTCCTCTCCAGTTTCAGAATAAAAGTCTTTAAAAAGACTGGTTTACCACTTCACACCCTTTAAACAACTTCACCACCACTCTAAAATTCCTTTTTCACCCTTCCATTCTAGACAAATGACCTAGAAGCTATGGTTATCACCGCCTTCATATTAGTAGCAAGGATTTGAGTCTTTATCAAGCCTATGACGATGAGTGCAACATGACTGGCTATGAGTGAATTCATTTCTTAGATCTATAGGGAACCCTAAACACTTGTGTGATTTGAGTGATCCGTGAAAGCTAGCCGAAGTCTTGTAACCTCCTCGTATGCTTGCAGAGATAGTTTCAACCCTAACATAGAGGACTCGCCTTATTTTTCGCTCTTATAATAAAAGCGCAAACCGTTTAGGCCAATAGAATGGAAATCTTGAAAAGATTTATTGAAGTTAAAAAACGAGAAGTTTGCTTAAGGACAGGCAAATTCTAAGGGTGAGATATTTGATATCGGCTAAAAAGTCACATTTTTACCCTGATATTAAGGCTCAATAATAATAAAGTTCCAAACTTTTTCGCCAAAATAATCGCTTTGTCAGTTAATATTGTAGATTAAGTAATTACAAAGGCGATGCAAAAAGAATCAAGTGAAACGGAGCTAAAACGAAGATTCTAGAGCGAAAACGATGAAAGACAAGTTCGACCCCGGAAACCAAGTTACGATCCCGGAAACGAGCAAGAAGATCCAAGCAAAACAGCAAACCAGCACCATAAATGGCTTGCCACACCGACCTGCCAGGCTGGCTTACAATTGATGTCACCACCGTGGTACGGTCAAAACGGACGGTTTATGTATGCGGCGTCGTTAGGCCGCAAGGCGTCAGAATCGACCACAATCAAGGCGGTGACGGTGTTTTAAATTTATATTTAGCAGAGTCTAAATCTTACTACTCCTTATTATGAGTAAGGGAAGTATGACCTAGAGTCGTATTTTTGAGATATCAGTAGAATCGAACCTATATCTAAAACTTAAGATAATTCTATGTTGCAGGAGTAGTGGTTGATTACCTAATTTTGGGTTTTCTAGATAAAGTAAAGTAAATACGATAAAATTTGTAATTTAAATAAAGCTAAAACGAGTGCATTATCACACCCCCATTTAGGGCCTGGGTGAAATGTGACTTAAAATCAAACAAACCAACATATTATAATACGAGAACAATACTATATGATAAAAACAAACTTTATTGAGTACGCAGCGAAAAATGAAATGTCGTTACAATAATGGAAATTACAATAAAGTAATTGTTTCAAATGCAAGAATTTTAAATGCGATATCTCTTGATCCTAAGTCCAAGTAGCATTACATAAGCAGTAAATAAGTAAACTTGATCAATCAGCACCTGAGACAAAACATGCTAAAGTGTCAACCAAAAAGGTTGAGTGAAGTTCATAGGTTTAACAAAAATGTTTGACCGTTGTTTTAGACCATAAGATTTAGTTTATAAAGTTGATCTCACAGGGATAAAAAGTTATGCCAATTTGTGATATTTAGACTAAACGTTCAAAGTTTGCCCCAATGACAAGTTGTGTCTATACTTGTCGGTTTAATTTCATTATTAAGTAATACAATGACTTGGTCAAATGTATCGGGGACGTTACTCCCGATAGGCCTACCCCCAATAATTAAGAATGCATTTAACGAGCAATTAAAAATATCACTGTAGGGACTTAGTCAGACATAGCCGGGAATAACATAGTTTAACAGTTGGTACTTGTGTCTAAATTGTAAATAGTAAAAGTAGCATGTGTCTCACCCCAAATAAGTTAAATAAATTTGCTAGCAATAAAGAGTGGGGCTATGAATTCACCTTAGTAAGTAGAGAGAGATGGTTATTCCTCGGAATAGAAAGTTTGGATGAATGAGCAGAAAGTCAACCTATTGACATTTAAGAGTAGTTAAATGTTTTGCCCAAATTAAGCGTAAGTATGAAAGTGTTTAAGTATAGTTCGTTTTACTAAGTTTCATTCCTAGTAAATTTCTACTTTTAGCAAGTTTCCATTTTTAGTAGTTTTCACTTTTAGTAAGTTAGTGTCGAACACTAGTGAGTTGTCCTTAATAAGTCTACCACCTATTAAGTGTGAAAATAACTAAGTGTATGATTACTACAGTCGGGTTGATATTGTGGACCATACCCAAACATCTATGCCACCGCCGAGTCACCAAAATGACCAATTGTTACCGGTTGGCCCAGGATTCTTGACCAAAATTTAAGTTTGGCATTCGTAATCCACAAGCATCCCATAGTGGTACCAAGGATCACCCTAGGACTTAAGTAGCGTTGACGTTCGAGTAATCACACGTTATCGTGAATGACTATCGTAATCGTATAATATAATATAAGTAGTAGTATATTATGTGTTAGTAATAATATAAGTGTTAGATAGTAGTATAAGTAGTATTAGGGTTTTAGTAGTAGTAATACTTAATGATTAGGGTTTAGTAATAAATAAATGATTAGGGGTTTAGTTAATGTTTTTAGGGTTTAATAATTAGGGTTAGGTTTAATTAGGGTTTTAATATTTAATATGTATATATGTATATATGTCGTGTATATGTATGTATATATATATATATATATATATATATATATATATATATATATATATATATATATATATATATATATATATATATATATATATATATATATATATATATATATATATATATATATATATATATATATATATATATATATATATATATGTAATGTGTATCTACTTTCCAATTATAACTACCCTAACACAATCTTAGTGAATCCTTAAGGTTTTTAAGATCTAACAAAACTTTTTTTTTTTATATATGTAGGCCGTATGTATGTATATGTATATGCATATTTTATTTTATTTTTACAATATGAATATGATTGTGAATAAGATTAAGAACATGAACATGATTATGAACATAAACACGAATTAACAAGATGGAATTTAAAAGTTTGGATCCAGGGTTTTACCTTGATGAAGATTGATGAAGATTAACAAGAAAAAGATGATGATGACTTGAAGATGAAGATCAAAACCCTTGACTAACGAAGAACACCTTGAAGATCTTTGAAGAACGCGAAGAACACGATGAACAAACTTGAAGATCACTTGAAGATCTTGAAGATGATGATGAAGATGATGATGGTGGTGGTGGTTCTTCCCCCTTAACCAAAAATAAGAGAGAGGGGGAGAGATTTGAGAGAATGATTTGGTACGAAAAAAATGGGTTAGCCTAGGTCCCTATTTATAGGAAAGATTAGAGGATTCTAGAATTAGGTTTAGGTTAAGTTTTACTTAGGGAACAAGTTAGGGAATGAGGAGGTGACATGGGAGCCGAAATTTGGAGGGGTATTTTGGGCATTTTACTCTCTTTTTTTTAAATTTTCGGCTAGGGTTTAAGGGAGTGGGGTGGAACTTTTTCATTTTAACCCTTGTACTCTATATTAGCTTAAATAATTCCAAACTTGTTTAAGATTAATTAAGTTATATACATTAAGCTTTAGTTTATTACATTTTGTTCATGAAAATTAATTAGCTTATTATTTCCGACTTTTATTAACTTGTCAATTATTACACAAAGTTAATTAATATAATTTATAATTCTTAACACTTAACAATCGTTAATTAAAGTTTAATCGTTAAGTTTAATTATATTGTTGGGCATTTAATATAGAAAAATATAGAATGAAAAAATGAGGGTCGTTATAGTACCTCCCCGTTATTAGAAACTTCGTCTCGAAGTTTTAAGCAGATTCCTCGTTTGCATCAGCAGTTGAGAAGAGATGGGGATATTTTCGTATCATGTGGTCTTTGCATTCCTAGGTTTATTCGGGGCCTCTACGCGAATTCTAATGGACTTTAATGATAGGTATGTTGCTTCTACGCGTTTGTTTGACCTCTCCTTCCATGATTTCTATAGGTTCTTCAATGAAGTGCATTTTCTCATCAATGCGGATATCATCCAAAGGAATAACAAGTGTGTCATCAGCAAGACACCTTTTAAGATTCTAGACATAAAACACATCATGTACTTGACTGAGTTCAGTTGGTAGTTCTAATCGGTACGCCACGGGATCGACTCTTTGAGTGATTGTGAAAGGTCCAACATATCATGGACTGAGTTTGCTTCATTTACCGAAACGGACGACACCTTTCCAAGGGGATACTTTCAACATGACTTTATCTCCAACTTGGTATTCTATGTCCTTTCGCTTCTTATCAGCATAGCTTTTTTGTCGGCTACGGGTAGTTTCTAATCGTTGCTTAATCTGGACGATCTTTTTGGTAGTTTCATGAATAATTTCAGGACCAGTTAAATGTCTGTCCTCGAGTTCGTCCCAACACAAAGGGAATCTACATTTCTGGCCGTATAAAGCTTCAAAAGGTGCAGCATTAATGCTAGAGTGATAACTGTTATTGTAAGAAAATTCAACCAAAGGCAAGTGTCTATCCCAACCTTTGCCGAAATCGATTACACAAGCACGTAGCATATCTTCCAAGGTTTGAATAGTTCGTTCAATTTGACCATCAGTTTGTGGATGATAGGCTGTACTCATGTCGAGTTGAGTTCCAAGAGCGGATTGTAAAGTTTTCCAGAATCTAGAAACGAATCGACCGTCACGATCAGAAATAATCGAGATAGGAATTCCATGACGCGAGACAATTTCTTTAATATAAAGCTGTGATAATTTCTCCATCTTGTCGGTTTCCTTGATCGGTATGAAACGTGCAGATTTAGTAAGACGATCATCTATTGTAGTGACCCGAACTTTTCCATGTTTATATATATATTAAATGAAATTGTTATTTACATGATTAAGTGTTTCCAACATGTTAAGCAATCAAACTTGTTAAGACTTGATTAATTGAAATAGGTTTCATATAGACAATTGACCACCCAAGTTGACCGGTGATTCACGAACGTTAAAACTTGTAAAAACTATACGATGACATATATATGGTTATATATATAGTTAACATGATTTTATTATAAGTATGTATCTCATTAGGTATTTTAACAATGAGTTATATACATAAAAATGAGACTTTTAATTTAAGAAACTCGAAAACGATATATATAACGATTATCGTTATAACAACGTCTTACTAAGTACATATGAATCATATTAAGATATTGATACACTTGGTTAATTATGTTAAATGATAAGTAAATATATTATTAAGTGTATTAACAATGAAATACATATGTAAAAATAAGACTACAACTTAATGATTTCGAAACGAGACATATATGTAACGATTATCGTTGTAACGACATTTAACTGTATATACATCATACTAAGATATATTATATATCATAATATCATGATAATATAACAATTTAACATCTCATTTGTTATAATAAATAATGGGTTAACAACATTCAACAAGATCGTTAACCTAAAGGTTTCAAAACAACATTTACATGTAACGACTAACGATGACTTAACGACTCAGTTAAAATGTATATACATGTAGTGTTTTAATATGTATTCATACACTTTTGAAAGACTTCAAGACACTTATCAAAATACTTCTACTTAACAAAAGTGCTTACAATTACATCCTCGTTCAGTTTCATCAACAATTCTACTCGTATGCACCCGTATTCGTACTCGTACAATACACAGCTTTTAGATGTATGTACTATTGGTATATACACTCCAATGATCAGCTCTTAGCAGCCCATGTGAGTCACCTAACACATGTGGGAACCATCATTTGGCAACTAGCATGAAATATCTCATAAAATTACAAAGATATGAGTAATCATTCATGACTTATTTACATGAAAACAAAATTACATATCCTTTATATCTAATCCATACACCAACGACCAAAAACACCTACAAACACTTTCATTCTTCAATTTTCTTCATCTAATTGATATCTCTCAAGTCCTATCTTCAAGTTCTAAGTGTTCTTCATAAATTCCAAAAGTTCTAGTTTCATAAAATCAAGAATACTTCCAAGATTGCAAGTTTACTTCCAAGTTTTCTAAATCCATTCCAAGTAATCATCCAAGATCAAGAAACCTTTGTTAATTATAGTAGGTTATCTTTCTAATACAAGGTAATAATCATATTCAAACTTTAATTCAATTTCTATAACTATAACAATCTTATTTCGAGTGGAAATCTTACTTGAAATTGTTTTCGTGTCATGATTCTGCTTCAAGAACTTTCAAGCCATCCAAGGATCCTTTGAAGCTAGATCTATTTTTCTCATTTCCAGTAGGTTTATCCAAGGAACTTGAGGTAGTAATGATGTTCATAACATTATTCAATTCATACATATAAAGCTATCTTATTCGAAGGTTTAAACTTGTAATCACTAGAACATAGTTTAGTTAATTCTAAACTTGTTCGCAAATAAAAGTTAATTCTTCTAACTTGACTTTTAAAATCAACTAAACACATGTTCTATATCTATATGATATGCTAACTTAATGATTTAAAACCTGGAAACACGAAAAACACCGTAAAACCGGATTTACGCCGTCGTAGTAACACCGCGGGCTGTTTTGGGTTAGTTAATTAAAAACTATGATAAACTTTGATTTAAAAGTTGTTATTCTAGGAAAATGATTTTTATTATGAACATGAAACTATATCCAAAAATTATGGTTAAACTCAAAGTGGAAGTATGTTTTCTAAAATGGTCATCTAGACGTCGTTCTTTCGACTGAAATGACTACCTTTACAAAAACGACTTGTAACTTATTTTTCCGACTATAAACTTATACTTTTTCTGTTTAGATTCATAAAATAGAGTTCAATATGAAACCATAGCAATTTGATTCACTCAAAACGGATTTAAAATGAAGAAGTTATGGGTAAAACAAGATTGGATAATTTTTCTCATTTTAGCTACGTGAAAATTGGTAACAAATCTATTCCAACCATAACTTAATCAACTTGTATTGTATATTATGTAATCTTGAGATACCATAGACACGTATACAATGTTTCGACCTATCATGTCGACACATCTATATATATTTCGGAACAACCATAGACACTCTATATGTGAATGTTGGAGTTAGTTATATAGGGTTGAGGTTGATTCCAAAATATATATAGTTTGAGTTGTGATCAATACTGAGATACGTATACACTGGGTTGTGGATTGATTCAAGATAATATTTATCGATTTATTTCTGTACATCTAACTGTGGACAACTAGTTGTAGGTTACTAACGAGGACAGCTGACTTAATAAACTTAAAACATCAAAATATATTAAAAGTGTTGTAAATATATTTTGAACATACTTTGATATATATGTATATATTGTTATAGGTTCGTGAATCAACCAGTGGCCAAGTCTTACTTCCCGACGAAGTAAAAATCTGTGAAAGTGAGTTATAGTCCCACTTTTAAAATCTAATATTTTTGGGATGAGAATACATGCAGGTTTTATAAATGATTTACAAAATAGACACAAGTACGTTAAACTACATTCTATGGTTGAATTATTGAAATCGAATATGCCCCTTTTTATTAAGTCTGGTAATCTAAGAATTAGGGAACAGACACCCTAATTGACGCGAATCCTAAAGATAGATCTATTGGGCCTAACAAACCCCATCCAAAGTACCGGATGCTTTAGTACTTCGAAATTTATATCATATCCGAAGGGTGTCCCGGAATGATGGGGATATTCTTATATATGCATCTTGTTAATGTCGGTTACCAGGTGTTCACCATATGAATGATTTTTATCTCTATGTATGGGATGTGTATTGAAATATGAAATCTTGTGGTCTATTGTTATGATTTGATATATATAGGTTAAACCTATAACTCACCAACATTTTTGTTGACGTTTAAAGCATGTTTATTCTCAGGTGAATACTAAGAGCTTTCGCTGTTGCATACTAAAATAAGGACAAAATTTGGAGTCCATGTTTGTATGATATTGTGTAAAAACTGCATTCAAGAAACTGATTTCGATGTAACATATTTGTATTGTAAACCATTATGTAATGGTCGTGTGTAAACAGGATATTTAAGATTATCATTATTTGATAATCTACGTAAAGCTTTTTAAACTTTTATTTATGAAATAAAGGTTATGGTTTGTTTTAAAAATGAATGCAGTCTTTGAAAAACGTCTCATATAGAGGTCAAAACCTCGCAACGAAATTAATTAATATGGAACGTTTTTAATCAATAAGAACGGGACATTTCAGTTGGTATCCGAGCGTTGGCCTTAGAGAACCAGAAAATTTGCATTAGTGTGTCTTATCGAGTTTGTTAGGATGCATTAGTGAGTCTGGACTTCGACCGTGTTTTCTTTAAAAATGATTGCTTAACATTTTTGTTGGAAACTATTTATTATTAACATGTATATATTATGTGATATATTAATCTCTTAACATGTTTGATATTGTGTGATAGATGTCTACCTCTAGCACAAATCCCATTGACTCACCTAATAATAACGAAGAGTCGAATATATATTGGACTGATTCACAAGTTCCCGAAGAGGAACCGGAAGAAGAATTAGAACCGGAAGAAGAATCAGAACCGGAAGAGGAGGAACCGGAGGAGGAAATAGAACCGGTGGGGATATAATAAAACGGTTAAGTAAAAGAAAATCCTCAACCAACCGACCAAGATTAATTATGGTCAATGGTGTTTCCGCCAAGGAAGCAAAATATTGGGAGGATTACCAATTCTCCGATGAATCGGATTCCTACGAGAATTCCGATGATGTTATAGAAATTACCCCAACTGAATTTAAAAAAGCAAAAGAAAATAATAAGGGAAAGGGCATAAAAATAGAGAAATCTAATTCCAACCCCGATGAACTTTATATGTATCGTCAACCCCCGAAGTCCTTAAGTTGTAACAATGACCCCGAAACCTCTAAACCACCAGGTTTTTCTAAATCGTTGTGGAAAACGACAGCTCGTATTAGGGGAACATCATATATCCCTAGAAACTTGGTAAAACGAACCAAAACCGAAGAAGAAGAAACGAGCAAGTCGGAATAAGATAGTTGTATTCGTGTGGTGTAATATATGTAATATAGTGTGCTTATGCTTTATGATATATGTAAAAATTGCTTGTATTAATAAGTATTTTTTTATGAATCTAACTCTTGTCTATTTTACAGTATAAAAACACAAAATGGATAGACAACCCAATATTTTAAGAGACCTACCCGGAGACATGATTGATGAAATCTTATCTAGAGTCGGTCAGAATTCTTCGGCACAACTATTTACGGCGAAATCAGTTTGGCAACTAGCACATGTGGGAACCATCATTTGGCAACTAGCATGAAATATCTCATAAAATTACAAAGATATGAGTAATCATTCATGACTTATTTACATGAAAACAAAATTACATATCCTTTATATCTAATCCATACACCAACGACCAAAAACACCTACAAACACTTTCATTCTTCAATTTTCTTCATCTAATTGATCTCTCGCAAGTTCTATCTTCAAGTTCTAAGTGTTCTTCATAAATTCCAAAAGTTCTAGTTTCATAAAATCAAGAATACTTCCAAGATTGCAAGTTTACTTCCAAGTTTTCTAAATCCATTCCAAGTAATCATCCAAGATCAAGAAACCTTTGTTACTTACAGTAGGTTATCTTTATAATACAAGGTAATAATCATATTCAAACTGATGTTAAAGCTAAGGAGTATAAAATACTATTAAATTTTAGCAGGAAATACTATTAAATACGATACAATTTTACACAAGATATTTATTTATTTATAGAATGGATATACTTAGACCTTTCTACAACACTTATAGGCAGTGTACCTAATCGTAAAGTAGTGTAGTTTTTAGTAAGTCCGGTTCGTTCCACAGGGAAATCTTTAAACAAAGCTTAACGCTATATTAGTTTACTTTTATAAAAATACAAATATATATATAAGGAATATTATTATTATAAAGGGGGGTTTTTACCGTTTAATGACCGGTTTGTCGATTTTAAAACTTTAGTCGCAGTTAAAACCAAATGTAAAATATTAAAAATAAATACAAGACTTTAAATTAAAGCGTAAAGTAAATAACGATAATGAAATTGCGAATAATAAAAGTGCGATAAAATAAACTTGCGATAATTAAAAATGCGATATTTAGAAGTGCAATTAAATATAAAAATAAAGGAAATTAAATATGAAATAAAAGAATTATGCTTATTTAAACTTCCGTAATCATGATGTTTGACGTGTTGATTTTAGTTTTATGCCCATGGGTTAATTGTCCTTTGTCCTGGGTTATTTAATATGTCCGTCTGGTTTTTGTCCATAACAGTCCATCAGTCATAAATATAAAGTGCGAGTGTCCTCGTCAAATTATTCTTATACCCGAAGTTAAATATTCCAACTAATTGGGGATTCGAATTGTAACAAGGTTTTAATACTTTGTTTAATGAATACACCAGGTTATCGACTGCGTGTAAACCAAGGTTTTACTACTTTGTTAACAATTACACCAATTACCCTTGAATGTAATTCACCCCTGTTTCAACAAGTTTATTAACTATTAATCCATTTCCGTATCCGGTTAAATGAACGATTATTCGTACATATAAATACCCCGCCCATCGTGTCCGATTGAGTGTATATGGTAATTTATAGGGACGCCCAATTGTAAAGCTTTATATTAACATTTACAAACTATCATTTAGTTAAACAAATATAAAGCCCATTAATAGCCCATAATCTAATTTCCACAAGTGTCGTTCTTTTGTCCAAACCCCAATTATGGTACAAAGCCCAATTACCCAATTTTAGTAATTAGCCCAACATCATGATTACTTTGGATTAAATAAGCATAATAATAACTTAGCTACGAGACATTAATGTAAAAAGGTTGAACATAACTTACAATGATTAAAAAATAGCGTAGCATTACACGGACAGAATTTCGACTTACACCCTTATAATATTCGCTAACATACCCTTATTATTAAAATTAAAATATAAAATATAAATATATATATATATGTTTTACGTATATATGAGAGAAAAGAGAAAGATGGATATTTTTGCGTTCACCAAACTGCGAATTTATAGGAGATGTGGCCTGACTTTTCATGCCATGCGATCGCATGGACTTTCTTCTTCCTGGCCATGCGATCGCATGGCCAGCTGGGAGAGCTCACATGTTGCTTGTTTCCTTGTGCCGACGTTTTATAAATAATATAATATATTAAATAATTATAAGAATTATTTAAATATTATATTATATTTATGTGCATAGTTGACTTGTAATTTTTAGTCCGTTGCGTCGAGCGTTGAGAGTTGACTCATGTCCCGGTTCCGGATTTTCGAACGTCCTTTCGTATAATTTAATATCTTGTACTTTGCGTTCCGCAACTTGTACTCTTGTCATTTTTAGACGTTTCTCATCAATAATTTGAACCTCTTTGATTGTATTTTGTACTTTTGAGCTTTTTGGTCATTTGCGTCTTTAATTCGTCGTTTTCGCCTTTTGTCTTCACCTTTTATTATTTAAACGAATATCACTTGTAAATAGAACAATTGCAACTAAAAGCTTGTCTTTCTTGAGGAATAATGCTATGAAATATATGTTCGTTTTTAGCATTATCAAATATTCCCACACTTGAGCTTTGCTTGTCCTCAAGCAATATCGTCTTGAAATACTAGAATCACTTCTTTATTCTTCACACTTTGTACATCAGTGATTTCTATACGGCGGTATAAACAATGGTAGTAATGATATGGTTTACAGTCCCACATGACTATAAAAATTTAGATCCATTAAGGAAATTGGATCTTTATGAAAACATTTGATCTTTTGAAAATTAAATCTAGTTTTTACCCTAGATAAGTTTTCCGATTTGATCCACCATTGGTGTTGCAAAATATATTTGTGGATTAATAGTTTGGCTTAAAACTTTTAGGCTCGTGTAATCCACTGCTATCCCTGTATCGGAAAGCACACATCCAGTTTATTTGTCCCGTATATTACCTTTCGGTAAACTACCGTCCGGTTGTAAAGGAAAGCGATGAACAAGAAACTGTTAAGGCGATGTCTAATGACATGCATTTGATTATGGTTTTTTTAACGTGTCGGATGCTAGTACTATCCTTGGTAGGAGCAATAGTAAAGATCATCCTTTGATTTTTCGGTCTGGCACAAGGTCCTGTCTCCGACCATGCTATGCAACCACCGTTCTTACGGTTGACACCCGATTTGGTTCAGGTGACCTAATGAATTCCAGGTGAATTCCTAGGATTTTACGTTCAATGGTAATGAACGCATTGAAAATGGGTTTCAGAAAACAAATCAGTTTGTATTTTTGATCAAAATATTTTCTCGTTCAAGCTCGAGTTTAGATATCATCGAATTCCATGAGTTTGAATTCTCAATCTTTAAGGTCAATCTCAAGGATTGAGTAATATCAGACTTAAAAGCTGATTTTTAATCTTTAAGGAGATTATCCTTTCTGGGGATCTGATTCATTAGTCTTATCAAGCTAATTTGCACGGTGCCCCCCCATTGTACGAGATAAATCCTTCTCATGGTTAGGATAAATCTGACCACTTGGCGACCCTGTTTGATGCTGAGGTCCGTGGATTTCCTGCTGATTTTAGAGATGACTTTTCTAGATTTTTCGTCAACCTACAGCTGGTCTGGATGACAACTTCATGACCTAAATCAAGAAGCGCGTGTCTTTTTCGGAAGACTTTACTTCCTTTTAATGATGGAATTGATTCATCGTGTAGATCCATCTTTCTTTAATAAATCGGGTAAAACAGTTAATTTAGTCCAAAACAAAAACACCTGCAATAACTTTACAGAAACATGTGATAGATAGTTTTTAATTGAATAACTTGGTACATTCTCCCCACACTTAGTTTCTTTCTTTGCCTTTTTATTCTCCTTTATTCCATTTTAAATGAATTCAAGCATTTTAGGTTGTTTCTCAATTTATGTCCTTTCCGAGGTAACGATAATTTCGGTATTAATACCTAGTTTTCACCGTTCATAAATATGTATAAACATAATTTTGACTTCATTTAATTGAAAATTTTTCAAATTTTCACAAAATTTGGCAAATAAACCAAATGCAAACCCGAGAGAATTTATAACCCTTCCCCACACTTGAGATCATGCAATGCCCTCATTTGCAAGAAATCAGTACAATTTAAATTATTGAGGGTGATTAGCGTAGAAATGATTAAATTTTACCAAAGTTTCCAAATATATTGGCGTTTGTTTGCTGAATGATAAATGGTGCATAGCATTTGTTCATTTCGTCTGTTGTTACATCACATTTATTTGTCATCTTGTCGTCAAAATTAGTAGCTTTTGCTGAACTTAATGCCAGTTTTTGAAAATGCGCTGTTTTACCCTGTTTTGTACAATCGACAATATACATACATACAAATATAATCATGCATGGAAATTTGAAATGGGACTTAATATCCCACTTTCAAATTCTAAATATGAAATATTAGTACACAATAAAAAAAATAATAAAAATTACACAAATATATCCAATAACATAAGTTTAAACATGAAAAAGTCAAAAGATAAAAACATAAAAATTATAAAAATAACCAAATGGAACTAAATCAGTCTGGATAGGGGTTCCAGTTCATCTCATCGGGTGGGTTCCATTGTTGGTTATAGGTGTTCTGATAGGCTTGGTCATAGTCATACCGGTTAAAGGGTGGTCGGATATCGGGGCTATGTGGCGGAAAATGAGCAGGTCGAGTAGGTACATAGTTATTTGGTACCTGATATGATAGCTGGCTCATGATTTGGTGCTGATGAACTAACCAGCTATCGTGTTGGCGTCGTCTATAATCCTCGTATACTCGCTCGGAGTTCCACTGCTCATACATACTATGTCTTGCCGCGTTCGTCATTGCTTCCTCATCTATACGAACGTGGACGTTAAGAATAGCATCTCGAAAGACATCCCTAATGTCTTCCGCCTCCTCCATTTCCTCGTCTGAGCCTCTCTCTACCTGAGGATGAGATCCCTCATAGGGTACTGCCTGGTTACGTCTACTTTTCAATACCTTAGCACCCACATAAACTTTCAATCCTAAGGGCTCAACCTGTTCTCTACAAATCTGTAATGGACCCCCTTGGTTCCTATCAACACCTAAATACTCTCCAATGAGAGTAACAAAAATACCTCCTCCTATTATACTCCCGTCCTGTAATCCCTCTACCATTTTAGATAAATAAAAAGCAACACAGTAAGGGATATTGACAAAGCTTCTAGGATCCCGAATACACTTTAGGTAGAATAAATCATATAAGGTAATTTTTTCTTTATTATGACCTCTTTGTGTAATCGAGTTAGCCAAAAATCTATGAATAATACGAAGCTCGGCTCTGTCAATATGTGTATAGGAGTGTCCTCCTGCTCGTGTAAAAACATCAAAATGTGACATACGCCTCCAAATGGCGTCAGCGTCAAAGTTACTATCTACCCGTTCACCATAATGAATCAAGTTTGTACAATCGGGTAATAGCAACTCACCAGGATTATATATCTGTAAGGCCCTGGCCATGTCCAGCATGGACATTCTGTACATCCTACCGCCAAGGATAAACCTAAGAAATCTTCTATCATCTATCCTAACTATATTTGTATCAAGTGATACAGTACTCATCAACTCAACACACCATTCCTTATATACAGGTCTACGAATGGTGAAAAGATGTTCCCAATCTGTAAAAGAAGAACTGCCATACCTTTGAACTAAAAGCTGTCTAACACGGTCAGCTAGATGGACCATTTCCAAAGGGGCCCAATCAATTACCCTTGGCACCTCTACATTTTTTGTTACCAATTTGAATTTGTTCCTTTGATATGTCTCGTAATCTCTCCATCTTCTATCAAATCTCAGATTAGGATGTAGAGTGTGCTCAGGAATCGTTGGGAATTCTACTGGCGGCCTCATTGGGAATACTATGAATTCATCAACAAACTGTACTGGATCATAATAAGGTATGTGCTGATCAGGCTGTTGTTGTTCCTGTTGTGGTTCTTGTTCGTGTTGCATTTCTGGTTCTGGTTCTGGTGCTGGTGCTGGTCGTCTAGATGATGATGCTCCTGAACCTCCAGTATCGGCTCTCTGTAAAACACATTAAAAACAAAAATTGTGCATCCAAATATGCATTAGTGTTAGCAAAATAACAACTTAAAACAATCACTATAACATGTTAAATCAAAATTAAACTTATACACATTTTCACAATTTTTCACAATTCTACACTTTTCAAATAAGCACATATGAAAATGTATACAAAATTCATAAGCATTTAACTCAAATAACATGTCAAAATATTCATTATTAATAATTAAACAAGTCTCAAATGGCAAATATATCAAATTAATCAAGTTCATGAATTTTGGACTTAAAAAATCCACTTTAATCTCCAAAAATCATGTTTAGGATTATTGTTTGGATCATTTAACTATCTAAACATGTTACACTACTCAATTTAGTAATAATTCATGACAAAAATCGGCCATAACCTGTTTATATCAAAAAGCCCCAAATTGCACAAGAACACAAACCCTAGATTTCTAAAAATTTTGAAGTTTTTGGCTTCAAATCATGTTAAATAGCATCAATCTAGGTTATACATGCATAAAATACTAACAATTTAACACTAATTACACTAGAAATTAACAAAATTGCATTAGGTAAAAAATTGGTAATTATCACAAAAACTAGGAATTTATAGAGTTTAGGGGTGTAATTTTTACCAATTTGCTGAGGAATGAGAATCTAGGCATGATTAGAGCTAGAAAAATGACGAATTACGGTGGAAAAATGGCGAAAATTGGTGAATTTTTGGGTGAGTTTCGTGAATGTGTGTGTGTTGTGGTGAGGAAGGCAGAACAGGCTGCTGTATGTATCAGGTCTGGACTTCAGCTCCATACGATCGCATGGAGTTGAAGTGTAAAACTCATGCGATCGCATGGGGGTCCGGGTACAGTGTTTTCAGCTTTTTTTTTTTAATAATAAAACCTTATACTTTATAAAACTTATAATTATTTAAATTTTAAAAATTTGGTTTCCTTTAGGAGCGAGGGCGTTTCGGATCGTTGTCCTAGTCTGTCCCTCGACAAAATTTTAAAATTTTGTCAAATCAAAGCGCGGTTTTTAAAAGTAAAGATTTTTGGGTTTTTTAATGTTTTTGGCATACTTTAATTTAATAAGATTAAAAATAATGATAATAAAAGTTCTCGTCCCTCCCTCGGGTAAAGCAATTTCGGTTCAAAGACCTAGTCTTCAACTTACGACGAATTTTAAAAATCATATTTTTAACTTAATGAGATAAAGTAAATTTTTGTTTTTAAATTCACACAACTTAAATATAAAATTCAAAATTAATATTAAAAATTCACACCAAACTTAAAATTTGAAATGCATAAAATTAAAAATTCATATTTTTAAAAATTAAAAATTCACACCAAACTTATATTAATTTTTCAAATATTTACATTTTTAAAAATATTGTTTTTACAAAGTTTACAATATTAATTTAAGATTTAAATATTAATTTTAAAAACATGGTAAAAATAAAATTAAAAATCTTTTTGGCTTTTTATCCCACTTTAATCAATCAAATATTATCAAAAATATGCGTCCCTCTTTTCGGTAAAGTAATTTCGATTCCAAGACCTAATTTAACTCATGACGAATTTTTGAAATATTTTGGGTTGATTGATTAAAGATATTTATACCTTAAGAATAAACGTTAAATTTCGCAGTGATGTAATAAATTTTTGAATGATATCAATAATTTCGGTCGCCAAACCTAATTTTATTCAATACCAATTTAATACTTTTTAGCGAACAAATTAGCGTTTATTATCAAAAGGTTAAAAATAAAAATAAAAATAAAAACTGTACAGACATACCTGTGAGATAGATTTCTTAGTTATATGATCTATCCCATTCATAAGATAGTCCGTTTAATTGGTTTTCCATGGCTACATAGGCGTAACCTCGAGCATTCAGTGTCTTTTCTTCTAAACATATGAACGGTCTGTCTCTGCATAAAGTAACAAATTCGGTATTTGAATAGGTTTGATTATTTGAACATTTACCTCCATGTGACCATTTTCCGCATTTGTGACATCGTTCTAGGTGTCGTGCTCTTCTTTTCGCTGCGGATTTTGATTTTCCTTTACCAAATTGTAACTTATTATCTTCGCATCTGGATTCTTTTCTAACTCCGTCCATTCTTTCTCTGATTACTGATACTATTTCACTCGGTAGTATGTCATTATTACGTTTAGTGATCAAAGCGTGTAGCATTAGACCATGGTTTAGTTCACAGGCAGTCTTCATTTCGTAAAAACCTAAAAAAAATAAAAATTCAGAATGGGGGGAGAAGACTAGTTCTTTAGGGTCTGCTAGGAAAAGACCATTCGGGTTCCATTTTCGAGAATTACACGAAAACAGACAATCTAACTCTAACAGAAATACATATTATCCTTTAAAGACTTGATTCTCCCCACACTTAGTTAGCTGTGGTGTCGAAATTGTGATTAACTTCGTTGTCGACTTCCATTGGACCATGTATGTAATGTTTAACTTTGTGACCATTAACTTTAAATTCAATCCCATTTGAATTTATCAATTCTATCGTTCCGTATGGGAAAACTCTTTTGACTATGAATGGTCCAGACCATCTTGATTTCAATTTTCCAGGAAATAGCTTGAATCGTGAATTGAAAAGAAGAACTCTGTCTCCTTCTTTAAATTCTTTTGAACTTCTGATTCTTTTATCATGCCATTTCTTCGTTCTTTCCTTATAGATTAACGAATTTTCGTATGCTTCATGTCTTAATTGTTCTAATTCGTTTAGTTGACTTAATCGTAGATGTCCAGCTTCATGTAAATCAAGATTACATGTTTTCAAAGCCCAAAATGCTTTGTGTTCAATTTCTACTGGAAGATGACATGCTTTTCCATAAACAAGTCTAAAAGGTGTGGTTCCAATTGGAGTTTTGTAGACTGTTCTAAAAGCCCAGAGTGCATCCTCCAATTTAATGGACCATTCCTTCGGATTTGATCCTACGGTTTTCTCTAGAATACGTTTTAAAGCTCGGTTGGTATTTTCAACTTGTCCACTTGTTTGTGAATGATATGCGGTGGAGATTTTATGAGTTACTCCATATCTTTTAAGAACTTTCTCAAGTTGATTATTACAGAAATGAGTACCCCGATCACTTATTAAAGCTTTCGGTGTTCCAAACCTTGCAAAAAGACGTTTTAAAAAGTTGACTACAACTCGTGCATCGTTAGTTGGGAGAGCTTGTGCTTCCGCCCATTTAGATACATAATCAATGGCTACGAGTATATATAGATTATTATGAGATTTTGGAAATGGACCCATAAAGTCAATACCCCAAATGTCAAATACTTCACATACTTGGATGACATTTTGTGGCATTTCATCACGTTGACTTATTTTTCCAGCCCTTTGACATGCATCACAGGATTTGCAAAGTAGGTGTGCGTCTTCGTAAATTGTAGGCCAATAGAATCCAGCATCATAAACTTTTCTTGCTGTTAGTTGAGGCCCATAATGCCCTCCTGTTGGTCCTGTGTGACAATGGTTTAAAATTTTACTAGCTTCATCTCCAAATACACATCGGCGTATTATTCCATCGGGACAACTTTTAAACAAATGTGGATCTTCCCAGAAATAGTGTTTTATATCACTGAAGAATTTCTTTCGTTTTTGGTACGATAATCCTTTTTCAAGGAATCCACAAACTAAGTAGTTTGCATAGTCTGCAAACCATGGGATTTCTTTATAATCTATCTTCAATAGATATTCATCAGGAAAGTTGTCTTGTATGGTTGATTCATTTAGAACTTCTAATTCGGGATTTTCAAGACGAGAAAGATGATCAGCGGCGAGATTTTCTGCTCCTCTTTTATCTCGGATTTCAATATCAAACTCTTGTAAGAGTAAGATCCAACGGATTAATCTTGGTTTAGCATCTTGTTTTGAAAATAGGTATCTAAGAGCAGAATGGTCGGTATAGACCACCGTTTTTGCTAGAACGAGATATGATCGAAATTTGTCAAAAGCAAAGACAATAGCAAGGAGTTCTTTTTCAATAGTTGTATAGTTCGTTTTTGCTCCTTGTAATGTCTTACTAGCATAATATATAGGTTGAAATCGTTTTTCAATCCTTTGTCCTAAAACGGCTCCCATTGCAAAATCACTTGCATCGCACATTAGTTCAAATGGTAGATTCCAATTTGGTGTTATCATGATCGGTGCATTAGTGAGTTCCTCTTTAAGAATATTAAAAGATTTGATACACTCATCTGAAAATATGAATGGAGCATCCTTTTCTAGGAGTTTATTCATAGGAGTGGCAATTTTAGAAAAATCTTTTATGAAACGTCGGTAAAAACCGGCATGCCCTAGAAAACTCCTAATTCCTCTAACATTGGTGGGATGTGGAAGTTTAGCAATTACATCTACTTTAGCTCTATCCACTTCAATTCCTTCTTTTGAAATTTTATGTCCAAGAACGATGCCTTCTTTAACCATGAAATGGCATTTCTCCCAATTAAGTACTAGATTTGATTGTTCGCATCTAAGAAGCATTCGTTCCAGATTAACTAGACATGATTCAAATGTATCACCGAAGACTGAAAAGTCATCCATGAAAACTTCCATGCATTCTTCTATCATGTCGTGAAAAATCGCCATCATACACCTTTGAAAGGTTGCAGGGGCGTTACAAAGTCCAAATGGCATGCGTTTGTAAGCAAAAGTACCATAAGGGCACGTGAATGTGGTTTTCTCTTGATCTTCGGGTGCTATTGGAATTTGAAAATATCCGGAAAATCCATCTAGAAAACAATAGTAACTATTTCCGGCTAATCTTTCCAACATTTGATCAATGAAAGGTAAGGGAAAGTGATCTTTTCTGGTGGCGTCATTTAATTTTCTATAATCAATACACACACACCATCCTGTTACAGTCCTAGTAGGAATAAGCTCATTTTTCTCATTTGTAATGACAGTCATGCCACCCTTCTTCGGCACGCATTGAACTGGGCTTACCCATGGACTATCAGAAATTGGATATATCAAACATGCATCTAGCAGTTTAATAATCTCTTTCTTAACTACATCTTGCATATTAGGATTTAGTCTTCGTTGGCGTTGCACATACGTTTTATGACCTTCTTCCATAAGGATTTTATGTGTGCAATACGAAGGACTTATTCCTTTAATATCATGAATCTTCCATGCAATGGCTGGTTTATGAGCTTTCAACACAGAAATGAGTTGTGATTTCTCATTTTCAGTAAGAGAAGATGATATTATTACAGGTAATTCAGATTCACCATGTAAATAAGCGTATTCCAAATGGTTTGGAAGTGGCTTTAACTCTAATTTCGGAGGTTCTTCTATCGATGATTTGTATCGATATCTGTCTTCTTCTTTTAGCATTTGAATTTCTTCTGTTGTTGGTTCATATCCATTAACTATAAGTGTAGCTAACATTTCAGCTTCATCAATTGGTTCATTACCTTCTCCTAAAGAACATTCTCCTGTTCCTTGTAATTCTGGAAATTCTTCTAATAATTCTGCATGTGCATCTATAGTTTGAATATAATAACATGTATCATCTGCAGATTGTGGTTGTTGCATTGCTCTATCAACTGAAAAGGTAACACTCTCATCCTCTATACTTAGGGTCAGTTTCTTACCGAACACGTCTATCATTGCTTTAGCCGTGTTTAAGAATGGTCTTCCTAATATGAGAGGAACTTGAGAATCTTCTTCCATGTCCAAAACAACAAAATCTACTGGAAATACTAAAGTACCAACTTTAACTAGCATGTTCTCCATTATCCCTCTAGGATATTTTATTGATCTATCGGCTAGTTGTATGCTTATTCTGGTTGGTTTCAATTCTCCAAGGTCTAGTTTAGTGTATAGTGAATACGGCATTAGATTTATACTAGCACCTAAGTCTGCCAATGCTTCTATTGAACTAAGACTACCCAGAAAACATGGAATTGTGAAACTTCCTTGATCAGATAATTTTTCTGGTATCTTATTCAACAGCACTGCTGAACAATTAGCATTCATAGTAACAGCCGAGAGTTCTTCCATTTTCTTTCTATTTGAGATTAGATCTTTCAAGAATTTAGCATATCTAGGCATTCCTGAAATCACATCAATGAAAGGAAGATTTACATTTATCTGTTTAAACATATCCAAGAATTTGGATTGCTCGGATTCAAGTTTCTGTTTCTTCATTTTACTCGGGTAAGGAAGTGGTGGTTGGTATGGTTTAGCATAAGGTTTATCCTTAATTGTGTTATCTTCATTAACCTTTTCAACTACCGGTTCTTTTTCCTTATCTTGATCAGGTTGTGGTTCTTGTGGAGTAGGAATGGCTTCATCAGAAGTTACAGGTATTTCAGGTGGTTTAAGTGTTGTACCACTTCTTGTGGTAATGGCTTTAGCTGTTTCACTCCGGGGGTTAGCATTTGTATCACTAGGTAGACTTCCCGGTTTTCTTTCACCTATTAACCTTGCTAGGTTACTTACTTCTTGTTCCAGATTTTGAATAGAAGCTTGTTGATTTCTAAATGCTTGAGCATTTTGTTCATTGGTTTGTTTTTGAGATGTAAAAAACTGCGTTTGAGTTTCAACTAGCTTCGTCATCATATCTTCTAAATTCGGCTTTTTATCATCGGTTTGTTGTGGTGGTTTGTTTTGAAAATTAGGTCTTTGCTGATTATAAGTATTATTGGATACTTGTTGATTGCTAGGACCTTGTTGGTTGTTGTATGGAATATTTCGGTTATAATTTTGGTTTTGATTGTAAATCGGTCTTGGCGGTTGATAATTATTCTGATAATTATTTCCAGGCCTTTGGTTTATGTATGAAATATTCTCTCTTTGTTCCATTGTTAATTCAATACTGAGACAATCTTTTATCAAATGTGGTCCTCCACATTGCTCACAACTAATTCGTATTGAGAGAATATCTTTAGTCATCTTTTCCATTCGTCTCTCCACAGCATCTATCTTTGCGGAAATGGAATCTAAGTCATGGCTAGAATCGGCTCTAGCTGCTTTAGATGATCTAATGATATCTTTTTCTTGGTGCCACTCATGTGAGTGGGAAGCAGTGTTATCAATAATTTTGTAAGCATCAGTTTCGGTTTTCTTCATAATAGAACCACCAGCTGCTATATCTATGTCTTTCCTTGTAGTGATGTCGCATCCTTGGTAGAATATTTGTACTATTTGACAGGTGTCTAAACCATGTTGCGGACATCCTCTTAACAACTTTTCATATCTTGTCCATGCCTCATATAGAGTTTCATTTGGCTTCTGTGTAAACGTAACAATTTCTGCTTGAAGTCTTACGGCTTTCGATGCCGGAAAGAATTGTTTAAGAAATTTGTCAACTAAAACATCCCATGTATCAATTGCCCCTTCAGGTAACGATTCCAACCAATCTTTGGCTTCTCCCTTTAAAGTCCAGGGAAATAACATGAGATATATCTGTTCATCCTCCACTTCTCGGATTTTAAATAGTGTGCAGATCCTATTAAAGGTACGTAGATGTTCATTTGGATCTTCCTTCGGCGCACCACTAAATTGGCATTGATTAGTCACCATGTGTAGAATTTTTCCTTTGATTTTATAATCTGGCGCATTAATGTCTGGATGAGTAATTGCGTGACCTTGGCCAGTGCGTTTAGCTCTCATTCGGTCTTCCATACTTAAAGGTTCCAGATTCTCCGTAATTGAATTTGTTGAATCGGAATCACTAGAGGATTCTGATTTAATGGTTCGTTCCTCAACAATCTCTGTTTGAATGATTGGTGGTTCTGGAGGAAAATTTAGTGGTTCAGGATCTACGAACCGTTCCTGAATATTCTCCGGATTCTCAATTGTGAGGTCGGGTTCAAAAAATGGATTATCGGAAATTTGAACTGAAGTACTTGGTTGACTGGATGACGATTCTAAAGAAAAATCAACGGCGGTTATATTTGCTAAATGTCTTGATCTAGTTACAGGTGGTGAACGTACAAAAGGTGGTGAACGTCTTGCTCGGTGCATTCACTGAATATCCTATTAGTTTTAAAAAGGAAAGAAAAATTATAATAAGTTATCCAATCAATAGACTTTTCTGATTTTGCCCACGTTTCGAATAGCCAAAAGATGCAGCAGAGGGGCAGGATTCGTTTGGTCTCAATATAATTGAGGACTGTTTGGCTCCAATAACCCGGTCCACGTACAAATCCAACTATTACTACGAACCAGAAAATTTTGATGTCTATCAATTTAACCACTCAAAATAAATTTTCGTAATTTTAAGAAATTTAGATAAGTAGTAGAATAAAAATCTATGTCCTAAAACTAGAATAGCGAGAAATAAGAAAGAAAAAGAGTTCGTCGAAAAAGGTAGAAAAAGAAAAATGGTTGAAAAAATAAAAGGTGACGGAAAAATAAAAGAAACTTATAAAACTTAAAAATACTTGACTAACCTAATCTTATTACTACAACTAACTTAAAATTATAATCGCAAATTGAAATTACTAATTGGAATGATAATTGATACATAGGTAAAAGTCGTCTAAAAATATTAAAGCTTACAAGAAAAACTAAATCCCAAATGGAATTAACTTAAAAAGAAACTAAAACTTAAAAAGGCGTCGCAAAATTCTAAAGTACCTAAATCTTAGTCTAAAGAAAAAGCACTTAAGGAATTCTACGGCAAAGCCTAAAAATCTAGAAGTAAAAATAACTATGGCAAAATCTAAGTTTAAAACTAAATATGAGCTAAAAATACAAATATTACACTAAAACGATTAAAAAGGGACAAAAGATAAAAATATACAAAAAGTTGTAAAAAGTACAATTTTTTTTTTATAAAAATATTATTTTTATATTATTTTATAAAAGTATCAATTTTATAATTTATTAAAACAAAATAAAATTAATTAAAACTAAAAAAATACAAAATAAACTAAATAATAAAATAACAATACCCTAATTAGGGTTAATTAATAATAATTATAATTAATTTAAACCCTAAACTGGTCGGACTAGGTTACCAGACCTGTCAACTCACCTCATGCGATCGCATGAGGTGTTAGTTGTTTTACCATGCGATCGCATGGCTTGCGAATTCGGGCCATACTTTGGGCTGCAACAGTGATCGGGCCGAGTGGTTTTTTTTACTAATTTTTTTTTAAATTTCTGTTTTAATATTTATAAAAAGTATTTATATAAATTAAATAAAACTTATCTAAAAAACTAAGATAAAAATAAAAGACTTTATGATTTTATAAATAACAATCTAAAAAAAATAGATTTATATATAATTATTTTTTTCGGTTTTAAAATATATTTATAAAATAAATTAAATAAAACTTATATTTTTACAAACTAAAGAAACTTTATAAAACTTAAATATTTATCAAACTCCTAAAAATACTTGTATTTTTGTTTTTCTTTTTATATTTTCGAATATTTAAAACGTATTTTTTTTTTATAAAAAAAAAGTAAACTAAAATTTTTTTTTGTTTTATATTAGCGTTGCGCTTCCGGCTTTTAAGGAAAATCCCCGGCAGCGGCGCCAAAAATACTTGATGTTAAAGCTAAGGGGTATAAAATACTATTAAATTTTAGCAGGAAATACTATTAAATACGATACAATTTTACACAAGATATTTATTTATTTATAGAATGGATATACTTAGACCTTGCTACAACACTTATAGACAGTGTACCTAATCGTAAAGTAGTGTAGTTTTTAGTAAGTCCGGTTCGTTCCACAGGGAAATCTTTAAACAAAGCTTAACGCTATATTAGTTTACTTTTATAAAAATACAAATATATATATAAGGAATATTATTATTATAAAGGGGGGTTTTTACCGTTTAATGACCGGTTTGTCGATTTTAAAACTTTAGTCGCAGTTAAAACCAAATGTAAAATATTAAAAATAAATACAAGACTTTAAATTAAAGCGTAAAGTAAATAACGATAATGAAATTGCGAATAATAAAAGTGCGATAAAATAAACTTGCGATAATTAAAAATGCGATATTTAGAAGTGCAATTAAATATAAAAATAAAGGAAATTAAATATGAAATAAAAGAATTATGCTTATTTAAACTTCCGTAATCATGATGTTTGACGTGTTGATTTTAGTTTTATGCCCATGGGTTAATTGTCCTTTGTCCTGGGTTATTTAATATGTCCGTCTGGTTTTTGTCCATAACAGTCCATCAGTCATAAATATAAAGTGCGAGTGTCCTCGTCAAATTATTCTTATACCCGAAGTTAAATATTCCAACTAATTGGGGATTCGAATTGTAACAAGGTTTTAATACTTTGTTTAATGAATACACCAGGTTATCGACTGCGTGTAAACCAAGGTTTTACTACTTTGTTAACAATTACACCAATTACCCTTGAATGTAATTCACCCCTGTTTCAACAAGTTTATTAACTATTAATCCATTTCCGTGTCCGGTTAAATGAACGATTACTCGTACATATAAATACCCCGCCCATCGTGTCTGATTGAGTGTATATGGTAATTTATAGGGACGCCCAATTGTAAATCTTTATATTAACATTAACAAACTATCATTTAGTTAAACAAATATAAAGCCCATTAATAGCCCATAATCTAATTTCCATAAGTGTCGTTCTTTTGTCCAAACCCCAATTATGGTACAAAGCCCAATTACCCAATTTTAGTAATTAGCCCAACATCATGATTACTTTGGATTAAATAAGCATAATAATAACTTAGCTACGAGACATTAATGTAAAAAGGTTGAACATAACTTACAATGATTAAAAAATAGCGTAGCGTTACACGGACAGAATTTCGACTTACACCCTTATAATATTCGCTAACATACCCTTATTATTAAAATTAAAATATAAAATATAAATATATATATATATGTTTTACGTATATATGAGAGAAAAGAGAAAGATGGATATTTTTGCGTTCACCAAACTGCGAATTTATAGGAGATGTGGCCTGACTTTTTATGCCATGCGATCGCATGGACTTTCTTCTTCCTGGCCATGCGATCGCATGGCCAGCTGGGAGAGCTCACATGTTGCTTGTTTCCTTGTGCCGACGTTTTATAAATAATATAATATATTAAATAATTATAAGAATTATTTAAATATTATATTATATTTATGTGCATAGTTGACTTGTAATTTTTAGTCCGTTGCGTCGAGCGTTGAGAGTTGACTCATGTCCCGGTTCCGGATTTTCGAACGTCCTTTCGTATAATTTAATATCTTGTACTTTGCGTTCCGCAACTTGTACTCTTGTCATTTTTAGACGTTTCTCATCAATAATTTGAACCTCTTTGATTGTATTTTGTACTTTTGAGCTTTTTGGTCATTTGCGTCTTTAATTCGTCATTTTCGCCTTTTGTCTTCACCTTTTATTATTTAAACGAATATCACTTGTAAATAGAACAATTGCAACTAAAAGCTTGTCTTTCTTGAGGAATAATGCTATGAAATATATGTTCGTTTTTAGCATTATCACAAACTTTAATTCAATTTCTATAACTATAACAATCTTATTTCGAGTGGAAATCTTACTTGAAATTGTTTTCGTGTCATGATTCTGCTTCAAGGACTTTCAAGCCATCCAAGGATCCTTTGAAGCTAGATCTATTTTTCTCATTTCCAGTAGGTTTATCCAAGGAACTTGAGGTAGTAATAATGTTCATAACATCATGCGATTCATACATATAAAGCTATCTTATTAGAAGGTTTAAACTTGTAATCACTAGAACATAGTTTAGTTAATTCTAAACTTGTTCGCAAATAAAAGTTAATTCTTCTAACTTGACTTTTAAAATCAACTAAACACATGTTCTATATCTATATGATATGCTAACTTAATGATTTAAAACCTGGAAACACGAAAAACACCGTAAAATCGGATTTACACCGTCGTAGTAACACCGCGGGCTGTTTTGGGTTAGTTAATTAAAAACTATGATAAACTTTGATTTAAAAGTTGTTATTCTGGGAAAATGATTTTTATTATGAACATGAAACTATATCCAAAAATTATGGTTAAACTCAAAGTGGAAGTATGTTTTCTAAAATGGTCATTTAGACGTCGTTCTTTCGACTGAAATGACTACCTTTACAAAAACGACTTGTAACTTATTTTTCCGACTATAAACTTATACTTTTTCTGTTTAGATTCATAAAATAGAGTTCAATATGAAACCATAGCAATTTGATTCACTCAAAACGGATTTAAAATGAAGAAGTTATGGGTAAAACAAGATTGGATAATTTTTCTCATTTTAGCTACGTGAAAATTGGTAACAAATCTATTCCAACCATAACTTAATCAACTTGTATTGTATATTATGTAATCTTGAGATACCATAGACACGTATACAATGTTTTGACCTATCATGTCGACACATCTATATATATTTCGGAACAACCATAGACACTCTATATGTGAATGTTGGAGTTAGCTATACAGGGTTGAGGTTGATTCTAAAATATATATAGTTTGAGTTGTGATCAATACTGAGATACGTATACACTGGGTCGTGGATTGATTCAAGATAATATTTATCGATTTATTTCTGTACATCTAACTGTGGACAACTAGTTGTAGGTTACTAACGAGGATAGCTGACTTAATAAACTTAAAACATCAAAATATATTAAAAGTGTTGTAAATATATTTTGAACATACTTTGATATATATGTATATATTGTTATAGGTTCGTGAATCAACCAGTGGCCAAGTCTTACTTCCCGACGAAGTAAAAATCTGTGAAAGTGAGTTATAGTCCCACTTTTAAAATCTAATATTTTTGGGATGAGAATACATGCAGGTTTTATAAATGATTTACAAAATAGACACAAGTACGTGAAACTACATTCTATGGTTGAATTATCGAAATCGAATATGCCCCTTTTTATTAAGTCTGGTAATCTAAGAATTAGGGAACAGACACCTTAATTGACGCAAATCCTAAAGATAGATCTTTTGGGCCTAACAAACCCCATCCAAAGTACCGGATGCTTTAGTACTTCAAAATTTATATCATATCCGAAGAGTGTCCCGGAATGATGGGGATATTCTTATATATGCATCTTGTTAATGTCGGTTACCATGTGTTCACCATATGAATGATTTTTATCTCTATGTATGGGATGTGTATTGAAATATGAAATCTTGTGGTCTATTGTTATGATTTGATATATATATGTTAAACCTATAACTCACCAACATTTTTGTTGACGTTTAAAGCATGTTTATTCTCAGGTGAATACTAAGAGCTTTCACTGTTGCATACTAAAATAAGGACAAGATTTGGAGTCCATGTTTGTATGATATTGTGTAAAAATTGCATTCAAGAAACTGATTTCGATGTAACATATTTGTATTGTAACCATTATGTAATGGTCGTGTGTAAACAGGATATTTTAGATTATCATTATTTGATAATCTACGTAAAGCTTTTTAAACCTTTATTTATGAAATAAAGGTTATGGTTTGTTTTAAAAATGAATGCAGTCTTTGAAAAACGTCTCATATAGAGGTCAAAACCTCGCAACGAAATCAATTAATATGGAATGTTTTTAATCAATAAGAACGGGACATTTCATCTATGACCCAAATATTATTGTTACCGTTAGAAGTCTTAGGCAACTTGGTAACGAAATCCATAGTGATACATTCCCACTTCCACTGCGGGATATCGGGTTGTGTCAACGGACCAGAAGGCTTTTGATGTTCAGCCTTGACTTTCAAACAAGTGAGACACTTACTAACATAAGTTACAATGTTGGCTTTCATATTAGGCCACCAGTAGAATTCCTTCACATCGTGATACATCTTACTCGAACCGGGATGAATAGAGTACCTAGTCTTATGTGCTTCATCCAAGACTAGTTCACGGAGATTACCGAAGCGAGGAACCCAAATTCTGTTGCCAAAGTACCCTGTACCATTAGCTTTCACTTGGAGTTGGTTCTCAAAACCAATAGGTCCTTCACCTTCGATAAGTGTTGGTTTAATAGCTTCTAATTGAGCTTCACAGATTCTTGATATAGGATTTGATTTGATTTTCAGGTTCAAAGAACGAACATGTTTAACATCGTCTTTTCGACTAAGAGCATCGGCAACCACATTCGCCTTTCCGGGATGATATTTCAGCTCACAGTGATAATCTTTCAATAACTCGAGCCATCGGCTTTGCCTCATATTCAGCTGTTTCTGATCAAAGATGTGTCGAAGACTTTTATGGTCAGTGTACACCGTAAACTAGGGGTGAGCATTAGTTCCCGAATTACCGTACCGTATTCGTACCGTACCGTACCGGTACCGAACCGGTACCGTACCACTATAATTGGTACGGTATTCGATACTTAAAAACTCAAAATTTTTAAATGCGGTATTTTCGGTACTGTACCGGTAGTTACCGAGTTTAGTACCGGTACCAAAATTATTGGAGTTTTCCTGGGCCATCTTTGTAGCTACGTATCCATTAGTTTACAGAGTAATAAATAGATCATCGACTGTTTTATTTATGAAGTATGTATTATGTTTTTTTGGATAAAAAGTCTGTATTATGTTATTTTACTTTATTCTATATATATAAACTAATAAGATCACGATATTTTTTACAAATCGTTCAGATGATAATTTAGACTTCAAAATATTATTTACATTCTTGTCGACAAATGAGACTTGATAGTAGTTGTGGATAATGAATGAATTTTCTTACTGTTACATATCGTTCTGCCAACAACTGAGACTCTATATTAGATATGGAAATGGAATGAGTTTTCTTACTATTACCAAGTTTTTACTTTTTGGTCTAGGCCAGTTAAATGTTATTTGTATTTGCCTAAACATAATAAAAGTTTTTAATCTAGGATGAAAAAAATGACGTGCATGATCATTGATTTTTTATGATGATCAGTACTTTGTTGAATTCAAATGTCATGTAAGATTTAATTAACACTTCAGTTAGCCTGAAACTTGGGTAGTTAATTTCAACTTTAGTACAATCTTCTATCCATTTTCTTCTATGTTTGAAAAATGCTTTATAATATCAGTGAATGGGTATCTGCTAAAGTTTATACACAAAACTTGAAACGTAAACTGGTACCAAATGAGTATCGTACCTATTTTTACCATACCGATACCGGTACTGTACCGGTACCGAACCGATTATATCGGTACGCTATTCGGTACTCACATTATGCTGGAAAAAAAATAGCGATACCAACCGGTTCGGTACGGTTTGGTACCGGTATGGTACCATGCTCACCCCTACCGTAAACTGGGTATCATATAGATAATATCTCCATATCTTTAATGCAAATACCACGGCACCTAACTCAAGGTCGTGTGTGGTATAGTTCTCCTCATGTTTCTTCAACTGTTTAGATGCATAGACAATAACCTTTTCACATTGCATTAAAACAAAACCAAAGCCTTGCTTTGAGGCATCGCAGTAAACAACAAAGTCGTCGGTACCTTCAGGTAAAGATAGAATCGGGGTTGTGGTCAATTTCTCCTTCAGAATCTTGAAAGCAGATTCCTGTTCTTTGGACCACTCAAACTTCTTCCCTTTGTGAGTTAACTTTGTAAGGGGTTTAGCAAGGAGAGAAAAATCTTTTATGAACCTTCGATAATAACCGGCAAGTCCCAAAAATTGACGAATATGCTTCGCAATCTTTGGTATCTCCCAGTTTTGAATAGCGGTAATCTTAGCTGGATCGACATGTATTCCGTTACTATCAACAACATGTCCAAGAAATTGTACGGTTTTGAGCCAAAACTCGCACTTTGAAAATTTAGCGTAGATTTGTTCCTTCCGTAAGAGTTCAAGAATCATGCGCAAATGCTGCTCATGTTCTTTCAAACTCTTGGAGTAGATCAAGATGTCGTCAATGAACACAATGACAAATTTGTCAAGATACGGCTTGCAGACACGATTCATAAGATCCATGAATACGGAAGGAGCATTAGTTAAGCCAAAAGGCATGGCACAAAATTCATAGTGCCCATAACGAGTACGAAAAGCAGTCTTAGGAATGTCGGATTCCTTGACTTTGAGTTAGTGATAACCGGACCTCAGATCAATCTTTGAATAAACACTCGACCCTTGAAGTTGGTCGAATAGATCATCAATACGTGGCGACGGATAACGATTCTTGATAGTAAGCTTGTTGAGTTCGCGGTAATCAATACACATCCTCAACGTACCATCCTTCTTCTTAACGAATAGAATAGGAGCTCCCCATGGGGACGAGCTTGGACGAATGAAACCTTTATCCAATAGTTCTTGGAGTTGGTTAAACAGTTCGTTTATTTCGGAAGGTGCTAATCGGTATGGTGCTTTAGCAATGGGAGCAGCACCGGGAGCTAAATCAATTTGGAATTCAACTTGTCAAGGAGGTGGAAAACCAGGAAGATCTTCAGGAAACACATTGGGAAAGTCTTTAACCACTGGTACATCTTCAATACACTTCTCTTTCGATTCAATCATCTTAACGTGGGCTAGAATAGCTGGATAACCTTTCATAAGGTATTTGCGGGTTTTAATATAGGAGATAATGTTGAGATGAGAACCACTCTTGTCGCCTTGAATGACTAGAGTCTCTCCATTTCCCAATGGAATGTTAACGGATTTATCAAAACACAAGATTGCAGCATGTAATGGACGTAACCAATCCATTCCAACTACAACATCAAAACTTCCGAGCTCGACCGGCAAAAGGTCTATCTTAAATTCTTTATTGGCTAAGATTAGGTTGCAGTTTTGATAGATTTTATCGACTTTCATGTTCTTTCCATTGGCTACTTCTACTAATCGTTTAGATTCTAAGGGTTGAGGCTTTTCAGTAAATAAGGTGAAAAATTCACTAGACATGTAACTTCTGTCGGTACCAGTATCGAATAAAATAGTTGCGTAGCCATTATTGACAAGATACATACCCGTGATGACCTCATCTTCTTCTCGGGCTTCAGCAGCAGTAATCACAAATGCACGACCCTTTGCAGCAGTCGTGTTGGCTCCAGTAGCGAGAGTATCTTTCTTCTTAGGACAATTTGGACTAATGTGTCCCTTTTCTCCACAAGTGTAACAAGTAGGAGGAGCTTTGGCAGGAACAATAGCTTTATCCTTTGGATGAGTCTTACACGTCTTAGTAACGTGTCCTGCTTTCTTACACAACGAACAAGTAGCAGTACACCGCCTTGGGTGATGCCTTTCACAACGAATACAAAAAGGATAGGTACCCTTATAATTCATCCTTGTACTATCCGCAGGCTTCTTACTAACATTCTGAGTCGAACCTTGAGATGGCTCAAACTTCCTTTTACCTTCATTACCCTTAGTATCAACCTGCTTATTAGCCGACGCTCTTTTTCTCTTGGCCAACATCATATTTTGTGCCATGAGAATCACAGCATCAAAAGTAACCTTCTTGGCAGCAATAACATTCCCCTGAACATCCTCGGGGAGACCTTCAATATACCTTTCAATCCTTATAGCTTCGGTAGGAAACATCTCAGGACACAAAGTAGAAAGCTCAAGAAAACGATTGGTATAGCTTTCAATATCGGTACCCTTCACCTTGAGTTCCCAGAACTCGGCTTTAAGTTTTTGAACTTGACTTCTAGGACAGAATTTATTAACCATCATGCTTTTAAGTTCATCCTATGGGATTGCATTAGCATTATCAATCCCCACGGACATAGCATGAGCAGTCCACCAAGTCAAAGCATTGCCAGCTAATGAGCTAGTGGCATATTTGACCCGATCGTTATCCCCGCAGTTGCAAACACGGAAGATAGACTCTAGCTTCTCGAACCATCGAACTAGTTCGACAGCCTCTTCATTTCCCTTAAAAGTGGGAGGGTGGTAGTTCGTAAAGTGCTTATAGAAACAAGGTTTTGGTTGGGTGTTAGCATGATTAGCTTGAGCGTTGCCTTGGGCGGCAGCAAGCAACTGTTGGAATTTCTCAGTGGTCAACACGATGTTGTTAACGGTAGGTGCAGCTGGACGAACCATGATGTCACTACATAAAAGTGAACATAAGTTTGGTAAGGTGACAAGTTATAATTTTGAGCAATTACAAGTATGAATAAAATAAAGCATTGATATCACATGATATTAATAGAACGCTTTATATTATTAGAATGAGGCATTAAATAAGCCTTTTTAATGCACAATTCGGAAATACAAATAGTTTAAGGCATAGCCTTTACATAGATAAGAAATTAGAAAAATAAACTAGGAAATATTAAGATTGAAGTAATATTCATATTTTTTCTTCAAATCCTCAACCTTCTTCATAAACTCGTCAACTTTCTCGTTCCTCACCTTTTGCTTCTCATAGAGATACTCGAGGTTATCATAGAGGTTAGTAACACGGCTGTTGACTGCGTTGTTATCGTACCCCTTTAGAGCAAGCTGCTTATTGACTCGATTTCTTTCCATATCCATCCAGAAATCAACATCCTCCTTGAGATGAGCAAGTGATTGCTTTCCCCAGCGGGTGTTACGTTCTTCCTCATACTTCACCAACTTTATCTCTTTCTTTAACTCCGCATTTTCCTCCAAAAGTTTCTTGATCACTGGGTCTTTTTAATCCATGCGAGCCTCGATCCTTGCAACATGGCGAAGCAAACCATCGAAGTTCTTCTCGGTAGTTGTTCGCAGATTCATGATTTCACACATGGCGTTGTGGTGGTCATAAGAAGGAGATCGGGCTCTTTTCTTAGACGGGCCATCTTCTTTAAAATCAGCAGGGCGTTTCCCCTTGTCTTCAATTCTTGGAGTTGGGTAGTAGTCGGGAGACTTAGGTAAAGTATTCGAACTATAGTTTGGTGAGGGAGGACCACCAAGACCATAAGGTGGGCTTTGGACTTGTCTTTCAGTGGAAGAGTATCCAGTACCTACTTCGTTGGTAGGTTTAAAGCGAGCCATTTCTTCAGAAGATTTGAAGAGAGTCATTTTGTTTGGTTGATTAATGCTTGAGCTTGACATCCTAAAATGAGACTTTGATTAGCATTTTAAGCCAAGATTATCAAAGAAAAGTTGTTAAGATTATAAGGCAATCCTAAGTGCTTTAAGTCTAAGGCAGGAAAGGTTATAGTTTCCTAGATTGCTAAGGCACCCTAGCTAGCAAGTAAGGCACACATAAAGATGCAATCATGGTTCTCTATAACAGCCTGGTTATGCTCTAATACCAATCTATCACACCCTCAGTTAGGGCCTGGGTGAAATGTGACTTAATATCAAACAAACCAACATATTATAATACGAGAACAATACTATATGATAAAAACAAACATTATTGAGTACGCAGCGGAAAATGAAATGTCGTTACAATAATGGAAATTACAATAAAGTAATTGTTTCAAATGCAAGAATATTAAATGGTGATATCTCTTGATCCTAAGTCCAAGTAGCATCACATAAATAGTAAATAAGTAAACTTGATCAATCAGCACCTGAGGCAAAACATGCTAAAATGTCAACCAAAAAGGTTGAGTGAAGTTCATAGGTTTAACAAAAATGTTTGACCATTGTTTTAGACCACAATATTTAGTTTATAAAGTTAATCTCGCAGGGATCAAAAAGTTATGCCAATTTGTGATATTTAGACTAAACGTTCAAAGTTTGCCCCAATGACAAGTTGTGTCTATACTTGTCGGTTTAATTTCATTATTAAGTAATACAATGACTTGGTCAAATGTATCGGGGACGTTACTCCCGATAGGCCTACCCCCAATAATTAAGAATGCATTTAACGAGCAATTAAAAATATCACTGTAGGGACTTAGTCGGACATAGCCGGGAATAGCATAGTTTAACAGTTGACACTTGTGTCTAAATTATAAATAGTAAAAGTAGCATGTGTCTCACCCCAAATAAGTTAAATAAATTTGCTAGCAATAAAGAGTGGGGCTATGAATTCACCTTAGTAAGTAGGGAGAGATGGTTATTCCTCGGAATAGAAAGTTTGGATGAATGAGCAGAAAGTCAACCTATTGACATTTAAGAGTAGTTAAATGTTTTGCCCAAATTAAGCGTAAGTATGAAAGTGTTTAAGTATAGTTCATTTTACTAAGTTCCATTCCTAGTAAATTTCTACTTTTAGCAAGTTTCCATTTTTAGTAGTTTCCACTTTTAGTAAGTTACTGTCGAACACTAGTGAGTTGTCCTTAATAAGTCTACCACCTATTAAGTGTGAAAATAACTAAGTGTATGATTACTACAGTGGGGTTGATATTGTGGACCTTACCCAAACATCTATGCCACCGCCGAGTCACCAGAATGACCAATTGTTACCGGTTGGCCTAGGATTTCTTGACCAAAATCTAAGTTTGGCATTCGTAATCCACAAGCGTCCCATAGTGGTACCAAGGATCACCCAAGGCCTTAAGTAGCGTTGACGTTCGAGTAATCACACGTTATCGTGAATGACTATCATAATCGTATAATATAATATAAGTAGTAGTATATTATGTGTTAGTAATAATATAAGTGTTAGATAGTAGTATAAGTAGTATTAGGGTTTTAGTAGTAGTAATAATTAATGATTAGGGTTTAGTAATAAATAAATGATTAGGGTTTTAGTTAATGTTTTTAGGGTTTAATAATTAGGGTTTTAATATGTAATATGTATATATGTATATATCTCGTGTATATGTGTATATATATAGTACTTTTGTTTTTATTATATATATATATATATATATATATATAGTCGTGTATATATATATGTTTATATATATATATATATATATATATTTTTTTTCATTAGTAAATATATATATATATATATATATATATATATATATATATATATATATATATATATAATGTGTATCTACTTTCCAATTATAACTACCCTAACACAATCTTAGTGAATCCTTAAGGTTTTTAAGATCTAACAAAACTTTTTTTTTATATGTAGGCCGTATGTATGTATATGTATATGCATATTTTATTTTATTTTTACAATATGAATATGATTATGAATAAGATTAAGAACATGAACATGATTATGAAGATAAACATGAATTAACAAGATGGAATTTAAAAGTTTGGATCTAGGGTTTTACCTTGATGAAGATTGATGAAGATTAACAAGAAAAAGATGATGATGACTTGAAGATGAAGATCAAAACCCTTGAATAACGAAGAACACCTTAAAGATCTTTGAAGAACGTGAAGAACACGATGAAAAAACTTGAAGATCACTTGAAGATCTTGAAGATGATGATGAAGATTTCGATGGTGGTGGTGGTTTTTCCTCCTTGGCCGAAAATAAGAGAGAGATGGAGAGATTTGAGAGAATGATTTGGTATGAAAAAAATGGGTTAGCCTAGGTCCCTATTTATAAGAAAGATTAGAGGATTCTAAAATTAGGTTTAGATTAAGTTTTACTTAGGGAACAAGTTAGGGAATGAGGAGGTGACATGGGAGTCGAAATTTGGAGGGGTAGTTTGGGCATTTTACTCTTTTTTTTTTTAATTTTCGGCTAGGGTTTAAGGGAGTGGGGTGGAACTTTTTCATTTTAACCCTTGTACTCTAGATTAGCTTAAATAATTCCAAACTTGTTTAAGATTAATTAAGTTATATACATTAAGTTTTAGTTTATTACATTTTGTTCACGAAAATTAATTAGCTTATTATTTCCGTCTTTTATTAACTTGTCAATTATTACACAAAGTTAATTAATATAATTTATAATTCTTAATACTTAACAATCGTTAATTAAAGTTTAATCATTAAGTTTAATTATATTGTTGGGCATTTAATATGGAAAAATATAGAATGGAAAAATGAGGGTCGTTATATGCATGCTATGATTTCATCAGTTACTTTGCCGGTATTATGGAATGCTGGCTCATGAATAGGTAGTGACCTTATATTTACCACACTAGTCCTAAACGCCCCTGTCATAAGACATGTCACTGGGTAATGCGATGGGCTTGAAGATTCTGAATAGACAGCAATGTCCCTTACAACGACGCCCGTGCAGTCTGACTACATGCATACACATTCAGACGGCTCATCCAATTGAGCGACTCGGTTGGGTGACGTATTAACATTCCAAAATGGACTAAACTTTCTTAAGTATAATAGAATACATGGTTTTCCATATCCGAGAGACGAGATGTGCCTCGATGCTTTCATTAATGATTGGTTTAAAAGATAGTTAGGCCCTTAAAAGAGTTCAACCATAAAGAACACCAGGGCCAAGTCAAGTTGACTTCCATGAATATGTTCGGTTATCCTAACGGTCCAATCCTTTATGTTTCGAACAAACAGTTCCTTAATTAACCAAGAATCCCTCAAGCGGGGTGCAATGCTTGAGACCGCATTATGGTGAAGTGAACTAGTCAACACTAACTGTGTTCCATGGCCTTACTTAGCAGAGGTACAGCTTACAACAACCGTTGTGCTTCAGCGTGCACGTACGAAGTTTATATGCTTAGTGACTACACTAGCATGGTCTGGGACCGACAATGTACTAGGGGTCTAGTCAGATGTTTCACTACGAAAGAGTCCTCAATCGAAATCCAAGGCTCGGTGGACTTACTACAACCGGTGTGCCTCAGTCAAACTCACGTTGTATTCGATAGACTTCTCTTACCAATGGGTGACACATATAGTGTACTCTGAATCGGGGTTCGCGACTTCCCAATAATAGAGCTAATAACTACGTTCTATTAGTTGGAAAATCAATTGATTTCAAAGCATAATCGGAAAGCATTTTGACAACATACACAAGCCATAATATAATTTCGGCATTATAACTGACTACGTCATAACATACACTAAAGATAACTACTCGCTAATCATGGCAACCATATTGCAAAGCATAATAATGGAAGACATTATATAAATACAAGGGATAGAAGTACCAGTAGATTAAACGAGTTCCAAATACAAAAGTGACAACTTCAAAACACCAGACCGCTCCTAATACAATCTTCGGCGTTCTTCTTCGGGTACTAGGTTTCCCGCACGGAGTTGAAGGCCCTGAGAGTATGATTTATATTGTACAAGAGAGAGAAAGAAGTGAATTAAAGTATGTTTTTGAAATGAATGAAAAAGACCCTTTAAATAAGCTTAATTTTTGCCTGTAAACGGCTGGCAGGCCGTTTGGCAAGCCATTTGGTAGGCCATTTGCAGGGGCCATTTGTCAGACTAGCCCGTTTGCTGAGGCCGTTTGCTGAGGGCGTGTGGCAGGCCGTTTGTGAGCCAGGTAGGCCGTTTGGCTTGCTGATTCCCTGGATCGTAACTTGATTTCTTGTCTTTCATCGTTTTCGCTCTAGAATCTTCGTTTTAGCTCCGATTCTCATGATTCTTTTTGCACCGCCTTCGTAATTACTTGTTCTTCAATATTAACCGATGAAACGGGTATTTTGGCAATAAATTTTGGAACTTTATTATTTTTGGAACTTAATACCGAGGTGAAAACGTGACGTTTTAGCCGATATCAAATATCCTACACTTAGACTTTGCTTGTCCTCAAGCAAACTTCTCATTTTTAATTCGAGAAATATTTTCGGAGTTTCTTTTCTAATAGCCTAAGCGGTTTTCTTTTTATTATAAGAGCGAAAGATAAGGTGAGTTATCTTTGTTAGGGTTGAAACTATCTCTGCATACATGCGAGGAGGTTACATGACTTAGGCTAGCTTTCAAGAGTCACTCAAATCACTCAAGTGTTTAGGGTTCCCTATAGATCTAAGAAATGAATTTCACTCATAGCCAGTCATGCTGCACTCATCGTCATAGGCTTGATAAAGACTCAAATCCTTGCTACTAATGTGAAAATGGTAGTAACCATCGCTTCTAGGTCATTTGTCGATAATGAGAAGGAATTTTGAAGTGGTGGTGAAGTTGTTTTAAGGGATGAAAAGGGTAGCATAGTCTTAAAAGACTTTTATTTCAGAAAATTAAGATAGATAGGAGTGCTGGTATTTTTGAGAAGCACTTTTGAATTATTCTTCTTTTTGAAGTGATAGCATTTGTGGTCAAGTTCTTCTTTGGCGTTTCTCTTTATAAGTTCTGCTCCTTTTCTCAGATTTTTTTTTTTTTTTTGAGATTTCATCTCTAGAAACTTTTTGCCGATAAACTTTTTCAAGACCTTTGCCGTCATACTTGAGAAGTTTATAGCATCGGGATTACGGAAGGAATCTCATTTTCTGGGTTTTCGAGTGATAGTAAAGATGATGTGGATGAAGTGGTGTGGTAGAAGTAGCGGAAGTGTGAGAGGGTTGGTTGACAAATGGCTAGCTCTTCTGATTATAACCGAATCACATTTTGCTACTTGGAAATGCATATCTAAAGCAAGTTCTGAATCTGAACACAGACATCAGCACTCTCAACGAAAAATAGTGGAGCATTAAAGATGAATGCTGGTCTTTTTTTTGGTGCCTCACCATAATTAATTTAGGTCGATAATGCCTAGTCATGCAATGCTCTTTTAGAGATTTGGTTCATCCTAACAAGATTTTCACCTTACTTAAGCCTTATTTTTATTTACAAACGTTTCAGGTTTTCAAAAATACTTTTTCGAAAAGGCTTTCTTTTGTTAAAAATTTTGAAATTTGGCCTAAGAACTTGGAATCTTCGTAATGGGTTATTTTAATACAGCATAAAAAGATTATACCAACATCCCACACTTAGACGAACATTGTCCTCAATGTTCCTAGTGTATCCCACACTTAGGAGTTTTAGTTGAAGATTTGGGATTATTCGTTTAGTGTTTATTTGGGTTGGAATTCCACACTTAGTGATAAGCTTAGGATGCGGCATATATATATATTTTTTAAATTTGAGCTAGTAGCAGGAAAAAAGGGTACTCCCAGCAGACGTGGTTGCTTGTAGAAGCTGGCTGGCTTGGAAGTCTCGTCCTTCATTTATCGACTCACTTTTCATCCTTTATTCTTCTATTCTACTTTATTGCACAGGTTGCCTCCCGAGAAGCGCTTTTGTTTAAGGTCGTTGGCTCGACCGTAATGATGTCTAAAAAGCAGACATTCCCCTCTGGTAGTTGTGATCTTGGTCTTCTCGAGGGAATGTGAGTCTTGGTGGATAAATTCTGAGAAAGTGTCGGACTAAAAGCGGTAACAGATCTGGTACTTCTCTTGAAGATCTTCTGAAAGAAAGATAATGTGCGGTTTCGGCTCGTGACAAATCTTGAAGTCCGATAAAAACATGATCTACTGCTCTGCTGATTGATCCATGAATGTCGATCATTGAGGCAGTGCTAGTGGTGATTATTTCTCTGGTAGGATGTTCATTTCGGAGATCTTCAAATAGTGTTAGAGATGGTGTCTTTAGTATCTCAAAATCTTCTAATCGGTGGTCTCCACAGTAGGAGTCTGTAGCTTTGCATAGAGTAGTTTAAAGGTGAAGCTGAAAAGAAGTGAAGAGCAACCTTGACCCAAGAATTAATGTCACCGTCTTTGAGTACATCTCCCGACATCCGCCTTTGAATGTGAAACTAGGATCCGTGGATTCTTGGAAGATACGTGCTATCTGCTTCGTAACGTAGGTGGCAATGTTGACTCGGTCTGGTTCAAGATGAGAAAACAGATTGTTCCGTCTTACTTCCTCTGTGACTGCGTCTTGCAACTCTTTGATAATTAGATCGGCGTGGTGATCAATTGTTACATAAATCACTAGCCTCTCTGGTGTGCTTTCAAAATTATCTCTGTCTAAGAGAGCGAAAAAGCTGTGAATATCCACGAGCATTTGCAAATCAGAGTGATAAGTCGGGCATCCGGTGGAAAGATCCATATGCTTCCGGATGAGAGTCAGCAATGCTCGTTGATTTCTTGAGAATGGAAGTGCAGATCCGGCTAAGGCGTTGTAGACCTTAGATTAAATGATCTTCCGATCTCGACAGAATCTTGTCTCTATAATAGTGCGAACTACTGAATCGTGCTCTCGTTGCCTTTCTTTGCGGTAAATATGATCGTCAAGGGTATTGATAAAGTCTTGAATGCGTTCTTCTAGGATTTCAGCATTATTGTCTTCTCTCTGGAGATAAAGATTGTATTCGTCCTTGATAGCCGTGATTATTTCGGTTAAACGTATCATGTAATCAATTGTTGATTTATGGATGGCTTCGAGAATCTCTTCAAATTCATCGGTGTTATTGATGAAGGTTATCATGTAGGCGTGAGTAGATATAATCGAAATCCGATCTGAAGGAGAGTCCGGCTCCTCCTGATCTGGTTCGGGTGGAGAATATGAGTTATCCAGAATGTCTTCATGTTGCTCTTCCTAGTTATCATCGGTAGAATAGTCGTCTGAAGATTCGTCTGATGAACGGGTTTCTTCAGTATTGTTGTTCTTCACTTTGACACTTTCGGGATCAATTTCTATGTCCTTAACTTCAATCTTATCAGTCTTCTTCTTGAAGCGAATGATTAAACTGTGATCTTTAGTCTCAAGCCTCATTAATTCTTCGTGACGTTTCGGGCTTGGAGATGGTATTATCGTAGTTTCTTTTACGTCTTCCATTTCCTCTTCCTTCTCAGATTCTTCATCTTCCTCTATTTCTTCACTGGGATCCTCTTCTTCCATTTCTGGGTCGTCAACAGAGTTGACTCGACACCCATCTCGATATCTTCGGCTGGTGGTGAGGACTCATCATCGAAAGTGATCTTCCTGGTGGAAATAGCAAACATCTCTGCCAGTCCAGAAAGATCGGTAGGTCGGTCAATTTTGAAGGTAACGCTCTCCCCATGTGATCGTAGGATCAGGGTTTGATTGTACACATCAATTACAGTCCTAGCCGTATTCATGAAAGGTATTCCTAACACTATTGGTGTTTGTAGGTGTGATGACCCGGAAATTTCTGACCAAATTTAAACTTAATCTTTGTATGAGTAACATTTTCGACACGATAAACAAAGTCTGTAAAACTGAATCTCAAATTTTTTGAACTATATTCATATATTCAAATACCTTTCGGTTGTTCTCGACGATTCGCGAAAAATTATATGTATATAGATACATATATATATACTATAACTTGAAAACGTAACAATGTATTAATTTTTTTATACCGTACATTAAACTTATTGGTTTAAATATTTATTTGAATATATATGATAAATTGGAATATTAATTGTATGAATAACTTACGACGTATATTTAAAACGTGTTTATGAATGTTGAAAATATATATTAACTTGGTCATAAAACGATTTGTTATTATATATATATATATATATATATATATATATATATTAACAAATAGCGAGACAATGATTTATAGAAGTAAATGACCAAAACACTCGAAAGTTTAAGATACACTTTGAATGATATAGTTTATTGATAATTTAAGACTATATTTTGACAAAAGTACGAGTCACAAAATGTAAATTGCGAGTTTTCTAAGCGTACGAAAATGCGTTCGAGAAACCGGAACCGGGACATAAGTCGAGTGACAACGTACGAGTCATCGGAACGAAAATTTCAAGTCAACTATGCACATGAATTTAATATAATATATAATTAATTATTTAAATTATATATATTATATATATTATATTTAATTATGTCGACAAACAAGAAAACAAAAAATATGTGAGCTGGATCTGACGGCCATGCGATCGCATGAGAAATAGGCATAAAACCCATGCGATTGCATGGGCATCAATATCAGGCCACATTATAAAGCTCAATCATTCGGTTCAGTTTTGCACACACAATTCACTTCTCTCGATCTCTCAAGCATATAAATACAAAATATATTTATTATTAATTTTATTATTATTATTATTATTATTATTATTATTATTAAGATTAATATTATTATTAATCTTATTAATTATTAGTATTATTAATTATTAATTAGTAATATACATAAAATACTACGACGAGGTTATGAGCGTGTCACTTTCAAAAATGGGTTTTTGAGCGGGATAAAGTTAAGGAAATTATGGGTTATAGCTATGGAGGTTATGGGTAATGTTCATGGGTATTATTTACAAGTCAAACCTACTGTTATCATCTATGTTGCGTCTACGTACTTTTCTGTAATATTGAATCACAATATTGATACGTAAGCATTTATATTTTATCTTTTATATACTAATAGTGTATTCATGTCTAGTGCTCGAGTATATATATTTATGCATGCTCGTATGCAAAATTTCGTCGTTAAACAGTTTATGATGAATCACGAATTAAATACATATATTACTGGTAAAAGTTATATGATATGCATGTTTTTGGAAAGCTGGCGAAAAATCAATGACTTTTCATTTAGATATCGAATAGTTTCGATGAACGGATTAAAAGATATGATCAACTGAATTATGATTGACGTTAATTGAAATTGCTTTTGAATCTGCAATTAAGATTTAAACAACTTGTTTACGAGATTGATAAATTGGATTTTTGAATATTACCAACTGAGTAAATGAATCCTTATATAAGGTACGTCTCATTTTGTTAAACAACTGTCAAAATTGACTTTTTGAAACGACTTTGGATAACTTTTGTATGTCGATCTCGAGCATTAGGATTATTATACACTATGACCTGACCTAGCTTGATAGACATTTATTGACCAACATATGTTCTCTAGGTTGAGATCTACGATTATTTGATATTTTGAGTTTCGGTCACATTACGATGAACAACTTTATGTGCTGCTAAGGTGAGTTTCATTGATCCCTTTTTAATTGCTTTTGCAATATATATTTTTGGGCTGAGAATACATGCAATTTATTTTAAACACAATGGATACAAGTACATACTTAATTCTACACTGAGTTTGAACCGAAAATCCCTTAACTTTGGTAACTAGTAGCTGCCAGTACATAGGATATGGACTGGTGGGCGCGAATAACAGTATATGGATCCATAGGGCTTGACATCCCCGTCCGAGCTAGAGCGCTAGCCTTTTAACGAACGTGTGTTATTTGAGTTTAGGACACGTTGGTTTGCGTGTATTAAAACGAATGGGGTATTTATCATTATAACGTTAAAGCTTAGTTACCAGGGTGCTCTGTTACGTAGAATCTTTTGATAAACGTTTTTGGATGAAACAACTGAAATCTTGTGATCCACTTTTATAGAATATTTTGATAAACGTTTCTGGATGAAACAACTGAGATCCACCTTTATATACAGATTATGCGAAACACTAAAACTATGAACTCACCAACCTTTGTGTTGACACTTGTTAGCATGTTTATTCTCAGGTTCCCTAGAAGTCTTCCGCTGTTTGCTTATATGTTAGACAAGCTATGTGCATGGAGTCTTACATGGCATATTTATCAAGGAAATGGTGCATTCACCAAATCATCACCATGTATCTTATTTTGACTGCATTGTCAATGGAATTACTATTGTAAACTATTATTTACGGTGATTGTCTATATGTAGAAATCATCAGATGTCGAAAACCTTTGATTTAAATATTCATTTATGGTATGCCTTTTCAAAAGAATGCAATGTTTACAAAATGTATCATATAGAGGTCAAATATCTCGCAATGAAATCGATGAATGACGTGTTCGTCCATATGGATTTGGAGCGATCGTCATAGTAGGTCTTCCTGAATGTCCATCACTACAAAATCCATAGGATACAAGAATTTGTCGATTTTCACCAAGACGTTCTCAACTATGCCCTTTGGATATCGAATTGTGTGATCGACAAGTTGGATTGTCATTTTAGTTGGTGACAAGTCTCCTAACTCTAATCTCTTGTAGAGAGAGTAGGGGATTAGGTTGATACTTGCTCCTAAATCTGCTAGCGCATTAATGGTTCCAGATTGGTAGATTGAACACGGGAAAATGAATCGTCCCGTATCTCCTAGCTTCTGCGGTAGAGAGTTTCTGAGTACTGCTGAACAGTCTTCACTCAGCGGAATTTTTTTAGAATCTTGTATCTTTTCCTTTGTAGAGAGAAGCCTTTGGATATATCTCTTTGATTAGGCACTTTGGACACGGTGTCCAGGAATCTTCCATCAAGTTTGAAGGAATCAAGCTTGGATGGTTCCTCCTGAAACCTTCCAGGGTAGGGTACACGAACCGGAGTTGCGGTGGACAACTGCTGAGTATATGTCGATTTGTTCTTGATTCTAGCTGACCTTCTCCGTAGTTCTTCTCCTGGGATTACTGATGTTATGCTAGGTGTATATGAAATAGCTTATATTTTACAAGGAAATACTATTAAATATGATACAATTTTACACAAGATATTTATTTATTTATAGAATGGATATACTTAAACCTTGCTACAACACTTATAGGCAGTGTACCTAATCGTACAGTAGTGTAGTTTTTAGTAAGTTCGGTTCGTTCCACAGGGAATCTTTTAAACAAAGCTTAACGCTATATTAGTTTTATTTATAAAAATACAAATATATATAAGTAATATTATTATTATAAAAAGGGGGTTTTTACCGTTTAATGACCGGTTTGTCGATTTTAAAACTTTAGTCGCAGTTAAAACCTAATGTAAAATATTAAATAAATAAAAGACTTAGTTTAAAGCGTAAAGTAAATAGCGATAATGAAATTGCGATAAATAAAAGTGCGATAAAATAAAATTGCCATAATTAAAAAGTACGATAATTAAAAGTGCAATTAAATACAATAACAATAAATAAAAGTGCGATAATTAGAAGTGCAATTAAATATAAAAAAAGGAAATTAAATATGAAATAAAATAATTATGCTTATTTAAACTTCCGTAATCATGATGTTTGACGTGTTGATTTTAGTTTTATGCCCATGGGTTAATTGTCCTTTATCCTGGATTATTTAATATGCCCGTCTGGTTTTTGTCCATAACAGTCCATCAGTCATAAATATAAAGTGCGAGTATCCTCGTCAAATTATCCTTATACCCGAAGTTAAATATTCTAACTAATTGGGGACTTAAACTGTAACAAGGTTTTAATACTTTGTTTAATAATTACACCAGGTTATCGACTGCGTGTAACCCAAGGTTTTAATACTTTGTTATCAATTACACCAAGTGTCCTTGTATATAATTTCACCCCTGTTTTAATAATTCTAGTGGCTATTAATCCATTCACGTGTCCGGTTAAATGAACGATTATTCGTACATATAAATACCCCGCCCATCGTGTCCGATCGAGTGTATATGGTTATTTATAGGGACGTCCAATTGTAAATCTTTATATTAAAATTAACAAACTATCATTTAGTTAAACAAATATAAAGCCCATTAATAGCCCATAGTCTAATTTCCACAAGTGTCGTTCTTTTGTCCAAACCTCAATTATGGTACAAAGCCCAATTACCCAATTTTAGTAATTAGCCCAACATCATGATTACTTCGTCTTAAATAAGCATAATAATAACTTAGCTACGAGAAATTAAATTAAAAAGGTTGAACATAACTTACAATGATTAAAAATAGCGTAGCGTTACACGGACAGAATTTCGACTTACACCCTTACAACATTCGCTAACATACCCTTATTTTTAGGATTTAAAATTAAAATTTAAAATATAAATATATATATATAATTTACGTATGATGAAGAAGGAAAAAGATGATTAAAAACGATCAAAATGCGTTGGCTTTTATAGGCATTTTTGTCCAGTGAGGCTCCGCGAGTCGCGGTATTTTTTCATTACAAACTCCGCAACTCGCGGAGTTTGCTTTTACAGCTCACACAAGTTTGGATCTTCTTTGCCGACGGTTTATTATATAAATATAATATATATATAATTTATATAATTAATTATATATTATATTATATTTATATACATAGTTAACTTGTAATTTTTAGTCCGTTGCGTCGAGCGTTGAGAGTTGACTCATGTCCCGGTTTCGGATTTTCGAACGTCCTTGCGTACAATTTAATATCTTGTACTTTGCGTTTTGAATCTTGTACTCTTGTAATTTCGAGACGTTTCTTATCAATAATTGGAACCTCTTTGATTGTATTTTGTACTTTTGAGCTTTTTGGTCGTTTACGTCTTCAATTTGTCGAATCTGTCTTTTGTCTTCACCTTTTAATATTTAAACGAATATCACTTGTAAATAGAACAATTGCAACTAAAAGCTTGTCTTTCTTGAGAAATAATGCTATGAAATATATGTTCGTTTTTAGCATTATCAAATATTTCCACACTTGAGCGTTGCTTCTCCTCAAGCAATATAGTCTTGAAATATACTAGAATCACTTCTTTATTCTTCACACTTTGTACATCAGTGATTTCTATACGACGGTATAAACAATGGTAGTAACGATGTGGTTTACAGTCCCACATGACTATAAAAATTTAGATCCGTTAAGGAAATTGGATCTTTATGAAAACATTTGATCTTTTGAAAATTAAATCTAGTTTTTACCCTAGATAAGTTTTCCGGAATAACCCTTCACCGGTGTTTGCAAATTCTTTTTGTGGGTTTGGTGGGTTTCAGATTTGAAAATTTTAGCTCAAAATTTATGATTTTGTCTCACCCACTTGCTAACCTTGTATTAGGAAAGCAACGCGTCCAGTATACTTGCTCCGTATATTACCTTTCGATAAACTACCGTCCGGTTGTAAAGGAAAGTGTTGAACAAGCAACTGTTAAGGCAATGTCCCCTGACATGCTTTTAATTATGGTCTATAATGTGTCGGACGCAATTACTATCCTTTGTAGGAGCAATAGTAAAGCTTACCCTTATAATTTTTCAGTCTGGCACAAGGTCCTGTCTTTGACCATGCTATGCAACCACCGTTCTTACGGTTGACACCCGATTTGGTTCAGGTGACCTAATGAATTCCAGGTGAATTCCTAGGATTTTACGTTCAATGGTAATGAACGCATTGAAAATGGGTTTTTAGAAAACAAATCGGTTTGAAATTTTGATCAAAATATTTTCTCGTTCAAGCTCGAGTTTAGATATCATTGAATTCCATGAGTTTGTAATTCTCAATCTTTAAGGTCAATCTCTAGGATTGAGTAATATCAGTCTTAAAAGCTGATTTTTGATCTTTTAGGAGATTATCCTTTCTGAGGATCTGATTCATTAGTCTTATCAAGCTAATTTTCACTGTGCCCCCCATTGTACGAGATAAATCCTTCTCATGGTTAGGATAAATCTGACCACTTGGCGACCCTGTTTGATGCTGAGGTCCGTGGATTTCCTGCTGATTTTAGTGATGACTTTTCTAGATTTTTCGTCAACCTACAGCTGGTCTGAACGACAACTTCATGACCTAAATCAAGAAGCGCGTGTCTTTTTCGGAAGACTTTACTTCCTTTTAATGATGGAATTGATTCATCGTGTAGATCCATCTTTCTTACAGTAAATCGGGTAAAACTGTTTAGTTTAGTCCAAAGCAAAAGTATTTTCAATTATTTGTACAAAAATATGTGATATATGTTTTGAATAACTTGGTAAAAATTTCCCACACTTGGCTTTTATTTTCCTTTATTTGCCTTTTTATTGTCCTCTATTTCATTTTAAATGGATTCTAACATTTTGGTTTGTTTCTCAATTTATGTCCTTTCCAAGGTAACAATAATTTCGATGTTAACACCTAGTTTTATCGTTCATAAATATGTATAAACATGATTTTAAATTCATTTAGTTGAAAATTTTGAAAAATTTTACTAGAATTGGGTAGTCAGTATATAAGACTAGGGCTGTTCTTTATTATCAGAGAGCACTAGATTCTAATACAACTACTGCGTTACTAGTATTTTTAATAGTAACCAAATGTTTAATGTAAAAATTTTTAAATCCGAAATAATTTAACCCCTTCCCACACTTAAGATCTTGCAATGCCCTCATTTGCAAGAAATCAGTAACAATTTAAATTATTGAGGGTGATTAGCGTAGAAAAAATGATTAAATTTTACCAAAGTTTCCAAACATATTGTTGTTTGTGTTGAATGATAAATGGTGCACATCATTTGTTCATTCCGTCTTGTTGTTATTTCACATATATTTTGCATCTTGTCGTCAAAATTAGTTGCTTTTGCTGAACTTAATGCCAGTCTTTGAAAATGCGTTGTTTTACCCTGTTGTGTACATAAGATAAACTGCAAACATATATACATATTTTTGAAGTTTGGTATATTATCCCACATTCAAAAATTATTAAAATCTAATAATAAAAGTTAGAAAATTATAAAAACTATTACAATATTAACATAAGTGTTAAATGTAGTAACATTACAAAAATAAAATAAATAAAACTAAATAAACTAGGGTTGATACTGATACCAGTAGGGGTTCCATGCATAACCGTATGTGTTATAGAATGCTTCAGCTGGGTTATAAGTAGGATACGGTGGTTGGATCTCTATAGACCAGGGAGGAAATACGGGCTTTGGAGGAGGAATATAGTTTCTACCTATATGTTGGCAATGTGCTATGATATGGTTTTGATGAACTTGCCAATCTTCAAATGCTCGATGTCTAGCATTTTCATACTCTTGTGAAGCTATAAACCTTTGCATTCTGTCATTTCATTTCCCCCTCCCACATTACCTGGCTGTTGATTTCTTTCAACATGTGGATGTCTTCCATTATATTGTACTGCGGCGTTATTTCGCCTCTTCAAAACCTTAGCACCATGATATACATTTAAACCAATTGTATCGTGGGGTTCTGGTTCTTCGATTAATAATCCCCCCGACTTATATCCACATCGAGATACTCAGCAATTAATGTAATAAATATACCACCTCCTATTATACTGTGCGGTCTCATCCCCCTAACCATAGCTGATAAATAATAACCCACACAATAAGGTATACTTACAGCGCTTTGTGGGTCTCGAATACACATGTGGTAAAATAAATCTTGCTCATTTACCTTTTCCTTATTTTTACCTCGCTGTGTAATCGAGTTCGCTAGAAACCTGTGAATTACTCTTAATTCAGCTCTATCAATATCAAGATAAGAGTAATTTCCCCCTTTAAATCGGTGATGGCTAGTCATTTGACTCCATACACCATGCGTATCAAAATTTTTATCAATCTTCCTACCATTTAATATCAACCCTCGACAATCGGCAGATGCTAGCTCCTCAGGCGTATATATACGTAAGGCCTGAGCCATGTCTAGTAGAGACATGTGGCGCATTGAACCTCCTAACAAAAATCTAATAAAAGTTCAATCAGTTAAACTAGCTACCCGATCATTTATTTCTATACTACACAATAATTCTTCACACCATACTTTATATACAGGTTTACGCATGTTGAATAATCGTACCCAATCGTTAAAAGTAGAATTACCATACCTCTATGTAAGTAATTCTCTAATCCGTTCGGCCAATCCTACGGCTTTTAACGGTTCCCATTCTATTACCCTAGGTACTTCAACAGCTTTAGAATGAAGAGTGTGCAAGCTCCTTTGGTATTTTGGATAATCTATCCAACGTCTGTCTAATCTCAAGTTCGGGTGCAAATCTTCCATGTGCATATCTGAAAATGTCATAACTGGATGAGGTATATCTTGTTTGTAATAGTTATCAACATCCTGTTGTTCCGCATTCTCAGGAGGAGCAATGCGAGCTTGGGATGAAGATTCACCCCTTTCAGTCTGCAAAACACATCAAACACAATTTTTGTGCATCCAAATATGCATTAGTGTGGGCAAAATCATCAATCAAAATAATTACAATGACATGTTCAATTTATATCAAACTTATGCTCATTTTCATATTTTTATCAAATCTACACTTTTTCAAATAAGCATATACGAAAATGTTCGCCAAGTTCATAAGCATTCAACTCAAATAACATGTCAAAATAATCATTATTAGCAATTAAACAAGTTTCAAATGGCATTATCTCTCAAAAATCAAGTTCATGAATTTTAGACTTGAAAAAGTCCACTTTAATTCTCAAAAATCATGTTTAGGCTCAAAGTTTGGATCATTTAACTACCTAAACATGTTACACTACTTAATTTAGCAATAATTCATGACAAAAATTGGCCATAACCTGTTTATATCAAAAAGCCCCAAATTGCTCAAGAACACAAACCCTAGATTACTCAAAATTTGAAGTTTAAGGCTTCTAATCATGTTAAATAGCATCACTCTAGGTTATACAAGCATAATACATAAGCAATTTAAGCATAATTACACTAAAAAGCATCAAAATCGAATTGGGTATAAATTTGTTCAAGAACACTAATTTTCGGATTAAATGGTGTTTTGGTGTAGAAATTTACCGTTTTCCTTGAGTAATTCCTTGATAGCATTCTTCTCAACATGATTTTGTGAAAGATTTGATGAAAAACGGCCAAAAATCACGAATTTGAGAGTGTTTTTGTGTGTGTTTTTCGCAGTTTTTGGGTGTTGTTATGTTGGGGACTGGTCTGTTTGGCCTTTTTATTTTTTTTTTCTGTATTTTTGGTCCTCCGCGAGTCGCGGTGAAATTCCCCTTCAAACTCCGCGAGTCGCGGAGTTTGATTTTTTTTTTTTAATTAAAAACCTTAACTTATAAAACAATTAATTAATTAATTTTAAAATTTTGTTTCCCTTGTTGTTTAGAATGAGGTCGTTTCGGAACGATGTCCTAGTCCGTCCCTCGACAAAATTTTAAAATTTGTCTATTTAAAGCGCGGTTTTAAAAGCAAAGATTTTTGGGTTTTTTAATGTTTTTGGCATACTTTAATTCAATAAGATTAAAAATAATGATAATAAAAGTTCTCATCCCTCCCTCGGGTAAAGCAATTTCGGTTCAACGACCTAGTCTTCAACTCACGACGAATTTTAAAAATCGTATTTTTAACTTAAAGAGATAAAGTAAATTTTTGTTTTTTAAATTCACACAACTTAAATTTAAAATGCTTAAAATTCAAAATTAATATTAAAAATTCACACCAAACTTAAATTTAATTTTTGTTTTTATACATACAAACTTATATTAAAAATATTAAATTTTTAAATATTTACAATTTTAAATATATTGATTTAAAAAGTTTACATTATCAATTTAAGATTTATATATTAATTTTAAAAACATGGTAAAAATAGAATTAAAAATCTTTTTGGCTTTTATCCCACTTTAATCAATCAAATATTATCAAAAATATACGCCCTCTTTTCGGTAAAGTAATTTCGGTTCCATGACCTAATTTAACTCATGACGAATTTTTGAAATATTTTGAGTTGATTGATTAAAGATATTTATACCTTAAGAATAAACGGTAAATTTCGCAGTGATGTAATAAATTTTTGTATGATATCAATAATTTCGGCCGCAAGACCTAATTTTATTGAATACCAATTTAATACTTTATGGCGAACAAATTAGCGTTTATTATCAAAAGGTTAAAAATAAAAATAAAAACTGTACAAACTTACCTGTGAGATAGTATTCTTAGTGATATGCTCTAGCCCACTCATAAGATAGTCAGACTAATTGATTTTCCATGGCTACATAGGCGTAACCTCGAGCATTTAATATTTTTTCTTCTAAACATATGAACGGTCCGTCTCTGCATATAGTAACAAATTCGGTATTTGAATAGGTTTGATTATTTGAACATTTACCTTCGTGTGACCATTTTCCGCATTTGTGACATTTTTCAAGGTGTCGTGCTCTTCTTTTCGCTGCGGATTTTGATTTTCCTTTACCAAATTGTAACTTATTATCTTCGCATCTGGATTCTTTTCTTACTCCGTCCAATTTACCTCTGATTAATGATACTATTTCACTTGGAAGTGTGTCATTATTACGTTTAGTGATCAAAGCGTGTAGCATTAGACCATGGTTTAGTTCACAGGAAGTCTTCATTTTGTAAAAACCTAAAAAAAAATAAAAATCCAGAATGGGGGGAGAAGACTAGTTCTTTAGGGTCTGCTAGGGAAAGACCATTCGGGTTCCATTTTCGAGAACTACACGAAAACAGAAAATCTAACTCTAACAGAAATACATATTATCCTTTAAAGACTTGATTCTCCCCACACTTACTTAGCTGTGGTATCGAAATTGTGATTAACTTCGTTGTTGACTTCCATCGGACTATCTATGTAGTGTTTAACTCTGTGACCATTAACTTTAAATTCAATCCCATTTGAATTTATTAATTCTATCGTTCCGTATGGGAAAAATCTTTTGACTATGAATGGTCCAGACCATCTTGATTTTAATTTTCCAGGAAATAGCTTGAATCGTGAATTGAAAAGAAGAACTCTGTCTCCTTCTGATTCTTTTATCATGCCATTTCTTCATTCTTTCCTTATAGATTAAGGAATTTTCATATGCTTCATGTCTTAATTCTTCTAATTCGTTTAATTAACTTAACCGTAGACGTCCGGCTTCATGTAAATCAAGATTACATGTCTTCAAAGCCCAAAATGCTTTGTGTTCAATTTCTACAGGAAGATGACATGCTTTTCCATAAACGAGTTTAAAAGGTGTGGTACCAATTGGAATTTTGTAGGCTGTTCTAAAAGCCCAGAGTGCATCCTCCAATTTAATGGACCATTCCTTCGGATTTGATCCTACGGTTTTCTCTAAAATACGTTTTAAAGCTCGGTTGGTATTTTCAACTTGTCCACTCGTTTGTGGATGATATGCGGTGGAGATTTTATGAGTTACTCCATATCTTTTAAGAACTTTCTCAAGTTGATTATTACAGAAATGAGTACCTCGATCACTTATTAAAGCTTTCGGTGTTCCAAACCTTGTAAAAAGACGTTTTAAAAAGTTGACTACAACTCGTGCATCGTTAGTTGGGAGAGCTTGTGCTTCCGCCGATTTAGATACATAATCAATGGCAACGAGAATGTAGAGATTATTATGAGATTTTGGAAATTGACCCATAAAGTCAATACCCCAAATGTCAAATACTTCACATGCTTGAATGACATTTTGTGGAATTTTATCACGTTGACTTATTTTTCTGGCCCTTTGACAATCATCACAGGATTTGCAAAGAAGGTGTGCGTCTTTGTAAATTGTAGGCCAATAGAATCCGGCATCATAAACTTTTCTTGCTGTTAGTTGAGGCCCATAATGCCCTCCTGTTGGTCCTGTGTGACAATGGTTTAAGATTTGATTGGCTTCATCTCCTAATACACATCGGCGTATTATTCCATCTGGACAACTTTTAAACAAATGTGGATCTTCCCAGAAATAGTGTTTTATATCACTGAAGAATTTCTTTCATTTTTGGTACGATAATCCTTTTTCAAGGAATCCACATACTAAGTAGTTTGCATAGTCAGCAAACCATGGAATTTCATTATAATCTATCTTCAATAGATATTCATCAAGAAAGTTGTCTTGTATGGCCGATTCATTTAGAACTTCTAATTCGGGATTTTCAAGACGAGAAAGATGATCAGCGGCGAGATTTTCTGCTCCTCTTTTATCTCGGATTTCAATATCAAACTCTTGTAAGAGTAAGATCCAACGGATTAATCGTGGTTTGGCATCTTGTTTCGAAAATAGGTATCTAAGAGAAGAATGGTCGATATAGACCACCGTTTTAGCTAGAACGAGATATGAACGAAATTTGTCAAAAGCAAAGACAATAGCAAGGAGTTCTTTTTCAGTAGTTGTGTAATTTGTTTGTGCTCCTTGTAACGTCTTACTAGCATAATATATAGGTTGAAATCGTTTTTCAATCCTTTGTCCTAAAACGGCTCCCATTGCAAAATCACTTGCATCGCACATAAGTTCAAACGGTAGATTCCAATTTGGTGTTATCATGATCGGCGCATTAGTGAGTTTCTCTTTAAGAATATTAAAAGATTTGATACATTCCTCTGAAAAGATGAATGGAGCATCCTTTTCTAGGAGTTTATTCATAGGAGTGGCAATTTTAGAAAAATCTTTTATGAAACTTCGGTAAAAACCGGCATGCCCTAGAAAACTCCTAACTCCTCTAACATTGGTGGGATGTGGAAGTTTAGCAATTACATCTACTTTAGCTCTATCCACTTTAATTCCTTCCTTTGAGATTTTATGACCAAGAATGATGCCTTCTTTAACCATGAAATGGCATTTCTCCCAATTAAGTACTAGATTTGATTGTTCGCATCTAATAAGCATTCGTTCAAGATTAGCTAGACATGATTCAAAAGTATCACCGAAGACTAAAAAGTCATCCATGAAAACTTCCATGCATTCTACTATCATGTCGTGAAAAATCGCCATCATGCACCTTTGAAAGGTTGCAGGGGCGTTGCAAAGTCCAAATGGCATGCGTTTGTAAGCAAAAGTACCATAAGGGCACGTGAATGTGGTTTTCTCTTGATCCTCGGGTGCAATTGGAATTTGAAAGTATCCGGAAAAACCATCTAGAAAACAATAGTAACTGTTTCCGGCTAACCTTTCCAACATTTGATCAATAAAAAGTAAGGGAAAGTGATCTTTTCTGGTGGCGTCATTTAATTTTCTATAATCAATACAAACACGCCATCCTGTTACAGTCCTAGTAGGAATAAGCTCATTTTTCTTATTTGTAATGACAGTCATGCCACCCTTCTTAGGCACGCATTGAACTGGGCTTACCCATGGACTATCAGAGATTGGATAAATTAAACCTGCATCTAGCAGTTTAATAATTTCTTTTTTAACAACATCTTGCATATTAGGATTTAGTCTTCGTTGGCGTTGCACATACGTTTTATGACCTTCTTCCATAAGGATTTTATGTGTGCAATACGAAGGACTTATTCCTTTAATATCATGAATTTTCCATGCAATGGCTGGTTTATGAGCTTTTAATACAGAAATGAGTTGTGATTTCTCATTTTCAGTAAGAGAAGACGATATTATTACAGGTAATTCAGATTCACCATGTAAATAAGCGTATTCCAAATGGTTTGGAAGTGGCTTTAACTCTAATGTCGGAGGTTCTTCTATCGATGATTTGTATCAATATCTGTCTTCTTCTTTTAGCATTTGAATTTCTTCTGTTGTTGGTTCATATCCATTAGCCATAAGTGTAGCTAACATTTCAGTTTCATCAATTGGTTCAGTACTTTCTCCTAAAGAACATTCTCCTATTCCTTGTAATTCTGGAAATTCTTCTAACAATTCTGCATGTGATTCTATAGTTTGAATATAATAACATGTATCATCTGCAGATTGCGGTTGTTGCATTGCTCTATCAACTGAAAAGGTAACACTCTCGTCCTCTATACTTAGGGTCAGTTTCTTACCAAACACGTCTATCATTTCTTTACCCGTGTTTAAGAATGGTCTTCCTAATATGAGAGGAACTTGAGAATCTTCTTCCATGTCCAGAACAACAAAATCTACTGGAAATACTAAAGTACCAACTTTAACTAGCATGTTCTCCATTATCCCTCTAGGATATTTTATTGATCGATCGGCTAGTTGTATACTTATTCGTGTTGGTTTCAATTCTCCAAGGTCTAGTTTAGTGTATAGTGAATACGGCATTAAATTTATACTAGCACCTAAGCCTGCCAATGCTTCTATTGAACTAAGACTACCCAGAAAACATGGAATTGTGAAACTTCCTGGATCAGATAATTTTTCTGGTATCTTATTCAACAGCACTGCTGAACAATTAGCATTCATAGTAACGGCTGAGAGTTCTTCCATTTTCTTTCTATTTGATATTAGATCTTTCAGAAATTTAGCATATCTAGGCATTCCTGAAATTACATCAATGAAAGGAAGATTTATATTTATCTGTTTAAACATATCTAAAAATTTGGATTGCTCGGCTTCAAGTCTTTCTTTTTTCATTTTACTCGGGTAAGGAAGGGGTGGTTGGTATAGTTTAACATAAGGTTTAGCCTTAACTGTGTTATCTTCATTAATCTTTTCAACTACCGGTTCTTTTTCCTTATCTTGTTCAGGTTGTGGTTCTTGTGGAGTAGGAATAGCTTCATCAGAAATTACAAGTATTTTAGGTGGTTTAAGTGTTGTACCACTTCATGTGGTAATGGCTTTAGCTGTTTCATTCCGGAGGTTTGCATTTGTATCACTAGGTAGAATTCCCGGTTTTCTTTCACCTATTAACCTTGCTAGGTTACTTACTTCTTGTTCCAAATTTTGAATAGAAGCTTGTTGATTTCTAAATGCTTGAGAATTTTGTTCATTAGTTTGTTTCTGAGATGTGAAAAACTGTGTTTGAGTTTCAACTAGCTTCGTCATCATATCTTCTAAATTTGGCTTTTTATCATCGGTTTGTGGTTTGTTTTGAAAATTAGGTCTTTGCTGGTTGTAAGTATTATTGGATACTTGTTGATTGCTAGGACCTTGTTGGTTGTTGTATGGAACATTTCGGTTATAATTCTGGTTTTGAATGTAGATCGGTCTTGGCGGTTGATAATTATTCTGATAATTATTTCCAGGCCTTTGGTTTAGATATGAAACATTCTCTCTTTGTTCCATTGTTAGTTCAATACTGAGACAATCTTTTGTCAAATGTGGTCCTCCACACTGCTCACAACTAATTCGTATTGAGTGTATATCCTTAGTCATCTTTTCCATTCGTCTCTCGACAGCATCTATCTTTGCAGAAATGGAATCTAAGTCATGGCTAGAATCGGCTCTAGCTGCTTTAGATGATCTAACGATATCTTTTTCTTGGTGCCACTCATGTGAGTGGGAAGCAGTGTTATCAATAATTTTGTAAGCATCAGTTTCAGTTTTCTTCATAATAGAACCACCAGCTGCTATATCTATGTCTTTCCTTGTAGTGATGTCACATCCTTGGTAGAATATTTGTACTATTTGACAGGTGTCTAAACCATGTTGTGGACATCCTCTTAATAACTTTCCAAATCTTGTCCACGCCTCATATAGAGTTTCATTCGGTTTCTGTGTGAACGTAACAATTTCTCCTTGAAGTCTTACGGCTTTAGACGCCGGAAAGAATTGTTTAAGAAATTTTTCAACTAAAAAGTCCCATGTATCAATCGCCCCTTCAGGTAACGATTCCAACCAATCTTTGGCTTCTCCCTTTAAAGTCCAGGGAAATAACATGAGATATATCTGTTCATCCTCAACTTCTTTTATTTTAAATAGTGTGCAGATCCTATTAAAGGTACGAAGATGTTCATTTGGATCTTCCTTCGGCGCACCACTAAATTGGCATTGATTAGTCACCATGTGTAGAATTTGTCCTTTGATTTCATAATCTGGTGCATTAATGTCTGGATGAGTAATTGCGTGACCTTGGCCAGTGCGTTTAGCTCGCATTCGGTCTTCCATACTTAAAGGTTCCAGATTCTCCATAATTGAATTTGTTGAATCTGAATCACCAGAGGATTCTGATTTAATGGTTCGTTCCTCAACAATCTCTGTTTGAATGATTGGTGGTTCCGGAGGAAAAATTAATGGTTCAGGATCTATGAATCGTCCCTGAATATTCTCCGGATTCTCAATTGTGAGGTCGGGTTCAAAAAATAGATTATCGGAAATTTGAATTGGAGTACTTGGTCGACTAGATGACGATTCTAAAGAAAAATCAACGGCGGTAATATTAGCTAGATGTCTTGATCGAGTTACAGGTAGTGAACGTACAAAAGGTGGTGAACGTCTTGCTCGGTGCATTCACTGAATATCCTGTTAGTTTTTAAAAGGAAAGAAAAATTATATAAGTTATCCAATTAATAGACTTTTCTGATTTTGCCCACGTTTCGAATAGCCAAAAGATGCAGCAGAGGGGCAGGATTCGTTTGGTCTCAATATAATTGAGTACTGTTTGGCTCCAATAACCCGGTCCACGTACAAATCCAACTATTACTACGAACCAAAAAATTTTGATGTCTATCAATTTAACCACTTAAAATAAATTTTCGTAATTTTAAGAAATTTAGAGAAGAAGTAGAATAAAAATCTATGTCCTAAAACTAGAATTTCGAGAAATAAGAAAGAAAAAGAGCGCGTCGAGAAAGGTCGAAAAAGAAAAGGGTTGAAAAATAAAAGGCGTCGAAAAATAAGAAAGAAAAAGAAAATGACTATAAAACTTTAAAACACTCGACTAACCCAACCTTATTACTATCACTAACTTAAAATTAAAATTTCAAATTGAGATTACTAATTGGAGATATAATTGATACATAGGTAAAAGGTGTCGAAAAATAAAAATAAGAAAGTAGCGCGTTGAAACTTAAAAAGGAATTAAAAACTAAAAATTAAAAGTTGCGTCTAAAAATATTAAAGCTTACAAGAAAAACTATATCCCAAATGGCAATATCTTAAAAAGGTACTAAAACTTAAAAAGGTGTCGCAAAATTCTAAAGCACCTAAATCTTAGTCTAAAGAAAAAAAGCACTTAAGGGATTTTACGGCAAAGCCTAAAATTCTAGAAATAAAAATAATTATGGCAAAAACTATAACTTAAAACTAAATATGTGTGAAAAATACAAAAAATTACGCTAAAACAATTAAAAGGGACAAAATATAAAAATATAATAAAAGTTGTAAAAAGTACAGTTTTTATAAGAATATTATTTTTATATTATTTTATAAAAGCCTTAATTTTTATATATATTAAAACTAATTATAATTAATTATACTAATTAAATTATAACTTAAACTAATTAATATTAATTAAAAACTTAAAATAAATTATAATAATAATAAAACTAATTAGGGTTAAAATAATAATAATAATTAATTACTCCGTATTAAATGCAGATTAGGGTTCTGGACACGCATGTCAGGGTGGCTGCGCGAGTCGCGGTGAACCCAGTTCAAAAACTCCGCGGGTCGCGGAGGGTACAGTTTCAGTTCAGAAACAGGTCAAGTTTCGACGGGTTTCAGTTTTTTTTTTCTGTTTTAATAATTAAATACAATATTTATATAAATTAAATAAAAACTTATGTTTTAAAAACTAAAATAAAAATGGAAATACTTTATAATTTTATAAAAATCTTAAAAATAGATTTATATATATATTTTTTTCGGTTTTTTTATATATTTTAAATAAAAACAAAATATTTAAATAAGACTTATATTTTTATAAAATAAAAATAAGAAACTTTATAAAACTTAAAAATTTAACAAACTCTTAAAAATATTTATATTTTTGTTTTTCTTTTTATATTTTTGAATATTTAAAACGTATTTTTACAAAAGCGTATTTTTTATAAAAGTAAACTAAAAATAAAAATCTTTTTTTTTATTTAGCGTTACGCTTCCGGCTTTTAAGCTAGATTTTGAATCCCTGGCAGCGGTTCCAAAAAATACTTGATGTTATGCTAGGTGTATATGAAATAGCTTATATTTTACAAGGAAATACTATTAAATACGATACAATTTTACACAAAATATTTATTTATTTATAGAATGGATATACTTAAACCTTGCTACAACACTTATAGGCAGTGTACCTAATCGTACAGTAGTGTAGTTTTTAGTAAGTCTGGTTCATTCCACAGGGAATCTTTTAAACAAAGCTTAACGCTATATTAGTTTTATTTATAAAAATACAAATATATATAAGTAATATTATTATTATAAAAAGGGGGTTTTTACCGTTTAATGACCGGTTTGTCGATTTTAAAACTTTAGTCGCAGTTAAAACCTAATGTAAAATATTAAATAAATAAAAGACTTAGTTTAAAGCGTAAAGTAAATAACGATAATGAAATTGCGATAAATAAAAGTGCGATAAAATAAAATTGCGATAATTAAAAAAGTACGATAATTAAAAGTGCAATTAAATACAATAACAATAAATAAAAGTGCGATAATTAGAAGTGCAATTAAATATAAAATAAAGGAAATTATGATTTTAGTATTTAAACTTCCGTAATCATGATGTTTGACGTGTTGATTTTAGTTTTATGCCCATGGGTTAATTATCCTTTGTCCTGGATTATTTAATATGTCCGTCTGGTTTTTGTCCATAACAGTCCATCAGTCATAAATATAAAGTGCGAGTATCCTCGTCAAATTATCCTTATACCCGAAGTTAAATATTCCAACTAATTGGGGACTTAAACTATAACAAGGTTTTAATACTTTGTTTAATAATTACACCAGGTTATCGACTGCGTGTAACCCAAGGTTTTAATACTTTGTTATCAATTACACCAAGTGTCCTTGTATATAATATCACCCCTGTTTTAATAATTCTAGTGGCTATTAATCCATTCCCGTGTCCGGTTAAATGAACGATTATTCGTACATATAAATACCCCGCCCATCGTGTCCGATCGAGTGTATATGGTTATTTATAGGGATATCCAATTGTAAATCTTTATATTAAAATTAACAAACTATCATTTAGTTAAACAAATATAAAGCCCATTAATAGCCCATAGTCTAATTTCCACAAGTGTCGTTCTTTTGTCCAAACCTCAATTATGGTATAAAGCCCAATTACCTAATTTTAGTAATTAGCCCAACATCATGATTACTTCGTCTTAAATAAGCATAATAATAACTTAGCTACGAGACATTAAATTAAAAAGGTTGAACATAACTTACAATGATTAAAAATAGCGTAGCGTTACACGGACAGAATTTCGACTTACACCCTTACAACATTCGCTAACATACCCTTATTATTAGGATTTAAAATTAAAATTTAAAATATAAATATATATATATATATATATATATATATATATATATATATATATATATATATATATATATATATATATATATATATAATTTACGTATGATGAAGAAGGAAAAAGATGATTAAAAATGATCAAAATGCGTTGGCTTTTATAGGCATTTTTGTCCAGGGAGGCTCCGCGAGTCGCGGTATTTTTTCACTACAAACTCCGCAACTCGCAGAGTTTGCTTTTACAGCTCGCACAAGTTTGGATCTTCTTTGCCGACGGTTTATTATATAAATATAATATATATATATATATATATATATATATATATATATATATATATATATATATATATATATATATATATATATTATATTTATATACATAGTTAACTTGTAATTTTTAGTCCGTTGCGTCGAGCGTTGAGAGTTGACTCATGTCCCGGTTCCGGATTTTCGAACGTCCTTGCGTACAATTTAATATCTTGTACTTTGCGTTTTGAATCTTGTACTCTTGTAATTTCGAGACGTTTCTTATCAATAATTGGAACCTCTTTGATTGTATTTTGTACTTTTGAGCTTTTTGGTCGTTTGCGTCTTTAATTTGTCGAATCTGTCTTTTGTCTTCACCTTTTAATATTTAAACGAATATCACTTGTAAATAGAACAATTGCAACTAAAAGCTTGTCTTTCTTGAGGAATAATGCTATGAAATATATGTTCGTTTTTAGCATTATCAATTACTGAGTCCATTTGCTTAGCTTCCTCTATGTGGGGATTTTGGATAGTATTACTAAGCAACCTTCCTTGCGGTCTGGTTTCAAGGCGTTGTGATAACTGTCCGAGCTGCGTTTCTAGACTTTTGTGCAGAGCCAGTTGATTTCTCATTAGTATCTCCGTCTGGTCTTGTCTAGATGTAGTTCTCTGATTTAACCGTTGTTGTCCTTGGATGGACTGTTTCAACTGATCATCAGTTCTAAGAGTAGGGTTGGTTATTTTTGTAATTTGGGTGGTTGGGGAATTTTCCTCAGCTGGTGGACCAGTGAGTGGAAGTGGTTGATCGTAGGTCAATTGAGATTGTTGGGGTGGATAAGGTGGGTAACGATAGCGAAAAGGTTGGTTGTTTCTTTGGAATTGGTTAACCCTAGGTTATTGATTGAATCCGGGATTTGATTCGCGAGCTGGGTATTGAACGTAATAGACTGATCCGTCAGGGTTTTCATACTAAACTTGATATTCTTCAGTGGGTTGCGGGTTGGTACAATTGTAACGACACGGCATCGTTTTATCCAAAACACGTACCAAAAAAAAAAAATATGTTTCAGTGTATCTGGACGGAGTCCAGTAGTGAAGATCAGGACGGCGTCCAATCATCTTGGACGGCGTCCAAATGAACTGTAAATTTCTGACCCCATGGTCCAACTTACTCGAGCGGAAAACCCGCTTCCCGACACTTTTAAACGAAACGATTTTCACAACACTTCTTAATAAGTAAAACTAAGATATTTCCACAATAAAAATGAGTTTTACAACACCGGGCCCACAACGACCCATCTTACGAATTTCGTTCAAAAATACAAGTTTCGACAATAAGAGTTTCAATTCCAAACGACACCTAGAGCATGGTGTTTGGGGTTAAACTACCCAAATCTTGGTCGAACTGTCAAAAGCTAAACCCCCGAGAGCCACTAATAATCCAAGCAAATACCTTTGCCCTTGTCCATGCCGGAGCCTAAAAAGGTAAACAACGAGAGGGTAAGCTAAAGCTTAGTGAATGCAATAATTATACACATGCATATATAATATACCTACTTGCAATCACATACGCAATTACCTCATACACGCTAGCAATTTATATAACATGCCATCGCAAAGTATAACGCTAAACCTTCAAGACCACAAGCTAGCACAAACAATAGCATATATAACTCGAACAATACAATATGCTACACTACAACACATCACCATGGTTAACCAATAGTACAAGGGAATGGTACTTCAAATTTCCCATCGGTGTTCATAACAACCGTTAGTGTACAACGAAATATATCACTAACCCCTGGGTGGTATCGATCACCCGAACTTAAGTCCCACCCGCTACGTAAAATGTGGTATCAATCGCCCGAACTTAAGTCCTACACTTTACGCCCACACACAATGAAATGGTATCGATCGCCCGAACTTTAAACCCATATCATATATTAGCCCGATGTGGTATCGATCGCCAGAACTTAGATCCCATATCGAATTTCGTACAAGTAAATACATTATATACACACATGTATAATCATTTCACTCACCTTGTTGTCTTGGTGAGATTTCCAACAACAACTTGTAACCTTCAAAGCAAGTCACCTAATACAATTAATGCCCAATTAATTCACATATCAAGTTGGACTATCCACCAACTAGCCTTACTAGTGCATTTATGACCCAAAATGGTATTTATGACCCATTTGCACTAGAATCACACAATCAAGGTCAAAATCCACAACTAATCACTAAAAGCTAGTGATTAGGGTTCTAAGATTTCCATCAATAGATATCTAGGGTATTTTCATACCCAATTTACCCCGCTAGGTCAAACTTACCCATTTGACCCATTTCGAGTTAACCATGAACCCAAAAACACTTTTTGCTAACAACACAAGTGAGCTAGTGATTAACTAACCATTTAAGACCCATAAACACCATTTATTACTTTGAAACCCTAGGTTAGTCATTCTTGAGTCCTCATGACTCAATCTTACCCAAAAACCCCAAAAATTACCAATTATGGGTTCTATGTTCATCACTAACCCAAAATCTAACCCCTTACACTAATTAAAGTAAAGAAATTAAGATTAGGACTTACCACCATAATCACAACATAGCTAGAGATTATATGAACAACTTTATAATTCGAGCTAAAACCCGAAACTAGCTTCTTCCTCCTTTGATTGAGCTTTCTCACACTAAGAATCTCTCTCTTTAAACTTGAAGTGGGAGGGATGAGGTTGTTGGAAGTGGAGTAATGACACACTCCAAAACTGATCTAGTGGCCTTAAACTCGTCCCACATGCGAAAATACCAAAATACCCTTCTAAATGTCTAAAACCGAACAGCTGGCCCGTCAGATCATCTAGACGGCGTCCAATAACCTGGACGGCATCTAGTCCTTCAATAGTGGACGGCGTCCCATGATATTGGACGGAATCCCAACTAACTGGCAAACATGGTCTTACAACTCTCCCCCACTTGAACCGGATTGCGCCCTCGCAATCCACGCCACATGGCAGGCAGGAAGATACACCAAAACAAATTCTTCGGGTTCCCATGTAAACTCTGAACCTTTACTATGATGCCATTGGACCTTAAAAGTCCTCACCTCTTTGTTACGCAATAATTTGATTTTTTCCATCAAGTATAGCAATCGGCTCTTCGACATATTCTAACTTGTTGTTTAGCTCAATCTCTTCTAATGGCACTCATGATGAATCATCTGCAAGACACTTACAGAGATGGAAAACATGAAATGTATTATGGATCCCCGCAAGCTCTTTGGATAATTCCAAACGATACGCGACTTCACCAACACGAGCTAAAATTTCAAATGGCCCAATAAACCGAGGAGCAAGCTTTCCCCATTTTCGAAACCGAATAATACCCTTCCATGGAGAAACTTTCAACATCACTTTATCTCCCAATTGGAACTCAATCGGTCACCTACGCTTATTCGCATACGACTTTTGTCTATCTTGAGCCGCTTTCAAACGAGCTCGAATCACTTCGATCTTACTATTAGTTTCTAGAACCAAGTTGATACTCCCGACTTCTCTTTGACCCACTTCACCCCAACAAATCGAGGTTCTACACCTTCTACCATAGAGCATTTCATAAGGTGGCATTTCAATACTAGAGTGATAACTATTGTTGTACGAAAACTCCACCATAGGTAAATGTTCGTCCCAACTTCCACCAAAATCTATTATACATGCTCTCAACATATCTTCCAACGTTTGATTGGTATGCTCGGTTTGACCATCCGTTTGAGGATGATATGCCGTACCCATATTCAACCTCGTACCCATATCTTCATGAAACTTTTTCCAAAATCGAGAAGTAAAACGCGTGTCCCGATCCGAAACGATAGATGCGGGAACACCATGTCTCGATATCACCTCTTTAATGAACATTTTTGCAAGTGCCTCCGACGTAATTGCATCTTTAATAGGAAGAAACAAAGCACTTTTCGTCAATCTATCAACGATCACCCAAATAGTATCAAATTGGCTTCTTGCCGTTTTTGGCAACTTGGTAATAAAATCCATGGTAATATGCTCCCACTTCCACACCGAGATTTCTAGCGGTTGCAACTTACCATACGGCTTTTGGTGCTCGGCTTTAACTTACAAACACGTGACGCATTGCTCAACATACTTAACAACATCACGTTTCATGCCCGGCCACCAATACTCTTTCTTTAAATCAAGATACATCTTCGTCGCACCCGGATGAATGGAATACTTTTACTTATGTGCTTCATCAAGTAGCACTTGTCGGTAATCACCCATTTTAGATACCCACACTCTTCCTTGAAAAGATAACAAATCATGCGGGCCTAATGTGACGACCCGGAAATTTCTGATCAAATTTAAACTTTATCTTTAAATGATTTAATGTTTCCGACATGATAAGCAAAGTCTGTAATGTGGAAATCTCAAAAAATTTGAACTGTGTTCATATAATCAATTACCCTTTTATTCCTACGATTCACGAACGTCATAACTTGTATTAATTATATATATGTATATAAATATATATATATATATATATATATATATATATATATATATATATATATATATATATATATAATTTAAAAATATGATAATTAAATATCTCATTAAGTATATTAACAAGGTATTATATATACATTTTCATACTACTAATTTAGAGAGTTTTTGAACAATATATATGTTACTATTTAAATGACGTAATTAAATTATGTTAAAATGTATTTACATACAATGTATTATGAGTATAAATACAACCTTAAAAGTATTAAATACACTTAATAATATACAAAAACATATAAAGGATAGCTATACTCATATTTCCGTTCATTTTTCTCAAGAATCCTACTCATATATATACACGTATTATACGAAGCTTCTAGAAGTATTTACTATTGATATATACTAATAAAAATCTTTATTAGTGGAGTATTATGTCATGCATGACATCATCAATTTAACTTATACTAGATATTAGTCAAAAAAAGACAACATAAAGTATTTACTATTCGTATATACCAATAGTAACTTGCATGATTGATGTATTATGTCATGCATGACATCATCAATCTTATTATGTCATGCATGACCTCATGGTATTTAACTTATCCTAGATATTTGTCATAAAACAACAAAATACATCTAGTATATAAAGACCTTACATGGTATTGTTTTTTTACACACATTTACATCCATTCTACTTTCAATTCTCTTCCAAGTATTCTCTTATTCTTTCCCTCTAAAAACACTCTCTAATATCCTCTCTTCAAGTTCTAATAAGCCTTAATTATCTACAACAAAAACTAGTTACAAAAAAAAACAATTCATAAACACCATAGAAGTAGTAATCAAGAACACCTCCTTTGATTTAAGTTTTGCTTCCAAGTTTGGTTATCTTTAAGCACCCTTTCAAGGAGTCTTTCAAGCTCTAGAAATTCTCTTCATATTCAACTACTTCCCTTTCTTAAATCAAGGTATTAGCCTTACCAAAACTCTTGTTCAATTCATATGATTATAGCTATCAATATAAAAGATCATAGTTAATAACAACTAGAACATAGTTTGGATGATTCTAAACTTGTTTGAAAATTAATCTAATCTAAATCTAACAACACTTATTTATACATATTATGATATTATATTAAACTATTATAAGAACTTATAACTTGTACATATGAAGAACACCTTAAAAACTTAACATACATCAACTAGTCTCCATTCGGTAAAAGCAGACTGTTTTGGGTTGGGAATTAAAAACCTATCTTAGACTTTGAGTTCGAAGCTAATATTTTGGAAATATGTTAATATAAGTAAATAAGAATTTCAGTAAATTTTTCATGATTTTAGACAAAGTGGAAGTATTTTATAAAAATCATATATTGGGTGGATGTCGGGATTCTTCCAAATCTGTCCACGGCACAAAAAGAGGGTAAAACTATAAAAATTAATATATGGGCTGAACTTTTCAAATTTGTTTTGAAAAATTAACTTCTTAAGGAATCCATAGCAATTTGATTCACTTTAAACGGAGTTGTAATGAATTTTTGGCGAGCAAAACAAAATCTGCTAAAATTAACGTTGTATGGACGAAATTTATCTTATAAAAACTATATTAACCATATCCTTGATAACTTTTCCTATATCCTATATATATTTGGACATGTTATCATTAGTATAACAAAATAACAAAATATTATAATCTTGGTTAATTCTGAGATTATATATATATGATAATCTTGGTACGTTCCATGACAATACGTGCACAATACGTTTTGATAAATCCTAAGTCAACACGTCTCTGGATTGATGCAAGACAATAAGTACATAATATGATGTGGGGTAATTCCAAGATTATATATATATATATATATATATATATATATATATACCGATTACTAGACTGTTGGACTTTTCGGACTATTTTGGACTACTAACAATGGACTACTAACATAAAATGTTAAAAATTATTATATAAGTATTATATGAACTTGCTATATTAATTTTGTTCATATGTATTATTATCTGAATCGTTATTATTATTATAGGTTTGTGAATCCAAGGACGTCGGCTATATTTTAATAAGTTGAAAACTTGTTAAAACTATACTTTTACGACTGTGAGTATATAGTCCCATTTTTAAACTCTACAAATATTTTGGGATGAGAATACATGCATCTTTTGTTTTTCAAAATAGACACAAGTACTTAAATATATATTCTACGTTGAGTTGTACCTTTGTATATATCCCTAATAGTCTGGTAACTATTTGTTACATGTGGTTAACATGTAAGCGCAAATCCTATTGATAATTCTATTGGGTTTGACAACCCCACTCGAGCTAGTTAGCACAAGTTCATAACGGGTGTTTAGTACTTTGTTTTACAACACTTGGTACGGTGTAGAGATAACTTTAAAAAGGGAATATGCATGGAAAACATCTGTTAAGTATAGTTACTGGGCGCTCAACAACATATAGAATATCTTTGCTGAAATGTTTATAACATGAAATCTTGTGGTCTATTATAATATCTTATGCTGGCTTTAAAACCTATATCTCACCAACCTTTGTGTTGACTATTTAAGCATGTTTATTCTCAGGTCCTTAAGAAAGTCTTCCGCTATTGCATTATCTGAGCAAGTTGTGCATGGAGTCTCATGTTTTTGTTTAAATGAAGTGTTGCATTCAATAAAACCTTTGTCATGTATTATATTCAACTGTTATGTCAAGCGTGTAGTATTTGGAATCTAATGTAATATGGGGATTATTCCTTAAATAATCGCCCATTTGTTTAAAACATGCATTATGTATAACAATGGTGTGCTTTTTATGAAACGAATGCAATATTTTCTAAAACGTATCATATAGAGGTCAAATACCTCGCTATGGGACCAATGAATAACGTACCTCGTTTATAGTATTATGGACGGGTCGTTTCACCTAAGGTAATATACTCCGTTTGCCCCATGATTCGTTCTTCATGCTTGTTGTTAACGAAAGCTTCAATTTGAATATCACCAAGCTTCACAAGAAAATCGTTAGTAATAGTCATACGTAACAATCCTAATCGTATCGCTGGATGTTGACTCTTTTGACTTAACGCGTCCGCGACCACATTCGCCTTGCCCGGATGATAAAGTATCTCACAATCATAATCTTTTACTACATCCATCCATCTACGTTGACGATAATTTAAATCTCGTTGATCAAAAAGATGTTTCAAACTTTTATGATCTGAATAAATCGTACACTTTACACCATACAAGTAGTGGCGCCAAATTTTCAACGCACGTACCACCGCCGCCAATTCAAGATCATGAGTCTGGTATCTCTTTTCGTGTTCCTTCAATTGTCGAGAGGCATAAGCGATGACTTTACCCCGTTGCATTAGAACACACCCAAGCCCATTTAATGAGGCATCACAATAAACTGTCTTATCGTCTACACCTTCCGGCAACACTAAGACCGGAGTTTGACACAATTTCTCTTTTAACAATTGAAAAGCAATTTTTTGCTCGTTCTCCCAATTGAATATCATATTCTTCCTTGTCAACTTTGTCAATGGAGAGGCAATTTTAGAAAAGTCTTGGATAAATCGACGATAATAACCGGCCAATCCGAGAAAGCTTCGGATTTCCGTAGGCGTAGTCGGTTGTTCCCAACTTTTTACCGTCTCTATCTTCCCCGGATCTACTAGAATACCTTCTTTGTTCACAATATGGCCGAGGAATTGAACTTCCCTTAGCCAAAATTCACATTTTGAGAATTTAGCATACAACTTCTCCTTCCGTAACATCTTCAACACTTCGCGCAATTGGTGTTCATGTTCCTTCATACTCTTAGAATAGACAAGAATATCGTCAATGAACACAATTACCGACTTGTCCAACATAGGTTGGCACACTTGGTTCATCAGATCCATGAATGCCGCTGGTGCATTCATAAGACCAAAAGGCATAACTACAAATTCAAAATGCCCATAACGAGTTCGAAAAGCCGTTTTCTCAATATCTTCCTCACGGACCCGCATTTGGTGATAGCCGGACCGTAAGTCAATTTTCGAAATATACGTCACACCTTGGAGTTGGTCAAACAAATCGTCAATCCGAGGCAATGGATAACGATTCTTGATCGTCACTGTGTTCAACTCCCGATAATCGATGCACATCCGCATACTACCATCCTTCTTCTTCACGAATAACATCAGAGCGCCCCAAAGCGAAGCACTTGGTCGGATAGTGTGACGATCGCTCCAAATCCATATGGACGAACACGTCATTCATCGATTTCATTGCGAGGTATTAGACCTCTATATGATACATTTTGTGAACATTGCATTCTTTTGAAAAGGCACATCATAAATGAATATTTAAATCAAAGGTTTTCGACATCTGATAATTTCTACATATAGACAATCACCGTAATATAATAATTTACAATAATACTTCCGTTGATAATGCAGTCAAAATAAGATACATGGTGATGATTTGGTGAATGCAACGTTTCCTTGAAAAATATGCCATGTATGACTCCATGCACATAGCTTGTCTAACATATAAGCAAGCAGCGGAAGACTTCTAGGGAACCTGAGAATAAACATGCTAACAAGTGTCAACACAAAGGTTGGTGAGTTCATAGTTTTAATGTTGCGCATAATCTGTATATAAAGGTGGATCACAAGATTTCAGTTGTTCAATCCAGAAACGTTTATCAAAATATTCTACAAAATTGAGCACCCTGGTAACTGAACTTTAACGTCTATATAATAAGTACCCCTGTTTTAACATACATGCAACCAACATGTACAATACACGCAAACCAACGTGTACTAAACTCAAATAGCATACGTCTGTTTAATAGTTCAGGCTAGGGTTTCTATACCTGGAACAGACGGGGATGTCAAGCCCTATGGATCCATATACTACTACTCGCGCCCACCAGTTCTTATAATTGGCAGTTACTAGTTACCAAAGCTAAGGGATTTTCAGTTCAAACTCAGTATAGAATTTAGTATGTACTTGTATCCATTGCGTTTAAAATAAAGTGCATGTATTCTCAGCCCAAAAATATAGATTGCAAAAGCAATTAAAAAGGGAGCAAATGAAACTCACCTTAGCAGCATATAAAGTCGTTCACCAAAATGTGATCGAAACTCGGATTACCAAATAACCGTAGATCTCAACGTATCAATATTGAGATTCAATATTGTAGGAAAGTACGTAGACTCAACAGAGATGATAAACACTAGATTTAATTCACAAATATACCCTCGAACATTACCCATAACCTCCTTGGCAATAACCCATAATTTCCTTAGCTCTATCCAGCTCAAAAACCCATTTTGAAGGTGACACGCTCATAACCTCGTCGTAATATTTTAGGTATATATACTACTAATAATAATATTATAATAAGATTAATAATAATAATATTAATCTTAATAATAATAATAATAATAATAATAATAATAATATAAAAAAATAATAATACGGAGGAATGAATCGAGCTTTTATAGTATGTGGCCTGCTATAGTACCTCATGCGATCGCATGAGTTTTCAGTGTTTTTGCCATGCGATCGCATGGCCGCCTTATCCGTTTTTGTTTGCTAGTTCGTCGATATCAAATAGTGTTTACTGTAGCAATAGTGTACTGTAGCAAATAGTGTTACTGTAGCAATAGTGTTTACTGTAGCAAATAGTGTTTACTGTAGCAATAGTGTTTACTGTAGCAAATCATTGTAGCAAAATACAGTTTCACTGTAGCAAATAGTGTTTACTGTAGCAAATAGTGTTTTACTGTAGCAAAGTCATTTTACTGTAGTAAATAGTGTTTTACTAAAGTCGTTTTTACTTGTACATATATATATATATATATACATACATATAATTGTTCATGAATCGTCGAGAGCAGTCAAATGTAATGAAACAGTTCTAAAATTTTGAGATTCAACTTCATAGACTTTGCTTATCGTGTCGGAAACGTTAAATCATTTAAAGATAAAGTTTAAATTTGGTCAAAAATTTCCGGGTTGTCACAGATAGAACCCTTTTTAAGCAACTCTTGTGTTTGATTTAACAACTCTTGCAATTTCATTGGTGCTAAACGATAAAGAGTTTTAGCAATGGGAGTAGCCCCCGGAACCAACTCGATGCGAAATTCAACTTGTCTTTCCGCCGGAAACCCCGGTAACTCATCCGAGAAAACGTCTTGAAATTCGTTAACCACTGAAATTTCACGAATGGATGGTGGCTATTCATGAGTATCAACTACATGGGCAAGAAAATCCATGCCACCACTACTAAGGAAACGACGTGTGCGTGCATAAGTGCATAATGGCACAAGTCTTCTTCATTTCTCGTCATGAATAATTAACTCTCCCCCACCTGGGGTCTTCACACGAATAAATTTCTCATGGCATGCAATATCGGCTCTATAACGATCGAGCCAATACATACTAATGACGATATCAAACTCACCCAAAGTCATCGGGATGAGATCGATTTTAAAGATTTCGGCACCAAACACAATATTACAATTTTTACACACATCAACCCTTAGCACCGTCTTACCATCCGCTATTTCAACTTCTACCGGATGACTTAACTTAGCTAGCGGTTTATTAAGCTTAGACACAAATCGTGGTGACACAAATGATAAATAGGCACCGCTATCAAAAAGTATCCTTGCCGGATTAGAATTAACCATGAAAGTACCTGAGACAACTTCATTAGATTGTTTAGCTTCATCGTTGGTCATCAAGTAGTTTCTTCCCCTAGCCATACCCGTCGCTTTTTCTAGCCTCTTAACTTGATCATTTCAGAAATCGGGGCACTCCGACTTTCGGTGCCCTTCTCTTTGACAATTAAAACACGTGATTATATTAGTAGGCGATTTTGGGCAATCACGAGAGAAGTGACCTTTTTGCCCACAATTGAAGCATGTGATCATGTGACAGCCAGAAGCACCTTTCTTCACACTACCGACACTCTCGGATGCACCTCTACTCTTCTTGTTCGAATAACTAGAAGCTTCAAATTTTCTTTTACTCGACCCATAACCTAACGGACTCGGAGTTTGCGCTTCAAACCCTTTCGCCACCGCCAATAGCTTAGCAAAAGTCTCAACATGACCAATACTAATCCTACCCTTCAAGTCATCTCTAAGGGTCGCATGAAAATCTTCCATCAACAACTGGTCATTCCCCACATACTCGGGGCAAAAACGCGCTTTGGCGAGAAAGTTGGTTTTAAGAGTGTTTAGGTCCGAAGACCCTTAGCGCATGTTTCTTAACTCGTTGCACAATTTGGAAAGATCAGCTTGCGTACGATACTCAAGGAAAAATTCCTTCTTGAACTCTTTCCAAGGCAACCCTACAAAATCTGTTTCACCCACCATGGGAAGTTTACCATCAAGCCAATCTTTAGCATTGCCCCTCATCAAACTAGTGGCAAGCCTTCTCTTCTTTTCGGGTGGGCATTCGCTAGTACGAAAACAACCCTCAACATCAGAGATCCAAGCCGTACTTTTCATGGGGTCGGGATCCCCATGAAAGTGAGGAGGCTTAGTTGCCATAAAGTTCTTGTAGCTAAACACCATCTCGCCCCCATTTTGAGGTCTAGGAAACCTCCTTTCAACTTCTTCTTTCACGGCATCGGCCATTTTTTCTCGAATCAAATCGACTATATGCTCTGAAACTGACTCTTCGAGTATTTGCTTAACCTTTCGAGAGAAAACCGAGACGTCGTTTTCTAGAGCGGCCTCTATTTTGGTGGTCATCTCATCCTCTTCACCATGTTGAGTACCACTACTGTTGCTTGTCTCTGTTCCATTTCTCATCTTCATTCTAAAGATCGAAATGGATTAGACATCACCAACAAAACAATACATATATATATATATATATATATATATATATATATATATATATATATATATATATATATATATATATTCATATGATCGCACGCACACCACACCTAGCTCAATACTTGTCACACGTCCTTGCTTGGCTTGACTTGCAACCGTAATAGTGGTCGCGACTCACTATTACGCTCGCATGCCGTGCCATGCTCAAACATACCACAACTATCTTGCTCGATGCTCAAAACAATAACGCATGATTAGTAACATCATAACATAGTATAGTTAGTCCACCTATTCACCCATGTGCTAATTCAAAACCTGTACCGACCCATAGTCCTACAAGTCACACATATAAAATAACAACACAAAAGTCTAAGTCTAGGCGCCTATCTCAAGTCACCTAAATCTCTTAGACCATGCTCTGATACCACTTGTAATGACCCGGCATCGTTTTACCCAAAACACGTACCAAAAAAATCTGTTTCAGTGTATCTGGAAGGCGTCCAGTAGTGAAGACCAGGACGGCGTCTAATCATCTTGGACGGCGTCCAAATGAACTGTAAATTTCTGACCCCGTGGTCCAACTTACTCGAGCGTAAAACCCGCTTCCCGACACTTTTAAACGAAACGATTTTCACAACACTTCTTAATAAGTAAAACTAATATATTTCCACAATAAAAATGAGTTTTACAAAACCGGGCCCACAACGACCCGTCTTACAAATTTCGTTCAAAAATACAAGTTTCGACCAAAAGAGTTTAAATTCCAAACGACACCTAGATCATGGTGTTTGGGGTTAAACTACCCCAATCTTGGCCGAACTATCAAAAGCTAAACCCCCGAGAGCCACTACTAATCCAAGCGAATACCTTTGCCCTTGTCCACGCCGGAGCCTAAAAAGATAAACAACGAGAGGGTAAGCTAAATCTTAGTGAATGCAAGAATTATACACATGCATATATAATATACCTACTTGCAATCACATACACAATTACCTCATACACGGTAGCAATTTATATAGCATGTCATCGCAAAGTATAATGTTAAACCTTCAAGACCACGAGCTAGCACAAACAATAGCATATATAACTCGAACAATACAATATGCTATACTACAACACATCACCATGGTTAACCAATAGTACAAGGGAATGGTACTTCGAATTTCCCATCGGTGTTCATAACAACCGTTGGTGTACAACGAAATATATCACTAACCCCTGGGTGGTATCGATCGCCCAAACTTAAGTCCTACCCGCTACGTAAAATGTGGTATCGATCGCCCAAACTTAAGTCCTACACTTTACGCCCACACACAATGAAATGGTATCGATCGCCCGAACTTTAAACCCATATCATATATTAACCCGATGTGGTATCGATCGCCCGAACTTAAATCCCACATCGAATTTCGTATAAGTAAATACATTATATACACACATGTATAATCATTCCACTCACTTTGTTGTCTTGGTGAGATCTCCAACAACAACTTGTAACCTTCAAAGCGAGTTACCTAATACAATTAATGCCCAATTAATTGACATAACAAGTTGGACTATCCACCAACTAGCCTTACTAGTACATTTATGACCCATTTTCACTAGAATCACACAATCAAGGTCAAAATCCACAACTAATCACTAAAAGCTAGTGATTAGGGTTCTAAGACTCCCATCATTACATATCTAGGGTATTTTCATACCCAATTTATACCGCTAGGTCAAACTTACCCATTTGACCCATTTCGAGCCAACCATGAACCCAAAAACACTTTTTGCTAACAACACAAGTGAGCTAGTGATTAACTAACCATTTAAGACCCATAAACACCATTTATTACCTTGAAACCCTAGGTTAGTCATTCTTGAGTCATCATGACTCAATCTTACCCAAAAACCTCCAAAATTACCAATTATGGGTTCTATGTTCATTACTAACCCAAACCCTAACCCCTTACACTAATTAAAGTAAAGAAATTAAGATTAGGACTTACCACCACAATCACAACGTAGCTAGAGATTAGATGAACAACTTTATAACTCGAGCTAAAACCTTAAACTAGCTTCTTCCTCCTTTGATTGAGCTTTCTCACACTAAGAATCTCTCTCTCTCTAAACTTGAAGTGGGAGGGATGAGGTTGTTGGAAGTGGAGTAATGACACGCTCCAAAACTGATCTAGTGGCCTTAAGCTCGTCTCACATGTGAAAATACCGAAATACCCTTCTAAATATCTAAAACCAAACAGCTGGCCTGTCAGATCATCTGGAAGGTGTCCAATAACCTGGACGGCATCCAGTCCTTCAATATTGGATGGCGTCCCATGAGTTTGGGCGTCGTCCCAACTAACTGGAAAATAGGGTCTTACAACAATTAACACAGGCCTGGACCTGGTTAACTTGTTGTGGCTGGGTCTTCAATTCTCCGAGTTGTTTGGCAAGAGACTCCATCTTGTCTATGAGAGATTTGATGGCCTCTGTTTGATTATTAAGTGCGGAGAGAGGTACAGATAATGAAGTTGTTTCACCACTGTTCCAGTCATGATGATGCATTGTCATGTTCTCGAGCAACTCCCATGCTTCGTCTGCGGTTTGGTTCATCAGATTTTCTTGAGCGGCTGCATCGATCGTCATTCTATGATTTACCGTAAGACCATTGTAGAAGGTATAGATTTGGGTTTGACCGTTCTAACTGGTGATTAGGGCATTTCTTTAATAGGGTTTTGAATCGCTCCCATGTAGTGTAAAGAGATTCATCATAACTTTGTTTAAAGTTAATGATGTCATTCTTGAGTTTGGTTTGTTTACAAGGAGGGAAATATTTGGTTAGGAATTTAGTAGCCATCTCCGTCCAAGACGTGATGGAATCTTTTTCCAGTCCTTCGAACCATATCTGTGCATGATGAGTGAGGGAATAGGGGAACACGTATAGCCGGACTATATCTTGTCCTATCACTGGCTGTCTGTAGGAATTCGAAAGAGATATAAATTTATTAAGGTGAGAATTAGGATCGTCATTCGGTAATCCATGGAATTGACAGCCATTTTGGATGAGCTGTATAATATGATGTTTTAACTCGAACGAGTGTCCTTGAATCTCTGGAAATTTGATCGGTCCTCCTCGACCTTCAATCGAGGGTTTAGTGTTTTCTACTGAAGTAACGCGTAACGCCATTTGTTTTCTAAATCGTGCTTCCTTGCGTGCTTTAGAGATTATGGCGTCTGGATCAGGTACGAATAACAGCAGCCTTGGTCTAGATCGGGTTTGGGTCATACACTGGGTTTGCCTCTTTTTGTTGTTTTTAAATTTCAAATTGATAAACTAGGTTCCTAATTTAGTCTAAAGCAATCTAAGATTAATCTAAAGTAATCTAAGGTAATCTTAATCTAAAGTAGTCTAAGGTATTCTAATCTAAGGTATTCTAATTATCCTAATTATAGATATGTTTTTGGTTCTTGCTATTGATTCCCTGGTATTTCGATAACAGATCTTCGCACAAACTATTCAACAAACCAAGTGGCCAGACTGACTACGAAGAGGTTGGATCCTTTTGGTTCCAATATAATTGGAGACTGTTCGGAAAATCCAACAACCAAGTTCGTGTATAATTATCTTTCTTAGACACCACTTAAATGCTTGTGAATGAGTTTGATAGAGAGCGGTATTGTCTGATACCAGTTCCCCGGCAGCGGCGCCAAAAACTCAGATGTCACCACTGTGGTACGGTCAAAATGGATGGTTTATGTATGCGGTGTCGTTAGGCCGCAAGGCGTCAGAATCGACCACAATCAAGGCGGTGACGGTGTTTTAAATTTATATTTAACGGGGTCTAAATCTTACTACTACTTATTATGAGTAAGGGAAGTATGACCTAGAGTCGTATTTTTGAGATATCAGTAGAATCGAACATATATCTAAAACTTAAGATAATTCTAAGGTGCAGGAGTAGTGGTTGATTACCTAATTTTGGGTTTTCTAGATAAAGTAAAGTAAATACGATAAAATTTGTAATTCAGGTAAAGCTAAAACAAGTGCATGCTATGATTTCATCAGTTACTTTGTCGGTATTATGGAATGTTGGCTCATGGATAGCCAGTGACCTTATATTTACCACACTAGTCCTAAACACCCCTGTCATAAGACATGTCACTGGGTAAAGCGATAGGCTTGAAGATTCTGAATAGACAGCAATGTCCCTTACTCCCGACGCCCTTGCAGTCTGACTACAGGCATACACGTTCAGACGGCTCATCCAATTGAGTGACTCAATTGGGTGACGTATTAACATTCCAAAATGGTGTAAACTTTCTTAAGTATAATAGAATACATGGTTTTCCATATCCGAGAGACATGATGTGCCTCGATGCTTTCGTTAATGATTGGTTTAAAAGATAGTTAGGCCCTTTAAAGAGTTCAACCATAAAGAATACCATGGCCAAGTCAAGTTGACTTCCATGAATACATTCGGTTATCCTAACGATCCAATTCTTTATGTGTTCGAACAAACAGTTCCTTAATTAACCAAGAATCCCTCAAGCGGGGTGCAATGCTTGAGACCGTGTTATGGTGAAGTGTACTAGTCAACACTAACCGTGTTCTATGGCCTTACTTAGCAGAGGTACAGCGTACAACAACCATTGTGCTTCAGCGTGCATGTACGAAGTTTATATGCTTGGTGACTACACTAGCATGGTCTGGGACCGACAATGTACAAGGGGTCTAGTCAGATGTTTCACTACGAAAGTGTAACACCCCGTCAAAATTGACATTGACGCAGATGTTAACTCTGGTCCCAGTGTATGGCTTGACTTCTAAGTACATCAAAGTTCTACAGCGGAAGCATAATATATAAGTACCTGAGACAAAACATGCTTAAAAGTGTCAACCAAAAGGTTGGTGAGTTCATAGGTTTATCATAAACAATGATTTTGATAATAATGATACATCACAAGATTTAGTTTAAAGTTGATTGATATAGAAATATCAATCTAAAAGGGTTGCTGCAGTTTGTAATATCGCTACTAAACAAAATTTACCCTGTGACACCTTGTACTGTCAGTGTCGTGGAATCATTATTATGTAACCAAAGACCAGCGGTCAAATGGTTAGAGACGTTACTCTCAATAGGCCTACTCACAGTAATTAAGTTTGCATTTAAACGTAGCAATTAACGATATTACGGTAGGGATTTAGCATGAATCAAAGCATGACAGCATAGTTAACAATTTAGTACTTGTGTCTAAGCGTAAAGTAGTTATAAAGCAAGCATGTGTCTCACCCCAAAAGTTATAAAAACAGTTATGAAACAGTAAAAAGTGGGGCTATGAAGTTCACCTTAAATAGCAGTTGAAGATAATCCACAAAGAAAAGAAATGACGAAAGTAAGTAACGGAGATCTCAACCTAGAGATATAGTGTTTAGTCAGTTTTGTTCTAATAGACAAAAAGTATGATTATTAATATAAGGATTATATTAATAGTGACAATTTATAGTAAGAGTTTCTACTTTTGGAAAGTTTCCTTTTAAAGCAGGTTTGTAGTTTTAGAAAGTTCGGGTTATAATCCTCCACATTAAGACGTTGTACAACTTTGTCCAAACCTCGTTGCTATCAAGTAAGTCACTCTGATGATCTGTTGTTACCGGGCGCCCAGGACTCTTGACCAAAATCTAAGTCTTGGCATTCGAGATCCACAAGCGGTTCCCATAAGGCAACAAGGACCACCCTAGGCCGTAAGTAGCGGTGAGGTTCGTATAAAGTGCATGTTATCTTTTAATTATAACCTTCACGTTATAGGTGTATACACACAACAAATTATTAATGTACTTAATAATTATATATGTGATAATATAACCTAAGTATTACTTAATATTTAGTTATTATACCTTAGTATGTCTTATATATATTAAATATAATTACCTTTAAATAAATACCTAAATTACTTCAAAAATAATAGTGTTTTATGAATCAAACATTATCCAAAAATGTCTAAATAATTAATTAAATATCTAAAAATTATATACATAAGTTTTATAGTCTAAGTTAATCATATAGATCAGTAGAACAATTTAAGAAAATATTTTTATTATATATTTGTATTTATTTTTGTTTTTACCCTTAATTTATTCACAAAAAAGTTTAATTCTTCATAATTACTAAATAAACCCAAACAATTATTTTTATAATTTTTATAAGTTTCTATCAGTCTAATAACCTGTATAAAAATATTGTATATTATTTTATATTTATTCTTAAATACACCTTAGAATTACATAATGATAGAGTTTAATTATATAATAATTACCAATTCGACCCAAGTAATTATTTTTATAATTTTTGCAGATCTATATAAGTTTTATAAACTCAGAAAAAATTATATTTATTTTATTTTTGGTTAAAAATATTTATTACGAGTTTTACATTGTTTTTATGTTTAAATACTACATAATTCGTATTTAATTATAAATAATATTCCATAAATTATCAAAATTATTTTTTTACATCATAATACTTATAATACTAATTATAACATATAAATATAATTAATTTCGAATTTTATAAAGAATATATAATATATATATAAATATAATCGACAATATTAAAAAAATAGAAAGTACCTCAAATTTTCTTCAAGGTTTTGAGAGAATAACTTAAGTTTTGTTTTTGGCAAGAAAAAATGAATGAGAAGCCATGTATTTATAGGTAAAAATAGTTGGTGAAAATAAAAAAATATAAATAAAATAAAGGTGCCAATTTTGACCAAAAAATAAAACATGTTAAAAATGTTTTTAGTATGTTTTTGTCTTTGAAAATATTTAGTCAAAATTCATGGGCTCATTATTTAATTTCTAAAAAAAATCTTATTTTTTTTATATAAACTAAAAATATAAATAATGATTAAAATAACTTATCATTTAATTAATAATTATATTACATATAGTTATATATATAATACGCATTAATATTAATATTATCTAAAGTTATTTTATATAATTAGTATAAACTTTAGTGAACAAAATGTGTCGACTAAAAATAAATATTTGATCAACATCGAATTTAATCATATATATTACGTACGGATAACAACTCTAGGGGCAAATTAGTCAATTCAAGTATGGAAATGTGAGGGTTGTTATAGTACCTCCCCGTTAAAGAAATTTTGTCCCAAAATTTGATTGTGGTCATCATGACTAACAATAAAAATGTTTTCATGACGAATATGAGTTGAAAAAAAATAGAGTTTTATCACTTATTGAGTAATAAAACAATTCGATTACGTGAAGAGTATGAGTGAAGGTATCACAAAAGAGTGAAATGAGGAAATTAAATGTTCGTCTTAACTTTTGACGTAGTCACGGTTGATTTCCGGAATTCAAGGAATTTAAAGAAATCTTCGTGATCTTTACAAGATTTGACTCTTCGGTAATTAAGGAAATTAGGATTTTCTTTAATTAAATTCGTAATCTGCCTCGATTACTATGTCTGATATTTTCACTATAAATTAACCTTTTCAATTTCATTATTTTCATCACTTCAATACTTTCTTCCTTAATTCATACTTTAAAGCATTCGTCAATATGCTCCATCCAGTTTTGATTCTTGATATACTCCTAACTTTCATATCTGTCATTCTTCTTTTTCATCTGCTGCCAGAAGAATCTATTCATTTCTACTATACTCTTAATTTTATAGTGTTTTTAGTTTTCCCGTGTCTTTATATTGATATACGCATCGATATACACGGTTTGTAATTTATGGGTTGTTGTTGGGCTTTATATATTCCCTTGTATTTCGGAGTCCCTACTTATGTCTTTCTATAATCATTGACATCCCTGTTTAATGATCTCTCTTATTTACTGTGATTTATACTCCTATCTCTATTTCGAAGCTTCATGCTTTTGTTTTCTCTTCTCGACTTTAAGTACAGTAAGTAATGGTCTAGAATTCATAGGTATGGAGTTTCGAATGAACATGAGTAATGTTCTAAGAGAAAAATTGTAATAGCACGATCTTGATTGGTTAAATTACGAGAATTCAAGAGAAAAGATAGAACTATCAGGAAGATATGTTCTTGATATGTTTGGAGATTAGGTAGAATGTAAGAGTCGTGTAACATGGCACATGATGACGTTATGGTCTGTGAATCATCACGTTCCATTAGAAACTTAGCATGACTTACTGTAATATAATCACGTTGATCAAGTGTCATTATATTATACTAACTCACGCTTCAATTCCCAACACTACTTCAAAAACATTCATATTTTAAATTCGAATTTTTACAGAATATAGAAACTAAACAGTTTCCTTTATGATGTAATAAAGATAACACAAGGAGATAAGTGATTTCAGACATGAATAATTATGAAGGTATCTTCAGAAATATTGAGGATATTTATACTTAAAGATACGATGATATCTTAGAATTTCTAAGATCGAGGGATGATGAAGAAGATTTATCCGCAAGGGTTTACAGTAAGGAGCAAAGTATTCGCTAAAGACTCCAGCAGACACTGAATCATTTGGATTCTTTGAAGGCAGGTTTAGTCCTTGTGATTTGTCCACATCCTCCTTCATGGTTTGCTCAATCTTTTTTCAGTACCAAACCTTCTCTTTTTCTGAGCTTTGCCAACACACTATTCTTTATCATTAAACTTTTGGCTGTTAAGGTCGCTTACAGTTTTTGCTACTTCATCAGCATTTTTCAAACTTTTGAGAACTGATTCGTAAATTAGGGTGCTTATTCAAAATTTCAGACTTGAAATACATAAGTCCAGGAGATAGACGTTATATGTATATGTATAACTGTTGACGTAGAAACACTGCGAAATTCGAAATAATGATTGATGGTTCCTGGTTTTTGGTATGGCAATTATCGTTACAAAATGCGAATGAGCACATGATAGGGTTTTGATAAATATAATGATTTTTCAGAAAGTCAAAGATCAATGGAGATGTTGGTAAGTTTACTACTAATGTGGTGGGATATAAAAGGTTCCCCGGTAACGATGACGAAAAGGGCAAACGTATATAATAAGGTTAATCCGAATAAAAAGTCAAAGTTGATTTATTGGAGGTGTGACAAAATTGGCTATTTTGAAAAGGGATTGCAAAGTTAATGCCAAAGGATCTGACACAGGTACGTGTTAAACTTCTACTTAGGTTGCGGGAGTTTTCCAGGTGTATGACTATATGCATAAGTCTTTCTTTTTGTAGGTAACGTGTGGTTGGATCATCCTCTCAGTTATTTCTTAATTGAGGTGTTTTCAAGAATCATGAAGAGTTTGAATGCAAATTGTAATCGTCAATATACATATGATGTTCTAAAATTTTGAATGATACGAATATTTTTCTGAGTCTTATGAATAGAAGTGATGTTCTATCACAGTTTTGAAGTCAAAGTATAGCTTTGAAAGATGTAAGAATCTGAGAGGGATGATATCGGTTATATCTCGACTTGGATTCTGATCTGTTAAAATCAGAATATGTAATTGGATTTGAATGAGTATGGTTGTTCAGATTTTTATGAAAGGATGTATATCGTTGTGAAAGTAGTGAGTATAGTTGATGATTTTCGAATCAAAATTGAAGAATGTACAGTGTAACATATTTAATTGTGAACTTAAATATTTCTCGGGCATTACCTACCCGTTAAAAAATTTCACAAGTAATATTTTGTACAAGAGTATTTTTATTACAGTCTTTATGAAAATGTATATTTTCTGCAGATGTAATATAGATTTAATAAGTTAATATACTATTAAACTCATTTGATTTTAGCTAGAACTAGAAATGAATAATCCCTAAAACTTTAGAGATTACATGATCGTCGCGGAATATTTCTCCAATGAAGTTATGAATCAATACTTCATCGGTTATTGTTGTTGGTATTCCTTGGTATCTATGGGGCGTATGATGTTGATGTTCGAGGTACCGAGTGTGATGTTGAGATGTGTGATATGGATGTTGTTGTTGTTGGTGGTGGTAATGGTACTGTTGGTGTTGATGCTGGTGATGCTGCTGGTGCTCGTAAATTTTGCACCATATTCTCCAAAGCCACAACTCGAGCGCGAAGCTCGTTGACTTCTTCTATTACTCAGGGATGATTGGCGGTTGGAACAAGGGGATGAATAAGATCTAGAATTCTAGATATTATATACTCGTGGTTGGATATCCTGGAAATGAATGTGAAAATGGTGTTCTGGATTGGTTCGCCGGTAAGTGCTTCAGGTTCTTCGCCAATAGGACAATTTGGTGGGTGGAAGGAATAACCTTCTTCATGTCTCCATTGATTAAGCAGACTAGAACCCACCCCCAATTCATCCAAAAAAGATGATGACTAATTGGTTGGTTCATTGCAGTTATGCTGCCATTGGAGCTCGAGGAGTTCAAGGAATCAAGTGAGAAATCCATATTATATGATCGAATAAAGGGTTTTCGATATGAGATAGGTGTTGAATACTGAATGATATCTCCGTCTCCTCGAATACGTATATATAGCAAAGAGATTCTGTAATTTACAGAGGAAATTTAGGAAAAGTGTTAGACAAAGTCTATTGGGATAGATATGATAAGATATGATTTGTCTATACTCCATTTATGCAATAATTGCATTATGACATGTCTAGATTAAAAATGATAAGTATGTAATCAGATAAACTTTCAATTAAAGACTTTCAATTCGTAATGGCCTATTCAGGTCTAGGAGCTTGAGCTATAGGATCCTTTAAATCGGTAATCCAAACCCTTCCATCCTAGAGTTTCGTAGACGCCACCCGTCAAGAAAGTTCAATGATCGTAAATAACGAGAAAACAAAAATTTAAAAGTAATGAATATGAATAGTGATGACATTATAATGTCTTTGAGTTATCGATAATCTTTATGAGTCAATAATGACATTTTTTAGTTCGCAAACCAATGCATAAAGGCATAAGGGCACATAGGTACGTAATATAACAGGGAGTTATATACGTTTGAGTATGAGTAGTAACAAACATAGAAATTTTAAAAATCATATATAACATTTCATGTAATACATACGTAATACACACAACCATGATAGATGACATAGGAATGTCAAGAATTTCAGAAATCATGAGTGACATCCCTTGGTTCCCTTAACCAAGGTAGGTTTATAAAGATAACTCGCGTGAGTTATAGAATATTTTGAATCACAATGGGAGTTTCCTCCCGGAGTTACAGAATAAGAGATATGTATATGTATAATGCAAGTAATAATATCTTAAAGCTATAGGTCAGGCTGTAGACTAGACTTTAATCCACCCTATTAATCTGGGTTATCCACATTAAGACTGCCTAGTTCCCTACAACCACCGCTCTGATACCAACTATAACACCCTGTCAAAATTGACATTGACGCAGATGTTAACTCTGGTCCCAGTGCATGGCTTGACTTCTAAGTACATCAAAGTTCTACAGCGGAAGCATAATATATAAGTACTTGAGACAAAACATACTTAAAAGTGTCAACCAAAAGGTTGGTGAGTTCATAGGTTTATCATAAACAATGATTTTGATAATAATGATAGATCACAAGATTTAGTTTAAAGTTGATTGATATAGAAATATCAATCTAAAAGTGTTGCTGCAGTTTGTAATATCCCTACTAAACAAAATTTACCCTGTGACACCTTGTACTGTCAGTGTCGTGAAGTCATTATTATGTAACCAAAAACCAGCGGTCAAATGGTTAGAGACGTTACTCTCAATAGGCCTACTCACAATAATTAAGTTTGCATTTAAACGTAGCAATTAACGATATTACGGTAGGGATTTAGCATGAATCAAAGCATGACAGCATAGTTAACAATTTAGTACTTGTGTCTAAGCGTAAAGTAGTTATAAAGCAAGCATGTGTCTCACCCCAAAAGTTATAAAAACAGTTATGAAACAGTAAAAAGTGGGGCTATGAAGTTCACCTTAAATAGCAGTTGAAGATAATCCACAAAGAAAAGAAATGACGAAAGTAAGTAACGGAGATCTCAACCTAGAGATATAGCGTTTAGTTAGTTTTGTTCTAATAGACAAAAAGTATGATTATTAATATAAGGATTATATTAATAGTGACAATTTATAGTAAGAGTTTCTACTTTTGAAAAGTTTCCTGTTAAAGCAGGTTTATAGTTTTAGAAAGTTCGGGTTATAATACGTTGTACAACTTTGTCCAAACCTCGTTGATATCACGTAAGTCACTCTGATGATTTGTTGTTACCGGGCGCACAAGACTCTTGACCAGAATCTAAGTCTTAACATTCGAGATCCACAAGCGATTCCCATAAGGCAACAAGGACCACCCAAGGCTGTAAGTAGCGGCGAGGTTCGTATAAAGTGCACGTTATCTTTTAATTATAACCTTCACGTTATATGTGTATACACACAACGAATTATTAATGTACTTAATAATTATATATGTGATAATATAACTTAAGTAATATTTTATATTTAGTTATTATACCTTAGTACGTCTTATATATATTAAATATAATTACCTTTAAATAAATACCTAAATTACTTCAAAAATAATAGTGTTTTATTAATCAAACATTATCCAAAAATGTCTAAATAATTAATTAAATATATAAAAATTATATACATAATTTTTATAGTGTTAGTTAATCATATAGATCAGTAAAACAATTTAAGAAAACATTTTTATTATATTTTTGTATATATTTTTGTTTTTACCCTTAATTTATTCACAAAACAAGTTTAATTCTACATAATTAATAAATAAACTCAAACAATTATTTTTATAATTTTTATAAGTTTCTATCAGTCTAATAACCTATATAAAAATATTTAAAAAATATTTTTTGTTATTTTATATTTATTCTTAATTTACCTTTGAATTACATAATGATAGAGCTTAATTATATAATAATTATGAATTTGACCCAAGTAATTATTTTTATAATATTTGCAGATCTATATAAGTTTTATAAACTCAAAAAAAAATTATGTATATTTTATTTTTTGTTAAAAATATTTATTACGAGTTTTGCATTGTTTTTACGTTTAAATACTACATAATTCGTATTTAATTATAAATAATATTCCATAAATTATCAAAATTATTTTTATACATCATAATACTTATAATACTAATTATAACATATAAACATAATTAATTTCAAATTTTATAAAGAATATACAATAAATATAAATATAATCGACAATATTAAAAAATAATAAAAATAGAAAGTACCTCAAATTTTCTTCAAGGTTTTGAGAGAATAACTTAAGTTTTTGTTTTTGAAAATAAAAAATGAATGAGGAGCCATGTATTTATAGGTAAAAATGGTTGGTGAAAATAAAAAAATATAAATAAAATAAAATAAAGGTGCCAATTTTGACAAAAAAAGAAAACATGTTAAAAATGTTTTTAATATGTTTTTGTCTTTGAAAATATTTTATTTAAAATTCATGGTCTCATTATTTAATTTCTAAAAAAAATCTTATTTCTTTTTTTATATAAGCTAAAAATATAAATAATGATAAAAATAACTTATCATTTAATTAATAATTATATTACATATAGTTATATATATATATATATATATATATATATATATATATATATATATATATATATATATATATATATATATATATATATATATATATATATATATATAAATACACATTAATATTAATATTATCTAAAGTTATTTTATATAATTAGTATAAAATTTAGTGAACAAAACGTGTCGACTAAAAATAAATATTTGATCAACGTCGAATTTAATCATATATATTACGTACGGATAACAACCCTAGGGGAAAATTAGTCAATTCAAGTATGGAAATGTGAGGGTTGTTATAGAAAGAGTCCTCGTCTGAATTCAAGGCTCGGTGGACTTACTACGACCGGTGTGCCTCAGTCAAACTCACATTGTATCCGATAGACTTCTCTTACCAAGGGGTGACACAGATAGTGTACTCTGAATTGGGGTTCGCGACTTTCCAATAACAGAGCCAATAACTACGTTCTATTAGTTGGAAAAGCGATTGAGTTCAAAGCATAATTGGAAAGCATTTTTACAACATACACAAGCCATAATATAATTTCGGCATTATAACTGACTACGTCATAATATACACTAAAGATAACTACTCGCTAATCATGGCAACAATATCTCTAAGTATAATAATGGAAGACATTATATAAAGACAAGGGATAGAAGTACCAGTAGATTAAACGAGTTCTGAATACAAAAGTGACAACTTCAAAACTCCATACCGCTCCTAATACAATCTTCGGCGTTCTTCTCCGGGTACTAGGTTTCCCGCATGGAGTTGACGGCCTTGAGAGTATGACTAATATTGTACAGGAGAGAGAAAGAAGTGAATTGAAGTGTGTGTTTGAAATGAATGATAAAGACCCTTTAAATAAGCTTGATTTTTGCCTACAAACGGCTGGCAGGCCGTTTGGCAAGCCGTTTGGCAGGCCGTTTGCAGGGGCCGTTTGCCAGACCAGCCCATTTACTGAGGCCGTTTGCTGAAGGCGTGTGGCAAGACATTTGTGAGCCAGGAAGGCCGTTTGGCAGGCCGTATGGCAGGCTGTTTGACTTGCTGATTCCCTGGATCGTAACTTGAATTCTTGTCTTTCACCGTTTTCGCTCTAGAATCTTCGTTTTAGCTCCGATTCTCTTGATTCTTTTTGCACCATCTTCGTAATTACTTGTTCTTAAATAATGACCGATGAAGAGGTTATTTTGGTGATAAAGTTTAGAACTTTATTGTTTTTGGGCCTTAATACCGAGGTGAAATCGTGACTTTTTAGCCGATATCAACCATCCTGGCGCCTGCTTGCTAGATCATCCGACACCAGCCACAAGAAACAGGCTAGGCAAACGGCTTGCCAGACACCGGGCATGGGCACCGGCCTGTGGCACCTGCTTGCCACACCGGCCTGCCACCCATTTCCATTTCTATAAATTGGGCCATTTTTCACACACTTCAATTCACTTCTTTCTCTCTCTTTCTACAATAATTAGCCATACTTTCATGGTCTTCAAATCCGAGCGGGAAATTTAGTACCCGGAGAAGAACGCCGAAGATTGTATTAGGAGCGGTCTGGAGTTTAAAGTAGTCACTTTTGTATTTCGAAACTCGTTTGATCTACTGGTACTTCTATCCTTTGTCGTTATTTAATGTCTTCTATTATTATGATCTATGATATTGTTACCATGATTAGCGAGTAGTTATCTTTAGTATATGCTATGATGTAGTTAGTTATAATGCCGAAATAATAATATGTTTTGTGTATGTTGTTGAGAGGCTTTCCGATTATGCTTTAAACTCAATCGATTTTCCAACTAATAGAACGTAGTTATTGGCTCTGTTATTGGGAAGTTGCGAACCCCGATTCAGAGTACACTATATGTGTCACCCCTTGGTAAGAGAATTCTATTGATTACGACGCAATCTTGACTGAGGTACACCGGTTGTAGTAAGTCCACCAAGCCTTGGATTCCGACTGAGGACTCTTTTGTAGTGAAATATCTAACTAGGCCCAAAGTACATTGTCGGTCCTAGACCATCCTAGTGTAGTCACAAAGCATATAAACTCCGTACGTGCACGCTGAAGCACAACGGTTGTTGTAAGTTGTACCTCTGCTAAGTAAAGTCACGGAAATCGGTCAGTGCTGATTAGTACACTTCACCATAACGCAGTTTCAAGCATTGTACCCCCGCTTAAGGGATTCATAGTTAATTAACGAACTGTTTGTTTAAACTCACAAAGGATTGGACCGTTAGGATAACCAAACGTGTTCATGAAAGTCACACCGAGTTGGCCATGGTGTTCTTTATGGTTAAACTCTTTTTAAAGGCATAACTATCTCATAAAACCAATCATTAGCGAAATCATCGACACACATCGCGTCTCTCGGATATGGAATACTTTTTACTTTATTATGCTTAAGAAAGTTTAGACCTTTTTGGAACGTTAATAGGTCACCTAATGGAGTCTCTCAATTGGATGAGTCATCTGAACGTGTATGCCTGTGGTCAAGCTGCATGGGCGTCAAGGGTATGGGACGTTGCTGTCTATTCAAAATCTTCAAGCCTAACGTATTACCCAGTGACATGTCTTATGACAGGGGCGGTAGGACCAACGTAATAAATACAAAGTCACTACCTATTCATGAGCCAGCATTCCATAATCTTGGTAAAGTAACTAACGAAATCATAGTATGCACTTGCTTTAACCTTAGCTGAATTACAAATTTTATCGCATTTACTTTATTTTATCTTATAAACTATGAAACCCAAAATTAGGTAATTTACAACTACTCCTCTACTTTAGGAATATCTTAAGCTAATAGGTTCGATTCTCATGACTTCTTAAAAATTCGACCCTAGGTCATACTTCGCTTACTCACCATAATAAGGAGTAGTATGATTTAGGCCCCGCTAAATATAAATTTAAAACTATTGCCCCTCTTCTCATAGCTAATTTCGACATCTTGCGATCTAACGGCACCGCATAATCAAAACCGTCAGTTTTGGTCATATCAAAAACACACATCAATTTCCCCAAAAACCTTCAAATTTTACCCAAAACCTCGATATTTTGCCACAAAAAAATGTTGCTACGCTTTTAAAAAAAATCGACCCAGGTTAATAAAATTCTTGTTTCCGCCACTACATATACACATGCTATATACTAGACATATAACTCCTTTGTACATAAGGACCTTTAAATTTATATCTTTATTTCATAAATATGTATATTCTTGTATCTTAATTAGTATATGATAGATTATACTCCCTAACGTTATTGTGAATTAAAAAAACAAGATACTTATAGTAGTAGTAATTATTAAGGTTTCAGAATTTTATAAAAAAAGGGGCGATTCTTTACGTTGATACAAAGGTAAGAAGCTCGCGCATTGCAACAAGGGTAATATTTTCTAAAAAAATGTTAGGAATAAAACACGTGAGCCCTAACAAGACTTGATAGCCCTAGGTTATCAAACCCATTTACAATAAACGAAAATAATTGATGTATATGAAGAAATTTAACGAGGTTATATGTAATCACGAATGATTACATTAATCGTCAGCCACCAAAGAGAGTTCTTTTATTGATAATTTTCGTGGATAAATGTATGAGTTACAATATGATGTTTAAATAGGCATAACTCAACAAGAAAACAACTTAACGAACAAGAAAACACAATTCTGGAAGTTTCCTCCCGTCTGCACCAATCTCGCGAGCGGATTGCAGAACCTCGCGGTCGCGAGGTCCAGTCCTCAAAATCTAATTCGACTAGCTACATTTCGCGGTCGCGAGGTCACCCTAGTAGCAATTTTTCTAGTTTTCCAGATCCTTTGTTAAACTCGCTTCGCACTTCAACAATCTCACACTCGAAGAGACGTTAAAAAACATCCATTGAAACCTAACATCATCAACATCAACATCATTATCGCACAGCAAAAACTTGACCCGCTAATTATACCTCCTTTTGATACCGTCGGATTTGCACCCGAATCACACCGCACTTTACCCGATAACCTTCGAGTAAGTGAAGTCTTTCGACACTAAAAAATACCGATAAGCTACAATTAGATCCTTTTGTTACTAGCTTGGGAAACAAGAACCACTATTTGGCTATGAAACCTACATCCTTAGTTTTGGAGATAACGGGTTGTTTGAGTCCGATCCGACCCAATTAACCCCATCGCCCAAGTGACCCACCCGTACAAGATTACATCCACCTGATTTATCGTTCCAACAAAGAATAAACCCTCCGGTAGAACAAACATGTGGATAAAACCATCAAGGCAACTGTGTAGGAACGCAATCACACCCTTGATCTTCCACATAACCACATTTGCTTTCACCATTGGAACACCGACCACATACGTGCGCACTTCTTTTGAAAAACCTGATTTTCCATCCCAAGCCAACTCCCACTGTACGGATGTATCATCAACCATGACTCTTAAGAAAATCTCTTTTTTAACTTCATCGGTCGACCACAACCATTGGAGAAGATCTACCCGAAGAATTGAAAGCTCTAGTGTACCCAATTCGACCCGAATCTCCACTAGCTTCAACTTTCTTTGATCTCCCACTCAAACAAGATCCCTCAACAATTTCGAAAAGCATTAGCACGCTAGGAATTTTGACATCCACAAAGCCACCTAGCCATTCCTCCTTAGGAACTTCAACCATATACATGGTTCCCCTTTTAAACCCGCGAGCGACCACATAATCTCCCTTAAACACTAAGCACTTTTGATCTCCAAATAGAACATGACAATTATCGACATCCAATTGCCCAACCGAAATCAACCGACTCTTGAGCTTTGGAACGAACCGCACATTCTTCAAGATCCAAGCATAATTCAAGTGTCTAACCACGAGATCACCAATGCCCCCATTATCAAGTGTACTCCCATTCACAACTCGAACCTTGCTGGAGTATTCCTTGAAGTTCACCATTTCGTTCATGTATGGGGTAACATGATACGAGGCACCCGAATCCAAAACCCATGATTCGTCAAAAACATCAACGCATCTTTGATCACCATAGTCGATACGCTCCCACCCAACTTATGTCTCGGGCACTTTGACTTATAGTGACCAACTTGCTGACAATTCCAACACACCACGTTCTTGCTCCTTGATGGACTTCTTGACCTAGCTCTTCCCCGACTCACACTTAGAACCGAACTTGAACTTCCATTCGAATCTATCCTACGAATACCTTCGCTAAGAATCAAATCTTGGATTCCTTCAAAAGTCAGTTTAGTAGTTATGGATGAACCACTAACCACCGTAACCGTACCGGCCCAACTATCTTGCAATGAAGATAGCAAAAACAACTCCTCAAGCTCATCATTGAATTTAATATTCACCAATTTCAACCGTGTTAAAGTGAATTAAATTCGTTAACATGATCCGTCGCCAAGGAACCCTCCATCATCCTAGCATTCACCAATTGCCGAATCAAGAAAACTTTGTTCAAAGCGGATGGATTTTCATACATGTTAGATAAAGTCGCAAGCAATACCGCCGTTGTGGTTTCACCCACGATGTTATAAGTAACGTTCTTGGCCAGAGAAAGTCAAACAACACCTAGGGCTTGCCTATCCAACAACTCCCACTCGCCTTGAGTCATCTCTTCCGGTTTATGGAAAAAAGGTGTACGTTTGGCAGGGACACCCCAACCCTGTGTTTCCTTTAGAAACCCACCAGACCCACCCCGAAAGAGTCAGATGCCGAAAAAGTACCTCCACTGGGTCCCCACACATGTGACAGGAGCAACCGTCATCCCACTGCCACAAGAGTTGTAAATTCTTGCCGCGAGTGGGGGTTGAACTTGTGCCTATTTTATGGCAAAGCTTCCACATGGCGGGTCCCAGCTTCAAATGTATCGGGTACCATTGAGCTATTGTTACATTGGTATCTCTTCCGGTTTAACACCCTTCACGGTTGGTAAAGCTTCTTTTGATAAAGCACATCTTCAATTTGCATATTACAAAAGCTAAAATCATTCCCATCAAACTTATTAATCTTCACATCACTCTTTTCCGCCATTGTTCCCGTGAAACTGAACCAAGGCTCTTGATACCACTTGTTAGGAATAAAACACGTGAGCCCTAACAAGACTTGATAACCCTAGGTTATCAAACCCATTTACAATAAACGAAAATAATTGATGTATATGAAGAAACTAGCAAAAAATGATAAAGATAAGAAAATTTAACGAGGTTATATGTAATCACGAATGATTACTATAATCCTCGGCCACCAAAGAGAGTTCTTTTATTGATAATTTTCGTGGATACATGTATGAGTTACAATATGATGTTTAAATAGGCAAAACTCAACAAGGAAACAATTTAACGAACAAGAAACACAATTCTGGAAGTTTCCTCCCAGCTGCACCAATCTCGCGACGGGATTACACAACCTCGCTGTCGCGAGGTCCAGTCTTCAACATCTGATTCGATTAGCTACATCTCGAGGTCGCATACACAATCTCGAGGTCGCAAGGTCACCCAGTAGCAATTTTTCTCGTTTTTCAAATCCTTTGTTTAACTCGCTTCGCACTTCAAAAAAAAGAGGGGAAACAAAATAGTTGACGCTAACATGACGTCAGCTAACATCAACTTCTAGATAGTATTCATTTTGCTTTATGCTTTAGCATATGTGGTAATTTGTTGAATTTTATGTTACTTATATGTTATATATTCATGTTCAAGAGTTTGAGTACTTTCATATTTCTTCTATGTTACCTTTGGTTGGTCGTATAAATGCCAAATTCAATCCAACATGCAATATATTTTTCAGCGCAAAAACTAATATATTTTAATAATCAAAAGAGTTCATCCAAAAGATGAAACTCCTAGAACTTACAAACGAACAAACTACCGAGCTAACAAGAACCAACTACCACTATTTAAGCTCACGGCATTAAAAAATGCTACAATCGACTAAGATCAAGAGAGAAATTACAAACATACCACAACAAGACACAAAAGATGGTGACCAATCTATCCAATCGAATGAGAGATTTGAAACCGTCTAAATCGAAGCATCCAAGCAAAATGGATCCTAGGGCTTCGAGCTCAAATATTTTAATGAAAACGTCAAATTTCTCCATCTCTGCACCCTTTATTGTTCCTCTTTTATTGTTTTGTTATTTTCAATCCAATATGCAATTTATTGTTCCTCTTTTATTGTTTTGTTATTTTCAATCCAATATGCAATATAATCCATATAAGAATTAGAAATACTTCAAACAATTATAATTAAAACGACAAAAGAAACATGGATAACATGTTTCTGTCCATTTATTAGCATGTGATGCTCTATCATACTTTTATTATTGTTATTTATGAGATTGGGCGACACTGCTCGAAAAATGCCTAAAATCATTGCTAAATAGTCAAAACGAGTTGTGGAGCTCTCGCTTCGCGCCGGGAGCTCCGTTTTGAATGCGAGTTAAAAAAAAGTTTTGATCTATTTTGTAAAAAAGAATTTTTTCGACATCTAACATTGAAGGGTTGTTCCTTTTGTGAAAGTTACTTCTTTTAGCGTTGAGGTTTTTTTTTTTAAAGTTAGTTGATCCATTTTATAAAAAAGAATGTTTTCGACATCTTTTGGTAGCATTGAAGGGTTGTTCCTTTTACGAAAGTTGCTTCTTTTATCGTTGGAGACAAAAAAAAAGGAAAAAAAATTAGCACAGTAGTGGCCTATGTGGGTCCTACTGTTTGAGCGCAGTGTACAAGTCGATAAATCGTGGTGAGTGTTATTATTCAGTATTTTTGGTGTTAGTGATGGGATAAATAATAATTTACTAATATAACTAATAGACAAAATATATGTAGAAAGTGAGAGGTTCGATTTGTATTTTAATGAAAGTTAAGGGTAGGGTTTGCGCAAAGTGAAAAAATAAATAGTACTGTTCATAACTAATACGACAAATTTTGTATAACGACCCTCATTTTTTCCATTCTATATTTTTCCAATATTAAAAGCCCAAACAATATAATTAAAACTTAATGATTAAACTTTAATCAACAATTGTTAAGTGTTAAGAGTTAGAAAACATATTAATTAACTTTGTACAAAAATGGACAAGTTAATAAAAGATGAAAATAATAAACTGTTAGTCGACACTCACTGCTAATTAAAATTTATGCATTTATGTAATATTATAACTAATAACCTATAAGTAATAAATAAAAAGTGACATTTATATAAATAATAAAACAATTGGGAACTAAATATATACAAGTCATGAATTAGTAAAAAGAAAATAATACTTATCATGTAGTAAATGTAAAAATAATAATAATAATAATAGTAATAATAATGAGACTAAAAAAATCTTACATCCTTATGTTGACTAAAAATAAAGTGTAAACTAGTACATCCTTATGTTGACTAATTATAAACTAGTACCACCTATTGTTGACTAAAAATTATAAAACAAAATAAAATCATTAATTAGAACATCCTTATGTTGACTAACACTCTAATACTTGCACTATATAAACACCTAGTTTCTCATTCACAAATCACACCAAAATCCTCTCTCAAAAACAATCTCTCCCTCTCCCTCTCTTGTGGTATTCGGATCTTCAAGCTTGTTCTTCGTGTTCTTCAAGAATCTTCAAGGAGTTCTTCAAGATTTTCAAGGCTTTGATCTTCCATCTTCATCGTGTTCATCTTTTCTTTGTTAATTATCTTGAATCTTCAAGGTATAACATAAACCCTAAACTATTTACATAAACCTTGATCTTTGATAATTCATATTCATATTATAAACTTGTTATTCATAAGTATATACATAAACACACCTAGATTTATATATACATATATACATGTAAAAAAATATATTTATATATATATATATATATACATATATATACGAATTATATATACATATACATATTAAAACCTTAAACCCTAATTACACCTAAACTATAATTCTTAAACCCTAATTAATTAAACTCTAAACATTTATGAAACCCTAGGACATTAATTACTAAACCCTAGTTATTAATTACTACTTTAATTAACTAACCCTAATTAATGAAACCCTAATACTACTTATACTAGTACTTAACATGTATACACTATTACTATTACTAGCACCTATAACCTACTAATTATATTGTAGCACAAAAACATTTTGAGATATGTATTAGAGATGTATAGATCTTCGAACTTTCTTGACGAATGGTTTCTACGAGATTCTAGGCAGAGGGTTTGGATTTCCGATTTAAAGGGTCCTATGGCTCAAACCCCTAGATCTAAATTAGCCATTCGAAGGGAAAGGGGTGATTGGAAGCTTATCTAATACGGCAAGTATCCTAAAATGGAAACACTCATAAAAGTAGAAACTCTCTAGTCATAGAAACTTAGTAAAATAAGAAACTTTCTAAAAATAGAAACTTTATAAAAATAGTAACTTACTAGGAATAGAAACTTAGTAAAACAAACTATACTTAAACACATACTTAAACTTAAACATGGGCAAAACACTTAACTACTCTTAAATGTCAATAGGTTGACTTTCCTGCTCACTCGTTCAACTCTCTATTCCGAGGAATAACTCTCTCTACTTACTAAGGTGAATTCATAGCCCCACTCTTTATTGCTAGCAAACTTATTTAACTTATTTGGGGTGAGACACATGCTGCTTTTACTATTTACAATTTAGACACAAGTACCAACTGCTAAAACTATGCTATACCCGGCTACGTCCGACTAAGTCCCTACAGTGATATTTTTAAGTGCTGCGGCATGCTTATTTATTGGGGGTAGGCCTATCGGGAGTAACGTCCCCGATACATTTGACTCAGTCTTTGTATTACTTAATAATGAAATTTAAACCGACAAGGACAGACACAACTTGTCGTGGGGCAAACTTGAACGTTTAGTCTAAATATCACGCACTGGCATAACTTTTGGATCTGCGAGATCTACTTTTTGATCCTGCGGGAGATCAACTTTACAACTAAATCTTGTGGTCTAAAAACAACGATAACTACTTTTGTTAAACCTATGAACTTCACTCAACCTTTTTGGTTGACACTTTAGCATGTTTTGTCTCAGGTGCTGTTTGATTCAAGCTTTCTTATCTACTACTTATGTGATGCTACTTGGACTTAGGATCAAGAGATATCGCATTTATTACTTCTGCATATGAACAATTACTTTATCGTTATTTCCATTATTGTAACGACATTTCATTTTCCGCTGCGTACTCAATAAAGTTAAATTTTCTCATTTAGTATTGTTCTCGTATTATAATATGTTGGTTTATTTGATATTAGTAACGTTTCTTCCAGACCCTATTGGGAGGACGTTACAGATTGGTATCAGAGCATAACCAGGCTGTTATAGAGAACCAGGATTGCAATTTTATGTGTGCCTTACTTGCTAGCTAGGGTGCCTTAGCAATCTAGGAAACTATAACCTTTCCTGCCTTACACTTAAAGCACTTAGGATTGCCTTATAATCTTAACAATCATGCTTTACCAAACTTGACTTAAAGATTCTAATCAAAGTCTCTTTCCTAATGTAGGACTACAACTTTTCTTGACCATAGTGCCTTTAATTGTTGCCTTTAACTGTTAAATGCTACACTATACTTTATAAACTTTACTTATCTTAGAATGACGAGCTAATCTAAGAACTCTGCTCACTTTCCTGAGTACTATCCAATTACACCACCGCATCTAAATGCGACACAATGATTTCAGAAATTCTTGACATTCATAAGTCATCTATCATGGTTATGTGTATTACATATGTATTACATGAAATATTATCCATGATTTTGAAACTCTTATAATTGTTACTACTCACACACAAACGTATATAACTCCCTGTTATATCACGTACCTATATGCCTTATGCCTTTATGCATCGGTTTATGAATCGAAAAATGTCATTGGGTTATCACAGTATACGAATTGAAAGTCTTTAATCAAAAGATTATTAGATTACATACTTATCACTTTATGATCTCGACACGTCATACTGCCATTATTAAAGTATAGACACATCATATCTTATTATATCTTATCGTATCTATCCCAATAGATTTTGTCTAACACTTTTCCTAAATTCCCTTCGTAAATTACGGAAATCTTTTTGCTATATACACGTATTCGAGGAGACGAATATATCATCCAGTATTCAACACTAATCTCATATCAAAAACCCTAATTCCAAACACATAATATGGATTCCTCGAACTCTTCGAGCTCCAATGGCAGCGTAACCGGAATGAACCAACCAATCAGCCATCATCTATTTTGGATGAATTGGGGATGGGTTCGTAGTAAACTTAATCAATGGAGACAAGAAGAAGGTGATCCCTTCCACCAACCGAATTCACCTCTTGGTGAAGAACCTGAAGCACTTACTGGCGAACCCGTTCGGAACACTATTTTCACCCTCATTTCCAGGATATCCAGTCACGAATATATAATATCTAAAATTTTAGATCTTATTCATCCACTTGTCCGAACCGCCAATCATTCCGGAATAATAGAAGAAGTCAACGAGCTTCGCGCTCGAGTAGTGGCTCTGGAGAATATGGTGCGAAACCTACGAACACCAGCAGCAGCACCAGCAGCATAACCAGTACCACCAGTACCATCAGCATCACCACCAACATCACCACCAACATCACCAGCTTCACCAACGACAACATCCGCATTCCACGCCTCAACATCGCACTCAGTACCTCAAACATCAACATCATACGCCCCATAGATACCAAGGAATATTATTAATAATGAGTTAAGATGTATTGACTCATTCTTCCTGAAGAATTATATATGTATACTTTATATATATGGATTGGAACAATAATAAATCTTTTCGTACTAAGCTATTTCGTGTGAATCTTAACTAGTATGTACTACATGGTTAATTCATATCACAATATGCTATGATGTACATCTTTTGTTAATAACTTAACAATCGTTAATCATTGCTTCAATACAATAAACTCCATTTCGTAATAAACCAAGTGTATTACTCAAATATATGATTGATTGTATACTTTAATTTTCGATGTACTCGAAACTTTCTAGAAAATATCATTAGTGCCTTATGAATTTCACAAGAATTCCAAGAGCACCAACATCATATACCGAAGTATATCAATAACAATGAACGATGAAGTATTAATTCATAACTTCATTAGCGAAATATTTCACGACAATTATGAAATCTCTAAGGTTTTGGAGATTATTTATTCTCGTTTCAACAGCAAATCAAATGAGTTTAATATTATATTAGCTCATTAAAACCATGATTACATCTGAAGAATTCATATATGAACGTATATCTTCTCTTTTGTACAAACTGTTAATTGTAAAAAATATTTTAACGGGTAGGTAAAACCCGAGAGATATTCATATCTCATATAAATATGTTACATTGTACATTCTTCCATTCTGATTCAGCAGTTGTTAACTATACTACTTACATTCACATGATATATGTATATGTTCACCAAAGAAAAACCATTTTCATACATATTCAGTTACATACTCTGATTTTGACATATCGAAACTTAAGTAAAGCTTTAGCAAGTGTTATCTTCCTAAAGATCACTACATTCATGAATTATATTCATTCGTATTCTATGATGAATTATCAAATCAAACCACCGAACTTACCATTCCTTACTTTTGAAAATCACAACATTTCTTCGTCAACCGTTAGATCCATTGATGGATGCATCTTACACTTAAACACTTCAAATTTAAAATTCTTGAAAACATCCTTTGAATCTTGACGATCGCAATCAGCGTTTAATCATCTAAAAATGAAATTTCTTGAAACCATTTCGGATTGATAACCGATGATTCAAATATGGCTGCATTAAATGCAGAGGAAACAGAAAAATTGTAGATGGTCTTAAGGGCCAACAGTTTGATAATAAAGAATGGTACGTTGGAAAAGCTCAAAAGAAAATTTGGAACTGAAAAACGGATTGAGCTAACCATGGAGGAGACCAAGGACAAACACAAGGGTCAAACCCTATATTCAAAGAATCCAGGTAATTTTGGATCCGGTGAAATCTTTAGAGAATATCTTGCTCCGAAGTCATGTTAAAAGCTTGCGGAAAATTTTTCTTCATCAACTTTCGAACTTAGAAATTCCAAAATATCATCATAAATATCCTCTATATTTCGAAAGATATCTTCATAACGATTCATGTCCGCAATTAAGTATCTCTTTGCGATATCTTTATAAAGGAAACTGTTTTAGTTTCTATATTCTGTAAAATTCGAGTTTAAATTATAAATGCTTTGAAGAAGTGTTGGGAATTGAAGCATGAGTTAGTATAATATAATGACGTCAGGCCAACGTGATTATATTACAGTAAGTCATGCTAAGTTTTTAATGGAAGATGATGATTCATAGATTTTATAATCATCATTTTCCATGTTACACGACTCTTACATTCTATTTAACCTCTAAATATATCAAGAACATATTTTTCTTGATGATTCGGTCTTTTCCGGATATTCTGGTAATATGACAAATCAAATCGTGCTATTACATTTCCTTTCTACTTTATATATTATGATCATTCGAAACTTCATACCTATGAATTCTGGACCATTACTCGCTTGACTTGAAGTCGGGAAGAAGAAACAAAAGCATAAAGCTCCGACATATAAGGGAAAATATAAAGCCCGATAACGACTCCGAAATTACAAACCGTGTATATCAATGCGTATAGCAATATAAAGACACGGGATAATTAAAAACACTATAACCCCAAGAGCATAGTAGAAGTAAACAGATTCCTCTGGCGGTAAAAGAAAAAGAAGAATGACTGCATAGATGGTCAATATAATAACCAGGATCAGAACTGGATTAAGCATTTTCTTAATCTTTTGAAAGTTTGAATTGAGAAAGAAAGTATAGAAGTGGTGAAGATAATGAAACGAAAGAAGCTAATTTATAGCAAAATTCCAAACACATCAATCGAGGCAAATCACCGCATTTAATCAAACAAATCTCAAAATTTCGTAAATACCGGAGAATCAAATCTTATAGATTACGAAGATTTCCTTTAATTCCTTGAATTCCGGAAATCAATCGTGACTACGTCAAAAGTTAAGGCGAACATTTAATTTTCTCATTTCACTCTTTTATGATAGCTTCATTTATACTCTTCCTATAAACGAATCGTTTTATCCATATTATTCAATAGTGATAAAACTTTATTTTTCAACTTATATTCATCATTAAAATATTCTTGTTGTAAACAATGAAGATCTCTATCAAATTTCATGACTGTGATTTTCACGAACTCCTCTTTGTTTGTCTGCCCTAATATTGTGGCATAAAATGCTCAAGGTTTTAAATGAGCTCAGTACTATTCATAACACATTTCATGTATCCAATTTACTGAAATGACTTGTATAACATCATCATTTTGAATGATATTCGCATTAATGATAAAATGCACTTCGTTGAATAACCTATAGAAATCATGGAAGGAGAGGTCAAACAAACGCGTAAAAGCAATATACCTATCGTTAAAGTCTGTTGGAATTCGCGTAGAGGCCCCGAATATACCTGGGAACGCAAAGACCATATGAAACGGAAATATCCCCATCTCTTCTCAACTGCTGATGCAAACGAGAAAACTACCTAAAAACTTCGGGACGAAGTTTTCAATAACGGGGAGGTACTATAACGACCCTCATTTTTTCCATTCTATATTTTTCCAATATTAAAAGCCCAAACAATATAATTAAAACTTAATGATTAAACTTTAATCAACAATTGTTAAGTGTTAAGAGTTAGAAAACATATTAATTAACTTTGTACAAAAATGGACAAGTTAATAAAAGATGAAAATAATAAACTGTTAGTCGACACTCACTGCTAATTAAAATTTATGCATTTATGTAATATTATAACTAATAACCTATAAGTAATAAATAAAAAGTGACATTTATATAAATAATAAAACAATTGGGAACTAAATATATACAAGTCATGAATTAGTAAAAAGAAAATAATACTTATCATGTAGTAAATGTAAAAATAATAATAATAATAATAATAGTAATAATAATGAGACTAAAAAAATCTTACATCCTTATGTTGACTAAAAATAAAGTGTAAACTAGTACATCCTTATGTTGACTAATTATAAACTAGTACCACCTATTGTTGACTAAAAATTATAAAACAAAATAAAATCATTAATTAGAACATCCTTATGTTGACTAACACTCTAATACTTGCACTATATAAACACCTAGTTTCTCATTCACAAATCACACCAAAATCCTCTCTCAAAAACAATCTCTCCCTCTCCCTCTCTTGTGGTATTCGGATCTTCAAGCTTGTTCTTCGTGTTCTTCAAGAATCTTCAAGGAGTTCTTCAAGATTTTCAAGGCTTTGATCTTCCATCTTCATCGTGTTCATCTTTTCTTTGTTAATTATCTTGAATCTTCAAGGTATAACATAAACCCTAAACTATTTACATAAACCTTGATCTTTGATAATTCATATTCATATTATAAACTTGTTATTCATAAGTATATACATAAACACACCTAGATTTATATATACATATATACATGTAAAAAAATATATTTATATATATATATATATATATACATATATATACGAATTATATATACATATACATATTAAAACCTTAAACCCTAATTACACCTAAACTATAATTCTTAAACCCTAATTAATTAAACTCTAAACATTTATGAAACCCTAGGACATTAATTACTAAACCCTAGTTATTAATTACTACTTTAATTAACTAACCCTAATTAATGAAACCCTAATACTACTTATACTAGTACTTAACATGTATACACTATTACTATTACTAGCACCTATAACCTACTAATTATATTGTAGCACAAAAACATTTTGGGATATGTATTAGAGATGTATAGATCTTCGAACTTTCTTGACGAATGGTTTCTACGAGATTCTAGGCAGAGGGTTTGGATTTCCGATTTAAAGGGTCCTATGGCTCAAACCCCTAGATCTAAATTAGCCATTCGAAGGGAAAGGGGTGATTGGAAGCTTATCTAATACGGCAAGTATCCTAAAATGGAAACACTCATAAAAGTAGAAACTCTCTAGTCATAGAAACTTAGTAAAATAAGAAACTTTCTAAAAATAGAAACTTTATAAAAATAGTAACTTACTAGGAATAGAAACTTAGTAAAACAAACTATACTTAAACACATACTTAAACTTAAACATGGGCAAAACACTTAACTACTCTTAAATGTCAATAGGTTGACTTTCCTGCTCACTCGTTCAACTCTCTATTCCGAGGAATAACTCTCTCTACTTACTAAGGTGAATTCATAGCCCCACTCTTTATTGCTAGCAAACTTATTTAACTTATTTGGGGTGAGACACATGCTGCTTTTACTATTTACAATTTAGACACAAGTACCAACTGCTAAAACTATGCTATACCCGGCTACGTCCGACTAAGTCCCTACAGTGATATTTTTAAGTGCTGCGGCATGCTTATTTATTGGGGGTAGGCCTATCGGGAGTAACGTCCCCGATACATTTGACTCAGTCTTTGTATTACTTAATAATGAAATTTAAACCGACAAGGACAGACACAACTTGTCGTGGGGCAAACTTGAACGTTTAGTCTAAATATCACGCACTGGCATAACTTTTGGATCTGCGAGATCTACTTTTTGATCCTGCGGGAGATCAACTTTACAACTAAATCTTGTGGTCTAAAAACAACGATAACTACTTTTGTTAAACCTATGAACTTCACTCAACCTTTTTGGTTGACACTTTAGCATGTTTTGTCTCAGGTGCTGTTTGATTCAAGCTTTCTTATCTACTACTTATGTGATGCTACTTGGACTTAGGATCAAGAGATATCGCATTTATTACTTCTGCATATGAACAATTACTTTATCGTTATTTCCATTATTGTAACGACATTTCATTTTCCGCTGCGTACTCAATAAAGTTAAATTTTCTCATTTAGTATTGTTCTCGTATTATAATATGTTGGTTTATTTGATATTAGTAACGTTTCTTCCAGACCCTATTGGGAGGACGTTACATTTTGTCTATTAGTTATATTAGTAATTTGTGTTACTATATGTAATCAATTGGTCACAAAACAGTTGAAAAACTATTTTGTGGTATGCGGATAACCCAATTAATTTCTTCATATTTTGACATTAATCAAATCAACTAATTTATCCAATTATTAGTTGAACCGAACGCTTAAAAATATTGATCAACAAAAATTTGAGTTGGAGTATAACAACCCTCATATTTCCATACCTGAATTGACTAATTTGACTATAGGGTTGTTATCCATACGTAATATATAATTAAATTCGACGTTGATCAAATATTTATTTTTAGTTGACACGTTCTCTTAACTAAAGTTTACACTAATTATATAAAATAACTTTAGTTAATATTAATGTGTATTATATTTAAAACTATATGTAACATAATTATTAATTAAATGATAAGTTATTTTAATCATTATATATATTTTTAGCTTATAAAAAAAATAAAAATAAAAAGAAATTAGATTTTTTTTAATAAATTGAATAATGAGCCCATGAATTTTGACTAAATATTTTCAAAAACAAAAACTTATTAAAAACATTTTTAACATGTTTCTATTATTTTGTCAAAATTGGCACCTTTATTTTATTATTTTTTTTCTTTTCACCATCCATTTTTTACCTATAAATACATGGCTCCTCATTCATTTTTTCTTGCCAAACACAAAAACTTAAGTTATTCTCTCAAAACCTTGAAGAAAATTTGAGGTACTTTATATTTTTATTAATTTTTTTCAATATTGTCATTTATATTTATATTTATTGTATATTCTTTGTAAAATTCGAAATTAATTATGTTTATATGTTAAAATTAGTATTATAAGTGTTATGATGCATAAAAATAATTTTGATAATTTATGGAATATTATTTATAATTAAATACGAATTATGTAGTGTTTAAACGTAAAAATAATGTAAAATTCATAATAAATACTTTTAACCAAAAATAAAATATATATAATTTTTTTCTGAGTTTTTAAAACTTATATAGATCTGAAAAAATTATAAAAATAATTACTTGGGTCGAATTGGTATTTATTATATAATTAAACTCTATTATTATGTAATTCGAAGGTAAATTAAGAATAAATATAAAATAATAAAAAAATATTTTTTTAAATATTTTTCTATAGGTTATTAGACTGATAGAAACTTATAAAAATTATAAAAATAATTATTTGGGTTTATTTAGTAATTATGTAGAATTAAAATTGTTTTGTGAATACATTAAGGGCAAAAACAAAAATAAATACAAAAATATAATAAATACGTTTTCTTAAATTTTTTTACTAATCTATATGATTAACTAAGACTATAAAAATTATGTATGTAATTTTTAGATATTTAATTTATTATTTAGACATTTTTGAATAATGTTCGATTAATAAAACACTATTATTTTTGAAGTAATTTAGGTATTTATTTAAAGGTAATTATATTTAATATATATAAGACATACTAAGGTATAATAACTAAATATTAAATAAAACTTAGGTTATATTATCACATATATAATTATTAAGTACATTAATAATTCGTTGTGTGTATACACCTAAAGTGAAGGTTAATCAAAGATAATGTATAATTCATGTGAACTTCATCGCTACTCACGGTCGTAAGTGAATGATGTCTAGGTTGCCATTTATGGGTAAGCTTGTGGATCTCGAATGCCATGACTTAGATTCTGGTCAAGAATCCTGGACCCCCGGTTACATCTGGTCATTCCTGACTTATTTGATAGCAACGAAGTTTGAGTAAAGTTATACAACGTCTTGCTAAAGATTAACCCGAACTTTCTAAAATTGAAAAATTACTATAAGTGAAAACTTTCCATAAATAGTAACCTTCTGAAAATGGAAATTCTTTAGTGAACCATTACTATCAATATAGTACTATATACTATTGTCTGTTAGGCAATGTCTGATCGTACGTTCTATCTCTAGGTTGAGATCTCGGTCACGTCCTTCCGTTCAATTCTTTCGTGTGCTACTAAGGTGAACTTCATAGCCTTATTTTTTACTGTTTCATAACTGTTTTATAACTTTTGGGGTGAGACACATGCTTGCTTTATAACTGTTTTACGCTTACACACAAGTACTAAATTGTTAACTATGTTGTCATGCTTTGATTCATGCTAAATCCCTACCGTAATATCGTCAATTGCTACGTTTAAATGCAAACTTAATTATTGTGAGTAGGCCTATTGAGAGTAACGTCTCTAACCATTCGACCGTTGGTCTTTGGTTACATAATAATGATTCCACGACACTGACAGTACAAGGTGTCATAGGGTAAATTGTTTAGTAGCGATATTACAAAATGCAGCAACACTTTTAGATTGATATTTCTATATCAATCAACTTTAAATTAAATCTTGTGGTCTAAAACTTTGGATATTATTTATAAACCTATGAATTTCACTCAACCTTTTTGGTTGACACTTTAAGCGTGTTTTGTCTCAGGTGATGATTGAGCTAGCTGCTACTTGCTACTAGATAATTGATGTATGCTTTGCTGCTTGCATGGAGTCCATCATTCATATTTATCATTTTGTTTAAGACATTTTCCATTTACTGTACTCTTATGATGTAAAACTTTGAATAATGCTTCCGCTGTTTATTTAATAAATAAAACGTCTCATTTAGAGTCGTTCTCGCTTATACAACTGTGTTATGATATGATTGGTCACAATTACCCCTGGTCCATTTTGGGGCTGTGACAGATTGGTATCAGAGCAGGTTGTTGTAGAGAACCAGGATTGCATCTTATGTGTGCCTTATACAATTAGGTACCTTAGCAATGTAGGACTACAACTTCCTTTGACTATAGTGCCTTTAATTGTTGCCTTTAACTGTTAAATGCTACACTATACTTTAGAAACTTCACTTATCTTAGAATTCCGAGCCAATCTAAGAACTCTGCTCATTCTCCTAAGTACTATTCAATTCCGCCACCACATTTAAATGCGACATCGTTCTCGACATTCCTATGTCATTTATCATGGTTTTGTGTATTACATATGTATTACATGAAATATTATCCATGAATTTTTGAAACTCCTATATTTGTTACTATTCATACTCAAACGTATATAACTCCCTGTTATATCACGTACCTATATGCTTTATGCCTTTATGCATCAGTTTGCGAACTGAAAAATGTCATTGAGTTATCGAGAATCTCGAAGATATTATAATGTCATCACTACTCATATTCATTACTTTTATACCTTTTATTTCTCGTTATTGAATTTTCTTGACGGATGGCGTCTACGAAACTCTAGAATGGAAGGGTTTGGATTACCGATTTAAAGGATACTATAGCTCAAGCCCCTAGACCTGAATAGGCCATTACGAATTGAAAGTCTTTAATCGAAAGATTATCAGATTACATACTTATCATTTTATGATCTCGACACGTCATACTGCTATTATTGGATTATAGACACATCATATCTTATTATATCTTATCATATCTATCTTAATAAACTTTGTCTTACACTTTTCCTAAATTTCCTCCGTAAATTACGGAAATCTTTTTGCTATATATACGTATATCAAGAAGACAAATATATCATTCAATATTCAACACTCATCTCATAACAAAAACCCTTATTCCGATCAGATAATATGGATTTCTCACATGATTCCTCGAACTCCTCGAGCTCCAATGGCAGCGTAACCGGAATGAACCAACCAATTAGTCATCATCTATTTTGGATGAATTGGGGATGGGTTCGTAGTAAACTTAATCAATGAAGACAAGAAGAAGGTGATCCCTTCCACCAACCGAATTCACCTCTTGGTGAAGAACCTGAAGCACTTACCGGCGAACCCGTTCGGAACACTATTTTCACCCTCATTTCCAGGGTATCCAGTCACGAATATATAATATCTAAAATTCTAGATCTTATTCATCCACTTGTCCGAACCGCCAATCACCCCAGAATAATAGAAGAAGTCAATGAGCTTCCCGCTCGAGTGGTGGCTCTGGAGAATATGGTGCGAACCCTACGAGCACCAGCAGCAGCACCAGCAGCATAACCAGCATCACCACCAGTACCAACAGCATCACCACCAACAACATCAGCTTCACCAATAACAAACACCATAATCTGTACCTCGGATATCAACATCATACGCCCCATAGATACCAAGGAATATTAGTAATAATGAGTTAAGATGTATTGACTCATTCTTCCTGAAAATTATATATGTATACTTATATATATATATATATATATATATATATATATATATATATATATATATATATATATATATATATATATATATATATATATATATATATGGTTTGGAACAATAATAAATCTTTTCGTATTAAGCTATTACTTGTGAATCTTAAATAGTATGTACTACTTGGTTAATTCATATCACTAATATGCTATGATATACATTCCTCGTTAATCACTGCTTCATCACAATAAACTCCATTTCATAATAAACTAAGTGTATTATTCAAATACATGTTTGGTTTTACACTTTCATTTTCGATGTACTCAAAACTCTTTAGAAAACATCATTCGTGCCTTGTGAATTTCACAAGAATTCCACGAGCATCAACATCATATACCGAGGTATATCAATAACAATGAACGATGGAGTATTGATTCATAACTTCATTAAAGAAAGATTCTGCGATGATTATGTAATCTCTCAAGTTTTGAAGATTATTTATTCTCGCTTCAAACGCAAATCAAATGATTTTAATAGTATATTAACTCATTAAATCTATATTATACGTGAAGAATACATATATGAACGTATATCTTCATAAAGATTGTAATTAAAAATCCTTTTGTACAAACTGTTAATTGTGAAAATATTTTAACGGGTAGGTAAAACCCGAGAAATATTTATATCTCACATCAATATCTTACATTGTACATTCTTCAAATTCTGATTCAATAATTAGTAACTATACTACTTACATCCACATATGTATCCGTTCACTAAAGAACAACCATTTTCATACAAATTTAATTACCTATTCTGATTTGGACATATCGGAATCCAAGTAAAGCTTTAGCAAGTGTAATCTTCCTAAAGATCACTACATTCATGAATTATATTCATTTGTATTCTATGATGAATTATCACATCAAACCACCGAAATTATCGTTCATTACTTTTGAAATCAACAACGCCTATTCATCAACCATTAGAACTGTTGACGATTACAATCAGCGTTTAATCATCTAAAAATGAAATTTCTTGAAACCATCTCGGATTGATAACCGATGAATCAAATATGGCTGCATTAAATGCAGAGGAAACAGCAAAATTGAAGATGGTCTCAATGGCCAAAAGTTTGATAATAAAGAATGGTACGTTGGAAAAGCTCAAAAGAAAATTTGGAACTGAAAAACGGATTGAGCTAACCATGGAGGAGACCAAGGACAAATACAAGGACCAAACTCTATATTCAAAGAATCCAGGTAATTCTGGATCCGATGAAATCTTTAGAGAATATCTTGCTCCGAAGTTATGTTAAAAGCTTGCGAAAAATTTTTCTTCATCAACCTTCGAACTTGGAAATTCCAAAATGTCGTTATAAATATCCTCTATATTTCTGAAGATATTTTCATAACGATTCTTGTCCACAATTAAGTATCTCTTTGCGATATCTTTATAAAGGAAACTATTTTAGTTTCTATATTCAGTAAAATTCAAGTTTAAATTATAAATGTTTTGAAGAAATGTTGGAAATTGAAGCATGAGTTAGTATAATATAATGACGTCAGGCCAACGTGATTATATTACAGTAAGTCATGCTAAATTTTTAATGGAAGATGATGATTCATAGACTTTATAATCATTATTTGCCATGTTACACGACTCTTACATTCTACTTAATCTCTGAACATATCAAGAACATATATTCTTGATAGTTCTATCCTCAGTAATTCTGGTAATTTACCAAATCAAATCGTGATATTACGCTTAGAACATTAGGTTCATTCGAAACTTCATACCTACAAATTCTGGACCATTACTCGCTTAACTTAGAGTCGAGAGCAGAATAAAAAGGTAAAGAGCTCCGACATATAAGGGAAAATACAAAGCCCGATAACAACACGGAAATTACAAATCGTGTATATCAATGCGTATAGCAACATAAAGACACGGGAGAATTAAAAACACTATAACCCCAAGAGCATAGTAGAAGTAAACAGATTCCTCTGGTGGTAAAAGAAAAAGAAGCATGACTGCATATATGGTCAATATAATAACAAATATCAATACGGGATTGAGCATATTAACAAATCTTTTGGAAGTATGAATCTAGGAAGAAAGTATAGAAGTGGTGAAGATAATGAAACGGAAGAAGTTAATTTATAGCAAAATTTCCAAACACAGCAATTGAGGCAATTCATCGCATTTAATCAAAGAAATCCCAAAATTCCGTAAATACCGGATAATCAAATCTTATAGATTACGAAGATTTCCTTTAATCCCTTAAATTCCGGAAATCAATCGTGACTACGTCAAAAGTTAAGGCGAACATTTAATTTACTCATTCACTCTTTTACGATAGCTTCGTTTATACTCTTTCTATAATCGAATCGTTCTATCCATATTATTCAATAGTGATAAAACTTTATTCTTCAACTTATATTCATCATTACAATATTCTTGTTGTAAACAATGATGATCTCTATCAAACTTCATGACTATAATTTTCATGAACTACTCTCTGTTTTGTCTACCCTAACATTGTGGCATAAACGCTCAAGGTTTAAATGAGCTCGATATTATTCATAACACATTTTATATATCCAATTTACTGAAATGACTTGTATAACATCATCATTTTGAATGATCTCCGCATTAATAATAAAATGCACTTCGTAGAAGAACTTGTAGAAATTATGGTATGTATGATTTTAATTCTTGAAACAGAACAATATTCTATCCGTTGGAATTCACGCAAGGCCCCGAGCATACCTGGGAACGTGAAAACCAAATAAAACGTAAATATCCTCGTCTATGTACGAACAACACCGATTAATGGCAACAACTAAATTTCGGGACGAAATTTCTTTTAACGGGTAGGTACTATAACAACCCTCATATTTCCATACCTGAATTGACTAATTTGACTATAGGGTTGTTATCCATACGTAATATATAATTAAATTCGACGTTGATCAAATATTTATTTTTAGTTGACACGTTCTGTTAACTAAAGTTTACACTAATTATATAAAATAACTTTAGTTAATATTAATGCGTATTATATTTAAAACTATATGTAACATAATTATTAATTAAATGATAAGTTATTTTAATCATTATATATATTTTTAGCTTATAAAAAAAATAAAAATAAAAGAAATAAGATTTTTTTAATAAATTAAATAATGAGCCCATGAATTTTGACTAAATATTTTCAAAAAAAAAAACTTATTAAAAACATTTTTAACATGTTTTTATTATTTTGTCAAAATTAGCACCTTTATTTTATTATTTTTTTTCTTTTCACCAACCATTTTTTACCTATAAATACATGGCTCCTCATTCATTTTTTCTTGCCAAACACAAAAACTTAAGTTATTCTCTCAAAACCTTGAAGAAAATTTGAGGTACTTTCTATTTTTATTAATTTTTTTCAATATTGTCATTTATATTTATATTTATTATATATTCTTTGTAAAATTCGAAATTAATTATGTTTATATGTTAAAATTAGTATTATAAGTGTTATGATGCATAAAAATAATTTTGATAATTTATGGAATATTATTTATAATTAAATATGAATTATGTAGTGTTTAAATGTAAAAATAATGTAAAATTCGTAATAAATACTTTTAACCAAAAATAAAATATATATAATTTTTTTCTGAGTTTTTAAAACTTATATAGATCTGAAAAAATTATAAAAATAATTACTTGGGTCGAATTGGTATTCATTATATAATTAAACTCTATTATTATGTAATTCGAAGGTAAATTAAGAATAAATATAAAATAATAAAAAATATTTTTTAAATATTTTTCTACATGTTATTAGACTGATAGAAATTTATAAAAATTATAAAAATAATTATTTGGGTTTATTTAGTAATTATGTAGAATTAAAATTGTTTTGAGAATACATTAAGGGTAAAAACAAAAATAAACACAAAAATATAATAAAAACATTTTCTTAAATTTTTCTACTAATCTATATGATTAACTAAGACTATAAAAATTATGTATGTAATTTTTAGATATTTAATTTATTATTTAGACATTTTTGAATAATGTTCGATTAATAAAACACTATTATTTTTGAAGTAATTTAGGTATTTATTTAAAGGTAATTATATTTAATATATATAAGACATACTAAGGTATAATAACTAAATATTAAATAAAACTTAGGTTATATTATCACATATATAATTATTAAGTACATTAATAATTCGTTGTGTGTATACACCTAAAGTGAAGGTTAATCAAAGATAATGTATAATTCATGTGAACTTCATCGCTACTCACGGTCGTAAGTGAATGATGTCTAGGTTGCCATTTATGGGTAAGCTTGTGGATCTCGAATGCTGATAGTTAATGCTAAGGGGTATAAAATACTATTAATTTTAGCAGGAAATACTATTAAATACGATACAATTTTACACAAGATATTTATTTATTTATAGAATGGATATACTTAAACCTTGCTACAACACTTATAGGCAGTGTACCTAATCGTACAGTAGTGTAGTTTTTAGTAAGTCCGGTTCGTTCCACAGGAAAAATCTTTAAACAAAGCTTAACGCTATATTAGTTTACTTTTATAAAAATACAAATATATATATATAAGTAATATTATTGTTATAAAGGGGGGTTTTTACCGTTTAATGACCGGTTTGTCGATTTTAAAACTTTAGTCGCAGTTAAAACCAAATGTAAAATAATAAATAAATACAAGACTTAATTTAAAGCGTAAAGTAAATAACGATAATGAAATTGCGAATAATAAAAGTGCGATAAAATAAACTTGCGATAATTAAAAAGTACGATAATTAAAAGTGCAATTAAATACAATAACAATAAAAATGCGATAATTAGAAGTGCAATTAAATATAAAATAAAGGAAATTAAATATGAAATAAAAGAATTATGCTTATTTAAACTTCCGTAACCATGATGTTTGACGTGTTGATTTTAGTTTTATGCCCATGGGTTAATTGTCCTTTGTCCTGGATTATTTAATATGTCCGTCTGATTTTTGTCCATAACAGTCCATCAGTCATAAATATAAAGTGCGAGTGTCCTCGTCAAATTATCCTTATACCCGAAGTTAAATATTCCAACTAATTGGGGACTTAAACTGTAACAAGATTTTAATACTTTGTTTAATAATTACACCAGGATGTCGACTGAGTGTAACCCAAGGTTTTAATATTTTGTTATCAATTATACCAAGTGTCCTTGTACATAATTTCACCCCTGTTTTAATTATTCTAGTGGCTATTAATCCATTCCCGTGTCCGGTTAAATGAACGATTATTCGTACATATAAATACCCCGCTCATCATGTCCGATCGATTGTATATGGTAATTTATAGGGACGCCCAATTGTAAATCTTTATATTAACATTAACAAACTATCATTTAGTTAAACAAATATAAAGCCCATTAATAGCCCATAGTCTAATTTCCACAAGTGTCGTTCTTTTGTCCAAACCCCAATTATGGTACAAAGCCCAATTACCCAATTTTAGTAGTTAGCCCAACATCATGATTACTTCGGATTAAATAAGCATAATAATAACTTAGCTACGAGACATTAAATTAAAAAGGTTAAACATAACTTACAATAATTAAAAATAGCGTAGCGTTACACGGACAGAATTTCGACTTACACCCTTACAACATTTGCTAACATACCCTTATTATTAGGATTAAAATTAAAATTAAAATTAAAATATAAATTATAAATATAAATATTACGTATATAGATAGAGAGATTGATGGATATTGGATGAAAAATTGATCAGAATTCGTTGGGCTTTATAGGGAGTTTCAGTTTTTGGGGCTTCGCGACTCGCGGCCCTTTTCTTCTTCAAACTCCGCGAGTCGCGGAGATCGTTTTCACAGCTCACCCACATTTGGCTCTTTGTTTGCCGACGATTTATTTTATAAATATAATATATATATATAATTAATATAATTAATTATATATTATTTTATATTTATATACATAGTTAACTTGTAATTTTTAGTCCGTTGCGTCGAGCGTTGAGAGTTGACTCTGGTGCCGGTTCCAGATTTTCGAACGTCCTTGCGTACAATTTAATATCTTGTACTTTGCGTTTTGAATCTTGTACTCTTGTAATTTCGAGACGTTTCTTATCAATAATTGGAACCTCTTTGATTGTATTTTGTACTTTTGAGCTTTTTGGTCGTTTGCGTCTTCAATTCGTCGAATCTGTCTTTTGTCTTCACCTTTTATTATTTAAACGAATATCACTTGTAAATAGAACAATTGCAAATAAAAGCTTGTCTTTCTTGAGGAATAATGCTATGAAATATATGTTCGTTTTTAGCATTATCAAATATTCCCACACTTGAGCGTTGCTTGTCCTCAAGCAATATCGTCTTGAAATACTAGAATCACTTCTTTATTCTTCACACTTTGTACATCAGTGATTTCTATACGGCGGTATAAACAATGGTAGTAACGATATGGTTTACAGTCCCACATGACTATAAAAATTTAGATCCATTAAGGAAATTGGATCTTTATGAAAACATTTGATCTTTTGAAAATTAAATCTAGTTTTTACCCTAGATAAGTTTTCCGGAATAACCCTTCACCGGTGTTTGCAAATTATTTTTGTGGGTTTGGTGGGTTTCAGATTTGAAAATTTTAGCTCAAAACTTGCGATTTTGTGTCACCCACTTGCTAACCTTGTATTAGGAAAGCAACACGTCCAGTTTACTTGTCCCGTATATTACCTTTCGGTAAACTACCGTCCGGTTGTAAAGGAAAGCGTTGAACAAGCAACTGTTAAGGCAATGTCCCCTGACATGCTTTTAATTATGGTCTATAACGTGTCGGACGCAATTACTATCCTTGGTAGGAGCAATAGTAAAGCTCACCCTTATGATTTTTCGGTCTGGCACAAGGTCCTGTCCTTGACCATGCTATGCAACCACCGTTCTTACGGTTGACACCCGATTTGGTTCAGGTGACCTAATGAATTCCAGGTGAATTCCTAGGATTTTACGTTCAATGGTAATGAACGCATTGAAAATGGGTTTTTAGAAAACAAATCGGTTTGTAATTTTGATCAAAATATTTTCTCGTTCAGGCTCGAGTTTAGATATCATTGAATTCCATGAGTTTGTAATTCTCAATCTTTAAGGTCAATCTCAAGGATTGAGTAATATCAGGCTTAAAAGCTGATTTTTGATCTTTTAAGAAGATTATCCTTTTCTAGGGATCTGATTCATTAGTCTTATCCAGCTAATTTGCATGGTGCCCCCCATTTTATGAGATAAATCCTTCTCATGGTTAGGATAAATCTGACCACTTGGCGACCCTGTTTAATGCTGAGGTCCGTGGATTTCCTGCTGATTTTAGTGATGACTTTTCTAGGTTTTTCGTCAACCTACAGTTGGTCTGGACGACAACTTCCTGACCTAAATCAAGAAGCGCGTTTCTTTTTTGGAAGACTTTACTTCCTTTTAATGATGGAATTGATTTATCGTGTAGATCCATCTTTCTTACAGTAAATCAGGTAAAAATTTTTAGTTTAGTCCAAAGCAAAAGTATTTTCAGTTATTTGTACAAAAATATGTGACATATGTTTTGAATAACTTGGAGAATTTTCCCACACTTGGCTTTTATTTTCCTTTTTATTGTCCTCTATTCCATTTTAAATGAATTTTAACATTTTGGTTTGTTTCTCAATTTATGTCCTTTTCGAGGTAACAATAATTTCGGTGTTAAAACCTAGTTTTATCGTTCATAAATATGTATAAACACGATTTTGAGTTCATTTAATTGAAAATTTTGAAAAATTTTACTAGAATTGGGTAGTCAGTATATAAGACTAGGGCTGTTCTTTATTATCAGAGAGCACTAGATTCTAATACAACTACTGCTTTACTAGTATTTTTAATGGTAACCTAGTGTTTAAGATAAAAATTTAAAATCTGAAAGAATTTAACCCCTTCCCACACTTAAGATCTTGCAATGCCCTCATTTGCAAGAAATCAGTAACAATTTAAATTATTTAGGGTGATTTGTGTGAAAATGATTAAATTTTACCAAAGTTTCCAAACATATTTGTGTTTGTTTGTTGAATGATAAATGGTGCACATCATTTGTTCATTCCGTCTTGTTGTTATTTCACATATATTTTGCATCTTGTCGTCAAAATTAGTTGCTTTTGCTGAACTTAATATCAGTCTTTGAAAATGCGTTGTTTTACCCTGTTGTGTACATAAGATAAACTGCATACATATATACATATTTTTGAAGTTTGGTATATTACCCCACATTCAAAAATTATTAAAATCTAAGAATAAAAGTTAGAAAATTATAAAAACTATTACAATATTAAATAAGTATTAAACGTATCAACATTACAAATAATAAAATAAAAATAAAAACTAAGTAGACTAGGGATGATACTGATACCAGTAGGGGTTCCATGCATAACCATAGGTGCTATAAAATGCTTCGGCTGGGTTATACGTAGGATACGGTGGTTGAATCTCTATAGACCAGGGAGGGAATATGGGCTTTGGAGTAGGAATATAGTTTCTACCTATATGTTGGCAATAAGCTATGATTTGGTTTTGATGAACTTGCCAATCTTCAAATGCTCTATGTCTAGCATTTTCGTACTCCTGTGAAGCTATAAACCTTTGCATTTCTTGCATTTCATTTCCCCCTCCTACATTACCTTGCTGTTGGTTTCTCTCAACCTGTGGATGTCTACCATGGTATTGTACTGCGGCGTTATTTCGCCTCTTCAAAACTTTCGCACCATGGTATACATTTAAACCTATTGTATCGCGGGGTTCTGGTTCTTCGACTAATAATTCCCCCCGACTTATATCCACACCGAGATATTCAGCAATCAAAGTAATAAATATACCACCTCCTATTATGCTATGCGGTCTCATCCCCCTAACCATAGCTGATAAATAATAACCCACACAATAAGGTATATTTACAGCGCTTTGTGGGTCTCGAATACACATATGGTAAAATAAATCCTGTTCATTTACCTTTTCCTTGTTCTTACCTCTTTGTGTAGTCGAATTAGCTAAAAACCTATGAATTACTCTTAATTCAGCTCTATCTATATCCAAATAAGAGTAATTTCCCCCTTTGAATCGGTGATGGCTTGTCATTTGACTCCATACACCATGTGTATCAAAATTTTCATCTATCTTTCTACCATTTAGTATTAACCCTCTAGAATCGGCAGATGCTAACTCCTCAGGCGTATATATACGTAAAGCCTGAGCCATGTTTAGTAAAGACATGTGGCGCATCGAACCTCCTAACAAAAATCTAATAAAAGATCGATCGGTTAAACTATCTACCCGATCATTTAATTCTATACTACACAAGAATTCTTCACACCATACTTTATATACAGGTCTACGCATGGTGAATAAATGTACCCAGTCGTTAAAAGTAGAATTACCATACCTCTGTGCAAGTAATTCCCTAATTGGCCCGGCCAATTCTACAGCTTCTAATGGTCCCCATTCTATGACCCTAGGTACCTCAACAACTTTAGAATGAAGAGTATGCAAACCCCTTTGGTATTTTGGATAATCTATCCAAAGTCTGTCAAATCTCAGGTTCGGGTGCAAATCTTCCAAGTGCATATCAGAAAATGTCATGACTGGATGAGGTATATCTTGTTTGTAGTAGTTATCCACCTCCTGTTGTTCCGCATTCTCAGCAGGAGCATTGCGAGTTTGGGATGAAGATTCACCCCTTTCAGTCTGCAAAACACATCAAACACAATTTTTGTGCATCCAAATATGCATTAGTGTCAGCAAAATCATCAATCAAAATAATTACAATGACATGATCAATTTATATCAAACTTAAGCTCATTTTCACATTTTTATCAAATCTACACTTTTTCAAATAAGCATATACAAAAATGTTCACCAAGTTCATAAGCATTCAACTCAAATAACATGTCAAAATAATCATCACTAGCAATTAAACAAGTTTCAAATGACATTATCTCTCAAAAATCAAGTTCATGAATTTTAGACTTGAAAAAGTCCACTTTAATTCTCAAAATCATGTTTAGGCTCAAAGTTTGGATCATTTAACTACCTAAACATGTTACACTACTTAATTTAGCAACAATTCATGACAAAAATCGGCCATAACCTGTTTATATCAAAAAGCCCCAAATTTGCTCAAGAACACAAACCCTAGATTACTCAAAATTTGAAGTTTAAGGCTTCTAATCATGTTAAATAGCATCAATCTAGGTTATACAAGCATAATACATAAACAATTTAAGCATAATTACACTAAAAAGCATCAAAATCGAATTGAGTATAAAATTGCTCAAGAACACTAATTTTCGGATTAAATGGTGTTTAGGTGTAGAAATTTACCGTTTTTCTTGAGTAATTCCTTGATAGCATCCTTCTTAACATGATTTTAGTAAAAGATTTGATGATTAACGGTTAAAAATTGTGATTTTGGGGGTGTTTTCTCGGGTTTTTTCGGGTTTATTTTCGCTGTATGTGTGGTGTGGGTTGGGGACTGATCAGTTCTGCCCCTTTTATTTTTTTTCGGTATTTTTGGAAATCCGCGAGTCGCGGTGTTTTTCCCTTTCAAACTCTGCGAGTCGCGGAGTTTGTATTTTTGTTTTTTTTTACACAAACCTTAACTTGTAAAACAAATATAAAATAAATTTAAAATTTTGTTTTCCTTTGTTTTAGGACGAGGTCGTTTCGGATCGATGTCCTAGTCCATCCTTCGACAACATTTTAAAATTTGTCTTTTTCAAGCGATTGTTTTAAAAGCTTAGATTTTTTTTAGTTTTTTAATGTTTTTGGCATACTTTAATTCAATAAGATTAAAAATAATGATAATAAAAGTTCTCGTCCCTCCCTCGGGTAAAGCAATTTCGGTTCAACGATCTAGTCTTCAACTTACGACGAATTTTAAAAATCATATTTTTAACTTAAGGAGATAAAGTAAATTTTTGTTTTTAAATTCACACAACTTAAATATAAAATTCAAAATTAATATTAAAAATTCACACCAAACTTAAAATTTGAAATGCATAAAATTAAAAATTCATATTTTAAAAATTAAAAATTCACACCAAACTTAATTTAAAAATTCATATTATAAATTCACATCAAACTTATATTAATTTTTTAAATATTTACAATTTTAAATATATTGATTTTACAAAGTTTACAATATTAATTTAAGATTTATATATTAATTTTAAAAACATGGTAAAAATAAAATTAAAAATCTTTTTGGCTTTTTATCCCACTTTAATCAATCAAATATTATCAAAAATATGCGCCCCTCTTTTCGGTAAAGTAATTTCGGTTCCATGACCTAATTTAACTCATGACGAATTTTTGAAATATTTTGGGTTGATTGATTAAAGATATTTATACCTTAAGAATAAACGTTAAATTTCGCAGTGATGTAATAAATTTTTGAATGATATCAATAATTTTGGTCACCAAACCTAATTTTATTCAATATCAATTTAATACTTTATAGCGAACAAATTAGCGTTTATTATCAAAAGGTTAAAAATAAAAATAAAAAATAAAAACTGTACAAACATACCTGTGAAATAGATTTCTTAGTTATATGATCTATCCCATTCATAAGATAGTCGGTTTAATTGGTTTTCCATGGCTACATAGGCGTAACCTCGAGCATTCAGTGTTTTTTCTTCTAAACATATGAACGGTCCGTCTCTGCATAAAGTAACAAATTCGGTGTTTGAATAGGTTTGATTATTTGAACATTTACCTCCATGTGACCATTTTCCGTATTTGTGACATCTTTCTAGGTGTCGTGCTCTTCTTTTCGCTGCGGATTTTGATTTTCCTTTACCAAATTGTAACTTATTATCTTCGCATCTGGATTCTTTTCTAACTCCGTCCAATCTTTCTCTGATTACTGATACTATTTCACTTGGAAGTGTGTCATTATTACGTTTAGTGATCAAAGCGTGTAGCATTAGACCATGGTGTAGTTCACAGGCAGTCTTCATTTCCTAAAAAAAATAAAAATTCAGAATGGGGGGAGAAGACTAGTTCTTTAGGGTCTGCTAGGGAAAGACCATTCGGGTTCCATTTTCGAGAACTACACGAAAACAGACAATCTAACTCTAACAGAAATACATAAACCCCCTATACTTAGTTAGCTGTGGTATCGAAATTGTGATTAACTTCATTGTCTTCTTCCATCGGACCATGTATGTAATGTTTAACTCTGTGACCATTAACTTTAATTTCAATCTCATTTGAATTTATTAATTCTATCGTTCCGTATGGGAAAACTCTTTTGACCATGAATGGTCCAGACCATCTTGATTTCAATTTTCCAGGAAATAGCTTGAATCGTGAATTGAAAAGAAGAACTCTGTCTCCTTCTTTAAATTCTTTTGAACTTCTGATTCTTTTATCATGTCATTTCTTCGTTCTTTCTTTATAGATTAACGAATTTTTGTATGCTTCATGTCTTAATTCTTCTAATTCGTTTAGTTGACTTAATCGTAGATGTCCGGCTTCATGTAAATCAAGATTACATGTCTTCAAAGCCCAAAATGCTTTGTGTTCAATTTCTACTGGAAGATGACATGCTTTTCCATAAACAAGTCTAAAAGGTGTGGTTCCAATTGGAGTTTTGTAGGCTGTTCTAAAAGCCCAGAGTGCATCCTCCAATTTAATGGACCATTCCTTCGGATTTGATCCTACGGTTTTCTCTAGAATACGTTTTAAAGCTCGGTTGGTATTTTCAACTTGTCCACTTGTTTGTGAATGATATGCGGTGGAGATTTTATGAGTTACTCCATATCTTTTAAGAACTTTCTCAAGTTGATTATTACAGAAATGAGTACCCCGATCACTTATTAAAGCTTTCGGTGTTCCAAACCTTGCAAAAAGACGTTTTAAAAAGTTGACTACAACTCGTGCATCATTAGCTGGGAGAGCTTGTGCTTCCGCCCATTTAGATACATAATCAATGGCTACGAGAATATAGAGATTATTATGAGATTTTAGAAATGGACCCATAAAGTCAATACCCCAAATGTCAAATACTTCACATACTTGGATGACATTTTGTGGCATTTCATCACGTTGACTTATTTTTCCGGCCCTTTGACAAGCATCACAGGATTTGCAAAGAAGGTGTGCGTCTTTGTAAATTGTAGGCCAATAGAATCCAGCATCATAAACTTTTCTTGCTGTTAGTTGAGGCCCATAATGCCCTCCTGTTGGTCCTGTGTGACAATGATTTAATATTTTACTGGCTTCATCTCCGAATACACATCGGCGTATTATTCCATCTGGACAACTTTTAAACAAATGTGGATCTTCCCAAAAATAGTGTTTTATATCACTGAAGAATTTCTTTCGTCTTTGGTACGATAATCCTTTTTCAAGGAATCCATATACTAAGTAGTTTGCATAGTCTGCAAACCATGGTATTTCATTATAATCTATCTTCAATAGATATTCATCAGGAAAGTTGTCTTGTATGGCCGATTCATTTAGAACTTCTAATTCGGGATTTTCAAGACGAGAAAGATAATCAGCGGCGAGATTTTCTGCTCCTCTTTTATCTCGGATTTCAATATCAAACTCTTGTAAGAGTAAGATCCAACGGATTAATCTTGGTTTAGCATCTTGTTTCGAAAATAGGTATCTAAGAGCAGAATGGTCGGTATAAACCACCGTTTTTGCTAGAACGAGATATGATCGAAATTTGTCAAAAGCAAAGACAATAGCAAGGAGTTCTTTTTCAGTAGTTGTATAGTTCGTTTGTGCTCCTTGTAACGTCTCACTAGCATAATATATAGGTTGAAATCGTTTTTCAATCCTTTGTCCTAAAACGGCTCCCATTGCAAAATCACTTGCATCGCACATTAGTTCAAATGGTAGATTCCAATTTGGTGTTATCATGATCGGCGCATTAGTAAGTTTCTCTTTAAGAATATTAAAAGATTTGATACACTCATCTGAAAAGATGAATGGAGCATCCTTTTCTAGGAGTTTATTCATAGGAGTGGCAATTTTAGAAAAATCTTTTATGAAACGTCGGTAAAAACCGGCATGCCCTAGAAAACTCCTAACTCCTCTAACATTGGTGGGATATGGAAGTTTAGCAATTACATCTACTTTAGCTCTATCCACTTCAATTCCTTCTTTTGAAATTTTATGTCCAAGAACGATGCCCTCTTTAACCATGAAATGGCATTTCTCCCAATTAAGTACTAGATTTGATTGTTCGCATCTAATAAGCATTCGTTCAAGATTAGCTAGACATGTTTCAAATGTATCACCGAAGACTGAAAAGTCATCCATGAAAACTTCCATGCATTCTGCTATCATGTTATGAAAAATCGCCATCATACACCTTTGAAAGGTTGCAGGGGCGTTGCAAAGTCCAAATGGCATGCGTTTGTAAGCAAAAGTACCATAAGGGCACGTGAATGTGGTTTTCTCTTGATCTTCGGGTGCTATTGGAATTTGAAAATATCCGGAAAATCCATCTAGAAAACAATAGTAACTATTTCCAGCTAATCTTTCCAACATTTGATCAATGAAAGGTAAGGGAAAGTGATCTTTTCTGGTGGCGTCATTTAATTTTCTATAATCAATACACACACGCCATCCTGTTACAGTCCTAGTAGGAATAAGCTCATTTTTCTCATTTGTAATGACAGTCATGCCACCCTTCTTAGGCACGCATTAAACTGGGCTTACCCATGGACTATCAGAGATTGGATATATCAAACCTGCATCTAGCAGTTTAATAATCTCTTTCTTAACTACATCTTGCATATTAGGATTTAGTCTTCGTTGGCGTTGCACATACGTTTTATGACCTTCTTCCATAAGGATTTTATGTGTGCAATACGAAGGACTTATTCCTTTATTATCATGAATCTTCCATGCAATGGCTGGTTTATGAGCTTTCAACACAGAAATGAGTTGTGATTTCTCATTTTCAGTAAGAGAAGACGATATTATTACAGGTAATTCAGATTCACCATGTAAATAAGCGTATTCCAAATAGTTTGGAAGTGGCTTTAATTCTAATTTCGGTGGTTCTTCTATCGATGATTTATATCGATATCTGTCTTCTTCTTTTAGCATTTGAATTTCTTCTGTTGTTGGTTCATATCCATTAGCTATAAGTGTAGCTAACATTTCAGCTTCATCAATTTGTTCTGTTCCTTCTCCTAAAGAACATTCTCCTGTTCCTTGTAATTCTAGAAATTCTTCTAATAATTCTGCATGTGCATCTATAGTTTGAATATAATAACATGTATCATCTGCAGATTGTGGTTGTTGCATTGCTCTATCAACTGAAAAGGTAACACTCTCGTCCTCTATACTTAGGGTCAGTTTCTTACCGAATACGTCTATCATTGCTTTAGCCGTGCTTAAGAATGGTCTTCCTAATATGAGAGGAACTTGAGAATCTTCTTCCATGTCCAGAACAACAAAATCTACTGGAAATACTAAAGTACCAACTTTAACTAGCATGTTCTCCATTATCCCTCTAGGATATTTTATTGATCTATCGGCTAGTTATATGCTTATTCTGGTTGGTTTCAATTCTCCAAGGTCTAGTTTAGTGTATAGTGAATACGGCATTAGATTTATACTAGCACCTAAGTCTGCCAATGCTTCTATTGAACTAAGACTACCCAGAAAACATGGAATTGTGAAACTTCCTGGATCAGATAGTTTTTCTGGTATCTTATTCAACAGCACTGCTGAACAATTAGCATTCATGGTAACAGCCGAGAGTTCTTCCATTTTCTTTCTATTTGTGATTAGATCTTTCAAGAATTTAGCATATCTAGGCATTCCTGAAATCACATCAATGAAAGGAAGATTTACATTTATCTGTTTAAACATATCCAAGAATTTGGATTGCTCGGCTTCAAGTTTATCTTTTTTCATTTTACTCGGGTAAGGAAGTAGTGGTTGGTATGGTTTAACATAAGGTTTATCCTTAATTGTGTTATCTTCATTAACCTTTTCAACTACCGGTTCTGTTTCCTTATCTTGATTAGGTTGTGGTTCTTATGGAGTAGGAATAGCTTCATCAGAAGTTACAGGTATTTCAGGTGGTTTAAGTGTTGTACCACTTCTTGTGGTAATGGCTTTAGCTGTTTCATTCCGGGGGTTAGTATTTGTATCACTAGGTAGACTTCCCAGTTTTCTTTCACCTATTAACCTTGCTAGGTTACTTACTTCTTGTTTCAAATTTTGAATAGAAGCTTGTTGATTTCTAAATGCTTGAGCATTTTGTTCATTAGTTTGTTTCTGAGATGTGAAAAACTGCGTTTGAGTTTCAACTAGCTTCGTCATCATATCTTATAAATTCGGCTTTTTATCATCGGTTTGTTGTGGTGGTTTGTTTTGAAAATTAGGTCTTTGCTGATTGTAATTATTATTGGATACTTGTTGATTGCTAGGACCTTGTTGGTTGTTGTATGGAATATTTTGGTTATAATTCTGGTTTTGATTGTAAATCGGTCTTGGCGGTTGATAATTATTCTGATAATTATTTCCAGGCCTTTGGTTTATGTATGAAATATTCTCTCTTTGTTCCATTGTTAATTCAATACTGAGACAATCTTTTGTCAAATGTGGTCCTCCACACTGCTCACAACTAATTCGTATTGAGTGTATATCCTTAGTCATCTTTTCCATTCGTCTCTCGACAGCATCTATCTTTGCAGAAATGGAATCTAAGTCATGGCTAGAATCGGCTCTAGCTGCTTTAGATGATCTACCGATATCTTTTTCTTGGTGCCACTCATGTGAGTGGGAAGCAGTGTTATCAATAATTTTGTAAGCATCAGTTTCTGTTTTCTTCATAATAGAACCACCAGCTGCTATATCTATGTCTTTTCTTGTAGTGATGTCGCATCCTTGGTAGAATATTTGTACTATTTGACAGGTGTCTAAACCATGTTGCGGACATCCTCTCAACAACTTTCCAAATCTAGTCCAAGCCTCATATAGAGTTTCATTTGGCTTCTGTGTGAACGTAACAATTTCTCCTTGAAGTCTTACGGCTTTAGATGCAGGAAAGAATTGTTTAAGAAATTTTTCAACTAAAACGTCCCATGTATCAATCGCCCCTTCAGGTAACGATTCCAACCAATCTTTGGATTCTCCCTTTAAAGTCCAGGGAAATAACATGAGATATATCTATTCATCCTCTACTTCTCGGATTTTAAATAGTGTGCAGATCCTATTAAAGGTACGTAAATGTTCATTTGGATCTTCCTTCGGCGCACCACTAAATTGGCATTGATTAGTCACCATGTGTAGAATTTGTCCTTTGATTTCATAATCTGGAGCATTAATGTCTGGATGAGTAATTGCGTGACCTTGGCCAGTGCGTTTAGCTCTCATTCGGTCTTCCATACTTAATGGTTCCAGATTCTCCATAATTGAATTTGTTGAATCGGAATCACTAGAGGATTCTGATTTAATGGTTCGTTCCTCAACAATCTCTGTTTGAATGATTGGTGGTTCCGGAGGAAAGTTTAGTGGTTCAGGATCTATGAATCATCCCTGAATATTCTCCGGATTCTCAATTGTGAGGTCGGGTTCAAAAAATAGATTATCGGAAATTTGAACTGGAGTAATTGGTCGACTGGATGACGATTCTAAAGAAAAATCAACGGCGGTAATATTTGCTAAATGTCTTGATCTAGTTACAGGTGGTGAACGTACAAAAGGTAGTGAACGTCTTGCTCGGTGCATTCACTGAATATCCTATTAGTTTTTAAAAGGAAAGAAAAATTATAATAAGTTATCCAATCAATAGACTTTTCTGATTTCGCCCACGTTTCGAATAGCCAAAAGATGCAGCAGAGGGGCAGGATTCGTTTGGTCTCAATATAATTGAGGACTGTTTGGCTCCAATAACCCGGTCCACATACAAATCCAACTATTACTATGAACCAGAAAATTTTGATGTCTATCAATTTAACCACTTAAAATAAATTTTCGTAATTTTAAGAAATTTAGATAAGAAGTAGAATAAAAATCTATGTCCTAAAACTAGAATAGCGAGAAATAAGAAAGAAAAAGAGCGTGTCGGAAAAAGATCGAAAAATAAAAATAAGAAAGAAAAAGAGTGACTTATAGAACTTAAAAACACTAGACTAACCCAACCTTATTACTACCACTAACTTAAAATTATAATCGCAAATTGAGATTACTAATTGGAATGATAATTGATACATAGTAAAAGGTGTCTAAAAATATTAAAGCTTACAAGAAAAACTATATCCCAAATGGCAATAACTTAAAAAGAAACTAAAACTTAAAAAGGTGTCGCAAAATTCTAAAGTACCTAAATCTTAGTCTAAAGAAAAACACTTAAGGGATTTTATGGCAAAGCCTAAAAATCTATAAATAAAAATAACTATGGCAAAAACTATGAATTAAAACTAGATACGAGCGAAAAATACAAATATTATGCTAAAACGATTAAAAAGGGACAAAATATAAAAATATACAAAAAGTTGTAAAAAGTACAATTTTATAAAAATATTATTTTTATATTAATTACTTATTAAAACTATTAATTTTATATTTTATTAAACTAATTAAAACAAAATAAACTAATAAAAACTAAATATTATAATAAATATACCCTAATTAGGGTTTAAGTTTAAATATAATTAATAAAAACCCGTAATTAATGCTGCTACGGCTTCTGTGTACCCGTGTCAGACTGTCTCCGCGAGTCGCGGTATTCGAGGCTGCAAACTCCGCGAGTCGCGGGGTTCCAAAATTCAACTCTGGTACAGTTTTTTAATTCGACGTTTTTTTTTTTCAACTGTTTTATATTTTCTGTTTAAATCAAAATATTTATATAATAAAAACTTATATTTAAAAACTAAAATAAAAATAGAACTACTTTATAATTTTAAAAATATCTTAAAAATAGATTTATATATATATTAAATTTTTTTTTTCGGTTTTTTTTTATGTTCTAAATAAACACAAAATATTTAAATAAAACTTATATTTTTATAAAATAAAAATAAAGAAACTTTATAAAACTTAAATATTTAACAAAATCTTAAAAATATTTATATTTTTGTTTTCTTTTTATATTTTTGAATAATAAAAAAAAACGTATTTTTACAAAAGTGAATTTTAATAAAAGTAAACTAAAAATAAAAATCTTTTTTTTTTAATATTTAGCGTTGCGCTTTCGGCGTTTAAGACTTTCCCCGGCAGCGGCGCCAAAAATAACTTGATAGTTAAAGCTAAGTGGTATAAAATACTATTAATTTTAGCAGGAAATACTATTAAATACGATACAATTTTACACAAGATATTTATTTATTTATAGAATGGATATATTTAAACCTTGCTACAACACTTATAGGCAGTGTACCTAATCGTACAGTAGTGTAGTTTTTAGTAAGTCCGGTTCGTTCCACAGGGAAAATCTTTAAACAAAGCTTAATGCTATATTAGTTTACTTTTATAAAAATACAAATATATATATATAAGTAATATTATTGTTATAAAGGGGGGTTTTTACCGTTTAATGACCGGTTTGTCGATTTTAAAACTTTAGTCGCAGTTAAAACCAAATGTAAAATAATAAATAAATACAAGACTTAATTTAAAGCGTAAAGTAAATAACGATAATGAAATTGCGAATAATAAAAGTGCGATAAAATAAACTTGCGATAATTAAAAAGTACGATAATTAAAAGTGCAATTAAATACAATAACAATAAAAATGCGATAATTAGAAGTGCAATTAAATATAAAATAAAGGAAATTAAATATGAAATAAAAGAATTATGCTTATTTAAACTTCCGTAACCATGATGTTTGACGTGTTGATTTTAGTTTTATGCCCATGGGTTAATTGTCCTTTGTCATGGATTATTTAATATGTCCATCTGGTTTTTGTCCATAACAGTCCATCAGTAATAAATATAAAGTGCGAGTGTCCTCGTCAAATTATCCTTATACCCGAAGTTAAATATTCCAACTAATTGGGAACTTAAACTGTAACAAGATTTTAATACTTTGTTTAATAATTACACCAGGATGTCGACTGAGTGTAACCCAAGGTTTTAATATTTTGTTATCAATTATACCAAGTGTCCTTGTACATAATTTCACCCCTGTTTTAATTATTCTAGTGGCTATTAATCCATTCCCATGTCCGGTTAAATGAACGATTATTCGTACATATAAATACCCCGCTCATCGTGTCCGATCGAGTGTATGTGATAATTTATAGGGACGCCCAATTGTAAATCTTTATATTAACATTAACAAACTATCATTTAGTTAAACAAATATAAAGCCCATTAATAGCCCATAGTCTAATTTCCACAAGTGTCGTTCTTTTGTCCAAACCCCAATTATGGTACAAAGCCCAATTACCCAATTTTAGTAATTAGCCCAACATCATGATTACTTCGGATTAAATAAGCATAATAATAACTTAGCTACGAGACATTAAATTAAAAAGGTTGAACATAACTTACAATGATTAAAAATAGCGTAGCGTTACACGGACAGAATTTTGACTTACACCCTTACAACACTTGCTAACATACCCTTATTATTAGGATTAAAATTAAAATTAAAATTAAAATATAAATTATAAATATAAATATTACGTATATAGATAGAGAGATTGATGGATATTGGATGAAAAATTGATCAGAATTAGTTGGGCTTTATAGGGAGTTTCAGTTTTTGGGGTTCCGCGACTCGCGGCCCTTTTCTTCTTCAAACTCCGCGAGTCGCAGAGATCGTTTTCACAGCTCACCCACATTTGGCTCTTTGTTTGCCGACGATTTATTTTATAAATATAATATATATATATAATTAATATAATTAATTATATATTATATTATATTTATATACATAGTTAACTTGTAATTTTTAGTCCGTTGCGTCGAGCGTTGAGAGTTGACTCTGGTCCAGGTTCCGGATTTTCGAACGTCCTTGCGTACAATTTAATATCTTGTACTTTGCGTTTTGAATCTTGTACTCTTGTAATTTCGAGACGTTTCTTATCAATAATTGGAACCTCTTTGAATGTATTTTGTACTTTTGAGCTTTTTTGTCGTTTGCGTCTTCAATTCGTCGAATCTGTCTTTTGTCTTCACCTTTTATTATTTAAACGAATATCACTTGTAAATAGAGCAATTGCAACTAAAAGCTTGTCTTTCTTGAGGAATAATGCTATGAAATATATGTTCGTTTTTAGCATTATCAAATGCCATGACTTAGATTCTGGTCAAGAATCCTGGGCCCCCGGTTACATCTGGTCATTCCTGACTTATTTGATAGCAACGAAGTTTGAGTAAAGTTATACAACGTCTTGCTAAAGATTAACCCGAACTTTCTAAAATTGGAAAATTACTATAAGTGAAAACTTTCCATAAATAGTAACCTTCTGAAAATGGAAATTCTTTAGTGAACCATTACTATCAATATAGTACTATATACTATTGTCTGTTAGGCAATGTCTGATCATACGTTCTATCTCTAGGTTGAGATCTCGGTCACGTCCTTCCGTTCAATTCTTTCGTGTGCTACTAAGGTGAACTTCATAGCCCCACTTTTTACTGTTTCATAACTGTTTTATAACTTTTGGGGTGAGACACATGCTTGCTTTATAACTGTTTTACGCTTAGACACAAGTACTAAATTGTTAACTATGCTGTCATGCTTTGATTCATGCTAAATCCCTACCGTAATATCGTCAATTGCTACGTTTAAATGCAAACTTAATTATTGTGAGTAGGCCTATTGAGAGTAACGTCTCTAACCATTCGACCGTTGGTCTTTGGTTACATAATAATGATTCCACGACACTGACAGTACAAGGTGTCATAGGGTAAATTGTTTAGTAGCGATATTACAAAATGCAGCAACACTTTTAGATTGATATTTCTATATCAATCAACTTTAAATTAAATCTTGTGGTCTAAAACTTTGGATATTATTTATAAACCTATGAATTTCACTCAACCTTTTTGGTTGACACTTTAAGCGTGTTTTGTCTCAGGTGATGATTGAGCTAGCTGCTACTTGCTACTAGATGATTGATGTATGCTTTGCTGCTTGCATGGAGTCCATCATTCATATTTATCATTTTATTTAAGACATTTTCCATTTACTGTACTCTTATGATGTAAAACTTTGAATAATGCTTCCGCTGTTTATTTAATAAATAAAACGTCTCATTTAGAGTCGTTCTCGCTTATACAACTGTGTTATGATATGATTGGTCACAATTACCCCTGGTCCATTTTGGGGGTGTGACATGGAGTAATTTTCATCCATATTTGACTAGGAGTAGTTTTCAGTAGTGTTGTAAAAGTCGGCCGACTTGGCCGACACGTCAGTCGATGCGTCGTTTTTTTGATTCTCCGTCCCGTTTTTTCTGAAAACGAATCAAAAGACGGTCAAAGCTAAAAGTTCGGTCAAAGTCTGTCAAAGACTGTCAAAGTTGGTAAAAAACAGTCAAAATCAGTCAAATTTTTGTCAAGATGTGATAAGTTTATAAATTAAGGTTTGTTTTCATTTTTTGGGCCGCTCTTTTTTCTGTGTCCTTACTGATTATGTACTCGGTAACATTAATTGAGTTTGAAGTTTGATTATATTCAAATTCAAGTTCTTCTTTAAGAAATTTATGGTTCAGAATCAACTATTTTATACATATATTAATATATATTTAAGAAATTATTAAACAAGTTAACGTTGGTCAACGATCGATGCGTTCCCGACGCGTCCCCGACTCGCGACTTTTACAACCTTGGTTTTCAGCCATATTTGCCCCTGACCACTTCATGTTTATTGTTTACCATACTTTTCAACCTAAAGACTAAAGTAATTTATAGTATAGTATATAATAATTTTAGTGAATTGGCAATAATGTGGGGTGTGGAGTCTTCACGTGGGTAAAATTAAAGGTAAAAAGGGGATGTATGATTATTAACTTGAAGAAGAAGAAAGCAGGATGAAGAATTGTCGGATCGTGGATCGTGCTTATGGTCCGACCCAGTACCTCAATTTATACCAGGTCCCTTAATCCACCGTATGACCCCTTAATCCACAATATGGAAAAGGTGTACAACCATTCTCATAGTTTCTATTATCAAGTAAATTCACCATGTGACGGAACTTGAACCCGACGGTAGATAGGCGGGTATAAAAATTTATTAATTTTTTCATTGACATGTGGGGCAAACACTAAAAAAAAAACCTTATTTTTAGTAAAAAAAAATTTCAAGTGTAAATTTTTTCTTAAAAAAAATTCAGCTGTGGCAGGTTCCCCGACCAGTCTCCATAAAGGTCTGCCCCTGCTCTGTTCCAAAATATTTCTTCAGTTTCAAAATAATTATTTTAACTTAAAAAAAATTCTTTTCCAATTTTAATTTTTTTTCTTTATGTTATATAATACTTAATAAAATTTAAGACAAATTGCCAACACAAGTCACTTTTAAAAAGATATATCAATTTTTTTTTCTTTTGCCCATAAAAAAATTTGATTTCAATTTAGTGTTTAAAAATGTGTGTGATTCGATAATGGTTGCAATTGAAGCATAAATTGACACCTTGAATCTATTTATTGATTAAATGTATTTCCATATCGTCATTTAATATTTTATTTATTTTCAAGTAATTTTTATTTAAGAGCAAATTGCTCAAAAATGTAATATAAAAACTATTTTTTTCCCAATAAATGATATATCAATTTTATTTGTATCAATATATTAAAATTAGCATGAGAGTTAAAAAAAATGACATGAAAATACATGTCAGCAATTAAAAAATTCAGGGTGTCAATTTACACATTGATTGAAACCATTTTCAAAATCAGACACTTTTTACCCACTAAATTGATGGGTAAATGAATTAATATTAATATACCCTTTATAAGAAAAAGTGAATTTTATGTTAACTTTCCGGACATTTTGTCCAAAAATACCAAGATAAACACTTTTAAACTAAGTCCATTAATGTAAATTTCATCAAATATTTTACAACTCAACCAAGAATATTTAAAATTAAAAGTTGAAAAATAAAGCATTTTAAAAGAGGGTGGTGGTGGAGTGGTTACTCTTCTAAATTGGAGGTCATTGGTTCGAACCCACAAAGTTAAAAAAAATAAAATCTCTTCATGACCACGAATGTTTACTCGCGATGACTTCGGGTTGCCTACAAAGTGATTAGCCGCTCTATGATTAATCGGCTCGCAAAGCGAGTCAGAAACTCAAATATACCTAAAAATGAGACGATTATTATAAAACGCTTAGAGTAATAATTTAAACGAGGTCACACTGACATCAACCAATGAATTATGTTTTTTATCTAAAATAATGATAACATTAAAACAAAGTCTTTTATCAATAGATGAAAAAGACGAACAAAGATACAATCGAAACAAAAGCACTACAAAACGAAGAGCCAAAAGCTAACTAAGCCACAACCTTGAGCAACCGGATAGAAAAAAACGAACTCGTGACACAAACAAATACAACATACAATAACCCAAAATCTAACCAATAAACAACCAACACTAAAACACAAACAAAGCGATCACAAACTAATTGACAACCGTTTTACCTTTTCGAATCTTTATAATCAGCTTAACAATATCACCGTTAACGACACCGTTTTATCAATGATTTAGATGTGCATATATTTATGAGTTATTTACGCTCATAAATATCCGTCTCTAACCGTTACATTAGTTGACTATGTAACTTTTTGTTTGTTTGTACTACACCTTAAAAGCATCTACATACTTCACAACCTTAGACCATTTTTAACGGGTGTGTGATGGTGGTTAATGTGAGCATCACGCCTCTATCACGTCACTAACCCGGCGTGATGGTTAATGTGAGCATCACGCCTCTATCACGTCACTAACCCGGCGTGATGGAGGAAAAAGAATTGGTAGTGTGATGAGAGCATCACGGGAAGAAAAGTGGTGTGATGGGTATTCAACTAATAAGAATTAAGGAACTAAAATATCTACCGATCAAATTAATATCTATACCCCCATCACATTACATCACCTCATTATCATTACAAACTCTATCACGCCTTCACATCATCACAATTGTCACATCAGTGTTATACCCTACAAAAACTCCATATCACACCCTATCACGCAGACATCATTAAAGATGGTCATATTGAAGAGAACAACATCGTAAATTTTTACTTTTGTTAACTAACCGTTAAACGCAAGTTTATATTGTAAGATGGCTTTAATCAAACTTAGCATTTTAGATTGTTGTTAATACTTTCTACGAGTTTTACTTTTTATTTTATTTTATTTTATTTCTGAAAAAAGGAAGTTGAGTGGAATAGGTTTTCTCGAATGTTTATTTTAAGCGGAAAGAAAAAGAAGATAATAGAGTTAAGAAAATTAGTATATACAGTTTTTGTTAACAACATTTTTTTTGCACCTATGTGAGCGGATTTTGATATTCCTATTATTTCTAATATATCCTCCTATCAATCATAATTAATATTATTTTTGTTAAATGCAACATAAAATAATGAAAAAATAACCGAGCCGTTTTCTCTAATTTTTCCAATGTTCCAAAATAAATATATAAAACTAAGAATTAAATACTCGTTAGATGTTATATTGATCATATACTTTGTTTATAAATCAATTTAGTTCAAATATTGTAAATGATATAATTGTACAGAATTTTATTGATCATATACTTTTTTAATGTATTAATGTAAAATTTTATTTTAATTATATTTTTTTTCTTTCTTTTCTATCTTTTAACTCGAGAATACATGTAGCTTATTTTACTATTCTATTTACATTCATTTTCATCATTTTTTCTCTTCCCCTTTTCATTCAATTATTTTTCACTTTATTTAAGGAAACTCCATAAGGGTGCTTTTGTTTTATTTATTTTTCTTTTTGTTAATCCTTTTTACTGTTTTATTTATTTTTATTTTTCCCCTTTTTCTTTTATTGATTTTTTTATTTTAACTAAATTGTTAAACTAAATTGTATTATTTTACATCAAGTTTACTATATAACTAGTGAAATGACCCGTGAAAGCACGAGTTTGTTTAAACGAAACAGTTTAATGATATGTTTTACGTATTAAGTGAATATAAATGTTAAAGTTATTTAGTTTATTGCCCCGTGAAATCACGGATTATGACTAAGAAACTTGTCGTTAATTTTATAAGCATAAAGTTCGCTCAAAGTTGAGTATTTATATTTATATTTTTAATAATAATAATAATAAAAATAATAATTAATAATAATAAATGTCTTTTAAATTATTTTAGAAAAATAAAATTACAATTTAAGAGAGATTAATATTTCCTTTTATAGATGATTTTGTATTATTTTTTAAATTAAATTAATATATAATTATGACATCATCATTATGAAAATTAAGCTTAATGATGACATCATCATTTTAGAGGTTTATTAGACTATATAGATAAAGGGACTTGATTGAGTATGAACGTGTATTGAGACGACCCATCCTAATCCATAAGGACGAATACAATAACATATGGTTACATTGCGAGGTATTTGACCTCTATATGATACATTTTACAAACATTGCATTCACTTTTAAAAGACAACCTTTCATTACTTCGAAAGTTGACAGACATGCATACCATTTCATAATATCCAAACTATAAATGACCTAATCTGTCATTTGCTTAATAATAATCTTTATTGAACTCAACGTTTTGAATGGAACGTCTTTTGAAATATGCCATGAATGACTCCAAGTAATATCTTTAAAATGAGCAAATGCACAGCGGAAGATTTCTTTAATACCTGAGAATAAACATGCTTTCAAGTGTCAACCAAAAGGTTGGTGAGTTCATTAGTTTATCATAAACATTCATTTCCATCATTTTAATAGACCACAAGATTTTCAGATATTTAATTGTACACGTAATCCGAGTACAAAATAATACGCGTAACCCGCGAATTAAAAAGCATTCATATGGTGAACACCTGGTAACCGACATTAACAAAAATGCATCTAGAATATCCCCATCATTCCGGGACTCTCAAGGGACATGATAAAATCGAAGTACTAAAGCATCCGTAACCCGGATGCGGTTTGTTAGGCCCAATAGATTTATCTTTAGAATTCGCGTTAATTAGGGTTTCTGTTCCCTAATTAGACTATAAAGGGTGATATTCGATTTGATAATCCAACCATAGAATGTAGTTTCGATTACTTATGTCTATTTCGTAAAACATTTATAAAAGCAGCGCATGTATTCTCAGTCCCAAAAATATATATTGCAAAAGCATTTAAAAAGGGAGCAAATGAAACTCACGCAAAATCAGTTTTAGTATTTGTATTCATTTCATAAAAACAGTTATAAAACAGCGCATGTATTCTCAGCCCAAAAATGTAAATTTGCAAAGCCATTAAAAAGGGAGCAAATGAAACTCACGATACTGTATTTCGTGGTAATTATGCATATGACGGCACTGAACAAGTGCAAAGTTGGCCTCGGATTCACGAACCTTTATCATTATATATATATATATATATATATATATATATATATATATATATATATATATATATATATATATATATATATATATATATATATATATATATATATATATATATATATATACCTATAATCGTAATTGAACAATTTCACATATTATAACTTATTTTATATATTATATATATTTAATTTGTGTATATACATTTATAATGACTAATATTTATATAGTTATATTAATATATATTTGGTTTGTATTATATTAAAAATACTTAATTTGTTATATATGAATATTTATATAAAAATGTTAATATGATTAATACATACTTATATGTAATATTTCTAGAAGTATATTTTTATATACAAAATGTTTAATTGGTAACATAATATCAATAATAGTAATAAAAGTTGTTTTTGATTATAATGATAATAATACAACTAATAATAATAACTATAAAAATAATGATTTTACAAATAATAATAATACTAATATTTATATTAATATCTATAATGATAATAATACTACTAATAATAATACTAATAATAATAATAATAATAATAATAATAATAATAATAATAATAATAATAATAATAATAATAATAATAATAATAATAATAATAATAATAATAATAAGGCTACCTCAATGTATCAAGCCTAAAAATAAATGTCCATGCCCGGGCTCGAACCCACGACCTCTCATTCAACAATCACACTCCCAACCAGTAAGATGTTTGGTACTTCCTGATTTATTAAGCTCCTTAAATTCCTTTATGTCTAATACGACTGATTAAGAACTAAGTGGGTGTTTATCAACAACCCAAAATATAGTAGTCCATTTAGCCATCTAACAAGCCCAATTCCATTTTTAAATAATCAGACAAACTAGCCCATCTATCCAGACAGTTTCTTTTGTAAAAAGAAAGAAAATAATTATTTGCAGCCGCCTAGATTCGAACTCAGGACCTCTTGTTAGCCTGACAACACCCTAACCACTGATCTGTCTTCTGTTTTTCTAATTTAATTGGCTCCTAAATTTATTTAACCCTTATTTCTGTTTTATCTTCTTCCTCAAAATACCAAACCCAGAACTATTCATCATCATTAAAATAATCATCTATATCTTCATCCTAACTATATCAACTCATCATCGTTAACATCATAATCACTATATTCATCGTGAATCCTCACCTTAACATTATCATCATTTTTTTTTATCATCATCATCGAATATCATATATCATCATGATATCATTTATCATCACAATTTTCACATAAAATCATGGATTATAATCATAATCTTAATCATAACCTTAATCATAACATCATCTTCACAACTTCATCTCGTTATCATTATAATCATCATCACTCTTGAAATCACACTCATTGTTCACCATCTTCATCATGTTCGCGATTAAAATAAAAACACAAATATATATATATATATATATATATATATATATATATATATATATATATATATATATATATATATATATATATATATATATATATATATATATATATATATATATATATATATATATAGCGTGAAGGTTGTGTTGGGGTTTTACAGCGACTGTAGCAGCAACAATTTGAACATTATTTGCAGGTTTATGGGAGGTTTGTGGTGGTTAACTAATCGAAACAGAAATGGCCAGCAGTAGTATTAATATTAATATAATGGTGGTGTTTTTACGGTTTAAAATAGAACCTATAAATAGCAGCAGCGTAGCAGTAGTTGTAACATATGGTGGCGATTTCGATGGTAGTAGGTGATGGTTCGTTGTGATTGTGGTGGTTGAATCGTGTTCGGCAACCCAGAAACAAAAGAGATAGTCTGGACAATGGTGGTTCGAGTAGGTGAGGTTCTCTATGGTTGTTGTAGGGTGGTTTAGTGATGATGGCAATGGAAGGTGGCGAGTGGTGGTTAAATGGTGGTGTGGCAGTTTTAGTGGTGAGGTAGTGGATTACGATCATGAGTTAAAATGAAACAGTGACTGATGTGAAGCGAGGTGTATATAAAATAGTTATTAATTTTTGCAGGAAATACTATTAAATACGATACAATTTTACACAAGATATTTATTTATTTATAGAATGGATATACTTAAACCTTGCTACAACACTTATAGGCAGTGTACCTAATCGTACAGTAGTGTAGTTTTTAGTAAGTCCGGTTCGTTCCACAGGGAAATCTTTAAACAAAGCTCAACGCTATATTAGTTTACTTTTATAAAAATACAAATATATATATAAGTAATATTATTATTATAAAGGGGGGTTTTTTACCGTTTAATGACCGGTTTGTCGATTTTAAGATTTTAGTCGCAGTTAAAACCTAATGTAAAATATAAAATAAATACAAAACTTAAATTAAAGCGTAAAGTAAATAACGATAATGAAATTGCGAATAATAAAAATGCGAGAAAATAAAATTGCGATAATTAAAAAGTACGATAATTAAAAGTGCGATAAAATAAAATAACAATAAATAAAAGTGCGATAATTAGAAGTGCAATTAAATATAAAATAAAGGAAATTAAATATGAAATAAAAGAATTATGCTTATTTAAACTTCCGTAATCATGATGTTTGACGTGTTGATTTTAGTTTTATGCCCATGGGTTAATTGTCCTTTGTCCTGGATTATTTAATATGTCCGTCTGGTTTTTGTCCATAACAGTCCATCAGTCATAAATATAAATTGCAAGTGTCCTTGTCAAATTATTATTATACCCGAAGTTAAATATTCCAACTAATTGGGGATTCGAATTGTAACAAGGTTTTAATACTTTGTTTAATGAATACACCAGGTTATCGACTGCGTGTAAATCAAGGTTTTACTACTTTGTTAACAATTACACCAATTACCCTTGAATGTAATTTCACCCCTGTTTTAATTATTCTAGTGGCTATTAATCCATTCCCGTGTCCGGTTAAATGAACGATTATTCGTACATATAAATACCCCGCCCATCGTGTCCGATCGAGTGTATATGGTAATTTATAGGGACGCCCAATTGTAAATCTTTATATTAACATTAACAAACTTTCATTTAGTTAAACAAATATAAAGCCCATTAATAGCCCATAGTCTAGTTTCCACAAGTGTCGTTCTTTTGTCCAAACCCCAATTATGGTACAAAGCCCAATTACCCAATTTTAGTAATTAGCCCAACATCATGATTACTTCGTTTTAAATAAGCATAATAATAACTTAGCTACGAGACATTAATATAAAAATGTTGAACATAACTTACAATGATTAAAAATAGCGTAGCGTTACACGGACAGAATTTCGACTTACACCCTTACAACATTCGCTAACATACCCTTATTATTAAGATTTAAAATTAAAATTAAAATTAAAATATAAATTATATATATATATATCGTATATATTGAGAGAGAGATTGAAAAATGATATGAAATTTGATCAGAATTCGGTTTGCTTTATAGCCAGAAGTGAAATTTGGGGCTCCGCGACTCGTGGCAAAATGCCCTTAAAACTCCGCGAGTCGCGGAGATGTATTTACAGCTCACACCCTTGGAGTTTCTTGCTGCCGACGGTTTTTAATATATATATATAATATATATATAATTAATTATATATTATATTATATTTATATACATAGTTAACTTGTAATTTTTAGTCCGTTGCGTCGAGCGTTAAGAGTTGACTCTAGTCCCGGTTCCGGATTTTCGAACGTCCTCGCGTACAATTTAATATCTTGTACTTTGCGTTTTGAATCTTGTACTCTTGTGATTTCGAGACGTTTCTTATCAATAATTGGAACCTTTTTGATTGTCTTTTGTTCTTTTGAGCTTTTTGGTCGTTTGCGTCTTCAAATCGTCGAATCTGTCTTCTGTCTTCACCTTTTATTATTTAAACGAATATCACTTGTAAATAGAACAATTGTGATGTGAAGCGAGGTGTATATAAAATAGTTATTATTTTACTAGGAAAACACTATTAAATACGATACAATTTTACACAAGATATTTATTTATTTATAGAATGGATATACTTAAACCTTGCTACAACACTTATAGGCAGTGTACCTAATCGTACAGTAGTGTAGTTTTTAGTAAGTCCGGTTCGTTCCACAGGGAATTCTTTAAACAAAGCTCAACGCTATAAAAATACAAATATATATAAGTAATATTATTATTATAAAGGGGGGTTTTTACCGTTTAATGACCGGTTTGTCGATTTTAAGACTTTAGTCGCAGTTAAAACCTAATGTAAAAAAAATAAATACAAGACTTTAAATTAAAGCGTAAAGTAAATAACGATAATGAAATTGCGAATAATAAAAATGCGATAAAATTAAATTGCGATAATTAAAAGTACGATAATTAAAAGTGCGATTAAATAACAATAAAAGTGCGATAATTAGAAGTGCAATTAAATATAAAATAAAGGAAATAAAATATGAAATAAAAGAATTATGCTTATTTAAACTTCCGTAATCATGATGTTTGACGTGTTGATTTTAGTTTTATGCCCATGGGTTAATTGTCCTTTGTCCTGGATTATTTAATATGTCCGTCTGGTTTTTGTCCATAACAGTCCATCAGTCATAAATATAAATTGCAAGTGTCCTTGTCAAATTATTATTATACCCGAAGATAAATATTCCAACTAATTGGGGATTCGAATTGTAACAAGGTTTTAATACTTTGTTTAATGAATACACCAGGTTATCGACTGCGTGTAAACCAAGGTTTTACTACTTTGTTAACAATTACACCAATTACCCTTGAATGTAATTTCACCCCTGTTTTAATTATTCTAGTGGCTATTAATCCATTCCCGTGTCCGGTTAAATGAACGATTATTCGTACATATAAATACCCCGCCCATCGTGTCCGATCGAGTGTATATGGTAATTTATAGGGACGCCCAATTGTAAATCTTTATATTAACATTAACAAACTTTCATTTAGTTAAACAAATATAAAGCCCATTAATAGCCCATAGTCTAGTTTCCACAAGTGTCGTTCTTTTGTCCAAACCCCAATTATGGTACAAAGCCCAATTACCCAATTTTAGTAATTAGCCCAACATCATGATTACTTCGTTTTAAATAAGCATAATAATAACTTAGCTACGAGACATTAATATAAAAAGGTTGAACATAACTTACAATGATTAAAAATAACGTAGCGTTACACGGACAGAATTTCGACTTACACCCTTACAACATTCGCTAACATACCCTTATTATTAGAATTATAATTAAAATTAAAATATAAATTATAAATATAAATATATTTACGTATGAAGAGGAAGAAAAAAAATATGATTAAAACTCGGCACAAAACTGGCTTTATATAGGACCTGACCAGCAATCTCACTCCATGCGACTCGCATGGATTTGTGCCTTTGGCCATGCGAGTCGCATGGCCACCCTGGATCCAGCCAAATTGGTTTGTTTTCTTCTTGCCGACGTAATATAATAATAATAATATATATAATATATAATTATATATAATTATATATATATTATATTATATTCTTGTGCATAGTAGACTAGATATTTTTGGTCCGTTGCGTCGGGCGTTTCTTCTTGGCTCAGGTCCCGGTTCCGGATTTTCGGACGTCTTCGCGTATTATTTTATATCGCGTACTTTGCGTCTTGTAACTTGTACTCTTGTCATTTTGAGACGTTCCTCATCAATATTTTGAACCTTTTTAGTTGTATCTTGTACTTTTTAGCTCTTTGGACCTTTTTGTCTTCAATTTGTCGAATCTACCTTTTGTCTTCACTTTTTAATATTTAAACGAATATTGCTTGTAAATCGAACAATTGCAACTAAAAGCTTGTCTTTCTTGAGGAATAATGCTATGAAATATATGTTCGTTTTTAGCATTATCAAATATTCCCACACTTGAGCGTTGCTTGTCCTCAAGCAATATTGTCTTGAAATACTAGAATCACTTCTTTATTCTTCACACTTTGTACATCAGTGATTTCTATACGGCGGTATAAACAATGGTAGTAACGATATGGTTTACAGTCCCACATGACTATAAAAATTTAGATCCATTAAGGAAATTGGATCTTTATGAAAACATTTGATCTTTTGAAAATTAAATCTAGTTTTTACCCTAGATAAGTTTTCCGAAATAACCCTTTACCGGTGTTTGCAAAATATTTTTGTGGGTTTGGTGGGTTTCAAATTTGAAAATTTTTGCTCAAAACTTGCGGTTTTGTGTCACCCATTTGCTAACCTTGTATTAGGAAAGCAACACGTCCAGTTTACTTGTTCCGTATATTACCTTTCGGCAAACTACCGTCCGGTTGTAAAGGAAAGCGTTGAACAAGCAACTGTTAAGGCAATGTCCCGTGACATGCTTTTGATTATGGTCTATAACGTGTCGGACGCAATTACTATCCTTGGTAGGAGCAATAGTAAAGCTCACCCTTATAATTTTTCGGTCTGACACAAGGTCCTGTCTTTGACCATGTTATGCAACCACCGTTCTTACGGTTGACACCCGATTTAGTTCAGGTGACCTAATGAATTCCAGGTGAATTCCTAGGATTTTACGTTCAATGGTAATGAACGCATTGAAAATAGGGTTTTCAGAAAACAAATCGGTTTATAATTTTGATCAAAATATTTTCTCGTTTCAGCTCGAGTTTAGATATCATTGAATTCCATGAGTTTGAATTCTCAATCTTTAAGGTCAATCTCTAGGATTGAGTAATATCAGTCTTAAAAGCTGATTTTTAATCTTTAAGGAGATTATCCTTTCTGGGGATCTGATTCATTAGTCTTATCCAGCTAATTTGCACGGTGCCCCCCCATTGTACGAGATAAATCCTTCTCATGGTTAGGATAAATCTGACCACTTGACGACCCTGTTTAATGCTGAGGTCCGTGGATTTCCTGCTGATTTTAGTGATGACTTTTCTAGATTTTTCGTCAACCTACAGCTGGTCTGGACGACAACTTCATGACCTAAATCAAGAAGCGCGTGTCTTTTTCGGAAGACTTTACTTCCTTTTAGTGATGGAATTGATTCATCGTGTAGATCCATCTCTTCTTTTCTTTCATCGGGTAAAACAGTTTAGTTTAGTCCAAAGCAAAAGTATTTTTAGTTATTTGTTACAGATATATGTGACATATGTTTAAAATAACTTGGTAAATTTTCCCACACTTGGCTTTTATTTTCCTTTTTATCGTCCTCTATTCCATTTTAAATGAATTTTAACATTTTCGTTTGTTTCTCAATTTATGTCCTTTCCGAGGTAACAATAATTTCGGTGTTAAAACCTAGTTTTATCGTTCATAAATATGTATAAACATGATTTGAATTCATTTAATTAAAAATTTTGAAAAATTTTACTAGAATTGGGTAGTCAGTATATAAGACTAGGGCTGTTCTTTTTTATCAGAGAGCACTAGATTCTAATACAACTACTGCTTTACTAGTATTTTTAATAGTAACCAAGTGTTTAATATAAAAATTTTAAAATCCGAAAGAATTTAACCCCTTCCCACACTTAAGATCTTGCAATGCCCTCATTTGCAAGAAATCAGTAACAATTTAAATTATTGAGGGTGATTAGTGTGAAAATGATTAAATTTTTACCAAAGTTTCCAAATATATTGGCGTTTGTTTGCTGAATGATAAATGGTGCACGTCATTTGTTCATTCCGTCTTGTTGTTATTTCACATACATTTTGCATCATTGTCGTCAAAATTACTTGCTTTTGCTGAACTTAATGCCAGTCTTTGAAAATGCGTTGTTTTACCCTGTTTTGTGCATAAAATAGAATACATAAAATACAAATATAATCATACATGCAATTTGAAATGGAACTTTGGCATCCCACTTTCAAACTATAAGAAAAATATTAGTACACAATAATAATAAGAATATCAAACATTACATAAACGTAATAAAATGTTAAGTGTTTAAAATAAAAATAAAAATTACCAACTTATCTCTACTGATCAGGAGGTGGGTTAGGAGGATAATTAGGATAGGGATCCCAATTCATGTTCGCGTCCGGGTTCCATGGCTGATTATAGGTGAACTGGTATGCTGCGTCATAATCATATGAATCATAGGGTGGTCTCATTTCTGGCTGATGTGCGGGATAGTATGCGGGTCGGGTCGGATAATACATCTCGCCAGGCTGCAACTGGCTTATAATTTGGCGCTGATGATAATCCCATCGGCCATGCTCTCGTTGCCGGGAATGCTCGTAGTCATTCCGACGTTGCCATGCCTCGTACTGCATATGCCTATCATAGTTCGTCATGTATTCATCCTCCATACGAACGCCTAAATCAAGAGCAGTCTCCCGAACAACTCCTATAATGTTGTTCGCATCCTCCATCTCGTCATCCGAACCTCTTTCTACCTGTCGCTGAGGTCCCTCGTATCGATATACCCGACCACGTCTCATTAATAATACCCTTGCACCGTGATAAAGGTTTGAACTTATAGTTTCACCTCCGTCCTCTATTTCGTTCATTGGACCCCCTTGGTGCTTATCTACACCTAAATACTCTCCAATGAGAGTAATGAAAATACCACCACCTATAATACTCCCCGATTTCATCCCCGAAACTACATTAGCGAGATAATAACCAACACAATAGGGAATGTTAACGAAACTCCTCGGGTCTCTAATACACTTGAGGTAGAACAAATCGTTTACGGTCAGTTTCTCCTTATTTCTTCCCCTTTGTGTAATTGTGTTTGCTAAGAATCTATGAATCACCCGGAGTTCAGCTCTGTCTATATCTAAGTATGTATGATTTCCACTGGCGTGAAATTCATTAAAGTGGGACATACGCCTCCAGACAGCGTTAATATCAAATTCCCTATCTACCCTTTCTCCTTGGGCAATCAAGCTATTACAGTCGGGGCTCAAAAGTTCAGCAGGGGTGTAAATCTGTAAGGCCCTAGCTAAATCTATCATGGACATTCTGTACATGCGTCCACCTAACAGAAATCTAATAAAGCTTCTATCATCTATCCTCCTAACATCACTGTTTAACTTAATAGTACTAAGTAATTCTATACACCATTCCCTATATATGGTTCTACGAATGGAAAATAGGCGCATCCAATCGTTAAACTGAGAATTACCATACCTTTGCACCAATAATTCCCGAATCGGTTCGGCAAGGTCAACTGTTTCCAAAGGTACCCAGTCAATTGCCCTTGGCATTTCAACAACCTTAAAGTAGAGAATGTGCATGTTCTTTTGATAATCTGGATACTCTATCCAACATCGATCAAATCTCAGATTTGGGTGTAACTGATCTTCATTAATGTCTAAGCTCAGAATCCTTTGATGTGGAGCGAATTGACGAAACTGATTCATGAATAATTGATCTTGATCGTGATATGGAATATGTTGCTCCTCCTGTTCTTCTTCTTCTTGTTGCATATGTTGTTCTTGTTCATGAAACATTTCCGGTTCGGGCTCTGGTTGCCTGGACGATGATGCTCCTGAACCTCCAGTATCGGCTTTCTTTCTCCTGAAGGGGTTGAGACTACTGAATCTAGGCATGATTATTGTGAAATTTTTGCAAGAAATTTGGTGAAAATTGGTGAAAAATTGAGAGAGTTTGGGAGGTTTTCGTGTTTGTGTATGTGTGTTTGTGAAAGACAGAAGCAGCGACTGAATATTTGATCCTGTCCAGTTTTTTTGATCCATGCGAGTCGCATGGTTTTGCTCTTACCCCCATGCGACTCGCATGGGGTGTAATTCTGGTATTTTTTTTTTTTTTTTTTTTTTTTTTTTTTTTTTATAAAAAGGTTATACTTTTAAAACATAAAATTTAATAAAATTTTAAAAATTTTGTTTCTTTTTAGGACGAGGTCGTTTCGGGACGATGCCCTAGTCCGTCCCTCGACAAAATTTTAAAATTTTGTCATTTTCAAGCGATTGTTTTAAAAGCTTAGATTTTTGGATTTTTTCAATGTTTTTGGCATACTTTAAATCAATAAGATTAAAAATAATGATAATAAAAGTTCTCGTCCCTCCCTCGGGTAAAGCAATTTCGGTTCAAAGACCTAGTCTTCAACTTACGACGAATTTTAAAAATCATATTTTTAACTTAATGAGATAAAGTAAATTTTTGTTTTTAAATTCACACAATTATAAAATTCAAAATTAATACTAAAAAAAATCACACCAAACTTAAAAATTTGAAATGCATAAAATTAAAATTTCATATTTTAAAAATTAAAAATTCACACCAAACTTAATTTAAAAATTCATATTATAAATTCATACCAAACTTATATTAATTTTTCAAATATTTACAATTTTAAATATATTATTTTTACAAAATTTACAATATTAATTTAAGATTTAAATATTAATTTTTAAAAATATGGTAAAAATAAAATTAAAAATCTTTTTGTCTTTTTATCCCACTTTAATCAATCAAATATTATCAAAAATATGCGCCCCTCTTTTCGGTAAAGTAATTTCGGTTCCAAGACCTAATTTAACTCATGACGAATTTTTGAAATATTTTGGGTTGATTGATTAAAGATATTTATACCTTAAGAATAAACGTTAAATTTCGCAGTGATGTAATAAATTTTTGAATGATATCAATAATTTCGGTCGCCAAACCTAATTTTATTTAATACCAATTTAATACTTTTTAGCGAACAAATTAGCGTTTATTATCAAAAGGTTAAAAATAAAAATAAAAATAAAAACTGTACAGACATACCTGTGAAATAGATTTCTTAGTTATATGATCTATTATATTCATAAGATAGTCGGTTTAATTGGTTTTCCATGGCTGCATAGGCGTAACCTCGAGCATTCATTGTCTTTTCTTCTAAACATATGAACGGTCCGTCTCTGCATAAAGTAACAAATTCGGTATTTGAATAGGTTTGATTATTTGAACATTTACCTCCATGTGACCATTTTCCGCATTTGTGACATCGTTCTAGGTGTCGTGCTCCTCTTTTCGCTGCGGATTTTGATTTTCCTTTACCAAATTGTAACTTATTATCTTCGCATCTGGATCCTTTTCTAACTCCGTCCATTCTTTCTCTGATTACTGATACTAATTCGCTCGGTAGTATGTCATTATTACGTTTAGTGATCAAAGCGTGTAGCATTAGACCATGGTTTAGTTCACAGGCAGTCTTCATTTCGTAAAAACCTAAAAAAAATAAAAATTCAGAATGGGGGGAGAAGACTAGTTCTTTAGGGTCTGCTAGGGAAAGACCATACGTGTTCCATTTTCGAGAACTACACGAAAACAGACAATCTAACTCTAACAGAAATACATATTATCCTTTAAAGACTTGATTCTCCCCACACTTAGTTAGCTGTGGTGTCGAAATTGTGATTAACTTCGTTGTCGACTTCCATCGGACTATGTATGTAATGTTTAACTCTGTGACCATTAACTTTAAATTCAATCCCATTTGAATTTATTAATTCTATCGTTCCGTATGGGAAAACTCTTTTGACTATGAATGGTCCAGACCATCTTGATTTCAATTTTCCAGGAAATAGCTTGAATCGTGAATTGAAAAGAAGAACTCTGTCTCCTTCTTTAAATTCTTTTGAACTTCTGATTCTTTTATCATGCCATTTCTTCGTTCTTTCTTTATAGATTAATGAATTTTCGTATGCTTCATGTCTTAATTCTTCTAATTCGTTTAGTTGACTTAATCGTAGACGTCCGGCTTCATGTAAATCAAGATTACATGTTTTCAAAGCCCAAAATGCTTTGTGTTCAATTTCTACTGGAAGATGACATGCTTTTCCATAAACAAGTCTAAAAGGTGTGGTTCCAATTGGAGTTTTGTAGGCTGTTCTAAAAGCCCAGAGTGCATCCTCCAATTTAATGGACCATTCCTTTGGATTTGATCCTACGGTTTTCTCTAGAATACGTTTTAAAGCTCGGTTGGTATTTTCAACTTGTCCACTTGTTTGTGGATGATATGCGGTGGAGATTTTATGAGTTACTCCATATCTTTTAAGAACTTTCTCAAGTTGATTATTACAGAAATGAGTACCCCGATCACTTATTAAAGCTTTCGGTGTTCCAAACCTTGCAAAAAGACGTTTTAAAAAGTTGACTACAACTCGTGCATCGTTAGTTGGGAGAGCTTGTGCTTCCGCCCATTTAGATACATAATCAATGGCTACGAGTATATATAGATTATTATGAGATTTTGGAAATGGACCCATAAAGTCAATACCCCAAATGTCAAATACTTCACATACTTGGATGACATTTTGTGGCATTTCATCACGTTGACTTATTTTTCCGGCCCTTTGACATGCATCACAGGATTTGCAAAGAAGGTGTGCGTCTTTGTAAATTGTAGGCCAATAGAATCCAGCTTCATAAACTTTTCTTGCTGTTAGTTGAGGCCCATAATGCCCTCCTGTTGGTCCTGTGTGACAATGGTTTAAAATTTTACTAGCTTCATCTCCAAATACGCATCGGCGTATTATTCCATCGGGACAACTTTTAAACAGATGTGGATCTTCCCAGAAATAGTGTTTTATATCACTGAAGAATTTCTTTCGTTTTTGGTACGATAATCCTTTTTCAAGGAATCCACAAACTAAGTAGTTTGCATAGTCTGCAAACCATGGGATTTCTTTATAATCTATCTTCAATAGATATTCATCAGGAAAGTTGTCTTGTATGGCCGATTCATTCAGAACTTCTAATTCGGGATTTTCAAGACGAGAAAGATGATCAGCGGCGAGATTTTCTGCTCCTCTTTTATCTCGGATTTCAATATCAAACTCTTGTAAGAGTAAGATCCAACGGATTAATCTTGGTTTAGCATCTTGTTTTGAAAATAGGTATCTAAGAGCAGAATGGTCGGTATAGACCACCGTTTTTGCTAGAACGAGATATGATCGAAATTTGTCAAAAGCAAAGACAATAGCAAGGAGTTCTTTTTCAGTAGTTGTATAGTTCATTTGTGCTCCTTGTAACGTCTTACTAGCATAATAAATAGGTTGAAATCGTTTTTCAATCCTTTGTCCTAAAACGGCTCCCATTGCAAAATCACTTGCATCGCACATTAGTTCAAATGGTAGATTCCAATTTGGTGTTATCATGATTGGCGCATTAGTGAGTTTTTCTTTAATAATATTAAACGATTTGATACATTCATCTGAAAAGATGAATGGCGCATCCTTTTCTAGGAGTTTATTCATAGGAGTGGCAATTTTAGAAAAATCTTTTATGAAACGTCGGTAAAAACCGGCATGCCCTAGAAAACTCCTAACTCCTCTAACATTGGTGGGATGTGGAAGTTTAGCAATTACATCTACTTTAGCTCTATCCACTTCAATTCCTTCTTTTGAAATTTTATGTCCAAGAACGATGCCTTCTTTAACCATGAAATGGCATTTCTCCCAATTAAGTACTAGATTTGATTTTTCGCATCTAATTAGCATTCGTTCCAGATTAACTAGACATGATTTAAATGTATCACCGAAGACTGAAAAGTCATCCATGAATACTTCCATGCATTCTTCTATCATGTCATGAAAAATCGCCATCATACACCTTTGAAAGGTTGCAGGGGCGTTACAAAGTCCAAATGGCATGCGTTTGTAAGCAAAAGTACCATAAGGGCACGTGAATGTGGTTTTCTCTTGATCTTCGGGTGCTATTGGAATTTGAAAATATCCGGAAAATCCATCTAGAAAACAATAGTAACTATTTCCGGCTAATCTTTCCAACATTTGATCTATGAAAGGTAAGGGAAAGTGATCTTTTCTGGTGGCGTCATTTAATTTTCTATAATCAATACATACACGCCATCCTGTTACAGTCCTAGTAGGAATAAGCTCATTTTTCTCATTTGTGATGACAGTCATGCCACCCTTCTTAGGCACGCATTGAACTGGGCTTACCCATGGACTATCAGAGATTGGATATATTAAACCTGCATCTAGCAGTTTAATAATCTCTTTCTTAACTACATCTTGGATATTAGGATTTAGTCTTCGTTGACGTTGCACATACGTTTTATGACCTTCTTCCATAAGGATTTTATGTGTGCAATACGAAGGACTTATTCCTTTAATATCATGAATCTTCCATGCAATGGCTGGTTTATGAGCTTTCAACACAGAAATGAGTTGTGATTTCTCATTTTCAGTAAGAGAAGACGATATTATTACAGGTAATTCAGATTCACCATGTAAATAAGCGTATTCCAAATGGTTTGGAAGTGGCTTTAACTCTAATTTCGGAGGTTCTTCTATCGATGATTTATATCGATATCTGTCTTCTTCTTTTAGCATTTGAATTTCTTCTGTTGTTGGTTCATATCCATTAGCTATAAGTGTAGCTAACATTTCAGCTTCATCAATTGGTTCATTACCTTCTCCTAAAGAACATTCTCCCGTTCCTTGTAATTCTGGAAATTCTTCTAATAATTCTGCATATGCATCTATAGTTTGAATATAATAACATGTATCATCTGCAGATTGTGGTTGTTGCATTGCTCTATCAACTGAAAAGGTAACACTCTCATCCTCTATACTTAGGGTCAGTTTCTTACCGAACACGTCTATCATTGCTTTAGCCGTGTTTAAGAATGGTCTTCCTAATATGAGAGGAACTTGAGAATCTTCTTCCATGTCCAAAACAACAAAATCTACTGGAAATACTAAAGTACCGACTTTAACTAGCATGTTCTCCATTATCCCTCTAGGATATTTTATTGATCTATCGGCTAGTTGTATGCTTATTCTGGTTGGTTTTAATTCTCCAAGGTCTAGTTTAGCGTATAGTGAATACGGCATTAGATTTATACTAGCACCTAAGTCTGCCAATGCTTCTATTGAACTAAGACTACCCAGAAAACTTGGAATTGTGAAACTTCCTGGATCAGATAGTTTTTCTGGTATCTTATTCAACAGCACTGCTGAACAATTAGCATTCATAGTAACAGCCGAGAGTTCTTCCATTTTCTTTCTATTCGTGATTAGATCTTTCAAGAATTTAGCATACCTTGGCATTCCTGAAATCACATCAATGAAAGGAAGATTTACATTTATCTGTTTAAACATATCCAAAAATTTGGATTGCTCGGCTTCAAGTTTTTCCTTCTTCATTTTACTCGGATAAGGAAGTGGTGGTTGGTATGGTTTAACATAAGGTTTATCCTTAACTGTGTTATCTTCATTAACCTTTTCAACTACCGGTTCTTTTTCCTTATCTTGATCAGGTTGTGGTTCTTGTGGAGTAGGAATAGTTTCATCAGAAGTTACAGGTATTTCAGGTGATTTAAGTGTTGTACCACTTCTTGTGGTAATAGCTTTAGCTGTTTCATTCCGGGGGTTAGCATTTGTATCGCTTGGTAGACTTCCCGGTTTTCTTTCACCTATTAACCTTGCTAGGTTACTTACTTCTTGTTCTAGATTTTGAATAGAAGCTTGTTGATTTCTAAATGCTTGAGCATTTTGTTCATTGGTTTGTTTTTGAGATGTGAAAAACTGCGTTTGAGTTTCAACTAGCTTCGTCATCATATCTTCTAAATTCGGCTTTTTATCATCGGTTTGTTGTGGTGGTTTGTTTTGAAAATTCGGTCTTTGCTGATTATAAGTATTATTGGATACTTGTTGATTGCTAGGACCTTGTTGGTTGTTGTATGGAATATTTCGGTTATAATTCTGGTTTTGATTGTAAATTGGTCTTGGCGGTTGATAATTATTCTGATAATTATTTCCAGGCCTTTGGTTTATGTATGAAATATTCTCTCTTTGTTCCATTGTTAATTCAATACTGAGACAATCTTTTGTCAAATGTGGTCCTCTACACTGCTCACAACTAATTCGTATTGAGTGAATATCCTTAGTCATCTTTTCCATTCGTCTCTCGAAAGCATCTATCTTTGCGGAAATGGAATCTAAGTCATGGCTAGAATCGGCTCTAGCTGCTTTAGATGATCTAATGATGTCTTTTTCTTGGTGCCACTCATGTGAGTGGGAAGCAGTGTTATCAATAATTTTGTAAGCATCAGTTTCGGTTTTCTTCATAATAGAACCACCAGCTGCTATATCTATGTCTTTTCTTGTAGTGATGTCGCATCCTTGGTAGAATATTTGTACTATTTGACAGGTGTCTAAACCATGTTGCGGACATCCTCTTAACAACTTTCCATATCTTGTCCACGCCTCATATAGAGTTTCATTTGGTTTCTGTGTGAACGTAACAATTTCTGCTTGAAGTCTTACGGCTTTAGATGCAGGAAAGAATTGTTTAAGAAATTTATCAATTAAAACGTCCCATGTATCAATCGCCCCTTCAGGTAACGATTCCAACCAATCTTTGGCTTCTCCCTTCAAAGTCCAGGGAAATAACATGAGATATATCTGTTCATCCTCCACTTCTCGGATTTTAAATAGTGTGCAGATCCTATTAAAGGTACGTAGATGTTCATTTGGATCTTCCTTCGGCGCACCACTAAATTGGCATTGATTAGTCACCATGTGTAGAATTTGTCCTTTGATTTCATAATCTGGCGCATTAATGTCTGGATGAGTAATTGCGTGACCTTGGCCAGTGCGTTTAGCTCTCATTCGGTCTTCCATACTTAAAGGTTCCAGATTCTCCATAATTGAATTTGTTGAATCGGAATCACTAGATGATTCTGATTTAATGGTTCGTTCCTCAACAATCTCTGTTTGAATGATTGGTAGTTCCGGAGGAAAGTTTAGTGGTTCAGGATCTACGAACCGTTCCTGAATATTTTCTGGATTCTCAATCGTGAGGTTGGGTTCAAAAAATGGATTATCGGAAATTTGAACTGAAGTACTTGGTCTACTGGATGACGATTCTAAAGAAAAATCAACGGCTGTTATATTTGTTAAACGATGTCTTGATCGAGTTACAGGTGGTGAACGTACAAAAGGTGATGAACGTCTTGCTCGGTGCATTCACTGAATATCCTATTAGTTTTTAAAAAGGAAAGAAAAATTATAATAAGTTATCCAATCAATAGACTTTTCTGATTTTGCCCACGTTTCGAATAGCCAAAAGATGCAGCAGAGGGGCAGGATTCGTTTGGTCTCAATATAATTGAGGACTGTTTGGCTCCAATAACCCGGTCCACGTACAAATCCAACTATTACTACGAACCAGAAAATTTTGATGTCTATCAATTTAACCACTTAAAATAAATTTTCGTAATTTTAAGAAATTTAGAGAAGAAGTAGAAAAAATTCTAAGTCCTAAAAACTAGAATGGCGAGAAATAAGAGAGAAAAAGAGTTCGTCGAAAAAGGTTGAAAAAGAAAAAATGGTTGAAAAATAAAAGGTGACGGAAAAATAAAAGAAACTTATAAAAACTTAAAAAAAAATACTTTACTAACCTAACCTTATTACTACAACTAACTTAAAATTATAATCGCAAATTGAAATTACTAATTGGAATGATAATTGATACATAGTAAAAGGTCTAAAAATATTAAAGCTTACAGGAGAAACTAAATCCCAAATGGAAATAACTTAAAAAGAAACTAAAACTTAAAAAGGTGTCGCAAAATTATAAAGCACCTAAATACTAGTCTAAAGAAAAAGTACTTAAGGAGTTTTACGGCAAAGCCTAAAAATCTAGGAGTAAAAATAACTATAGCAAAAACTAAGTTTAAAATTAAAAATGAGCTAAAAATACAAACATTACGCTACAACGATTAAAAAGGTACAAAATATAAAAGTTATAAAAAGTTATAAAAATATTAGATTTTATAAAAATATTATTTTTATATTTTATATATTTTTGTATTAAATATTATATATAATAAAACTAGTTTTTAAGTTAATTAAAATAAACTAAAAACTTAAATATAATAATAATAGATAATAGGGTTTAATTAATAATAATTAAATAATAACCGTAATAAATGCGAAATTAGGGTTTGAATGTGGCCCTGTCAGACCCCTCATGCGAGTCGCATGGTTTAAGGGGGTGGGTCATGCGAGTCGCATGGACACCCTGAACTGGTTCAATTGGACTGGTTCAAATGACAGGTCACGTAATATTTATTATTTATTTATATTTTTCTGTTTTATATTTAAAAGATAAATATATATATAATTAAAATAAAACTTAATTTTAAAAACTAAAAATATACTTAAAATACTTTATAATTTTGTAAAAATAAAAGAAAAACTTAAAAATATATTTAAAATACTTTTTTTTTTTTCGATTTTAAAAGCTTTTTTTTTTATATTTTTTTAATTTTTTTTTTAAAAATATAAATTTTACAAAAACTAATTATAACTTTAAAAATTAAAAATTATAACGTTTCGCTTTGGCGAATGTCCCCGGCAGCGGCGCCAAAAATAACTTGATGTGAAGCGAGGTGTATATAAAATAGTTATTATTTTACTAGGAAAACACTATTAAATACGATACAATTTTACACAAGATATTTATTTATTTATAGAATGGATATATTTAAACCTTGCTACAACACTTATAGGCAGTGTACCTAATCGTACAGTAGTGTAGTTTTTAGTAAGTCCGGTTCGTTCCACAGGGAATTCTTTAAACAAAGCTCAACGCTATAAAAATACAAATATATATAAGTAATATTATTATTATAAAGGGGGGTTTTTACCGTTTAATGACCGGTTTGTCGATTTTAAGACTTTAGTCGCAGTTAAAACCTAATGTAAAAAAAATAAATACAAGACTTTAAATTAAAGCGTAAAGTAAATAACGATAATGAAATTGCGAATAATAAAAATGCGATAAAATTAAATTGCGATAATTAAAAGTACGATAATTAAAAGTGCGATTAAATAACAATAAAAGTGCGATAATTAGAAGTGCAATTAAATATAAAATAAAGGAAATAAAATATGAAATAAAAGAATTATGCTTATTTAAACTTCCGTAATCATGATGTTTGACGTGTTGATTTTAGTTTTATGCCCATGGGTTAATTGTCCTTTGTCCTGGATTATTTAATATGTCCGTCTGGTTTTTGTCCATAACAGTCCATCAGTCATAAATATAAATTGCAAGTGTCCTTGTCAAATTATTATTATACCCGAAGATAAATATTCCAACTAATTGGGGATTCGAATTGTAACAAGGTTTTAATACTTTGTTTAATGAATACACCAGGTTATCGACTGCGTGTAAACCAAGGTTTTACTACTTTGTTAACAATTACACCAATTACCCTTGAATGTAATTTCACCCCTGTTTTAATTATTCTAGTGGCTATTAATCCATTCCCGTGTCCGGTTAAATGAACGATTATTCGTACATATAAATACCCCGCCCATCGTGTCCGATCGAGTGTATATGGTAATTTATAGGGACGCCCAATTGTAAATCTTTATATTAACATTAACAAACTTTCATTTAGTTAAACAAATATAAAGCCCATTAATAGCCCATAGTCTAGTTTCCACAAGTGTCGTTCTTTTGTCCAAACCCCAATTATGGTACAAAGCCCAATTACCCAATTTTAGTAATTAGCCCAACATCATGATTACTTCGTTTTAAATAAGCATAATAATAACTTAGCTACGAGACATTAATATAAAAAGGTTGAACATAACTTACAATGATTAAAAATAGCGTAGCGTTACACGGACAGAATTTCGACTTACACCCTTACAACATTCGCTAACATACCCTTATTATTAGAATTATAATTAAAATTAAAATATAAATTATAAATATAAATATATTTACGTATGAAGAGGAAGAAAAAAAAGATGATTAAAACTCGGCACAAAACTGGCTTTATATAGGACCTGACCAGCAATCTCACTCCATGCGACTCGCATGGATTTGTGCCTTTGGCCATGCGAGTCGCATGGCCACCCTGGATCCAGCCAAATTGGTTTGTTTTCTTCTTGCCGACGTAATATAATAATAATAATATATATAATATATAATTATATATAATTATATATATATTATATTATATTCTTGTGCATAGTAGACTAGATATTTTTGGTCTGTTGCGTCGGGCGTTTCTTCTTGGCTCAGGTCCCGGTTCCGGATTTTCGGACGTCTTCGCGTATTATTTTATATCGCGTACTTTGCGTCTTGTAACTTGTACTCTTGTCATTTTGAGACGTTCCTCATCAATATTTTGAACCTTTTTAGTTGTATCTTGTACTTTTTAGCTCTTTGGACCTTTTTGTCTTCAATTTGTCGAATCTGCCTTTTGTCTTCACTTTTTAATATTTAAACGAATATTGCTTGTAAATCGAACAATTGCAACTAAAAGCTTGTCTTTCTTGAGGAATAATGCTATGAAATATATGTTCGTTTTTAGCATTATCAAATTGCAACTAAAAGCTTGTCTTTCTTGAGGAATAATGCTATGAAATATATGTTCATTTTTAGCATTATCAAATATTCCCACACTTGAGCGTTGCTTGTCCTCAAGCAATATTGTCTTGAAATACTAGAATCACTTCTTTATTCTTCACACTTTGTACATCCGTGATTTCTATATGGCGGTATAAACAATGGTAGTAACGATATGGTTTACAGTCCCGCATGACTATAAAAATTTAGATCCATTAAGGAAATTGGATCTTTATGAAAACATTTGATCTTTTGAAAATTAAATCTAGTTTTTACCCTAGATAAGTTTTCCGGAATAACCCTTTACCGGTGTTTACAAAATATTTTTGTGTGTTTGGTGGGTTTCAGATTTGAAAATTTTAGCTCAAAACTTGCGGTTTTGTGTCACCCACTTGCTAACCTTGTATTTGGAAAGCAACACGTCCAGTTTACTTGTCCCGTATATTACCTTTCGGCAAACTACCGTCCGGTTGTAAAGGAAAGCGTTGAACAAGCAACTGTTAAGGCAATGTCCCGTGACATGCTTTTGATTATGGTCTATAACGTGTCGGACGCAATTACTATCCTTGGTAGGAGCAATAGTAAAGCTCACCCTTATAATTTTTCGGTCTGGCACAAGGTCCTGTCTTTGACCATGCTATGCAACCACCGTTCTTACGGTTGACACCCGATTTAGTTCAGGTGACCTAATGAATTCCAGGTGAATTCCTAGGATTTTACGTTCAATGGTAATGAACGCATTGAAAATAGGGTTTTCAGAAAACAAATCGGTTTGTAATTTTTATCAAAATATTTTCTCGTTTAAGCTCGAGTTTAGATATCATTGAATTCCATGAGTTTTGTAATTCTCAATCTTTAAGGTCAATCTCTAGGATTGAGTAATATCAGGCTTAAAAGCTGATTTTTGATCTTTAAGGAGATTATCCTTTCTGGGGATCTGATTCATTAGTCTTATCAAGCTAATTTGCACGGTGCCCCCCATTGTACGAGATAAATCCTTCTCATGGTTAGGATAAATCTGACCACTTGGCGACCCTGTTTAATGCTGAGGTCCGTGGATTTCCTGCTGATTTTAGTGATGACTTTTCTAGATTTTTCGTCAACCTACAGCTGGTCTGGACGACAACTTCATGACCTAAATCAAGAAGCGCGTGTCTTTTTCGGAAGACTTTACTTCCTTTTAATGATGGAATTGATTCATCGTGTAGATCCATCTCTTCTTTTCTTTCATTGGGTAAAACAGTTTAGTTTAGTCCAAAGCAAAAGTATTTTCAGTTATTTGTTACAAATATATGTGGCATATGTTTAAAATAACTTGGTAAATTTTCCCACACTTGGCTTTTTATTTTTCTTTTTATCGTCCTCTATTCCATTTTAAATGAATTTTAACATTTTAGTTTGTTTCTCAATTTATGTCCTTTCCGAGGTAACAATAATTTCGGTGTTAAAACCTAGTTTTATCGTTCATAAATATGTATAAACATGATTTGAATTCATTTAATTGAAAATTTTTACTAGAATTGGGTAGTCAGTATATAAGACTAGGGCTGTTCTTTTTTATCAGAGAGCACTAGATTCTAATACAACTACTGCTTTACTAGTATTTTTAATGGTAACCAAGTGTATAAAGTAAAAAATTTTAAAATCCGAAAGAATTTAACCCCTTCCCACACTTAAGATCTTGCAATGCCCTCATTTGCAAGAAATCAGTAACAATTTAAATTATTGAGGGTGATTTGTGTGAAAATGATTAAATTTTTACCAAAGTTTCCAAATATATTGGCGTTTGTTTGCTGAATGATAAATGGTGCACATCATTTGTTCATCCCGTCTTGTTGTTATTTCACATATATTTTGCATCTTGTCGTCAAAATTAGTTGCTTTTGCTGAACTTAATGCCAGTCTTTGAAAATGCGTTGTTTTACCCTGTTGTGTACATAAGATAAACTGCAAACATATATACATATTTTTGAAGTTTGGTATATTACCCCACATTCAAAAATTATTAAAATCTAAGAATAAAAGTTAGATAATTATAAAAATGATTACAATATTAACAAAAATATTAAATGTATCAATAATTACAAATTACAAAATAAAATAAAAATAAAAAGTAAGTATACTAAGGATGATATTGGTACCAATAGGGGTTCCAGGCATAACCATAAGTGCTATAGAATGCTTCGGCAGGGTCATACGTAGGATATGGTGGCTGCATCTCTATCGACCAAGGAGGGAAGACGGGTTTCGGTGTAGGAATATAGTTTCTACCTATATGTTAGCAATGCGCTATGATCTGGTTCTGATGAACTTGCCAATCTTCAAATGCTCTCTGTCTAGCATTTTCGTATTCCTGAGAAGCTATAAACCTATGCATTTCTTGCATCTCATTCCCCCCTCCTACATTACCTTGTTCCTGGTTTCTCTCCACCTGTGGATGTCTACCATGGTATCGTACTGCGGCGTTATTCCGCCGCTTCAAAACTTTCGCACCATGGTATACATTTAAACCTATAGTGTCGCGGGGTTCCGGCTCTTCTACTAATAATCCCCCCCGACTTATATCCACACCGAGATATTCACCAATCAAAGTAATAAAAATACCACCTCCTATTATGCTATGTGGACGCATCCCCCGAACCATAGCTGATAGATAATAACCCACACAATATGGTATACTTACAGCGCTGTGTGGGTCTCGAATACACATATGGTAAAACAAATCTTGTTCATTTACCTTTTCTTTGTTCTTACCCCTTTGTGTAATCGAATTGGCTAAAAACCTATGTATCACTCTTAATTCGGCTCTATCTATATCCAAATAAGAGTAGTTTCCCCCTTTGAAACGGTGATGGCTTGTCATTTGACTCCACACACCGTGTGTATCAAAATTCTCATCTATCTTTCTACCGTTTAGTATCAATCCTCTACAATCGGCAGACGCTAACTCCTCAGGCGTATATATACGTAAAGCCTGAGCCATGTCTAGTAAAGACATGTGGCGCATCGAACCGCCTAACAAAAATCTAATAAAAGAACGATCGGTTAAACTAGCTACCCGATCATTCAACTCTATACTACATAACAACTCTTCACACCATACTTTATATACAGGTCTGCGTATGGTGAATAAACATATCCAGTCATTAAAAGAAGAATTACCATACCTCTGTACAAGTAATTCCCTAATTGGCCCGGCCAATTCTACAGCTTCCAAGGGTCCCCATTCTATGACCCTCGGTACCTCAACAACCTTGGAATGAAGAGTATGCAAACCCCGTTGATATTTTGGATAATCCATCCAAAGTCTGTCAAATGCATATCGGAAAAGGTCATGACTGGATGAGGTACATCCTGCTTGTAGTAGTTATCTACCTCCTGTTGTTCCAAGTTCTCAGCAGGAGCATGGCGGGCTTGGGATGAAGATTCACCCCTTTCATTCTGCAAAACACATCAAACACAAATTTTGTGCATCCAAATATGCATTAGTGTCAGCAAAATCATCAATCAAAATAATTACAATGACATTATCAATTTATATCAAACTTAAGCTTATTTTCACATTTTTATCAAATCTACACTTTTTCAAATAAGCATATACGAAAATTTTCGCCAAGTTCATAAGCATTCAACTCAAATAACATGTCAAAATAATCATTACTAGCAATTAAACAAGTCTCAAATGGCATTATCTTTCAAAAATCAAGTTCATGAATTTTGGACTTGAAAAAGTCCACTTTAATTCTCAAAATCATGTTTAGGCTCAAAGTTTGGATCATTTAACTACCTAGACATGTTACACTACTCAATTTAGCAACAATTCATGACAAAAATCGGCCATAACCTGTTTATATCAAAAAGCCCCAAATTGCTCAAGAACACAAACCCTAGATTATTCAAAATTTGAAGTTTAAGGCTTCTAATCATGTTAAACAGCATCAATCTAGGTTATACAAGCATAATACATAAACAATTTAAGTCTAATTACACTAAAAAGCATCAAAATCAAATTGGGGAAAAATAGCTCAAGAACACTAAAATTCGAATTAAATGGTGTTTAGGTGTAGAAATTTACCGTTTTTCTTGAGTAATTCTTAGATATCATCCTTCTCAACATGATTTTTGCAAAAAATTTGGTGATTAACGGTTAAAAATTGAGATTTTTGGGGGTGATTTTCGGGTTTTTTCGGCAGTATATCGCAGTATTTTTCGGGTTGTTTTTGTGTTGTTGAGTGTACTGATCATTTCAGCTGTTTTTATTTTTTTCTGGGTTTTGGTCCCTCCGCGAGTCGCGGAGGTTTTGCACTGCAAACTCCGCGAGTCGCGGAGTTTACTCTTTTTTTTTTTTTTTTTTTTTTTTATAATCATTAACTTTTGAAAACAATTAAGAAATTAATTTTAAAATTTTTGTTTCCCTTGTTATTTAGGACGAGGTCGTTTCGGATCGATGTCCTAGTCCGTCCCTCGACAAAATTTTAAAATTTGTCTTTTAGTAGCGATTGTTTTAAAAGCTAAGATTTTTGGGTTTTTTCAATGTTTTTGGCATACTTTAAATCAATAAGATTAAAAATAATGATAATAAAAGTTCTCGTCCCTCCCTCGGGTAAAGCAATTTCGGTTCAAAGACCTAGTCTTCAACTTACGACGAATTTTAAAAATCATATTCTTAACTTAATGAGATAAAGTAAATTTTTGTTTTTAAATTCACACAACTTAAATATAAAATTCAAAATTAAAAATTAAAAATTAAAAATTCACACCAAACTTAAAATTTGAAATGCATAAAATTAAAATTTCATATTTTAAAAATTAAAAATTCACACCAAACTTAATTTAAAAATTCATAAATTCATACCAAACTTATATTAATTTTTCAAATATTTACAATTTTAAAAATATTGTTTTTACAAAGTTTACAATATTAATTTAAGATTTAAATATTAATTTTAAAAACATGGTAAAAAAAATAAATTAAAAATCTTTTTGTCTTTTTATCCCACTTTAATCAATCAAATATTATCAAAAATATGCGCCCCTCTTTTCGGTAAAGTAATTTCGGTTCCAAGACCTAATTTAACTCATGACGAATTTTTGAAATATTTTGGGTCGATTGATTAAAGATATTTATACCTTAAGAATAAACGTTAAATTTCGCAGTGATGTAATAAATTTTTGAATGATATCAATAATTTCGGTCGCCAAACCTAATTTTATTTAATACCAATTTAATACTTTTTAGCGAACAAATTAGCGTTTATTATCAAAAGGTTAAAAAAAAATAAAAATAAAAATAAAAACTGTACAGACATACCTGTGAAATAGATTTCTTAGTTATATGATCTATTATATTCATAAGATAGTCGGTTTAATTGGTTTTCCATGGCTGCATAGGCGTAACCTCGAGCATTCATTGTCTTTTCTTCTAAACATATGAACGGTCCGTCTCTGCATAAAGTAACAAATTCGGTATTTGAATAGGTTTGATTATTTGAACATTTACCTCCATGTGACCATTTTCCGCATTTGTGACATCGTTCTAGGTGTCGTGCTCTTCTTTTCGCTGCGGATTTTGATTTTCCTTTACCAAATTGTAACTTATTATCTTCGCATCTGGATCCTTTTCTAACTCCGTCCATTCTTTCTCTGATTACTGATACTAATTCACTCGGTAGTATGTCATTATTTCTTTTAGTGATCAAAGCGTGTAGCATTAGACCATGGTTTAGTTCACAGGCAGTCTTCATTTCGTAAAAACCTAAAAAAAATAAAAATTCAGAATGGGGGGAGAAGACTAGTTCTTTAGGGTCTGCTAGGGAAAGACCATTCGGGTTCCATTTTCGAGAACTACACGAAAACAGACAATCTAACTCTAACAGAAATACATATTATCCTTTAAAGACTTGATTCTCCCCACACTTAGTTAGCTGTGGTGTCGAAATTGTGATTAACTTCGTTGTCGACTTCCATCGGACCATGTATGTAATGTTTAACTCTGTGACCATTAACTTTAAATTCAATCCCATTTGAATTTATTAATTCTATCGTTTCGTATGGGAAAACTCTTTTGACTATGAATGGTCCAGACCATCTTGATTTCAATTTTCCAGGAAATAGCTTGAATCGTGAATTGAAAAGAAGAACTCTGTCTCATTCTTTAAATTCTTTTGAACTTCTGATTCTTTTATCATGCCATTTCTTCGTTCTTTCTTTATAGATTAACGAATTTTCGTATGCTTCATGTCTTAATTCTTCTAATTCGTTTAGTTGACTTAATCGTAGACGTCCGGCTTCATGTAAATCAAGATTACATGTCTTCAAAGCCCAAAATGCTTTGTGTTCAATTTCTACTGGAAGATGACATGCTTTTCCATAAACAAGTCTAAAAGGTGTGGTTCCAATTGGAGTTTTGTAGGCTGTTCTAAAAGCCCAGAGTGCATCCTCCAATTTAATGGACCATTCCTTCGGATTTGATCCTACGGTTTTCTCTAGAATACGTTTTAAAGCTCTGTTGGTATTTTCAACTTGTCCACTTGTTTGTGGATGATATGCGGTGGAGATTTTATGAGTTACTCCATATCTTTTAAGAATTTTCTCAAGTTGATTATTACAGAAATGAGTACCCCGATCACTTATTAAAGCTTTCGGTGTTCCAAACCTTGCAAAAAGACGTTTTAAAAAGTTGACTACAACTCGTGCATCGTTAGTTGGGAGAGCTTGTGCTTCCGCCCATTTATATACATAATCAATGGCTACGAGTATATATAGATTATTATGAGATTTTAGAAATGGACCCATAAAGTCAATACCCCAAATGTCAAATACTTCACATACTTGGATGACATTTTGTGGCATTTCATCACGTTGACTTATTTTTCCGGCCCTTTGACATGCATCACAGGATTTGCAAAGAAGGTGTGCGTCTTTGTAAATTGTAGGCCAATAGAATCCAGCTTCATAAACTTTTCTTGCTGTTAGTTGAGGCCCATAATGCCCTCCTGTTGGTCCTGTGTGACAATGGTTTAAAATTTTACTAGCTTCATCTCCAAATACACATCGGCGTATTATTCCATCGGGACAACTTTTAAACAGATGTGGATCTTCCCAGAAATAGTGTTTTATATCACTGAAGAATTTCTTTCGTCTTTGGTACGATAATCCTTTTTCAAGGAATCCACAAACTAAGTAGTTTGCATAGTCTGCAAACCATGGGATTTCTTTATAATCTATCTTCAATAGATATTCATCAGGAAAGTTGTCTTGTATGGCCGATTCATTCAGAACTTCTAATTCGGGATTTTCAAGACGAGAAAGATGATCAGCGGCGAGATTTTCTGCTCCTCTTTTATCTCGGATTTCAATATCAAACTCTTGTAAGAGTAAGATCCAACGGATTAATCTTGGTTTAGCATCTTGTTTTGAAAATAGGTATCTAAGAGCAGAATGGTCGGTATAGACCACCGTTTTTGCTAGAACGAGATATGATCGAAATTTGTCAAAAGCAAAGACAATAGCAAGGAGTTCTTTTTCAGTAGTTGTATAGTTCGTTTGTGCTCCTTGTAATGTCTTACTAGCATAATATATAGGTTGAAATCGTTTTTCAATCCTTTGTCCTAAAACGGCTCCCATTGCAAAATCACTTGCATCGCACATTATTTCAAATGGTAGATTCCAATTTGGTGTTATCATGATCGGCGCATTAGTGAGTTTTTCTTTAAGAATATTAAAAGATTTGATACACTCATCTGAAAAGATGAATGGCGCATCCTTTTCTAGGAGTTTATTCATAGGAGTGGCAATTTTAGAAAAATCTTTTATGAAACGTCGGTAAAAACCGGCATGCCCTAGAAAACTCCTAACTCCTCTAACATTGGTGGGATGTGGAAGTTTAGCAATTACATCTACTTTAGCTCTATCCACTTCAATTCCTTCTTTTGAAATTTTATGTCCAAGAACGATGCCTTCTTTAACCATGAAATGGCATTTTTCCCAATTAAGTACTAGATTTGATTTTTCGCATCTAATTAGCATTCGTTCCAGATTAACTAGACATGATTTAAATGTATCACCGAAGACTGAAAAGTCATCCATGAATACTTCCATGCATTCTTCTATCATGTCGTGAAAAATCGCCATCATACACCTTTGAAAGGTTGCAGGGGCGTTGCAAAGTCCAAATGGCATGCGTTTGTAAGCAAAAGTACCATAAGGGCACGTAAATGTGGTTTTCTCTTGATCTTCGGGTGCTATTGGAATTTGAAAATATCCGGAAAATCCATCTAGAAAACAATAGTAACTATTTCCGGCTAATCTTTCCAACATTTGATCTATGAAAGGTAAGGGAAAGTGATCTTTTCTGGTGGCGTCATTTAATTTTCTATAATCAATACATACACGCCATCCTGTTACAGTCCTAGTAGGAATAAGCTCATTTTTCTCATTTGTGATGACAGTCATGCCACCCTTCTTAGGTACGCATTGAACTGGGCTTACCCATGGACTATCCGAGATTGGATATATCAAACCTGCATCTAGCAGTTTAATAATCTCTTTCTTAACTAAATCTTGCATATTAGGATTTAGTCTTCGTTGGCGTTGCACATACGTTTTATGACCTTCTTCCATAAGGATTTTATGTGTGCAATACGAAGGACTTATTCCTTTAATATCATGAATCTTCCATGCAATGGCTGGTTTATGAGCTTTCAACACAGAAATGAGTTGTGATTTCTCATTTTCAGTAAGAGAAGACGATATTATTACAGGTAATTCAGATTCACCATGTAAATAAGCGTATTCCAAATGGTTTGGAAGTGGCTTTAACTCTAATTTCGGAGGTTCTTCTATCGATGATTTATATCGATATCTGTCTTCTTCTTTTAGCATTTGAATTTCTTCTGTTGTTGGTTCATATCCATTAGCTATAAGTGTAGCTAACATTTCAGCTTCATCAATTGGTTCATTACCTTCTCCTAAAGAACATTCTCCTGTTCCTTGTAATTCTGGAAATTCTTCTAATAATTCTGCATGTGCATCTATAGTTTGAATATAATAACATGTATCATCTGCAGATTGTGGTTGTTGCATTGCTCTATCAACTGAAAAGGTAACACTCTCATCCTCTATACTTAGGGTTAGTTTCTTTCCGAACACGTCTATCATTGCTTTAGCCGTGTTTAAGAATGGTCTTCCTAATATGAGAGGAACTTGAGAATCTTCTTCCATGTCCAAAACAACAAAATCTACTGGAAATACTAAAGTACCAACTTTAACTAGCATGTTCTCCATTATCCCTCTAGGATATTTTATTGATCTATCGGCTAGTTGTATGCTTATTCTGGTTGGTTTCAATTCTCCAAGGTCTAGTTTAGCGTATAGTGAATACGGCATTAGATTTATACTAGCACCTAAGTCTGCCAATGCTTCTATTGAACTAAGACTACCCAGAAAACATGGAATTGTGAAACTTCCTGGATCAGATAGTTTTTCTGGTATCTTATTCAACAGCACTGCTGAACAATTAGCATTCATAGTAACAGCCGAGAGTTCTTCCATTTTCTTTCTATTCGTGATTAGATCTTTCAAGAATTTAGCATATCTTGGCATTCCTGAAATCACATCAATGAAAGGAAGATTTACATTTATCTGTTTAAACATATCCAAGAATTTGGATTGCTCGGCTTCAAGTTTTTCTTTCTTCATTTTACTCGGATAAGGAAGTGGTGGTTGGTATGGTTTAACATAAGGTTTATCCTTAACTGTGTTATCTTCATTAACCTTTTCAACTACCGGTTCTTTTTCCTTTTCTTGCTCGGATTGTGGTTCTTGTGGAGTAGGAATGGTTTCATCAGAAGTTACAGGTATTTCCGGTGGTTTAAGTGTTGTACCACTTCTTGTGGTAATAGCTTTAGCTGTTTCATTCCGGGGGTTAGCATTTGTATCGCTTGGTAAACTTCCCGGTTTTCTTTCACCTATTAACCTTGCTAGGTTACTTACTTCTTGTTCCAGATTTTGAATAGAAGCTTGTTGATTTCTGAATGCTTGAGCATTTTGTTCATTAGTTTGTTTTTGAGATGTGAAAAACTGCGTTTGAGTTTCAACTAGCTTCGTCATCATATCTTCTAAATTCGGCTTTTTATCATCGGTTTGTTGTGGTGGTTTGTTTTGAAAATTCGGTCTTTGCTGATTATAAGTATTATTGGATACTTGTTGATTGCTAGGACCTTGTTGGTTGTTGTATGGAATATTTTGGTTATAATTCTGGTTTTGATTGTAAATCGGTCTTGGCGGTTGATAATTATTCTGATAATTATTTCCAGGCCTTTGGTTTATGTATGAAATATTCTCTCTTTGTTCCATTGTTAATTCAATACTGAGACAATCTTTTGTCAAATGTGGTCCTCCACACTGCTCACAACTAATTCGTATAGCATGAATATCTTTAGTCATCTTTTCCATTCGTCTCTCGAAAGCATCTATCTTTGCGGAAATGGAATCTAAGTCATGGCTAGAATCGGCTCTAGCTGCTTTAGATGATCTAATGATGTCTTTTTCTTGGTGTCACTCATGTGAGTGGGAAGCAGTATTATCAATAATTTTGTAAGCATCACTTTCGGTTTTCTTCATAATAGAACCACCAGCTGCTATATCTATGTCTTTTCTTGTAGTGATGTCGCATCCTCGGTAGAATATTTGTACTATTTGACAGGTGTCTAAACCATGTTGCGGACATCCTCTTAATAACTTTCCATATCTTGTCCACGCCTCATATAGAGTTTCATTTGGCTTCTGTGTGAACGTAACAATTTCTGCTTGAAGTCTTACGGCTTTAGATGCAGGAAAGAATTGTTTAAGAAATTTGTCAACTAAAACATCCCATGTATCAATCGCCCCTTCAGGTAACGATTCCAACCAATCTTTGGCTTCTCCCTTTAAAGTCCAGGGAAATAACATGAGATATATCTGTTCATCCTCCACTTCTCGGATTTTAAATAGTGTGCAGATCCTATTAAAGGTACGTAGATGTTCATTCGGATCTTCCTTCGGCGCACCACTAAATTGGCATTGATTAGTCACCATGTGTAAAATTTGTCCTTTGATTTCATAATCTGGCGCATTAATGTCTGGATGAGTAATTGCGTGACCTTGGCCAGTGCGTTTAGCTCTCATTCGGTCTTCCATACTTAAAGGTTCCAGATTCTCCATAATTGAATTTGTTGAATCGGAATCACTAGATGATTCTGTTTTAATAGTTCGTTCTTCAACAATCTCTGTTTGAATGATTGGTGGCTCCGGAGGAAAGTTTAATGGTTCGGGATCTACAAACCGTTCCTGAATATTCTCCGGATTCTCAATTGTGAGGTCGGGTTCAAAAAATGGAGTATTGGAAATTTGAACTGAAGTACTTGGTCGACTGGATGACGATTCTAAAGAAAAATCAACGGCGGTTATATTTGTTAAACGATGTCTTGATCGAGTTACAGGTGGTGAACGTACAAAAGGTGATGAACGTCTTGCTCGGTGCATTCACTGAATATCCTATTAGTTTTAAAAAAGAAAGAAAAATTATAATAAGTTATCCAATTAATAGACTTTTCTGATTTTGCCCACGTTTCGAATAGCCAAAAGATGCAGCAGAGGGGCAGGATTCGTTTGGTCTCAATATAATTGAGGACTGTTTGGCTCCAATAACCCGGTCCACGTACAAATCCAACTATTACTACGAACCAGAAAATTTTGATGTCTATTAATTTAACCACTTAAAATAAATTTTCGTAATTTTGAGAAATTTAGATAAGAAGTAGAATAAAAATCTATGTCCTAAAAACTAGAATGGCGAGAAATAAGAGAGAAAAAGAATTCGTCGAAAAAGGTTGAAAAAAAAAAAATGGTTGAAAAATAAAAGGTGACGGAAAAATAAAAGAAACTTAAAAACTTAAAAATATTTGACTAACCTAACCTTATTACTACAACTAACTTAAAATTATAATCGCAAATTGAAATTACTAATTGGAATGATAATTGGTACATAGTAAAAGGTGTCTAAAAATATTAAAGCTTACAGGAAAAACTAAATCCCAAATAGAAATAACTTAAAAAGAAATTAAAACTTAAAAAGGCGTCGCAAAATTCTAAAGCACCTAAATCTTAGTCTAAAGAAAAAGCACTTAAGGAATTCTACGGCAAAGCTTAAAAATCTAGGAGTAAAAATCACTATAGCAAAAACTAAGTTTAAAATTAAATATGAGCTAAAAAATACAAATATTACGTTACAACGATTAAAAAGGGACAAAATATAAAAATATATAAAAAGTTGTAAAAAGTACAATTTTTATAAAAATATTATTTTTATATTATTTATTTTATAAAACTACTAATTTTACAATTTTAATAAAACTAATTAAAACTAAATACAACAAATTAAATAAAAAGTAAAAATAAAACTAAAACTAAAACTAATAATAATAATAATAATAATTAGATTTAATAATTAATATTAATAATAATCCGTAATTAATGCTCGATTAGGGCTTCCTGTGCGCGTGTCAGAGAAGCTCCGCGAGTTGCGGTGATTAAAGAAGAAAACCCCGCGAGTCGCGGGGTTCAGAATTTGAGCTGACAGATTTATCTTTTTACGCGTTTTTCTTTTTTTTTATTTTTTTTATTTTCTGTTTTCTGTTTTTTAAATAAATAAAAGATTTTAAAATAAAACTTATATTTTTATAAACTAAAATAGAAATAAAGAAACTTATAAAACTTAAATATTTAAGAAAATCTTAAAAATACTAATATTTTTGTTTTTTCTTTTTATATTTTCGAATATTTAAAACGTATTTTTACAAAAACGACTTTTAATAAAAGTAACTAAAAATCTTTTTTTTTTTTTATATATTAGCGTTGCGCTTCCGGCTTTTAAGATAGTTCCCCGGCAGCGGCGCCAAAAATACTCGCCAAAAATACTTGATGTGAAGCGAGGTGTATATAAAATAGTTATTAATTTTTGCAGGAAATACTATTAAATACGATACAATTTTACACAAGATATTTATTTATTTATAGAATGGATATACTTAAACCTTGCTACAACACTTATAGGCAGTGTACCTAATCGTACAGTAGTGTAGTTTTTAGTAAGTCCGGTTCGTTCCACAGGGAAATCTTTAAACAAAGCTCAACGCTATATTAGTTTACTTTTATAAAAATACAAATATATATATAAGTAATATTATTATTATAAAGGGGGGTTTTTTACCGTTTAATGACCGGTTTGTCGATTTTAAGATTTTAGTCGCAGTTAAAACCTAATGTAAAATATAAAATAAATACAAAACTTAAATTAAAGCGTAAAGTAAATAACGATAATGAAATTGCGAATAATAAAAATGCGAGAAAATAAAATTGCGATAATTAAAAAGTACGATAATTAAAAGTGCGATAAAATAAAATAATAATAAATAAAAGTGCGATAATTAGAAGTGCAATTAAATATAAAATAAAGGAAATTAAATATGAAATAAAAGAATTATGCTTATTTAAACTTCCGTAATCATGATGTTTGACGTGTTGATTTTAGTTTTATGCCCATGGGTTAATTGTCCTTTGTCCTGGATTATTTAATATGTCCGTCTGGTTTTTGTCCATAACAGTCCATCAGTCATAAATATAAATTGCAAGTGTCCTTGTCAAATTATTATTATACCCGAAGTTAAATATTCCAACTAATTGGGGATTCGAATTGTAACAAGGTTTTAATACTTTGTTTAATGAATACACCAGGTTATCGACTGCGTGTAAACCAAGGTTTTACTACTTTGTTAACAATTACACCAATTACCCTTGAATGTAATTTCACCCCTGTTTTAATTATTCTAGTGGCTATTAATCCATTCCCGTGTCCGGTTAAATGAACGATTATTCGTACATATAAATACCCCGCCCATCGTGTTCGATCGAGTGTATATGGTAATTTATAGGGACGCCCAATTGTAAATCTTTATATTAACATTAACAAACTTTCATTTAGTTAAACAAATATAAAGCCCATTAATAGCCCATAGTCTAGTTTCCACAAGTGTCGTTCTTTTGTCCAAACCCCAATTATGGTACAAAGCCCAATTACCCAATTTTAGTAATTAGCCCAACATCATGATTACTTCGTTTTAAATAAGCATAATAATAACTTAGCTACGAGACATTAATATAAAAAGGTTGAACATAACTTACAATGATTAAAAATAGCGTAGCGTTACACGGACAGAATTTCGACTTACACCCTTACAACATTCGCTAACATACCCTTATTATTAAGATTTAAAATTAAAATTAAAATTAAAATATAAATTATATATATATATCGTATATATTGAGAGAGAGATTGAAAAATGATATGAAATTTGATCAGAATTCGGTTTGCTTTATAGCCAGAAGTGAAATTTGGGGCTCCGCGACTCGCGGCAAAATGCCCTTAAAACTCCGCGAGTCGCGGAGATGTATTTACAGCTCACACCCTTGGAGTTTCTTGCTGCCGACGGTTTTTAATATATATATATAATATATATATAATTAATATAATTAATTATATATTATATTATATTTATATACATAGTTAACTTGTAATTTTTAGTCCGTTGCGTCGAGCGTTAAGAGTTGACTCTAGTCCCGGTTCCGGATTTTCGAACGTCCTCGCGTACAATTTAATATCTTGTACTTTGCGTTTTGAATCTTGTACTCTTGTGATTTCGAGACGTTTCTTATCAATAATTGGAACCTTTTTGATTGTCTTTTGTTCTTTTGAGCTTTTTGGTCGTTTGCGTCTTCAAATCGTCGAATCTGTCTTCTGTCTTCACCTTTTATTATTTAAACGAATATCACTTGTAAATAGAACAATTGCAACTAAAAGCTTGTCTTTCTTGAGGAATAATGCTATGAAATATATGTTCGTTTTTAGCATTATCAGTGACGGTTTAGGGTGATGGGTTGTTGAGAGTTTATAGCTAAGACAGAAAAGGATTGGCAAGTGTTAAGGAGAGGTTGTTCTTGGTGATGGGTTAGCATAGAAAGAAGAAGCAATAATAATATAGAGGTGGGGTGATATGGGTGTATCATACAACTATATGTATATATAATTTATAGTGTGTTGTGAAAGAGACTTGATTTGATAGAAAATGGATGGATATATTCTTGTTGGGTAAAATCTGAAGTGCCAGTGAATATGAATGATGCATGTGTGTTTGTATATACAAGTGGAGAGCACACACTGCACTTTGATTGCTTTCATTAATTCACGGAGTAAAATAATCATAATAATATAATAATAAATAATATATCAATTGAATCCTAACATACAATCATAGCACAGTAATAATAATACATTCAATCACAATTCACGGATATATTTAACGATTTGAGATTAGAAATATATAATATAATAATACTTATAATATAATTTAAAATATAAACGTGTGAATTCTTAGCCGTCGTCTACTATTCCTTTCATGAACTGGATTTCGTACTCCGTTGATAAATTATTGGCGGATAAAAAGTACTCAGATAAATTCCAAATTTTTATGATAATTATATTTATTTATTTCAGTCATTATGGTATAAAATTCGGTTATTAATTATTAAATAAAAATTAACTCAGTTGTCCGCGCTCGATCCTGGGTAAAATATAAAAAGTGCTAAAATTTTATAACTAGATCCTAAATATATTTTTAGTAAGCCTAAAATTTATAGAACTCATTTTCGGATCACCGTTTATTTTAAAATCATATAAGTTCGAATTAAACTTCTCTAAATAATATTCGAAACGTCCAACGAGTATTACAATTATTAAATAATTATATTTGATATACTATATATATATATATATATATATATATATATATATATATATATATATATATATATAGATTTATTTTAATAACAATTTAATTATATCATATATTATTTTATATTTTCAGTTCTAACGATTAAATCGTATATTATTATTTTTAGTTATTATATATATACATATATTTATATTTATATTTATATTTATATTTATATGTATACACATTTATTTACAATTAATGGTTCGTGAATCGTCAGAGATAATTGAAGGGTAATTGCATATATGAAACAGTTCAAAATTTTTGAGACTCAACCTAACAGACTTTTCTTATCGTGTCAAAATATATTAAATCGTATCGAGAGTTTGATTTAAAATTAGTCAAAAAATTTCGAGTCGTCACAATACCTACCCGTTAAAAAAATTTTGTCCCCGAAATTTGATAGAGATCTTCATGGATAACAATAAAAATGTTTTCATTACGAATATGAGTTGATAAATAGAGTTTTATCAGTATTGATTAATTTAGATAATAATTCGATTACGGAAAGAGTACGAGTGAAACTATCACAAAAGAGTGAAATGTGGAGGATAAGGATTCGTCTTAATTTTTGACGTAGTCACGGTTGATTTTCGAAATTCAAAGAATTTAGAGATAATCTTCGAAATCTATATATGATTCGGTTCTTCGGTGAATAAGGAAATTAGGATCCTCTTTAATTAAATGTGATTATCTACCTCGATTGCTATGTCTGATATTCTCACTATAAATTTACCTCTTTCGTTCCATTATTTTCACCACTCCTTTATTTTCTTCCTCAATTCATACTTCCACAACATCCGTTAATATGCTCAATCTTGTTCTGGTTCTTGATATTATCTTGACTATTGCCACAATCATCCTTCTTTTTCACTACTAACAGAGGAATCTGTTTACTTCTTCTATGCTCTAGGGATTGTAGTGTTTTTAATTCTCCCATCTCTTTATCTTGCTATTTGCATAGATATACACGGTTTGTAATTTTTTGTTTGATATCGCTCATATTCTTATTTATATTCCGAAGCTCCATGCTTTTGTTTATCTTCCCGACTTTAAGTAAAACAATCAAGACGTCTCGGTTTGTAGGTATGAAGTTCAAAAGAACGTAACTAAGATTATAAGCAGAAAGGAAATGTAATAGCACGATTTGATTTGTTAAATTACAAGTATCACTGAGGATAGAACTATCAAGAATATATTTTCTTGATATGTTCAAAGGTTAATTAGAATGAAAGAGTTATGCAACATGGCACATGATGAGGGTATGATCTGTGAACCATCATCACGTTCCATTAGAAATTCAGCATGACTTACTGTAATATAATCACGTTGGCCGGGCGTCATTATATTATACTAACTCATGCTTCAACTCCCAACACTTCTCCAGAAATCATTCATAATTTAAACTCAAATTTTATAGAAGGATAGAAACTAAAACAGTTTCTTTTATGATGTAACATAGATAGCACGAGGAGATAAATAATTTTCAGACAAGAATATTTATGAAAATATCCTCAGAAATATCGAAGATATTTATGATGATATTTTAGAATTTCTAAGATCGAAGGTTGATGAAAAAAACTTCTTTCGCAAGGATTTAGAATAATTAAGGAGCAAGATATTCGCTAGAGATTTCGTCAGATACTGAATCGTCTGGATTCGTTAAGTACAGGTTTAATCCTGGTGATTTGTCTACAGACTTCTTCATGGTTTGCTCAATTCGTTTTTCAGTACCAAATTTTTTTTTTAGCGTTTCCAACAGTCCATTATTTATTATCAACCTTTTGGCCATTAAGACCATCTACAGTTTTGCTGCTTCATCAGCATTCAAAGTTATCATAACTAAATCATTGGTTATCAATCCGAGGTGTTTCAAGAATTTCGAAAGATTTGAGCGCAGATTGTAATCGTCAAGATACAAAAGATTGTTTTGGATGATATCAAGTGGCAAACTTGAGGAATTATTTAACTGTAGTAGATGTAACTTATTAACGATATTTTAAGTCAAATGTTGTAATTAATATTTTCTATTCTTTTAATACTTTTTAATTGTCCAAGGTTAGTAGTCCAATGTTAGTAGTCCAATAGTCCAATAGTTCAATATATAATCTGGTTAATCAAGGTTATATTATATTGTCTCGGGATTAACCAATACTAGTATATTATGACAGTATTTAAATGACGATATTTAAAGTGCGTAAAATAAATAACAATATTTAAATGACGATAAATAAAATTGCGAGTATTAAAATTGCTATAATTAATTGCGATAATGACAATAATTAAAATGTAATAAGGAAATAGTCATAACGGGTATAGGACCCGTTAGCTAGGATTTGGTTAGTATAGATTTAAAGTTTTACGTAGTTAATTAATTGGTTACTAATCAATTTTATATTGTCCATTATTTTCTTCATTATGCCACTTGTTAAATATTGACTTGGATTCTGATCGGTCAAAATCCGAATATGAAATTGAATTTTATTGAAAATAGTTGTTCTTTGGTGAACTGATTCGTATATGAGTAGATTTGAGCAGTATTGTTAATGACTACTGAATTTGAATTGAGGAATGTACAGTGTAACTTATTAATGTGAAATCTAAATATTCCTCGGGTATTACTTACCCATTAAAATATTTTCACCATTAACAGTTTGTACAAAAGAATTTTTAATTACAATCTTTATGAAAATATACTTACATATATATTTTCTTCAGATGTAATTTTGGATTTAATGAGTTAATATAATATTAAACTCATTTGATTTACCGTTAGAACTAGAGTACATAATCTCTAAGACATTAGAGATTACATAATCGCCATGTCGAATGAATATAAATGAGGTAGAACGATACGTAGAACGAAGATAATCGATGTAGAACGATATGTAGAACGAAGATCATACTCGAAGTACAGATGGTGATATTGAGGCGTGTAACGCGGTTGTTGTTGATGGTACTGGTGTTGTCGGTGCTGATGTTGGTGGTACTGTTGGTGTCGGTAATGCTGCCGATGTTTGTAAGTTGTGCACCATATTTTCCAAAGCTATTACTCGGGCGCGAAGCTCGTTGACTTCTTCTATTACTCCAGGATGATTGGCAGTTTGAACAAGGGAATGAATAAGATTTAGAATGGTAGATATTATGTAATCGTTGCGAGCTATTCTGGAGATGAGGGTGAAAATGATGTTTCGGACTGGTTTGCCGGTAAGTGCTTCAGGTTCTTCACCAATAGGGCAATATGTTGGGTGGAAAGGATCTTCTTCTTTGCGTCTCCATTGATTAAGTCGATTTCGAACCCATCCCCAATTCATCCAGAATTGATGATGGCTGATTGGTTGATCCATTCCGGTTACACTACTTTCAGAGTTCGAGTGAAAATCCATATCAAAATGGCTGTCGGAATCCGAGGAATTTGAACTAGTCGTGAGTTCTATCTTGTACGGTCTGACAAAGGATTTCTCGATATGAAATAATTTTTGGATATCGGATGATATTCTAATTACATAGAATACCTAATACCTATATACAGTACAGAAGATCCTTTAGATTATGGAGAGAATTAAGGAAACGTGTCAGCCAAGTTTTAATGTGATGGGATATGAATTTGTCTGTACACCATCTATGCAATAAAGGTAGTAAGAAGTGTCTAGACATAGGAATGATAAGCAGGTAATTTTCCACTAGGAATGATAAACAAAACTTATAATATACAGCTAAGGTTGAAGTCCAGACTCACTAATGCATCCTAACAACTATCAGTTAGACACACTAATGCAAGACCTGGTGTGACGCCCCGTACAAAACCATCGTGTATGAATCATCAACAACAGGATCATTACAAGGTTAAGTACTATATGCTGTAATTAAAGAAGTTGCATTCACGATAAAAAGGTGATGTCATAACCGACATCAAATGTTTTACATTTCAAAATCATGCTTCACTAAGTAGAAGCAAATAATAAGTGTATGTGACCACAATGGTCGTTACAAGTCATAGTTCAAAAGTACGAATGTTTGAATGTAAAATAAAGTAGTTCATGCGATGACAACTCTAAGCAGCGGGTGTCTACAGCACAACTAGTACACAGCGGAAGCTAACCTCAAGCACCTGAGAAAAACATGCTTAAAAACGTCAACACAAAGGTTGGTGAGCTATAGTTTAAGTATAACAGTATGTAAGGTAGGCCACGAGATTTCAGTGCTACAAAGAGCGTTTCAAAACAGTATGATAAAGTATATGTTAACCGTGGGCACTTGGTAACTAACTTAACGTTTATACCCCCTGAAAGTACACTTGGCAAGTGCGTATGTTTACGAAGTGTTAAACACTCATTAAATGCTAGCGCTACTAGCCCGAGTGGGGATGTCAAACCCTATGGATCCATATCTAAGATTCGCGTTCACGGTTCAAAAAACCAATGATTAAACGTTACCGAGCTAAAGGGAATGTTTATGCCGTTGTATAACCCACACATATATAAGTTTAAGTACTCGTACCTAGTATGTAAAACATAAAATCCGCATATATTCTCAGTTCCCAAAATAAGTTAAAGTAAAAAGGGAATGCTATAACTCACAATGATAATGTAGTCGTAAAGTCGGTTCGGAAAAGGTGTGCAAGTAATCGGTCCGAAGGTCCTCAACCTAAGTCAAATAGTACTAAGTCAGTAAATCGTCTTAATAGGTTTAAAAGTATGTAATTAAGGTCTTAAGGGTTATCATCATTCATCATTAAACAAAAGGCGTAAAGTAGGTTTCGTTTATGAAAGTAGTTTAAAACAAAGTCTGACTTCAGTCAGTCACCACGTCCTCTACCCTTACTGAATTAAGGTGAGACTAGTGGCCATGGCTCCTTCTATGAGCCCCTTAAGTGTGGTAAAAATTCCAGAAGCAAACTCGTCTTCGTTTGACCGTGGCGACGGTCTAAGTGCGAGTAGGTCAGAAATTTCTGCACAACGTTAAAGGACATAGTGACGATCGGAGGGCCATAAATCCCAAACCGTAACTCGGATTAAGACTAGTCCTATATGAAAAGTTATCTACTCAAAAATATATATCTAAAAATAATGGTTAGAACAGCCTAGGTCTGATGGTCTGTTACAGAAACAGCAGGTCAGTAGGTTTTGGACAGAAACAGTAAGTTTAAGTGAGTTCCGGTGGTCTTGGTGCTTGATGTTCATCATGGTTCTCATCCTTGATGCATATAGCTTCAAGTGTACAACTCATTGATGTATCTACATCCTCTTAACCAAGTCTTGACCATCATAACCCTAGTGCAAGTCTAAGACATGAAGCACAACTCACTTAAGAGTTGCATGTAGTTTGATGAACCAAAGTTACATCGAAGTCTTAGGTTTGACACTTACATGAACTATAAGACTAATAATAAGTTACAAACTTGAAAATGAACTTATGAAATCAAGATCTTAAAATGTAGAACATAGTTCTCAGTTAGATTTTGAAGATCCAAGACTCAAAAGTCTAGATCAAGCATAAGTATACAAAGTTATAATTAAAAAGTTTCCTTTATATGTTCTTGAACTTTAAAGTTAACTTTAAGTTCAAGATTAATGAGATCAAAGTTAACTTGTAACATTTGACCAAAAAGAACATAAATAATGAAATTAAAGTGCATAAAATGAAGAAGTAAACTTAAATAAACAAGAAAAGGTTCATGGTTGTTCATACTTTAAAGATTCAAACCAAAGTTTAATCTTTAGAAAGTAAACTTTAAAGTTTACTTCATGAACTTTAAGTATGTCTTTCAACCATGAACTTTATAATCTTTTGAAACAAGTAAGGTAGAACATAACTAGATAGATTATGTTCTTGTTGTTCTTGTTATAACAAGATAAAAATGAAGAATCAAACTAGTGAGTTAGATTCTTGAAAGCTAGTAAGTAAATAACAATCAACAAAGTAAGTAAGTAATAATAACAACAAGTATTCAAGTAACAAAAGATGATGATGATACATGTAGCCAAAGGCCACGGTTTGGGCAAGGAAAAAAGAAGAGAAGAAAGCTCAAGTTTACTTACAAGAACTAGAGAGAATTGAGAGAAAAATGAAGCAAGTTTGTGTGTGTGTTTTTGAGAGAGAACTAAGCAAGTGAAGTAATGAGAAAATGAAAACCAAACTCTCCCCATATGCATTGAGAGCCCACGGTTCAGCAGCTCCAAGAAGAGGGGATGGGTTTGTTTAGTGGTCACTTGCAAGTAAAGCTCATAAAAGGTGGTTAATGGATGGTCTTGCATGGGGATAACAAGCTAACTAGATTCTTTCAAGTATTAACTAACAAGTTCCATTCAAATTAATACTTACAAGTGTAACATGGGCTAGTTTATCCATTAACATAAGTAGGGTGGGCTTGGAAGCCCAAGTTCAAGAGTCCATAACACTAATAAAGCCCAAGTACAATTAGTGCTCAAGTAAATCCAATTAAAGCCCAAGTAGCTAACTAATAGCCTCAGTTAATTAAAATGATTAATAAAATTAATCATGAATGTAAATAATATCTAGAAATATTATTCGTGAAGTTTCGTGCGTCACAAAGACGTTTCGGGCACTTAAAAGTCAAGTACGGGCAATCATGGCAACATGTAAATGTAATAACATACATTCATTTAATCACACATATTAATAATAATAATTATTAATAAATAACGTTGAAAAAACCAGGGTCGTTACATTACCCACCTGTTAAAGAAAATTTCGTCCCGAAATTTAAGCTGAGGTAGATGGAGGAGTTGGGAAAAGGTGAGGATACTTCCGCATCATTTGATCCTCTCGATCCCAAGTAAACTCAGGTCCTCGTTTGGCATTCCATCGTACTCGTACAATCGGAATCTTGTTGCGTTTCAAAGTTTTGATCTCACGATCCATAATCTCAACTGGTTCCTCCACAAAGTGGAGTTTGTCATCAATTGTAAGTTCTTCCAGTGGTATGATAAGTTCAGGTGCAGCAAGACACTTCTTCAAGTTTGACACATGGAAGGTAGGATGAACTGAGCTTAATTATGCTGGTAGATCCAAACGGTATGCAACGGGTCCAACACGTTCCAAGATTTCGAAAGGACCAATGTATCGTGGGTTTAACTTTCCACGTTTTCCAAAACGAATCACACCTTTCCAAGGTGCAACCTTTAACATTACACGATCACCAACGTTGAATTCAAAGTCTTTACGTTTAAGATCGGCATAACTCTTCTAACGATCGCGGGTAGTCTTAAGTCTAGCTTGAATCTGAGCAATCTTCTCCGTGGTTTCGTGGACTACCTCGGGTCCGGTGATTTGCTTTTCGCCTACTTCGGCCCAACAAATAGGAGATCGGCACTTGCGGCCATACAACGCTTCGAAAGGTGCAGCATTAATGCTAGAGTGATAACTTTTGTTGTACGAGAATTCGGCGAGTGGCAAATGCCTTTCCCAGGCCTTTCCGAAATCAATGACACATGTACGCAGCATGTCTTCCAAGGTCTGAATCGTTCGCTCACTTTGCCCGTCAGTCTGTGGATGATACGCAGTACTCATGTCGAGACGAGTTCCCATGGCTTCTTGCAAAGAACGCCAAAATCTAGAAGCAAAATGGGGATCGCGATCTGAGATGATCGATAAAGGTACACCATGATGAGATACAACCTCTTTGATGTATAATTGAGCAAGTCTTTCCATCGTATCAGTTTCCTTCATCGCTAGGAAGTGTGCAGATTTGGTAAGGCGGTCAACAATAACCCAAATAGTATCGTATCCACCCACCGTCTTCGGCAGCTTGGTAATGAAATCCATTGTGATCCTTTCCCACTTCCATTGTGGGATCTCCGGCTGTTGGAGTAAACTAGAAGGTCTCTGATGCTCAGCTTTAACCTTTGAGCAAGTCAAACACTTACCAACATAAGTCGCAACGTCCTTCTTAAGATTCGGCAACCAATACTGTTCTTTAAGGTCATGGTACATCTTGCCCGCACCGGGGTGAATCGAATATCTCGATTTGTGTGCTTCATCAAGTATGAGGTTCCGTAGATCTCCATAATAAGGTACCCAAATTCTTCCGGCATAACATCGGAGTCCAGACTCCCTAACCTCGAATCGAGAGACAAGTATGTTCAAATGTTCATGAGATATGTTCTCCTCCTTGAGAGCCTCATCTTGGGCTACTCTGATCTGGCTGTTGAGGTTCGAATGGATGGTGATGTTCAGAGCCCTAACACGAAGAGGTGTCGTCCTCTCCTTTCGGCTTAAAGCGTCTGCTACAACATTGGCCTTGCCAGGGTGATAACGGAGTTCACAATCGTAGTTTTTGAGCATCTCGATCCATCGACGCTGTCTCATATTTAGTTGCTTCTGATCAAAGATGTGCTGGAGACTCTTGTGGTCGGTGAAGATAGTGCTCTTAGTTCCATACAGATAATGTCTCCATAATTTGAGTGCAAAGACAATGACTCCAAGTTCAAGATCATGTGTAGTGTAGTTCCGCTCGTGAATCTTCAATTGGCAGGAGGCATAGGCAATAACCTTTGATCGTTGCATCAGTACACAACCAAAACCACTCTTCGATGCATCACAATAAACAACGAAATCGTCACTGCCTTCGGGAAGCGATAGGATAGGTGCGGAGGTTAACTTCTTCTTTAAAGTTTGAAATGCTGATTCGTGTGATGGTTCCCAAATGAACTTCTTGCCCTTGTGAGTCAGCGCGGTCAAAGGACGCGCAATCAGAGAAAATCCTTCGATGAATCTTCGGTAGTAACCGGCGAGACCTAGGAATTAGCGAATATGCGTCGGAGTAGTGGGGGTCTCCCACTTGCTGATGGCTTCAATCTTGGCGGGATCAACTTTGATACCCTGGTCGCTCACAACATGACCCAGAAATTGAACTTCCTTCAACCAAAATTCACACTTGGAGAATTTGGCGTAAAGTTGCTCTTGTCTTAAGAGATCAAGCACTAATCGGAGGTGTTGCTCATGTTCTTCTTCGCTCTTAGAGTAGATGGGGATATCATCTATGAAGACGATAACAAACTTGTCCAAGTAAGGCTTGCAGACACGATTCATGAGGTCCATGAACACGGCAGGTGCATTTGTCAAACCGAATGGCATCACAAGAAACTCATAATGACCATAACGGGTCCTGAATGCAGTTTTCATCACGTCACTTTCCTTCACCCTCAGCTGGTGATATCCGGATAGCAAATCGATCTTTGAATAAATGCTCGATCCTTGTAGTTGATCAAAAAGATCGTCAATTCGTGGAAGAGGATACCGATTCTTGATAGTCAATTTGTTGAGTTCACGGTAGTCGATACACATATGGAAGGATCCATCCTTCTTCTTCACAAATAACACAGGTACGCCCCAAGGCGAGAAACTTGGTTGAATAAATCCTCGGTCTAACAGCTCTTGTAGTTGACTCTGTAATTCTTGCATCTCGGAAGGTGCGAGTTTATAAGGTGCACGAGCTACAGGTGCTGCTCCTGGCACTAAATCAATCTGAAACTCTACGGCTCTCTGCGGCGGCAATCCAGGCAATTCCTCTGGGAAGACATCAGAAAATTCGTTCACAATTTGAACGTCGTTCACGCTCTTCACCTCAGTTTCTACCGCTTTCACATGTGCTAGGACAGCAAAACGTCCCTTCTTCATAATCTTTTGCGCTTTCACGCAACTAATGAGGTTCAACTTCGAGGTACATCTCTCTCCATAGATAACCAGTGGTTCGCCATCTCCTTGTGGTATGCGAAGTGCTTTATCTCCACAGATAATATCGGCCTTTATCTTGCTCAACCAATCCATACCAACGATCACGTCAAAGCTTCCCAGTTTGATAGGTATCAAATCAATTTCGAAATCTACACCAGCTATGTTGATAATAGCTCCACGACTGATATGGTCAACCTTTTCAAGTTTTCCATTTGCGACCTCGACAAGCATACTTTCTTTTAAGGGACTAATGACCAATTAATCTTATCGCAAAAATGTCTACATACATAACTTCTATCCGCACCAGTATCAAACAAGACAGAAGCTAAAAGATTGTTGATTGTGAATATACCTGTCACTAAGTCGGGGTTATCGCGTGCATCCCTTGCATTAACATTAAAAGCTCTACCACGGGGTGGTCCTCCGTCTTTTCGCTTGTTTGGGCACGCATTTCTGAAATGGCCCGTCTGTCCACATTCGTAGTACTTCTTCGGCCCATTGGTGTTCAGCTTCCCATTCAATGTGGTGACCTTGCAGTCTTTCCCGATATGCCCAGACCGTTGGCACTTCTCGCAGACAACATTGCAATACCCAGTGTGGTGTTTGTAACACCGTTTGCATTGTTGTAGGGTTCCTTTGTAGTTCGGGTTGGTGTTGGTGTTGTTGTTGGGATTAGGGTTTCCACCGTTGTTGTGCCTCTTGATGGGGGTTTGATCGTAGTTTCTCCCCCTGTTGTTGTTGTTGTTGTGGTGGTGGATGTTGTTGTTGTTATCCCATTTCCTCTTTTCGCTACTACCAGCTTCAAACTTAGCCTTCTCCGGATCATCAATAAGAATCTGATTCATGAGAGTATGCGCCATGCGCATTGCTTCGGGAACATTCAGTGGTTTGGATGAGGTGACATTTCCTTTGATGGACTTAGGGAGTCCCGAGAAGTATTTCTCCATGCGCTTAAATTCGGGGGTGACCATGGTCGGACACATCAGTGCTAACTCCAAAAACCTACGATTGTAACTGTTAAGGTCGTTCCCTACGGCCTTCAACTGCATGAATTCAATTTCCATCTTCCGAATTTCGGTTCTCGGACAATATTCATCAATCATAGCCACCTTGAATTCCTCCCATGGCGTAGCATACGCCTCATCGATACCTTTCGCTTGAGCTAACGTGTTCTACCACGTTAGCGCGCCGTCAGATAGCGTACAAGATGCAAACTTGGTCTTATTGTCCTCCGAACAGTTGCTAACTCGGAATACTGATTCAAGTTTCTCGAACCATCTGGTGAGACCAACTGGTCCCTCGGTGCCGCTAAAGTTATGCAGTTTGCAGCTCTGGAATTCCTTGTATGTACACCCATTTCGAACGGGTGGAATAACTGGTGGTGGTGGCGGTGAAGCTTCGAGATTTCTTTCTGCTAGGGCTGCAGCGACCCGTTCGTTGATCATGTCCTCAATCTGGGCGGCGGTAGGTGTGGATCTTCCGTTAGCCATGGTATTCTAAACAAAAATTTTGACTCAAGTCAAAATCCAGTATGCAAGTAGTAATAATACAGTATATAGTGACCAACATGGAATCAAAACATCACATGTTATTAAATAATGCATCTAGTTACAAATACCACAGAATCATCGTACAGCAATGTAAATAGAACATCGTGCAAGAATTAAATAACGCAAAGTTCCATTCATTAATAATAATAAGTTTCATACATCTGAATAAGTTCGTACAATACATATGAAATACATGAAACTATATCTAGATTACATCATGAAATCTAAATACAAGGTCCTACGGTGAAGGCGGGTGAACTTCTCCTCGAGCCAACTGCTCCTCGAGCTCAGTGACTCGAGCTCGGAGAGTCTCAATCTCCCTCATCAGTTCCTCGTTAGAGGGAGCTGGTGGGGTAGGCGGTGCAGGTGGGGTAGGTGGTGCGGGTGGTGCCGGTGGTGCTGATGTAGATGGTCCGGCTCCAGATGTAGACGGTATGTCCCTAGATGTAAGTGGTCCGTATCTAAATCTAGGCGGTACGGTTCCAGGGATAGTCAATACGTAACGGGGAACCTTACGTATCTGTGGGACGGCAGGGTATGTCACAACTCGTTTACGAGCAGTAACCCTACGACGATGGCCAAATGCGTCAGTAAAAGCACGACCTCCATTCACCCCTGGAATGACGATGCCGTCGAAACGGTACCGCTTCTTCGGCGGGGGTGCAGGGTGCCTGAATAGGTCTATCAGCAGGATCCTCATCATCGCTGGATTCGTCTGATGATGAAGAATCGGCGGATGATGAGTCATTCGAATCGTGTGGTGGTGACACTGGTGGCTAAGCTGGTAATCCGAAGCGTCCGAAGGTGGCCAACATCTGTCTGTGTCTGCCTGGCAGAATCACGACTAAACATCCGTCGGGAGTGCGTCGGCAAGGCGTGCGCATGTGGTTACGAAATGGCCCTTCCCCGAACTTCGCGGGGATCTCAATACCACCAATGCGGGGCTGTGACCCCGAGGGTCCGGGAGCAGACGGAGCTGGAATCTCCGTAGGGTCAGAAGTGGTCACAGGTGTCAGCGCACTACTACTCGCTCCGGAAGACGAAGCGCTGGGATCACTAGTGGGTAACGGGACCGGTGTATCAGCAACAGTAGCAGGTGGTGTGGTGGAGTCTGAGTCTGAACTGCCCAAAACGCTAGCAGGTGGTACATGTGACATCTGAATAAGGAATAATAAATTTTCCATGTCAGTAAGTCATAAGCAAGCACGTATTAGGCCAACAGTTTAAATCATGTATAACAATAAGTAGCATGGCAATAATAACGAATCGTACAGAAGTAGCATGCAATCGAAAGCAAGTAATATCATGCAGTAGTGAAATCATGTAGTAGCATACGGCATATAGCAGTAAAAGTAAGCAGCAGCATGCAGTAAGTTCAGCGGAAACACGTAAACTAGCAAGTTGTAGATTAGTCCTATTAGTGAATTCTACTCGGGTCGGTCTTAGACTCACTAATGCAACCTAATTCCCTACAACCAATGCTCTGATACCAAATGTGACTCCCCATACAAAACCATCGTGTACGAATCATCAACAACAAGATCATTACAAGGTTAAGTACTATATGCTGTAATTAAAGAAGTTGCATTCACGATAAAAAGGTGATGTCATAACCGACATCAAATGTTTTACATTTCAAAAGCATGCTTCACTAAGTAGAAGCAAATAATAAGTGTATGTGACCACAATGGTCGTTACAAGTCATAGTTCAAAAGTACGAATGTTTGAATGTAAAATAAAGTAGTTCATGCGATGACAACTCTAAGCAGCAGGTGTCTACAGCACGACTAGTACACAGCGGAAGCTAACCTCAAGCACCTGAGAAAAACATGCTTAAAAATGTCAACACAAAGGTTGGTGAGCTATATTTTAAGTATAACAGTATGTAAGGTAGGCCACGAGATTTCAGTGCTACAAAGAGCGTTTCAAAACAGTATGATAAAGTATATGTTAACCGTGGGCACTTGGTAACTAACTTAACGTTTATACCCCCTGAAAGTAAACTTGGCAAGTGCGTATGTTTACGGAGTATTAAACACTCGTTAAATGCTAGCTCTACTAGCCCGAGTGGGGATGTCAAACCCTATGGATCCATATCTAAGATTCGCGTTCACGGTTCAAAAAACCAATGATTAAACGTTACCGAGCTAAAGGGAATGTTTATGCCGTTGTATAACCCACACATATATAAGTTTAAGTACTCGTACCTAGTATGTAAAACATAAAATCCACATGTATTCTCAGTTCCCAAAATAAGTTAAAGTAAAAAGGGAATGCTATAACTCACAATGATAATGTAGTCGTAAAGTCAGTTAGGAAAAGGTGTGCAAGTAATCGGTCCGAAGGTCCTCAACCTAAGTCAAATAGTACTAAGTCAGTAAATCGTCTTAATAGGTTTAAAAGTATGTAATTAAGGTCTTAAGGGTCATCATCATTCATCATTAAACAAAAGGCGTAAAGTAGGTTTCGTTTATGAAAGTAGTTTAAAACAAAGTCTGACTTCAGTCAGTTACCACGGCCTCTACCCTTACTGAATTAAGGTGAGGCCAGTGGCCATGGCTCCGCCTATGAGCCCCTTAAGTGTGGTAAAAATTCCAGAAGCAAACTCGTCTTCGTTTGACCGTGGCGACGGTCTAAGTGCGAGTAGGTCAGAAATTTCTGCACAACGTTAAAGGACATAGTGACGATCGGAGGGCCATAAATCCCAAACCGTAACTCGGATTAAGATGAGTCCTATATGAAAAGTTATATACTAGAAAAGATCTATCTAAAAATCATGGTTAGAACAGCCCAGGTCTGATGGTCTGTTTCAGAAACAGCAGGTCAGTAGGTTTTGGACAGAAACAGTAAGTTTAAGTGAGTTCCGGTGGTCTTGGTGCTTGATGTTCATCATGGTTCTCATCCTTGATGCATATAGCTTCAAGTGTACAACTCATTGATGTATCTACATCCTCTTAACCAAGTCTTGACCATCATAACCCTAGTGCAAGTCTAAGACATGAAGCACAACTCACTTAAGAGTTGCATGTAGTTTGATGAACCAAAGTTACATCGAAGTCTTAGGTTTGACACTTACATGAACTATAAGACTAATAATAAGTTACAAACTTGAAAATGAACTTATGAAATCAAGATCTTAAAATGTAGAACATAGTTCTTAGTTAGATCTTGAAGATCCAAGACTCAAAAGTCTAGATCAAGCATAAGTATACAAAGTTATAATTAAAAAGTTTCCTTTATATGTTCTTGAACTTTAAAGTTAACTTTAAGTTCAAGATTAATGAGATCAAAGTTAACTTGTAACATTTGACCAACAAGAACATAAATAATGAAATTAAAGTGCATAAAATGAAGAAGTAAACTTAAATAAACAAGAAAAGGTTCATGGTTGTTCATACTTTAAAGATTCAAACCAAAGTTTGATCTTTAGAAAGTAAACATTAAAGTTTACTTCATGAACTTCAAGTATGTCTTTCAACCATGAACTTTATAATTTTTTGAAACAAGTAAGGTAGAACATAACTAGATAGATTATGTTCTTGTTGTTCTTGTTATAACAAGATAAAAATGAAGAATCAAACTAGTGAGTTAGATTCTTGAAAGCTAGTAAGTAAATAACAATCAACAAAGTAAGTAAGTAATAATAACAACAAGTATTCAAGTAACAAAAGATGATGATGATACATGTAGCCAAAGGCCACGGTTTGGGCAAGGAAAAAAGAAGAGAAGAAAGCTCAAGTTTACTTACAAGAACTAGAGAGAATTGAGAGAAAAATGAAGCAAGTTTGTGTGTGTTTTTTTGAGAGAGAACTAAGCAAGTGAAGTAATGAGAAAATGAAAACCAAACTCTCCCCATATGCATTGAGAGCCCACGGTTCAGCAGCTCCAAGAAGAGGGGATGGGTTTGTTTAGTGGTCACTTGCAAGTAAAGCTCATAAAAGGTGGTTAATGGATGGTCATGCATGGGGATAACAAGCTAACTAGATTCTTTCAAGTATTAACTAACAAGTTCCATTCAAATTAATACTTACAAGTGTAACATGGGCTAGTTTATCCATTAACATAAGTAGGGTGGGCTTGAAAGCCCAAGTTCAAGAGTCCATAACACTAATAAAGCCCAAGTACAATTAATGCTCATGTAAATCCAATTAAAGCCCAAGTAGCTAACTAATAGCCTCAGTTAATTAAAATGATTAATAAAATTAATCATGAATGTAAATAATATCTAGAAATATTATTCGTGAAGTTTCGTGCGTCACAAAGACGTTTCGGGCACTTAAAAGTCAAGTACGGGCAATCATGGCAACATGTAAATGTAATAACATACATTCGTTTAATCACACATATTAATAATAATAATTATTAATAAATAACGTTGAAAAAACCAGGGTCGTTACACCTGGTTCGCTAAGACCACCACTCTGATACCACATAAGACGACCCGTCCTAATCCATAAGGACGAATACAATAACATATGGTTACATTGTGAGGTATTTGACCTCTTTATGATACATTTTACAAACATTGCATTCGCTTTTAAAAGATAACCTTTCATTACTTCGAAAGTTGACAGGCATGCATACCATTTCATAATATCTAAACTATAAATGACATAATCTGTCATTTGCTTAATAATAATCTTTATTGAACTCAAAACAACGTCTTTTGAAATATGCCATGAATGACTCCAAGTAATATCTTTAAAATGATCAAATGCACAGCGAAAGATTTCTTTAATACCTGAGAATAAACATGCTTTCAAGTGTCAACCAAAAGGTTGGTGAGTTCATTAGTTTATCATAAACATTCATTTCCATCATTTTAATAGACCACAAGATTTCCAGATATTTAATTGTACATGTAACCCGAGTACAAAATAATACGCGTAACCCGCGAATTAAAAAATCATTCATATGGTGAACACCTGGTAACCGACATTAACAAAAATGCATCTAGAATATCCCCATCATTCCGGGACTCTCATCGGACATGATAAAATCGAAGTACTAAAGCATCCGTAACCCGAATGGGGTTTGTTAGGCCCAATAGATCTATCTTTAGGATTCGCGTCAATTAGGGTTTCTTGTAGTGACCCGAACTTTTCCATGTTTATATATATTAATTGAGATTGATATTTACATGACTAAATGTTTTCAACGTGTTAAACAATCAAACTTGTTAAGACTTGATTAAATGAAATAAGTTTCATATAGACAATTGATCACCCAAGTTGACCGGCGATTCACGAACGTTACAAAATTGTAAAAACTACATGTTGTGGTATATATATAGACATATATATATGGTTGACATAAGATTATGATGAGTAAGTATCTCACTAAGTATATTAACAATGTGTGATATATATAAGAAATGAGATTACTAAGTTAAGAAACTCAAAATGATATATATAACGATTATCGTTATGATAACGTCTACTAAATACATATGTATCATATTAAGATATTGATACACTATATTTAACATGATAAAATGATATTTAAATATATCATTAAGTGTGTTAACAATGAACTACATATATAAAAACAAGACTACTAACTCAAGAATTACAAAACGAGACTTATATGTAACGATTATCGTTGTAACGACATTTAATTGTATATATATATATATCATATTAAGATATATTAATATATCATAATATCATGATAATATAATAATTTAACATCTCATTAGATATAATAAACATTGGGTTAACAACATTTAACAAGATCGTTAACTTAAAGGTTTCAAATCAACATTTACATGTAACGACTAACGATGACTTAACGACTCAGTTAAAATGTATATACATGTAGTGTTTTAATATGTATTCATACACTTTTGAAAGACTTCAAGACACATAACAAAGTACTTCTACTTAACAAAAATGCTTACAATTACATCCTCGTTCAGTTTCATCTACAATTCTACTCGTATGCACCCGTATTCGTACTCGTACAATACACAGCTTTTAGATGTATGTATGATGTTTAAAGCTAAGGGGTATAAAATACTATTAATTTTAGTAGGAAATACTATTAAATACGATACAATTTTACACAAGATATTTATTTATTTAGAGAATGGATATACTTAAACCTTGCTACAACACTTATAGGCAGTGTACCTAATCGTACAGTAGTGTAGTTTTTAGTAAGTCCGGTTCGTTCCACAGGGAAAATCTTTAAACAAAGCTTAACGCTATATTAGTTTACTTTTATAAAAATACAAATATATATTTAAGTAATATTATTATTATAAAGGGGGGTTTTTACCGTTTAATGACCGGTTTGTCTATTTTAAAACTTTAGTCGCAGTTAAAACCAAATGTAAAATAATAAATAAATACAAGACTTAATTTAAAGCGTAAAGTAAATAACGATAATGAAATTGCGAATAATAAAAGTGCGATAAAATAAACTTGCGATAATTAAAAAGTGCGATAATTAAAAGTGCAATTAAATACAATAACAATAAAAATGCGATAATTAGAAGTGCAATTAAATATAAAATAAAGGAAATTAAATATGAAATAAAAGAATTATGCTTATTTAAACTTCCGTAACCATGATGTTTGACATGTTGATTTTAGTTTTATGCCCATGGGTTAATTGTCCTTTGTCCTGGATTATTTAATATATCCATACGGATTTTGTCCATAATAGTCCATCAGTCATAAATATAAAGAGCGAAAGCCTTCGTCAAATTATTCTTATTCCCGAAGTCAAATATTCCAACTAATTGGGGATTCGAATTGTAACAAGGTTTTAATACTTTGTTTAATGAATACACCAGGTTATCGACTGCGTGTAAACCAAGGTTTTACTACTTTGTTAACAATTACACCAATTACCCTTGAATGTAATTCACCCCTGTTTCAACAAGTCTATTAACTATTAATCCAGTTCCGTATCCGGTAAAATGAATAATTATTGGTATTTATAGATATCCCGCCCACCGTACCCAGTCAAGCGTATGTGATTATATATAAATACATCGAATTATAAGTTTGTATATTAAATTAACAAGGTATTGTTTAGTTAATATAAAACCCATTAATAGCCCATAGTCTAATTTCCATAAGTGTCGTTCTTTTATCCAAACCCCAATAATGGTACAAAGCCCAATTACCCAATTTTAGTAATTAGCCCAACATCATGATTACTTCGGTATTAAATAAGCATAATAATAACTTAGCTACGAGACATTAAATTAAAAAGGTTGAATATAACTTACAATGATTAAAAGTAGCGTAGCGTTACACGGACAGAATTTCGACTTACACCCTTACAACATTTGCTAACATACCCTTATTATTAGGATTTAAAATTAAAATTAAAATTAAAATATAAATTATATATATATATTTACGTATATATTGAGAGAGAGAGAGAGATTATGGATTAAAAATTGATCAGAATTCGTTGGGCTTTATAGGGAGTTTCAGTTTTTGGGGCTCCGTGACTCGCGGCCCATTCTTTCTTCAAACTCCGCGAGTCGCGGAGTTTGTAAATACAGCTCACTCCATTTTGGCTCTTTGTTTACCGACGGTTTATTATATAAATATAATATATATATAATTTATATAATTAATTATATATTATATTATATTTATATACATAGTTAACTTGTAATTTTTAGTCCGTTGCGTCGAGCGTTGAGAGTTGACTCTGGTCCCGGTTCCGGATTTTCGAACGTCCTTGCGTACAATTTAATATCTTGTACTTTGCGTTTTGAATCTTGTACTCTTGTAATTTCGAGACGTTTCTTATCAATAATTGGAACCTCTTTGATTGTCTTTTGTACTTTTGAGCTTTTTGGTCGTTTGCGTCTTCAATTCATCGAATCTGTCTTTTGTCTTCACCTTTTATTATTTAAACGAATATCACTTGTAAATAGAACAATTGCAACTAAAAGCTTGTCTTTATTGAGGAATAATGCTATGAAATATATGTTCGTTTTTAGCATTATCAAATATTCCCACACTTGAGCGTTGCTTGTCCTCAAGCAATATCGTCTTGAAATACTAGAATCACTTCTTTATTCTTCACACTTTGTGCATCAGTGATTTCTATACGGAGGTATAAACAATGGTAGTAACGATATGGTTTACAGTCCCACATGACTATAAAAATTTAGATCCGTTAAGGAAATTGGATCTTTATGAAAACATTTGATCTTTTGAAAATTAAATCTAGTTTTTACCCTAGATAAGTTTTCCAGAATAACCCTTCACCGGTGTTTGCAAATTCTTTTTGTGGGTTTGGTGGGTTTCAGATTTGAAAATTTTAGCTCAAAATTTATGATTTTGTGTCACCCACTTGCTAACCTTGTATTAGGAAAGCAACACGTCCAGTTTACTTGCTCCGTATATTACCTTTCGATAAACTACCGTCCGGTTGTAAAGGAAAGCGTTGAACAAGCAACTGTTAAGGCAATGTCCCCTGACATGCTTTTAATTATGGTCTATAATGTGTCGGACGCAATTACTATCCTTTGTAGGAGCAATAGTAAAGCTTACCCTTATAATTTTTCAGTCTCGCACAAGGTCCTGTCTTTGACCATGCTATGCAACCACCGTTCTTATGGTTGACACCCGATTTGGTTCAGGTGACCTAATGAATTTCAGGTGAATTCCTAGGATTTTACGTTCAATGGTAATGAACGCATTGAAAATGGGTTTTCAGAAAACAAATCGGTTTATAATTTGATCAAAATATTTTCTCGTTCAAGCTCGAGTTTAGATATCATTGAATTCCATGAGTTTGAATTCTCAATCTTAAGGTCAATCTCTAGGATTGAGTAATATCAGGCTTAAAAGCTGATTTTTAATCTTTAAGGAGATTATCCTTTCTGGGGATCTGATTCATTAGTCTTATCCAGCTAATTTGCACGGTGCCCCCCATTTTACGAGATAAATCCTTCTCATGGTTAGGATAAATCTAACCACTTGGCGACCCTGTTTAATGCCGAGGTCCGTGGATTTCCTGCTGATTTTAGTGATGACTTTTCTAGGTTTTTCGTCAACCTACAGCTGGTCTGGACTACAACTTCCTGACCTAAATCAAGTAGCGCGTTTCTTTTTCGGAAGACTTTACTTCCTTTTAATGATGGAATTGATTCATCGTGTAGATCCATCTTTCTTACAGTAAATCAGGTAAAAAAATTTTAGTTTAGTCCAAAGCAAAAGTATTTTCAGTTATTTGTACAAAAATATGTGACATATGTTTTGAATAACTTGGAGAATTTTCCCACACTTGGCTTTTATTTTCCTTTTTATTGTCCTCTATTCCATTTTAAATGAATTTTAACATTTTGGTTTGTTTCTCAATTTATGTCCTTTTCGAGGTAACAATAATTTCGGTGTTAAAACCTAGTTTTATCATTCATAAATATGTATAAACATGATTTTGAGTTCATTTAATTGAAAATTTTGAAAAATTTTACTAGAATTGGGTAGTCAGTATATAAGACTAGGGCTGTTCTTTATTATCAGAGAGCACTAGATTCTAATACAACTACTACTTTACTAGTATTTCTAATGGTAACCAAGTGTATAAAGTAAAAATTTTAAAATCCGAAAGAATTTAACCCCTTCCCACACTTAAGATCTTGCAATGCCCTCATTTGCTAGAAATCAGTAACAATTTAAAATATTGAGGGTGATTTGTGTGAAAATGATTAAATTTTACCAAAGTTTCCAAACATATTTGTGTTTGTTTGCTGAATGATAAATGGTGTACATCATTTGTTCATTCCGTCTTGTTGTTATGTCACATATATTTTGCATCTTGTCGTCAAAATTAGTTGCTTTTGCTGAACTTAATGCCAGTCTTTGAAAATGCGTTGTTTTACCCTGTTGTGTACATAAGATAAACTGCATACATATATACATATTTTTGAAGTTTGGTATATTACCCCACATTCAAAAATTATTAAAATCTAAGAATAAAAGTTAGAAAATTATAAAAACTATTACAATATTAAATAAGTATTAAACGTATCAACATTACAAATTACAAAATAAATAAAACTAAGTAGACTAGGGATGATACTGATACCAGTAGGAGTTCCATGCATAACCATAGGTGCTATAAAATGCTTCGGCTGGGTTATACGTAGGATACGGTGGTTGAATCTCTATAGACCAGGGAGGGAATATGGGCTTTGTAGTAGGAATATAGTTTCTACCTATATGTTGGCAATAAGCTATGATTTGGTTTTGATGAACTTGCCAATCTTCAAATGCTCTATGTCTAGCATTTTCGTACTCCTGTGAAGCTATAAACCTTTGCATTTCTTGCATTTCATTTCCCACTCCTACATTACCTTGCTGTTGGTTTCTCTCAACCTGTGGATGTCTACCATGGTATTGTACTGCGGCATTATTTCGCCTCTTCAAAACTTTCGCACCATGGTATACATTTAAACCTATTGTATCGCGGGGTTCTGGTTCTTCGACTAATAATCCCCCCCGACTTATATCCACACCGAGATATTCAGCAATCAAAGTAATAAATATACCACCTCCTATTATGCTATGCGGTCTCATCCCCCTAACCATAGCTGATAAATAATAACCCACAAAATAAGGTATAGTTACAGCGCTTTGTGGGTCTCGAATACACATGTGGTAAAACAAATCCTGTTCATTTACCTTTTCCTTGTTCTTACCTCTTTGTGAAATCGAATTAGCTAAAAACCTATGAATTACTCTTAATTCAGCTCTATCTATATCCAAATAAGAGTAATTTCCCCCTTTGAATCGGTGATGGCTTGTCATTTGACTTCATACACCATGTGTATCAAAATTTTCATCTATCTTTCTACCATTTAGTATCAACCCTCTACAATCGGCAGATGCTAACTCCTCAGGCGTATATATACGTAAAGCCTGAGCCATGTCTAGTAAAGACATGTGGCGCATCGAACCTCCTAACAAAAATCTAATAAAAGATCGATCGGTTAAACTAGCTACCCGATCATTTAATTCTATACTACACAACAGTTCTTCACACCATACTTTATATACAGGTCTACGCATGGTGAATAAACGTACCCAGTCGTTAAAAGTAGAATTACCATACCTCTGTGCAAGTAATTTCCTAATTGGCCCGGCCAATTCTACAGCTTCTAATGGTCCCCATTCTATGACCCTAGGTACCTCAACAACTTTAGAATGAAGAGTATGCAAACCCCTTTGGTATTTTGGATAATCTATTCAAAGTCTGTCAAATCTCAGGTTCGGGTGCAAATCTTCCAAGTGCATATCAGAAAATGTCATGACTGGATGAGGTATATCTTGTTTGTAGTAGTTATCCACCTCCTGTTGTTCCGCATTCTCAGCAGGAGCATTGCGAGCTTGGGATGAAGATTCACCCCTTTCAGTCTGCAAAACACATCAAACACAATTTTTGTGCATCCAAATATGTATTAGTGTCAGCAAAATCATCAATCAAAATAATTACAATGACATGATCAATTTATATCAAACTTAAGCTCATGTTCATATTTTTATCAAATCTATACTTTTTCAAATAAGCATATACGAAAATGTTTGCCAAGTTCATAAGCATTCAACTCAAATAACATGTCAAAATAATCATTACTAGCAATTAAACAAGTTTCAAATGGCATTATCTCTCAAAAATCAAGTTCATGAATTTTAGACTTGAAAAAGTCCACTTTAATTCTCAAAATCTTGTTTAGGCTCAAAGTTTGGATCATTTAACTAACTAAACATGTTACACTACTTAATTTAGCAACAATTCATGACAAAAATCGGCCATAACCTGTTTATATCAAAAAGCCCCAAATTTGCTCAAGAACACAAACCATAGATTACTCAAAATTTGAAGTTTAAGGCTTCTAATTATGTTAAATAGCATCAATCTAGGTTATACAAGCATAATACATAAACAATTTAAGCATAATTACACTAAAAAGCATCAAAATCAAATTGGGGAAAAAATTGCTCAAGAACACTAATTTTCGGATTAAATGGTGTTTAGGTGTAGAAATTTACCATTTTTCTTGAGTAATTCCTTGATAGCATCCTTCTCAACATGATTTTAGTAAAAGATTTGATGATTAACGGTTAAAAATTGTGATTTTGGGGGTGTTTTCTCGGGTTTTTGCGCAGTATTTTCGGGTTTTATTTGTGTTGTGGTGTGCAAATGAACTGCTCTTTACGTTTTTATTTTTTTCTGGGTTTTGGTCCCTCCGCGAGTCGCGGTGTTTGAACCTTCAAACTCCGCGAGTCGCGGAGTTTGTATATTTTTTTTTAACATCTTATACTAATTAAAACAATTAAGTAATTAATTTTAAAATTTTGTTTCCCTTGTTATTTAGGACGAGGTCGTTTCGGATCGATGTCCTAGTCCGTCCTTCGACAAAATTTTAAAATTTGTCTTTTTGTAGCGATTGTTTTAAAAGCTAAGATTTTTGGGGTTTTTTAATGTTTTTGGCATACTTTAATTCAATAAGATTAAATATAATGATAATAAAAGTTCTCGTCCCTCCCTTGGGTAAAGCAATTTCGGTTCAAAGACCTAGTCTTCAACTTACGACGAATTTTAAAAATCATATTTTTAACTTAATGAGATAAAGTAAATTTTTGTTTTTAAATTCACACAACTTAAATATAAAATTCAAAATTAATATTGAAAATTCACACCAAACTTAAAATTTGAAATGCATAAAATTAAAAATTCATATTTTATAAATTAAAAATTCACACCAAACTTAATTTAAAAATTCATATTATAAATTCACACCAAACTTATATTAATTTTTCAAATATTTGCAATTTTAAATATATTGTTTTTACAAAGTTTACAATATTAATTTAAGATTTATATATTAATTTTAAAAACATGGTAAAAATAAAATTAAAAATCTTTTTGGCTTTTTTATCCCACTTTAATCAATCAAATATTATCAAAAATATGCGCCCCTCTTTTCGGTAAAGTAATTTCGGTTCCAAGACCTAATTTAACTCATGACGAATTTTTGAAATATTTTGGGTTGATTGATTAAAGATATTTATACCTTAAGAATAAACGTTAAATTTCGCAGTGATGTAATAAATTTTTGTATGATATCAATAATTTCGGTCGCCAAACCTAATTTTATTCAATACCAATTTAATACTTTATAGCGAACAAATTAGCGTTTATTATCAAAAGGTTAAAAATAAAAATAAAAAAAAATAAAAACTGTACAAACATACCTGTGAAATAGATTTCTTAGTTATATGATCTATCCCATTCATAAGATAGTCGGTTTAATTGGTGATAATGCTAAAAAGGAACATATATTTCATAGCATTATCCCCCAAGAAATACAAGATTTTAGTTGCAATTGTTCCATTTTCAAGTAATATTAGTTTATATTAAATAAGTGCGAAGACAAAAGGCGAAAACGACGAATTGAAGACAGAAAGGTCCAAAAAGCTCAAAAGTACAAGATACAATCAAAAAGGTTCAAATTATTGATGAGGAACGTCTAAAAATGACAAAAGTACAAGTTACAAAACGCAAAGTACACGATATAAAATTGTACGAAAGGACGTTCGAAAATCCGGAACCGGGACATGAGTCAACTCTCAACGCTCGACGCAACGGTGTAAAAATTACGAGTCAACTATGCACAAGAATAAAATATAATATTTAAATAATTCATAATAAGAATAATATTAAATAATAAAAAGTTGTTAATTGAGCATAGTTCAGGGGTCATAAATGAAAATTCAAATCTATATTTCGCCTATAAAAGGCCTCGTTCTCTGCTCGATCTATCATCCCATTTTCCAATCTCTCTCTCTCTCGTATATGTAATAAAAATATATATAATTTTAATTTTAATTTTAATTTTAATAATTTTAATTATGATTTAATTTAGTTATGGTACAAATGATTTACGGGTTTTAAGTCAAAACTCTGTCCGTGCAACGCTACGCGATTAATCACCAGTGTAAGCTATGTTCTTCCTTTTTAATTTAATGTCTCGTAACTAAATTATTATTATGCTTATTTGAGCCGAAGTAATCGTGATGTTAGGCTAAAATATTAAGATGGGGTTATTGAACTTTGGACCATAATTAAGGTTTGGGCAAAAGACCGACACTTATGGAAATTGGACTATTGACTATTAATAGATGGGGGGTATTGTCTAATTGAGTGACAACTCATTGGAGTCTGTCGAACCTATCTTCAAATTAATTAACCTAATAATTAATAATAATTATGGTTGTCCTATTTAGTGACGTTCATATGGAATCTGTTATAATCATTTAATTAATCAATTGGGTTGGGTAATTGATTATTCATTCTGATCAAGTGGATGAATTAATATTCATAAACTAATTAAAACAGGGGTGGATTACATACAGTGATAGCCGGTGTAATTGTTGACAGAAGTGATAACTGCGTCACAGTTTAAATCCTTAATCAGTTGGAATATTTGACTTCGGGTATAAGGGTAATTTGACGAGGATACTCGCACTTTATATTTATGACCGATGGACTATTATGGACAAAAACCAGATAGACGTATCAAATAAACCAGGACAAAGGACAATTAACCCATAGTAATAAATTAAAATCAACACGTCAAACATCATGATTACGGAAGTTTAAATAAGCATAATTCTTTTATTGTATTTCTCATCGTATCTTTATTTACTATCATTTTATTACTCGCAATTTTATTTACTGTCATTTTATTTATTGTCATTATTTTACGCACTTTAATTATCGTCATTTATCTTTGCGCTTAAAATATAGAATCGACAAACCGGTCATTAAACGGTAAAAAACCCCCTTTTTATAATAATACTACTTATATGTATATATATTTTTATAAAAATATAAACTTAATAATATAGCGTTAAGCTCACTAGCTCCCTGTGGAACGAACCGGACTTACTAAAAACTACACTACACTACGATTAGGTACACTGCCTATAAGTGTTGTAGCAAGGTTTAGGTATATCCCATCCGTAAAATAAATAAAACTTGTGTAATATTTCGTCGCATTTCATATTAAAAATAACACTATTTCGTACCCTCACGCTACGACATCAAGTATTTTTGGCGCCGCTGCCGGGGACTCGGTGAAAAACTATATTTTTGTAAAAATATATTATTTCTTATTTTGTAAAAATATTTTCTTATTTATTATGAGTGTCCAAAAATATAAATAGAAAAAAATATATATATATATATATATATATATATATATATATATATATATATATATATATATATATATATATATATATATTTCTAAGAGTTTGTTACATATAAAAATATATAAAGTTTGTTGTTTTAAAAAAAAAGGGAAGTGTGATTTGGTGTCACGATTTGGAAAAGATATAATACTAAGTGGTGTCACTATTTCACAAAGTGGTTACTATTTCTTTGTGTTCGTATTAAAATGCAGCGTGATTTGTGCAAAATCTTTTATTTGGTGTCACTATTTCACAAAGTGGTGTGATTTAGTATTAAAAATATAATATAATATAATATAATACTAAAAGATATAATACTAACAAAAAAAAAATAACCACAAAGGAAAAAAGAGGAGAGTGGATGGGTCTACTCTCTGTCGGCGCAAGCAACACAAAGAAAAGGAAAGAAATATTTGTAAGTTAAAAAAAAAAAAAAAAAAAAAAAAAAAAAAAACTTTACCGGTGGACACTGTTGTGTAAAATATTCACATGATATGTAAGGGTAATTGAACTAAACCATGAAAACAAAATTAGCATAAAATTCGATTTTTATTTTGAGCAAGTGAAAGTGATAAGCACTGGATGAGTTAGTGAGGTTATTAAATATTAGTAAACACTAAAGCAGAATATTTTTTTTCTATCATGAAATTTTTTTTTTTTTTTGTTGAAACTATCCGTGAATTAAAAGATTCCAAAGATGATTGATAATTGATTGCTTAGTGAAATTTATTAAATCAACTTGCAAAAAGTTGATTCCAATGTCACGTGATTCATTTTCAAGTTGAAATTTAATATTATTATATTATTATTATTATTATTATTATTATTATTATTATTATTATTATTATTATTATTATTATTATTATTATTATTATTTTAGTAGACACAACGAATATTTGGGTTATGGTGGGAACAAGTTGGGTTAAATATATTTGGAATACTATTTGAATCAGAAAAACCGAATTTTTTTTTTAATAAGGGTTTCACGGTCAATTAGGGAATGGGTCCACGTCCCACATGGTAATTGATTTCTCATCTGTCGGCCACAAGAAAAGTATCTTTCTATCTCCTCTCTTTCATTCATATAAAGCAATACTATCGTTTTGTTATTACAGGAAAAATATCCAAGTCCGGGTTTGAACCCGCAATCTCCCGCTTAACCCACAACACCCATAACCATTGTGCCATTCCTGTCTTTCTGTATTTATTCTGTGAGTAATTTTTTCCTTAGTTTTAAGTCTATTTTTTTTACCGTAGTTATTTTTTTTACTTTTAGATTTTTAAGCTTTGCCGTAAAATCTCTTAAGTGCTTATTCCCTAGACTAAGACTTAGGTGCTTTAGAATTTTGCGACGCCATTTTTCGTACTACTTTCTTATTTTTATTTTTCGATGCCTATTTTTCTACCCTTTTTATTTTTTCGACACTTTTCGACGCTCAATCTTTTTCTTTCTTATTTCTCGACGCTCTAGTTTTTAGGACTTAGAAATTTTCTCTACTTCTTATCTAATTCTCAAACGGAAAGAAAAATTATTTAAGCAGTTAAGTTAATAGACGTTGACATTTTTCTGGTTCGTAGTAATAGTTGGATTTGTTAGTGGCAAGTTGTGGGCTTCCGATTTAAAGGGTCCTGGCTTCCTGCTGTATCTTTTGGCTATTCGAAACGTGGGCAAAATCAGAAAAGTCTATTAATTGGACAACTTATTTAAGTTTTTCTTATTTTTATAACTAATAGGATATTCTGTGAATGCATCGAGCAAAACGTTCACCACCTTTCATACGTTCACCGCCTGTAACTCGATCAAGACATCTAGCCAATATTGTCGCCGTTGATTTTTCTTTAGAATCATCATCTAATCAAACAAGAACTCCAACTCAAATTTCCGATAATCCATCTTTTGAACCCGATTTCACAACTGAGAACCCGGAGGATATTCAAGGACAATTCCAAGATCCTGAACCACTAGTCATTCCTCCTGAGCTACAAACCGTTAAATCAGAATCTTCTAGTGATTCGAATTCAACAAATTCAATTATGGAAGTAACGAAACCTCTAAGTATGGAAGATCGAATGAGAGCCACACGCACGGGCCAAGGTCACGCCATTATTAAGCCAGAAGTTAATGCTCCAGATTATGAAATCAAAGGACAAATCCTACACATGGTAACTAATCAGTGCCAATATAGTGGTACGCCAAAAGAAGATCTAAATGAACATCTTCGTACGTTTAATAGGATCTGTACTCTATTTAAAATCCGAGAAGTTGAGGATGAACAGATTTATCTCATGTTATTTCCCTGGACTTTAAAGGGAGAAGCCAAAGATTGGTTAGAATCGTTACCTGAAGGGGCGATTGATACATGGGATGTTCTAGTTGAAAAATTTCTTAAACAATTCTTTCCGGCATCTAAAGCCGTGAGACTTCAAGGAGAAATTGTTACGTTCGCGCAAAAGCCAAATGAATCACTATATGAGGCGTGGACAAGATTCGGAAGGATGTTGAGAGGATGTCCTCAACACGGATTAGATACTTTTCAAATAGTGCAAATCTTCTATAAAGGCGTAGACATCGCTACAAGAAAAGACATCGACATAACAGCTGGTGGTTCCATTATGAAGAAAACCGCAACTGAAGCTTACAAAATTATTGATAACACAGCATCCCACTCACATGAGTGGCACCAAGAAAAAGATATTTTTCGATCATCTAAAGTGGCTAGAGCCGATTCTAGCCATGACTTTGATTCCGTTTCCGCAAAATAGATGCTTTCGAAAGACGAATGGAAAAGATGAATAAAGATATTCACGCAATACGAATCAGTTGTGAGCAATGCGGTGGACCACACTTATTGAAAGATTGTCACATTGAACCAACGATGGAACAACGAGAGAATGTTTCCTATATGAACCAAAGGCCGGGAAATAATTATCAAAATAATTATCAACCGCCCAGGCTAAACTTCAATCGAAATCAAAACATTCTTTACAATCCAAATGGACCAAACAATAACTCGTACAACCAACAAGGTCCAAATAACCAACCGACTCAAACCAACACTTTCAATCAACAAAGACATGGCTTGTATAAACCACCACAAAAAATCGAAGAGAAAAAGCCAAATCTAGAAGAAATGATAGCAAAGCTAATGGAATCTCAAACACAATTTATTACATCTCAAACCCAAACGAACGAGAGGTTTGATCAGTCATTAAGAACTCAACAAGCTTCCATTTTGAATCTAGAAAAACACGTAGGTACTCTTGCTAGCATGATAAGTGAGAGGGAACAAGGAAAGCTACCGAGTAATCCTGAAGTAAATCCTCGGAATGAGAATGTTAATATGGTGTCAACAAATTCTGAAAAACCAGCACCAGAAGATGGGAAGGTTTTAGATGAGAGTAACAATGAAGAATTTACAACACCACCACCACCCGAGTATGTAAAGCCAGTGGTGGAACCATATAAACCACCCATCCCGTTTCCAAGAAAAGGAGTTGAGTATGAGCAAGTAATAGGTAATAAAGATTGTGATACCTCTGGAAAGAAGAAGAAGAAAAAGAATAAGAAAGTACAAGAAACAAAAACCGTAAAGATAAACCCGGTGAATACAGTTCCACCAAAACCTTCACCTAGGGTAGGTGATCCGGGTGAATTTATTGTTCCTTGTCTACTTAGTGATTGTGTCATGTATGATGCACTAGCAGATTTAGGTGCAAGTGTAAGTGTTATGCCTCTTTCCTTATATAAGAGATTAGGTGTAGGTAAGTTAACTCCAACGGATATGAGTGTTCGACTCTTTGATCAAACCATTAAACACCCAGTTGGAATTGCTGACAACCTACCCATTCAAGTAGGAAATTTAACCTTTCTAGTCGAATTCATTGTCATTGACATAGAAGAGGACCCAAACATTCCTCTAATTTTAGGTCGACCATTCTTTGCGTCCACCGGGGCGTTATTTGATGTAAGAAACGGTAGAATGACACTTAGTAGTGGTGACAAATCTATCACCTTTATGATTCGAAAGTCTAAATCTCCACCAACCAAAACCGTTGAATCAGCAAAAACGATTGGTAAGAACCATGTTGTTTTACCAACTCCAACGGTAGTGCTTAACAATAATAAAACGCGTAAGTGTGGGGAAAATGAAGTAACGCCTAATGATGACTTGATAACAAAGAACCCCGTTGTTGATACGAAATTAAATGATCCCGTTATTAATAGTTCAATGAAGAAACTTATTAAACGGATTCGCGATGCTAGAACCAAGGGGAACTTTAAGTTATGTAACCGATTAGTATCCAATCTGTCGCCTAAAGAAAAGGCGAAGCTAATTGAAATTGTGGATATAACACATGAATCCGGGCAATGGCTTAAAGAAAAAGTCACAGATATGCAAGTTGATTATGGACCAAGAGAAATTGACGATGAAGTTAATCACAATTTCGACACCACAGCTACCTAAGTGTGGGGAGATTCAAATGTTCTAAAAAGAAAATACTGTCTAGAGTTAGTTGTTCTGTTCTCGTGTAGTTCCGAGAATGGAATCCGATTGGTCTTTTCCGCTAGCAAACACTAAAGAACTAGTTTTCTCCCTCCATTCTGAATTTTTTTTTGTTTTGTAGGTTTTATATGAAATTAATATGCTTTTCAAATTTAAGTTTTTGTGTGATTTTAAAAACAAAATTTACTTTAATTCATTAAGTTGAAAAAATGATTTCTAAAATTCGTCGTGAGTTGAAGACTAGGTCATTAAGCCGAAATTGCTTTACCCGAGGGCGGGACGACAAATTTTGTTATCATTATTTTTAATTTTATTGATTTAAAGTATGCTAAAAAAATATTAAATATTATAAATTTTTGAAAGTAGGGTAATATACCAAACTTCAAAAATATGTATATGTATGTTTGTATTTTATTATGTACAAAACAGGGTAAAACAGCGCACTTTCAAAGACTAACATTAAGTTCAGCAAAAGGTACTAATTTTGACGATAAGACGCAAAATATCAAATGTGAAATAACAACAATATGTTTGCAAACTCGGTATTTTTAATCACTTTTCTACACTAATCACCCTCATGAATTTAAATTTAGTCTGATTTCATGCAAATGAGGGCATTGCATGATCTCAAGTGTGGGGAAGGGTTATAAATTCTCTCGGGTTTACACTTATTTTATTTGCCAAATTTTTTGAAAATTTGAAAAATTTTCAATTAAATGAAGTCAAAATAATGTTTATACATATTTATGAACGATGAAAACTAGGTGTTAATACCGAAATTATTGTTACCTCGAAGACATAAATTGAGAAACAACCCAAAACGCTTGAATTCATTTAAAATGGAATAAAGGAGAATAAAAAGGCAAAGAAAGAAACTAAGTGTGGAAAGAATTTACCAAGTTCTTTAAAACATTTATCACATATTTTGTACAAGATTATTGCAGGTACTTTTGTTTTGGACGATACTAAACTATTTTACCCGATTTACTGTAATATATTTGAAAGGAAGATGGATCTACACGATGAATCAATTCCATCATTTAAAAGGAAGTAAAGTCTTCCGAAAAAGACAAACGCTTCTTGATTTAGGTCAAGAAGTTGTCGTCCAGACCAGCTGTAGGTTGACGAAAAATCTAGAAAAGTCATCACTAAAATCGACTGGAAATCCACGGACCTCAGCATCAAACAGGGTCGCCATGTGGTCAGATTTATCCTAACCATGAGAAGAATTTATCTCGTACAATGGGGGGGCACCGTGAAATTAGCTTGATAAGACTAATGAATCAGATCCCCAGAAAGGATAATCTCCTTAAAAGATCAAAAATCAGCATTTAAGCCTGATATTACTCAATTCTTGAGATTGACCTTAAAGATTGAGAATTCAAACTCATGGAATTCGATGATATCTAAACTCGAGCTTGAACGAGAAAATATTTTGATCAAAATTACAAACCGATTTGTTTTCTGAAAACCCATTTTCAATGCGTTCATTACCATTGAACGTAAAATCCTAGGAATTCAACTGGAATTCATTAGGTCACCTGAACCAAATCGGGTGTCAACCGTAAGAACGGTGGTTGCATAGCATGGTCGGAGACAGGACCTTGTGCCAGACCGAAAAATCATAGGATGATCTTTACTATCGCTCCTACCAAGGATAGTTCTAGCATCCGACACGTTAAAAGACCATAATCATCTGCATGTCACGGGACATTGCCTTAACAGTTTCTTGTTCATCGCTTTCCTTTACAACCGGACGGTAGTTTACCGAAAGGTAATATACGGAACAAGTAAACTGGATGTGTGCTATTCGATACCGGGATAGCAGTGGATTACACGAACCTAAAAGTTTTAGCCAAAATATTGATCCACAAATATATTTTGCAACACCGATGATGGATCAAATCAGAAAACTTGTCTAGGGTAAAATCTAGAATGTATTTTCAAAAGATCAAATGTTTTCATAAAGATCCAATTTCCTAAAGGATCTAAATTTTTATAGTCATGTGGGACTGTAAACCACCTTTCAAATGTGCACTTTGCTTTGGAAACCGAAAGTAAATCGGCTATTTGATTGCAAGTGTCGTTGACCTAAACCCGAGGCAACTATGAATGACACACCCACCTTTAACCATATCGTTACTATCATTGTTCATACCGCCGTATTGAAGTCACTGATGTATAAAGTGTGAAGAATAAAGAAGTGATTCAAGTGTTTTTCAAGACTATATTGCTTGAGGACAAGCAACGCTTAAGTGTGGGAATATTGATAATGCTAAAAAGGAACATATATTTCATAGCATTATCCCCCAAGAAATACAAGATTTTAGTTGCAATTGTTCCATTTTCAAGTAATATTCGTTTATATTAAATAAGTGCGAAGACAAAAGGCGAAAACGACGAATTGAAGACAGAAAGGTCCAAAAAGCTCAAAAGTACAAGATACAATCAAAAAGGTTCAAATTATTGATGAGGAACGTCTAAAAATGACAAAAGTACAAGTTACAAAACGCAAAGTACACGATATAAAATTGTACGAAAGGACGTTTGAAAATCCGGAACCGGAACATGAGTCAACTCTCAACGCTCGACGCAACGGTGTAAAAATTACGAGTCAACTATGCACAAGAATAAAATATAATATTTAAATAATTCATAATAAGAATAATATTAAATAATAAAAAGTTGTTAATTGAGCATAGTTCAGGGGTCATAAATGAAAATTCAAATCTATATTTCGCCTATAAAAGGCCTCGTTCTCTGCTCGATCTATCATCCCATTTTCCAATCTCTCTCTCTCGTATATGTAATAAAAATATATATAATTTTAATTTTAATTTTAATTTTAATTTTAATAATTTTAATTATGATTTAATTTAGTTATGGTACAAATGATTTACGGGTTTTAAGTCAAAACTCTGTCCGTGCAACGCTACGCGATTAATCACCAGTGTAAGCTATGTTCTTCCTTTTTAATTTAATGTCTCGTAACTAAGTTATTATTATGCTTATTTGAGCCGAAGTAATCGTGATGTTAGGCTAAAATATTAAGATGGGGTTATTGAACTTTGGACCATAATTAAGGTTTGGGCAAAAGACCGACACTTGTGGAAATTGGACTATTGACTATTAATAGATGGGGGGTATTGTCTAATTGAGTGACAACTCATTGGAGTCTGTCGAACCTATCTTCAAATTAATTAACCTAATAATTAATAATAATTATGGTTGTCCTATTTAGTGACGTTCATATGGAATCTGTTATAATCATTTAATTAATCAATTGGGTTGGGTAATTGATTATTCATTCTGATCAAGTGGATGAATTAATATTCATAAACTAATTAAAACAGGGGTGGATTACATACAGTGATAGCCGGTGTAATTGTTGACAGAAGTGATAACTGCATCACAGTTTAAATCCTTAATCAGTTGGAATATTTGACTTCGGGTATAAGGGTAATTTGACGAGGATACTCGCACTTTATATTTATGACCGATGGACTATTATGGACAAAAACCAGATAGACGTATCAAATAAACCAGGACAAAGGACAATTAACCCATAGTAATAAAGTAAAATCAACACGTCAAACATCATGATTACGGAAGTTTAAATAAGCATAATTCTTTTATTGTATTTCTCATCGTATCTTTATTTACTGTCATTTTATTACTCGCAATTTTATTTACTGTCATTTTATTTATTGTCATTATTTTACGCACTTTAATTATCGTCATTTATCTTTGCGCTTAAAATATAGAATCGACAAACCGGTCATTAAACGGTAAAAAACCCCCTTTTTATAATAATACTACTTATATGTATATATATTTTTATAAAAATATAAACTTAATAATATAGCGTTAAGCTCACTAGCTCCCTGTGGAACGAACCGGACTTACTAAAAACTACACTACACTACGATTAGGTACACTGCCTATAAGTGTTGTAGCAAGGTTTAGGTATATCCCATCCGTAAAATAAATAAAACTTGTGTAATATTTCGTCGCATTTCATATTAAAAATAACACTATTTCATACCCTCACGCTACGACATCAATTGGTTTTCCATGGCTACATAGGCGTAACCTCGAGCATTCAGTGTTTTTTCTTCTAAACATATGAACGGTCCGTCTCTGCATAAAGTAACAAATTCGGTGTTTGAATAGGTTTGATTATTTGAACATTTACCTCTATGTGACCATTTTCCGCATTTGTGACATCTTTCTAGGTGTCGTGCTCTTCTTTTCGCTGCGAATTTTGATTTTCCTTTACCAAATTGTAACTTGTTATCTTCGCATCTGGATTCTTTTCTAACTCCGTCCAATCTTTCTCTGATTACTGATACTATTTCACTCGGAAGTGTGTCATTATTACGTTTAGTGATCAAAGCGTGTAGCATTAGACCATGGTTTAGTTCACAGGCAGTCTTCATTTCCTAAAAAAATAAAAATTCAGAATGGGGGGAGAAGACTAGTTCTTTAGGGTCTGCTAGAGAAAGACCGTTCGGGTTCCATTTTTGAGAACTACACGAAAACAGACAATCTAACTCTAATAGAAATACATAAACCCCCTATACTTAGTTGAAATTGTGATTAACATTATTTTCAATTGAATCTTCAACAACTTGTATATCTTTGACTTTTACTTCAATCCATTTGTTGATTTTCTCCGTAACTTTCACAAATTCAACTAACATTGCCTTTTCTTTTGACGATAAATTGGATATTAATCGGTTATATAACTTAAAGTTTCCTTTAATCTTAGCATCGTGAATCCGTTTATAAAGTTTCTTCGTTGAACTGTTAAAAATGGGTTCATCTAATTTCGTATCATCAACGGCATTCTTTGTGATTGGATCATCATTAAGTGTTTCTTCATCTTCTCCACACTTATGCGTTTTTATTGGTCTAACAGTTTTGGTTTGTGGAGATCTAAACTTTCGGTTCACAAAGGTGATCGATGTATCACCATCCCTAAGTGTCATTCTACCTTCTCTTACATCAATGAATGCCTCGGTGGTTGCTAAAAATGGGCGACCTAGAATTAGAGGAATATCAAGGTTTTCCTCCATATTAATCACTATGAAGTTTGCAACAAAGGTCAAACTTCCCACGTTAACAAGTAAATTATTTGCTATTCCAACCGGGTGTTTAATGGTTTGGTCAAATGATTGAACACCTATTTTGGTTGGTTTTAATTTACCCATGCCTAATCTTTTGTATAAGGAAAGAGGCATAATATTTGCACTTGCTCCTAAATCTGCGAGTCCATTATATACAGCACCATCATTAAGTAAGCAAGAAATGATAAATTCACCCGGGTCTCCTGCTTTAGTAAGTCGAGTTGGTTTGTAAACCTTTTTCGGGTGTTCTTTCCTTGGTTTTTTCATTTCTATTTGAATTCTTGTTCACATTTTTCTTCGTTTCTTGGAATGGGAGGTTTTATAGGAATTCTTCTTCATCACTCAAATTTGAATCCTCCCTATATTCCAATTTTGATTTTTCATATGTTGTTGATAACATATTTATGTTTTCATTTTGAAGGTTTTCTTGGGTGGTGAAATTATGATTAACTTCATTGTCAACTTCCATCAGACCATGTATGTAATGTTTAACTCTGTGACCATTAACTTTAAATTCAATCCCATTTGAATTTATTAATTCTATCATTCCGTATGGGAAAACTCTTTTGACTATGAATGGTCCAGACCATCTTGATTTCAATTTTCCAGGAAATAGCTTGAATCGTGAATTGAAAAGAAGAACTCTATCTCCTTCTTTAAATTCTTTTAAACTTTTGATTCTTTTATCATGCCATTTCTTCGTTCTTTTTTTTATAGATTAATGAATTTTCGTATGCTTCATGTCTTAATTCTTCTAATTCGTTTAGTTGACTTAATCGTAGACGTTCAGCTTCATGTAAATCAAGATTACATGTCTTCAAAGCCCAAAATGCTTTGTGTTCAATTTCTACTGGAAGATGACATGCTTTTCCATAAACAAGTCTAAAAGGTGTGGTTCCAATTGGAGTTTTGTAGGCTGTTCTAAAAGCCCAGAGTGCATCCTCCAATTTAATGGACCATTCCTTCGGATTTGATCCTACGGTTTTCTCTAGAATACGTTTTAAAGCTCGGTTGGTATTTTCAACTTGTCCACTTGTTTGTGGATGATATGCGGTGGAGATTTTATGAGTTACTCCATATCTTTTAAGAACTTTCTCAAGTTGATTATTACAGAAATGAGTACCCCGATCACTTATTAAAGCTTTCGGTGTTCCAAACCTTGCAAAAAGACGTTTTAAAAAGTTGACTACAACTCGTGCATCGTTAGTTGGGAGAGCTTGTGCTTCCGCCCATTTAGATACATAATCAATGGCTACGAGTATATATAGATTATTATGAGATTTTGGAAATGGACCCATAAAGTCAATACCCCAAATGTCAAATACTTCACATACTTGGATGACATTTTGTGGCATTTCATCACGTTGACTTATTTTTCTGGCCCTTTGACAAGCATCACATGATTTGCAAAGAAGGTGTGCGTCTTTGTAAATTGTAGGCCAATAGAATCCAGCATCATAAACTTTTCTTGCTGTTAGTTGAGGCCCATAATGCCCTCCTGTTGGTCCTGTGTGACAATGGTTTAAAATTTTACTAGCTTCATCTCCAAATACATATCGGCGTATTATTCCATCGGGACAACTTTTAAACAGATGTGGATCTTCCCAAAAATAGTGTTTTATATCACTGAAGAATTTCTTTCGTTTTTGGTACGATAATCCTTTTTCAAGGAATCCACAAACTAAGTAGTTTGCATAGTCTGCAAACCATGGAATTTCTTTATAATCTATCTTCAATAGATATTCATCAGGAAAGTTGTCTTGTATGGACGATTCATTTAGAACTTCTAATTCGGGATTTTCAAGACGAGAAAGATGATCAGCGGCGAGATTTTCTGCTCTTCTTTTATCTCGGATTTCAATATCAAACTCTTGTAAGAGTAAGATCCAACGGATTAATCTTGGTTTAGCATCTTGTTTTGAAAATAGGTATCTAAGAGCAGAATGGTCGGTATAGACCACCGTTTTTGCTAGAACGAGATATGATCGAAATTTGTCAAAAGCAAAGACAATAGCAAGGAGTTCTTTTTCAGTAGTTGTATAGTTCATTTGTGCTCCTTGTAACGTCTTACTAGCATAATATATAGGTTGAAATCGTTTTTCAATCCTTTGTCCTAAAACGGCTCCCATTGCAAAATCACTTGCATCGCACATTAGTTCAAATGGTAGATTCCAATTTGGTTTTATCATGATCGGCGCATTAGTGAGTTTCTCTTTAAGAATATTAAAAGATTTGATACACTCATCTGAAAAGATGAATGGAGCATCCTTTTCTAGGATTTTATTCATAGGAGTGGCAATTTTAGAAAAATCTTTTATGAAACGTCGGTAAAAACCGGCATGCCCTAGAAAACTCCTAACTCCTCTAACATTGGTGGGATGTGGAAGTTTAGCAATTACATCTGCTTTAGCTCTATCCACTTCAATTCCTTCTTTTGAAATTTTATGTCCAAGAACGATGCCCTCTTTAACCATGAAATGGCATTTCTCCCAATTAAGTACTAGATTTGATTGTTCGCATCTAATAAGCATTCGTTCAAGATTAACTAGACATGATTCAAATGTATCACCGAAGACTGAAAAGTCATCCATGAAAAATTCCATGCATTCTTCTATCATGTCGTGAAAAATCGCCATCATACACCTTTGAAAGGTTGCAGGGCGTTGCAAAGTCCAAATGGCATGCGTTTGTAAGCAAAAGTACCATAAGGGCACGTGAATGTGGTTTTCTCTTGATCTTCGGGTGCTATTGGAATTTGAAAATATCCGAAAATCCATCTAGAAAACAATAGTAACTATTTCCGGCTAATCTTTCCAACATTTGATCTATAAAAGGTAAGGGAAAGTGATCTTTTCTGGTGGCGTCATTTAATTTTCTATAATCAATACATACACGCCATCCTGTTACAGTCCTAGTAGGAATAAGCTCATTTTTCTCATTTGTAATGACAGTCATGCCACCCTTCTTAGGCACGCATTGAACTGGGCTTACCCATGGACTATCAGAAATTGGATAAATTAGACCTGCGTCTAGCAGTTTAATAATTTCTTTTTTAACTACATCTTTCATATTAGGATTTAGTCTTCGTTGGCGTCGCACATACGTTTTATGACCTTCTTCCATAAGGATTTTATGTGTGCAATACGAAGGACTTATTCCTTTAATATCATGAATCTTCCATGCAATGGCTGGTTTATGAGCTTTCAACACAGAAATGAGTTGTGATTTCTCATTTTCAGTAAGAGAAGACGATATTATTATAGGTAATTCAGATTCACCATGTAAATAAGCGTATTCCAAATGGTTTGGAAGTGGATTTAACTCTAATTTCGGAGGTTCTTCTATCGATGATTTGTATCGATATCTGTCTTCTTCTTTTAGCATTTGAATTTCTTCTGTTGTTGGTTCATATCCATTAGCTATAAGTGTAGCTAACATTTCAGCTTCATCAATTGGTTCATTACCTTCTCCTAAAGAACATTCTCCTGTTCCTTGTAATTCTGGAAATTCTTCTAATAATTCTGCATGTGCATCTATAGTTTGAATATAATAACATGTATCATCTGCAGATTGTGGTTGTTGCATTGCTCTATCAACTGAAAAGGTAACACTCTTGTCCTCTATACTTAGGGTCAATTTCTTACCGAACACGTCTATCATTGCTTTAGCCGTATTTAAGAATGGTCTTCCTAGTATGAGAGGAACTTGAGAATCTTCTTCCATGTCCAGAACAACAAAATCTACTGGAAATACTAAAGTACCAACTTTAACTAGCATGTTCTCCATTATCCCTCTAGGATATTTTATTGATCTATCGGCTAGTTGTATGCTTATTCTGGTTGGTTTCAATTCTCCAAGGTCTAGTTTAGCGTATAGTGAATACGGCATTAGATTTATACTAGCACCTAAGTCTGCCAATGCTTCTATTGAACTAAGACTACCCAGAAAACATGGAATTGTGAAACTTCCTGGATCAGATAATTTTTCTGGTATCTTATTCAACAGCACTGCTGAACAATTAGCATTCATGGTAACAGCCCAGAGTTCTTCCATTTTCTTTCTATTTGAGATTAGATCTTTCAAGAATTTAGCATATCTAGGCATTCCTGAAATCACATCAATGAAAGGAAGATTTACATTTATCTGTTTAAACATATCCAAGAATTTGGATTGCTCGGCTTCAAGTTTCTCTTTCTTCATTTTACTCGGGTAAGGAAGTGGTGGTTGGTATGGTTTAACATAAGGTTTAGCTTTAACTGTGTTATCTTCATTAACCTTTTCAACTACCGGTTCTTTTTCCTTATCTTGATCAGGTTGTGGTTCTTGTGGAGTAGGAATAGCTTCATCAGAAGTTACAAGTATTTCAGGTGGTTTAAGTGTTGTACCACTTCTTGTGGTAATGGCTTTAGCTGTTTCATTCCGGGGGTTAGCATTTGTATCACTAGGTAGACTTCCCGGTTTTCTTTCACCTATTAACCTTGCTAGGTTACTTACTTCTTGTTCCAGATTTTGAATAGAAGCTTGTTGATTTCTAAATGCTTGAGCATTTTGTTCATTAGTTTATTTTTGAGATGTGAAAAACTGCGTTTGAGTTTCAACTAGCTTCGTCATCATATCTTCTAAATTCGGCTTTTTATCATCGGTTTATTGTGGTGGTTTGTTTTGAAAATTAGGTCTTTGCTGATTGTAATTATTATTGGATACTTGTTGATTGCTAGGACCTTGTTGGTTGTTGTATGGAATATTTCGGTTATAGTTCTGGTTTTGATTGTAAATCGGTCTTGGCGGTTGATAATTATTCTGATAATTATTTCCAGGCCTTTGGTTTATGTATGAAATATTCTCTCTTTGTTCCATTGTTAATTCAATACTGAGACAATCTTTTGTCAAATGTGGTCCTCCACACTGCTCACAACTAATTCGTATTGAGTGAATATCTTTAGTCATCTTTTCTATTCGTCTCTCGACAGCATCTATCTTTGCGAAAATGGAATCTAAGTAATGGCTAGAATCGGCTCTAGCTGCTTTAGATGATCTAACGATATCTTTTTCTTGGTGCCACTCATGTGAGTGGGAAGCAGTGTTATCAATAATTTTGTAAGCATCAGTTTCGGTTTTCTTCATAATAGAACCACCAGCTGCTATATCTATGTCTTTCCTTGTAGTGATGTCGCATCCTTGGTAGAATATTTGTACTATTTGACAGGTGTCTAAACCATGTTGCGGACATCCTCTTAACAACTTTCCAAATCTAGTCCACGCCTCATATAGAGTTTCATTCGGCTTCTGTGTGAATGTAACAATTTCTCCTTGAAGTCTTACGGATTTAGATGCAGGAAAGAATTGTTTAAGAAATTTTTCAACTAAAACGTCCCATGTATCAATCGCCCCTTCAGGTAACGATTCCAACCAATCTTTGGCTTCTCCCTTTAAAGTCCAGGGAAATAACATGAGATATATCTGTTCATCCTCCACTTCTTGGATTTTAAATAGTGTGCAGATCCTATTAAAGGTACGTAGATGTTCATTTGGATCTTCCTTCGGCGCACCACTAAATTGGCATTGATTAGTCACCATGTGTAGAATTTGTCCTTTGATTTCATAATCTGGCGCATTAATGTCTGGATGAGTAATTGCGTGACCTTGGCCAGTGCGTTTAGCTCTCATTCGGTCTTCCATACTTAATGGTTCTGTTAATTCCATAATTGAATTTGTTGAATCGGAATCACTAGAGGATTCTGATTTAATGGTTCGTTCCTCAACAATCTCTGTTTGAATGATTGGTGGTTCCGGAGGAAAGTTTAGTGGTTCAGGATCTACGAATCGTCCCTGAATATTCTCCGGATTCTCAATTGTGAGGTCGGGTTCAAAAAATGGATTATCCGAAATTTGAACTGGAGTACTTGGTCGACTGGATGACGATTCTAAAGAAAAATCAACGGCAGTAATATTTGCTAAATGTCTTGATCTAGTTACAGGTGGTGAACGTACAAAAGGTGGTGAACGTCTTGCTCGGTGCATTCACTGAATATCCTATTAGTTTTTAAAAAGAAAGAAAAATTATAATAAGTTATCCAATCAATAGACTTTTCTGATTTTGCCCACGTTTCGAATAGCCAAAAGATGCAGCAGAGGGGCAGGATTCGTTTGGTCTCAATATAATTGAGGACTGTTTGGCTCCAATAACCCGATCCACGTACAAATCCAACTATTACTACGAACCAGAAAAATTTGATGTCTATCAATTTAACCACTTAAAACAAATTTTCGTAATTTTAAGAAATTTAGATAAGAAGTAGAATAAAAATCTATGTCCTAAAACTAGAATAGCGAGAAATAAGAAAGAAAAAGAGTTCGTCAAAAAAGGTCGAAAAAGAAAAATGGTTGAAAAATAAAAGGTGACGGAAAAAGTAAAAGAAACTTATAACACTTAAAAACACTTGACTAACCTAACCTTATTACTACAACTAACTTAAAATTATAATCGCAAATTGAGATTACTAATTGGAATGATAATTGATACATAGGTAAAAGTCGTCTAAAAATATTAAAGCTTACAGGAAAAACTAAATCTCAAATGGAAATAACTTAAAAAGAAACTAAAACTTAAAAAGGCGTCGCAAAATTCTAAAGTACCTAAATCTTAGTCTAAAGAAAAAGCACTTAAGAGATTTTACGGCAAAGCCTAAAAATCTAGAAGTAAAAATAACTATGGCAAAAATTAAGTTTAAAACTAAATATGAGCTAAAAATACAAATATTACGCTAAAACGATTAAAAAAGGGACAAAATATAAAAATAAACTAAAAGTTGTAAAAAGTACAATTTTTATAAAAATATTATTTTTATATTATTTATTTTATAAAACTATGAATTTATATATATAATAAAACTAATTAAAATTTAAAATACAATTTAATTTAAAAACTTAAACTAATTATATTAATAATTAAGTAATTAGGGTTTATTAATAATAATAATTATAAAATCCGTAATTAATGCGAAATTAAGGTTCTGTCACGTGTGTCAGAGTGTCTCCGCGAGTCGCGGTATTCCAAGGCTGCAAACTCCGCAAGTCGCGGGGTTCCAAAATTCAACTCTGGTACAGTTTTTTAATTCGACGTTTTTTTTTATGTTCTAAATAAACACAAAATATTTAAATAAAACATATATTTTTATAAAATAAAAATAAATAAACTTTATAAAACTTAAATATTTGACAAAATCTTAAAAAAATATATAAATTTTTTTGTTTTCTTTTTATATTTTCGAATAATTAAAACGTATTTTTTTACAAAAACGTATTTTTATAAAAGTTAATTTTAATAAAAGTAAACTAAAAATAAATTTTTTTTTTAAATATTTAGTGTTGCGCTTTCGGCGTTTAAGACTTTCCCCGGCAGCGGCGCCAAAAATACTTGATGTTTAAAGCTAAGGGGTATAAAATACTATTAATTTTAGCAGGAAATACTATTAAATACGATACAATTTTACACAAGATATTTATTTACTTAGAGAATGGATATACTTAAACCTTGCTACAACACTTATAGGCAGTGTACCTAATCGTACAGTAGTGTAGTTTTTAGTAAGTCCGGTTCGTTCCACAGGGAAAATCTTTAAACAAAGCTTAACGCTATATTAGTTTACTTTTATAAAAATACAAATATATATTTAAGTAATATTATTATTATAAAGGGGGGTTTTTACCGTTTAATGACCGGTTTGTCGATTTTAAAACTTTAGTCGCAGTTAAAACCAAATGTAAAATAATAAATAAATACAAGACTTAATTTAAAGCGTAAAGTAAATAACGATAATGAAATTGCGAATAATAAAAGTGCGATAAAATAAACTTGCGATAATTAAAAAGTACGATAATTAAAAGTGCAATTAAATACAATAACAATAAAAATGCGATAATTAGAAGTGCAATTAAATATAAAATAAAGGAAATTAAATATGAAATAAAAGAATTATGCTTATTTAAACTTCCGTAACCATGATGTTTGACGTGTTGATTTTAGTTTTATGCCCATGGGTTAATTGTCTTTTGTCCTGGATTATTTAATATGTCCATACGGATTTTGTCCATAATAGTCCATCAGTCATAAATATAAAGAGCGAAAGCCTTCGTCAAATTATTCTTATTCCCGAAGTCAAATATTCCAACTAATTGGGGATTCGAATTGTAACAAGGTTTTAATACTTTGTTTAATGAATACACCAGGTTATCGACTGCGTGTAAACCAAGGTTTTACTACTTTGTTAACAATTACACCAATTACCCTTGAATGTAATTCACCCCTGTTTCAACAAGTCTATTAACTATTAATCCAGTTCCGTATCCGGTAAAATGAATAATTATTGGTATTTATAGATATCCCGCCCACCGTACCCAGTCAAGCGTATGTGATTATATATAAATACGTCGAATTATAAGTTTGTATATTAAATTAACAAGGTATTGTTTAGTTAATATAAAACCCATTAATAGCCCATAGTCTAATTTCCATAAGTGTCGTTCTTTTATCCAAACCCCAATTATGGTACAAAGCCCAATTACCCAATTTTAGTAATTAGCCCAACATCATGATTACTTCGGTATTAAATAAGCATAATAATAACTTAGCTACGAGACATTAAATTAAAAAGGTTGAATATAACTTACAATTATTAAAAATAGCGTAGCGTTACACGGACAGAATTTCGACTTACACCCTTACAACATTTGCTAACATACCCTTATTATTAGGATTTAAAATTAAAATTAAAATTAAAATATAAATTATATATATATATATATATATATATATATATATATATATATATATATATATATATATATATATATATATATATATATATATATATTTACGTATATATTGAGAGAGAGATAGATTATGGATTAAAAATTGATCAGAATTCGTTGGGCTTTATAGGGAGTTTCAGTTTTGGGGCTCCGCGACTCGGGGCCCATTCCTTCTTCAAACTCTGCGAGTCGCGGAGTTTGTAAATACAGCTCACTCCATTTTGGCTCTTTGTTTACCGACGGTTTATTATATAAATATAATATATATATAATTTATATAATTAATTATATATTATATTATATTTATATACATAGTTAACTTGTAATTTTTAGTCCGTTGCGTTAAGCATTGAGAGTTGACTCTGGTCCCGGTTCCGGATTTTCGAACGTCCTTGCGTACAATTTAATATCTTGTACTTTGCGTTTTGAATCTTGTACTCTTGTAATTTCGAGACGTTTCTTATCAATAATTGGAACCTCTTTGATTGTCTTTTGTACTTTTGAGCTTTTTGGTCGTTTGCGTCTTCAATTCATCGAATCTGTCTTTTGTCTTCACCTTTTATTAGTTAAACGAATATCACTTGTAAATAGAACAATTGCAACTAAAAGCTTGTCTTTCTTGAGGAATAATGCTATGAAATATATGTTCGTTTTTAGCATTATCAATGTACTATTGGTATATACAATCCAATGATCAGCTCTTAGCAGCCCATGTGAGTCACTTAACACATGTGGGAACCATCATTTGGCAACTAGCATGAAATATCTCATAAAATTACAAAACTATTAGTAATCATTCATGACTTATTTACATGAAAACAAATTTACATATCCTTTATATCTAATCCATATACCAACGACCAAAAACACCTACAAACACTTTCATTCTTCAATTTTCTTCATCTAATTGATCTCTATCAAGTTCCATCTTCAAGTTCTAAGTGTTCTTCATAAATTCCATAAGTATAGTTTCATAAAAATCAAGAATACTTCCAAGTTTGCAAGTCTACTTCCAAGCTTTCTAATCCATTCCAAATAATCATCTAAGATCAAGGAACCTTTGTTATTTACAGTAGGTTATCTTTCTAATTCAAGGTAATATTCATATTCAAACTTTGATTCAATTTCTACAACTATAACAATCGTATTTCGAGTGAAAATCTTATTTGAACTTGTTTTCGTGTCATGATTCTGCTTCAAGAACTTTCAAGCCATCCAAGGATCCTTTGAAGCTAGATCCATTTTTCCCATTTCCAGTAGCTTCATCCAGAAAACTTGAGGTAGTAATGATTTTCATAACATCATTCGATTCATACATATAAAGCTATCTTATTCGAAGGTTTAAACTTGTAATCACTAGAACATAGTTTAGTTAATTCTAAACTTGTTCGCAAACAAAAGTTAATCCTTCTAACTTGACTTTTAAAATCAACTAAACACATGTTCTATATCTATATGATATGCTAACTTAATGATTTAAAACCGGAAAACACGAAAAACACCGTAAAACCGGATATACGCCGTTGTAGTAACACCGCGGGCTGTTTTGGGTTAGTTAATTAAAAACTATGATAAACTTTGATTTAAAAGTTGTTCTTCTGGGAAAATGATTTTTCTTATGAACATGAAACTATATCCAAAAATCATGGTTAAACTCAAAGTGGAAGTATGTTTTCCAAAATGGTCATCTAGACGTCGTTCTTTCGACTGAAATGACTACCTTTACAAAAACGACTTGTAACCTGTAATTCCGACCATAAACTTATACTTTTTCTGTAGAGATTCATAAACTTAAGTTCAATATGAAACCATAGCAATTGGATTCACTCAAAACGGATTTAAAATGAAGAAGTTATGGGTAAAACAAGATTGGATATTTTTGATTATTTTATCTACGGGAAATGTTTAACAAATCTATACAAATCATATCCTAGCTAACTTATATTGTATTATACATGTATTCTAATATTATACATGTATTCTAATATATTATGTAATCTTGGGATACCATAGACACGTATGCAAATGTTTTGACATATCATATCGACCCATGTATATATATTATTTGGAACAACCATAGACACTCTATATGCAGTAATGTTGGAGTTAGCTATACAAGGTTGAGGTTGATTCCAAAAATATATATACTTTGAGTTGTGATCTAGCCTGAGACGTGTATACACTGGGTCGTGGATTGATTCAAGATAATATATATCGATTTATTTCTGTACATCTAACTGTGGACAACTAGTTGTAGGTTACTAACGAGGACAGCTGACTTAATACACTCAAATCTTTAAAACATAATAAAAATGGTTGTAATTATATTTTGATCATACTTTGATATATAAGTACATATTTGTATAGGTTCGTGAATCGATCCGTGGCCAAGTCTTATTTTCGAGGAAGGAAATATCTGTGAAAGTGAGTTATAGTCCCACTTTTATAATCTAATATTTTTGGGATGAGAATACATGCAGGTTTTATAAATGATTTACAAAATAGACACAAGTACGTGAAACTACATTCTATGGTTGAATTATCAAAATCGAATATGCCCCTTTTTATTAAGTCTGGTAATCTAAGAATTAGGGAACAGATACCCTAATTGACGCGAATCCTAAAGATAGATCTATTGGGCCTAACAAACCCCATCCAAAGTACCGGATGCTTTAGTACTTTGAAATTTATATCATATCCAAAGGGTGTCCCGGAATGATGGGGATATTCTTATATATGCATCTTGTTAATGTCGGTTACCAGGTGTTCACCATATGAATGATTTTTATCTCTATGTATGGGATGTGTATTGAAATATGAAATCTTGTGGTCTATTGTTACGATTTGATATATATAGGTTAAACCTATAACTCACCAACATTTTTGTTGACGTTTAAAGCATGTTTATTCACAGGTGAATACTAAGAGCTTCCGCTGTTGCATACTAAAATAAGGACAAGATTTGGAGTCCATGTTTGTATGATATTGTGTAAAAACTGCATTCAAGAAACATATGTCGATGTAATATATTTCTATTGTAAACCATTATGTAATGGTCGTGTGTAAACAGTATATTTTAGATTATCATTATTTGATAATCTACGTAATGTTTTTAAAACCTTTATTGATAAAATAAAGGTTATGGTTGTTTTAAAAATGAATGCAGTCTTTGAAAAACGTCTCATATAGAGGTCAAAACCTCGCAACAAAATTAATTAATATGGAACGTTTATAATCAATATGAACGGGACATTTCATTTCTATTCTCTAATTCTTAGATTACCATACTATAAAGGGTGATATTAGATTTGATAATCCAACCATAAAATGTAGTTTCGATTACTTGTGTCTATTTCGTAAAACATTTATAAAAGCAGCGCATGTATTCTCAGTCCCAAAAATATATATTGCAAAAGCATTTAAAAAGGGAGCAAATGAAACTCACGCAAAATCAGTTTTAGTATTTGTATTCATTTCATAAAAACAGTTATAAAACAGCGCATGTATTCTCAGCCCAAAAATGTAAATTTGCAAAGCAATTAAAAAGGGAGCAAATGAAACTCACGATACTGTATTTTGTAGTAATTATGCATATGACGGCACTGAACAAGTGCAAAGTTGCCCTCGGATTCACGAACCTATATCATTTATATATATATTAATACATATAATCGTAATTGAACAATTTTAAATATTATAACTTATTTTATATATTATATATATTTAATTTATGTATATACATTTATAATGACTAATATTTATATAGTTATATTAATATATATTTGGTTAGTATTATATTAAAAATACTTAATTTGTTATATATGAATATTTATATAAAAATGTTAATATGATTAAAACATACTTATATGTAATATTTCTAGAAGTATATTTTTATATACAAAATGTTTATTTGGTAACATAATATTAATAATAGTAATAAAAGTTGTTTTTGATAATAATGATAATAATGCTCCTAATAATAATAACTATAAAATAATGATTTTACAAATAATAATAATACTAATATTTATATTAATATCTATAATTATAATAATACTACTAATAATAATACTAATACTTATGATGATGATGATGATGATGATAATAATAATAATAATAATAATAATAATAACAATAATAATAATAATAATAATAATAATAATAATAATAATAATAATAATAATAATAATAATAATAATAATAATAATAATAATAATAATAATAATAATAATAATAATAATAATAATAAGGCTACCTCAATGTATCAAGCCTAAAAATAAATGTCCATGCCCGGGCTCGAACCCACGACCTCTCGTTCAACAATCACACTCCCAACCAGTAAGATGTTTGGTACTTCCTGAATTATTTAGCTCCTTAAATTCCTTTATGTCTTATATGACTGATTAAGAACTAAGTAGGTTTTTATCAACAGCCCAAAATATAGTAGTCTATTTAGCCATCTAACAAGCCCAATTCCGTTTTTAAATAATCAGACCAACTGGCCCATCTATCCAGACAGTTTTTCTTTTGTAAAAAGAAAGAAAATAATTATTTGCAGCCGCCTAGATTCGAACTCAGGACCTCTTGTTAGCCTGACAACACCCTCACCACTGATCTGTCTTCTGTTTTTCTGATTTAACTGGCTCCTAAATTTATTTAACCCTTATTTCTGTTTCATCTTCTTCCTCAAAATATCAAACCCAGAACTATTCATCATCATTAAAATAATCATCTATATCTTCATCCTAACTATATCAACTCATCATCGTTAACATCATAATCACTATATTCATCGTGAATCCTCACCTTAACATTATCATCATTTTTTTTATCATCATTGAATATCATATATCATCATGATATCATTTATCATCATAATTTTCACATAAAATCATGGATTATAATCATAATCTTAATCATAACCTTAATCATAACATCATCTTCACAACTTCATCTCGTTATCATTATAATCATCATCATTCTTGAAATCACGCTCATTGTTCACCATCTTCATCATGTTCGCAATTAAAATAGAAGCACAATATATATATATATATATATATATATATATATATATATATATATATATATATATATATATATATATATATATATATATATATATACATACATATATATATATACATACATATATATATATATAGCGTGAAGGTTGTGTTGGGGTTTTACAGCGACTATAGCAGCAACAATTTGAAAATTATTTGCAGGTTTGTGGGAGGTTTACGGTGGTTGACTAATCGAAACAGAAATGGCCAGCGGTAGTAGTAATATTAATATAATGGTGGTGTTTTTACGGTTTAAAATAGAACCTATTAATAGCAGTAGCGTAGCAGTAGTTGCAACATATGGTGGCGATTTCGATGGTAGTAGGTGATGGTTCGTTTTGATTGTGGTGGTTGAATCGTGTTCGGCAACCCAGAAACAAAAGAGATAGTCTGGACAATGGTGTTTCGAGTAGGTAAGGTTCGCTATGGTTTTTATAGGGTGGTTTAGTGATGATGGCGATGGAATGTGGCGAGTGGTAGTTAAATGGTGGTGTGGCGGTTTTAGTGGTGAGGTAGTGGATTACGATCATGAGTTAAAACGAAACAGTGACGATTTAGGGTGATGGGTTGTCGAGAGTTTGTAGCTAAGACAGAAAAGGATCGGCAAGTGTTAAGGAGAGGTTGTTCTTGGTGATGGGTTAGCATAGAAAGATGAAGCAATAATAAAATAGAGGTGGGGTGATATGGGTGTATCATACACCTATATGTATATATAATTTAGAGAGTGCTGTGAGAGAGACTTGATTTGATAGAAAATGGATAGATATATTCTTGTTGGGTAAAATCTGAAGTGCTAGTGAATATGAATGATGCATGTGTGTTTGTATATACAAGTGGAGAGCACACACTACACTTTGATTGCTTTCATTAATTCGCGGAGTAAAATAATCATAATAATATAATAATAAGTATCTATATCAATTGAATCCTAAGATACAATCATAGCACAATAATAATAATACATTCAATCACAATTCAAGGATATATTTAACGATTTGAGATTAGAAATATATAATATAATAATACTTATAATATAATTTAAAATATAAACGTGTGAATTCTTAGCCGTCGTCTATTATTCCTTTCATGAACTGGATTTTGTACTCCGTTGATAAATTATTGACGGATAAAAAGAACTCAGATAAATTCCAAATTTTTATGATAATTATATTTATTTATTTCAGTCACTATGGTATAAAATTCGGCTATTAATTATTAAATAAAAATTAACTCAGTTGTCCGCGCTCGATCCTGGGTAAAATATAAAAAGTGCTAAAATTTAATAACTATATCCTAAATACATTTTTAGTAAGCCTAAAATTTATAGAACTCATTTTCGGATCACCGTTTATTTTAAAATCATATAAGTTCTAATTAAACTTCTCTAAATAATATTCGAAACGTCCAACGAGTATTACAATTATTAAATAATTATATTTGATATACTATATATATATATATATATATATATATATATATATATATATATATATATATATATATATATATATATATATATATATATATATATATATATATATATATATATATATATATATATATATATATATATATATATATATATATATATATATATTTATTTTAATAACAATTTAATTATATCATATATTATTTTATATTTTCAGTTCTAACGATTAAATCGTATATTATTATTATTTTTAGTTATTATATATATACATATATTTATATTTATATTTATATGTATACACATTTATTTACAATTAATGGTTCATGAATCGTCAGAGATAGTTGAAGGGTAATTGCATATATGAAACATTTCAAAATTTTTGAGACTCAACCTAACAGACTTTTCTTATCGTGTCAAAATATATTAAATCGCATCGAGAGTTTGATTTAAAATTAGTCGAAATTTTCCGCGTCATCACATGTAGTGTATCACAGTTTTTGTTATTTTTTAAAATGGTTGTACTTTTTTAATTTGTCTTATACATTGATTTTAAGGGTTTTTTAATTGTGAAAATAATTTTTTATTTATCCTATCAAAGGTTCATATCCTTTTTGGAGTAGTTGTACCTTTTTTTTAGTGAATTTTGAAGCAACCCGTCCTAATCCACCTGGACGAAGTCTTCAACATTTGATCCCATTGCGAGGTGTCACGACCCGAAAATTTTTGACTAATTTTAAACCAAACTCTCGATATGATATTGTAATTTCAACATGATAAGCAAAGTTCGTTAGGTTGAGTCTCAAAAATTTTGAACTGTGTTAAACACTCAATTGACCTTCGACTGTTCCTAACGACACACGATACGATTACTTGTAAATAGATATGCATGTATATATATATATACATATATATATATATGTATATATGTGTGTGTGTATAATAATATGAAATATTACTTATTGTAATTATTATAATTAATTTTGTAAATAATAAATTTTATTTACAAGGTATCTATAAATAACGTATATAGAATATATATATATATATATAGGACTTCGAAGTTATTTAGTAAATGACGGCAACACAATTAATTGAGATTACTTGTTTTGGCACGTTGATGTTTTATTTACTAAATATAGTCCATGTTTTTGTTTCTTTCAGCATATTAAAATTACAAATATGCATATGCTTTTGTGATTGAAATCCCATCATTTATTTTTGAAATCATTTGATCACCCCATACAAATCACCTCTTGCTTTTATCAACTAACACACATACATGCACTAACAACCACTTACATTTTTAAATGTTTCTTTCTTGTCTCTGCGTACCATCATATCCAACAACTCATAGCACTCATATCATTTGAGTAATAAATCATTAAATCACTAATCTTTTTAACCACTTTCTACTGTGACCCAATTGCTATTGCCCACGAATATGAACACCAGCTTCCCTATTTTACTCTATTTCGTCCGTGTTGATAATTGATTTTGATTTGTACTATTTATGTTTTCTTGTTAGCCACTATCTAATTTAATCGATACATAGTATTTACATATGCATATACAGGACATACACATACTCACAAGACAATCAATCATCTCCCTATATCTCCCTTTCCCTCTCCTATTTCTATAACTTACTTCCATTCTGTGATATGTTCTGTCGATCAAACAGCCGCAAATCGCAGTTATCACTGCTATTTTTATGAAGTCGTGAACCACCCAAAACCTATCAACCCATTAACAACTGCTGCAATTGTTTAGTCTGTTTCTTTTTGATCAAACGCCACCAAACCACAACACCACCTCCTCGTTCAACACCTTGCACCCATGCGTGTTTCTGTTTTTGCAAGCCAAGAATAACCACCAACCACCAACGAAGAACAACAACCCATCTCCATGATCACCTCCACCGTCACCTTTCTTCTTCCTCTCTCTCCTTTCCTTTCTCTTTCTCTTAAAATATCGGTCACCATGGTTCATTATCTTCTTTCGGTTGCAACTAGAAATGAACCTCCTAACCACCACTCTACATCACCACCTCCATGAACACCGTAAAGCTACCGTGATCACCACCACCGGAACACCATTATTGCAACCATCTATCTCTCTCTCTCCTAATTCCATTTGAAAACTTCCTGCGAATCACCAATCCTTTCTTAATGTTTCTCTCTTTTGTTCGAACAACACCCTCAACACCCCATCGATTCACTGTTACTCGCTTCCCACTTCTGTTTGAATGATCTCGTGATAATGAGGTTAAAAGTATGCTATGATGATGATGACAATAAAGAATGAAAATGATGATAAAGATTTAACATGAGCTGTAAAGTTAGATGGTTGTCTCCCACTATGAATTTCAAACGAAATTAAAAATCATGGATGTATTTTTCCTTGGTAGCGGGCTGTTAAAAAGGGAACACCAAGTTTTAGTTTGGGCGGTGGGTTTAATTTGAATATTGGGCTGTGAAAAGAAAATGGACCTATGAAACTACTATGTTGGGCCGTAGAGATTTGGGCATTTAAACTTGGGCCATGCTTCTTTTAAACCGGAATCTATCTTGTTTTCGGTTAAACTGAATGAGTGAGGATGTTTCCGGTTATTGGAGATGATGCCATAGATCGATTTTAATGATGATGTATTGCGAAGATATGAATTAAGAAGTTAATATGATTATAATTGAAAAAGAAGATGAAACAGATAATTGACGGGTTAAATAGATTAAACATATGAGATATAACAGAATGAATTAGATGGTGTTATGGTTAAGGTGTGTCTTGAGCGATCGACATGTCCTAGGTTCGCGCCTGATCAGAGACCTATTTTTTTTTCTTGAGAACTTGTTTCTTAATGTAGTAATGTTAGTAATAATAATAATAATAATAATATTATTATTATTATTAAAAACTTTCATTTTAAGATTATCATTACTAATAACTATATTTTTATTTGTCAAAACTATCATTGTTATTATTAAAATTATCATTATTTTTAGTATTATTATCATTACTATTAATTTTATGAATATTTCTATTATTATTACTTTTATGAATATAATTATTATTATTATTATCATCATTATTATTATTATTTTACAGTAAAATTATTATTTTTAACGTTATTATTATTACCAATAATTGCATTACTAATATTACTACTAGTATTACTATTATTATTATTACCACAAAATATTTTTATAAAAGATAATTACTACATATAACATAAATATAACCAATATTACAAACCACCATGTTTTAATATATTAACTAATATATCATTAATTAAGTTATATATTATGAATATATAAAATAATCTATTATAAGTATTAATGTAATGTAATATAACAATATTACTCATAATACATTATGAAATTTATAAACTTAGTTGATTAATATTATGTGTTAATATATATATGAATGACATAGGTTCGTGAATCCGAGGCCAACCCTACACTTGTTAAATGTCGTCATATGTATTTTTACTACAAAATACATTAGGTGAGTTTCATTTGCTCCCTTTTTAATTGCTTTTGCAATATATATTTTTGGGCTGAGAATACATGCGCTGCTTTTATAAATATTTACGAAATAGACACAAGTACTTAAAAATATATTCTACGTTGAGTTGTACCACTGGCATATTTCCCTGTAGCTTGGTAACTACTATTTACATGTGGTATTGTAAACGCGAATCCTGTTGATAGATCTATCGTGCCTGACAACCCCAACCGGACTGGACGACCAGTATTCAACGGTTGCACAGTACTTCGTTTCGTTACTACACTTGGTACAGTGTAGGGAGATTTCATAATAAAGGGAATATGCGACGTTGATTAAATGTTAAGTATGGTTACCAAGTGCTCAACCACTTAGAATGCTTTACATACACTTGCGAGTGTATTATGTTTATGATAACGGAAATCTTGTGGTCTATTAATATATTGAAATAATTGTTATGATAAACCTATGAACTCACCAACCTTTTGGTTGACACTTTAAAGCATGTTTATTCTCAGGTATGAATTAAGTCTTCCGCTGTGCATTTGCTCAATTTAAGGACATTACTTGGAGTCGATCATCGCAATGGGACCAAATGTTGATGACTTCGTCCAGGTAGATAAGGACGGGTCCTTTCACGAGGTACTAACCTAAATATGCCATGAGCGACTCCATGTAATATCTTTAAAATGAGCAAATGCACAGCGGAATATTTCTTTCATACCTGAGAATAAACATGCTTTAAAGTGTCAATCAAAAGGTTGGTGAGTTCATTAGTTTATCATAAACAATCATTTCCATTAATTTAATAGACCACAAGATTTCTTTTTTCCATAAATATACATCTCATATCAGGCATTTCGCAATCTGCATAGAGATAAAAATCATTTATATGGATTGAACACCTGGTAACCGATATTAACAAGATGCATATAGAATATCCCCATCATTTCGGGACTCCCATCGGACATAATAAAATCGAAGTACTAAAGCATTCCAAATTCCAGAATGGGATTTGTTAGGCCCATAGATCTATCTTTAGGATTCGCGTCAATTAGGGTGTCTGTTCCCTAATTCTTAGATTACTTGACTAAAAAATGGCATATTCGGTTTAATAATCCAACCATATAATGTAGTTTTAAGTACTTGTGTCTATTTCGTCAAACATTTATAAAATCAACGCATGTATTCTCAGTCCCAAAAATATATATTGCAAAAACATTTAAAAAGGGAGCAAATGAAACTCACGATATGATTTTTTGTGGCAAAAATATGCATACGACGGAACTGAACAATGCAGGGTTGGCCTCGGATTCACGAACCTATATCAGTTATATATATATATTAACACATATAATTGTAATCAAACAAATTTACATATTATTAGTGATATAATTGTTATTTCAATAAATTATATGTTTCATTTATAACTTAATTAGATATATTTATTTTTATATACATTAAATAGATAATTAGTATTTATTACATAAATATTAATATAGTTATGTTTTACGTTATAAATATATTTTTATATAGAAAATTTTTATTTGATATAATAATAATAATAATAATTATAATAATAATAATAATAATTATAATAATAATAATAATAATAATTATAATAATAATAATTATAATAATAATAATAATAATAATAATAATAATAATAATAGAAAGGCTACCTTAATGTAATAGGCTTTTAAAAAAAATATAAACGCCCCTGCCAGGGCTCGAACCCGCGACCTCTTGTTCAAGACACAAACCACTAACCATTACTCTGATGTTACATTTCTGATTTATTTTAAACCTTAAATTATTTTAACCCTTTTCTAGTACCTTCTTATTCTTCTTCTTCTTCCTAATTAAACATCATCTATATCATAATCATCACTTTCACTTACTCAACGATTCCACATCATCTTAATCATCATTGTTATGGTATCAATTATCACCACCATCATCATATTTGGTTATCACCATTATCATTAATATTGCATCATCAATCTTATTCATCATCTAATTATTATCCAATCATATTATCATCATACCGATATCATCAACATAATAACAATACATCATCATCGTACATCTATCATGTATCATCATTCAAGCATTATTTCCTTTCTCGTTTCCACTAACTAATTAAAATTGGTTTTCGACCCATTAACCATTTTGAAGAGCCCAACAACTAAATTACTAAACCCCATGTAATTAATCCCACACATAGCGGCCCAAATAGAACAAGTAATGTGATAACCCGGAAATTTCCGACTAAATTTAAACCTAACTTCGACTAATTTTGACGATTCACGAACAACTAACTGTAAATATTAAATAATCAATAAAAGTTATTATATAATATATAATTATTTATTAAATGATTAATAATATGTACATATTAAATTTAAGTATAATTAAAAAAATCATAATATCACTTTCATCATTATTATTAACATTAATAATAATGGTAACATCAGATTTAACAACCACAATTTGTTATATTAATAATAATATTATTATGATTATTATCATTTTTAAATATCATTCTTAATATTAATATTATTTTGATATTTAGTAAATATTATTATTATCTATTATTCATTATTATTGTGATTATTATTATTAATATCATTTTATTATTTTGATTATTATTATCCTTATTATTATTTCTATTGTTATTATCATTATTATTACTTTTATTATTAATAATAATATTATCAAATTATTATTATTAATATATTTATTAATTAGTTATTAATATATTTATTAATATATTTAATAATAATATAAATAAATAAAATAATAATAATAAAGAAGTCAAAAACAGTACACTAATTTTATATATATTTTTTAATTGCTTTTAATTTTTTTTATAAATCGTGATCTTCATATCTGCCTTTTTATTTTTTTAATTGATCGTGATATATTATTAATTTCTCTACTGGTTTGGATTTTATTTCTATAGACCACAATCGTTCTATAAATTCGGTCACCTGCAATCACAATTGAATCACAAAAATATATATATAAATTTTTTTTACCATCGACCTCTGTTCTAACTCCATTTTTCAAAAGTTTTGAAACTGAATCAAATTCCAAAATCTATAAATGTAGTATTGTTAGGAATCTTATACTCAAACTTCCTGTAAAGTTACAGCCTTTAATTTTAATTATCGAATCCGAATTTATGAGCCAAAGTTCTAATTTCAAAAGTCAAACGAATTGCTCTTGGTAAAATTCAAAGTTGTTTTAATGTTTCCTGTCAAATTAATGATTGATAAAGTTTCAAGAAGTGATTTGGAAAATATTTCATGAAGGAATCATAATCTAAAAACGTTTGTAAATCGAAATCAAGATTTTCTTTTTAAAAAAAGGTAGCGACTGCAGCCGCTATTGCTGTCTTTTTTTTTTATTTTTTTTTACTCCAAGAACACTTTTATTTTTTTGTTTCATGTTCATTTTAAAATCCTAAAACCAATTACGAATTTATGTTTTGATTAATGGATTAATTTTGGGTCGACTAAGCTATTTGAAGAAGAAGATGATATGGAGAGATAGTTAGATATGGGATATATAGATTTAGGAGTAATATAAATCAGAAAAACACAAGGCAGATGGGTGTTGGGTGTTTGATGGGTGATTGAGAGGTCTCGGGTTTGAGCCCCGTCTTGGGCATTTTTTTAGAAGAGCTCCTAAGGTAGTTTTTATTATTATTATTATTATTATTATTATTATTATTATTATTATTATTATTATTATTATTATTATTATTATTATTATTATTATTATTATTATTATTATTATTATTATGATAATTATTATTATTATCATTAATATAATTAGTAGTATTATCATTATTATTATTATTACTAGTATTATCATTAAGTATTGTTATTATTATTATTATAGTTATTATTATTATTACTAGTATCAAGTATTATTATCAAAAATTATTATTTTCATTATCATTTTATTGTTAATATGAGTATTTTTATTATTATTAAGAACTATTGTTATTATCATTTTCATTAAAAACTACTATCATTATAATTATTATTATTATTATAATTATTTTTACTACTAATATCATTATTATTATTACTATTATATTACAAAAATTATTAATATCATTACTATTGTAAAATATAACATTTTAATTATTTTAATTATTAGTATTATAAGAACTTTAATTTCTACTATTATTATTATTTTTACATTATTATGATTATTATCATTTTTACTACTAGGATTATTTTTATTATTATATTTACTATTATTATTGTTATAATTATCATTATTATCGGTATTTTTATTATTAATATTACCATTGAAAACAAATACAACTTTTGATTACCAATATTAATATTATTTTACTAAATAAATATTATGTATATAAAAATGTAATTATAAGTAATATTACATATAAGTATGTATCGACCGTATTAACAATTTCTACACGAATATTCATATATAGGTATTTTAATATATTACTAACCAAATATATATTAATATAACTATATAAATCATTTTAAATACATATATATTAATATAACTATATAAATCATTTTAAATACATATACACAAATTAAATATATAATATATAATATAAGTTATAATATGTGACATTGTTCAATTACGATCACATGTTTTAATATATATAAAACTGATATAGGTTCGTGAATTCGAGGTCAACTCTATACTTATTCAGTGCCATCATATGCTTAATTACTACAAACTATCGTATCGTATTGTGAGTTTCATTTGCTCCCCTTTTTTATATATATTTTTGGGCTGAGAATAAATGCACTATTTTTATAATTGATAGATACAAGTACAAACTATTATGCGACCAACATGAGTATTTTTATTGTGTTCATTTGAAACATGCAAATCTCTGCTTTGTAATATCATTAATTGTTAGATGAACTAAAGAGGCAAACGGAATTATTATAAATAGCGCTATTGGGAGTAACGTCCCGCACTGTTGACCTCAGGTCAATTGGAGGTATAATATGAAATGTCCCGTTCATATCAATTATAAACGTTTCATATTAATTAGTTTCGTTGCGAGGTTTTGACCTCTATATGAGACGTTTTTCAAAGACTGCATTCGTTTTTAAAACAAACCATAACCTTTATTTTATCTATAAAGGTTTAAAACATTACTAAGATTATCAAATAATGATAATCTAAAATATAGCGTTTTCACTCGACCATTACATAATGGTTTACAATAATATTACACAATAACTTAAGTCTTCAAATGCAGTTTTTAAACAATATTATACAAGCATGCTGACTCCAATTCTTGTCCTTAATTTAGCATGCAATAGCGGAAGCTCTTAATAATCACCTGAGAATAAACATGCTTAAAACGTCAACAAAATGTTGGTGAGTTATAGGTTTAATCTATATATATATCAAATTGTAATAATAATAGACCACAAGATTTCATTTTATAAACATAATCCTCAAGCAGAATCCTCTCGTCTGCATTAAGGTAAAATCATTCATATGATGAACACCTGGTAACCGACATTAACAAGATGCATATAGAATATCCCCAAAACAGAATCCTCTCGTCTGTATAATAGAATCCTCTTGTCTGTATAAAAATCGAAGTACTAAAGCATCCGTACCTCGGATGGGGTTTGTTAGGCCCATAGATCTATCTTTAGGATTCACATCAATTATGAAATGTCCCGTTCTTATTGATTAAAAACGTTTCATATTAATTGATTTCGTTGCGAGGTTTTGACCTCTATATGAGACGTTTTTCAAAGACTGCATTCATTTTTAAAACAAACCATAACCTTTATTTCATAAATAAAGGTTTAAAAAGCTTTACGTAGATTATCAAATAATGATAATCTAAAATATCCTGTTTACACACGACCATTACATAATGGTTTATAATACAAATATGTTACATCGAAATCAGTTTCTTGAATGCAGTTTTTACATAATATCATACAAACATGGACTACAAATCTTGTCCTTATTTTAGTATGCAACAGCGGAAGCTCTTAGTATTCACCTGAGAATAAACATGCTTTAAACGTCAACAAAAATTTTGGTGAGTTATAGGTTTAACCTATATATATCAAATCGTAACAATAGACCACGAGATTTCATATTTCAATACACATCCCATACATAGAGATAAAAATCATTCATATGGTGAACACCTGGTAACCGACATTAACAAGATGCATATATAAGAATATCCCCATCATTCCGGGACACCCTTCGGATATGATATAAATTTTGAAGTACTAAAGCATCCGGTACTTTGGATGGGGCTTGTTGGGCCTAATAGATCTATCTTTAGGATTCACGTCAATTAGGGTGTCTGTTCCCTAATTCTTAGATTACCAGACTTAATAAAAAGGGGCATATTCGATTTCGATAATTCAACCATAGAATGTAGTTTCACGTACTTGTGTCTATTTTGTAAATCATTTATAAAACCTGCATGTATTCTCATCCCAAAAATATTAGATTTTAAAAGTGGGACTATAACTCACTTTCACAGATTTTTACTTCGTCGGGAAGTAAGACTTGGCCACTGGTTGATTCACAAACCTATAACAATATATACATATATATCAAAGTATGTTCAAAATATGTTTACAAAACTTTTAATACATTTTGATGTTTTATGTTTATTAAGTCAGCTGTCCTCGTTAGTAACCTACAACTAGTTGTCCACAGTTAGATGTACAGAAATAAATCGATAAATATTATCTTAAATCAATCCACGACCCAGTGTATACGTATCTCAGTATTGATCACAACTCAAACTATATATATATTTTGGAATCAACCTCAACCCTGTATAGCTAACTCCAACATTCACATATAGAGTGTCTATGGTTGTTCCGCAATATATATATAGATGGGTCGACATGATAGGTCGAAACATTGTATACGTGTCTATGGTATCTCAAGATTACATAATATACAATATAAGTTGATTAGGTTATGGTTGGAATAGATTTATTACTAACTTTCACGTAGGTAAAATGAGTAGTTTTTATCAATCTTGTTTTACTCGCCATTTCTTCGTTTCTAATCCGTTTTGAGTGATTCCAGTGGTCACAGTTTCGTATTGAACTTAACTTTATGAATCTAAATAGAAAAAGTATAAGTTTATAGTCAGAAATAAAAGTTACAAGTCGTTTTTGAAAGAGGTAGTTATTTCCGTCGAAAGAACGACATCTTGATGACCATTTTGAAAAACATACTTTCACTTTGAGTTTAACCATGATTTTTGGATATAGTTTCATGTTCATAAGAAAAATCATTTTTCCATAAGTATAGCTTTTAAATCAAAGTTCTTCTTAGCTTTTAATTATCCCAACCAAAACAGGCCCCGGTTTTACTACGACGGCGTATATCCAGTTTTATGGTGTTTATCGTGCTTTCGGTTTTTAAATCATTAAGTTAGAATATCATATAGATATAGAACATGTGTTTAGTTGATTTTAAAAGTCTAGTTAGAAGGATTAACTTTATTTGCGAACAAGTTTAGAATTAACTAAACAATGTTCTAGTGATTACAAGTTTATAACGTTGAATAAAATAGCTTTTTATGTATGAATCGAATGATGTTATGAACATCATTACTACCTCAAGTTCCTTGGATAAACCTACTGGAAATGAGAAAAATGGATCTAGCTTCAAAGGATCCTTGGATGGCTTGAAAGTTCTTGAAGCAGAATCATGACACGAAAACAATTTCAAGTAAGATTTCCACTTGAAATAAGATTGTTATAGTTATAGAAATTGAATTAAAGTTTGAATATGATTATTACCTTGTATTAGAAAGATAACCTACTGTAAGTAACAAAGGTTTCTTGATCTTGGATGATTACTTGGAATGGATTTAGAAAACTTGGAAGTAAACTTGCAATCTTGGAAGTATTCTTGATTTTATGAAACTAGAACTTTTGGAATTTATGATGAACACTTAGAACTTGAAGATAGAACTTGAGAGAGATCAATTAGATGAAGAAAATTGAAGAATGAAAGTGTTTGTAGGTGTTTTTGGTCGTTGGTGTATGGATTAGATATAAAGGATATGTAATTTTATTTTCATGTAAATAAGTCATGAATGATTACTCATATTTTTGTAATTTTATGAGATATTTCATGCTAGTTTCCAAATGATGGTTCCCACATGTGTTAGGTGACTCACATGGGCTGCTAAGAGCTGATCATTGGAGTGTATATGCCAATAGTACATACATCTAAAAGCTATGTATTGTACGAGTACGAATACGGGTGCATACGAGTAGATTTGTTGATGAAACTGAACGAGGATGTAATTGTAAGCATTTTTGTTAAGTAGAAGTACTTTGATAAGTGTCTTGAAGTCTTTCAAAAGTGTATGAATACATATTAAAACACTACATGTATATACATTTTAACTGAGTCGTTAAGTCATCGTTAGTCGTTACATGTAAATGTTGTTTTGAAACCTTTAGGTTAACGATCTTGTTAAATGTTGTTAACCCAATGTTTATAATATCAAATGAGATTTTAAATTATTATATTATCATGATATTATGATGTACGAATATCTCTTAATATGATCTATATACATTAAATGTCGTTACAACGATAATAGTTACATATATGTCTCGTTTCAAAATCATTAAGTTAGTAGTCTTATTTTTACATATGTAGTTCATTGTTAATACACTTAATGATATATTTACTTATAATTTAACATAATTAACCAAGTGTATCAATATCTTAATATGATTCATATGTACCTAGTAAGACGTTATAACGATAATCGTTATATATATCGTTTTCGAGTTTCTTAATTTAATAGTCTCATTTTTATGTATATAACTTATTGTTAAAATACCTAATGAGATACATACTTATAATAAAATCATGTTAACTATATATATAACCATATATATGTCATCGTATAGTTTTTACAAGTTTTAACGTTCGTGAATCACCGGTCAACTTGGGTGGTCATTTGTCTATATGAAACCTATTCCAATTAATCAAGTCTTAATAAGTTTGATTGCTTAACATGTTGGAAACACTTAATCATGTAAATATCAATTTCATTTAATATATATAAACATAGAAAAGTTCGGGTCACTACAGTACCTACCCGTTAAATAAATTTCGTCCCGAAATTTTAAGCTGTTGAAAGTGTTGATGAATCTTCTAGAAATAGATGCGGGTATTTCTTCTTCATCTGATCTTCACGCTCCCAGGTGAAATCGGGTCCTCTACGAGCATTCCATCGAACCTTAACAATCGGTATCTTGTTTTGTTTAAGTCTCTTAACCTCACAATACATTATTTCGACGGGTTCTTCAATGAAATGAAGTTTTTCATTGATTTGGATTTTGTCCAACGGAATAGTGAGATCTTCTTTAGCAAAACATTTCTTCAAATTTGAGACGTGGAAAGTGTTATGTACAGCTGCGAGTTGTTGAGGTAGCTTCAGTTGGTAAGCTACTGGTCCGACACGATCTATAATCTTGAATGGTCCAATGTACCTTGGATTTAGTTTCCCCCATTTACCAAATTGAACAACGCCTTTCCAAGGTGAAACCTTAAGCATGACCATTTCTCCAATTTCAAACTCTATATCTTTTCTTTTACTGTCCGCGTAGCTCTTTTGTCGACTCTGGGCGGTTTTCAATCTTTGTTGAATTTGGATGATTTTCTCGGTAGTTTCTTGTATTATCTCTGGACCCGTAATCTGTCTATCCCCCACTTCATTCCAACAAATCGGAGACCTACACTTTCTACCATAAAGTGCCTCAAACGGCACCATCTCAATACTAGAATGATAACTGTTGTTGTAGGAAAATTCTGCTAACGGTAGGTGTCGATCCCAACTGTTTCCGAAATCAATAACACATGCTCGTAGCATGTCTTCAAGCATTTGTATCGTCCTTTCGCTCTGCCCATCAGTTTGTGGATGATAGGCAGTACTCATGTCTAGACGAGTTCCTAATACTTGCTGTAATGTCTGCCAGAATCTTGAAATAAATCTGCCATCCCTATCAGAGATAATAGAGATTGGTATTCCATGTCTGGAGACGACTTCCTTCAAATACAGTCGTGCTAACTTATCCATCTTGTCATCTTCTCTTATTGGCAAGAAGTGTGCTGATTTGGTGAGACGATCAACTATTACCCAAATAGTATCAAAACCACTTGCAGTCCTTGGCAATTTAGTGATGAAATCCATGGTAATGTTTTCCCATTTCCATTCCGGGATTTCGGGTTGTTGAATTAGACCTGATGGTTTCTGATGCTCAGCTTTGACCTTAGAACACGTCAAACATTCTCCTACGTATTTAGAAACATCGGCTTTCATACCCGGCCACCAAAAATATTTCTTGAGATCCTTGTACATCTTCCCCGTTCCAGGATGTATTGAGTATCTGGTTTTATGAGCTTCTCTAAGTACCATTTCTCTCATATCTCCAAATTTTGGTACCCAAATCCTTTCAGCCCTATACCGGGTTCTGTCTTCCCGAATATTAAGATGCTTTTCCGATCCTTTGGGTATTTCATCCTTTAAATTTCCCTCTTTTAAAACTCCTTGTTGCGCCTCCTTTATTTGAGTAGTAAGGTTATTGTGAATCATTATATTCATAGATTTTACTCGAATGGGTTCTCTGTCCTTCCTGCTCAAGGTATCGGCTACCACATTTGCCTTCCCCGGGTGGTAACGAATCTCAAAGTCGTAATCATTCAACAATTCAATCCACCTACGCTGCCTCATATTCAGTTGTTTCTGATTAAATATGTTTTGAAGACTTTTGTGGTCGGTATATATAATACTTTTGACCCCATATAAGTAGTGCCTCCAAGTCTTTAATGCAAAAACAACCGCGCCTAATTCCAAATCATGCGTCGTATAATTTTGTTCGTGAATCTTCAATTGTCTAGACGCATACGCAATCATCTTTGTTTGTTGCATTAATACACAACCGAGACCTTGCTTTGATGCGTCACAATAAATCACAAAATCATCATTCCCTTCAGGCAATGACAATATAGGTGCCGTAGTTAGCTTTTTCTTCAATAACTGAAACGCTTTCTCTTGTTCATCCTTCCATTCAAATTTCTTCTCTTTATACGTTAATGCAGTCAAGGGTTTTGCTATTCTGGAAAAGTCTTGGATGAACCTTCTGTAGTAACCAGCTAGTCCTAAAAACTGGCGTATGTGTTTCAGAGTTTTCGGGGTTTTCCACTTTTCAACAGTTTCTATCTTTGCCGGATCCACCTTAATACCTTCTTTGTTCACTATGTGACCGAGGAATTGAACTTCTTCCAACCAAAATGCACACTTTGAAAACTTAGCGTACAATTCTTCCTTCCTCAATACTTCTAACACCTTTCTCAAATGTTCACCGTGTTCTTGGTCATTCTTTGAGTAAATAAGTATGTCATCAATGAAAACATTGACAAACTTGTCAAGGTATGGTCCACACACTCGATTCATAAGGTCCATGAACACAGCTGGTGCATTATTTAAACCAAATGGCATGACCATAAACTCGTAATGACCGTAACGTGTTCTGAAAGCAGTCTTTGGAATATCATCTTCTTTCACCCGCATTTGATGATACCCGGAACGTAAGTCAATCTTTGAATAAACAGACGAGCCTTGTAGTTTATCAAATAAGTCGTCGATTCTCGGTAGTGGGTAGCGATTCTTAATGGTAAGTTTGTTCAACTCTCGGTAGTCAATACACAACCTGAATGTACCATCTTTCTTCTTGACAAACAAAACAGGAGCTCCCCACGGTGATGTGCTTGGTCGAAAGAAACCACGCTCTAAAAGTTCTTGTAATTGGCTTTGCAGTTCTTTCATCTCGCTGGGTGCGAGTCTGTAAGGAGCACGAGCTATTGGTGCAGCTCCTGGTACAAGATCTATTTGAAATTCAACGGATCGATGTGGGGGTAATCCCGGTAATTCTTTCAGAAATACATCGGGAAATTCTTTTGCGACGGGAACATCATTGATGCTCTTTTCTTCAGTTTGTACTTTCTCGACGTGTGCTAGAACAGCATAGCAACCTTTTCTTATTAGTTTTTGTGCCTTCAAATTACTAATAAGATGTAGCTTCGTGTTGCCCTTTTCTCCGTACACCATTAAGGGTTTTCCTTTTTCTCGTATAATGTGAATTGCATTTTTGTAACAAAAGATCTCTGCTTTCACTTCTTTCAACCAGTCAATATCGATTATCACATCAAAACTCCCTAACTCTACTGGTATCAAGTCAATCTTAAATGTTTCACTAACCAGTTTAATTTCTCGATTCCGACATATATTATCTGCTGAAATTAATTTACCATTTGCTAATTCGAGTAAAAATTTACTATCCAAAGGCGTCAATGGACAACTTAATTTAGCACAAAAATCTCTACTCATATAGCTTCTATTCGCACCCGAATCAAATAAAACGTAAGCAGATTTATTGTCAATAAGAAACGTACCCGTAATAAGCTCTGGGTCTTCCTATGCCTCTGCCGCATTAATATTGAAAACTCTTCCGCGGCCTTGTCCATTCGTGTTCTCCTGGTTCGGGCAATTTCTAATAATGTGGCCCGGTTTTCCACATTTATAACAAACTACATTGGCATAACTTGCTCCGACACTACTTGCTCCGCCATTACTCGTTCCGACACCATTTGTTCCTTTCGTTCTGTTAACCCCTGGTCTGTAGACCTCACACTTCGCCGCGCTATGACCATTTCTTTTACACTTGTTGCAAAATTTGGTGCAGAACCCCGAGTGATACTTTTCACACCTTTGGCATAGCTGCTTCTGATTGTTGTTGTTGTTGTTGTTGCGGTTATTATTGTTGTTGGGATGATTGTTGTAGTTGCTGCTGCTGTTGTTGTTGTTGTTGGGCCGTTTGTTGTAGTTGCGATTGATGTTGCGATTGTTGGGATAGTTGTTGCGATTATTGTTGTAATTGATGTTGTTGTTGTATTGGTGATTCTTATCACCGTTTTCCTCTCACTTTCTTTTGACTTGTTTCACATTGGCCTCTTCAGCAGTCTGTTCTTTAATTCTTTCTTCAATCTGGTTCACTAGTTTGTGAGCCATTCTACATGCCTGTTGTATGGAGGCGGGCTCATGTGAACTTATATCTTCTTGGATTCTTTCCGGTAATCCTTTCACAAATGTGTCGATCTTCTCTTCATCATCTTCGAACGCTCCCGGACACAATAGGCACAATTCTGTGAATCGTCTTTCGTACGTGGTAATATCAAATCCTTGGGTTCGTAACCCTCTAAGTTCTGTCTTGAGCTTATTGACCTCGGTTCTGGGACGGTACTTCTCGTTCATCAAGTGCTTGAATGCGGACCACGGTAGTGCGTAAGCATCATCTTGTCCCACTTGCTCTAGATAGGTATTCCACCATGTTAACGCAGAACCTGTGAAGGTATGTGTAGCGTACTTCAATTTGTCCTCTTCAGTACACTTATTTATGGCAAACACCGATTCGACCTTCTCGGTCCACCGTTTCAATCCGATCGGTTCTACGGTTCCATCAAATTCCAAAGGTTTGCAGGCAGTGAATTCTTTGTAGGTGCATCCTACACGATTTCCTCTACTGCTAGATCCAAGGTTATTGTTGGTATGTAGTGCGGCCTGTACTGCGGCTATGTTTGAAGCAAGAAAGGCACAAAATTCCTCTTCACTCATATTCAAGGTGTGTCGAGTAGTCGATGCCATTTCCTTCAAAATAGTCAAATGAAACGAGTTAATCATATAGAATATCAAGAGTAGTCAATAGTATTTCGTAGCATAATATGAACTTATTTATAAAATCTCTTTCTTCATATTAGCGTTTTATACTCTTTAATTCGGGTAGTACCTACCCGTTAAGTTCATACTTAGTAGCTAACATACCATTTCAACTTCTACAATTCTATATGAAAAACTAATCACAAAAAAATATATATCATATTCAAACCTTTATACAATAACTTGCAAACTTACAATACCGCTATTTTACATATAGCATGAAATATAGCATATAAAACTTTGATACAAAGTAGTTGCGAAGATAATTCTAGTTAATAAATAAGGCGTTCAGCAAATGCAACAAAGACACGTAATTCATACGTCCAGAAACAAGTCATGCATTCTGGTTTTACTAATACCACTTCCCATCCTTGGTCTTGTGGAACGTAACTGTTATGACCGATAGTATGACAACGTGTTGTAACGTCGTCAAAAGGACGAAGGTTACGTAACGACCAACAGTCTCGTAATAACCTAAAAACCTCATTTCTTACCCCAATTACCGACTCCGTCACTTGTGGGAACGTTTTGTTTAATAGTTGTAGCCCGATGTTCTTTTTCTCACTTTGGTGAGAAGCGAACATTACTAACCCGTAAGCATAACATGCTTCTTTATGTTGCATGTTAGCCGCTTTTTCTAAATCATGAAGTCCTATATTCGGATACATTGAGTCAAAATAATTTCTTAACCCGTTGCGTAAAATAGCATTTGGGTTCCCCGCAATATATGCGTCAAAGTAAACACATCGTAACTTATGGGTTTCCCAATGTGATATCCCCCATCTTTCAAACGAAAGCCTTTTATAAACCAAGGCATTCTTGGAACGTTCTTCGAATGTCTTACAAACTGATTTTGCCATAAATAGTTGTGCCGAGGAATTCTGACCGACTCTAGACAAGATTTCATCAATCATGTCTCCGGGTAAGTCTTCTAAAATATTGGGTTGTCTATCCATTTTGTGTTTTTATACTGTAAAATAGACAAGAGTTAGATTCATAAAAGATACTTATTAATACAAGCAATTTTTACATATATCGTAAAGCATAAGCACACTATATTACATATATTACACCGTACAAATACAACTATCTTATTCCGACTCACTCGTTTCTTCTTTTTTGAACTTGGTTCTTTTTGCTAAGTTTTTAGGGATATATGATGTTCCCCTAATACGAGCCGTCATTTTCCACATTGGTTTAGAAAAACCTGGTGGTTTAGAGGTTCCCGGGTTATTGTCACAACTTAAGAAATACGGGTGTTGACGATATATATAAAGTTCATCGGGTTTGGAATCAAATTTCTCTATTTTTATGCCCTTTCCCTTATTGTTCTCTTTTGCCTTATTAAATTGTGTTGGGGTAATTTCTATAACATCATCAGATTCCTTGTCGGGATCCGATTCATCGGAGAATTGGTAATCCTCCCAATACTTTGCTTCCTTGGCGGAAACACCATTGACCATAATTAACTTTGGTCGGTTGGTTGAGGATTTTCTTCTACTTAACCGTTTTATTATTTCCCCCACAGGTTCTATTTCTTCTTCTGGTTCCAATTCTTCTTCCGGTTCTGATTCTTCTTCCGGTTCTGACTCTTCTTCCGGTTCCTCTTCGGGAACTTGTGAATCAGTCCACGAATTATTCCAATTTACATTTGACTCTTCATTATTATTAGGTGAGTCAATGGGACTTGTTCTAGAGGTAGACATCTATCACATAATATCAAACACGTTAAGAGATTAATATATCACATAATATTTACATGTTAATAATATATAGTTTCCAACAAAAATGTTAAGCAATCATTTTTAAAGAAAACACGGTCGAAGTCCAGACTCACTAATGCATCCTAACAAACTCGATAAGACACACTAATGTAAATTTTTCTGGTTCTCTAAGACCAACGCTCTGATACCAACTGAAATGTCCCGTTCTTATTGATTAAAAACGTTCCATATTAATTGATTTCGTTGCGAGGTTTTGACCTCTATATGAGGCATTTTTCAAAGACTGCATTCATTTTTAAAACAAACCATAACCTTTATTTCATAAATAAAGGTTTAAAAAGCTTTACGTAGATTATCAAATAATGATAATCTAAAATATCATGTTTACACACGACCATTACATAATGGTTTACAATACAAATATGTTACATCGAAATCAGTTTCTTGAATGCAGTTTTTACACAATATCATACAAACATGGACTCCAAATCTTATCCTTATTTTAGTATGCAACAGCGGAAGCTCTTAGTATTCACCTGAGAATAAACATGCTTTAAACGTCAACAAAAATGTTGGTGAGTTATAGGTTTAACCTATATATATCAAATCGTAACAATAGACCACAAGATTTCATATTTCAATACACATCCCATACATAGAGATAAAAATCATTCATATGGTGAACACCTGGTAACCGACATTAACAAGATGCATATATAAGAATATCCCCATCATTCCGGGACACCCTTCGGATATGATATAAATTTCGAAGTACTAAAGCATCTGGTACTTTGGATGAGGCTTGTTGGGCCCAATAGATCTATCTTTAGGATTCGCGTCAATTAGGGTGTCTGTTCCCTAATTCTTAGATTACCAGACTTAATAAAAAGGGGTATATTCGATTTCGATAATTCAACCATAGAATGTAGTCTCACGTACATGTGTCTATTTTGTAAATCATTTATAAAACCTGCATGTATTCTCATCCCAAAAATATTAGATTTTAAAAGTGGGACTATAACTCACTTTCACAGATTTTTACTTCGTCGGGAAGTAAGACTTGGCCACTGGTTGATTCACAAACCTATAACAATATATACATATATATCAAAGTATGTTCAAAATATGTTTACAAAACTTTTAATACATTTTGATGTTTTATGTTTATTAAGTCAGCTGTCCTCGTTAGTAACCTACAACTAGTTGTCCACAGTTAGATGTACAGAAATAAATCGTTAAATATTATCTTAAATCAATCCACGACCCAGTGTATACGTATCTCAGTATTGATCACAACTCAAACTATATATATATTTTGAATCAACCTCAACCCTGTATAGCTAACTCCAACATTCACATATAGAGTGTCTATGGTTGTTCCGCAATATATATATAGATGGGTTGACATGATTGGTTGAAACATTGTATACGTGTCTATGGTATCTCAAGATTACATAATATACAATATACGTTGATTAGGTTATGGTTGGAATAGATTTAATACTAACTTTCACGTAGGTAAAATGAGTAGTTTTTATCAATCTTGTTTTACTCGCCATTTCTTCGTTTCTAATCCGTTTTGAGTGATTCCAGTGGCCACAGTTTCGTATTGAACTTAACTTTATGAATCTAAATAGAAAAAGTATAAGTTTATAGTCGGAAATAAAAGTTACAAGTCGTTTTTGAAAGAGGTAGTTATTTCCGTCGAAAGAACGACATCTTGATGACCATTTTGAAAAACATACTTTCACTTTGAGTTTAACCATGATTTTTGGATATAGTTTCATGTTCATAAGAAAAATCATTTTTCCATAAGTATAGCTTTTAAATCAAAGTTCTTCTTAGCTTTTAATTATCCCAACCAAAACAGCCCCTGGTTTTACTACGACGGCGTATATCCAGTTTTATGGTGTTTATCGTGTTTTCGGGTTTTAAATCATTAAGTTAGCATATCATATAGATATAGAACATGTGTTTAGTTGATTTTAAAAGTCTAGTTAGAAGGATTAACTTTATTTGCGAACAAGTTTAGAATTAACTAAACTATGTTCTAGTGATTACAAGTTTATAACGTTGAATAAGACAGCTTTTTATGTATGAATCGAATGATGTTATGAACATCATTACTACCTCAAGTTCCTTGGATAAACCTACTAGAAATGAGAAAAATGGATCTAGCTTCAAAGGATCCTTGGATGTCTTGAAAGTTCTTGAAGCAGAATCATGACACGAAAACAATTTCAAGTAAGATTTCCACTCGAAATAAGATTGTTATAGTTATAGAAATTGAATTAAAGTTTGAATATGATTATTACATTGTATTAGAAAGATAACCTACTATAAGTAACAAAGGTTTCTTGATCTTGGATGATTACTTGGAATGGATTTAGAAAACTTGGAAGTAAAATTGCAATCTTGGAAGTATTCTTGATTTTATGAAACTAGAACTTTTGGAATTTATGAAGAACACTTAGAACTTGAAGATAGAACTTGAGAGAGATCAATTAGATGAAGAAAATTGATGAATGAAAGTGTTTTTAGGTGTTTTTGGTCGTTGGTGTATGGATTAGATATAAAGGATATGTAATTTTGTTTTCATGTAAATAAGTCATGAATGATTACTCATATTTTTGTAATTTTATGAGATATTTCATGCTAGTTGCCAAATGATGGTTCCCACATGTGTTAGGTGACTCACATGGGCTGCTAAGAGCTGATCATTGGAGTGTATATACCAATAGTACATACATCTAAAAGCTGTGTATTGTACGAGTACGAATACGGGTGCATACGAGTAGATTTGTTGATGAAACTGAACGAGGATGTAATTGTAAGCATTTTTGTTAAGTAGAAGTATTTTGATAAGTGTCTTGAAGTATTTCAAAAGTGTATGAATACATATTAAAACACTACATGTATATACATTTTAACTGAGTCGTTAAGTCATCGTTAGTCGTTACATGTAAATGTTGTTTTGAAACCTTTAGGTTAACGATCTTGTTAAATGTTGTTAACCCAATGTTTATAATATCAAATGAGATTTTAAATTATTATATTATCATGATATTATGATGTACGAATATCTCTTAATATGATCTATATACATTAAATGTCGTTACAACGATAATAGTTACATATATGTCTCGTTTCAAAATCATTAAGTTAGTAGTCTTATTTTTACATATGTAGTTCATTGTTAATACACTTAATGATATATTTACTTATCATTTAACATAATTAACCAAGTGTATCAATATCTTAATATGATTCATATGTACCTAGTAAGACATTATAACGATAATCGTTATATATATCGTTTTCGAGTTTCTTAATTTAATAGTCTCATTTTTATGTATATAACTCATTGTTAAAATACCAAATGAGATACATACTTATAATAAAATCATGTTAACTATATATATAACCATATATATGTCATCGTATAGTTTTTACAAGTTTTAACGTTCGTGAATCACCGGTCAACTTGGGTGGTCATTTGTCTATATGAAACCTATTCCAATTAATCAAGTCTTAATAAGTTTGATTGCTTAACATGTTGAAAACACTTAATTATGTAAATATCAATTTCATTTAATATATATAAACATGGAAAAGTTCAGGTCACTACAAATTAGGGGTACTGTTCCCTAATTCTTAGGTTACCAAGCTAAAATGGGCGATATTCAGTATTCATAATCCAACATAGAATGTAGTTTCAAGTACCTGTGTCTATTTTGTAAAACATTTATAAAACAGCATGTATTCTCATCCCAAAAATATTAGATAGTAAAAAATGAGACTATAACTCACTTTCACAGATTTTTCCTTCGTTGGAAATAAGACTTGGCCACTGATCAATTCACGAACCTATAACAAATGTGTACATATATATCAAAGTATGATTGAAATATATTCACAACATTTTTTTAATACGTTTTTATGATTTAAGTTTGTTAAGTTAGCAGTCCTCGTTAGTAACCTACAACTAGTTGTCCACAGTTAGATGTACAGAAATAAATCAATATATATTATCTTGAATCAATCCACGACCCAGTGTATACATGTCTCAGGCTAGATCACAACTCAAAGTATATATATTTTTAGAATCAACCTCAACCCTGTATAGCAAACTCAAACATTACAGCATATAGAGTGTCTATGGTTATTCCAAATAATATATATAGATGGGTCGATATGATATGTCAAAACATTGTATACGTGTCTATGGTATCCCAAGATTACATAATATATGTTAGAATACATGTATAATACAATATAAGTTAGCTAGGATATGATTAATGTAGATTTGTTGTAAAATTTCCGTAGCTACAACAAGTAAAATTTTTCAATTTTGTTTTACCCATAATTTCTTCGTTTTAAATCCGTTTTGAGTGATTCAAGTTGCTAAGGTTTCATAATGAACTGTAATTTATGAAATTACACATAAAAAGTATAAGTTTATAGTCAGAAATACAGGTTACAAGTCATTTACTAAAGAGGTAGTCATTTTCGTCGAAAGAACGACATCTTGATGACCATTTTGAAAAACATACTTTCACTTTGAGTTTAACCATGATTTTTGGATATAGTTTCATGTTCATATGAAATATCATTTTTCCAAAAATAAACTTCCAATTCAAAGATTAAGATAGTTTTTATTTTTCTAACCCAAAACAGCCCCCGGTTTCACTACGACGGCGTATGTCCGGTTTTACGGTGTTCATCGTGTTTTCAGGTTTTAAATCATTAAGTTAGAATATCATATAGATATATAATATGTGTTTAGTTGATTTTAAAAGTCAAGTTAGAGGGATTAACTTTATTTGCGAACAAGTTTAGAATTAAGTAAACTATGTTCTAGTGATTACAAGTTTAAATCTTGGAATAAGATGGTTTTATATGTATGAATCGTATGATGTTATGAACATCATTACTACCTTAATTTTAGTAGGTAAACCTACTAGAAATGAGAAATATAGATCTAGCTTCAAAGGATCCTTGGATGGCTTGAAAGTTCTTGAAGCAGAATCATGACACGAAAACAAGTTCAAGTAAGATTTCCACTTGAAATAAGATTGTTATAGTTATAGAAATTGAATCAAAGTTTGAATATGAGTATTACCTTGAATTAGAAAGATATCTTACTGTAAATAAGAAAGATTTCTTGAGATTAGATGATCATTTGAAATGGATTTGCAAGATTGGAAGTAAGCTAGTAAACTTGAAAGTGTTTTTGGTGTGTTCTTGAGTAGTTATTTTGTAAGTTGATCTAGGTTAGGATTTATGAGCTAGATTTTGATGAAGGTGATGAAGAACACTTAGAACATCAAGAGAGAACAAGAGAGAGATAAGTTTGATGCATGAAAGTTAAAAAATGAAAGTGTTATGGTTGGTGAAGAAAAACGTGATCCTACCCTTGAATATAAGGTTCCATTAGTTTGTATTTTTGTTAGATATTTCATGCTAGTTGCCAAATGATAGTTCCCACATGTTTAGGTGACTCATTAAGGCTGCTAAGAGCTGATCATTGAAGTGTATATACCAATAGTATATACGTCTAGAGACTGGGTATTGTACGAGTACGAATACGGGTTGAATACGAGTAAATTGTGTTTACTGTAGCAAATAGTTTTACTGTAGCAAAAAGTAGTACTGTAGCAATAGTATTTCACTGTAGCAAAGCGAAAATTTACTGTAGCAAATAGTGTTTTACTGTAGCAAATAGTATTTTACTGTAGCAAATAGTGTTTTACTTGTACATCTTTGATTTAATTGTATTTCTTCTTTTATATATATATATATATATATATATATATATATATATATATATATATATATATATAAAATAAAAACTTACATCATAAAAAAAATAAAACGATTATATAATTATCACAAGTTATGACGTTCGTGAATTATCAGGCAAACTGGGTGGTCAATTGTCTACATGAAACTCATTTCAAATAATCAAGTCTTAACAAGTTTGATTGCTTAACATGTTGGAAATATTTAATCATGTAAATATCAATTTCATTTAATATATAATCATGGAAAAGTTTCGGTCACTACAGTACCTACCCGTTAAATAAATTTCGTCCCGAAATTTTAAGTTGTTGAAGGTGTTGACGCATCTTCTGGAAATAGGTGCGGGTATTTCAGCTTCATTTGATCTTCACGCTCCCAAGTGAACTCGGGTCCTCTACGAGCATTCCATCGAACCTTAACGATTGGTATTTTATTTTGCTTAAGTCTTTTAACCTCACGATCCATTATTTCGACGGGTTCTTCAATAAATTGTAGTTTTTTGTTAATTGTAATCTCGTCTAATGGAATGGTGAGATCTTCTTTAGCAAAGCATTTCTTCAAATTCAAGACGTGGAAGGTGTTATGTACACCCGCGAGTTGTTGAGGTAACTCAAGTTGGTAAGCTACTGGTCCAACACGATCAATAATCTTGAATGGTCCAATGTACCTCGGATTTAATTTACCCCGTTTACCAAATCGAACAACGCCTTTCCAAGGTGAAACCTTAAGCATGACCATGTCACCAATTTCAAATTCTATATCCTTTCTTTTACTATCCGCGTAGCTCTTTTGTCGACTTTGAGCGATTTTCAACCGTTGTTGAATTTGAATGATTTTCTCGGTAGTTTCTTGGATAATTTCTGGACCCATAATTTGTCTATCCTCCAATTCACTCCAACAAATCGGAGACCTGCACTTTCTGCCATAAAGTGCCTCTAACGGTGCCATCTCAATACTCGAGAGGTAACTGTTGTTGTAGGAAAATTCTGCTAACGGTAGATGTCGATCCCAACTGTTTCCAAAATTAATAACACATGCTCGTAGCATGTCTTCAAGAGTCTGTATCATCCTTTCACTTTGCCCATTAGTTTGTGGATGATAGGCAGTACTCATGTCTAGACGAGTCCCCAATGCTTGTTGTAACGTTTGCCAAAACCTTGAGACAAATCTGCCATCCCTATCAAAGATAATAGAGATTGGTATTCCATGTCTGGAGACAACTTCCTTCAAGTATAGTCGTGCTAACTTCTCTTTTTTATCATCTTCTATCATTGGCAGAAAGTGTGCTGACTTGGTGAGATGATCGACTATTACCCAAATAGTATCATAACCACTTGCAGTCCTTGGCAATTTAGTAATGAAATCCATGGTAATGTTTTTCCATTTCCATTCCGGGATTTCAGGTTGTTGAAGTAGACCTTATGGTTTCTGAAGTTCAGCTTTGACCTTAGAACTCGTCAAACATTCTCTTACGTATTTAGCAATATCGGCTTTCATACCCGACCACCAAAAGTGTTTCTTGAGATCTTTGTACATCTTCCCCGCTCCGGGATGTATCGAATATCTGGTTTTATGTGCTTCCTTAAGTACCATTTCTCTCACATCTCCAAATTTTGGTACCCAAATTCTTTCAGCCCTATACCGGGTTCCGTCTTCCCGAATTTTAAGATGTTTTTCCGATCCTTTGGGTATTTCATTCTTCAAATTTCCCTCTTTTAAAACTCCCTGTTGCGCCTCCTTTATTTGAGTAGTAAGGTTAGTACGAATAATTATATTCATAGCTTTTACCCGCATAGGTTCTCTGTCTTTTCTACTCAAAGCGTCAGCTACCGCATTCGCCTTTCCCGGGTGGTAACGAATCTCAAAATCGTTATCATTTAACAATTCAATCCACCTATGCTGCCTCATGTTTAGTTGTTTCTGATTAAATATATGTTGGAGACTTTTGTGATCGGTATATATAATACTTTTGACCCCATATAAGTAGTGCCTCCAATTTTTTAATGCAAAAATGACCGCGCCTAATTCCAAATCATGCGTCGTATAATTCTGCTCGTGAATCTTCAATTGTCTAGATGCATAAGCAATTACCTTTGTTCGTTGCATTAATACACAACCGAGGCCTTGCTTTGAGGCGTCACAATATATCACAAAATCATCATTCCCTTCAGGCAATGACAATATAGGTGTCGTAGTTAACTTTTTCTTCAACAATTGAAACGCTTTCTCTGCTTATCCTTCCATTCAAATTTCTTCCCTTTATGCGTTAATGCAGTCAAGGGTTTTGCTATTTTGGAAAAATCTTGGATGAATCTTCTGTAGTAACCAGCCAATCCTAAAAATTGACGTATATGCTTCGGATTTTTCGGAGTTTCCCATTTTTCAACGGTTTCAATCTTTGCCGGATCCACCTGAATACCTTCTTTGTTCACTATGTGACCGAGGAATTGAACTTCTTCCAACCAAAATGCACACTTTGAAAACTTAGCGTACAGTTTTTCTTTCCTCAGCATCTCTAGCACTTTTCTCAAATGTTCTTCGTGCTCTTGATCATTCTTTGAGTAAATGAGTATGTCATCGATGAAAACAATGACAAACTTGTCAATGTATGGTTCACACACTCGGTTCATGAGGTCCATGAACACGGCTGGTGTGTTAGTTAAACCAAACGGCATTACCATAAACTCATAATGACCATAACGTGTTCTAAATGCAGTCTTTGGAATATCATCCTCCTTCACCCGCATTTGATGATACCCAGAATGTAAATCGATCTTCGAATAAACTGACGAACCTTGCAGTGGATCGAATAAGTCGTCGATTCTCGGTAGTGGATAATGGTTCTTGATGGTAACTTTTTTCAACTCTCGGTAGTCAATACACAATCTAAATGTACCATCTTTCTTCTTGACAAACAAAACAGGAGCTCCCCATGGTGATGTACTTGGTCGAATGAAACCACGTTCCAAAATTTCTTGTAATTGGCTTTGTAATTCCTTCATTTCACTAGGTGCGAGTCTGTATGGAGCACGAGCTATTGGTGCAGCTCCGAGTACAAGATCTATTTGAAATTCAACGGATCGATGTGGAGGTAGTCCCGATAATTCATTCAGAAATACATCGGGAAATTCTTTTGCGACGGGAACATCACTGATGTTCTTTTCTTCGGTTTTGACTTCCTCGATGTGTGCTAAAATGACATAGCAACCTTTTCTTATTAGTTTTTGCGCCTTCAAGCTACTAATAAGATTTAACTTTGCGTTGCTCTTTTCTCCGTACACCATTATGGGTTTTCCTTTTTCGCGTACAATGCGAATCGCGTTTTTGTAACATACAACCTCTGCTCTCTCCTTTTTCAACCAATCCATTCCAATTATCACATCGAAACTACCTAACTCTACTGGTATCAATTTAATCTTAAACATTTCGCCAACTAATTTAATTTCTCGGTTCTGACATATCTTATCCGCTGTAATAAATTTACCGTTTGCTAATTCGAGTAAAAACTTATTATCCAAAGGCGTTAATGGACAATTCAATTTAGCACAAAAATCTCTACTCATATAGATTCTATCTACACTCGAATCAAATAAAACATAAGCAGGGTTTTCATCAATAAGAAACGTACTCGTAACAAGCTCCGGGTCTTCCTGTGCTTCTGCCGCATTAATATTGAAGACTCTTTCGTGGCCTTGCCCATTAGTATTCCCTTGGTTCAGGCAGTTAGTCCTGAAGTGGCCCGGTCTCCCACATCCATAACAAATAATGGCGGCATTATTTTTTCCGACATTATTTGTTCTTTTAATTCTGTTGGTCATTGGTCCGTAGACTTCACACTTCATCGCACTATGACCATTTCTCTTACACTTGGTGCAAAATGTCATCCAGAACCCATTCGGATGGTATCCTTCACACCTCTGGCATGGTTTCTGCCCCTTGTTGTTATTGCTGGGATTGTTGTTGTTGTTGTGGTTGTTATTGTTGTTGGAACGGTTGTTGTAGTAGTTGTTGTTGAGATGGTTGTTGTTGCATTTGTTTTTGCGAAAAATTGTGCGATTGTAGTTGTGATTGTTGGGCTGACTGTTGAAGTGATAGTTACTGTTGTTATGTTGGTGACCCTTGTCACTGTCTTCTTCCCACTTCCTCTTTACTTGTTTCATTTTGGCGTCCTCGGCTGCCTGCTCTTTAATCCTCCCCTCGATCTGATTTATAAGTTTGTAAGCCATTCGACTTGCCTTTTGCATTGAGGTAGGCACGCTCGCACTCACATCCTTCTGAATTCTCTCTGGTAACCCTTTTACAAACTCATCGATCTGCTCTTCTTCATCTTCGAACACTCTTGGACACAATAAACACAACTCTGTGAATCGTCGTTCGTATGTGGTAATATCGAATCCTTGCGCTTGTAATTCTCTAAACTCTGTCTTAAGCTTATTGAATTCGTTTCTGGGACGATACTACTCATTCATCAAGTGTTTGAATGCTGGCCACGGTAGTGCTTAAGCAGCATCTTGTCCCACCTGTTCGAGGTAGGTGTTCCACCATGTAAACGCAGTACCTGTGAAAGTATGTGTGGCGTACTTAACCCTATCTTCTTCAGCACATTTGCTTATAGCAAACACAGATTCGACCTTCTTGGTCCATCGTTTCAGTCCGAGTGGTCCTACAGTTCCATCAAAGCCTTGTAGGAGCATCCTACACTATTTCATGTGGAGTTAACTCCACTGCTAGACCCAGAGTTATTGTTGTTGTTTTGCATCGTAGCCTGAACTGCGGCTATGTTTGCGACAATGAATTCACGGAAATCTTCCTCGCTCATATTCAAATTCTGACGAGTAGTCAGTGTCATTTCCTTCAAAAATAGCCAAACGAATTGAGTTAATCATATAGAATTTTAAGAGTAGTATTTCATAGCATAATATGAACATATTTATAAAAGCTTTTTCTTCATATTAGCATTTTATAATTTTTAATTCGGGTAGTACCTACCCGTTAAGTTCATACTTAGTAGCTAACATACAATTCAACTACTACAATTCTATATAAAAAACTGATTATAATAATATTTCGCTTTCAAACTTTTATACAATATTTTACAAACTTACAATACCGCTATTATACATATAGCATGAAATATAGCACATAATAACTTTGATATAAAATAGTTGTGACAACAATCCTAGTTAATACGCAAGTCGTTCAGCAAAGGCAATAAAAACACGTAATTCATAAGTCTATAAATAAGTCATGCATTCTGGTTTTACTAAGACTACTTCTCATCCTTGGTCTTGTGGAACATAACCGTTATGGCCGTTGATAAGACAGCATGTTGTAACGTCGTCAAAGGGATAAGGGTTTCGTAATGTCCAACAGCCCCGTAATAATCTAAAAACCTTGTTTCTCACCCCAACTACTGAATTCGTCACTTGTGGGAAGGTTTTATTTAAAAGTTGTAATCCGATGTTATTCTTCTCACTTTGGTGAGAAGCGAACATCACTAACCCGTAAGCATAACATGCTTCTTTATGTTGCATGTAAGAAGATCTTTCTAACTCACGAAGTCCTACGTTGGGATATGTTGAGTCAAAATAGGTTCTTAACCCGTAGCGTAAAATTGCATTTGGGTTCCCCGCATTTAACGCTTTAAAGAAAACACGGCGTAACTTACGGTGTCCCCAATGTGATATACCCCATCTTTCAAATGAAAGCCTTTTATAAACTAAGGCATGCCTGGAACGTTCTTCAAATGTTCTACAAACTAATTTTGCCGTAAATAATTGTGCCGACGAATTCTGAACGACTTTAGACAAAATTTCATCAATCATGTCCCCGGGTAGGTCTTCTAAAATATTCAGTTGTCTATCCTTAACGTCCATTGTGTGTTTTTATACTGTAAAATAGATGAGGATTAGATTCGTAAAAGATAATTAACAAACAATACAAGCAATTTTTACATATTACATGAAAATACAAGCACACTACAATACATATATTACACAACATGATTACAACTCTTTATTTCAACTCACTCGTTTCTTCCTCTTCGGACTTGGTTCGTTTCGCTAATTTCCTAGGGATATATGATGTTCCTCTAATACGAGCCGTTGTTTTCACAAATGGTTTAGAAAAACCTGGTGGCTTAGAGGTTCCCAGGTTATTGTTACAACTTAAGAAATACGGGTGTTGACGATATAAAATTCATCGGGGTTGGAATCAGGTTTCTTTATTTTAATGCCCTTTCCCTTATTATTTTCTTTTGCTTTTTCAAATTGAGTCAAGGTAATTTCTATAACATCGTCGGAATCCTCATCGGAATCTGATTCATCAGAAAATTGGTAATTTTCCCAATATTTTGCTTCCTTGGCGGAAACACCATTGACCATTATTAACTTTGGTCCATTGGTTGAGAATTTTCTTTTATTTATCTGTTTTTCTGTAGTTCCTAATATTTCCCCCTCCGGAATCTCTTCTTCCGGTTCCTCTTCTTCAGGTTCCTCCTCTTCCGGTTCCTCTTCTTCCGGTTCCTCTTCGGGAATTTGTGAATCTTCCCAATATATATTCGACTCTTCATTATTATTAGGTGAGTCAATGGGATTTGTACTAGAGGTAGACATCTATCACACAATATCAAACACGTTAAGAGATTAATATATCACATAATATTTACATGTTAACAATATATAGTTTCCAACAACAAAAATGTTAAGCAATCGTTTTTCAAGTAAACACGGTCAAAGTCCAGACTCACTAATGCATCCTAACGAACTCGATAAGACACACTAATGCAAATTTCTGGTTCTCTAAGACCAACGTTCGGATACGAATTGAAATGTCTCGTTCATATCAATTATAAACGTTTCATATTAATTAGTTTCTTTGCGAGGTTTTGACCTCTATATGAGACGTTTTTCAAAGACTGCATTCGTTTTTAAAACAAATCATAACCTTTATTTTATCTATAAAGGTTTAAAACATTACGAAGATTATCAAATAATGATAATCGAAAATATAGTGTTTTCACTCGACCATTACATAATGGTTTACAATAATATTACACAATAACTTAAGTCTTCGAATGCAGTTTTTAAACAATATTATACAAGCATGCTGACTCCAATTCTTGTCCTTAATTTAGCATGCAATAGTGGAAGCTTTTAATAATCACCTGAGATTAAACATGCTTAAAATGTCAACAAAATGTTGGCGAGTTATAGGTTTAATCTATATATATCAAATTGTAATAATAATAGACCACAAGATTTCATTTTATAAACATAATCCTCAAGCAGAATCCTCTCGTCTGCATTAAGGTAAAATCATTCATATGATGAACACCTGGTAACCGATATTAACAAGATGCATATAGAATATCCCCAAAACAGAATCCTCTCATCTGTATAACAGAATCCTCTCGTCTGTATAAAACTCGAAGTACTAAATCATCCGTACCTCGGATGGGGTTTGTTAGGCCCATAGATCTATCTTTAGGATTCGCGTCAATTAGGGGTACTGTTCCCTAATTCTTAGGTTACCAAGCTAAAAAGGGTGATATTCGGTATTCATGATCCCACATAGAATGTAGTTTCAAGTACTTGTGTCTATTTTATAAAACATTTATAAAACTGCATGTATTCTCATCCTAAAAATATTAGATAGTAAAAAATGGGACTATAACTCACTTTCACATATTTTTCCTTCGTTGGAAATAAGACTTGGCCACTGGTCGATTCACAAACCTATAACAAATGTGTGCATATATATCAAAGTATGATTGAAATATATTCACAACATTTTTTTTATTACATTTTTATGATTTAAGTTTGTTAAGTTAGCAGTCCTCGTTAGTAATCTACAACTAGTTGTTCACAGTTAGATGTACAGAAATAAATCAATATATATTATCTTGAATCAATCCACGACCCAGTGTATACACATCTCAGGCTAGATCACAACTCAAAGTATATATATTTTTAGAATCAACCTCAACCCTGTATAGCGAACTCGAACATTACAGCATATAGAGTGTCTATGGTTGTTCCAAATAATATATATAGATGGGTTGATATGATATGTCAAAATATTGTATACGTGTCTATGGTATCCCAAGATTACATAATATATGTTAGAATACATGTATAATACAATATAAGTTAGCTAGGATATGATTAATGTAGATTTGTTGTAAAATTTTCGTAGCTACAACAAGTAAAATTTTTAAATTTTGTTTTACCCATAATTTCTTCGTTTTAAATCCGTTTTGAGTGATTCAAGTTGCTAAGGTTTCATAATGAACTGTAATTTATGAAATTAAACAGAAAAAGTATAAGTTTATAGTCAGAAATACAGGTTACAAGTCATTTACTAAAGAGGTAGTCATTTCCGTCGAAAGAACGACATCTTGATGACCATTTTGAAAAACATACTTTCACTTTAAGTTTAACCATGATTTTTGGATATAGTATCATGTTCATATGAAATATCATTTTTACAGAAAACAAACTTCCAATTCAAAGATTAAGATAGTTTTTATTTTTCTAACCCAAAACAGCCCCCGGTTTCACTACGACGGCGTATGTCCGGTTTTACGGTGTTCATCGTGTTTCTAGGATTTAAATCATTAAGTTAGTGATGTCAAAGCTAAGGGATACGAAATAGTTTATATTTTACTAGGAAAAACTATTAAATACGATAAAATTTTACACAAGATATTTATTTATTTATAGAATGGATATACTTAAACCTTGCTACAACACTTATAGGCAGTGTACCTAATCGTACAGTAGTGTAGTTTTTAGTAAGTCCGGTTCGTTCCACAGGGAATCTTTTTTTTTTAAACAAAGCTCAACGCTATATTAATTTACTTTTATAAAAATACAAACATATATATAAGTAATATTATTATTATAAAGGGGGGTTTTTACCGTTTAATGACCGGTTTGTCGATTTTAAGACTTTAGTCGCAGTTAAAACCTAATGTAAAATATAAAATAAATACAAGACTTAAATTAAAGCGTAAAGTAAATAACGATAATGAAATTGCGAATAATAAAAGTGCGATAGAATAAACTTGCGATAATTAAAAAGGACGATAATTAAAAGTGCAATTAAATAACAATAAATAAAAGTGCGATAATTAGAAGTGCAATTAAATATAAAATAAAGGAAATTAAATATGAAATAAAAGAATTATGCTTATTTAAACTTCCGTAATCATGATGTTTGACGTGTTGATTTTAGTTTTATGCCCATGGGTTAATTGTCCTTTATCCTGGATTATTTAATATGTCCGTCTGGTTTTTGTCGATAACAGTCCATCAGTCATAAATATAAAGTGCGAGTGTCCTCGTCAAATTATTCTTATACCCGAAGTTAAATATTCCAACTAATTGGGGATTCGAATTGTAACAAGGTTTTAATACTTTGTTTAATGAATACACCAGGTTATCGACTGCGTGTAAACCAAGGTTTTACTACTTTGTTAACAATTACACCAATTACCCTTGAATGTAATTCACCCCTGTTTCAACAAGTTTATTAACTATTAATCCATTTCCGTGTCCGGTTAAATGAACGATTATTCGTACATATAAATACCCCGCCCATCGTGTCCGATCGAGTGTATATGGTAATTTATAGGGACGCCCAATTGTAAATCTTTATATTAACATTAACAAACTATCATTTAGTTTAACAAATATAAAGCCCATTAATATCTCATAGTCTAATTTCCACAAGTGTCGTTCTTTTGTCCAAACCCCAATTATGGTACAAAGCCCAATTACCCAATTTTAGTAATTAGCCCAACATCATGATTACTTCGTTTTAAATAAGCATAATAATAACTTAGCTACGAGACATTAATGTAAAAAGGTTGAACATAACTTACAATGATTAAAAATAGCGTAGCGTTACACGGACAGAATTTCGACTTACACCCTTACAATATTCGCTAACATACCCTTATTATTAGAATTATAATTAAAATTAAAATTAAAATATAAATTATAAATATATATATATCGTATGAATGAGGAGAAAAAAGATGATGAAAATGATCAGATTTCGGTTTGCTTTATAGGGAGTTTTTCATTTTGGGGCTCCGCGACTCGCGGTGAAATCCTCTTCAAACTCCGCGAGTCGCGGAGAATGAATTTACAGCTCACACCCTTGGAGTCTTTCTCTGCCGACGGTTTTTATTTATAAATATAATATATATATAATTAATATAATTAATTATATATTATATTATATTTATATACCTAGTTAACTTGTAATTTTTAGTCCGTTGCGTCGAGCGTTGAGAGTTGACTCTGGTCCCGGTTCCGGATTTTCGAACGTCCTTGCGTACAATTTAATATCTTGTACTTTGCGTTTTGAATCTTGTACTCTTGTAATTTCGAGACGTTTCTTATCAATAATTGGAACCTTTTTGATTGTCTTTTGTACTTTTGAGCTTTTTGGTCGTTTGCGTCTTCAATTCGTCGAATCTGTCTTTTGTCTTCACCTTTTATTATTTAAACGAATATCACTTGTAAATAGAACAATTGCAACTAAAAGCTTGTCTTTCTTGAGGAATAATGCTATGAAATATATGTTCGTTTTTAGCATTATCAAATATTCCCACACTTGAGCGTTGCTTGTCCTCAAGCAATATCGTCTTGAAATACTAGAATTACTTCTTTATTCTTCACACTTTGTACATCAGTGATTTCTATACGGCGGTATAAACAATGGTAGTAACGATATGGTTTACAGTCCCACATGACTATAAAAATTTAGATCCATTAAGGAAATTGGATCTTTATGAAAACATTTGATCTTTTGAAAATTAAATCTAGTTTTTACCCTAGATAAGTTTTCCGGGATAACCCTTTACCGGTGTTTGCAAAATATTTTTGTGGGTTTGGTGGGTTTCAGATTTGAAAATTTTAGCTCAAAACTTGCGGTTTTGTGTCACCCACTTGCTAACCTTGTATTTGGAAAGCAACACGTCCAGTTTACTTGTCCCGTATATTACCTTTCGGTAAACTATCGTCCGGTTGAAAGGAAAGCGTTGAACAAGCAACTGTTAAGGCAATGTCCCCTGACATGCTTTTAATTATGGTCTATAACGTGTCGGACGCAATTACTATCCTTGGTAGGAGCAATATTAAAGCTCACCCTTATAATTTTTCGGTATGGCACAAGGTCCTGTCTTTGACCACTATGCAACCACCGTTCTTACGGTTGACACCTGATTTAGTTCAGGTGACCTAATGAATTCCAGGTGAATTCCTAGGATTTTACGTTCAATGGTAATGAACGCATTGAAAATAGGGTTTTCAGAAAACAAATCGGTTTATAATTTTGATCAAAATATTTTCTCGTTCAAGCTCGAGTTTAGATATCATTGAATTCCATGAGTTTGAATTCTCAATCTTTAAGGTCAATCTCTAGGATTGAGTAATATCAGTCTTAAAAGCTGATTTTTAATCTTTAAGGAGATTATCCTTTCTGGGGATCTGATTCATTAGTCTTATCCAGCTAATTTGCATGGTGCCCCCCCATTGTACGAGATAAATCCTTCTCATGGTTAGGATAAATCTGACCACTTGGCGACCCTGTTTAATGCTGAGGTCCGTGGATTTCCTGCTGATTTTAGTGATGACTTTTCTAGATTTTTCGTCAACCTATAGCTGGTCTGGACGACAACTTCATGACCTAAATCAAGAAGCGCGTTTCTTTTTCGGAAGACTTTACTTCCTTTTAATGATGGAATTGATTCATCGTGTAGATCCATCTCTTCTTTTCTTTCATCGGGTAAAAACAGTTTAGTTTAGTCCAAAGCAAAAGTATTTTCAGTTATTTGTTACAGATATATGTGACATATGTTTAAGATAACTTGGTAAATTTTCCCACACTTGGCTTTTATTTTCCTTTTTATCGTCCTCTATTCCATTTTAAATGAATTTTAACATTTTAGTTTGTTTCTCAATTTATGTCCTTTCCGAGGTAACAATAATTTCGGTGTTAAAACCTAGTTTTATCGTTCATAAATATGTATAAACATGATTTTTAGTTCATTTAATTGAAAATTTTGAAAAATTTTACTAGAATTGGGTAGTCAGTATATAAGACCAGGGCTGTTCTTTATTATCAGAGAGCACTAGATTCTAATACAACTACTGCTTTACTAGTATTTTTAATGGTAACCAAGTGTATAAAGATAAAAATTTTAAAATCCGAAAGAATTTAACCCCTTCCCACACTTAAGATCTTGCAATGCCCTCATTTGCAAGAAATCAGTAACAATTTAAATTATTGAGGGTGATTTGTGCGAAAATGATTAAATTTTTACCAAAGTTTCCAAATATATTGGCGTTTGTTTGCTGAATGATAAATGGTGCACATCATTTGTTCATTCCATCTTGTTGTTATTTCACATATATTTTGCATCTTGTCGTCAAAATTAGTTGCTTTTGCTGAACTTAATGCCAGTATTTGAAAATGCGTTGTTTTACCCTGTTGTGTACATAAGATAAACTGCAAACATATATACATATTTTTGAAGTTTGGTATATTACCCCACATTCAAAAATTATTAAAATCTAAGAATAAAAGTTAGACAATTATAAAAATGATTACAATATTAACAAAAGTATTAAACGTATCAATAATTATAAATTACAAAAAAAAATAAAAAATAAGTATACTAGGGATGATACTGGTACCAATAGAGGTTCCAGGCATAACCATAGGTGCTATAGAATGCTTCGGCAGGGTCATACGTAGGATATGGTGGCTGCATCTCTATAGACCAAGGAGGGAAGATGGGTTTCGGTGTAGGAATATAGTTTCTACCTATATGTTGGCAATGAGCTATGATTTGGTTCTGATGAACTTGCCAATCTTCAAATGCTCTCTGTCTAGCATTTTCGTATTCCTGAGAAGCTATAAACCTTTGCATTTCTTGCATCTCATTCCCCCCTCCTACATTACCTTGCTGTTGGTTTCTCTCCACCTGTGGATATCTACCATGGTATCGTACTGCGGCGTTATTTCGCCTCTTCAAAACTTTCGCACCATGGTATACATTTAAACCTATAGTATCTCGGGGTTCTGGTTCTTCTACTAATAATCCCCCCCGACTTATATCCACACCGAGATATTCACCAATCAAAGTAATAAAAATACCACCTCCTATTATGCTATGCGGTCGCATCCCCCGAACCATAGCTGATAAATAATAACCCACACAATACGGTATACTTACAGCGCTTTGTGGGTCTCGAATACACATATGGTAAAACAAATCTTGTTCATTTACTTTTTCCTTGTTCTTACCCCTTTGTGTAATCGAATTAGCTAAAAACCTATGTATCACTCTTAATTCGGCTCTATCTATATCCAAATAAGAGTAATTTCCCCCTTTGAAACGGTGATGGCTTGTCATTTGACTCCACACACCGTGTGTATCAAAATTTTCATCTATCTTTCTACCGTTTAGTATCAATCCTCTACAATCGGCAGACGCTAACTCCTCAGGCGTATATATACGTAAAGCCTGAGCCATGTCCAGTAAAGACATGTGGCGCATCGAACCGCCTAACAAAAATCTAATAAAAGAACGATCAGTTAAACTAGCTACCCGATCAATCAACTCTATACTACATAACAATTCTTCACACCATACTTTATATACAGGTCTACGTATGGTGAATAAACGTACCCAGTCATTAAAAGAAGAATTACCATACCTCTGTACAAGTAATTCCCTAATTGGCCCGGCCAATTCTACAGCTTCTAAGGGTCCCCATTCTATGACCCTCGGTACCTCAACAACCTTAGAATGAAGAGTATGCAAACCCCTTTGATATTTTGGATAATCTATCCAAAGTCTGTCAAATCTCAGGTTCGGGTGCAACTCTTCCAAGTGCATATCGGAAAAGGTCATGACTGGATGAGGTATATCCTGCTTGTAGTAGTTATCCACCTCCTGTTGTTCCAAATTCTCAGCAGGAGCATTGCGGGCTTGGGATGAAGATTCACCCCTTTCATTCTGCAAAACACATCAAACACAATTTTTGTGCATCCAAATATGCATTAGTGTCAGCAAAATCATCAATCAAAATAATTACAATGACATTATCAATTTATATCAAACTTAAGCTCATTTTCACATTTTTATCAAATCTACACTTTTTCAAATAAGCATATACGAAAATGTTCGCCAAGTTCATAAGCATTCAACTCAAATAACATGTCAAAATAATCATTACTAGCAATTAAACAAGTCTCAAATGGCATTATTTTTCAAAAATCAAGTTCATGAATTTTAGACTTGAAAAAGTCCACTTTAATTCTCAAAATCATGTTTAGGCTCAAAGTTTGGATCATTTAACTACCTAAACATGTTACACTACTTAATTTAGCAACAATTCATGAAAAAAATCGGCCATAACCTGTTTATATCAAAAAGCCCCAAATTTGCTCAAGAACACAAACCCTAGATTATTCAAAATTTGAAGTTTAAGGCTTCTAATCATGTTAAACAACATCAATCTAGGTTATACAAGCATAATACATAAACAATTTAAGCCTAATTACACTAAAAAGCATCAAAATCAAATTGGGAAAAAAAAATGACTCAAGAACACCAAATTTCGGATTAAATGGTGTTTAGGTGTAGAAATTTACCGTTTTTCTTGAGTAATTCTTAGATAGCATCCTTCTCAACATGATTTTAGCAAAAGATTTGGTGATTAACGGTTAAAAATTGTGATTTTGGGGGTTTTTTCTCGGGTATTTTCGGCAGTATGTTCGCAGTTTTTCTGTGGGTTTTGTGTGGAATGAGCTGGTTCAGCTCTTATTTTTTTTTTCTGTAATCCGGTCCTCCCGCGAGTCGTGGGGATTAACCCTCCAAACTCCGCGAGTCGCGGAGTTTGGTATTTTTTTTTTTTTTTATAATCTTTAACTTATTAAAACAATTAAGTAATTAATTTTAAAATTTTGTTTCCCTTGTTATTTAGGACGAGGTCGTTTCGGATTGATGTCCTAGTCCGTCCTTCGACAAAATTTTAAAATTTGTCTTTTTGTAGCGATTGTTTTAAAAGCTAAGATTTTTGGGTTTTTTCAATGTTTTTGGCATACTTTAATTCAATAAGATTAAAAATAATGATAATAAAAGTTCTCGTCCCTCCCTTGGGTAAAGCAATTTCGGTTCAAAGACCTAGTCTTCAACTTACGACGAATTTTAAAAATCATATTTTTAACTTAATGAGATAAAGTAAATTTTTATTTTTAAATTCACACAACTTAAATATAAAATTCAAAATTTATATTAAAAATTCACACCAAACTTAAAATTTAAAATGCATAAAATTAAAATTTTATATTTTAAAAATTAAAAATTCACACCAAACTTAATTTAAAAATTTATAAATTCATATCAAACTTATATTAATTTTTTCAAATATTTACAATTTTAAATATATTGTTTTTACAAAGTTTACAATATTTATAAAGGGTTCAAATATTGATTTTTAAAAAACATGGTAAAAATAAAATTAAAAATCTTTTTGTCTTTTTATCCCACTTTAATCAATCAAATATTATCAAAAATATGCGCCCCTCTTTTCGGTAAAGTAATTTCGGTTCCAAGACCTAATTTAACTCATGACGAATTTTTGAAATATTTTGGGTTGATTGATTAAAGATATTTATACCTTAAGAATAAACGTTAAATTTCGCAGTGATGTAATAAATTTTTGAATGATATCAATAATTTCGGTCGCCAAACCTAATTTTATTCAATACCAATTTAATACTTTTTAGCGAACAAATTAGCGTTTATTATCAAAAGGTTAAAAATAAAAATAAAAATAAAAACTGTACAGACATACCTGTGAAATAGATTTCTTAGTTATATGATCTATCTCATTCATAAGATAGTCGGTTTAATTGGTTTTCCATGGCTACATAGGCGTAACCTCGAGCATTCAGTGTCTTTTCTTCTAAACATATGAACGGTCCGTCTCTGCATAAAGTAACAAATTCGGTATTTGAATAGGTTTGATTATTTGAACATTTACCTCCATGTGACCATTTTCCGCATTTGTGACATCTTTCTAGGTGTCGTGCTCTTCTTTTTGCTGCGGATTTTGATTTTCCTTTACCAAATTGTAACTTATTATCTTCGCATCTGGATTCTTTTCTAACTCCGTCCATTCTTTCTCTGATTACTGATACTAATTCACTCGGTAGTATGTCATTATTTCTTTTAGTGATCAAAGCGTGTAGCATTAGACCATGGTTTAGTTCACAGGCAGTCTTCATTTTTTAAAAACCTAAAAAAAATAAAAATTCAGAATGGGGGGAGAAGACTAGTTCTTTAGGGTCTGCTAGGGAAAGACCATTCGGGTTCCATTTTCGAGAACTACACGAAAACAGACAATCTAACTCTAACAGAAATACATATTATCCTTTAAAGACTTGATTCTCCCCACACTTAGTTAGCTGTGGTGTCGAAATTGTGATTAACTTCATTGTCGACTTCCATCGGACCATGTATGTAATGTTTAACTCTGTGATCATTAACTTTAAATTCAATCCCATTTGAATTTATTAATTCTATCGTTACGTATGGGAAAACTCTTTTGACTATGAATGGTCCAGACCATCTTGATTTCAATTTTCCAGGAAATAGCTTGAATCGTGAATTGAAAAGAAGAACTCTGTCTCCTTCTTTAAATTCTTTTGAACTTCTGATTCTTTTATCATGCCATTTCTTCGTTCTTTCTTTATAGATTAACGAATTTTCGTATGCTTCATGTCTTAATTCTTCTAATTTGTTTAGTTGACTTAATCGTAGACGTCCGGCTTCATGTAAATCAAGATTACATGTCTTCAAAGCCCAAAATGCTTTGTGTTCAATTTCTACTGGAAGATGACATGCTTTTCCATAAACAAGTCTAAAAGGTGTGGTTCCAATTGGAGTTTTGTAGGCTGTTCTAAAATTCCAGAGTGCATCCTCCAATTTAATGGACCATTCCTTCGGATTTGATCATACGGTTTTCTCTAGAATACGTTTTAAAGCTCGGTTGGTATTTTCAACTTGTCCACTTGTTTGTGGATGATATGCGGTGGAGATTTTATGAGTTACTCCATATCTTTTAAGAACTTTCTCAAGTTGATTATTACAGAAATGAGTACCCCGATCACTTATTAAAGCTTTCGGTGTTCCAAACCTTGCAAAAAGACGTTTTAAAAAGTTGACTACAACTCGTGCATCGTAAGTTGGGAGAGCTTGTGCTTCCGCCCATTTAGATACATAATCAATGGCTACGAGTATATATAGATTATTATGGGATTTTGGAAATGGACCCATAAAGTCAATACCCCAAATGTCAAATACTTCACATACTTGGATGACATTTTGTGGCATTTCATCACGTTGACTTATTTTTCCGGCCCTTTGACATGCATCACAGGATTTGCAAAGAAGGTGTGCGTCTTTGTAAGTTGTAGGCCAATAGAATCCAGCTTCATAAACTTTTCTTGCTGTTAGTTGAGGCCCATAATGCCCTCCTGTTGGTCCTGTGTGACAATGGTTTAAAATTTTACTAGCTTCATCTCCAAATACACATCGGCGTATTATTTCATCGGGACAACTTTTAAACAGATGTGGATCTTCCCAGAAATAGTGTTTTATATCACTGAAGAATTTCTTTCGTCTTTGGTACGATAATCCTTTTTCAAGGAATCCACAAACTAAATAGTTTGCATAGTCTGCAAACCATGGGATTTCTTTATAATCTATCTTCAATAGATATTCATCAGGAAAGTTGTCTTGTATGGCTGATTCATTTAGAACTTCTAATTCGGGATTTTCAAGACGAGAAAGATGATCAGCGGCGAGATTTTCTGCTCCTCTTTTATCTCGGATTTCAATATCAAACTCTTGTAAGAGTAAGATCCAACGGATTAATCTTGGTTTAGCATCTTGTTTTGAAAATAGGTATCTAAGAGCAGAATGGTCGGTATAGACCACCGTTTTTGCTAGAACGAGATATGATCGAAATTTGTCAAAAGCAAAGACAATAGCAAGGAGTTCTTTTTCAGTAGTTGTATAGTTCGTTTGTGCTCCTTGTAATGTCTTACTAGCATAATATATAGGTTGAAATCGTTTTTCAATCCTTTGTCCTAAAACGGCTCCCATTGCAAAATCACTTGCATCGCACATTAGTTCAAATGGTAGATTCCAATTTGGTGTTATCATGATCGGCGCATTAGTGAGTTTCTCTTTAAGAATATTAAAAGATTTGATACACTCATCTGAAAAGATGAATGGAGCATCCTTTTCTAGGAGTTTATTCATAGGAGTGGCAATTTTAGAAAAATCTTTTATGAAACGTCGGTAAAAACCGGCATGCCCTAGAAAACTCCTAACTCCTCTAACATTGGTGGGATGTGGAAGTTTAGCAATTACATCTACTTTAGCTCTATCCACTTCAATTCCTTCTTTTGAAATTTTATGTCCAAGAACGATGCCTTCTTTAACCATGAAATGGCATTTCTCCCAATTAAGTACTAGATTTGATTTTTCGCATCTAATTAGCATTCGTTCCAGATTAATTAGACATGATTTAAATGTATCACCGAAGACTGAAAAGTCATCCATGAATACTTCCATGCATTCTTCTATCATGTCGTGAAAAATCGCCATCATACACCTTTGAAAGGTTGCAGGGGCGTTGCAAAGTCCAAATGGCATGCGTTTGTAAGCAAAAGTACCATAAGGGCACGTGAATGTGGTTTTCTCTTGATCTTCGGGTGCTATTGTAATTTGAAAATATTCGGAAAATCCATCTAGAATACAATAGTAACTATTTCCGGCTAATCTTTCCAACATTTGATCTATGAAAGGTAAGGGAAAGTGATCTTTTCTGGTGGCGTCATTTAATTTTCTATAATCAATACATACACGCCATCCTGTTACAGTCCTAGTAGGAATAAGCTCATTTTTCTCATTTGTAATGACAGTCATGCCACCCTTCTTAGGTACGCATTGAACTGGGCTTACCCATGGACTATCAGAGATTGGATAAATTAGACCTGCATCTAGCAGTTTAATAATCTCTTTCTTAACTACATCTTGCATATTAGGATTTAATCTTCGTTGGCGTTGCACATACGTTTTATGATCTTCTTCCATAAGGATTTTATGTGTGCAATACGAAGGACTTATTCCTTTAATATCATGAATCTTCCATGCAATGGCTGGTTTATGAGCTTTCAACACAGAAATGAGTTGTGATTTCTCATTTTCAGTAAGAGAAGACGATATTATTACAGGTAATTCAGATTCACCATGTAAATAAGCGTATTCCAAATGGTTTGGAAGTGGCTTTAACTCTAATTTCGAAGGTTCTTCTATCGATGATTTGTATCGATATCTGTCTTCTTCTTTTAGCATTTGAATTTCTTCTGTTGTTGGTTCATATCCATTAGCTATAAGTGTAGCTAACATTTCAGCTTCATCAATTGGTTCATTACCTTCTCCTAAAGAACATTCTCCTGTTCCTTGTAATTCTAGAAATTCTTCTAATAATTCTGCATGTGCATCTATAGTTTGAATATAATAACATGTATCATCTGCAGATTGTGGTTGTTGCATTGCTCTATCAACTGAAAAGGTAACACTCTCATCCTCTATACTTAGGGTCAGTTTCTTACCGAACACGTCTATCATTGCTTTAGCCGTGTTTAAGAATGGTCTTCCTAATATGAGAGGAACTTGAGAATCTTCTTCCATGTCCAAAACAACAAAATCTACTGGAAATACTAAAGTACCAACTTTAACTAGCATGTTCTCCATTATCCCTCTAGGATATTTTATTGATCTATCGGCTAGTTGTATGCTTATTCTGGTTGGTTTCAATTCTCCAAGGTCTAGTTTAGCGTATAGTGAATACGGCATTAGATTTATACTAGCACCTAAGTCTGCCAATGCTTCTATTGAACTAAGACTACCCAAAAAACATGGAATTGTGAAACTTCCTGGATCAGATAGTTTTTCTGGTATCTTATTCAACAGCACTGCTGAACAATTAGCATTCATAGTAACAGCCGAGAGTTCTTCCATTTTCTTTCTATTCGTGATCAGATCTTTCAAGAATTTAGCATATCTAGGCATTCCTGAAATCACATCAATGAAAGGAAGATTTACATTTATCTGTTTAAACATATCCAAGAATTTGGATTGCTCGGCTTCAAGTTTCTCTTTCTTCATTTTACTCGGGTAAGGAAGTGGTGGTTGATATGGTTTAACATAAGGTTTATCCTTAACTGTGTTCTCTTCATTAACCTTTTCAACTACCGGTTCTTTTTCCTTATCTTGATCAGGTTGTGGTTCTTGTGGAGTAGGAATGGTTTCATCAGAAGTTACAGGTATTTCAGGTGGTTTAAGTGTTGTGCCACTTCTTGTGGTAATGGCTTTAGCTGTTTCATTCCGGGGGTTAGCGTTTGTATCACTAGGTAGACTTCCCGGTTTTCTTTCACCTATTAACCTTGCTAGGTTACTTACTTCTTGTTCCAGATTTTGAATAGAAGCTTGTTGATTTCTAAATGCTTGAGCATTTTGTTCATTGGTTTGTTTCTGAGATGTGAAAAACTGCGTTTGAGTTTCAACTAGCTTCGTCATTATATCTTCTAAATTCGGCTTTTTATCATCGGTTTGTTGTGGTGGTTTGTTTTGAAAATTAGGTCTTTGCTGATTATAAGTATTATTGGATACTTGTTGATTGGTAGGACCTTGTTGGTTGTTGTATGGAATATTTCTGTTATAATTCTGGTTTTGATTGTAAATCGGTCTTGGCGGTTGATAATTATTCTGATAATTATTTCCAGGCCTCTGGTTTATGTATGACATATTCTCTCTTTGTTCCATTGTTAATTCAATACTGAGACAATCTTTTGTCAAATGTGGTCCTCCACACTGCTCACAACTAATTCATATTGAGTGAATATCTTTAGTCATCTTTTCCATTCGTCTCTCCACAGCATCTATCTTTGCGGAAATGGAATCTAAGTCATGGCTAGAATCGGCTCTAGCTGCTTTAGATGATCTAACGATGTCTTTTTCTTGGTGCCACTCATGTGAGTGGGAAGCAGTATTATCAATAATTTTGTAAGCATCAGTTTCGGTTTTCTTCATAATAGAACCACCAGCTGCTATATCTATGTCTTTCCTTGTAGTGATGTCGCATCCTTGGTAGAATATTTGTACTATTTGACAGGTGTCTAAACCATGTTGCGGACATCCTCTTAACAACTTTCCATATCTTGTCCATGCCTCATATAGAGTTTCATTTGGCTTCTGTGTAAACGTAACAATTTCTGCTTGAAGTCTTACGGCTTTAGATGCAGGAAAGAATTGTTTAAGAAATTTGTCAACTAAAACGTCCCATGTATCGATCGCCCCTTCAGGTAACGATTCCAACCAATCTTTGGCTTCTCCCTTTAAAGTCCAGGGAAATAACATGAGATATATCTGTTCATCCTCCACTTCTCGTATTTTAAATAGTGTGCAGGTCCTATTAAAGGTACGTAGATGTTCATTTGGATCTTCCTTCGGCGCACCACTAAATTGGCATTGATTAGTCACCATGTGTAGAATTTGTCCTTTGATTTCATAATCTGGCGCATTAATGTCTGGATGAGTAATTGCGTGACCATGGCCAGTGCGTTTAGCTCTCATTCGGTCTTCCATACTTAAAGGTTCCAGATTCTCCATAATTGAATTTGTTGAATCGGTATCACTAGATGATTCTAATTTAATGGTTCGTTCCTCAACAATCTCTGTTTGAATGATTGGTGGCTCCGGAGGAAAGTTTAGTGGTTCAGGATCTACGAACCGTTCCTGAATATTCTCCGGATTCTCAATTGTGAGGTCGGGTTCAAAAAATGGATTATCGGAAATTTGAACTGAAGTACTTGGTCGACTGGATAACGATTCTAAAGAAAAATCAACGGCGGTTATATTTGCTAAATGTCTTGATCGAGTTACAGGTGGTGAACGTGCAAAAGGTGGTGAACGTCTTGCTCGGTGCATTCACTGAATATCCTATTAGTTTTTAAAAAGGAAAGAAAAATTATATAAGTTATCCAATTAATAGACTTTTCTAATTTTGCCCACGTTTCGAATAGCCAAAAGATGCAGCAGAGGGGCAGGATTCGTTTGGTCTCAATATAATTGAGGACTGTTTGGCTCCAATAACCCGGTCCACGTACAAATCCAACTATTACTACGAACCAGAAAATTTTGATGTCTATTAATTTAACCACTTAAAATAAATTTTCGTAATTTTAAGAAATTTAGATAAGAAGTAGAATAAAAATCTATGTCCTAAAAACTAGAATAGCGAGAAATAAGAAAGAAAAAGAGTTCGTCGGAAAAAGGTTGAAAAAGAAAAATGGTTGAAAAAATAAAAGGTGACGGAAAAATAAAAGAAACTTATAAAAACTTAAAAATACTTGACTAACCTAACCTTATTACTACAACTAACTTAAAATTATAATCGCAAATTGATATTACTAATTGGAATGATAATTGATACATAGAAAAAAAAAGTGTCTAAAAATATTAAAGCTTACAGGAAAAACTATATCCCAAATGGAAATAACTTAAAAAGAAACTAAAACTTAAAAAGGCGTCACAAAATTCTAAAGTACCTAAATCTTAGTCTAAAGAAAAAGCACTTAAGGAATTCTACGGCAAAGCCTAAAAATCTAGGAGTAAAAATAACTATGGCAAAAACTAAGTTTAAAACTAAATATGAGCTAAAAATACAAAAGTTACACTAAAGCGATTAAAAAGGGACAAACTATAAAAATATACAAAAAGTTGTAAAAATTACAATTTTTATAAAAATATTATTTTTATATTATTTATTTTATTAAACTATTAATTTTATAATTTAATTAAACTAATTTAACTAAAATATAAATTAAATAAAACTTAAATTAAAAATAAACTTAATTATAATAATAATAATAATTAGGGTTAATAATAATAATAATTAATAATAATCCGTAATAAATGCAGGATTAGGGTTTTGTCGCCTGTCAGAAAGTCTCCGCGAGTCGCGGTATTTATTGCATCAAACCCCGCGAGTCGCGGGGTTCAGAAATTCAACTCTGGAGCTGTTTTAATTTACGCGTTTTTTTTTTTTTATTAGCGTTGCGCTTCCGGCGTTTAAGAGAGATCCCCGGCAGCGGCGCCAAAAATACTTGATGTCAAAGCTAAGGGATACGAAATAGTTTATATTTTACTAGGAAAAACTATTAAATACGATAAAATTTTACACAAGATATTTATTTATTTATAGAATGGATATACTTAAACCTTGCTACAACACTTATAGGCAGTGTACCTAATCGTACAGTAGTGTAGTTTTTAGTAAGTCCGGTTCGTTCCACAGGGAATCTTTTTTTTTTAAACAAAGCTCAACGCTATATTAATTTACTTTTATAAAAATACAAACATATATATAAGTAATATTATTATTATAAAGGGGGATTTTTACCGTTTAATGACCGGTTTGTCGATTTTAAGACTTTAGTCGCAGTTAAAACCTAATGTAAAATATAAAATAAATACAAGACTTAAATTAAAGCGTAAAGTAAATAACGATAATGAAATTGCGAATAATAAAAGTGCGATAGAATAAACTTGCGATAATTAAAAAGGACGATAATTAAAAGTGCAATTAAATAACAATAAATAAAAGTGCGATAATTAGAAGTGCAATTAAATATAAAATAAAGGAAATTAAATATGAAATAAAAGAATTATGCTTATTTAAACTTCCGTAATCATGATGTTTGACGTGTTGATTTTAGTTTTATGCCCATGGGTTAATTGTCCTTTGTCCTGGATTATTTAATATGTCCGTCTGGTTTTTGTCCATAATAGTCCATCAGTCGTAAATATAAAGTGCGAGTGTCCTCGTCAAATTATTCTTATACCCGAAGTTAAATATTCCAACTAATTGGGGATTCGAATTGTAACAAGGTTTTAATACTTTGTTTAATGAATACACCAGGTTATCGACTGCGTGTAAACCAAGGTTTTACTACTTTGTTAACAATTACACCAATTACCCTTGAATGTAATTCACCCCTGTTTCAACAAGTTTATTAACTATTAATCCATTTCCGTGTCCGGTTAAATGAACGATTATTCGTACATATAAATACCCCGCCCATCGTGTCCGATCGAGTGTATATGGTAATTTATAGGGACGCCCAATTGTAAATCTTTATATTAACATTAACAAACTATCATTTAGTTAAACAAATATAAAGCCCATTAATAGCTCATAGTCTAATTTCCACAAGTGTCGTTCTTTTGTCCAAACCCCAATTATGGTACAAAGCCCAATTACCCAATTTTAGTAATTAGCCCAACATCATGATTACTTCGTTTTAAATAAGCATAATAATAACTTAGCTACGAGACATTAATGTAAAAAGGTTGAACATAACTTACAATGATTAAAAATAGCGTAGCGTTACACGGACAGAATTTCGACTTACACCCTTACAATATTCGCTAACATACCCTTATTATTAGAATTATAATTAAAATTAAAATTAAAATATAAATTATAAATATATATATATCGTATGAATGAGGAGAAAAAAGATGATGAAAATGATCAGATTTCGGTTTGCTTTATAGGGAGTTTTTCATTTTGGGGCTCCGCGACTCGCGGTGAAATCCTCTTCAAACTCCGCGAGTCGCGGAGAATGAATTTACAGCTCACACCCTTGGAGTCTTTCTCTGCCGACGGTTTTTATTTATAAATATAATATATATATAATTAATATAATTAATTATATATTATATTATATTTATATACCTAGTTAACTTGTAATTTTTAGTCCGTTGCGTCGAGCGTTGAGAGTTGACTCTGGTCCCGGTTCCGGATTTTCGAACGTCCTTGCGTACAATTTAATATCTTGTACTTTGCGTTTTGAATCTTGTACTCTTGTAATTTCGAGACGTTTCTTATCAATAATTGGAACCTTTTTGATTGTCTTTTGTACTTTTGAGCTTTTTGGTCGTTTGCGTCTTCAATTCGTCGAATCTGTCTTTTGTCTTCACCTTTTATTATTTAAACGAATATCACTTGTAAATAGAACAATTGCAACTAAAAGCTTGTCTTTCTTGAGGAATAATGCTATGAAATATATGTTCGTTTTTAGCATTATCAGTTAGCATATCATATAGATATAGAACATGTGTATAGTTGATTTTAAAAGTCAAGTTAGAGGGATTAACTTTATTTGCGAACAAATTTAGAATTAACTAAACTATGTTCTAGTGATTACAAGTTTAAATCTTGGAATAAGATGGTTTTATATGTATGAATCGAATGATGTTATGAACATCATTACTACCTTAATTTTAGTATGTAAACCTACTGGAAATGAGAAATATAGATCTAGCTTTAAAGGATCCTTGGATGGCTTGAAAGTTCTTGAAGCAGAATCATGACACGAAAACAAGTTCAAGTAAGATTTTCACTCGAAATAAGATTGTTATAGTTATAGAAATTGAATCAAAGTTTGAATATGAGTATTACCTTGAATTAGAAAGATATCTTACTGTAAATAAGAAAGATTTCCTGAGATTAGATGATCACTTGAAATGGATTTGCAAGATTGGAAGTAAGCTAGTAAACTTGAAAGTGTTTTTTGTGTGTTCTTGAGTAGTTGTTTTGTAAGTTGATCTAGGTTAGGATTTATGAGCTAGATTGAGCTAGATTTTGATGAAGGTGATGAAGAACACCTAGAACATCAAGAGAGAACAAGAGAGAGATAAATTTGATGCATGAAAGTTGAAAAATGAAAGTGTTATGGTTGGTGAAGAAAAACGTGATCCTACCCTTGAATATAAGGTTCCATTAGTTTGTATTTTTGTTAGATATTTAATGCTAGTTGCCAAATGATGGTTCCCACATGTTTAGGTGACTCATTAAGACTGCTACGAGCTGATCATTGAAGTGTATATACCAATAGTATATACGTCTAGAGACTGGGTATTGTACTAGTACGAATACGGATTGAATACGAGTAAATTGTGTGTTACTGTAGCAAATAGTATTTCAATGTAGCAAATACTATTTTACTGTAGCAAATAGTATTTTACAGTAGCAAAGCGAAAATTTACTGTAGCAAATAGTGTTTTACTGTAGCAAATAGTGTTTTACTTGTACATCTTTGATTTAATTGTATTTCTTCTTATATATATATATATATATATATATATATATATATATATATATATATATATATATATATATATATATATATATAAAATAAAAACTTACATCATAAAAAAAATAAAACGATTATATAATTATCACAAGTTATAACGTTCGTGAATCATCAGGCAAACTGGGTGGTCAATTGTCTACATGAAACTCATTTCAAATAATCAAGTCTTAACAAGTTTGATTGCTTAACATGTTGGAAACATTTAATCATGTAAATATCAATTTCATTTAATATATAATCATGGAAAATTTCGGGTCACTACATAATAATGATCTCGACAATTACATATGTATTGTTACGGGGTAAAATTGTTTAGTTTTGATATTATATGCTCTTGGCATATTTTTGATATATATGATATATCTTCTTTTATTATATTAAATCTTGTGATCTATTACTGAAATTATTATTTATGAAAAACCTATGAACTCACTCAACCTCGTGTTGACTTTTTAAAGCATGTTTATTCTCATGTACTTAAATATTGCTTCCGCTGTATATCTGCTGCTTTGTTGATGATTGCTTCCCATGCTTGGAGTCTTCATGCATTACTTATCGATTCATTTAAAAACATTTAATGCTCTAAATACAATGTAATCTACGTATCTTCCACTGCAAAAACTCAATAAGACGTCTCATATAAAGTCGTTCTCGTTTATACAACTGTGATTTGATATAATTAGTCACAAGTACCCCAGGCCCTATTTGGGGGTGTGACAAAAATGGTATTAGAGCAGTGTTATTGTAGAGAACCAGAATTACATTTTATGTGTGCCTTATACAATTAGGTACCTTAGCAATGTAGGACTACAACTTTCCTTGACCATAGTGCCTTTAATTGCTGCATTTAATTGTTAAATGCTACACTATACCTTAGAAACTATGCTTATTAAATTCTTTAATCTTCCTTAGAATGTCAAGCCAATCTAAGAACTCTGCTCACTTTCCTAAGTACTCTCCCATTCCGCCACCACATTTAAATGCGACACCATGATTTCTGAAATTTTCGACATTCCTTTGTCATCTATCATGGTTTTGTGTATTACATATGTATTACATAAAATGTTATCCATGATTCTTGAAATCTCTACTATTCATATTCACTTTCAAAATCTTTGCTTTCTCAATATTCTTGATCATTGAACTTTCTTGACGAGTGGCGTCTACGAAACTCTAGAATGGAAGGGTTTGGATTACCGATTTAAAGGATCCTATAGCTCAAGCCCCTAGACCTGAACAGACCATTACGAATTGAAAGTCTTTAATCGAAAGATTATCTGATTACATACATATCATTTTTTTATCTCGACACGTCATACTGCAATTATTCCATAAATGGAGTATAGACAAATCATATCTTATCATATCTATCCTAATAGACTTTGTCTACCACTTTTCCAAAATTTTCTCCGTAAAATATGGAAATCTTTTTGCTATATATACGTATTCGAGGAGACGAATATATCATTTAGTATTCAATACTCATTTCATATCAAACCCTATTCCAAACACATAATATAGATTTCTCACTTGATTCCTCAAGCTCCACAGGCAGCGTAACCGGAACGAACGAACCAATTAGTCATCATCTTTTCTGGATGGATTGGGGATGGGTTCGTAGTCGACTTAATCAATGGAGACAAGAATAAGGTGATCCCTTCCACCAACCGAATTCACCACTTGGCGAAGAACCTGAAGCACTTACCGGTGAACCCGTTCGGAACACTATTTTCACCCTCATTTCCAGGATATCCCGCCACGAATATATAATATTTAGAATTCTAGATCTTTTTCATCCCTTGTCTGAACTGCCAATCATCCCGGTGTAATAGAAGAAGTCAACGAACTTCGCGCTCGAATAGCGGCTCTGGAGAATATGGTGCAAAATCTAAGAGCATCAGCAGCGTCAACAGCATAACCAGCACTGACAGCACCACCAGTATCAGCAACAGCAACACTACAGCCACCGAAGAATATTATTAATAATGAGTTAAGATGTATTGACTCATTCTTCCTGAAGAATTATATATGTATACCTTATATATATATATATATATATATATATATATATATATATATATATATATATATATATATATATATGGTTTGGAACAATAATAAATCTTTTCGTACTAAGCTATTACGTGTGAATCTTAACTAGTATGTGCTACTTGGTTAATTCATATCACTAATATGCTATGATGTACATCCTTCGTTAATGACTTAACAATCGTTAATCACTGCTTCAGCACAATAAACTCCATTTCATAATAAACCAAGTTCATTATTCAATTACATGTTTGATTGTATACTTTCATTTTCGATGTACTCGAAACCTTTTTGAAAATATTATTCGTGCCTTGCGAAGTTCAAAAGGATTCCACGAGCACCAACTTAACCGAGGTATATCAATAATAATGAACGATGAAGTATTGATTCATAACTTCATTAAAGAAATATTCCGTGATGATTATGTAATCTCTAAAGTTTTGGAGATTATTTATTCTCGTTTCAATCGTAAATCAAATGAGTTTAATATTATATTAACTCATTAAATCCATAATTACATCTGAAGGAAGATATATATGTACGTATATTTTCATAAAGATTGTAATTAAAAATTCTTTTGTACAAACTGTTGATGTTAAAAATATTTTAACGGGTAGGTAATACCTAAGAAATATTTAGAATTCACATTAATACGTTACACCGTACCATCTTCAATTCTGATTCAGCAGACATTAACTATTCTACTCACATCCACAGATATATGTATCTATTCACCAAAGAACAACCATTTTCATTCAAATTCAATTGGACATCCAAAGCTTTAGCAGGTTTTATCTTCCTAAGATCACTACATTCTTAAATTATATTCATTCGCATTCTTATCACATCAAACCACCGAAACCATCATTCATTACTTTTGAGATTTACAACATTTCTAGTTACATCCTATGCGTAAACACTTCAACTCCAAATTCTTGAAAACACCTTAGAACTATAACCAACGATTCAGATTCGTTAACCTTGATAATGTTGATGAAGCAGCAAAAGCTATAGATGGTCTTAATGGCCAAAAGCTTGATAATAAAGAATTGTGTGTTGGAAAAGCTCAAAAGAAAATCTAGTATTGAAAGACGGATTGAGCAAAACATGAAGGAAACTGTGGACAAATCACAAGGATTAAACCTATACCCAAAGAATCTTGATGATTCGATTTCTGAAGAAAATCACAGAAGATCTTTTTACGCATTCTAAATCTTTACAGAAGAATTTCTTCATTATCCTTCGATTTTAGAAATTCTAAGATATTGGGAGTAACGTCCCGCACAGTTGACCTCAGGTCAATTGGTGGTATAATAATGATCTCGTCAATTACATATGTATTGTTACGGGGTAAAATCGTTTAGTTTTGATATTATACGCTCTTGGCATATTTTTGATATATATGATATATCGTCTTTTATTATATTAAATCTTGTGATCTATTACTGAAATTATTATTTATGAAAAACCTATGAACTCACTCAACCTCGTGTTGACTTTTTAAAGCATGTTTATTCTCAGGTACTTAAATATTGCTTCCGCTGTATATCTGCTGCTTTGTTGATGATTGCTTGCCATGCTTGGAGTCTTCATGCAATACTTATCGATTCATTTAAAAACATTTAATGCTCTAAATACAATGTAATCTACTTATCTTCCGCTGCAAAAACTCAATAAAACGTCTCATATAGAGTAGTTCTCGTTTATACAACTGTGATTTGATATAATTAGTCACAAATACCCCAGGCCCTATTTGGGGGTGTGATAAGTAAATACACTTAGCAGACTATTCGAATAAGCAGTCCAACAACCAAGGAATTTCGGCCCAATAAAGGAAAACAAACGTGGCCCAAGATAATCTCTGTATCAATCGGTTTCATTCTTCAACCAAAAATATGAGTGATGGTAACTCATATAAAGTTGTCGGCCATAGTGAAAAAGAAAAAGGGAATGTGTAATCAACATCAATATCGTTTTTAATCATCATGATCATTATTTTACTTCACCATAATCATCGTCAATTAACATATCTTTTGTTGTAATAGAAGGAAGACAATAACTTACAGCAGCAGTGACACGTAAATAGAATAGCAGCGAGCCAGTGAGCAGTCCATCGATTTGGTTTGGGATTTGAAACAAAAACAGGAAGAAAATATACGTTGTAGCAGTAACCAGTCGATTGTCGTGGTTCCTTGGGTCTGGTTTGAACAATAACAGCGAGTAGAAGTGATGGTATATCACGAAGAGTTGTAGCAACAAAACATGGGTTTGGTCCTTGTCTTGCTTGATAAAAAAAATAGAAATAATGGCTGCAGTTGTAGCTTAAAAGATTACAGCATGTTTGGTGACTGAAAGTTGGTTCAGACATAGAGAGAGAAGAGAGGGAGTGAAGAGAGAGAAAAAGATGGCGAGGATGATTAGGAGATGTCAGTCTATTTTGTGTTTATGAATTTCGAATATTAACATTGATAAGAAAGTGATCGAAGTGGGAAGTGTTGTGATAGAAGGTGGTGGCGATTTATATCAAGAAAATCACTGTGTCTGTGAGCAGAAATAGCAGGAATACCGCATCAATAAGGTCGTATAACAAGGGATTGTTTAGTGATCGTTTTGAGGTATTGTTTCGAACAGTACAAAATTAGTAGCAACCTTAGTGACAGAAACGGGAGGATGTACTCGTAGATAATAGGTGGTGGGGTGTTTTGGGTGTGGTATCCGAATAGAAATATAAAGATAATAGGTGGTTACATTCGATACTAGTTACAACAGAAATGAAATATAGTGAACCATGGTGATGATTTTAATATGGTGGTGTTTAAATGGGTTGTCGAAAATGAAGAAGAAGAAAGAAGGCAATTGATGGGGTGGTTCTAGGGTGGTGTATAGTGATGATAGGGAGATGGTAAGTCGTGGTTGTAGTTCTCATGACAGAAGCATAGAAACGAAGACTAAGAGCAGCAACATATTTTAGTTTTTAAGATGGATTAATGAAGATGAAGTTCTTGGATCATGAATTGGTCAAAACAGGAAACAATAGCAATCAATTCTCTTTGGTAGCTGAAGGAGAAACATAAAAATAATAATAAGAAAATATTAGAGGGTGATGGTGTTGTTGGGTGGTGATTGTCGAGTGGTTTGTGGTGGTTAATGGTGATCATGTATAGAAGGTGGTGGTTCGATTTAGGGGTGCTTCTCAGTGATGGTGGTCTCGATCGAATAAGAAGGTACATGATGTGGTAGCGGTGTAGTACGAAATACTATTATAGTTTACTACAATATATTATTAAATACGATACAATTTTATACAAGTTATTTATTTATTTATTGAATGGATATACCTAAACGTTGCTACAACACTTATAGGCAGTGTACCTAATCGTAGAGTAGTGTAGTTTTTAGTAAGTCCGGTTCGTTCCACAGGGATCAGCTAAGTTAACACTATATTTTTTGATACTATATTTGTATATATATATATATATATATATATATATATATATATATATATATATATATATATATATATATATATATATATATATATATATAAAAGTAGTATTATTATTATTATAAAAGGGGGGTTTTACCGTTTGATGACCGGTTTGTCGATTTTAAGTCTTATATCACAGTCAAAACCTAATGCAAAAATATTAAATATAAATAGAACTTAATTTAAAGCATAAAGTAAATGACAATAAATAAAAATACAAATAAAGCGTAAAAATAAATGACGATAAATAAAAGTGCGATAAAATAAATGACGATAAATAAATTGACAATAAATAAAAGTACGATGAGATATAAAATAAAGGAATTATGCTTATTTAAACTTCCGTAATCATGATGTTTGACGTTTTGATTTTAATTTGTTACCATGGGTTAATTGTCCTTTGTCCTGGATTATTCGATATGTCCATCTGGTTTTGTCCATAATAGTCCATCGGTCATAATTATAAAGTGCGAGAGTCTTCGCTAAATTAACCTTATACCCGAAGTCAAATATTCCAACTAATTAGGGATTTAAACCATAATAAGGTCTTAATACTTTGTTTAATAAATACACTAGGTTATCGACTGCGTGTAATCCAAGGTTTTAATACTTTATTAACAATTACACCAATTACCCTTGAATGTAATCCACCCCTGTTTTAATGAGTCCATTGACTATTAATCCATCCCCGTGTCCGGTCAAATGAACAATTATTAGTATTTATAAATATCCCGCCCACCGTACCCAGTCAAGCGTATGTAGTTATATATAAATATGTCAAGTTGTAAATCTCTATATTAAATTAACAAGATATCATTTAGTAAATTAAATATAAAGCCCATTAATAGCCCATAGTCCAATTTCCACAAGTGTCGATCTTTTGTCCAAACCCCAATTATGGTCCAAAGCCCAATAACTCAGTCTTAATATTTAGTCCAACATCATGATTACTTCGGCTTAAATAAACATAATAATAACTTAGCTATGATACATTAATTTAAAAAGGTTGAACATAACTTACAATGAGTATTATTCGCGTAGTGTTACACGGACAGAGTTTCGACTTATAAACCTTAAAACATTCGCTACTATAACCTTATTATTATTAACTTAATATTAATATTATAATTATAAAATATAAATATATATTGAAAGAGAGCAGAGAAGAGTGATTGATCAAGTGTGTATTTCCCGTCGAAAACGCTTCAATTTATAGATGTGGCCAACCTTTTCACTCCATGCGATCGCATGGAGTTTGTTCCTCCTGGCCATGCGATCGCATGGCCGCCATTCACTAGTCATGTACGAGTTTAAAACGTGGGCTGCTCGTTTAAATATAATATATAATATAATATATATAATTTTATATAATTATATATATATATTATATTATATTCTTGTGCATAGTTGACTTGTAATTTTAGGTCTGTTGCGTCGCGCGTTGATAGTTGATTCATGTCTCGGTTTCGGATTTTTGAACGTCCTTTTGTACGCTTAGATATCTTGTACTTTGCGTTTCACGGCTTGTACTCTTGTAATTTTTAAACATTTCTTATCAATAAATTGAACCACTTGGATTGTATCTTGTACATTTGAGCTTTTTGGTCATTTGCGTCTTCAAATCGTCGAATCTGTCTTTTGTCTTCACCTTTTATTATTTAAACGAATATCACTTGTAAATAGAATAATTGCAACTAAAAGCTTGTCTTTCTTGAAGGATAATGCTATGAAATATATGTTCATTTTTAGCATTATCAAATATTCCCACACTTGAGCGTTGCTTGTCCTCAAGCAATATAGAACTTGAATATAACTTTACTAGAATCACTTCTTTATTCTTCACACTTTGTACATCAGTGATTTTAATATGACGGTATGAACAATGGTAGTAACGATGTGGTTTACAGTCTCACATGACTATAAAAATTTAGATCCTTTAGGAAATTAGATCTTTATGAAAAACATTTGATCATTTTGAAAATTCAATCTAGCTTTTACCCTAGATAAGTTTTATGATTTGACCCACCATCGGTGTTGCAAAATATTTTTGTGGATCAATATATTGGCTAAAACTTTTAGGTTCGTGTAATTCACTGATATCCCTGTATCGGAAAGCACACGTCCAGTTTACTTGTTCCGTATATTACCTTTCGGTAAACTACCGCCTGGTTGTAAAGGAAAACGATGAACAAGAAATTGTTAAGGCAATGTCTAATGACATGCAGTTAATCATGGTTCACAACGTGTCGGATGCAATTACTATCCTTTGTAGGAGCAATAGTAAAGATCACCCTATAATTTTTCGGTCTGGCACAAGGTCATGTCTTCGACCATGCTATGCAACCACCGTTCTTACGGTTGACACCCGATTTGGTTCAGGTGACCTAATGAATTCCGGTGAATTCTCAGGATTTTACGTTCAATGGTAATGAACGCATTGAAAATAGGGTTTTTAGAAAATATATCGGTTTGTAATTTGATCAAAATATTTTCTCGTTCAAGTTCGAGTTTAGATATCATTGAATTCCATGAGTTTGAATTCTCAATCTTTAAGGTCAATATCAAGGATTGAGAAATATCAGGCTTAAAAGCTGATTTTTTAATCTTTTAAGGAGATTATCCTTTTCTGGGGGTCTGATTCATTAGTCTTATCAAGCTAATTTGCACGGCGCCCTCCCCATTTTACGAGATAAATCCTTTTCATGGTTAGGATAAATCTGACTAATTGGTGACCCTGTTTGATGCTGAGGTCCGTGGATTTCCTGCTGATTTTAGTGATGACTTTTCTAGATTTTTCATCAACCTACAGCTGGTCTGGACGTCAACTTCCTGACCTAAATCAAGAAGCGCGTGTCTTTTTCGGAAGACTTTACTTCCTTTTAATGATTGAATTAATTCATCATGTAGATCCATCTTTCTTTCAAATATATTACAGTAAATCGGGTAAAACTGATTATTATCGTCCAAAACAAAAGTATCTGCAATAATCTTGTACAAATATGTATGATATATGTTTTAAAGAACTTGGTACATTCTTCCCACACTTAGCTTTTATTTATTTCTTTCTTTGCCTTTTTATTCTCCTTTATTCCATTTTAAATGAATTCAAACATTTTAGGTTGTTTCTTAATTTATGTCCTTTCCGAGGTAACAATAATTTCGGTATTAACACCTAGTTTTATCGTTCATAAATATGTATAAACATGATTTTGAATTCATTTAGTTGAAAATTTTTCAAATTTTCACAAAATTTGGCAATTGAACCAAATGTATAAATTAAATGTTTAAACTGAAAGAATTTAATCCCATCCCACACTTAAGATCTTGCAATGCCCTCATTTGCAAAAAATCAGTAAAAATTTAAATTCATGAGGGCTATTAGCGTAGAAAAATGATTAAATTTTACCAAAGTTTCCAAACATATTGTTGTTTGTTTGAATGATAAATGGTGCACATCATTTGTTCATTCCTGCAGTTGTTATTTCACATATAGTTTGCATCTTGTCGTCAAAATTAATTGCTTTTGCTGAACTTAATGCCAGTCTTTGAAAGTTCGCTGTTTTGCCCTGTTGTGTACAATTGACAATATACATACAATACAAATATACACATGCATGGTAATTTGAAATGGGACTTAATATCCCACTTTCAAATTACAAATACGGAATATTAGTAACAAAATAATAAAAATGTTAAAAATTACATAAAAGTATCAAAACATTAATTGTTTAAACATAAATAGATAAAAATGGTAAAAAGATAAGAAATCACCAATGGAACACTATCAATATGGATATGGATTCCAGTTCATGTTATCTTCCGGGTTCCATGGCTGGTGATAGGTGTCCTGATAGGCTTGCTTGGGGTCATATAGGTTAAAGGGCGGTCGCATGTCAGGCTGATGTGGTGGATAATAAGCAGGCCGAGTCGGGATGTAGTTTTGTGGTACCTGATATGATAGATGGCTCATGATTTGGTGCTGATGAACGGCCCAACTATCATGCTGGCATCGCCTGGATTGCTCGTACTCATCCGCGGCTCTCCACTGCTCATACTGACGATGCCTAGCCTCGTTACTCATTTCCGCCTCATCTATACGCTGGAAGACATCAGTATAACTATCTCTGATGACATCCCTAATGTCATCTACTTCCTCCATCTCCTCATCCGAACCCCTCTCTACCTGTGGATGGGTGCCCTGATATGGCATTGGCCTATTATGTCTCCGAGTTAGTGCCTTTGCACCTTGATAAACCTGCAATCCTATACTCTCAGCTTGTTCCTCAATCTCGACCATCGGACCCCCTCGATATTTATCTACACCTAAATACTCTTCAATGAGAGTAACAAAAATGCCTCCTCCTATTATTCCTCCCTCCTGTATACCTTCCACCATTTTGGACAAATAATAACCAACACAGTAGCGGATGTTAACAAAGCTTCCGGGGTTTCGAATGCACTTGAGGTAGAATAAATCATTTAGGTCATTTTCGCCTTGTTTCTACCTTGTTGTGTAATCGAGTTCGCTAAAAACCTATGAATTACGCGAAGCTCTGCTTTGTTAATATCTAAATAGGAGTGTCTTCCACCCCGCCTAAACTCATTAAAATTTGACATACGCCTCCATATGGCATTAGCGTCAAAATCTCTATCTACCCTATCACCTTTATAAATCAAAGTTGTACAATCAGGTGATAACAACTCAGCAGGGGTGTAAATTTGTAAAGTCCTAGCCATGTCCAGCATGGATATCCTATACATCCTACCTCCAAGTAAAAATCTAAAAAAAGTCCTATCTTCTACGTTATCTACATCCTTATTTAATGCTATAGTACTCATTATTTTAACACACCACTCCTTATATACAGGCCTACGAGTGGTAAATAAATGTTCCCAATCAGGAAAAGAAGAGTTCCCATACCTTTGGATTAGTAACTGCCTAACTGAGTTAGCTAGGTTGACTTCTTCCAAAGGTCTCCAATCTATCACCCTTGGTACCTCCACATTTTTGGTGTAAAGCTTAAATTTGTTACTTTGGTACGTCGGGTAATCTATCCAGTTTCGCTCAAATATGAGATTGAGATGTAATTCCTGTTCATGAACTCTTGAGTTTATTATTAACTGATGAAGTGGAAATTGTATGTAGGCAGTAAAAATTATAGATTCGGTTCATAATATGGTAGGTATTGATCATTATGTTGCTGCCCTTGTTGTGGCTCAGGCTGCAGCTCAGGTTGTGGCTCTGGATCTGTTTGTCTAGACGATGATGCACCATCAGTACCTGTATTTCTCTGCAAAACACATTAAACACAAAATTTGTGCATCCAAATATGCATTAGTATTAGCAGAATAATAACTTAAAATAATTACAATAACATGTTTAATCCATATTAAACTTATACTCATTTTCATCATTTTAACAATTCTACACTTTTTCAAATAAGCATATATGAAAATGTATACAATTTCCATAAGCATTCATCTCAAATAACATGTCAAAATAATCATTATTAGCAATTAAACAAGTTTCAAATGGCATTTATATCAAAATAATCAAGTTGATGAATTTTAGACTTAAAAGCCACTTTGATGCTCAAAAACCATGTTTAGGATCAAAGTTTGGATCATTTAGCAACCTAAACATGTTACTTACTTAATTTAGCAATAATTTATAACAAAAATCGGCCATAACCTGTTTATATCAAAAAGCCCCAAATTGCCAAAGAACACAAACACTAGATTTATAAAATTTTTGAAGTTTAAGGCTTCAAATCATGTTAAATAGCATCAATCTAGGTTATATATGCATAATATACTAACAATTTAACTCTAATTAAGCTAGAAATCATCAAACTAAGATTATTGCAATTAATTGAAATTATCACTAAAATTTGGAAATTTAAGAATTTAAGGGTGAAATTTTTACCATTTTACTCCCTAATCTGAACAAATGCATGATTATAGCGGATTGTAGCAAGAGATTTCATGAACATTGGTTGAAAGATGAAGATTTTAGGGAGAATTTGGGGTGTTTGCTTGTGTTTGTGTGTGTGTTAAATGGAGAAGGCAGAAAGCTCGCTGGAACTTTTAATCCTGTCCAGAATTTTCACTCCATGCGATCGCATGGTATCCTAGTGTAAACCCCATGCGATCGCATGGAGTCTGGGATTTATATATATATATATATATATATATATATATATATATATATATATATATATATATATATATATATATATATAACCTTTAACTAATAAAACAATTAATTAATTAATTTTTAAAATTTTGTTTCTTTTTAGATTGAGGTCGTTTCGGTACGTTCACCTAGTTCGTCCCTCTACAAAATTTTAAAATTTGTCTTTTTAAAGCGTTGTTTTTAAAAGCAAAGATTTTAGGATTTTTTTTAATGTTTTTGGCATACTTTAAATCAATAAGATTAAAAATAATGATAACAAAATTTGTTGCCCAGCCCTCGGGTAAAGCAATTTCGGTTCAACGACCTAGTGTTTAACTTACGGCGCATTTTAGAAATCAATTTTTAACTTAATGAAATAAAGTACATTTTTGTTTTTAAATTCACATCAAACTTAAATTTAAAATGCATAAAATTTCATATAAATATTAATAATATTTATATACATTAATTTTACAATTTTACATTTAAAATAATATAGTTGTATATTAATTTTAAAAACAAGGTAAAAATAAAAATAGAAAATCTTTTTGGTCTTTTATCCCACTTTAATCAATCAAATATTAACAAAAATATACGTCCCTCTTTTAGGTAAAGTAATTTCGGCTATATTACGTAATTTTACTCTTGACGAATTTCTGAAATATTCTGGATTGATTGATTAAAGATATTTATACCTTATGAATAAATGGTAAATTTCGCAGTGATGCATTAAATTTTTGTATGATATCAATAATTTCGGTTTATTATACCTAATTTTATTGAATATTAATTTAATACTTTATAGCGAACGATTCAGCGTTTATTATCAAAAGGTTAAAAGCAATAAAAATAAAAATAAAAACTGTACATACTTACCTATGAGATAGAATTCTCAGAGACCTTCTTTAGTTGACTCATAAGAGAGTCGTTCGACTTAGCTTTCCATTGATACATAAGTGTATCCACGAATTTTCAGTAATTTTTCTTCTAAACATATGAACGGTCCTTCTCTACATAGAGTAACGAACTCGGTATTTGAATGTGTTTGATTGTTCGAGCATTTCCCTTCGTGTGACCATTTTCCGCATTTATGACATTTTTCAAGATGTCTTGCTCTTCTTTTTGCTGCAGATTTTGATTTTCCTTTACCGAAATGTGTCTTATGATGTTCTTTCCTGAGTTCTTTTCTCACTTCGTCACATATGCCTCTTATTACTGACACCAGGTCACTCGGGAGGGTGTCATTATTATGTTTAGCAATCAAAACTTGTAGCATTAGACCATGGTTCAAATCAAAGGAATTCTTCATCTCGTAAAATCTAAAAGAAATAAAAAAAATTCAGAATGGGGGAGAAGACTAGTTATTTAGTGTCTGCTAGGGAAAGACCAATCGGATTCCATTCTCGAGAACTACACGAAAACAGAAAATCTAACTCTAAATAGCTTTATATTGTTTCTTAGAACATTTGAATCTCCCCACACTTAGTTAGATGTGGTGTCGAACTTGTGATTAACTTCATTGTCAAATTCCATCGGATCATGTATGTAATGTTTAACTCTGTGACCATTAACTTTAAATTCAATCCCATTTGAATTTATTAACTCTATTGTTTCATATGGGAAAATTCTTTTGACTATGAATGGTCCAGACCATCTTGATTTTAATTTTTTAGGAAATAGCTTGAATCGTGAATTGAAAAGAAGAACTCTGTCTCCTTCCTTAAATTCTTTTGAACTTTTGATTCTTTTATCATGCCATTTCTTTGTTCTTTCCTTATAGATTAACGAATTTTCATATGTATCATGTCTTAATTCTTCTAATTCATTTAGTTAACTTAATCGTAGACGTCCGGCTTCATGTAAATCAAGATTACATGTCTTCAAAGCCTAAAATGCTTTGTGCTCAATTTCTACTGGAAGGTGAAATGATTTTCCATAAACAAGTTTAAAAGGTGTGGTTCCAATTGGAGTTTTGTAGGCTGTTCTAAAAGCCCAGAGTGCATTCTCTCTAATTTTATGGACCATTCCTTTGGATTTGATCCTACAGTTTTCTCTAGAATACGTTTTAATGCTCAGTTGGTATTTTCAACTTGTCCACTTATTTTTGGATGATAAGCGGTTGAGATTTTATGAGTTACTCCATATCTTTTGAGAACTTTCTCAAGTTGATTATTACAGAAATGAGTACCCAGATCACTTATTAAAGCTTTCGGTGTTCCGAACCTAGCAAAAAGACGTTTTAAGAAGTTGACTACAACTCGTGCATCGTTAGTTGGGAGAGCTTGTGCTTCTGCCCATTTAGATACATAATCAATGGCTACGAGAATGTAGAGATTATTATGAGATTTTGGAAATGGACCTATAAAGTCAATACCCCAAACGTCGAATACTTCACAGAATTGAATGACATTTTGTGGCATTTCATCACGTTGACTTATTTTTCTGGCCCTTTGACATGCATTACAGGATTTACAAAGAAGGTGCGTTTCTTTGAAAATTGAAGGCCAATAGAATCCAGCGTCGTAGACTTTCTTTGCTGTGATTTGAGGCCCATAATGCCCTGCTGTTGGTCCTGTGTGACAATGGTTTAATATTTGACTAGCTTCATCTCCGAATACGCATCGTCTTATTATTCCATCGGGACATCTCTTAAACAAAAGTGGATCTTCCAAAAATAGTGTTTTATATCACTAAAGAATTTCTTTCGTTTTTGGTACGACAACCCTTTTTCAAGGATTCCACATACTAAGTAGTTTGCAAAGTCTGCAAACTATGGAATTTCACTATAATCTATTTGCAAGAGATATTCATCTGGAAAGTTATCTTGTATGGTTAATTCATTTAGAACTTCTAATTCGGGATTTTCAAGGCAAGAAAGATGATCAGCTGCGTGATTTTCTGCTCCCTTTTTATCTCGGATTTCAATATCGAACTCTTGTAAGAGTAATATCCAACGGATTAATCGTGGTTTGGCATCTTGTTTCGAAAATAGGTTTCTAAGAGCAGAATGATAAGTATAGACCACCGTTTTAGCTAGGACGAGATATGAACAAAATTTGTCAAAGGCAAAAACGATAGCAAGGAGTTCTTTTTCAATAGTTGTGTAGTTCGTTTGTGCTCATTGTAACGTCTCAGTAGCGTAATAAATAGGTTGAAATCTGATATCGCATATTTCATACGCGTTTTCCTTAGCGATATCGGGTACATTTTGGTCCTTTTGGATACGATTTGGTGTTATTTTGATAAGTGTTGCGAAAGTTGGAGTTCCAAGACCAAGAAGGTTAAATTTGAAGTTATTTGATGGTTTTGGTGATTTTCTATGTAAACGAGCGAAAGAGGTTGGTCTGATTCGAGTTTTGACGAATATTAGTGAGTTTTCAGCTCAGATTCAGCAAAAAGGGCCTGGAGCGCCGCTCAAAAAGGTGGAGTGCCGCTCCAGTAGGCATAAAAAGTAGTTCGACAGTTTGCCGGTGGCCAGAAATCAAGTTCACAGCAAATGGCGCACCGCTCGGGGTTATGGCGCGCCGCGCCAACTTTAGCTGGGTTCAGATTTTTTCCTATTTTAAGCCCAAAAATTTACCCTAATAACACACTTTCGCATCCAAATGATTTCCAGCAGCTTTTTGACGAACCAAGGTGATTTTTGGGGATTCCCAAGCTCATTCTAACACATCAATCATTCCGGAAACGCGTCTCGATTCGTTTATCATTCAAGAACACAATTTTCATTAGGTTTAATTCTTATCTTCATAATGAATACTCTTAATTGTTTATTTGTGATTTTTGTTTTAGCCATGATTGGCTAAGTTTTTTTAATGTTTGTCTAGATTGAATATTCGTATGTGTTTGGATGATACTTTAATGTTTTATTGATTAATGCATGATAATTATGAGTTTTGATTAAGAATCATTCTTGTGGGTATTGATGATTGTTACTAGGTTGATTAGTGATCTTGTTTGAACAAAGGGAACCCTGTTTCAATATAGTACACTAGTTTTCAGTTGATTTGTCTTAACCAATTGGGTGCTTACTGGACCAAAGGGGTAAACCGGGTAACAAGGATTAAACAAAACAGGAGTGAATTGTGTGGAGCGAACGCATAACCAATTGAATCTTAATCTTGTAATTAGTTAATTACTAAGTCACAAACGAAAGAGGTCTTTGGTGAAAGGGAACCCTAAGCCAATAAATCCAAGTTTGACGTGTTTGCTAAAAGAGAACTCTGTGTAAACCGACTCTGTAGTTGCATGTATTAATAAATTGAACTGGTGCTTAATAACAAATCATCCGACACTGCGAATAGGAGATCTAGGCGAACATTCTTTTATCCATTGAATTTAAATATCTTTACTTTTCGTTGAGTCAGCATTTATTTTTATAAACTTAAAAACCCAAAAAAATCGTCTTTTACTTTTAATCAATCTTTGATTTGGCTAATCGTTAAATAGCCACAAAACAAACTATCTCGTACTTTCGATTTTCATAGATTGACTTAGTTTACTTTTATTAGTTACAATCTTACTTCTCACGTTTAAACTGTCCTTGGAACGATTTCGGAATTATCATCTTTATACTATTACACGATCGAGTACACTGCCTGTTAGTGTGTAATAATCTTTTAACCGGCATTTTCCATTATAAATTATATACACGATTTCACACATCAAATTTTTGGCGCCGCTGCCGGGGACAGTTGTGTCGAAAATTAAGATTGTTATCTAATTGTTCTTAGTTTAGTTTAGTTTAGTTTAGTTATAGTTTATTATTTCTTTTCATTATTCTCAGTTGAATCGGTGCGTTTAATCAGTTGTTAGTTGTGATTTCGTAGGTAACAGGTAGTGCATGCCACATACGCGTTCTTCTAATTCTCCGAGTCTTCAACCATTTGCAGAACCCGAAAGAGAGTTATTCAGAGCGTTAAGTCAAGAGCAACAGTCTACAGTGGATTCATCTTTTTCTTCGAGTGCTAATATAATTAATTTGGGTAGTAGTTCTGAGACTGTGGTGCCCGATACACCACCTGAAATTCGAGAAGAAGAAGAATCTTACATTTCATTAGATCTTTTCGAGACTGAAGATATGGCTGACCAGGCTAATCAACCGAATCGTCCTCAGACTATGGCAGAAAAGTTGAAGGCCACACGAGGGGGCCAAGGCAATTCGATTACTCAACCGAACATCACTCAGCCTTTTCAAATTACAGGGCCGATCCTGAGTTTGATTTCTTCTGACTGCCAATTTCATGGCAAGGATAGTGAGGATGTTAACGAGCATCTTCGTATTTTCAATGATGTTTGCAACTTGTTCAAACTGTATGAGGTTGCCGATACTTCGATCAAGACTAGGATTTTTCCCTGGACTCTTAAGGGAGAAGCCAAGAGATGGTTAGATAAGCAACCGGAAGGAGCGATTACCTCTTGGGATATGTTGGTAGATAAGTTCTTATCAAAGTTTTTCCCTGCGTCTCGAGCTGCTAGACTTCAGGCAGATATTTCTCAAATCAGACAAAAGAGCAGCGAGACACTGTTTGATGCTTGGGACCGTTATTCTAATTTTTTACGCTCGTGTCTGAATCACGGGTTGAATGATTTACAGAAGGTCCAGATTTTCTATAAGGGGTGTGACATCCCAACTCGTCAGAGTATTGATCAAGCAGCAGGTGGAACTTTAATGGATAAAACCGAAGAGGAGGCACTAGCGATTATTGAAAAGCAAGTTGCTTACACTCACGAATGGCATCAAGATCATGAGTCAACTCGTTCAGCTTCAGTTAAGAGAACCGAAACCACTGGTGCATATGACGATTTTGGGTCTATAAGTGCTAAGTTGGATTCTTTTGGTAGGAATTTGGAGAAGATAAATAAGGATATTCATGGTATGAAGGTTGGTTGTGAGTATTGTGGGGGATTACATCTGGCAAAAGATTGTGATGCGGGGCTAACGATAGGGCAAAAGGAAGAGATCGCTTATATTAGTCAACAGAACAACAATCAGTTTCAGGGACGTGCGCAGTTTAATAGGAATTTCAACAATCCCTATAATCCTCAAGGTAATCAAGGTTCGAGGTTTTAGCCAGGTTCTAGTGGAGGATATCAACAGCAAGCTCCCGGGTATTTTCAAAAACCCCAAGCCGAAGAGAAAAAGTCCAACCTTGAAGCTATGATCGAGAAGCTTGTGATGTCTCAAACTCAGCTGGTTACTACTGTTACTCAGAACAATGAGAAGAATGATCAAATGTTTCAAAATCAACAAGCAGCTATTCAGAATCTGGAGAAACAAATTGTTTAACTTGCTAATCAGAATAATGAGAGGAAACCGGGGGAGTTACCGAGTAAGACAGATAATAACCCGAAGAATGGGCACGTTAACGCTATCACCACCCGAAGTGGTTTAGCATATGATTCACCAAGGAAGCCCGATGAGTATGATTTGCGAGAGCCATTGGTTAAGGATAGTGAATCGGTTGTTGTTAGTGAACCGGAGGGGGATAAGGAGCCGGAACAGGTGATTGAGAAAGTTGTGAGGGTACCGAAAACTGTTGCTGCGAAACCGGTAGTTAAAGAGTATCAACCACCGCTCCCATTCCCGAGGAAGCAGAGATTGGAAAAGCTGGAGGCAGAAAAGTCCAAGTTCATGGACTTGATTAAAAAGTTAACATAAATTTGCCTTTTATTGATTTGATTGCAGGTATGCCCAAGTATGCAAGGTTTCTTAAGGACTTGCTAACTAACAGGAAGAAGCTGGAGAACGTATCTTCAGTCAGGTTGAATGCCGCATGCTCAGCGGTAGTTGCAAACAAGCTTCCCGAGAAGCTTGAGGATCCTGGGAGTTTTACCATTCCTTGTTTACTGGGTAATTTGGATTGTATGAGGGCATTGACAGATTTGGGGGCTAGCATAAATTTAATGCCCTATTCTATTTATTTGAAGCTAGACCCCGGGGAGTTGAAACCCATGTGTATGGCTATTCAGCTAGCTGACCGCTCCATTAAATTCCTTCGTGGAATTATAGAGAATATGCTAGTTAAGACCGGGTCGTTGGTTTTTCCGGCCGATTTCGTGGTGTTGGATATGGAAGTGGATGAGAGGATTCCACTTATTTTGGGTCGGCCATTTTTAAATACTGCTAGGTGTATCATTGATGTCTATGGCTAACAGTTGACACTTAGGATAGATGATTTGCATGCAACTTTCTCAATCGACCATGCTTTAAAATACCCTGCCTACACTGATGATACATGTTATTTTCTTAACACTGTGAATGTCCAGTCTGAGTTGTTGCAAGAATTCCCAGAGTTACAGGGTTCAGGAGAGTGTTCATTGGTTGAAATTGCTGAAGAGTTGCAGGTTGAGGAGGTGGATATTTTGACCACCTAGATGGAAAAAGGCTATGAGCCGACTGAGGAGGAGTTCAAAGAACTAGAACGTGATGTGGATTACCGGAGCAAGTGTTCAATTGAAGAACCTCCCGAGTTAGAATTGAAGCCACTTCCAGATCATTTAGAATACGCTTATTTGCAGAAGGAATCTAAGCTCCCGGTAATTATTTATTCTTCTCTTACTACAGGTCAGAAAACTGAGCTTGTAACCATGCTGCAGGCCCATAAACCGGTCATTGCATGGAAAATTCAAGACATTAAGGGTATTAGTCCCTCCTATTGCACCCACAAAATCCTAATAGAGGATAACTCCAAACCTGTGGTGCAACAACAAAGGAGGTTGAACCCGCACATGCAAGATGTCGTGAAGAAAGAGATCATTAAGCTCCTCGATGCAGGTCTGATTTACCCGATCTCTGACAGTCCTTGGATTAGCCCGGTACACTGTGTACCTAAGAAAGGTGGTATGACTGTTACCTCCAATGATAAAAATGAGTTAATTTCCACTCGGACTGTCACGGGGTGGCATGTTTGTATTGACTATCGGAAGTTGAACGACGCCACATGCAAAGAACACTTCCCGTTACCTTTCATGGATCAAATGCTAGAGAGGTTAGCGGGAAACAACTTTTATTATTTTCTTGATGGTTTTTTGGGCTATTTTCAAATTCCTATCTCGCCCGAGGACCAGGAGAAAACTACTTTCACGTGCCCGTATGGCACATTTTCATACCGACGCATGCCCTTTGGCCTTTGCAATGCTCCGACCAATTTTCAAAGGTGCATGATGGCCATATTCCATGATATGATAGAGGATTGCATGGAGGTGTTCATGGATGACTTTTCAGTCTTCGGTGACACTTTCGATTAATGCCTTCTTAATTTAGAACGGATGTTGGAAAGGTGTGAGAAGTCTAATCTTGTGCTCAATTGGGAAAAGTGCCATTTCATGGTTCAAGGGGGCATAGTTCTCGGGCACAAGATTTCTAAGGACGGTATTGAGGTGGATCTTGAGAAGGTAACGGCTATTAAGAACCTTCCACCTCCCACCGATGTTAAGGGTGTTCGGAGTTTTCTCGGGCACGCCGGGTTTTACCGGCGGTTTATTAAGGATTTTTCTAAAATTGCTAACCCGATGAACAAACTCCTCGAAAAGGACACACCGTGGAATTTCTCCGAAGAGTGCCTAAAGGCATTCAATCTTCTTAAGGAGAAACTGATCAATGCACCAATCATAATTGCTCCGAATTGGTCCCTTCCATTCGAGCTTATGTGCGATGTTCTGATTTTGCTGTTGGCTCTGTTTTGGGTCAAAGGGTCGAGAAGCATTTCCGAGCCATTTACTATGAAAGCAAGACCTTGCAGGGAGCGCAATTAAATTATACTACCACTGAAAAGGAGCTCCTTGCGGTGGTCTTTTCGTTTGATAAGTTTCGGTCCTACTTAGTCTTGTCTAAGACCATAGTTTTTACGGACCATTCTGCTCTTAAGTACCTATTTTTGAAACCGGATGCAAAACCTCGACTGCTTAGATGGATCTTGCTTTTGCAAGAATTCGATATCGAGATCTGAGATAAGAAGGGTGCTGAAAATCTAGCGGCCGACCACTTGTCTAGACTCGAGAATCCGAATCTCGAAGTCCTTCACGAATCGAGTATCCATGATGATTTTTCCGATGAATATCTCATGGTGATGGACAAGGTGGACGAGCCATGGTACGTGAACATTTCTAATTATCTTGTTGGGGGATTCTTGGAAAAAGGGTGGTCACATCAAAAGAGGAAGAAATTCTTCAGTTACCTTAAGTACTATTTCTGGGAGGCTCCTTATCTTTTTCGTTGTTGTCCCGATGGGGTTATCCGCCGGTGTGTTTCCGGTGAAGAGTGTATGCGTATTTTGACTGAGTGCCATAGTCGGCCTACCGGTGGGCATTTTGGACCCCAAATCACGGGGCGTAAAGTCTATGATGCCGGCTTCTTTTGGCCGACAATTTTCAAGGATGCCCACCGAATTTGCAAATCGTGCGATTCTTGTCAAAGGGCCGGTAAAGTCACCAAACGGGATGAGATGCCTCAACAAAGCATCCAAGTTTGCTAAGTATTTGACATTTAGGGAATTGACTTTATGGGGCCATTTCCGAAATCTCAGAATTATTGTTACATACTCGTTGCCATTGACTACGTGTCTAAATTGGCCGAAGCGCAAGCTTTGGCTACAAATGATGTACGAGTTGTGATTTCATTTCTTCGGCGTTTATTCTCTCGATTTGGAACCCCTAAAGCTTTAATTAGCGATAGGGGTACTCATTTTTGTAACGCCCAAATGGAGAAGGTATTGAAACGATATGGAGTTCTCCATAAAGTTTCTACTTCATACCATCCCCAAACGAGCGAATAAGTTGAGAACACCAATCGAGCTCTTCAAGGGATTCTTGAGAAAACTGTGGGGTCGAATCCGAAGGAGTGGGCAAATAAGCTCGATGAAGCTTTGTGGGCGTTTCGAACCGCCTACAAAACGCCAATTGGTACCACTCCTTATCGGTTGGTTTATGGGAAAGCGTGTCATCTCTCGTTGGAGATTGAGCATAAAGCGATGTGGGCACTTAAAAAGTGCAATTTGGATTTGAAGGAAGCCGGACGCCTAAGGGCGGGGCAATTGAATGAGCTTGGTGAATTACGCCTTGATGCGTATGAGAATTCATTAATTTATAAAGAGAAAACCAAGCAATGGCATGATAGAAGGTTAAAGGGCCTGAAGGAGTTTAATGAAGGCGATCGAGTGCTCTTGTTTAACTCTAGGTTGAAGCTTTTACAGGGAAAACTTAAGTCCCGGTGGACGGCACCATTTGAGGTTGTTAAGGTGTACCCACACGGTGCGATTGAGTTGAAAAATGCTAGTGGTACTACCTTTAAGGTGAATGGACATCGTGTGAAGTAATATTTCGATGGTCCATTGGAGATTGATGACGGGGTTCACATTGAACCCGATCCTAAGGTTACTTGAAGTTGGAAACGAGTCTTGTGAATGACTCGGTAATAAACTTCACATTGTTATAGAGTTTGTATGTTTTTGTGCTTGTTTGATGATATGTGCAATGTGATCATACTCGGATTTTTGTTGGGGTTGTTCGTTGGTTTTTAGATTGAGAAAATGGGTTAAAATGGCTTAAAAAGTCGAATTTTTGGGGTGTCAGCACTTGGAGCGCCGCTCCATATCCTTGCGCGCCGCTCCACATGAAAGTACCTGATGTGCCAGATCTTTGAAAAGCCTCGAACTGATTTTTCAGTTGAATGGAGCGCCGCTCGGCCTTTTGGCGCGCCGCGCAATATCCTGGCGCGCCGCGCAGATTGCTGTCGGGCAGTCTATTTTGCTTTTTAAATGAAATAAAACACGAATTTTCTTAACTACACAAAAGGGAAAACGGGTACAAGCAGTGTTTTACTCCCAATTCTTTCATTCTTTTCATTCATAACAACTTTTCTACACATTCAAACACCTACATCAAAAAACCCTAATTTTCAAGACTTCAATTTCTTGTTCACTTATCTTCAAATCTTGCAAGAATGGTTAACCCAAAGGTCCGAATTTGTTTTCTATCTTACTAATTTCATCTAATTGTGTGTATTTACATGCTTAATCTTTGATTTACATGATGAATTAGTGTGGGGTTTCTTTAATTGGGGTTTTGTGTTCTAATTAGTGATGGGTTTTGTTAGATTATGATTGTATGCTTTGAATTCATAATTAATTTTGTGTTTTTTGAAGTTGCAATTGATACTAGGGTTTGTATGTTTGGGAATGCGAATTTGTAGGTGATAAAGGAGTTACATGCTTGAAATTGCTCTAGTTTTTGAATTGTTTATGTGTTTTTAAGCTAGTGTGGGGTTGTGTTCATATGGGCGGGTCATGTTAGTTTGAATGACTTGATGCAAAATTGGTTTAGTTTTGTATGATTCCATGCTAGTGGGGATTAAACATGTGTTTTTGAGTTGTGATGAGTATGTTGGTAGTGGTAATTTACATTGGTAAACATTGGTAAACATGATGAACTTTTCTAGATTTGCGAAAATTAAAAAAGTGTTATGAGTAGTCATGTTTGTTAATATTTTGGTAATGGTGTTAAGTGAGCGCCGTTGATATGATGAATTGGTTTAAATGATCGTATGATATGAGATAGATTTGTGGTTTTGGCATTGTTTTACAAGTGTTATTTGTTGACTTGGAGATTGTTTTCAAAAGTGGATTGACATGAAACATGGTTTGGTTGTAAAGGGTACTTGGTGCTTATTCTTATGACTAACACTAACTTTTGAGTTTGGTGTTTTGTTTTCTTTACTTGTTTCATGAATGCAGAGATCAAGAGGAAACCAGGAACAACAAAGGCAACCACCAAATAATCCTGAATTATGGTTATCCCAAATCTCTAATGATGAGGATTTGGAAGAAAGGTTCACAACAAACAGCGCTCGTCTGATTGAGCGAATTTTTATTTGGATTGGTCGCAACTTTCATCATTGGGTAATAATAATATTGTTCGGGAGTTGCGCCGTCACTTGTGGGTAGTTTATGCGGGTAATGAGTTGAGACCTTATGAAAGGTTATTTGAAATTAATGAAGATATTTATGAACAGTTAACTTTAGAGTTCTTCTGAACTGTTAGTTGTCGACCTCGAGTCTCTCCGACCGAGGTAGATTTCTTGACATTTAGGCTTGGCAGGCTAGAGCGTCGCATGTCTAAAATTGTGTTGGCTCGGGCGTTAGATTTATATCATGGGTTGACTGATAATGATTTGAAGTGGCATTTGATGAATTGCAGAGTGTTTGGGCAGGAAGTTTTCAGTGAGAGTGATTATTGGCCAACTATGGCAAATGATAATGCTGGTCCGTTTAGTTCCAGTCGGAGTGTTCAGTCGATGCTTAGACTTCCTGAGGACCGAATAATTTTTAAGATGATTGCTAGTATGTTCATGGCTAGGAGAAACGCAAATAAGATTCAGCGAAGGGATCTTTGGATCCTACAACAAATTAAATTAAGGGAGCCAATCGATGTCCTGTGTATGTTAGGGGTATGGTTGCAAGAGATTGGAACCGATACACGCACGGAACGCCCATTGTTAGGTGGGCATTTGGTCACTAGGTTTGGTCGGGCATTTTCGGTCCCGACTAGTAGGTGTGATGTAGTGGGAGTTGAGGCGATGCCCACTAATATTCTGTTTTTCTCGAAAGCTGAGTTTATTCAACGAGGGACAATAGGTTGGGTTTTGTGGTCTGATGAACAGCAACAACAGGGAGATGGTGCAGGTCGTGGTCGTGGACGTGGTATTAGTCGATCCACGTATGAGGCAGGTAGCTCGAGTGCTGCGAACGTACAGGGTACATGGTCAATTGGTGAAGAGAGTTAGAATTCGTTGGTTAACAGTGTAGACGGTCTTCATTTAGAGTATAGGGACAGCAGGTCAGCGTATGATGCTCAGGTTGAGCATAATCAGCGGATGTTAGCGGAGCAGCGTAGGCATAACGAGGATTTGATGACTTGGCACCAAAACAACTATGGGTCGATTAACACAACGCTAGGATAGTTTGGAACAGAGTTGGGTCATTTGGGAGAGCGTGTTGACAGGGTAGAGTACGATGTTAGGGGTATTCGGGCCCACAATCAGTGAGAGGTCCATCAGCGACAAATTCAGCGTCAGATGCGTCAGAACCCGGAGGCGTATATTCTGACGCGAACTACCATTCCCGATTATATGTCAGTTACTCCTCCGAGACCGGATCCTTCAAATGACCTGTACCAAGCTTGTCAGGATACCTATGGTGTGAATTGGGACCCTACTAGAGATTTTTGGCCGAGGAGTGATTGATTGTTGCGCATGTTATGTTGTATTTGTTTGAAACTATTTCCTTTTCATTTGGTCTGTACTTGAATAATTTTATTTTCTGTTTATGTACTCTGCAACTTATTTGAGGGACAAGGCGTTTCGGCATCGGGTGGTGCTACCTTGTCCCGTTTATGTAGTTCGTATGTTTTTATTTTCTTAGGTTTGTTGATGAAATGATTTTTCAAGTCTGGCATTAAGTTCAGCAAAACTGCATGATTGATGATATTGGTGTGATGATCGAGAATGGACGATGTTCTTATGCTGGCAGTCAGTTCAGCGCCATCTGTCACTGGCATTCCGCGATCAGTGGTTAACTCGATAAGTTTTTATATTTTCTTTCTCACATAACCCTTTTGATTTTTATCTATTTTTGATCTCAAGTGATGGGGACATTACTTGATCTCAAGTGTGGGGTGGGAGATGTAAAATCTCTCGGGTTGGTTGTTAATGGAATCATCATCATATTAGTTTTGATTTAAAAAGACTTGACGTTTCACGGGTTTTGGTCGTAAAAAAATTGAAAAATTAGGGGTAAAACTAAAAAAAAAAATAGAAAAGATAGTTTAAAAATATAAAAAAAAGTAGAAAAACAATTGAAAATTCGGCCAAAACCTTTATTATGAAAATTGGCTTGGTATTTTATGGTATATTTCGTGTTTTCAAAGAAGCCAAAATCGTCCCACATGTTCATTATTTTGGACATGAAATCCTACGAGTTCGGGTAACTCAATAGTAGGTCACCTGTACCAAAACGGGTGTAAACCGTGAGAGAGCGGTGATTGCATAGCGTGATTGTGACCGAATCACGTGCCTGATCACAAAATTTTGGTTACTTGGTATAGCAGACTTCTGAAACTATATCATTTTATTATTACATCATTCAATGGTGTGATACTGTGGGAAGAGGAGCCTAGAGCTTCACCAGTGTTATCCTTTTTAGGAACAAAAGCTACGTGCTTGTGTTTGCTCAGACAACACAACCCATAGCCAAAAGCTATGGCACCCAAAAGTTTTTGGGATTTAAACCGAGTGTCAATTGAAATAGATTGGTATTCCCGAGTGACTCAGATCCACTCATTAAGGAAGTAAAGTCTTTCAACCGTTTCACTTGGTACGTATACCTCTTAAGCTGTACCATTTCATTACCCATCATTTCACGATGAGGTACTGTTAGAGGAGAAAGTCTTGAACTTTCAAAACATGTTCATTATTTTGAATGTGAAATCCTACATGAACATAAAAATTCATACGTAGGTCATCTGCACCAAGGCGGGTGTCAACCGTATGAACGGTGATAGTAGCGTGTGGTCGAAACCGGACCATGTGCTAGATCGAAAACTTAACATAGGGTGATCCTCATTGTTTCTCCTAACAAGGACAATGTTGCACCCGACCACCTAATATAACCACACAGGATGTATCCATTCCATCCTTAAGGGAGTTAAGTCTCCCGAACGACACACTTGCTGATTTGTTTCAGAAGATGTAGTCCAGACTAGTTGTAGGGTGACGAAAAATCTTGAAAAGTCATTGCTAAAATCGACTGGAAATCTACCAGGCCTCAACGTCAAATAGGGAAACTGGTAGTCAAAGATTGTCTCAATGAGGGAGATTTGCTAGCCAAATGGGAAGCGCACCATGATACACAAAATGTCAGTGATTGATCAGATTCCCAGTGGATAACCTCCGGAAAGGTAAGATATCAGCTTTTAAGCCTGATGAACCTCAATCTTTATGGTTGACTTAACGGATTAGATGATCACCTCATGATTATCAATGATATCTGGACGTAATGTGTATCCTCCTAAGCACATTATTTTCTTACCGACATCTCGCGATGTTAGGTACTGTGGAAGGCTTGGCTTGACCAATTGCGGGGTAGCCCGTGCGTTCTTTTGGCACACATGTTCGATTGCTATTCTTTTTGGTGCTCGGTTTCCACTTGATTCCCGTTTTCTTTGAAGACTTATCTATGATTCGAGATTCTCTACTTCATCAGTATGGTACATTATTCGAGATTTTCTTTGGTTACTATATCCATTACATATTGATTGCGGTTTGGGAAGTTATTTCGGGGGAATGCAAGTGGGAAACATGGTTGTTATTTACTCTAAATCGTGCCCACGCTAGTTGTTTGTTTGGTTTCTTGTTCGTTTGGTTCTACATACATGTTTGAAGAGTTATTATATGGTAGAAGATTATTATCGAGTTTAATTGCTTGAGGACAAGCAAAACTCTAGTGTGGGGTTGTTTGATATCGCATATTTCATACGCGTTTTCCTTAGCGATATCGGGTACATTTTGGTCCTTTTGGATACGATTTGGTGTTATTTTGATAAGTGTTGCGAAAGTTGGAGTTCCAAGACCAAGAAGGTTAAATTTGAAGTTATTTGATGGTTTTGGTGATTTTCTATGTAAACGAGCGAAAGAGTTTGGTCCGATTCGAGTTTTGACGAATATTAGTGAGTTTTCAGCTCAGATTCAGCAAAAAGGGCCTGGAGCGCCGCTTAAAAAGGTGGAGCGCCGCTCCAGTAGGCATAAAAAGTAGATCGACAGTTTGCCGGTGGCCAGAAATCAAGTTCACAGCAAATGGCGCGTCGCGCGGGGTTATGGCGCGCCGCGCGGGTATCTGGCGCGCCGCGCCAACTTTAGCCGGGTTCAGATTTTTTCCTATTTAAAGCCCAAAAATTTACCCTAATAACACACTTTCGCATCCAGACGATTTCCAGTAGCTTTTTGACGAACCAAGGTGATTTTTGGGGATTCCCAAGCTCATTCTAAAACATCAATCATTCCGGAAACGCGTCTCGATCCGTTTATCATTCAAGAACACAATTTTCATTAGGTTTAATTCTTATCTTCATAATGAATACTCTTAATTGTTTATTTGTGATTTTTGTTTTAGCCATGATTGGCTAAGTTTTTTTAATGTTTGTCTAGATTGAATATTCGTATGTGTTTGGATGATACTTCAATGTTTTATTGATTAATGCATGATAATTATGAGTTTTGATTAAGAACCATTCTTGTGGGTGTTGATGATTGTTACTAGGTTGATTAGTGATCTTGTTTGAACAAAGGGAACCCTGTTTCAATTTAGTACACTAGTTTTCAATTGATTTGTCTTAACCAATTGGGTGCTTACTGGACCAAAGGGGTAAACCGGGTAACAAGGATTAAACAAAACATGAGTGAATTGTGTGGAGCGAACGCGTAACCAATTGAATCTTAATCTTGTAATTAGTTAATTACTAAGTCACAAACGAAAGAGGTCTTTGGTGAAAGGGAACCCTAAGCCAATAAATCCAAGTTTGACGTGTTTGCTAAAAGAGAACTCTGGGTAAACCGACTCTGTAGTTGCATGTATTAATAAATTGAACTGGTGCTTAATAACAAATCATCCGACACTGCGAATAGGAGATCTAGGCGAACATTCTTTTAGCCATTGAATTCAAATATCTTTACTTTTCGTTGAGTCAGCATTTATTTTTATAAACTTAAAAACACAAAAATATCGTCTTTTACTTTTAATCAATCTTTGATTTGGCTAATCGTTAAATAGCCACAAAACAAACTATCTCGTACTTCCGATTTTCATAGATTGACTTAGTTTACTTTTGTTAGCTACAATCTTAATTCTCACGTTTAAACTGTCCTTGGAACGATTTCGGAATTATCATCTTTATACTATTACATGATCGGGTACACTGCCCGTTAGTGTGTAGTAATCTTTTAACCGGCTTTTTCCATTATAAATTATAGACACGATTTCACACATTAAAATCATTTTTCAATCCTTTGACCTAAAACGGCACCCATTGCAAAATCACTTGCATCGCACATGAGTTCAAATGGTAGATTCCAATTTGGAGTTATCATGATCGGCGCATTAGTGAGTTTTTCTTTAAGAATATTAAAAGATTTGATGCATTCATCCGAAAATATGAATGGAGCATCTTTTTCTAGGAGTTTATTCATAGGAGTGGCAATTTTAGAAAAATATTTTATGAAACGTCGGTAAAAACCGGCATGCCCTAGAAAACTCCTAACTCCTCTAACATTGGTGGGATGTGGAAGTTTAGCAATTACATCTACTTTAGCTCTATCCACTTCAATTCCTTCACTTGAAATTTTATGACCAAAAACGATGCCTTCTTTAACCTTGAAATGGCATTTCTCCCAATTAAGTACTAAATTTGATTTCTCGCATCTAATAAGCATTCGTTCAAGATTAACTAGACATGTTTCAAAAGTATCACCGAAGACTGAAAAGTCATCCATGAAAACTTCCATGCATTCTTCTATCATGTCGTGAAAAATCACCATCATGCACCTTTGAAAGGTTGCAGGGGCGTTGCAAAGTCCAAATGGCATGCGTTTGTAAGCAAAAGTACCATAAAGGCACGTGAAGGTGGTTTTCTCTTGGTCCTCGGGTGCGATTGGAATTTGGAAGTATCCGGAGAAACTATCAAGAAAACAATAGTAATTGTTCCCAGCTAACCTTTCCAACATTTGATCAATGAAAGGTAAGGGAAAGTGATCTTTTCTGGTGGCATCATTTAGTTTTCTATAATCAATACAAACACACCATCCTGTTACAGTCCTAGTGGGAATAAGCTCATCTTTTTCATTTGTGATGACAGTGATGCCACCCTTCTTAGGTACGCATTGAACTGGGCTTACCCATGGACTATCAGAGATTGGATAATTTAAACCTGCATCAAGCAGTTTAATAATTTCTTTTTTAACAACATCTTGCATATTAGAATTTAGTCTTCGTTGGCGTTGCACATATGTTTTATGACCTTCTTCCATAAGGATTTTATGTGTGCAATACGAAGGACTTATACCTTTAATGTCATGAATCTTCCATGCAATAGCTGGTTTATGAGCTTTTAGCACAGAAATGAGTTGAGATTTTTCATTTTTCGTAAGAGAAGACGAGATTATTACAGGTAATTCAGATTCACCATGTAAATAAGCGTATTCCAAATGGTTTGGAAGTGGCTTTAACTCTAATATCGGTGGTTCTTCTATCGATGATTTGTATCGATATCTGTCTTCCTCTTTCAACATTTGAAGTTCTTCTATTGTTGGTTCGTATTCATTAGCTATAAGTGTGGCTAATATTCCAGCTTCATTAATTGGTTCAGTTCCTTCTCCTAAAGAACATTCTCCTGTTCCTTGTAATTCTGGAAATTCTTGTAACAATTCTTCTTGTGAATCTATAGTTTGAACATAATAAAATGTATCATCTACAGATTGCGGTTGTTGCATGGCTCTATCAACAGAAAAAGTAACACTCTTGTCCTCTATACTTAGGGTCAGTTTCTTACCGAAAAGGTCTATTATTGCTTTAGCCGTGTTTAAGAATGGTCTTCCTAATATAAGAGGAACTCGAGAATCTTCTTCCATGTCCAGAATAACAAAGTCTACTGGAAATGCTAAAGTACCAACTTTAACTAGCATGTTCTCCATTATCCCTCTAGGATATTTTATTGATCGATCTGCTAGTTATATGCTTATTCGTGTTGGTTTCAATTCTCCAAGGTCTAGTTTAGCGTATAATGAATATGGCATTAAATTTATACTAGCACCTAAGTCTGTCAATGCTTCTATTGAACTAAGACTACCCAGAAAACATGGAATTGTGAAACTTCCTGGATCTGATAATTTTTCTGGTATCTTATTCAATAGCACTGCAGAACAATTAGCATTCATTGTAACAGCCAAGAGTTCTTCCATTTTCTTTCTATTTGTGATTAGATCTTTCAAGAATTTGGCATATCTTGGCATTCCTGAAATTACATCAATAAAAGGAAGATTGACATTTATTTGTTTAAACATATCCAAGAATTTGGATTGCTCGGCTTCAAGTCTTTCTTTTCTCATTTTACTCGGGTAAGGAAGTGGTGGTTGGTATGGTTTAACATAAGGCTTTACCTTAACTGTGTTATCTTCATTAACCTTTTCAACTACCGGCTCTGTTTCTTTCTCTTGCTCAGGCTGTGGTTCCTGTGTAGTAGGAATAGAGTCATCAGAAATTACAGGCATTTCAGGTGGTTTAAGTGTAATACCACTTCTTGTGATAATGGCTTTAGCTGTTTCATTCTGGGGGTTAGCATTTGTATCGCTAGGTAGACTCCCCGGTTTTCTTTCTCCAATTAACCTCGCTAGGTTACTTACTTCTTGTTCCAGATTTTAGATTGAAGCTTGTTGATTTCTAAATGCTTGAGCATTTTGTTCATTAGTTTATTTCTAAGATGTAAATAACTGGTTTTGAGATTCTATCAACTTCGCCATCATTTCATCCAAGTTTGCCTTTTTCTCATCGGTTTGTGGTGGTTTATTGAAATCACCATGTCTTTGCTGATTGTAAGTATTGTTAGATGTTTGTTGATTACTAGGACCTTATTGGTTATTTTGCTGAGCATTTTGATTGTACGGAATGTTTTGATTTCGATTGTAGTTTGGCCTTGGCAGTTGATAATTATTTTGATAATTATTTCCCGACCTTTGGTTCATGTATGAAACATTCTCGCTTTGTTATATTGTTTGTTCAACACTGAGACAATCTTTTGTCAAATGTGGTCCTCCACATTGCTCACAACTAATGCGTATTGTGTGAATATCTTTAGTCATCTTTTCCATTCGTCTCTCGAAAGCATCCAGCTTTGCGGAAATGGAATCAAAGTCATGGCTAGAATCGGCTCTAGCGGCTTTAGATGAGCGAAAAATATCTTTTTCTTGATGCCACTCATGTGAGTGGGATGCTGTGTTATCAATAATTTTGTGAGCTTCGGTTGCGATTTTCTTCATAATAAAACCACCAGCTGCTGTGTCGATGTCTTTTCGTGTAGCGACGTCGACTCCTTTGTAAAATATTTGAACTATTTGATAAGTATCTAGACCGTGTTAAGGACATCCTCTCAACATTTTTCCGAATCTTGTCCATGCCTCATATAACGTTTCATTTCGCTTTTGTGCGAATGTGACAATTTCTCCTTGAAGTCTCACGGCTTTAGACGCTGGAAAGAATCTTTTAAGAAATTTCTCAACTAAAACATCCCATGAATCAATCGCTCCTTCAGGTAACGATTCTAACCAATCTTTGGCTTCCCCCTTTAAAGTCCAGGGGAACAACATGAGATAAATAGTTTCATCCTCAACTTCTCGGATCTTAAATAGATTACAAATCCTACTAAAAGTTTGAAGGTGTTCGTTTGGATCTTCTTTTGTTGTACCACCAAATTGGCATTGATTAATGTTCATGTGTAGGATTTGTCCTTTGATTTCAAAATCTGGTGCATTAACATCTAGCTGATTAATGGCATGACCTTGGCCTGTACGTGTGGCTCTCATTCGGTCTTCCATACTTTGAAGTTCCGTTTCTTCCATATCTGAATTTGTTGAATCTGAATCACTAGAAGATTCTGATTTAACGGTTTCTTCCTCGATAATTTCCGAATGAATAATTTGTGGATCATGAGGAATGATTAGTGGTTCAGGATCTCTGAATTGTCCTTGAATATCCTCCGGGTCCTCAATTGTGAAGTCGGTTTCAAAAATTGGATTATCGGAAATTTGAGTTGGAGTACTTGTTCGACTAGATGATGATTCTAAAGAAAAATCAATGGCGACAATATTGGATAAATGTCTTGATCGAGTTACAGGCGGTGAACGTATAAAAGGTGGTGAACGTTTTGCTCGGTGCATTTACTGAATATCCTATTAGTTATAAAGATAAAAATTATATAAGGTATCAAATTAATAGACTTTTCTGATTTTGCCCACGTTTCGAATGGCCAATAGATGCAGCAGGTAGCCAGGGCCCTTTAAATCGAAAGCCCACAACTCGCCACTAACAAATCCAACTATTACTACGAACCGGAAAATTTTGGAGGTCTATCAATTTAACCGCTTAAAATAATTTTTCATCGAAATTTAAAGAAAATAAAGAAAATTCTATGTCCTAAAAAATAGAGCGTAGAAATGAAAAAGAAAAAGCGCGTCGAAAAATAAGAGGTCGAAAAACAAACGTCGAAAAACAAAAAGTCGAAAAATATTAATAAGAAAGAAAAGCGTCTAAACTTAAAAGTGTAAAAATTAAATCTAAAAAGTTGCGCCTAAAGGAATTAAAGCTTAAAAGGAATTCTAAAGGAAAAACAGCAATTACTTAAATAGACACTAAAATTTATTAAAACTAAATAGATAAGTGACTTCGTAAAATTCTAAAGCGCCTAAATCTTAATCTAAAGAAAAAACACTTAAGGGATTTTACGGCAAAGCCTAAAAATCTAGAAATATAAAATAACTATGGCAAAAACTAAGCTTAAAACTAATTACAAACGATAAATATACAAATGTTTAAAATATACAATTTATAAAAAGATATATTATGAAAATGATAAAAATAAAATTTTATATAAAAATATTATTTTTATATTATTATTAAATAATAAAAATTTAATTAAAACTTAAAAACTAATTAGATTAAATAAACTAATTAAAACTAATTAGTAATAATAATAATAATTAAATCTAACCCTAAATGATTTAATAATAATTAATAAAATTACCCTAATACCGTAATTAATGCTAGGGTTTCAGCTGTCAGACAGTCTCATGCGATCGCATGAGATTTAGTTGTCTGGGCCATGCGATCGCATGGTTTGTGGATCCAGTTCAGTTCTTGGGCTGCTACAGTATTGTGGCCTGTTTTCAGTTTTAATTATTTTTTTTCTTTTAATTTACTGATTTGTATAAAATAAAATTTAAATAAAACTTATATATATTTTTTATAACTAAAAAAATATAAACTTTTGAATTTAAACACTTAAAAATATAGAAATATATTTTTCTATTTTTATGTTTTTATATTTTTTAAAACTTATATATTTTTACAAAAATAGCTTAAAAACTAATTTTTTATTATTTAAAATATAGCGTTTCGCTTTCGCCTTCCCGGAAGCGGCGCCAAAAATACTTGATGTGGTAGCGGTGTAGTACGAAATACTATTATAGTTTACTACAATATATTATTAAATAAGATACAATTTTATACAAGTTATTTATTTATTTATTGAATGGATATACCTAAACCTTGCTACAACACTTATAGACAGTGTACCTAATCATAGAGTAGTGTAGTTTTTAGTAAGTTCGGTTCATTCCACAGGGATCAGCTAAGTTAACACTATATTTTTCGATACTATATTTGTATATATATATATATATATATATATATATATATATATATATATATATATATATATATATAAAAGTAGTATTATTATTATTATTATAAAAGGGGGGTTTTACCGTTTAATGACCGGTTTGTCGATTTTAAGTCTTATATCACAGTCAAAACTTAATGCAAAAATATTAAATATAAATAGAACTTAATTTAAAGCGTAAAGTAAATGACGATAAATAAAAATACAAATAAAGCGTAAAAATAAATGACGATAAATAAAATGACAATAAATAAAAGTACGATGAGATATAAAATAAAGTAATTATGCTTATTTAAACTTCCGTAATCATGATGTTTGACGTTTTGATTTTAATTTGTTACCATGGGTTAATTGTCCTTTGTCCTGGATTATTCGATATGTCCATCTGGTTTTGTCCATAACAGTCCATCGGTCATAATTATAAAGTGTGAGGGTCTTCGCCAAATTAACCTTATACTCGAAGTCAAATATTCCAACTAATTGGGGATTTAAACCGTAATAAGGTCTTAATACTTTGTTTAATGAATACACCAGGTTATCGACTGCGTGTAATCCAAGGTTTTAATACTTTATTAACAATTACACCAATTACCCTTGAATGTAATACACCCCTGTTTTAATGAGTCCATTGACTATTAATCCATCCCCGTGTCCGGTCAAATGAACAATTATTAGTATTTATAAATATCCTGCCCACCGTACCCATTCAAGCGTATGTGATTATATATAAATACGTCAAGTTGTAAATTTCTATATTAAATTAACAAGATATCATTTAGTTAATTAAATATAAAGCCCATTAATAGCCCATAGTCCAATTTTCACAAGTGTCGGTCTTTTGTCCAAACCCCAATTATGGTCCAAAGCCCAATAACCCAGTCTTAATATTTAGTCCAACATCACGATTACTTCGGCTTAAATAAATATAATAATAACTTAGCTACGAGACATTAATTTAAAAAGGTTGAACATAACTTACAATGAGTATTAATCGCGTAGTGTTACACGGACAGAGTTTCGACTTACAAACCTTAAAACATTCGCTACTATAACCTTATTATTATTAACTTAATATTAAAATTATAATTATAAAATATAAATATATATATTGAAAGAGAGCAGAGAAGAGTGATTGATCAAGTGTGTATTTCTCGTCGAAAACGCTTCAATTTATAGATGTGGCCAACCTTTTCACTCCATGCGATCGCATGGAGTTTGTTCCTCCTGGCCATGCGATCGCATGGCTACCATTCACTGGTCATGTACGAGTTTAAAACGTGGGCTGCTCGTTTAAATATAATATATAATATAATATATATAATTTTATATAATTATATATATATTATATTATATTCTTGTGCATAGTTGACTTGTAATTTTAGGTCCGTTGCATCGCGCATTGATAGTTAATTCATGTCTTGGTTTCGGATTTTCGAACATCCTTTCGTACGCTTAGATATCTTGTACTTTGCATTTCGCGGCTTGTACTCTTGTAATTTTTAGACGTTTCTTATCAATAAATTGAACCACTTGGATTGTATCTTATACATTTGAGCTTTTTATATATATTTACTTTAATAACAACTTTTATCTTGTGTAAATATTTTTACATATTTAACTCTGATGATTAATTTGTATTTTATTAATTCACATTATTATATATACTTATTTTCATATATATATATATATATATATATATATATATATATATATATATATATATATATATATATATATATACACACAATTAATTGTCCGTGAATCGTCGAAAATGATCGAAGGTCAATTGGATATATGAAACAGTTCAAAATTTTTGAGACTCAACCTAACAGACTTTTCTTATTGGGTCGAAAATATTAAATCGTATCGAAAGTTTGATTTAAAATTGGTCGAAATTTTTCGGGTCGTCACAATACCTACCCGTTAAAAAAATTTCGTCCCGAAATTTGAGTGAGGTCGTCATGGTTAACAAAAAAAAATGTTTTCATGATGAATATGAGGTTATAAACAGAGTTTTATCATTATTGATTAATATAGATAAAACGATTCGATTAGGTCAAGCGTATGAGTGAAGCTGTCACAAATGATTGAGATAGGGATTTAACTTTTGACGTAGTCACAGTGGATTTCCGGTATTCAAGGAATTTAGAGAAATCTTCTAAATCTATATAACATTCGGTTCTTCGGTAATTAAGGAAGTTAAGGTCATCTTTAATTAAATGCGGTAATCTACCTCGATTACCACCTCTAATATTTCATTATAAATTGACTTTCTTCGTTCCATTATTTTCACCTCTCCTATACTTTCTTCCTCAAATCATATTTTTAAAAGATTTTGAAAATGCTAAATCCAGTTCTGGTTCTTGACCTTATATTGACTATCGCTACAATCATCCTTCTTTTCCAACTCCCACCAGAGGAATCTGTTTACTTCTACTTTGGTCTTGGAGTGATGGTTTTCATAATCCTTCCTTGCACCTATCTTTCCATAATTATTGACATCCACGATTAATGATCTTTCATGTTTGCGGTTATTGCTACTTCTATTTGTTTTTCAAAACTTCGTGCTTTTGTTTCCTTCCCCCTAAGTAAAGCGGTTAAGACGTCTCAGATTTGTAGGTTCAATATGTGAGTTCCGAATGAACACGACCAATGTTCTAAGAAAGAAATTGAATTAGCACGATCAGAATAGTTAAATTACCAGAAATCACGGAAAGATAGAAATATCAAGAAAATGTGTTCTTGATATGTTTAGAGGTTAAGTAGAATGGAAGAGTTATGTAACATGGTACATGATGAGGGTATGATCTGTGAACCATCATCACGTTCCATTAGAAATTTAGCATGACTTACTGTAATATAATTACGTTGGCCAAGCATCATTATATTATACTAACTCATGCTTCAACTCCCAACACTTCTCCAGAAATCATTCATAATTTAAACTTAAATTTTATAGAAGGATATAAACTAAAACAGTTTCTTTTATGATGTAACATAGATAGCACGAGGAGATAGATAATTTCGGACGAAGATATTTATGAAGGTATCTTCAGAAATATCGAAGATATTTATAATGAAAGATACGATGATATTTTTGAATTTCTTAAGATCGAGGTTAATGAAGAAATTTGTCCGCAAGGATTTAGAATAAGTAGGAGCAAGATATTCGTTTAAAGGTTTCAACAGATACTGAATTATATGGATTCGTTAAGTACATGTTTAGTCTTTGTGATTTGTTCACAGTCTCCTTCATAGTCTGCTCAATCCATTTTTCAGTTTCTTTTCTGAGCTTTTCCAACACACTATTCTTTATTATTAAGCTTCTGGCCATTAAGATCATCTATAGCTTTTGCTGCTTCATCAGCTTTCTCCAGGTTAACGAATCTGAATTATTGGTTATCGATCCGAGGTGTTTTCAGGAAATTTTGAAGAATTTGAACGCAGATTGTAATCGTCAAGATACAAAAGATTGTTTAAGATGAAATCAAGTGGCAACCTTGAAGAAATGTTTAACTACAGAAGATGTAACTTATTAACGATATTTTAAATCAAAAAGTGTTATAATTAATATTTCGTACTCTTTTAATACTTTTTAATTGTCCAAGGTTAGTAGTCCAATAGTTCAATATATAATCTAGTTAATCAAGGTTATATTATATTGTCTCGGGATTAACCAATACTAGTATATTATGACAGTATTTAAATGATGATATTTAAAGTGCGTATAATAAATAACAGTATTTAAATGACGATAAATAAAATTTCGAGTATTAAAATCGCTATAATTAATTGCGATAATGACAATAATTAAAATGTAATAAGGAACTAGTCATAACAGGTATAGAAACAGTTAGCTAGGATTTGGTTAGTATAGATTTAAAATTTTACGTAGTTAATTAATTGGTTACTAATCAATTTTATTTTGTTCATTATTTTCTTCATTATGCCACTTGTCAAATCTTGACTTGGATTCTGATCGGTCAAAATCCGAATATGAAATTGAATTTGAATGGAAATAGTTGTTCTTTGATGAACGAATACGTATATATGTGGATTTGAGCAGTATTGTTGATGATTGTTGAATCTGAATTGAAGGATGTAAAGTGTAACTTATTAATGTGAAATCTAAATATTCCTCGGGTATTACTTACCCGTTAAAATATTTTCACTATTAATAGTTTGTACAAAAGAATTTTTAATTACAACCTTTATGAAAATATATCTACATATATATTTTCTTCAGATGTAATCATTGATTTAATGTGTTAACATAATATTAATCTCATCAGGTTTTCGGTTAGGACTAGAATAAGTAATCTCTAAAACTTTTAGAAACCACATATTCTTCGCAGAATATTTCTCCAATGAAGTTATGAATCAATACTTCATCGTTCATTGTTGTTGGTACTCCTTGATATCTATGGTGCGTATGATGTTGATGTTCGTGGGACAGATTGTGAAGTTGAGGCTTGTGTTGTTGCTGGTACAGGTGCTGTCGGTGCTGATGTTGGTGGTACTGTTGGTGTCGATGATGCTGTTGGTGCTTGTAAGTTGTGCACCATATTCTCCAAAGTCACTACTCGAGCGCGAAGCTCGTTGACTTCTTCTATTACTCCGGGATTATCGGTGGTTTGAACAAGAGGATGAATAAGGTTTTGAATCGTAGATATTATATAATCGTTGCGAGCTATCCGGGAAATGAGAGTGAAAATGGAGTTTCGAACTGGTTTGTCGGTAAGTGTTTCAGGTTCTTCGCCAAGAGATGAATTTAGTTAGTGGAAAGGATCACCTTCTTCTTTCCTCCATTGATTAACTTGATCACGAACCCATCCCCAATTCATCCAGATTTGATGATGGCTAATTGGTTGATCAATTCCGGTTACACTGCTTTCAGAGCTCGAGTGGAAATTAATGTCGGAATAGCTATCGGAATTCGAGGAATTTGAACTAGTTGCGAGTTCTATCTTGTACGGTTAGATAAAGGGTTTTCAATATGAAATAATTTTCAGATATCGGATGATATTCCAATTACGTAGAATACCTATATATAGTACAGAGGATCCCATAGATAACGGAGGGAACTAAGGAAACGTGTCAGATAAGGTCTAATGTTATGGAATATGAATTCTTATGTACACCATATATGCAATAATTACAATAAGACGTGTCGAGACTGAAAATGATAAGTAGATATTTTTCGACAAGGAATGATATGCAAACTTTTGACATGCAAACAAGGTCTTAGTCCAGACTCATTAATGCATCCAAACAACTACTAGATCGAAGTCCAGACTCACTAGTGCATCCTAACAACTACCAGTTAGACACACTAATGAAAGACCTGGTTCACTAAGACCACCGCTCTGATACCAACTGAAGCTACCCGTTCTAATCCACCTGGACGAAGTCTTCAACATTTGGTCCCATTGCGAGGTACTAACCTAAATATGCCATGAGCGACTCTATGTAATATCTTTAAAATGAACAAATGTACAGCGGAAGATTTCTTTCATACCTGAGAATAAACATGCTTTAAAGTGTCAACCAAAGATTGGTGAGTTCATTAGTTTATCATAAATAATCATTTCCATTAATTTAATAGACCACAAGATTTTATTTTTCCATACATATACATCTCATATCAGGCATTTCGCAAACTGCATAGAGATAAAAATCATTCATATGGATTGAACACCTGGTAACCGACATTAACAAGATGCATATAGAATATCCCCATCATTTCGGGACTCCCATCGGACATGATCAATGTGAAGTACTAAAGCATTCCAAATTCCAGAATAGGGTTTGTTAGGCCCATAGATCTATCTTTAGGATTCGCGTCAATTAGGGTGTCTGTTCCCTAATTCTTAGATTACCAGACTAAAAAGGGGCATATTCGGTTTAATAATCCAACCATAGAATGTAGTCTTAAATACTTGTGTCTATTTCGTCAAACATTTATAAAATCAACGCATGTATTCTCAGTCCCAAAATTATATATTGCAAAAGCATTTAAAAAGGGAGCAAATGAAACTCACGATACGATATTTTGTGGCAAAAATATGCATACGATGGAACTGAACAATGCAGGGTTGGCCTCGGATTCATGAACCTATATCAATTATATTTATATTAACACATATAATTGTAATCGAACAAATTTACATATTATTAGTGATATAATTGTTATTTCAATAAATTATATGTTTCATTCATAACTTAATTAGATATATTTATTTTTATATACTTTAAATAGATAATTAGTATTTATTACATAAATATTAATATAGTTATGTTTTATGTTATAAATATATTTTTATATAGAAAATCTTTATTTGATATTATAATAATAATAATAATAATAATAATAATAATAATAATAATAATAATAATAATAATAATAATAATAATAATAATAATAATAATAATAATAGAAAGGCTACCTTAATGTAATAGGCTTTTAAAAAAAATATAAACACCCCTGCCAGGGCTCGAACCCACGACCTCTTGTTCAAGACACAGACCACTAACCATTACTCTGATGTTACATTTCTGATTTATTTTAAACCTTAAATTATTTTAACCCTTTTCTGGTACCTTCTTCTTCTTCTTCTTCTTCTTCTTCTTCTTCTTCTTCTTCTTCTTCTTCTTCTTCTTCTTCTTCTTCCTCCTCCTAATTAAACAACATCTATATCATAATCATCACTTTCACTTACTTAACGATTCCACATCATCTTAATCATCATTGTTATGGTAACAATTATCACCACCATCATCATATTCGGTTATCACCATTATCATTAATATTGAAAAATCAATCTTATTCATCATCTAATTATTATCCAATCATATTATCATCATACCAATATCATCAACATAATAACAATACATCATCATCGTACATGTATCGTGTATCATCATTCAAGCATTATTTCCTTTCTTGTTTCCACTAACCAATTAAAATTTGTTTTAGACCCATTAACCATTTTGACGAGCCCAACAACTAAATTACTAAACCCCATGTAATTAATCCCACACATAGCGGCCCAAATTGAACAAGTAAATACACTTAGCAGGCTGTTCGAATAAGCAGTCCAACAACCAAGGAATTTCGGCCCAATAAAGGAAAAAAACGTGGCCCAAGATAATCTCTGTATCAATCGGTTTCATTCTTCAACCAAAAATATGAGTGGTGTTAACTCATATAAAGTTGTCGGCCATAGTGAAAAAGAAAAAGGGAATGGGCAATCAACACCAATATCGTTATTAATCATCATGATCATCATTTTACTTCACCATAATCATCGTCATTTAACATATCTTTTGTTGTAACAGAAGGAAGACAAAAACTTACAGCAGCAGTGACACGTAAATAGAATAGCAGCGAGCCAGTGAGCAGTCCATCGATTTGGTTTGGGATTTGAAACAAAAATAGGAAGAAAATATTCGTTGTAGCAGTAACCAGTCGATTGTCGTGGTTCCTTGGGTCTGGTTTGAATAATAACAGCGAGTAGAAGTGATGGTATATCACGAAGAGTTGCAGCAACAAAACATGGGTTTGGTCCTTGTCTTGCTCGATAAAAAATAGAAACAATGGCTGCAGCTGTAGCTTAAAAGATTACAGCAGGTTTGGTGACTGAAAGTTGGTTCAGACATAGAGAGAGAAGAGAGGGAGTGAAGAGAGAGAAAAAGATGGCGATGATGATTAAGAGATGTCAGTCTGTTTTGGGTTTATGAATTTCGAATATTAACATTGATAAGAAAGTGATCGAAGTGGGCAGTGTTGTGATAGAAGGTGGTGGCGATTTATATCAAGAAAATCACTGTGACTGCGAGCAGAAATAGCAGGAATACCGCATCAGTAAGGTCATATAACAAGGGGATTGTTTAGTGATCGTATTGAGGTCTTGTTTCGAACTATACAAAATTAGCAGCAACCTTAGTGACAGAAATAGGAAGATGTACTCGTAGATAATAGATGGTGGGGTGTTTTGGGTGTGGTATCCGAACAGAAATTTAAAAATAATAGGTGGTTACGTTCGATACTAGTTACAACAGAAATGAAATATAGTGAACCATGGTGATGATTTTAATATGGTGGTGTTTAAATGGGTTGTCGAAAACGAAGAAGAAGAAGAAAGAAGGCAATTGATGGGGTGGTTCTAGGGTGGCGTATGGTGATGATAGGGAGATGGTAAGTCGTGGTTGTAGTTCTCACGACAGAAGCACAGAAACGAAGACTAAGAGCAGCAACATATTTTAGTTTTTAAGATGGATTAATGAAGATGAAGTTCTTGGTTCATGATTTGGTCAAAACAGGAAACAATAGCAATCAATTCTCGTTGGTAGCTGAAGGAGAAATAGAAAAATAATAATAAGAAAATATTATAGGGTGATGGTGTTGTTGGGTGGTGATTGTCGTGTGGTTTGTGGTGGTTAATGGTGATCATGTATAGAAGGTGGTGGTACGATTTAGGGGTTCTTCTCAGTGATGGTGGTCTCGATCGAACAAGAAGGTACACAGTGATAGCAACGGTTCAGTCGTGGTTAAGGTGATGGTTGTGGTTCGATGGTGGTGAAAGCAAACGATGGTGATCAATGAATCTTAAGTAATTAAATGTATATGATCGTGTGTATGTGAGAATATGTATATGTAAGAATATCCATATAAGAAAGAGAAATCAATATTAAACAAAAAATAGCACAGTAATCTCAATCATGTACAGTAGTATGAATGATCGATTGTGTTAGTGGGGCGACATTAATTCACATGCAATCAGGAAAATTAAGGGAAAGTAAAGGTTGATATTGAAAGCTAACAGATTCATACAAGAAACAAAATATAAAAAGTTGATCGCGATGTTAACTGATTTGGAATTCATCTGTATAATATATTTTATATTTAATATATATTAATAATTAATATATTAATAACAATAATACAAATAATAATAATAATAATAATTATATTAATAATAATAATAATAATAATAATAATAATAATAATAATAATACTACTAATTTCTAATAATAATGATATTAATAATGATAATAATAATATTAGTATCAATAATATTATAACAAATAAAATGTATCAAATTTCATATATATTATATTTAGTAACATTAATAATACTTATATTAATATAAACATTAATATTAATATTAATAATGAAATAATAATAATAACAATATTAGTATAACAACTATATTTTTAACTTGTAATTACATTTAATATATTAATATTACAATTTATTAATTTTGTAGTATTTAATAATTATATCATATATTATATGATAACATTTATTGAATATTTAATATTTATACATTTTATATATCTTACAATATAATAATAATTATGAATAGAAATCATATATATATATATATATATATATATATATATATATATATATATATATATATATATATATATATATATATATATATCTATTTACAATTAATTGTTCGTGAATCGTTGGAAATGATCGAATGTCAATTGAATATATGAAACAGTTCAAAAATTTTGAGACTCAACCTAACAGACTTTTCTTATCGTGTCGAAAATATTAAATCGTATCGAAAGTTTGATTTAAAATTGGTCGAAATTTTTCGGGTCGTCACAAATTTGTCATATAATTTTTATAATAACAGTTTGGGATCACCTAAGATCACCCAGGTACAGACGGACTAAATTACCCAAGTGATTATCCCCGTAGTTGTATACATGCCTTTAACTGTTGCTCTGGAAGAAATCCGGATCAATTTGATGGCATGAACGGCAAACCCCCTGCCCCGCAACGCGATTTGCGAAAAAAATGATTGTTACCCTTTTTAAATTTGTCATATACAATATGTTAAAAATTTTAATATTTTTAAAACGACAATCTATTATTTTTATTTTCGTTTACCAAGCAAGGAGGAATCTACATAGTTGTTATAACTATTGTAGGTCTTTTAGAGTGCGTTTGATAAAACTGAATGATTTAGCGCTGAATGGTTCAGAATTTGAATGGTTAAAAGCCTCTTAATAAAGTTTATTCTAAATGAAAATAAGCTGTTTGATAATCATTTAGAATGAATGATTAAAACTGAGTAAAATTACCTTATCAAAGTGTAACATGAATAAAATATTCAATATACTTGTTAGTTAAGTGTTCATTATAGGATTTGAGGAGAAAATTACAGAATATTTAGGCTCTTCTCTGAATGGTTCAGTACTGAATTCTGAACCATTCAGCATCATATGTCATTCAGAGGTTAGAAATAAACGCGATCAGAAATAAACGTATTGAATGTTAAATAATTCAACATTCAAAACTATTCCATATTTTTATTAATAGACAAACAAACGCACCCTTAATATTTGTAGGTGTGATGGGCTCATCCAGCCACGAGATGATGGGGTAGATATTAGGTGGTAAACACGTCATAGTAAAAAGAAACAAATCACGTGCGCCGACAGCCTGAAATACCAAACCTCTCACGGAATCATTCTTCCTTGGAAACCTTGAAGCTAACGGTTCCTGTTTATTTAGACCACAATCCAATGCATAATCATCTTCTTTTTATGTTACCTTTTTTTCCATAAAGTGCAATGGCCGGAGTATAAGGATGAATAAGTTTTTTATTGTTTGGATTATTAGAAGAAGTGGAGTAATTACTCTGATATGTCAGGGGTGTAAATCAAAATTTCATATTGAACATGGTAAAATACTCCGTACAAATTTATGCATATAAGTTTGAGCTATCGATCCAAAAGATTTTAAGACTACTAAGGACTCTTGAACTATGTATAGGACATGTTATTTGAGTTATCGATCAAAGTTATCAGGTGACTGTTTTGCACCCTTTTGTATGACATCTCAAGATATGGAGCTACTAAAATTTAGACTTAAGAAAAACTAATTGTTGATAAAGCAAACTCTACAAGACTTCAAATTTTTTTTTTTTTTTTTCATATATAGAACTCCGATTTAACTAAATCGAAAGCTTAAATGTCCATATCTCGAAAGACTAGAAATATTACTTCATACTCCCTCCGTTCCTAATTAATTGTCCAGTATTTTAGAATATCTCAAATTAATTGTTATCTTTTACAATAAGAAGATTAATGTCTATTATACTTTTAGTGTATATGAATAGAATTAAAGAATAAAGAAAAAGTGAGGGTAAAAATTGAAAGTAGGAAAAAATATAGTATTAAAGGACCCCGCCTAGCACCTATAAAGCTTGACCTTGATAATATGTTTGAGATCTTTTAGCTGTTTCCTTTTTATTAAGAGTTGTAATAAAGAATAAGTTACGTTAAATATATATATATATATATATATATATATATATATATATATATATATATATATATATATATATATATATATATATATATATATATATATATATATATATATATATATAAGTTAATACTCCCCCATTCCATATTAATTATTCTTTAGACAAAAAACACATAGTTTTAAGAAATATAATAAAAGTACTGTATTTTCTGTTTACTTTCCGATTTTACTCTTACTTTTTATTTCTCCTTTAATAATATCTACATACATTAAGAGCATAACAGAACTTAATTTTCTTATTTATTTATTATTTATGAAATTGAACTATTAATTTAAAAAATCCTAAAATATAATACTGGACAATAAATTAGTGACATAGAGAATACAGAAATTCGTTAACGATTTAACGTCAAATTATTACAGTATATATGTAGAATGCGTTAGTGAAGATATCAATGCACGATCTTTAAATTGATGTGACATATAAACTTGTTCAAATTTATGGTCATTTAATATTATTTAATTGCATTTTTTTTAATTTAAATTTAAATACATTTATATAAATAGGACAATTTAGTTTGTATGATTCCCGTATGAGTAATTACCCGTAAAAGGGTGAATCAAACGGCTAAAACGATTGAAAACCCGATTATTCATCTCAATCGCAATAAACGAGCGTAGAGAAAACCTTTAACATTTCAGTTTCACATGATTTGAAAATCACTTAATAAAAAGCGAAAAGGTGTTAATTAAAACCACTAACTCTATAGCCTCTTCCAAATCACAACACACAACCAATTGATCAAGGGAAAAACCCTTAAATCTTTGTCCATCGCATAGAAATCTTTATTCCTCTGCCTAATCATAACAAATTATAAAAGTAGCCTTCATGAATAGTACTTTAAGACCAAAACAGACAATCTAATTGTGAGCTCCAACCATAAAACGACAACGTGTTAAACACGACAATCGAACAGTGAGCTCCACCATTAAACGACAACCAAACCGTGCACAATTAGTATTTGGGGAAATGTGTCCAAAAATATAATATCCCTTCTATACATTATAATACTCCCTCCGTCCCATATTAATTGTCCTGTTTGACTTTTCAAAGTATTTCTTCTTAAATTTTGACTTTATATATTTTTCTTTATGCTATATAATATTTGATGAAATTTATACGAATGGATTCGGTTTTAAAATGTGTTTTAATTGGTATAACTTTCAACAATTAGTATATAACACAAATAAAAATATTTAAATTCAAAGTTGTAGAAGAAAGACTCAAAAAGTCAAAACTGAACAATAATTATGGGACGGAGGGAGTAAAGTCATAATAAAGATATGATTAAAATTTTCCACTAATCTCAACCATTAGATCAAGAAATTACAATCACCTACCCATTCTTTAAACCCTTATTATAACTCAATAAGTACATCCTCAAAATTTTCCTTCCAATATTATCCTTAGATTAACAAAAACACGGGCAAACCAAAAACCCTAAAAACATATCGCCATTGTTATCATCGTTTTCTCCTTCAATCGCTACCATTCAATCACTACCATGAAATCACATGTAATTTCACAAGGACAAGAACAAGAACAATTCAATTGCTACCATCGAAATAAATCCCTACCATCGCATGTTAAGAGCAATTTCACAATTCAATCGCAGAACGCGGGTGAGTATTTCTGATTTTGTGCTTCGATTTTTAGGTTTTTTTTATATATCATCTCTGGTCTAATTTATATCAGGCGAAAGAACTTGATGTTAGGAAGCATGATGATGATACCTCCGATATAATGATTTTGCAATCTAAAATTTGAACGCTTTTCTGTTTTTCATATTCCTTTCAATTATCGCATTAAGAAATTCACTAAAATGTTCATACACCTAACGTTTGAAGGTTACCCGAATCTCATCAACATGTTAATTAACATTATGTAACACCCTGTTTTTTTTTTTTTTAAATCACAACGGAATACTTATTTTACATAAATACCCTTAGTTAATTTCAAACATGATTATCACACATCATTAGTTAATTACTTCATTACAAACCACAACTGTCACGTTAAACGACTAGTTACGTATTTACAAAAGCTAAGACATCAGAGTTCGTCTTGTCAAACATATCGTCAGTCCGACTCCCGTCCCTACCAGCACTAAGATCCAGAACCTGCAAGGGAGGAGGTGATGGGTTAGCACAAGGCTAAGTGAATGGAACTATCAAAAGGTCTAGCATACAGTACCAACTTGTACTCCTACAGCAACAACTTACAACATACAACAACTAGCAACTGGCAACTGACAACTATGCTCCAACTAGAGGATCGACAGCTTGTACAGGCACACGACCCTAGCTGATCAGGCTAGAATCTACCGATAGTCCTTACTACTGAATCCCCAGTATAGTCATCCACACGCAGGTGATGAATCATTCAGTATTATACTCAACAAAAAGTAGCCAACTGAAACCAACCACAACAAGGTTGACCTCTCTTAGCTGAACCTAACAGATCAAGGTTCCAACAACAATAACAACAACAACTTGTGCGCATACAACCAGTCAACTACTACTACTACTATAGGCAACTAATACTACTAAAAGTATGACAACCCTAAACTACGATCAACTATACAACATAATTACTAAACATGGCAATTAACAACAATATAAACATAGTAGCGCAACTTTCTACTCTATATTTCACCAAGTGATAATCTCACTCACCGATTACCAGCAACTACCTGAGATAATCTGTCACTGAGCTTCTTCCTTATCCTTATCACCTAAACATAAGGCAAATCAAGTTAGTTTCTGTCCGTTAGCATAAAACAGAACAATACAGCAAATCAGTCACAAAAGTGTCACTAAAAGTCCACCTAACACTTATGCATTTTCAGAATTTACATCCTGATTATCATAAGACACACGGGCAGCATAACGGCTATAAATTAGCCATTAAAAAACAATAGTTAGCACTGATCTGTATCTGTACAGTTGCACATGCATCCGTACGATTGCAAGTCCATCCGTACGATTGCATCGTGCATCCGTACGGTTACACACTCACTGCCCGGTTGCACCAACACCACTGCATCCGTATGGTTGCACAGTCTACCCGTGCAGTTGCAAGCTGCAACCGTACGGTTGTATTCATCGAGCAACAGCATCAAAAACTGGCGGGTTTCGAACCAAAATCACCCAAATCTCGATTTCTAAACGTTTTGACACCGAACGAAGCTTATAAAACATTTATAACAACTAAAGGAACATAAACCATAACGTTTTACACCAAACCAACATCAAAATCAACCAATTTGACATCAAAACTCACTTTGTCAAAACCCTAACTAAAAATCCCATTTAAACTCAGATTACATCATGAAAACGAACGATTCTTACCTTGTTATGACCACAAAATCAGTAGCAACTGATTACACAACACAATTTAAACACAAAATTGAGATCTAAGATATTAGGGTTTCAAGGGTGAAAGGAAATTAGGTACGGAGTAATTTGGAAGCTTCGAGAAAAATGAGAGAAGAAGCTAGTTACTTGCTTATATATTAGTGTTAAACACAATACCCCATCACACATGGGTATTTAACAGTTATCTTAAATCTTACGTACCTCGTTAGGCGGCCCTAACGGGGTCCAAATTAAACAAACGAACTTGTTCTGTGACCCATGTTGAAATGTCCCGTTCTTATTGATTAAAAACGTTCCATATTAATTGATTTCGTTGCGAGGTTTTGACCTCTATATGAGATGTTTTTCAAAGACTGCATTCATTTTAAAACAAACCATAACCTTTATTTCATCAATAAAGGTTTAAAAAGCTTTACGTAGATTATCAAATAATGATAATCTAAAATATCCTGTTTACACACGACCATTACATAATGGTTTACAATACAAATATGTTACAACAAAATAAGTTTCTTGAATGCAGTTTTTACACAATATCATACAAGCATGGACTCCAAATCTCGTCCTTATTTAAGTATGCGACAGCGGAAGCTCTTAGTATTCACCTGAGAATAAACATGCTTTAAACGTCAACAAAAATGTTGGTGAGTTATAGGTTTAACCTATATATATCAAATCGTAACAATAGACCACAAGATTTCATATTTCAATACACATCCCATACATAGAGATAAAAATCATTCATATGGTGAACACCTGGTAACCGACATTAACAAGATGCATATATATATATAAGAATATCCCCATCATTCCGGGACACCCTTCGGATATGATATAAATTTCGAAGTACTAAAGCATCCGGTACTTTGGATGGGGTTTGTTAGGCCCAATAGATCTATCTTTAGGATTCGCGTCAATTAGGGTGTCTGTTTCCTAATTCTTAGATTACCAGACTTAATAAAAAGGGGCATATTCGATTTCGATAATTCAACCATAGAATGTAGTTTCACGTACTTGTGTCTATTTTGTAAATCATTTATAAAACCTGCATGTATTCTCATCCCAAAAATATTAGATTTTAAAAGTGGGACTATAACTCACTTTCACAGATTTTTACTTCGTCGGGAAGTAAGACTTGGCCACTGGTTGATTCACGAACCTTAAGTTCCTTGGATAAACCTACTGGAAAAGAGAAAAATGGATCTAGCTTCAACGGATCCTTGGATGGCTCGAAGTTCTTGTATTAGAATGATAACCTACTGTAAGAAACAAAGATTTCTTAAGGTTGGATGATCACCTTACAAGATTGGAAGTGAGCTAGCAAACTTGAAAGTATTCTTGATTTTATGTAACTAGAACTTGTAAAATATATGAAGAACACTTAGAACTTGAAGATAGAACTTGAGAGAGATCAATTAGATGAAGAAAATAGAAGAATGAAAGTGTTTGTAGGTGTTTTTGGTCGTTGGTGTATGTATTAGATATAAAGGATATGTAATTTTGTTTTCATGTAAATAAGTCATGAATGATTACTCATATTTTTGTAATTTTATGAGATATTTCATGCTAGTTGCCAAATGATGGTTCCCACATGTGTTAGGTGACTCACATGGGCTGCTAAGAGCTGATCATTGGAGTGTATATACCAATAGTACATACATCTAAAAGCTGTGTATTGTACGAGTACGAATACGGGTGCATACGAGTAGAATTGTTGATGAAACTGAACGAGGATGTAATTGTAAGCATTTTTGTTAAGTAGAAGTATTTTGATAAGTGTCTTGAAGTCTTTCAAAAGTGTATGAATACATATTAAAACACTACATGTATATACATTTTAACTGAGTCGTTAAGTCATCGTTAGTCGTTACATGTAAATGTTGTTTTGAAACCTTTAGGTTAACGATCTTGTTAAATGTTGTTAACCCAATGTTTATAATATCAAAAGAGATTTTAAATTATTATATTATCATGATATTATGATGTACGAATATCTCTTAATATGATATATATACATTAAATGTCGTTACAACGATAATCGTTACATATATGTCTAGTTTCAAAATCATTAAGTTAGTAGTCTTGTTTTTACATATGTAGTTCATTGTTAATATACTTAATGATATGTTTACATATCATAATATCATGTTAACTATATATATAACCATATATATGTCATCATATATTTTTTACAAGTTTTAACGTTCGTGAATCACCGGTCAACTTGGGTGGTCAATTGTCTATATGAAACCTATTTCAATTAATCAAGTCTTAACAAGTTTGATTGCTTAACATGTTGGAAACATTTAATCATGTAAATATCAATCTCAATTAATATATATAAACATGGAAAAGTTCGGGTCACTACAGTACCTACCCGTTAAATAAATTTCGTCCCGAAATTTTAAGCTGTTGAAGGTGTTGACGAATCTTCTGGAAATAGATGCGGGTATTTCTTCTTCATCTGATCTTCATGCTCCCAGGTGAACTCGGGTCCTCTACGAGCATTCCATCGAACCTTAACAATTGGTATCTTGTTTTGCTTAAGTCTTTTAACCTCACGATCCATTATTTCGACGGGTTCTTCGATGAATTGAAGTTTTTCGTTGATTTGGATTTCATCTAACAGAATAGTGAGATCTTCTTTAGCAAAACATTTTTTCAAATTCGAGACGTGGAAAGTGTTATGTACAGCCGCGAGTTGTTGAGGTAACTCAAGTCGGTAAGCTACTGGTCCGACACGATCAATAATCTTGAATGGTCCAATATACCTTGGATTTAATTTCCCTCATTTACCAAATCGAACAACGCCTTTCCAAGGTGCAACTTTAAGCATGACCATCTCTCCAATTTCAAATTCTATATCTTTTCTTTTAATGTCAGCGTAGCTCTTTTGTCGACTTTGGGCAGTTTTCAACCGTTGTTGAATTTGGATGATCTTCTCGGTAGTTTCTTGTATAATCTCCGGACCCGTAATATGTCTATCCCCCACTTCACTCCAACAAATCGAAGACCTGCACTTTCTACCATAAAGTGCTTCAAACGGTGCCATCTCAATGCTTGAATGGTAGCTGTTGTTGTAGGAAAATTCTGCTAATGGTAGATGTCGATCCCAACTGTTTCCGAAATCAATAACACATGCTCGTAGCATGTCTTCAAGCGTTTGTATCGTCCTTTCGCTCTGCCCATCAGTCTGTGGATGATAGGCAGTACTCATGTCTAGACGAGTTCCTAATGCTTGCTGTAATGTCTGCCAGAATCTTGAAATAAATCTGCCATCCCTATCAGAGATAATAGAGATTGGTATTCCATGTCTGGAGATAACTTCCTTCAAATACAGTCGTGCTAACTTCTCCATCTTGTCATCTTCTCTTATTGGCAAGAAGTGTGCTGATTTGGTGAGACGATCAACTATTACCCAAATAGTATCAATACCACTTGCAGTCCTTGGCAATTTAGTGATGAAATCCATGGTAATTTTTCCCATTTCCATTCCGGGATTTCAGGTTGTTGAAGTAGACCTGATGGTTTCTGATGCTCAGCTTTGACCTTAGAACACGTCAAACATTCTCCTACGTATTTAGCAACATCGGCTTTCATACCCGGCCACCAAAAATGTTTCTTGAGATCCTTGTACATCTTCCCCGTTCCAGGATGTATTGAGTATCTGGTTTTATGAGCTTCTCTAAGTACCATTTCTCTCATATCTCTAAATTTTGGTACCCAAATCCTTTCAGCCCTATACCGGGTTCCGTCTTCCCGAATATTAAGATGCTTCTCCGATCCTTTGGGTATTTCATCCTTTAAATTTCCCTCTTTTAAAACTCCTTGTTGTGCCTCCTTTATTTGAGTAGTAAGGTTATTATGAATCATTATATTCATAGATTTTACTCGAATGGGTTCTCTGTCCTTCCTGCTCAAGGCATCGGCTACCACATTTGCCTTCCCCGGGTGGTAACGAATCTCAAAGTCGTAATCATTCAACAATTCAATCCACCTACGCTGCCTCATATTCAGTTGTTTCTGATTAAATATGTGTTGAAGACTTTTGTGGTCGGTATATATAATACTTTTGACCCCATATAAGTAGTGCCTCCAAGTCTTTAATGCAAAAACAACCGCGCCTAATTCCAAATCATGCGTCGTATAATTTTGTTCGTGAATCTTCAATTGTCTAGACGCATAAGCAATCACCTTCGTTCGTTGCATTAATACACAACCGAGACCTTGCTTTGATGCGTCACAATAAATCACAAAATCATCATTCCCTTTAGGCAATGACAATATAGGTGCCGTAGTTAGCTTTTTCTTCAATAACTGAAATGCTTTCTCTTGTTCATCATTCCATTCAAATTTCTTCCCTTTATGCGTTAATGCAGTCAAGGGTTTTGCTATTCTGGAAAAGTCTTGGATGAACCTTCTGTAGTAACCAGCTAGTCCGAAAAACTGGCGTATGTGTTTCGGAGTTTTCGGGGTTTCCCACTTTTCAACAGTTTCTATCTTTGCCGGATCCACCTTAATACCTTCTTTGTTCACTATGTGACCGAGGAATTGAACTTCTTCCAACCAAAATGCACACTTTGAAAACTTAGCGTACAATTCTTCTTTCCTCAATACTTCTAACACCTTTCTCAAATGTTCACCGTGTTCTTGGTCATTCTTTGAGTAAATAAGTATGTCATCAATGAAAACAATGACAAACTTGTCAAGGTATGGTCCACACACTCGGTTCATAAGGTCCATGAACACAGCTGGTGCATTAGTTAAACCAAACGGCATGACCATAAACTCGTAATGACCGTAACGTGTTCTGAAAGCAGTCTTTGGAATATCATCTTCTTTCACCCGCATTTGATGGTACCCGGAACGTAAGTCAATCTTTGAATAAACAGATGAGCCTTGTAGTTGATCAAATAAGTCATCGATTCTCGGTAGTGGGTAGCGGTTCTTGATGGTAAGTTTGTTCAACTCTCGGTAGTCGATACACAACCTGAATGTACCATCTTTCTTCTTGACAAACAAAACAGGAGCTCCCCACGGTGATGTGCTTGGTCGAATGAAACCACGCTCTAAAAGTTCTTGTAATTGGCTTTGCAGTTCTTTCATCTCGCTGGGTGCGAGTCTGTAAGGAGCACGAGCTATTGGTGCAGCTCCTGGTACAAGATCTATTTGAAATTCAACGGATCGATGTGGGGGTAATCCCGGTAATTCTTTCGGAAATACATCGGGAAATTCTTTTGCAATGGGAACATCATTGATGCTCTTTTCTTCAGTTTGTACTTTCTCGACGTGTGCTAGAACAGCATAGCAACCTTTTCTTATTAGTTTTTGTGCCTTCAAATTACTAATAAGATGTAGCTTCGTGTTGCCCTTTTCTCCTTACACCATTAAGGGTTTTCCTTTTTCTCGTATAATGCGAATTGCATTTTTGTAACAAACGATCTCTGCTTTCACTTCTTTCAACCAGTCCATACCGATTATCACATCAAAACTCCCTAACTCTACTGGTATCAAATCAATCTTAAATGTTTCGCTAACCAGTTTAATTTCTCGATTCCGACATATATTATCTGCTGAAATTAATTTACCATTTGCTAATTCGAGTAAAAATTTACTATCCAAAGGCGTCAATGGACAACTTAATTTAGCACAAAAATCTCTACTCATATAGCTTCTATCCGCACTCGAATCAAATAAAACGTAAGCAGATTTATTGTCAATAAGAAACGTACCCGTAACAAGCTCCGGGTCTTCTTGTGCCTCTGCCGCATTAATATTGAAAACTCTTCCGCGGCCTTGTCCATTCGTGTTCTCCTGGTTCGGGCAATTTCTAATAATGTGGCCCGGTTTTCCACATTTATAACAAACTACATTGGCATAACTTGCTCCGACACTACTTGCTCCGCCATTACTCGTTCCGACACCATTTGTTCCTTTCGTTCTATTAACCCCTGGTCCGTAGACCTCACACTTCGCCGCGCTATGACCATTTCTTTTACACTTGTTGCAAAATTTGGTGCAGAACCCCGAGTGATTCTTTTCACACCTTTGGCATAGCTGCTTCTGATTGTTGTTGTTGTTGCGGTTATTATTGTTGTTGGGATGATTGTTGTAGTTGCTGTTGCTGTTGTTGTTGTTGTTGTTGTTGTTGTTGTTGTTGTTGTTGTTGTTGTTGTTGTTGGGCCGTTTGTTGTAGTTGCGATTGATGTTGCGATTGTTGGGATAATTGTTGCGATTATTGTTGTAATTGCTGTTGTTGTTGTATTGGTGATTCTTATCACCGTTTTCCTCCCACTTTCTTTTGACTTGCTTCACATTGGCCTCTTCAGCAGTCTGTTCTTTAATTCTTTCTTCAATCTGGTTCACTAGTTTGTGAGCCATTCTACATGCCTGTTGTATGGAGGCGGGCTCGTGTGAACTTATATCTTCTTGGATTCTTTCCGGTAATCCTTTCACAAACGCGTCGATCTTCTCTTCCTCATCTTCGAACGCTCCCGGACACAATAGGCACAATTCTGTGAATCGTCTTTCATACGTGGTAATATCAAATCCTTGGGTTCGTAACCCTCTAAGTTCTATCTTGAGCTTATTGACCTCGGTTCTGGGACGGTACTTCTCGTTCATCAAGTGCTTGAATGCTGACCACGGTAGTGCGTACGCATCGTCTTGTCCCACCTGCTCTAGATAGGTATTCCACCATGTTAACGCAGAACCTGTGAAGGTATGCGTAGCATACTTCACTTTGTCCTCTTCGGTACACTTACTTATGGCAAACACCGATTCGACCTTCTCGGTCCACCGTTTCAATCCGATCGGTCCTTCGGTTCCATCAAATTCCAAAGGTTTGCAGGCAGTGAATTCTTTGTAGGTGCATCCTACACGATTTCCTGTACTGCTAGATCCAAGGTTATTGTTGGTATGTAGCGCAGCCTGTACTGCGGCTATGTTTGAAGCTAGAAAAGTACGGAATTCCTCTTCATTCATATTCACGGTGTGTCGAGTAGTCGGTGCCATTTCCTTCAAAATAGTCAAATGGAACAAGTTAATCATACAGAATATTAAGAGTAGTTAATAGTATTTCGTAGCATAATATGAACTCATTTATAAAAGCTTTTTCTTCATATTAGCGTTTTATAAGTTTAAATTCGGGTAGTACCTACCCGTTAAGTTCATACTTAGTAGCTAATATACAATTCAACTACTACAATTCTATATGAAAAACTGATTATAATAATATTTCGCGTTCAAACTTTTATACAATATTTTACAAACTTACAATACCGCTTATTTTACATAAAGCATGAAATATAGCACACAATAACTTTGATACAAGATAGTTGTGAAGATAATTCTAGCTAGTACACAAGTCGTTCAACAAAGGCAATAAAGACACGTAATTCATACGTCCAGAAACAAGTCATACATTCTGGTTTTACTAGGACTACTTCCCATCCTTGGTCTTGTGCAACATAACCGTTATGGCCGTTGATAAGACAGCGTGTTGTAACATCGTCAAAGGGACGAGGGTTACGTAATGTCCAACAGTCCCGTAATAATCTAAAAACCTCATTTCTTACCCCAATTACCGACTCCGTCACTTGTGGAAACGTTTTGTTTAATAGTTGTAGCCCGATGTTCTTGTTCTCACTTTGGTGAGAAGCGAACATTACTAATCCGTAAGCATAACATGCTTCTTTATGTTGCATGTTAGCCGCTTTTTCTAAATCACGAAGTCCAATATTCGGATATATTGAGTCAAAATAATTTCTTAACCCGTTGCGTAAAATAGCATTTGGGTTCCCCGCAATATATGCGTCAAAGTAAACACATCGTAACTTATGGGTTTCCCAATGTGATATCCCCCATCTTTCAAACGAAAGTCTCTTATAAACCAAGACATTCTTGGAACGTTCTTCGAATGTCTTACAAACTGATCTCGCCTTAAATAGTTGTGCCGAGGAATTCTGGCCGACTCTAGACAAGATTTCATCAATCATGTCTCCGGGTAGGTCTCTTAAAATATTGGGTTGTCTATCCATTTTGTGTTTTTAAACTGTAAAATAGACAAGAGTTAGATTCATAAAAAAAATACTTATTAATACAAGCAATTTTTACATATATCATAAAGCATAAGAACACTATATTACATATATTACACCACACGAATACAACTATCTTATTCTGACTCGGTCGTTTCTTCTTCTTCGGTTTTGGTTGGTTTTGCCAAGTTTCTAGGGATATATGATGTTCCCCTAATACGAGCCGTCGTTGTCCACATTGGTTTAGAAAAACCTGGTGGTTTAGAGGTTCCCGGGTCATTGTTACAACTTAAGAACTTCGGGGGTTGACGATACATATAAAGTTCATCGGGGTTGGAATTAGATTTCTCTATTTTTATGCCCTTTCCCTTATTATTTTCTTTTGCCTTTTTAAATTCAGTTGGGGTAATTTCTATAACATCATTGGAATTCTCGTCGGAATTCGATTCATCGGAGAATTGGTAATCCTCCCAATATTTTGCTTCCTTGGCGGAAACACCATTGACCATAATTAACCTTGGTCGGTTGGTTGAGGATTCTCTTTTACTTAACCGTTTTATTATTTCCCCCACCGGTTCCGATTCTTCTTCCGGTTTCGATTCTTCGTCCGGTTCCGATTCTTCTTCCGGTTCCGACTCTTCTTCCGGTTCCTCTTCGGGAACTTGTGAATCAGTCCACGAATAATTCCAATTTACATTTGACTCTTCATTATTATTAGGTGAGTCAATGGGACTTGTTCTAGAGGTAGACATCTATCACATAATATCAAACACGTTAAGAGATTAATATATCACATAATATTCATATGTTAAAAATATATAGTTTCCAACAAAAATGTTAAGCAATCATTTTTAAAGAAAACACGGTCGAAGTCCAGAATCACTAATGCATCCTAACAAACTCGATAAGACACACTAATGCAAATTTTCTGGTTCTCTAAGACCAACGCTCGGATACCAACTGAAATGTCCCGTTCTTATTGATTAAAAACGTTCCATATTAATTGATTTCGTTGCGAGGTTTTGACCTCTATATGAGACGTTTTTCAAAGACTGCATTCATTTTAAAACAAACCATAACCTTTATTTCATCAATAAAGGTTTAAAAAGCTTTACGTAGATTATCAAATAATGATAATCTAAAATATCCTGTTTACACACGACCATTACATAATGGTTTACAATACAAATATGTTACAACAAAATAAGTTTCTTGAATGCAGTTTTTACACAATATCATACAAGCATGGACTCCAAATCTCGTCCTTATTTAAGTATGCGACAGCGGAAGCTCTTAGTATTCACCTGAGAATAAACATGCTTTAAACGTCAACAAAAATGTTGGTGAGTTATAGGTTTAACCTATATATATCAAATCGTAACAATAGACCACAAGATTTCATATTTCAATACACATCCCATACATAGAGATAAAAATCATTCATATGGTGAACACCTGGTAACCGACATTAACAAGATGCATATATATATATAAGAATATCCCCATCATTCCGGGACACCCTTCGGATATGATATAAATTTCGAAGTACTAAAGCATCCGGTACTTTGGATGGGGTTTGTTAGGCCCAATAGATCTATCTTTAGGATTCGCGTCAATTAGGGTGTCTGTTCCCTAATTCTTAGATTACCAGACTTAATAAAAAGGGGCATATTCGATTTCGATAATTCAACCATAGAATGTAGTTTCACGTACTTGTGTCTATTTTGTAAATCATTTATAAAACCTGCATGTATTCTCATCCCAAAAATATTAGATTTTAAAAGTGGGACTATAACTCACTTTCACAGATTTTTACTTCGTCGGGAAGTAAGACTTGGCCACTGGTTGATTCACGAACCTTAAGTTCCTTGGATAAACCTACTGGAAAAGAGAAAAATGGATCTAGCTTCAACGGATCCTTGGATGGCTCGAAGTTCTTGTATTAGAATGATAACCTACTGTAAGAAACAAAGATTTCTTAAGGTTGGATGATCACCTTACAAGATTGGAAGTGAGCTAGCAAACTTGAAAGTATTCTTGATTTTATGTAACTAGAACTTGTAAAATATATGAAGAACACTTAGAACTTGAAGATAGAACTTGAGAGAGATCAATTAGATGAAGAAAATTGAAGAATGTAAGTGTTTGTAGGTGTTTTTGGTCGTTGGTGTATGGATTAGATATAAAGGATATGTAATTTTGTTTTCATGTAAATAAGTCATGAATGATTACTCATATTTTTGTAATTTTATGAGATATTTCATGCTAGTTGCCAAATGATGGTTCCCACATGTGTTAGGTGACTCACATGGGCTGCTAAGAGCTGATCATTGGAGTGTATATAACAATAGTACATACATCTAAAAGCTGTGTATTGTACGAGTACGAATACGGGTGCATACGAGTAGAATTGTTGATGAAACTGAACGAGGATGTAATTGTAAGCATTTTTGTTAAGTAGAAGTATTTTGATAAGTGTCTTGAAGTCTTTCAAAAGTGTATGAATACATATTAAAACACTACATGTATATACATTTTAACTGAGTCGTTAAGTCATCGTTAGTCGTTACATGTAAATGTTGTTTTGAAACCTTTAGGTTAACGATCTTGTTAAATGTTGTTAACCCAATGTTTATAATATCAAAAGAGATTTTAAATTATTATATTATCATGATATTATGATGTACGAATATCTCTTAATATGATATATATATACATTAAATGTCGTTACAACGATAATCTTTACATATATGTCTCGTTTCAAAATCATTAAGTTAGTAGTCTTGTTTTTACATATGTAGTTCATTGTTAATATACTTAATGATATGTTTACATATCATAATATCATGTTAACTATATATATAACCATATATATGTCATCATATAGTTTTTACAAGTTTTAACGTTCGTGAATCACCGGTCAACTTGGGTGGTCAATTGTCTATATGAAACCTATTTCAATTAATCAAGTCTTAACAAGTTTGATTGCTTAACATGTTGGAAACATTTAATCATGTAAATATCAATCTCAATTAATATATATAAACATGGAAAAGTTCGGGTCACTACACATGTCACATACTGGTCTCAACTAAACAACCAAATAATTATAAACATATAATTATTATAATAACATATAAACACACCCAAGGTCAAAAGGGTCATTTCAACTAGGTTCGGTAACAGGATGTTACAAATCTACCCCCTTAAAGAGATTCCGACCTCGAAATTGGGTCAACTACGGTCAATAAACCATTACCTCAACTAAGTCTTTCACAATAATCTATCCAAACTAGCAAATCGTCCTTCCAATTCCAATCTCTTTCCTTTAAACAAGTGCACGAATATGGAATTTCTAACATTTACGCACGTCTGATACAATACAAATTACCAAAACGTCCACTGGTCAACAACTTGAATCCACAATTCTCCATTGTCAATCAAATAATTAAAGTCAAATTTCATGTTTCTAAGTCATTCTGTATTAAACACTTCACAATTTGTCATCAAATTCAGCTCCTAACACAATCAACATTTCACAATTATTCCAAGCTCAGACTATAAAATTAGTCATCATTTTAAGTTATGTGTCTATGTCCACCAAATTGTCCTTAAGTCAAGGTAATATCCCATATTACTCGTCTCATTTCCAATCATATAAAAGTCCCAAGGTTCAACTCATAGTCCACGAATAGCACAGGCCACCTACTTTTTCCTTCTTCTTCCCAGAAACTCTGTATGATTCACCATAATTGTGACACTACTAAATTTTTTTATACGATTACGTGGCGGAAGCATTTATTAATTAAATACTATTTACACTAACCAGTGTCACGTGACAACATACAAAATACCTATTTTAAGCGGAAGAAACGTAAATTTATGATGTTTACAAAGAACACATTTTAACTAAGTAAAATCACATCAGAGTTGACTCCTGTCAAACATAACATTCACATGCTCGTCTTCTCTCCAAAATGCGTCATTTACAAAAGCTAACAACCTGCAGGGAGGAAATGGAGGGGAATTAGCACGAAGCTAAGTGAGTACGACTAACTACAGGCAATAGTATACAGGAACTGTCATACCAATAATGTCACAAAGTCTAACACACAGACATCACCCAAGTGCCGTCTACAGAGACTCTGGCGGCTCGGCCAAACCATTAACCACCAACTGATCGGACTGGGGCTTACCAGAAGTTCCTCCACCACCGTATCTATATATATAATCCACACGCGACGGACGCATCTTTCACATATATATACACCATGATTAACTAGGCTACCACATGAGGAACCCAACCCGCAGGTTGATCTCTCCTACCGAGGCTACCACACAATAGGGACGCACTGGGCTCCAGCAGACAAGCATCAACTAACATGCAGTCAACACAACATACTAATTAACAGTAGTAGCAAGTATATCTAACAAGCATGACAATCATAATATAACATGCTACTCTATACTATATACTCCAGTTAGTCCCACTCACCAATTACCAGTAACCAGCTCAGATAATCTACTACTGAGCGGCTTCTTTATCCTTATCACCTGAACATAAGGCAAATCAAGTTGGTTACTGTCTGTTAACACCAAATAACACAGTACAGAAATTTTTTGTATCAAAAAGCGTCCGCTAAAATTTTTTGCTTAACCCTTATGCATTTTCAAAATTTACATCCTGATCATCAAAATACAAACGGACAGCATAACGGCTAAAAATCAACATTTAGTAAAATATATCACTGCCAAAGACCATCGGTCGATCGTCAGAGACGGTCGGTTGATCGTCACTACACCATCGGTCGGTGGACTACACTATCGGTCGATCGTTAAAATTACAACCGTTGGTCGAAGGACTCCCACCATCGGTCGATGGTCTAGTCCATTGACCGATCGCCACACACCATCGGTCGATGGTCAGCGACCATCGGCCGAGGGTAGTTCATCTACAGCAGCTGCTGCCAAAGTGATGGGTTTCTCACCAAACTCACCAATTCTCGATCTAGAGCTCGTTTTTAACCTCAAAACTTACCAAATCTGATACACTGATCATTTAAAAACACAAACCCACAATGTTTTGACACAAACAACACTAAATCAACCCATTTTGACCCAATTTACACTTTTATGAAAACTAACACAAAATTCTTAATTTCTCAAAGATTAAATCACAAAATGATACAAACCTTACCTTAAAAGAATCAGTGAATCGCAGAGAACACAAAGATATGAACCATTTTAGCTCTAGAACAAGGATTAAGAATTAGGATTTGAGGTAGGTGAAGGAGATGAGGAACGAGTGTGTTTGGGAAGAATCTGAAAAATGCAAGAAATGGCAACACTAGGCTTCATATTTGGGTTAAATTCCCACACTGTGCAACACACGGGTATTTATCAGTTATCTGATATCTTTCGTACATCATTTGGCAACCCAAACGAAGTCCAAATTAAATCAACAAACCTGTTCTGTAACCCTTGTCACAAACTGGTCCTAACCACATCATTATTTAATAATAATTATTAATTAAAAATAAAAGCATATATTAACACAATACTAACTTAAGAGCAATATAGTAATCTTACAGCTAGGCTCGATTGAGGATGTTACAAATCTACCCCCTTAGGAAGATTCCATCCCCGAAATCTGGTCAAGGTTAAACAAATGGGGATAGCGCGCCCTCAGTAACTCCTCGGTTTCCCACATCAGGTTTGAACCTAAACTGTGCCGCCATTCTACTAACACCATTGGAATCTGCTTCTTTCTTAACTTAGTGACTTTCTTGTCCACTATACGAATTGGCTCTTTTACTAATTTCTTAGTCAAATCAACTTTCAAGTCTTTCAACGAAAGAATTTGACTTTCATCGTCTACTTTACACTTCCTTAAATAACACACATTGAACGTGTTGTGAATTCCTGCTAACTCAGATAGAAGATCTAAAACAACAGTTTGATCATTCAGAATTTCTTTGATTGGAAATGGCGAAATAAACCTCAGTGCTAATTTACCACGTTTACCAAATCTGATCACCCCTTTCCACGATGATACCTTCAGGTATACACAATCACCTATATTAAAAATTACCGGACGTCTGCGCGGATCAGCATACATCTTTTGTCGGTCTCTGGCTGCTTTAAAATTCTCACGTGCAATTTCAACTTTTTTTGCAGTTATCTGAACAATTTCGGGACCTGCAAATTGTTTCTCACCCGCCTCTAACCAACATGTCGGAGTTCTACCCTTACGACCATACAACATCTCATACAGCGGAATTCCGATACTTGAATGATACGAATTGTTGTAAGCAAACTCTATCAATGGAAGATGCGAAACCCAAGAACCACCATATTCTAAGACACATGCTCTCAACATATCTTCTAATGTCTGAATCGTTCGTTCACTCTGACTTTCTATTTGTGGATGATAAGATGTACTTAGATTCACACGTGTACCCAAATTCTGTTGTAAACTATTCCAGAAGTTCGATACAAATCTAGTATCTCTGTCGGAAACTATAGACAACGGTACACCATGTCGACTAATGATCTCTTTCAAGTACAAATCTGCCAAATCACTCAAAGAAGCTGTTTCACGAGTAGCTAAGAAGTGAGCACTCTTTGTTAAACGATCCACTATCACCTAGATCATGTCGTGTCCTTTCTGGGTTCGAGGTAACTTGGTTACAAAATCCATCGTTATATGATCTCATTTCCACTGAGGAATTTATAAATGTCGTAGAGACCCATATGGCTTCTGATGTTCTGCTTTAACTTGCGCACAAATATGACACTTTTCAACGAAACTTGCAACATCGGTCTTCATTGTGGGCCACCAATACAATGTTTTCAAATCTCGGTACATCTTAGTACTACCTAGATGCACTGTCAATCTTGATTTATGCGCTTCTGTAAGGATTAAATCCCTCAATTCTCCAAGCATAGGAACCCAAATTCGGTCTTTATAGGTCTTTAATCCTCCAGAATCGTTGCATAGGTCAAATTTTCTTTTGGTCATTTGTTCAGTCTTTAGGTTTTCGTCATTCAAAGCTACTAACTGAACGGTTTTCAACCGATCAACCAAGTCTGAAACTATCTCAATTCTCATAAATTTGACATTTTCGACTGTCTTCTTACGACTCAGAGCATCTGCGACCACATTTGCTTTACCCGGATGGTACTTAATCTCACAATCGTAGTCTTTAATCAATTCTTGACATCGACGTTGACGCATATTTAATTCTTTCTGTGAAAATATGTACTGAAGACTCTTATGATCTGTATAGATTTCACAATGTGTACCATACAAATAGTGTCTCCAAAGCTTCAAAGCAAACACAACTGCAGTTAACTCTAAATCATGAGTAGAGTAATTTCGTTCATGATCTTTCAATTGTCGTGAAGCATACGCTATAACTTTATTTCTCTGCATCAAAACACAACCCAGACCAGCGCGTGGCGCATCACAGTATGCCACAAAATCTTTTGATCCCCCTGGTAAAGCTAAAACTGGCGCTTGACATAACAACTGTTTGAGAGTCTGAAAAGCCTTTTCTTGTTCATCAGTCCATCGAAAGGCTACATCTTTTTTGGTTAACTTATTCAACGGACCTGCTATTTTAGAAAAGTATTTAATAAATCTACGGTAATAACCTGCTAAACCCAGAAAACTCTTAATTTCTATCGGCATTTTCGGTGAGTTCCAATTCATTACAGCTTCTATCTTAGACTGATCTACTTTGATACCCTGTTCACAAATCACATGACCCAGAAACTGTACTTTTCGCAGCCAAAATTCACACTTGGAAAACTTAGCGTACAACTGTTCCTGTTTCAAAAGTTCTAACACCATCCTCAGATGCGTAGCATGATCTTTCTCGGTTTTCGAATATATCAAGATATCATCTATGAAGACAATCACAAATTTGTTAAGATACTGATGACACACCCTGTTCATTAAATCCATAAACACTGCTGGTGCATTCGTCAACCCGAATGGCATAACTAGAAATTCATAATGACCATATCTTGTTCTAAATGCTGTTTTCGATATATCGTTCTCTGCAACACGTACCTGATGATACCCTGAACGTAAATTAATCTTTGAAAAGTAGGAAGCACCCTGTAACTGATCGAATAAATCATCTATTCTCGGTAACGGATACTTATTCTTTATTGTTCTCTTATTCAAATCGCGGTAATCTATACACATACGTAGCAACCCATCTTTCTTTTTCACAAACAACACAGGAGCACCCCACGGTGAAGCACTTAGTCGGATAAAACCCTTATCTAATGTGACGACCCAGAAATTTCCGACCAAATTTAAACTTTATCTTTATATTATTCCGACACGATAAGCAAAGTCTGTAATGTTGAATCTTAAGAACTTTGAATTGTGTTAATGTATTCATTTACCCTTCGACTGCTCTCGACGATTCACGAATAATTAATTGTAAATAGATATGTGTGTATGTATATATAAATAATAATACACTATATAAAATTCGTAATTTAAAACTGTCGGTAGATTACAAACAAATTGATGGCTGCTAATTCTAATTCATACGTTTATTAATTATTATTATGTTATATACATTTCTTTTCTCATTTGGACGTGTTCATATGTCCTTGAATTGATAATTGAAGATTGATTGATTATTACTGTGTCCAATTGTATCTTTATGAGTTATATATTGTATGTATACAATTGAATGACAGATTGATAGATCACTAGCTTATAATTCTATCTCTCACCATTTCCTAACTTCAGTACTCTTTTTATCTTCTTCATATTTTTTTTTACCACACCACCACCTTATTTTTCTATTTTCAAATCAAACCAAAAAGTATAATTAAAACTTTAGAATCAAATATGTAAATAAAATACAAAATAATTAGGATATAATTTAAAATGAATCTATATTTAAATATATTTGATTTTTATGTATAAATATTATTATATGCATAGTGTATAAATATTCAATTATATATTATATAATTAGTAACTATGATATAATTGATAAATTGTGGTATTAATATATTAAATGTAATTAGAAAATTAAAAATATAATTGTTATACTACAAATAGTATTATTACTTTCATCATTATTATTAATATCAATATTATTAATATTGAAACCAGTATTAGTTATATTATTATTTTCATTGTATAATATATATATATATATATATGTATATATATATATATGTATATGTATATATATATATATATGTATATATATATATATATATATATATATAAATACGAAAGTTGGTACGTTTAAATGATTATAGTATTATACTAATTTTATTGTTATCATTATTAATATCAGTACTATTATATTTAGTAGTAAAATTTATAATTTAGTTATTATTATGATTTTTAATTGTATATTTACTAAAAATTATCATTTTCATTTATAATTTTGGTTATCATTATTTTATTACTTTTAACATTATTCTTATGTTTATTTGTATTATTTCGATGTTATTATTATTAATCTTATAACTACTTTTATTATTATTATGTAAATTGATATTATTAATTATATTTATCATTTATTTTTTTTCCTAATACTATTATTATTAGTATTTTATTATTAATAAATATTCAGTATTATCATTAATATATTTAACAAATTATTAATATCAATTGTATAAGAATAAAAAAAAAGGTTGAATGAATCTGATATATATCTTTGTCTGCTATCCTTTTTCCTTCCCTCGTTTTCTTCTGCGTATGACAAAACCATCTACTGTAAATTGGCACTACACAACGACTTACGATAAAATTATGTCGCTAATATTGTTAAAAACATCAAAATCAAGTGGTATATATTTCTTCATAATCTATTTCCAGTCTTTTTCTCCTTTACATTTTTTTGTTTTCTCCCTGCTCAATCAATCCATAAATTCTGAGGCTATTATAACGAATCATTTAGTTTGGGTTCAGAAGGAAATACAATCGACATCTATCATCAAATATCAATTATCAATTTCAATTACAGTTATCTAAAAAAATATAGAATAATAATGGAAGCAGGTTCGTTTCTCTGTACATACATCTTTTTTGCCCATTATTCGAATACGAATCATTTGGAGAAATCTTATAATGCAGAGTTCTTAGGAATCATCCATTTTAACTTTCTGTAAATTTTCAGTTCTTAATTCTAGAAATCAAGGATAAATTTCGAGGTCAAAGATTGAATTTAAAAAGTCAAACGGTTCGTTCTTTGTGAAATTCGATTTCTGGTTGATGTGTCTGGATCAATTGGTGATTCCCAAAGTTTCTAGCAACGAATTACTACCTATTTCATGTAGAAATCATAGCCTAAAACTGTCCAATTTTTAAAATCAAAGTTTGAATTTTTCTTTCTTCAAAACGAAGCTTTTGCTGTTTGATTTTTAAATTCCTTTCTGTTTCTGTTGATTCACCCACATCCTACTTGATTCTGTTTCAATTATACGTTCTAAATCAAACAATGATTCGATGTTAGGATTAGTTTCCTGGTCGATGGTTAATGAAGAAGGAGAAGAAGATAACAGATTAAGTATGGGATATATATAATTAAATTGTGATTTAATTCAGAAAACTCGAAACAGAAGACTGGTTGGGTTTGTTGTTGGAGGCCGAGAGGTCTCAGATTCGAATCTGAGAAAGGGCAGTTGTTTCTTTTTCTTGCCTTAATTTTTGTGAGGTAGCATTCTTTCTATTATTATTATTATTATTATTATTATTATTATTATTATTATTATTATTATTATTATTATTATTATTATTATTATTATTATTATTATTATTATTATTATTATTGTTGTTGTTGCTACCACTATTATTATTAATTATTGTTATTATTAAGTAATTATTATTATTATTATTATTACTAACCTCAGTAACATGATTATTAGTACAATTAATATTTTTATCATTATTGCTATCACTAAGTATTATTAGTATTATTATTACTATCATAATGCCAATTATTATTATCATTAATATTAGTATTAGTATTCTAGTAATTATTATTATTATCATTATTTCTAAATGTATCATTATTTTTAACGTTACAATTTTTGTTAAAAATAGTACTACCATTGAAATTAACATTTTTATCAAAATTATCAATTTACTATTGAAATTATTATTACAATAATTACTAAGAATTATCATTAGTTTATCAAAATCAGTATTATTTTATCATCATTATTATTATTATGATTAGTATTAGTAATATATCAAATAAAGATGATTTATATAAAAATACACATAACTTAACTATATTATTATTATCAATACTACTATTAATATTATTATTATTACAATAAAAATTAGCTATTTAAAACCATATCTAATATATATATAACCTAACTCTATCACTATATTAATTATTTATTCAAGATATATAAAATAAATATATCTAAGTTACTAATGGAACTTATAACTCATTAAAATAACAGTTGAATCACTAATAATAATATATAAATTTATTCGATTACAAGTATATGTATTAATATATATATGAATAATATAGGTTCGTGAATCCGAGGCCAACCCTGCATTGTTCAGTTCCGTCGTATGAATATTTTTAATACAAAATATTGTAGAGTGAGTTTCGTTTACTCCCTTTTTAAATGCTTTTGCAATATATATTTTTGGGACTGAGAATACATGCGCTACTTTTATAAATGTTTTACGAAATAGACACAAGTAATCGAAACTACATTCTATGGTTGGATTATCGAATCGAATATCACCCCTTTTAACTTGGTAGAATAAGAATTAGGGAACAGACACCCTAATTGACGCGAATCCTAAAGGTAGATCTACGGGCACTAACTCCCCCATACTGGAAAATGGTATGCTTTAGTACTTCGAGTTATTAATACAAATGGATTTCTGTTTTGGGGATATTCTATATGCATGATGTTAATGTCGGTTACCAGGTGTTCAATCCATATGAATGATTTTTAAACACTTGCGAGTGTATGATTATTGAATAAAGGAAATCTTGTGGTCTATTAAAATTATGGAAATGATTAATTTCGATAAACTAATGAACTCACCAACCTTTTGGTTGACACTTTAAAGCATGTTTATTCTCAGGTATGAAAGAAATCTTCCACTGTGCATTTGCTCATTTTAGAGATACTACTTGGAGTCATTCATGACATATTTCAAAAGACATTGCATTCGAGTCATTGAGTTCATCAAGATTATTATTAAGTCAATTATAATTGGATATATTATGAAATGGTATGCATGCTATCAACTTTCGATGTAATGAAAGTTTGTCTTTCAAAAATGAATGCAATGTTTGTAAAATGTATCATATAGAGGTCAAGTACCTCGCGATGTTACCAAATGTAATGTATTCGTACAGATGGATTAGGACGGGTCATTAGATCTAACAATTCCTGTATCTGAGACATCATTTCTTGGATTTCTGATGGAGCTAATCTGTAAGGAGCTTTTGCAACTGGCGTAGCACCTGGAACTAAATCAATTTTATACTCTACTTCACGTACTTGGGGTAACCCTGGTAATTCATCTCGAAACACTTCTGGAAATTCGGACACAACTGGAATGTCGGTCACCTGCTTCTTTTCTTTCTTTACATCGATTACGTAAGCTAAGAATGAATCACATCCTTTCGATATCACTTTCTGAGCTTTCATTATTGAAACCATAGGGAAGTTAAATCCATTGCGCTCTCCCTAGATATCACTCGAGATCCATCAGCCAAACGGAAAGAAATCATATTCTTATCACACTTAATATTAGCCCTATTAGCTCTTCACCAGTTCATGCCTATGACTACATCAAATCTAGGTATAGGCATTAACAAACAGGTTAAAGAGAAGGAATGGCCGTCGATTTTGATGGTAATTCCAGACATAGATGATGTGCATGGAACCATTTTACCATCAGCTACTTCTATTCCTAAAGGCGCATCTAACATCCTAACAGGCTACTTCAACTTATCACAGAAGCCTAAGGAAATAAAAGGACAATTCGCTCCAGAATCAAATAACGCATAAACTGGCAATGAATTAACCAAGAACATACAGGTAATGACATCATCGGTAGCGGTTGCAGCGACTACCATCACCTGAAACGCCCTTGCCTATGCTATTGGGGGATTTTTCTCTTCTTCCCGGCAGTAAAAGCAGAAGATCCCCCAGAAGTAACTGATTTCGCCCCTGACCCTGCCCCAGAACCGGCTCTTGACGTAGATAGGCAACTCACTGATCTATGTCCTTCTTAATGGCAACTCCAACAGACATTATACTTAAAAGAATAAGCTGTGGATTTATGACCTAACACTCCACATTTCAAACATCTTCGGGTCATTGGAGAACATGGACCGGCTTGAGTTGATTTACAAACATTACACCAACCAGACTGACTAGAACCCGATCCGCTCATACCAGACTTACTCTTCTGTTTAAACCCGCTTGACTTCCTACCACGAAATCCTGATTGCTTACTTGATTGCTAAATAGACTGCCCACCGGTTTGACCTTCTGATTTTCTCCTAAAAGATCCACCTTTTGAACTTATTACATTACCTTTAGTAACCTTAGCCATCTCATGAGCCTGTGCCAAGATTGTTGCAAATCTCACAACTGTTCTATATTCAGGCTTAATCACCGGCATGAAATACTGAATTTTATCCTTTTCAGTCGATACCCACTGTTGGACGAACCTCAACTTAGATGTAAAGTCTCTAAAAACCTCATCAATTGTCATACTTTGCGTCATCCTCATATTCAGAAACTCAGTTTTCAATCTTTCCATTTCATATTCAGAACAATACTGCTCACGAACCTTAGCAGCAAACTGTTCCCAAGTTATTTGACTGATATGTTCTTTGGGTAAATATACAGTGATAGAGTCCCACCATTCCATTGCTTCACCTTTGAGAAACCTACTAGCAAACAACACCATGGATTCTAGCTCACAAAAGCATGCTTCTAATGCTCTCTCCACTTCTCTTAGCCAATTAAGGGTCATTGTAGGGTTTGTGTGACAACTGTACTCGAGAGGATTACAATCTAGAAACTGTTTATATGAACACTTCTTTCTCATCTCGGGAAATTGAAATGGGTATATCATCTGATTTGGAAATGACTGGTTAAACGAAAATGGGATTTGGAAGTTTTGATAGGTATTTTGTAGAAACTGTGATTGGGAACTGCCACCGGCCTGATTATAAAGGTTTGAAGGAAAAGTTGTGTTTAATGCAGTGGTATTAGGGTTCCATTGCGCCCGTTCTTGTTCTAATTCTTTAATTTTCTCCTGAGCTTCTAGCAATCGACTTTAAAGGTTTATAACTTCTTGTGAGGTTTCTTCCTCTGATGACACATGCCCATCTTCATCAGGGCTCAAAAAGTACCAGTTCCAGGGACAGTAGGGCCAGTTGCGTTTGCTTCATTATCTACCATTACTGCACTACCACAACACTCACACCAAAACTTAGTATAAACTCTATTAGTACTAACAACTAACACATAACCTGTCCTAATACTCACTTAACCCATCCCCAGCATGTTATGTTTGACATGACTTAACTAAGTTTGGGAACATGACATTTAGATCACAATGCACATGCTGCTAAACTAAGCTCTGATACCAACTTGTGACACTACTAAATTTTTTTTAATACAATTACGTGGCGGAAGCATTTGTTAATTAAATATAATTTACACTAACGAGTGTCACATGACAACATACAAAATACATAATTTAAACGGAAGAAACGTAAATGTATGATGTTTACAAAGAACACATTTTAACTAAGTAAAATCACATCAGAGTTGACTCCTGTCAAACATAACATTCACATGCATGTCTTCTCTCCAAAATGCATCATTTACAAAAGCTAACAACCTGCAGGGAGGAGATGGAGGAGAATTAGCACGAAGCTAAGTGAGTACGACTAACTATAGGCAATAGTATACAGGAATGTCATACCAATCATGTCACAAAGTCTAACACACAAACATCACCCAAGTGACATCTACAGAGACTCTGGCGGCTTGGCCAAACCATTAACCACCAGCTGATCGGACTAGGGCTTACCAGAAGTTCCTCCACCACCGTATGTATATATATAATCCACACGCGACGGACGCATCATTCACATATATATATACACCACGATTGACTAGGCTACCATATGAGGAACCCAACCCGCAGGTTGATCTCTCCTACTGAGGCTACCACACAATAGGGACGCACTGGGCTCCAGCAGACAAGCATCAACTAACAAGCAGTCAACACAACATACTAACTAACAGTAGTAGCAAGTATATCTAACAAGCATGGCAATCATAATATAACATGCTACTCTATACTATATACTCATGTTAGTCCCACTCACCAATTACCAGCAACCAGCACACATAATCTACTACTGAGTGGCTTCTTTATCCTTATCACCTGAACATAAGGCAAATCATGTTAGTTACTGTCTATTAACACCAAATAACACAGTACAGAAATTTTTTGTATCAAAAAGCGTCCGCTAAAATTTTTTGCTTAACCCTTATGCATTTTCAAAATTTACATCCTGATCATCAAAATACAAACGGACAGCATAACGGCTAAAAATCAACACTTAGTAAAATATATCACTGCCAAAGACCATCGGCCGATCATCACTACACCATCGGTCGGTGGACTACACTAGCGGTCGATCGTTAAAATTACAGCTGTTGGTCGAAGGACTCCCACCATCGGTCGATGGTCTAGTCCATCGACCGATCGCCACACACCATCGGTCGATGGTCAGCGACCATCGGTCGAGGGTAGTTCATCTGCAGCAGCTGCTGCCAAAGTGACGGGTTTCTCACCAAACTCACCAATTCTCGATCTAGAACTCGTTTTTAACCTCAAAACTTACCAAATCTGATACATTGATCATTTAGAAACACAAACCCACAATGTTTTGACACAAACAACACTAAATCAACCCATTTTGACCCAATTTACACTTTTATGAAAACTAACACAAAATTCTTAATTTCTCAAAGATTAAATCACTATATGATACAAACCTTACCTTAAAAGAATCAGTGAATCGCAGAGAACACAAAGATATGAACCATTTGAGCTCTAGAACAAAGATTAAGAATTAGGGTTTGAGGTAGGTGAAGGAGATGAGGAACGAGTGTGTTTGGGAAGAATCTGGAAAATGCAAGAAATGGCAACACTAGGCATCATATTTGGGTTAAATTCCCACACTGTGCAACATACGGGTATTTATCAGTTATCTGATATCTTTCGTACATCATTTGGCAACCCAAACGAAGTCCAAATTAAATCAACAAACCTGTTCTGTGACCCTTGTCACAAACTGGTCCTAACCACATCATTATTTAATAATAATTATTAATTAAAAATAAAAGCATATATTAACACAATACTAACTTAAGGGCAATATAGTAATCTTACAGCTAGGCCCGATTGAGGATGTTACAATAATACACTTCTGTTGGCCAGCCACAAGTATATTATCCTGAATCACACCTTCATTCTGAGTCGCTCGAAATGAAAAAATACTACTTGTTCCATCCACTAACTTAAGTCTAACGAGCCTCCTTAAACGCTTCGGCAATAACTAAGCTACTTTATAATTAATCAATTATACCATATTTCCAATCATCGTTATTTAAACATTGTCCGTCAAATATTCAGATATAATCTAGCAACATTACTACACATCTAAAAAGCATAGGAAATATCAACATATGTTCCTCAATGTCAAAATACCCTCAACTAACAGTATCATACATTTGGTTAAGCAAAAGAATTGTCCAATCAACACAACCCTCATTCCATCACATATGTAACAACAATATCATTATCTAATAGTATCCTGTCGTCCAAAAGTCCACTGCATAAAAGTACCCAACACATCTCTACCCAAGTCACGGTCTTTAATCCCAAAAAGTAAATCTAAGGTTCACCCTTACCCCCACAAGGCACACGAGGGTCGCAACCAAACATACAACAACATAACTCATCAAAGTAAATCTTACACTACAATCAACATCTACCAATCTACACACAAACATACATATATATACAATCATATATATACAACTAAACAGTACGAAGATTTTAAAGCATACATGTATTCACATCATAATCATCATATGTATCAGCAATGAAAAAACCCAACCCGTAATCAACCAGATAATTTTTTTTTTAACTTAATCAACCATTTACGCCCAAAATAATTGGTTACATAACGTAAACCATTTCATACAAACCACTTGAACGTACAACATGTTTAAAGTTTACATCACGGGCACGAAGACCCTTAATCAAAAGTAATACAAGTTCGAACCATATTTGATAGTTTTAAATCAAACGACACTCAAGCATGGTTTGGGGCTAAACTACCCAAAATGCTAGGTCGACTTCCAAAACAAAACTTCCACAAGCATCAAAATTGGAATATCTAATTCCCGGCAACCCCTTTCCCCTTATCCGCGTTCTTACCTAAAAAAAGTAAACAAAGAGAGGGGTAAGCAAAGCTTAGTGAATGCAATAATTATACATATACATATATAACTAACTCAGTTGCAAACACTTACACAATTTCACATACATACTAGCATTACAATTTGCATACCATCTTAAAGTATAACGCTAAACCTCCGATAGCACACGCTAGTATAGCAATATCATATAATCACGCGCAATATAATATACTATAACACAATACACAAACATTGATGTTCATAACATCCGTTAATACTCAAATCCCAAGGCTAGCCCTACGAATGGTATCGTCAACATCGAACTTAATCCCCATTCGTCCCAATAAATGTGGTATCGTCAACATCGAACTTAATCCCACATATGAGGTATCGTCAAAATCGAACTTAAACCCTCATCAACTAACATCACTACAATAGTGGTATGGCTTCATCAACATCGAACTTTAAATCCATACATGAGGTATCGTCAACATCGAACTTAAACCCTTATCAAAACGAACAAACAACATACTCTAGGATATGGTATCGTCAACATCGAACTTTAACCCATACCCCACAAGCAAATAATTCATATACCTACATATATAATTATTCCACTCACCTTAACACGTCGGTGGTGATTTAAAACTTCTGTATGCTTCGAGCAAGGTACCTAATACATTAAGTACACATTCAATACACAACTTGTGGAACTAACCACATTACTTACACTTGAGCATTTAATGACCCAATTGCATTAAATAACTCAACTACACCAAAATCGCCCATTAATGGCTAAGACTTGTCATAAATCTCTAGGAACAAGTGATGTAAGTCTACTAACACGAACTAACCCGAACTATGGGCATTTCATATCCATTTTACCCAATTAGGTCAACTATTACTCATTTGACTCATTTTGACACTTACACTTGCAATTTTAGTCAAACATGACCCATTAACAATTCTTTCATCATTTATAAGTGTATTAGTGACTAACAACCCCATCTAACACTTACAAATCTCAATTTACATAGCCAAACCCTAGATTATAGTCATTAGGGTTTCCTTACATCAATATGACCCAAATTCGCCCATTAAACCCCCAAATGGGTCTTACAAGTCTTTAATGGCCCAAACCCTAGCCATAAATTAACTAAAACTTAAAACATGGAGTTAAGACTTACCAACACTATTGGGTCGTAGCTAAGAACAAGGAGAACAACTTTACTTCATGCTCCAAAGATCGATTCATAATTCTTCACTCTCAAATCTTACTTTTAATTTAAAGGGATTTTATGTTTTGAGAGTAAATAGAAGAAGAAAAGAGAAAAGAAATTGAATAAGTGAGATAAGTGGTTGAGGTATAAAGCTCCAATAAGATCCATACGCGAAAAGACGAAAATACCCTTGGACCACCCCTTTTTAAATAGGGAAAACGGATCAGATCTGCAGCTTTGTCGCGTCGCAACCTCAATTGTCGCGGCACGGCAATACACTGGATTTTCGAGATGTGTTAATTCACTCCTGACTTTGATTCGCTTTGTTTGTCGCGGCGCGCCCAAGATCTCCGCGGCGCGGCAATGGCCTGTGACTGGCCATTTTGACAACTTAATACAACAATGATTTATTCGATTTGTACATCTCGTTCACGCTTCCTACACACGTTTAAAATTCGTCTTTAAGTCTCACATGACTTAACACCATCAAAACCCATGCATATACTTATACATGCATACATTCTCAATCATATACATATGAATATACCTCGTATACATCGAGTTAACACTTTATATCGTTTAATCACATAAACAAGCGAAATATAAACGTTCGAACGATTAACTAAGTACCTTAAGACACGTATGAAGAAAACGGGATGTTACAACTCTCCCCCACTTGAATCGGAGCACGTCCTCGCGATCCAAGCCGCATGATAAGCCGGAAGATACACCAATACAAACTTTTCTGGTTTCCATGTAAACTCGGAACCTTTACTACGACTTCATTGAACTTTAAAAGTTCTCACCTCTTTATGTCTCAACCTCTTTACTTTTTCATCGAGTATAGCAATCGGCTTCTCAACATACTCTAACTTGTTGTTTAGCTCAATCTCGTCTAATGGTACCCATGAAGAATCATCCGCAAGACACTTACGGAGATGGGAAACATGAAATGTATTATGGATCCCCGCAAGCTCTTCGGGTAATTCCAAATGATACGCAACTTCACCAACACGTGCTAAAATCTTAAACGGACCAATAAACCGAGGAGCTGACTTTCCTCGTTTTCGAAACCGAATGACACCTTTCCATGGCGAAACTTTAAGTATCACCATGTCGTCTTCTTGGAATTCGATCGGTCGCCTTCGTTTTTTGGTATACGACTTTTGTCTATCTTGAGCCTTTTTCAAATGAGCCCGAATCATATCGATCTTGCTATTCGTCTCTAAAACCAAATCGGTACTCCCGATTTCTCTTTGACCCACTTCACCCCAACAAATGGGAGTTCGACACCTTCGCCCATAAAGCATCTCATACGGTGGCATTCCAATACTAGCATGATAGCTATTATTGTACCAGAATTCCACCAAAGGCAAGTGCTCATCCCAACTACCACCGAAATCGATAATAAACGCCCGTAACATATCCTCCAATGTTTGATTCGTACGTTCGGTTTGACCGTCCGTTTGAGGATGATACGCCGTGCTCAATTTCAATTGTGTACCCATATCTTCATGAAACTTTTCCCAAAACCGAGATGTAAAACGGGTATCTCGATCAGAAATAATAGATATAGGAACCCCATGCCTTGATATCACTTCCTTGATGAACAACTTAGCCAAAGTCTCCGATGATATCGCTTCCCGAATGGGAAGAAACAAGGCACTCTTTGTCAACCGATCAACTATCACCCAAATCGAATCAAATTGGGTTCTTTCCGTCCTTGGTAACTTTGTAATGAAATCCATGGTAATGTGCTCCAATTTCCATTTTGGGATTTCTAACGGTTGTAACATACCATACGGCTTTTGGTGTTCGGCCTTAACTTGCAAACACGTGACGCATTGTTCAACATACTTAACAACATCACGTTTCATGCCCGGCCACCAATACTCCTTTCGTAAATCAAGATACATTTTCGTTGTGCCCGGGGGAATGGAATACTTTGACTTATGTGCTTCATCAAGTAGCACTCGTCGATTATCACCCATTTTAGGCACCCACACTCGTCCTTAAAAGGATAACAAACCATGCGGGCCTAAGGTAATGAACTCCGTTTGGTCCACGATTCGCTCCTCATGTTTGTTGTTAACAAAAGCTTCGATTTGAATCTCACCAAGCTTTACAAGAAAATTGTAATTAATAATCATGCGTAACGATCCTACTCGTATCGCCGGATGTTGACTCTTTCGACTCAACGCATCCGCGACCACATTCGCCTTGCCCGGATGATAAAGTATTTCACAATCATAATCTTTTACTACGTCCATCCATCTACGTTGACGATAATTTAAATCTCTTTGATCAAAAAGATGCTTCAAACTCTTATGATCCGAATAAATCGTACACTTAACACCATACAAGTAATGGCGCCAAATTTTCAATGCATGCACAACCGCTGGTAACTCAAGATCATGAGTTGGATATCTCGTTTCGTGTTCCTTTAATTGTCAAGAGGCATAAGAGATGACTTTACCTCTTTGCATTAGAACACACCCGAGCCCATTTAAAGAAGCATCACAATAAACCGTCATGTCTTCTACACCTTCCGGCAACACTAACATCGGGGCTTAACATAACTTCTCTTTTAACAATTGAAAAGCAATTTATTGCTCGTTTTCCCAATTAAATCTAGCGTTCTTTCTCGTCAATTTCGTCAATGGAGAAGCAATCTTAGAAAAGTCTTGGATAAACCAACGATAATAACCAGCCAATCCGAGAAAACTTCGGATTTCTATAGGCGTAGTCGGTTGTCCCCAACTCTTCACCATCTTTATCTTCCCCGGATCTACTTGAATACCATCCTTGTTCACAATGTGGCCAAGGAATTGAACTTCCCTTAGCCAAAATTCACATTTGGAGAATTTAGCATACAACTTCTCCTTTCGTAACGTCTTCAACACACCCCACAAATGATGTTCATGTTCCTTCATACTCTTCGAATAGACAAGTATGTCGTTAATGAACACAATTACCGACTTGTCCAATATAGGTTGGCACACTCGGTTCATAAGATCCATGAATGCCGCTGCATTCGTAAGACTGATAATGCTAAAAACGAACATATATTTCATAGCATTATTCCTCAAGAAAGACAAGCTTTTAGTTGCAATTGTTCTATTTACAAGTGATATTCGTTTAAATAATAAAAGGTGAAGACAAAAGACAGATTCGACGATTTGAAGACGCAAACGACCAAAAAGCTCAAAAGAACAAAAGACAATCAAAAAGGTTCCAATTATTGATAAGAAACGTCTCGAAATCACAAGAGTACAAGATTCAAAACGCAAAGTACAAGATATTAAATTGTACGCAAGGACGTTCAAAAAACCGGAACCGGGACCAGAGTCAACTCTTAACGCTCGACGCAACGGACCAAAAATATCTAGTCTACTATGCACAAGAATATAATATAATATATATATAATTATATATAATTATATATTATATATATTATTATTATTATATTACGTCGGCAAGAAGAAAACAAAAGTAGTTGGCTGAATCCAGGGTGGCCATGCGACTCGCATGGCCAGAAGCACAAAACCATGCGAGTCGCATGGTGTGAGATTGTTGGTCAGGTCCTATAAAAAGCCAGTTTTCTGACGAGTTTAAAAAAAAAAATATATCTCTCTCAATATATACGATTTATATTTATATTTATAATTTATATTTTAATTTTAATTATAATTCTAATAATAAGGGTATGTTAGCGAATGTTGTAAGGGTGTAAGTCGAAATTCTGTCCGTGTAACGCTACGCTATTTTTAATCATTGTAAGTTATGTTCAACCTTTTTATATTAATGTCTCGTAGCTAAGTTATTATTATGCTTATTTAAAACGAAGTAATCATGATGTTGGGCTAATTACTAAAATTGGGTAATTGGGCTTTGTACCATAATTGGGGTTTGGACAAAAGAACGACACTTGTGGAAACTAGACTATGGGCTATTAATGGGCTTTATATTTGTTTAACTAAATGAAAGTTTGTTAATGTTAATATAAAGATTTACAATTGGGCGTCCCTATAAATTACCATATACACTCGATCGGACACGATGGGCGGGGTATTTATTTGTACGAATAATCGTTCATTTAACCGGATACGGGAATGGATTAATAGCCACTAGAATAATTAAAACAGGGGTGAAATTACATTCAAGGGTAATTGGTGTAATTGTTAACAAAGTAGTAAAACCTTGGTTTACACGCAGTCGATAACCTGGTGTATTCATTAAACAAAGTATTAAAACCTTGTTACAATTCGAATCCCCAATTAGTTGGAATATTTATCTTCGGGTATAATAATAATTTGACAAGGACACTTGCAATTTATATTTATGACTGATGGACTGTTATGGACAAAAACCAGACGGACATATTGAATAATCCAGGACAAAGGACAATTAACCCATGGGCATAAAACTAAAATCAACACGTCAAACATCATGATTACGGAAGTTTAAATAAGCATAATTCTTTTATATCATATTTAATTTCCTTTATTTTATATTTAATTGCACTTCTAATTATCGCACTTTTATTTATTGTTATTTCATTTTATCGCACTTTTAATTATCGTACTTTTTAATTATCGCAATTTAATTTTTATCGCATTTTTATTATTCGCAATTTCATTATCGTCATTTACTTTACGCTTTAATTTAAAGTCTTGTATTTATTTTATATTTTACATTAGGTTTTAACTGCGACTAAAGTTTTAAAATCGACAAACCGGTCATTAAACGGTAAAAACCCCCCTTTATAATAATAATATTACTTATATATATATTTGTATTTTTATAAAATTAAACTAATATAGCGTTGAGCTTTGCTTAAAGATTTCCCTGTGGAACGAACCGGACTTACTGAAAACTACACTACTGTACGATTAGGTACACTGCCTATAAGTGTTGTAGCAAGGTTTAAGTATATCCATTCTATAAATAAATAAATATCTTGTGTAAAATTGTATCGTATTTAATAGTATTTTCTGCTAAAAATTAATAGTATTTTATACCCCTCTGCTTTGACGCCAAGTATTTTTGGCGCCGCTGCCGGGGACTTCGCCGAAGCGAAACGCCATATTTTTAATTTTTAAGTTATAATTAGTTTTTGTAAAATTTATATTTTTGTTTAAAAATTAAAAAGATATATAAAAAAAAAAAAGGTATTTTAAGTATATTTTTAAGTTTTTCTTTTATTTTTACAAAATTATAAAATATTTTAAGTTTATTTTTAGTTTTTAAAATTAAGTTTTATTTTTATATATATATTTATATTTTAAATATAAAACAGAAAAAAGAAAATAAATATTAAATATACGTGACCTGTCAAATTGAACCTGTCCAGTTGAACCGGTTCAGTTCAGTCATGCGACTCGCATGACCCCCCGGTTTAAATCATGCGACTCGCATGAGGGGTCTGACAGGGCCATCCTCAAACCCTAAAAACGCATTAATTACGGAGTATAATATATTATTATTTAATTAAACCCTAGTTTTATTATTATTAATTAAGATTTTAGTTTAATTAATTACTTTTAATTAGTTTTATTATATTTAAAACTTAATACTTTTATTATAAAATATAAAAATAATATTTTTATAAAATCTAATATTTTTATAACTTTTTATAACTTTTAATATTTTGTCCCTTTTTAATCGTTGTAGCGTAACTTTTGTATTTTTAGCTCATAATTAATTTTAAACTTAGTTTTTGCTATAGTTATTTTTACTCCTATATTTTTAGGCTTTGCCGTAGAATTCCTTAAGTGCCTTTTCTTTAGACTAAGATTTAGGTGCTTTAGAATTTTGCGACGCCTTTTTAAGTTTTAGTTTCTTTTTAAGATATTTCCAATTGAGATTTAGTTTTTCCTTGTAAGCTTTAATATTTTTAGACCTTTTACTATGTATCAATTATCATTCCAATTAGTAATTTCAATTTGCGATTATAATTTTAAGTTAGTTGTAGTAATAAGGTTAAATTAGTTAAGTATTTTTAAGTTTTGATAAGTTCCTTTTATTTTTCCGTCACCTTTTATTTGTCAACCATTTTTCTTTTTCGACATTTTTCGACGCGCAATCTTTTTCTCTCTTATTTCTCGCCATTCTAGTTTTAGGACTTAGAATTTTATTCTACTTCTTATCTAAATTTCTTAAAATTACGAAAATTTATTTTGAGTAGTTAAATTGATAGACATCAAAATTTTCTGGTTCGTAGTAATAGTTGGATTTGTACGTGGACCGGGTTATTGGAGCCAAACAGTCCTCAATTATATTGAGACCAAACGAATCCTGCCCCTCTGCTGCATCTTTTGGCTATTCGAAACGTGGGCAAAATCAGAAAAGTCTATTGATTGGATAACTTATTATAATTTTTCTTTCCTTTTAAAAACTAATAGGATATTCTGTGAATGCACCGAGCAAGACGTTCATCACCTTTTGTACGTTCGCCACCTGTAACTCGATCAAGACATCGTTTAACAAATATAACCGCCGTTGATTTTTCTTTAGAATCGTCATCCAGTCGACCAAGTACTTCAGTTCAAATTTCCGATAATCCAGTTTTTGAAACAAACCTCACAATTGAGAATCCAGAAAATATTCAGGAACGGTTCGTAGATCCTGAACCATTAAACTTTCCTCCGGAACCACCAATCATTCAAACAGAGATTGTTGAGGAACGAACCATTAAATCAGAATCATCTAGTGATACCGATTCAACAAATTCAATTATGGAGAATCTGGAACCTTTAAGTATGGAAGACCGAATGAGAGCTAAACGCACTGGCCAAGGTCACGCAATTACTCATCCAGACATTAATGCGCCAGATTATGAAATCAAAGGACAAATTCTACACATGGTGACTAATCAATGCCAATTTAGTGGTGCGCCGAAGGAAGATCCAAATGAACATCTACGTACCTTTAATAGGATCTGCACACTATTTAAAATACGAGAAGTGGAAGATGAACAGATATATCTCATGTTATTTCCCTGGACTTTAAAGGGAGAAGCCAAAGATTGGTTGGAATCGTTACCAGAAGGGGCGATCGATACATGGGATGTTTTAATTGACAAATTTCTTAAACAATTCTTTCCTGCATCTAAAGCCGTAAGACTTCAAGCAGAAATTGTTACGTTCACACAGAAGCCAAATGAAACTCTATATGAGGCGTGGACAAGATATGGAAAGTTATTAAGAGGATGTCCGCAACATGGTTTAGACACCTGTCAAATAGTACAAATATTTTACCAAGGATGCGACATCACTACAAGGAAAGACATAGATATAGCAGCTGGTGGTTCTATTATGAAGAAAACCGAAACTGATGCTTACAAAATTATTGATAACACTGCTTCCCACTCACATGAGTGGCACCAAGAAAAAGATATCATTAGATCATCTAAAGCAGCTAGAGCCGATTCTAGCCATGACTTAGATTCCATTTCCGCAAAGATAGATGCTTTCGAGAGACGAATGGAAAAGATGACTAAAGATATTCATGCTATACGAATTAGTTGTGAGCAGTGTGGAGGACCACATTTGACAAAAGATTGTCTCAATATTGAATTAACAATGGAACAAAGAGAGAATATTTCATACATAAACCAAAGGCCTGGAAATAATTATCAGAATAATTATCAACCGCCAAGACCGATTTACAATCAAAACCAGAATTATAACCGAAATATTCCATACAACAACCAACAAGGTCCTAGCAATCAACAAGTATCCAATAATACTTACAATCAGCAAAGACCGAATTTTCAAAACAAACCACCACAACAAACCGATGATAAAAAGCCGAATTTAGAAGATATGATGACGAAGCTAGTTGAAACTCAAACGCAGTTTTTCACATCTCAAAAACAAACCAATGAACAAAATGCTCAAGCATTTAGAAATCAACAAGCTTCTATTCAAAATCTGGAACAAGAAGTAAGTAACCTAGCAAGGTTAATAGGTGAAAGAAAACCGGGAAGTTTACCTAGTGATACAAATGCTAACCCCCGGAATGAAACAGCTAAAGCTATTACCACAAGAAGTGGTACAACACTTAAACCACCTGAAATACCTGTAACTTCTGATGAAACTATTCCTACTCCACAAGAACCACAACCTGATAAAGAAAAGGAAAAAGAACCGGTAGTTGAAAAGGTTAATGAAGATAACACAGTTAAGGATAAACCTTATGTTAAACCATACCAACCACCACTTCCTTACCCGAGTAAAATGAAGAAGGAAAAACTTGAAGCCGAGCAATCCAAATTCTTGGATATGTTTAAACAGATAAATGTAAATCTTCCTTTCATTGATGTGATTTCAGGAATGCCAAGGTATGCTAAATTCTTGAAAGATCTAATCACGAATAGAAAGAAAATGGAAGAACTCTCGGCTGTTACTATGAATGCTAATTGTTCAGCAGTGCTGTTGAATAAGATACCAGAAAAACTATCTGATCCAGGAAGTTTCACAATTCCATGTTTTCTGGGTAGTCTTAGTTCAATAGAAGCATTGGCTGATTTAGGTGCTAGTATAAATCTAATGCCGTATTCACTATACGCTAAACTAGACCTTGGAGAATTAAAACCAACCAGAATAAGCATACAACTAGCCGATAGATCAATAAAATATCCTAGAGGGATAATGGAGAACATGCTAGTTAAAGTTGGTACTTTAGTATTTCCAGTAGATTTTGTTGTTTTGGACATGGAAGAAGATTCTCAAGTTCCTCTCATATTAGGAAGACCATTCTTAAACACGGCTAAAGCAATGATAGACGTGTTCGGTAAGAAACTGACCCTAAGTATAGAGGATGAGAGTGTTACCTTTTCAGTTGATAGAGCAATGCAACAACCACAATCTGCAGATGATACATGTTATTATATTCAAACTATAGATGCACATGCAGAATTATTAAAAGAATTTCCAGAATTACAAGGAACAGGAGAATGTTCTTTAGGAGAAGGAAATGAACCAATTGATGAAGCTGAAATGTTAGCTACACTTATAGCTAATGGATATGAACCAACAACAGAAGAAATTCAAATGCTAAAAGAAGAAGACAGATATCGATATAAATCATCGATAGAAGAACCTCCGAAATTAGAGTTAAAGCCACTTCCAAACCATTTGGAATACGCTTATTTACATGGTGAATCTGAATTACCTGTAATAATATCGTCTTCTCTTACTGAAAATGAGAAATCACAACTCATTTCTGTGTTGAAAGCTCATAAACCAGCCATTGCATGGAAAATTCATGATATTAAAGGAATAAGTCCTTCGTATTGCACACATAAAATCCTTATGGAAGAAGGTCATAAAACGTATGTGCAACGCCAACGAAGACTAAATCCTAATATGCAAGATGTAGTTAAGAAAGAGATTATTAAACTGCTAGATGCAGGTTTGATATATCCAATTTCTGATAGTCCATGGGTAAGCCCAGTTCAATGCGTACCTAAGAAGGGTGGCATGACTGTCATCACAAATGAGAAAAATGAGCTTATTCCTACTAGGACTGTAACAGGATGGCGTGTATGTATTGATTATAGAAAATTAAATGACGCCACCAGAAAAGATCACTTTCCCTTACCTTTCATAGATCAAATGTTGGAAAGATTAGCCGGAAATAGTTACTATTGTTTTCTAGATGGATTTTCCGGATATTTTCAAATTCCAATAGCACCCGAAGATCAAGAGAAAACCACATTCACGTGCCCTTATGGTACTTTTGCTTACAAACGCATGCCATTTGGACTTTGCAACGCCCCTGCAACCTTTCAAAGGTGTATGATGGCAATTTTTCATGACATGATAGAAGAATGCATGGAAGTATTCATGGATGACTTTTCAGTCTTCGGTGATACATTTAAATCATGTCTAGTTAATCTGGAACGAATGCTAATTAGATGCGAAAAATCAAATCTAGTACTTAATTGGGAGAAATGCCATTTCATGGTTAAAGAAGGCATCGTTCTTGGACATAAAATTTCAAAAGAAGGAATTGAAGTGGATAGAGCTAAAGTAGATGTAATTGCTAAACTTCCACATCCCACCAATGTTAGAGGAGTTAGGAGTTTTCTAGGGCATGCCGGTTTTTACCGACGTTTTATAAAAGATTTTTCTAAAATTGCCACTCCTATGAATAAACTCCTAGAAAAGGATGCGCCATTCATCTTTTCAGATGAATGTATCAAATCTTTTAATATTCTTAAAGAAAAACTCACTAATGCACCAATCATGATAACACCAAATTGGAATCTACCATTTGAACTAATGTGCGATGCAAGTGATTTTGCAATGGGAGCCGTTTTAGGACAAAGGATTGAAAAACGATTTCAACCTATATATTATGCTAGTAAGACATTACAAGGAGCACAAACGAACTATACAACTACTGAAAAAGAACTCCTTGCTATTGTCTTTGCTTTTGACAAATTTCGATCATATCTCGTTCTAGCAAAAACGGTGGTCTATACCGACCATTCTGCTCTTAAATACCTATTTTCAAAACAAGATGCTAAACCAAGATTAATCCGTTGGATCTTACTCTTACAAGAGTTTGATATTGAAATCCGAGATAAAAAAGGAGCAGAAAATCTCGCCGCTGATCATCTTTCTCGTCTTGAAAATCCCGAATTAGAAGTTCTGAATGAATCGGCCATACAAGACAACTTTCCTGATGAATATCTATTGAAGATAGATTATAAAGAAATCCCATGGTTTGCAGACTATGCAAACTACTTAGTTTGTGGATTCCTTGAAAAAGGATTATCATACCAAAGACGAAAGAAATTCTTCAGTGATATAAAACACTATTTCTGGGAAGATCCACATCTGTTTAAAAGTTGTCCCGATGGAATAATACGCCGATGTGTATTTGGAGATGAAGCGAGTAAAATTTTAAACCATTGTCACACAGGACCAACAGGAGGGCATTATGGGCCTCAACTAACAGCAAGAAAAGTTTATGAAGCTGGATTCTATTGGCCTACAATTTACAAAGACGCACACCTTCTTTGCAAATCCTGTGATGCATGTCAAAGGGCCGGAAAAATAAGTCAACGTGATGAAATGCCACAAAATGTCATCCAAGTATGTGAAGTATTTGACATTTGGGGTATTGACTTTATGGGTCCATTTCCAAAATCTCATAATAATCTATATATACTCGTAGCCATTGATTATGTATCTAAATGGGCGGAAGCACAAGCTCTCCCAACTAACGATGCACGAGTTGTAGTCAACTTTTTAAAACGTCTTTTTGCAAGGTTTGGAACACCGAAAGCTTTAATAAGTGATCGGGGTACTCATTTCTGTAATAATCAACTTGAGAAAGTTCTTAAAAGATATGGAGTAACTCATAAAATCTCCACCGCATATCATCCACAAACAAGTGGACAAGTTGAAAATACCAACCGAGCTTTAAAACGTATTCTAGAGAAAACCGTAGGATCAAATTCGAAGGAATGGTCCATTAAATTGGAGGATGCACTCTGGGCTTTTAGAACAGCCTACAAAACTCCAATAGGAACCACACCTTTTAGACTTGTGTATGGAAAAGCATGTCATCTTCCAGTAGAAATTGAACACAAAGCATTTTGGGCTTTGAAGACATGTAATCTTGATTTACATGAAGCTGGACGTCTACGATTAAGTCAACTAAACGAATTAGAAGAATTAAGACATGAAGCATACGAAAATTCGTTAATCTATAAAGAAAGAACAAAGAAATGGCATGATAAAAGAATCAGAAGTTCAAAAGAATTTAAAGAAGGAGACAGAGTTCTTCTTTTCAATTCACGATTCAAGCTATTTCCTGGAAAATTGAAATCAAGATGGTCTGGACCATTCATAGTCAAAAGAGTTTTCCCATACGGAACGATAGAATTGATAAATTCAAATGGGATTGAATTTAAAGTTAATGGTCACAGAGTTAAACATTACATACATGGTCCGATGGAAGTCAACAACGAAGTTAATCACAATTTCGACACCACAGCTAACTAAGTGTGGGGAGAATCAAGTCTTTAAGGGATAATATGTATTTCTGTTAGAGTTAGATTGTCTGTTTTCGTGTAGTTCTCGAAAATGGAACACGTATGGTCTTTCCCTAGCAGACCCTAAAGAACTAGTCTTCTCCCCCCATTCTGAATTTTTATTTTTTTTAGGTTTTTACGAAATGAAGACTGCCTGTGAACTAAACCATGGTCTAATGCTACACGCTTTGATCACTAAACGTAATAATGACATACTACCGAGTGAATTAGTATCAGTAATCAGAGAAAGAATGGACGGAGTTAGAAAAGGATCCAGATGCGAAGATAATAAGTTACAATTTGGTAAAGGAAAATCAAAATCCGCAGCGAAAAGAAGAGCACGACACCTAGAAAAATGTCACAAATGCGGAAAATGGTCACATGGAGGTAAATGTTCTAATAATCAAACCTATTCAAATACCGAATTTGTTACTTTATGCAGAGACGGACCGTTCATATGTTTAGAAGAAAAGACAATGAATGCTCGAGGTTACGCCTATGCAGCCATGGAAGACCAATTAAACCGACTATCTTATGAATATAATAGATCATATAACTAAGAAATCTATTTCACAGGTATGTCTGTACAGTTTTTATTTTTATTTTTATTTTTAACCTTTTGATAATAAACGCTAATTTGTTCGCTAAAAAGTATTAAATTGGTATTAAATAAAATTAGGTTTGGCGACCGAAATTATTGATATCATTCAAAAATTTATTACATCACTGCGAAATTTAACGTTTATTCTTAAGGTATAAATATCTTTAAACAATCAAACCAAAATATTTCAAAAATTCGTCATGAGTTAAATTAGGTCTTGGAACCGAAATTACTTTACCGAAAAGAGGGGCGCATATTTTTGATAATATTTGATTGATTAAAGTGGGATAAAAAGACAAAAAGATTTTTAATTTTATTTTTACCATATTTTTAAAAAATTAATATTTAAATCTTAAATTAATATTGTAAACTTTGTAAAAACAATATATTTAAATTATAAATATTTGAAAAATTAATATAAGTTTGGTATGAATTTATGAATTTTTAAATTAAGTTTGGTGTGAATTTTTAATTTTTAAAATATGAAATTTTAATTTTATGCATTTCAAATTTTAAGTTTGGTGTGAATTTTGAATTTTTAATATTAATTTTGAATTTTATATTTAAGTTGTGTGAATTTAAAAACAAAAATTTACTTTATCTCATTAAGTTAAGAATATGATTTTTAAAATTCGTCGTAAGTTGAAGACTAGGTCTTTGAACCGAAATTGCTTTACCCGAGGGAGGGACGAGAACTTTTATTATCATTATTTTTAATCTTATTGATTTAAAGTATGCCAAAAACATTGAAAAAACCCAAAAATCTTAGCTTTTAAAACAATCGCTACAAAAAGACAAATTTTAAAAATTTTGTCGAGGGACGGACTAGGACATCAATCCGAAACGACCTCGTCCTAAATAACAAGGGAAACAAAATTTTAAAATTAATTTCTTAATTGTTTTATAAGTTAAAGATTATAAAAAAAAAAAAAAAAAAAAATTAATTAACTCCGCGACTCGCGGAGTTTTGAGTGAAAACCTCCGCGACTCGCGGAGGGACCAAATTACAGAAAAAAATAAAACAGCTGCACACGAACTGATCACTCACACACACACAAAAACACCCAAATACAGCTCGAAAAAACCCGAGAAAACCCACGAAAATCATCCCAAAAACTCGATTTTTCACCGTTAATCTTCAAATTTTTCACTACAATCATGTTGAGAAGGATGATATCTAGGAACTACTCAAGAAAACAGGTACAATTACACCCCAAATCACCTTTAAATCCGAATTTTAGTGTGTTCTTGAGCATATTTTCATAATTTGAATTTTGTTAATTTTTAGTGTAATTAGTGTTAAATTGTTAGTATATTATGCATGTATAACCTAGATTGATGCTTGTTAACATGATTTGAAGCCAAAAACTTCAAAATCTTTAGAATCTAGGGTTTGTGTTCTTGAGCAAATTTGGGGCTTTTTGATATAAACAGGTTATGGCCAATTTTTGTCATGAATTGTTGCTAGATTGAGTAGTGTAACATGTCTAGGTAGTTAAATGATCCAAACTTTGAGCCTAAACATGATTTTGAGAATTAAAGTGGACTTTTTCAAGTCCAAAATTCATGAACTTGATTTTTGAAAGATAATGCCATTTGAGACTTGTTTATTTGCTAGTAATGATTATTTTGACATGTTATTTGAGTTGAATGCTTATGAACTTGGCGAAAATTTTCGTATATGCTTATTTGAAAAAGTGTAGATTTGATAAAAATGTGGAAATAAGCTTAAGTTTGATATAAATTGATAATGTCATTGTAATTATTTTGATTGATGATTTTGCTGACACTAATGCATATTTGGATGCACAAAATTTGTGTTTGATGTGTTTTGCAGAATGAAAGGGGTGAATCTTCATCCCAAGCCCGCCATGCTCCTGCTGAGAACTTGGAACAACAGGAGGTAGACAACTACTACAAGCAGGATGTACCTCATCCAGTCATGACCTTTTCAGATATGCACTTGGAACAGTTGCACCCGAACCTGCGATTTGACAGACTTTGGATAGATTATCCAAAATATCAACGGGGTTTGCATACTCTTCATTCTAAGGTTGTTGAGGTACCAAGGGTCATAGAATGGGGACCCTTGGAAGCTGTAGAATTGGCCGGGCCAATTAGGGAATTACTGGTACAGAGGTATGGTAATTCTTCTTTTAATGACTGGATATGTTTATTCACCATACGCAGACCTGTATATAAAGTATGGTGTGAAGAGTTGTTATGTAGTATAGAGTTGAATGATCGGGTAGCTAGTTTAACCGATCGTTCTTTTATTAGATTTTTGTTAGGCGGTTCGATGCGCCACATGTCTTTACTGGACATGGCTCAGGCTTTACGTATATATACGCCTGAGGAGTTAGCGTCTGCCGATTGTAGAGGATTGATACTAAACGGTAGGAAAATAGATGAGAATTTTGATACACACGGTGTGTGGAGTCAAATGACAAGCCATCACCGTTTTAAAGGGGGAAACTACTCTTATTTGGATATAGATAGAGCCGAATTAAGAGTAATACATAGGTTTTTAGCTAACTCGATTACACAAAGGGGTAAAAACAAAGAAAAGGTAAATGAACAAGATTTGTTTTACCATATGTGTATTCGAGACCCACACAGCGCTGTAAGTATACCATATTGTGTGGGTTATTATTTATCAGCTATGGTTCGAGGGATGCGTCCACATAGCATAATAGGGGGTGGTATTTTTATTACTTTGATTGGTGAATATCTCGGTGTGGATATAAGTCGGGGGGGATTATTAGTAGAAGAGCCGGAACCCCGCGACACTATAGGTTTAAATGTATACCATGGTGCGAAAGTGTTGAAGCGGCGAAATAACGCCGCAGTACGATACAATGGTAGACATCCACAGGTAGAGAGAAACCAGGAACAAGGTAATGTAGGAGGGGGGCAAGAAATGCATAGGTTTATAGCTTCTCAGGAATACGAAAATGCTAGACAGAGAGCATTTGAAGATTGGCAAGTTCATCAGAACCAGATCATAGCGCATTGCCAACACATAGGTAGAAACTATATTCCTACACCGAAACCCGTCTTCCCTCCTTGGTCGATAGAGATGCAGCCACCATATCCTACGTATGACCCTGCCGAGGCATTCTATAGCACTTATGGTTATGCGTGGAACCCCTATTGGTACCAATATCATCCTTAGTTTATTTATTTTTATTTTTATTTTGTAATTTGTAATTATTGATATATTTAATATTTTTGTTAATATTGTAATCATTTTTATATTTATCTAACTTTTATTCTTAGATTTTAATAATTTTTGAATGTGGGGTAATATACCAAACTTCAAAAATATGTATATATGTTTGCAGTTTATCTTATGTACACAACAGGGTAAAACAACGCGTTTTCAAAGACTGGCATTAAGTTCAGCAAAAGCAACTAATTTTGACGACAATGATGCAAAATGTATGTGAAATAACAACAAGACGGAATGAACAAATGACGTGCACCATTTATCATTCAGCAAACAAACGCCAATATATTAGGAAACTTTGGTAAAAATTTAATAATTTTCACACAAATCACCCTCAATAATTTAAATTGTTACTGATTTCTTGCAAATGAGGGCATTGCAAGATCTTAAGTGTGGGAAGGGGTTAAATTCTTTCGGATTTTAAAAATTTTTATATTAAACACTTGGTTACCATTAAAAATACTAGTAAAGCAGTAGTTGTATTAGAATCTAGTGCTCTCTGATAAAAAAGAACAGCCCTAGTCTTATATACTGACTACCCAATTCTAGTAAAATTTTTCAAAATTTTTAATTAAATGAATTCAAATCATGTTTATACATATTTATGAACGATAAAACTAGGTTTTAACACCGAAATTATTGTTACCTCGGAAAGGACATAAATTGAGAAACAAACTAAAATGTTAAAATTCATTTAAAATGGAATAGAGGACGATAAAAAGAAAAAATAAAAAGCCAAGTGTGGGAAAATTTACCAAGTTATTTTAAACATATGCCACATATATTTGTAACAAATAACTGAAAATACTTTTGCTTTGAACTAAACTAAACTGTTTTACCCGATGAAAGAAAAGAAGAGATGGATCTACACGATGAATCAATTTCATCATTAAAAGGAAGTAAAGTCTTCCGAAAAAGACACGCGCTTCTTGATTTAGGTCATGAAGTTGTCGTCCAGACCAGCTGTAGGTTGACGAAAAATCTAGAAAAGTCATCACTAAAATCAGCAGGAAATCCACGGACCTCAGCATTAAACAGGGTCGCCAAGTGGTCAGATTTATCCTAACCATGAGAAGGATTTATCTCGTACAATGGGGAGGCACCGTGCAAATTAGCTGGATAAGACTAATGAATCAGATCCCCAGAAAGGATAATCTCCTTAAAGATTAAAAATCAGCTTTTAAGACTGATATTACTCAATCCTAGAGATTGACCTTAAAGATTGAGAATTCAAACTCATGGAATTCGATGATATCTAAACTCGAGCTTGAACGAGAAAATATTTTGATCAAAATTATAAACCGATTTGTTTTCTGAAAACCCTATTTTCAATGCGTTCATTACCATTGAACGTAAAATCCTAGGAATTCACCTGGAATTCATTAGGTCACCTGAACTAAATCGGGTGTCAACCGTAAGAACGGTGGTTGCATAACATGGTCAAAGACAGGACTTTGTGCCAAACCGACAAATTATAAGGGTGAGCTTTACTATTGCTCCTACCAAGGATAGTAATTGCGTCCGACACGTTATAGACCATAATCAAAAGCATGTCACGGGACATTGCCTTAAACAGTTGCTTGTTCAACGCTTTCCTTTACAACCGGACGGTAGTTTGCCGAAAGGTAATATACGGAACAAGTAAACTGGACGTGTTGCTTTCCAAATACAAGGTTAGCAAGTGGGTGACACAAAACCGCAAGTTTTGAGCTAAAATTTTCAAATCTGAAACCCACCAAACCCACAAAAATATTTTGCAAACACCGGTAAAGGGTTATTCCGGAAAACTTATCTAGGGTAAAAACTAGATTTAATTTTCAAAAGATCAAATGTTTTCATAAAGATCCAATTTCCTTAATGGATCTAAATTTTTATAGTCATGTGGGACTGTAAACCATATCGTTACTACCATTGTTTATACCGCCGTATAGAAATCACTGATGTACAAAGTGTGAAGAATAAAGAAGTGATTCTAGTATTTCAAGACAATATTGCTTGAGGACAAGCAACGCTCAAGTGTGGGAATATTTGATAATGCTAAAAACGAACATATATTTCATAGCATTATTCCTCAAGAAAGACAAGCTTTTAGTTGCAATTGTTCTATTTACAAGTGATATTCGTTTAAATAATAAAAGGTGAAGACAAAAGACAGATTCGACGATTTGAAGACGCAAACGACCAAAAAGCTCAAAAGAACAAAAGACAATCAAAAAGGTTCCAATTATTGATAAGAAACGTCTCGAAATCACAAGAGTACAAGATTCAAAACGCAAAGTACAAGATATTAAATTGTACGCAAGGACGTTCAAAAAACCGGAACCGGGACCAGAGTCAACTCTTAACGCTCGACGCAACGGACCAAAAATATCTAGTCTACTATGCACAAGAATATAATATAATATATATATAATTATATATAATTATATATTATATATATTATTATTATTATATTACGTCGGCAAGAAGAAAACAAAAGTAGTTGGCTGAATCCAGGGTGGCCATGCGACTCGCATGGCCAGAAGCACAAAACCATGCGAGTCGCATGGTGTGAGATTGTTGGTCAGGTCCTATAAAAAGCCAGTTTTCTGACGAGTTTAAAAAAAAAAATATATCTCTCTCAATATATACGATTTATATTTATATTTATAATTTATATTTTAATTTTAATTATAATTCTAATAATAAGGGTATGTTAGCGAATGTTGTAAGGGTGTAAGTCGAAATTCTGTCCGTGTAACGCTACGCTATTTTTAATCATTGTAAGTTATGTTCAACCTTTTTATATTAATGTCTCGTAGCTAAGTTATTATTATGCTTATTTAAAACGAAGTAATCATGATGTTGGGCTAATTACTAAAATTGGGTAATTGGGCTTTGTACCATAATTGGGGTTTGGACAAAAGAACGACACTTGTGGAAACTAGACTATGGGCTATTAATGGGCTTTATATTTGTTTAACTAAATGAAAGTTTGTTAATGTTAATATAAAGATTTACAATTGGGCGTCCCTATAAATTACCATATACACTCGATCGGACACGATGGGCGGGGTATTTATTTGTACGAATAATCGTTCATTTAACCGGATACGGGAATGGATTAATAGCCACTAGAATAATTAAAACAGGGGTGAAATTACATTCAAGGGTAATTGGTGTAATTGTTAACAAAGTAGTAAAACCTTGGTTTACACGCAGTCGATAACCTGGTGTATTCATTAAACAAAGTATTAAAACCTTGTTACAATTCGAATCCCCAATTAGTTGGAATATTTATCTTCGGGTATAATAATAATTTGACAAGGACACTTGCAATTTATATTTATGACTGATGGACTGTTATGGACAAAAACCAGACGGACATATTGAATAATCCAGGACAAAGGACAATTAACCCATGGGCATAAAACTAAAATCAACACGTCAAACATCATGATTACGGAAGTTTAAATAAGCATAATTCTTTTATATCATATTTAATTTCCTTTATTTTATATTTAATTGCACTTCTAATTATCGCACTTTTATTTATTGTTATTTCATTTTATCGCACTTTTAATTATCGTACTTTTTAATTATCGCAATTTAATTTTTATCGCATTTTTATTATTCGCAATTTCATTATCGTCATTTACTTTACGCTTTAATTTAAAGTCTTGTATTTATTTTATATTTTACATTAGGTTTTAACTGCGACTAAAGTTTTAAAATCGACAAACCGGTCATTAAACGGTAAAAACCCCCCTTTATAATAATAATATTACTTATATATATATTTGTATTTTTATAAAATTAAACTAATATAGCGTTGAGCTTTGCTTAAAGATTTCCCTGTGGAACGAACCGGACTTACTGAAAACTACACTACTGTACGATTAGGTACACTGCCTATAAGTGTTGTAGCAAGGTTTAAGTATATCCATTCTATAAATAAATAAATATCTTGTGTAAAATTGTATCGTATTTAATAGTATTTTCTGCTAAAAATTAATAGTATTTTATACCCCTCTGCTTTGACATCAAAGACCAAAAGGCATAACTACAAACTCAAAATGCCCATAACGCGTTCAAAAAGCCGTTTTCTCAATATCTTCCTCGCGGACCCGCATTTGGTGATAGCCGGACCGTAGGTCGATTTTAGAGAAATACGTTGCACCTTGGAGTTGGTCAAACAAATCGTCAATCTGAGGCAATGGATAACGATTCTTGATCGTCACTTTATTCAACTCCCGATAATCGATGCACATCCGCATACTACCATCCTTCTTCTTCACAAATAAAACCGGAGCGCCCCATGGCGAAGCACTCGGTCGAATGAAACCCTTCTCAAGCAACTCTTGTGTTTGATTTAACAACTCTTGCATTTTTGTTGGTGCTAAACGATAAGGAGTTTTAGCAATGGGGGTAGCCCCCGGAACCAACTCAATGCGAAATTCAACTTGTCTTTCCGCCGGAACACCTGGCAACTCATCCGGAAAAACGTCTTCAAATTCACTTACCACCAAAATTTCACGAATGGATGGTGGCTCATCTCGAGTATCAACAACATGAGCAAGAAAAGCCATGCCACCACTAACAAGGAAACGACGTGCCCGTGCAAAAGTGCATATCGGCATAAGTCTTCTTCGTTTATCATCGTGAATAATTAACTCTCCCCCACTTGGGGTCTTTACCCGAATAAACTTATCATGGCATGCAATATCGGCTCTATAACGATCGAGCCAATCCATACCAACGACGATATCAAAATCACCCAAAGTCATCGAAATGAGATCGATTTTAAAACTTTCGGCACCAAACACAACATTACAATTTTTACACACATCAACCACTAGCGGCGTCTTGCCATCCGCTATTTCAACTTCTACCGGACGACTTAACTTAACTAGCGGTTTATTTAACTTAGGCACAAATCTTGCAGAAACAAATGATAAATTAGCACCACTATCAAATAGGATCCGTGCCGGATTAGAGTTAACTATGAAAGTACCTGAAACGACTTCGTTGGATTGCTTGGCCTCCTCATTCGTCATCAAATAGTTGCGACCCCTAGCCGTGCCCGCTACTTTCTCCAACCTTTTAACATGATCGGTGTTCAAGTCGGGACACTCCGACTTTCAGTGCCCTTCTTTGTTGCAATTAAAACAAGTGAGCTTGTTTGTTGAAGGAGGCTTTGTACAATCCCGAGCCAAATGACCTCGTACCCCACAATTGTAGCAAGTAGGGATAAAGTTCCCGAAACCTCCTTTCTTCACACTATTTACACTTTCGGAACCTTTCTTGTTTTTCTTGTTTGAAAAGTTCGAATGACTTGATCCTTCAAACTTTCTTTTAGAAAAAGTGAAATTGCTTTTTCTTGGAACCTTCGGCTCAAAACCTCGAGCCAATTCAAATAACTCTTCAAAAGACTTAGCCGCTCCTCGACTAATCTTACCCTTAAACTCATCATTCATGGTACGGTAGAAATCCTTCATCAACTTGTGATCGTCACCAACATATTCCGGACAAAAATGAGTCTTTGCCAAGAAGGTAGACTTGAGAGTAACCAAGTCCATTGAACCTTGTCGCAGATTGTGCAACTCATCCCAGATTCTATCAAGGTCTGAAGAAGTTCGGTATTCTTTGAAGAATTCTTTCTTAAACTCCTCCCACGTCAAGCTCATGCATTGCTCTTCACCATATAATTGGATTTTATCATCCCACCACAACTTTGCCTCTTCCCGTAACATGCTAGAACCATACCTCGCCTTCTTCTCGGGAGGACATTTCGCAGTACGGAAAGCTCCCTCGATATCAGAAATCCAACATGTACTTTTTAACGGATCTCGTACTGTGATGATCCGGGAATTTCCGACCAAATTTTAAACTTAATCTTTATTGATTTCGACACGATAAGAAAAATCTGTAATGTTGAGTCTCGAAAATTTTGGAACTATGTTCATATATTCAATTGACCTTTTGATTATTTCCAACGATTCACGAACACTTGTTTGTAAATAAATATGTATATATAATTATAATTATAAGTATATATATTTATATAATATTTTGAATTAATAAAGTATACTTTAATTTAAAATGTAAAATGATATTTAGTATAATTAAGTTATTGTTAAATAAATAAATAAATATATATATATATATATATATATATATATATATATATATATAAATATATATATATATATATATATATATATATAAATAAATATATATATATGTTATTATGAATCTATATATTATTTCTATAGAATATACATATAATATATAAATATTAACTATTCAATAAATGTCATTTTATAATATAATAATACATAAATAATAATATAGTATTATATTAAATTACAAATTTGAATATAAATGATAAATTAATATTATTAGCATTACTTTCATTATTATTATTATTGTTAATATTAATATAAATATCTGTATTAGTAATATTATTACTTCTAATATAAAATATATGTTTAAATAAAGTGTGATATGTTTAAGTGTATTATTAATATCATTATTAATGTTATCACTGTCATTAATAATATTAACATTATTATAAATAGTATTATTACTTGTATCATGAAAAAGATTAATATTATCATTTTATTATCATTATTATTAATTAAATTTATTAAAATTTTCATTATCATATTATTATTTATTATATATTTCATTAATCCATTTATCCATAATATGATTATTAATAGTAATATTATTAATTATTACCAATATCAATAATGGTATTAATATATTCGCTAATTATCAAAACTCATAAATTATGTATATATATATAAACAGATATATATAAGTCGCTATATATAAAAAAAATTAGATATATCAATTCAGATATACTTAAATACGTATGCATATATACAAATTTCAGTTATGGGTATATGAATAAAAACATATATACGGTACAGATACATAATATATACGCACAAATAAATACAGAGAACGTTTGTAAATCTGATTCAATCCCTTTCAAGGCTGTAGATGATTGATACAATCTGTCTGCAAACCGTTTCACATCTCTATCCTTCGTACAAATCAGATAATCATCTGATTCGATATTTATTTTATGATGTTAAACTTTTCTGCCCTCTTTTATCTGATTAGGAAATTGATACGCATATACTTTATAAAATTGATGACTTCCAGTGTTAACTAATCCATATAACCTGCTACCATCAACTACAACCGAAAACATGGAACCCATTGAAAATTAACCTGCTACTACTTTTGCTCCTTTGAGTAATTCTCGAACAAGAACCACCACCTCATCTCCTTGTTTGATACACACCATCAACCGTCACTTTACACCCTTCACCATATATATTTTCTTTCTTTCTTCTATTTCTTTTCTATTCGATCTTGAACCAAAACAATTTTGTTTTCTTTTATGTTTTCACTTGAAACACCATTTAAGAACTGCCACCTTGAGACACCTACAACCATCACTCTTGTCCACCTTAAAATCACCATGAAACCAATTTGCAAACTGCTGTACCTGCTACGATTTAATTATTATATTTTTTTCTGAGCAATTTAAAACAATGAAAGGGATCGTATATAAGCTCGTTCAAATTGGATAAATAATACTTCATCACAAGCGCTTATTTATAAACAAGTAGGACAAAGAAAGAAGCTATGTCGACATTTTGTTTCCATTTACCAAAAGAACAACCCACTTGTTAATTTGTGATTTAAGTTTAAATAAAGGGGTAAGGAGAATGATGTCGTGTAAGCCACTACAAACTCGAGTTTTATTGTATTTTTTTTTTGTTTTGTTTCCCTTCGATGATGATGGAATACAAGCTGGATCAACGACTAAACCATTTGCTTTTGGGACGCACTATTAATATTTTTATTTTTTACTCCTTCGGTTGTGAATTATCAAAACAGCCATGTTCTCCTTTTCTTTTCTTGTGGGCCGATGTGTGCTCTCTTTAACTAATCCCATTTGTGAAGAATTGTCCATTAGTTGTTGTTTGCATAAAAAATAAAAAAAAAACAAATAATAATAATATTCAGTATAAAATGAACCGGACACCATGCACCTATTACAAAATTTGGGAGGGTTAATTGTATGTTGGGCCGTAGAGATTAGTGTAGTGGGTCGAGATCCAGCTTGCCAAATGATGAGAGGTGACGGGCTGTAAAATTAAGAAGAAGAAACAAAATATATGGGTTTTATATAATTAAATCCGAAAATAACCTAAGAAACACGGAATGGAGGAATGCTGGGTTTGTTTGTTGGGTGAACGAGAGGTCACGGGTTCGAGCCCTGTTTGGAGCATTTCTTTTTAGACAAAGCTTTTAAGGGTATACACTTTTAATATTATTTCCATTATTATTATTATTATTATTATTATTATTATTATTATTATTATTATTATTATTATTATTATTATTATTATTATTATTATTATTATTATTATTATTATTATGATTAAAATTATTATTAGTATTATGATTATTATTGCTAATATTATAATTATTATTATTATTATTATTATTATTATTATTATTATTATTATTATTATTATTATTATTATTATTATTATTATTATTATAAGTATTATTATTATTAATAACATTATTATTATCATTATTAGTATGGTTATTATTAAAAATTATTATTTTTACAACTATACTATTATTATTATTATTATTATTATTATTATCATTTTTACTACTAGTATCGTTATTATTATTACAACAAATATTATTTATATAAAATATATTTATTATATACCTATACTAATACTACATAGTTTTATATTTAAAAAAAAAATTTATTTTTATTAAGTGATACCTAATATATAAATAGATTATGCAATATAGATAGTAAAATGATGATATATGTAAAAATTAATTTTAATACATTATAAACTTAGTTGATTAATATTATACGTGTTAATATATATATATACAAATGATATAGGTTCGTGAATCCGAGATCAACCCTACACTTGTTAAATGACGTCATATGTATTTTTACTACAAAATACAGTATGGTGAGTTTCATTTGCCTTTTTACCCTTTATATTTTTGGGCTGAGAATACATGCGCAATTTTTATAAATGTTGTACGAAATAGACACAAGTAATCGAAACTACATTATATGGTTGAATGATCGAAGCCGAATATGCCCTTTTTGCTTGGTAACCTAAGAATTAGTAAACCAATCTACTAATTGACGTGAATCCTAAATATAGATCTATGGGCCCGACGAACCCCATCCAAAGTATCGGATGCTTTAGTACTTCGATGTTGTTTTATATCATGTCCGAAGGATTTCCCGGAATGATAGGGGATATTCTTATATGCATCTTCTTAATGTCGGTTACCAGGTGTTCAATCCATATGAATGATTATTTTTGTCTATATGCATGGGACGAATATTTATGAGAAATGAAAATCTTGTGGTCTATTAAAATTATGAAATGATTATTTATGATAAACTAATGAACTCACCAACCTTTTGGTTGACACTTTAAAGCATGTTTATTCTCAGGTATGAAAGAAGTCTTCCGCTGTGCATTTGCTCACTTTAAAGATATTACTTGGAGTCCTTCATGACATATTTCAAAAGACGTTGCATTCGAGTCATTGATTTCATCAAGATTCTTATTAAGCCAATTATAATTAGATATATTATGAAATGGTGTGCATGCCGTCAACTTTCGATGTAATGAAAGATTGTCTTTTCAAAAACGAATGCAATGTTTGTAAAATGTATCATATAGAGGTCAAGTACCTCGCGATGAAATCAACTGTTGTGAATCGTTTATAATCGATATGGACTTCGTCCGGATGGATTAGGACGGGTCGCTTCACGTACCCCATTAAACATCGGGGGTTGAGCATCCTTGAAATTTTTGTAATGGAAATCCCGCCTTCCATTCCCACTGTTACCATCACCCCCTTCACCACGAGGATGAACGTTTCTAGCTTCTAATGCCTCCTCGATCGCGGCATTCATTCGCTCATTTATCATTTCGGTTACTTGCCCATCAACCGATTCTTGAAAAACCTTTCGGACATCGTCAAGAAATTCCGTTTTTAGCCTTTTAAAGATGGCCTCAACCTTGGTCGTGAGTTCAATGTCCTCGCTCATGCCTCCTTTATTGGTATCATGTCCATTTCTCATCTTCATTCTATAAAACAAAGTAAATTAAATAACGAAAGATAAGACATGACACAATATACATGAACACCACACCGCCCCATCTTGCTCAACAATCGTCGTACATCGCTTGTTTGACACGATTTGAACCCGTAACAATGGTAGCTAATCATTGTTACGCGAGCACGTCGCATTAACTCGCTAGTACAACGTCTATCTTGCTTGATGATTGCAAAACACCACACAAAACAATTAGCGCATAGTTAGTTCACCTAAAACTAGGCACTAACCAATCCCCGGCCCAACCCGTATCCTACAAGTCCCGCATAACGCGCACACACAATAAAGTCTAAGTCTAGGCACCTATCTCAAGTCGCCTAAATCCCTTAGACCATGCTCTGATACCACTTGAAACAACCCAACCCGTAATCAACCGGATAATTTTTTTTTTTAAACTTAATCAACCATTTACGCCCAAAATAATTGGTTACATAACGTAAACCATTTCATACAAACCACTTGAACGTACAACATGTTTAAAGTTTACATCACGGGCACGAAGACCCTTGATCAAAAGTAATACAAGTTCGACCCATATTTGATAGTTTTAAACCAAACGATACTCAAGCATGGTTTGGGGCTAAACTACCCAAAACGCTAGGTCGACTTCCAAAAAAAACTTCCACAAGCATCAAAATTGGAATATCTAATTCCCGGCAACCCCTTTCCCCTTATCCATGTTCGTACCTAAAAAAAGTAAACAACGAGAGGGGTAAGCAAAGCTTAGTGAATGCAATAATTATACATATACATATATAACTTACTCACTTGCAAACACTTACACAATTCCGCATACATACTAGCATTACAATTAGCATACCATCTTAAAGTATAACGCTAAACCTCCGATAGCACACGCTAGTATAGCAATATCATATAATCACGTGCAATATAATATACTATAACACAATACACAAACATTGATGTTCATAACATCCGTTAATACTCAAATCCCAAGGCTAGCCCTACGAATGGTATCGTCAACATCGAACTTAATCCCCATTCGTCCCAATAAACGTGGTATCGTCAACATCAAACTTAATCCCACATATGAGGTATCGTCAACATCGAACTTAAACCCTCATCAACTAACATCACTACAATATTGGTATGGCTTCGTCAACATCGAACTTTAAATCCATACATGAGGTATCGTCAACATCGAACTTAAACCCTCATCAAAACGAACAAACAATATACTCTAGGATATGGTATCGTCAACATCGAACTTTAACCCATACCCCACAAGCAAATAATTCATATACCTACATATATAATTATTCCACTCACCTTAACACGTCGGTGGTGATTTAACACTTTCGTATGCTTCGAGCAAGGTACCTAATACATTAAGTACACATTCAATACACAACTTGTGGAACTAACCACATTACTTACACTTGAGCATTTAATGACCCAATTGCATTAAATAACTCAACTACACCAAAATCGCCCATTAATGGCTAAGACTTGTCATAAATCTCTAGGAATAAGTGATGTAAGTCTACTAACACCAACTAACCCGAACTATGGGCATTTCATATCCATTTTATCCAATTAGGTCAACTATTACTCATTTGACTCATTTTGACACTTACACTTGCAATTTTAGTCAAACATGACCCATTAACAATTCTTTCATCATTTATAAGTGTATTAGTGACTAACAACCCCATCTAACACTTACAAATCTCAATTTACATAGCCAAACCCTAGATTATAGTCATTAGGGTTTCTTTACATCAATATGACCCAAATTCGCCCATTAAACCCCCAAATGGGTCTTACAAGTCTTTAATGGCCCAAACCCTAGCCATAAATTAACTAAAACTTAAAACATGGAGTTAAGACTTACCAACACTATTGGGTCGTAGCTAAGAACAAGGAGAACAACTTTACTTCATGCTCCAAAGATAGATTCACAATTCTTCACTCTCAAATCTTACTTTTAATTTAAAGGAATTTTATGTTTTGAGAGTAAATAGAAGAAGAAAAGAGAAAAGAAATTGAATAAGTGAGATAAGTGGTTGAGTTTTAAAGCTCCAATCAGATCCATACGCGAAAAGACGAAAATACCCTTGGACCACCCCTTTTTAAATAGGGAAAACGGATCAGATCAGTAGCTTTGTCGCGTCGCGACCTCAATTGTCGCGGCGCGGCAATACACTGGATTTTCGAGATGTGTGAATTCACTCCTGACTTTGATTTGCTTTGTTTGTCGCGACGCGCCCAAGATCTCCGCGGCGCGGCAATGGCCTGTGACTGGCCATTTTGACAACTTAATACAACAATGATTTATTCGACGTGTACATCTCGTTCACGCTTCCTACACACGTTTAAACTTCGTCTTTAAGTCTTACATGACTTAACACCATCAAAGCCCATGCATATACTTATACATGCATATATTCTCAATCATATACATATGAATATACCTCGTATACATTGAGTTAACACTTTATATAGTTTAATCACATAAACAAGCGAAATATAAACGTTCGAACGATTAACTAAGTACCTTAAGACACGTATGAAGAAAACGGGATGTTACAAGTAACCATCCGATAAGCTCTTGCTGTTGTCGTAGGTGGATTCTTTCTTTTCTGCCCTACTGGAGAACCAGAAGATCCACCTACCGATCCCGACTGCACTCCTGGCCCCGCCCCAGAACCTGATCCTCTTACATACGGACACTGAACTGACATATGCCCCACTTGATGATATCTCTAACATACATCCTCTTGGAATGAACACATCTGAATCTCGTACCCCACAATAACACATCTCAAACATCTTTTTGTTGAATCTGAACAAGGACCACTATGAGATGATCTACAACTATAACACCAAGAATTCTGACTTAATGTTGACCCACTCTGTTCTGACCCACTTTTCTGTTTCAACTTAACAGACTTCTTTGATCTAGAGTCCGAATGACTCATCACCTGATCTTGTTGTGACATCTCATAACCTATTACTCTATTTCTTGCTGCTCTGACGTCATCCCCTACCATTTTAGCCATAACAAATGCTTGAGATAACGTCGTTGCCCTCCTAACCATTGTTCTGTACTATGGTAATATTATATTAACAAAATGCTGAATTCTAGACTGTTCATCTAGAACCCACTGTTGCACGAACCTTAATTTATCCATATGCTGCTCAATTACCTCATCTATCGTCCATTGGGGTGTCATTTTCATTGCCAGAAATTCTATCTTAATTCGATTGAGGTCATAGGATGAACAATACTGCTCACAAACTATACTATGAAATTGTTCCCAAATAATCATGCTCACTTGCTCTTTCGGTATACTATAAATAACTGTATCCCACCAAACCATTGCCCTATTTTTCAACATACGACTAGCATAAATAACCTGTAATTCTGGTTCACACTGACAAGCCTCAAAAACCTTTTCTATCTCTCTTAACCAGTTAAGAGTCACTGTTAGGTTAGAACTTCCTGAATACTCTGGCGAATTACAATTCAGAAACTGTTTGAAAGTACATTTCTTCGATGGTTGAAACGTCGGCATCTGATACAGACCCCACATCTGATTTGGGAACTGTTGAATAAACTGAGGTGGCATCTGATACTGTTGAGGATATTGACATAGAGATGGTAACCATTGCTGTTGTTGGAAAGCACTTCCCGTTTGCTGGTAAATATTTCACTGCACCGGATACCCACTAAACATCTGATTCGGTACACTACCACTTTGATTCACTGTTACCTGACATTGTTCCAATTCCCTTATTCGATCATGTGCTTCCTTTAACTTACTTTCTAAATCTAGAATTTGTTCCTGCAGATCCTCTTCTGACACATACTCATCTTCATCTGGGGCTCTGAATGTTCAGGGGGCTGACGGACCAGTTACGTTTCATGTATTATTTGTCATATCTGCACTACCACAACAACTCACACAAACTCTTAGTGGAAAACATGTTAGTACCTATCAACTAACACATGTAATCCCTACATTCACTTAACCCGTCCCCTTAGATATGTTTGACACAACACAAGGTTTGGGTACATGACATTCAACACAATGTACATATGGCCAAACCTATGCTCTGATACCAAGTTGTAACACCTTGATTTAAAAAAAAAAAAATCACAGCGAAAGACTTATTTTACATAAATACCCTTATTTAATTTCAAACATGATTATCATACATCATTAGTTAATTACTTCATTACATACCACAACTGTTGCGTTAAACGACTAGTTACGTATTTACAAAAGCTAAGACATCAGAGTTCGTCTTTTCAAACATATCGTAAGCCCGACTCCCGTCCTTACCAGCACTAAGATCCATAACCTGCAAAGTAGGAGGTAAGGGGTTAGAACAAAGCTAAGTGAATGGAACTATCAAAAGGTCTAGCATACAGTACCAACTTGTACTCCTACAGTGACAACTTACAAAATACAACAACTAGCAACTAGCAACTGGAAACTATGCTCCAACTAGAGGATCGACAGCTTATACGGGCACACGACCCTAGCTGATCAGGCTAGAATATACCGATAGTCCTTACTACTGAATCCCAGTATAGTCATCCGCACACAGGTGATGCGTCATTCAATACTATACTCAACAAACAGTAGCCAACTGGACCCAACCACAATAAGGTTGACCGATCTGAGCTGAACCTAATAGATCAAGGTTCCAACAACAACAACAACTTGTGCACATACAACCAACCAACTACTACTACTATAGGAAACTAATACTACTAAAAGCATGACAACCCTAAACTACGATCAACTGTACAACATAATTACTAAACCTGGCAATTAACAACAATATAAACATAGTAGCGCAACTTGCTACTCTATACTTCACCAAGTGATAATCCCACTCACCGATTACTAGCAACTAGCTTAGATAATTTATCACTGAGCTTCTTTCTTATCCTTATCACCTAAACATAAGGCAAATCAAGTTAGTTTCTGTCCGTTAGCACAAAACAGAACAATCAGCAAATCAGTCACAAAAGTGTCACTAAAAGTCCACCTAACACTTATGCATTTTCAGAATTTACATCCTGATTATCATAAGAAACACGGGCAGCATAACGTCTATAAAACAGCCATTAAACAACAATAGTCAGCACTGATCTGCATCCGTACGGTTGCACATGCATCTGTACGGTTGCAAGTCCATCCGTACGGTTGTATCGTGCATTCGTACGGTTACGCACTCACTGCCCGGTTGCACCAATACCACTGCATCTGTACGATTGCACAGTCTACCCGTGCGTTGCAAGCTGCAATCGTACGGTTGTATTCATCGAGCAACAGCAGCAGAAACTGACGGGTTTCGAACCAAAATTACCCAAATCTCGATTTCTAAACGTTTTCACACCGAATGAAGCTTAGAAAACGTTTATAACAACTAAAGGAACATAAACATAATGTTTTACACCAAACCAACATCAAAATCAACCAATTTGACATCAAAACCCACTTTGTCAAAACCCTAACTAAAAATCCCATTTAAACTCAGATTACGTCATGAAAACGAACGATTCTTACCTTGTTATGACCACAAGTAGCAACTGATTACATAACACAATTTAAACACAAAATCTAGACCTAAGAGATTAGGGTTTCAAGGGTGAAAGGAAATTAGGTACGGAGTAATTTGGAAGCTTCAAGAAAAATGAGAGAAGAAGCTAGTTACTTGATTATATATTAGTGTTAAACACAATACCCCATTACACACAAGTATTTAACAGTTATCTTAAATCTTACGTACCTCGTTAGGCGGCCCTAACGGGGTCCAAATTAAACAAACGAACCTGTTCTGTGACCGTTGTCACAAACTGATTTCAACTAAATAACCAAATAATTATAAAGATATATATGTTATAATTCAGTAGGCTTATAACTACCTTTAATGGTTATAAGAACAAAGAGAGAAAAAGAGAGAAGAAGGAGACAAGAAATATTGATATTGATATTTCAAGAGAAATGGTGCACCTTAAATGGCTACCATACATGTCTATTTATAGTATAAAATATTACTATGCAAGAAATATAATAATAATAAAATTAACATCCAATCTAGATATTTTATAACACTCCCCCTTGGATGACAATTTTATTAGAGAATAACTAGTACTGCCTCGTTAAAAACCTTGCTAAAGAAAACCCATTGGGATAAAACTTTAGCTAAGGGAAAAAGAGTGCAGCATAGAGTTGACTCCCCCTCAAGTAGGCAACGCCTGAGTTGTTACATCTTCTGAACATGCCTCATGCCAATATTATGAACGTGTGTTCTGAAAATAGCAGTTGGCAGTGCTTTGGTATAAAGATCAGCAGAGTTGTTGATTGAACGTATCTCATTTTAATCTGGTTGTCTTTTACGAGATCTTGAGTATATGAGAAGAATCTGAGGTTTTCATCTGAAACTGTATCATCTAAATCTTTTATGTAGAAGTTTAGCCCATGTGATTTGTCTACAATCTCCTTCATGGTTTGCTCAAACCCTTGTTTCAATTCATATTCCCTTGTAGTCTTTTCTGAGCCTTACCAACATACCATTCTTTTCCATCAAACTTATGACCGTTAAGACTGTCTATGGCTTTGGCGCCTCGTCAGTATTTATATTTTGTTCAGTCACTTTTGATACTCTTCTTTCATTTGTATTATGCAAGCTGCATTATCTTCATATATAGTTGTTGGTGAAGATAGTTGTTAGTCTTTTATAGCGTTCTAGTCCACAAGAATCAATAATGATTTGTGTCATTGATCTCAACCAAACACATTTTCGAGTAGTTTCATATAATGCAATCACTTCGTCATGATCTGATTATGTTGCAACAAGTGTTTGTTTTAAGAACGCCATGATTTTTGTGGTACCTCCATTTAGGAATACATATCGAGTTTGAGATTTATCTTTATGAGGATTTGATGAATGACCTGCATATACATAATCAACCAAATCTTGTTTTGAAACGTTAGAATAAAATAATTTTAAATTAGCAGTTTCTCAAGGGTATCAAAATATGTGTTTATCCCATTCCAATGTCTTTTTGTAAGGACTGAGTTGAACCTTGTCAACAAATTAACTGCAAAAAAATGTCAGGTCTTGTACAATTTGTAAGATACATAACAGTCCCAATTGCACTAATATATGGAACTTCTGATCCGTTAATATCTTCATGATCTTCACGGGGATGAAATGGATCAGTGTCAATATTGAGTGATCTAACAACCAATTGGCTTTATCTTTAAAAAAAAATGTTTTAAAATCTTTTCAGTATAAGTTGTTTGATGTACAAGTAGACCATTAGGCATATGCTCAATTTGCAATCCAAGGCAATACTTGGTTTTTTCAAGATTTTTTATTTCAAAATAATTCTTTAGAAGTTGAATGATTTCATAGATCTCTTTATTTGTTCATATGATGTTAAGAACATTGACATAAACAACTACGATCACATATCCGAACATTGTTTTTATAAAACATACGTGCAAAATAAGTTTATATGTATACCCTTTTTCTTATCAAGTAGTCATTTAATCGGTTATACCACATACGTCCCGTTTGTATAAACACATTAAGAAATCTTTGTGATTTAATGGAATATATTCCCTTAGGTTTTACATTAGATGCTTATGATACCTTAACCCTTTAGGTATATTCATATATATCACTATTAAGTGATCCATACAGATAAGTAAGTAGTAACAACATGTATGAGATGCATTTAAATAACTACCAGGTTGATTAAGTATTTAATAAGTAATTGTATCCATTACAGGAGGATAAGTTTTCCTCCTAATTCATTTATGGTATTTGTGGGAAATCTTGAGTTACAAGTCTAGTTTTGCCTTGTAACTTCATTTGCACATTTCTTTTCGGATAAAAATTCATTTGTATCCCATACGTTTCACATCTTTAAAAGTGATAACGATTGATCCGAAAACTTTTCTTTTATCGAGCGATTCTAATTCAGCTCGTATTGCTCCTTTCCATTGAGCTCAATCATGTCCATTTTGTATATTCAATGACAGATTTTCGTTCCAGATCATCATCTTTATTCATGATGTCATTGTAACATTATATGAAAATATCTCATCAAGATTTTTCATTTTATTTCGGTTCCATAATATTGCATAATTTATCGCAATTTATGTATTTACATTTATCAATATCCTCTGCAGAAGGAATATTGATTTGTGGTTCTTCTTGAACACTTTCTTTTACCTCATTATCAGCTGATTTTCTTTTTCGAGGATTTTTATCTTCGGAACCAATTGATCTTCCACGTTTGATGCGTGGTAAAGACTCAACAGTGACATTATTGCCAGCTTTTGGAATTTCAGTTCGAGCTGGAGCATTTATCGCTGGTATATATGATTTAGTCACTTTTTTTTTATATCTGTAAATGCATAAAGTAATTAATTTGCAAGTTCTTGCATATGCATTATTTTTAAACTTTCGTTTCACATTCTTTTGTGCGAGTTCAATATACCTTAATTGATGTTCACATCATGAAGCATCATTTTATTTATTTATTTTGTTTACTTCACCCCCTAATCTAGGGAACAATGTTTTATTAAAATGACAATCAGCAAAACGTGCTGTAAAAACATCACCCATCATGGGTTCAGTATATCTTATGATTAAAGATGTTTTATATCCAAAATATATTACCATCTTTCTTTGAAAAACCATTTTATTGTGTTGTGGTGATACAATTGGAACATACACTGCACAACCAATGTTCTAAGGTGAAAATATTTGGCTCTTGGCTAAAATCAAGTAGTAAGTGAAAATATTTATGACTTCCACATGGTATAATGCGAATTAATGTCGCAGCATGTAAATTTACATGTCCACATATAAATATCGAGAGATTTGTACTCATTATCAATTGTCTAGTTATTAGCTGTAAGCGTTTATCTATTGATTCAGCTAAACCAATTTTGTGTATGCACATGAGCAACTGGATGTTCAACAACAATCCCTGTAGATATATAATGATCATTAAATGCTTGAGATGTTAACTCACCAGCATTATCAAGTCTCATCCTTTTAATGGTGTAATCAGAATAATGTGTTCTCAATTTAATAATTTGTGCAAGAAACTTTGCAAATGCCATATTACGGCTTGATAACATACAAATATGAGACCATCCGCTAGATGCGTCTATTAGAACCATGAAATATCAAAATGGTTCACATGATGGATGAATTGGTTCATATATCTTACCTTGAATTCTTTCAAGAAACATTTGTGATTCTTTTTCACAATATACTTTTCATTAATCACCATATGTGCTTTCCATTAATCACCATATGTGTTTTTTTTTTATTTTTATAAATCACCATATGTGTTTTTTTTTTATCATATATCATTTTCACCATATACGCTTTTAATCATATGCGCTGTGTTTTTCACCATATGCGCTTTTAATCATATGCGATTTTCATCATATGCGTTGTGCTTTTCATCATATTCGCTTTTTATCATATGCGCTTATCATATGCGATGCGCTTTTTATCATATGCGCTTTTTTATGTGAATAGTAAATTAATTAATTTCGTTTTACTATTCATATGAATTAATTTAGATTTACTATTTTGTTAATTGAGTAATATATATATATATACATCATATACTTGTGACTCCGAAGGCTCAAATGAATTTGACCATATAGTTATACGTTGTACCTTGCACATTAATTTACAGTAGAAGCTTTAGATGCATATTATTTTCAGTAGAAACTTTAGATGCACTTTTTTTTTAATCACCAAATACCACAAACACTTTGTTTGCGTTTGTTCATAGTCATCAATGAAAACCATTTTCTTTAATTTTATTTTATACAATAAAATTAACGCATCATTATTCTTTTCAAAAAACAATAATCTATTGTTATTGTTCACTTGTGCCATGTTTAACAACAAAAGTCAACAACCTCTGTCTTGTTTGTTGTGGCAACCAAAAATAACCTTTGCTTTTGTTACCGAGAATCCAAGACCAAAAAACAATTAATTTTTAATTAATCTTTTATCAAAACCATAAATGATTTTATTGATCTACGTTGATATGGCCATAAAGAATTGACGGTTGACCTACTTTTGTAAGTGTATTTCGGCTATCATCCCGAAAACGCACAACGACCTTTTTTTTTATGAACTATTTGTTTCATATCTAGCTTAGGCAATTATTGTGAACATTTGGTCCCTATAAGAGCATTTATTTTTTAGACTTTTAGTTGATTTGTACTTGTCACAATTAGGGATAGCACCCGCGGGTCGTGGATGCGGATCCATTGGATCCATCACCCGTACCCGCGGATTTTTTTTAAGAGACATCCAATTGAACCCTTGTTCGTTGAAACAATTTGACTATATTTTTACTCCCCATTATTAAACGGGCCATTTTGATGCACACACTTAAAAAAAATAATTTGTTTTTTAAGTTTTATTATTCAACCTCCTTTTTTCAACGGTCACGTTTTTAACAAAACATTTGACAAGTTTGGAAAAAAGTTTTTTATTGATTATTATCAAAAGTTTTCTATTGTCACTCTACTGGATGGAATTATGGCATACAACCAAAATTGCAACCCAACACTACATAAGAACAAAAAGGTTGTTTTTAATTAACATATGTATATGTGTTAAACTCGGAATAATAATAACTTATTTTAGAAAATTAACATAAGACATGTTGAAACATTTTTGTCACATTTAGCTCATCAAGTCTAATACTTATCATTGATAGATTTTATCACGTCTAGGAGATGTTTACTTTTTTCTTGTATTAAGTCCTACTTTCATTTACCTTTGTTTGGAAAAAAAGTTTTTTTTTACTTTGCTTTCCCCCTTTCTGTAAAACTCATTTAAACACTTTCTTTGTTTTTTTTTTTTTAAAAAACTTCCCTTTTTTACGTTACCCGTAAATTATAAATATATAAAAAAAACTTTTTGTTTAAATTTTTTTTTTCTAGTTTTTAAAAGGCCACTTGACCAATTTTTTAATTCTTTCACAACACCTGATATCGTGATCGTGACCTTTCACCAAAGCAAGAGATATTCTTGATAAACTAAACACGGACTCGTGTTTGAAATTGTCGGCCACAAAAAAATTCATTTGATAAAAGTATATATTTTTTTTTTAGTTATAGAAGGAGACCACTTCATTTTCAATACTTCATTTTTGACAAAAAAACTATTCCATTTTACCATCCTTTTTTTTCTTACTTTAACTTTTAAGATATACTTTTAATAAAAATACAAACTACTTTTTTTTATTTTAACTTTTAAGATTTACTTTTAATAAAAATACAAACTACTTTTTGTATTTTAACTTTTAAGATTTACTTTTAATAAAAGTACAAACTACCTTTTCTTATTTTTACTTTTAAGATTTACTTTTAATAAAAATACAAACTATTTTTTTATTTTAACTTTTAAAATTATAAATTTAAGAATAAACATTAGTATGTATGAAATAAATAATGATTAATTGCATAAGTAATCATAAATGTTTTGATAACATATAAAGACCCCGTCGTATTCGTATTGATCGGAATTAATCTCGACCCATGGTACCGTGTTGTCAAATGACGTGTTGCGTACATAAAGTACCGTGTTGTCAAATGACGTGTTGCGCACAATCATGAGGTCTTATTAACATAAATATAAATGTTAGTGAAGTTAATAAGAGTTAGATTACAGAAAATATAATTCAGGTGGTATAACCGACCATATATAACTTAAATAACATAAATATAAATGTTAGTGAAGTTAGTAAAAGTTAGATTACAGAAATATAATTCAGGTGGTATAACCGACCATATATAACTTAAATAACATAAATATAAATGTTAGTGAAGTTAGTAAAAGTTAGATTACAGAAATATAATTCAGGTGGTATAACCGACCATATATAACTTAAATAACATAAATATAAATGTTAGTGAAGTTAGTAAAAGTTAGATTACAGAAATATAATTCAGGTGGTATAACCGACCATATATAACTTAAATAACATAAATATAAATGTTAGTGAAGTTAGTAAAAGTTAGATTACAGAAATATAATTCAGGTGGTATAACCGACCATATATAACTTAAATAACATAAATATAAATGTTAGTAGTCCAAAATTTGATATATTCGAGTCTGAAAATTATTAATAATTTCATACCTTGATTAGTGATTCGTGATCGTTTGAGATATCTTTTAATTACATTAAGCTTTTCGTGCTGATAACGTGTTATAATTCAGTAGGCTTATAACTACCTTTAATGGTTATAAGAACAAAGAGAGAAAAAGAGAGAAGAAGGAGACAAGAAATATTGATATTGATATTTCAAGAGAAATGGTGCACCTTAAATGGCTACCATACATGTCTATTTATAGTATAAAATATTACTATGCAAGAAATATAATAATAATAAAATTAACATCCAATCTAGATATTTTATAACAATATATATTATTTTAATAACATATAAACACACCCAAAGTCAAAAGGGTCATTTCAACTAGGTCCGGTAACAGGATGTTACACATTAATTATTTGGATAATCGTATCAACATGTTTTTTAATTTTTCTGAGAGTGGAAGATCTTTATTGAGCCAGTTTCTACAAGTAGTAAAAATGACATTTCTTCTTACATTCCATCGCGTACTTTACTTAGTGAGTTCATCCAAACATTATCTTCCTGTTTGCTTTTCAATTTAGAATATAAATTTTCTTCTTTAATTATGTAAAAAATTTGAAATGTATATAGTTTTGATGGTTTTGTAATTGTAGGTTGTTCAGTTCATGTTTTTGAATATTATAATTGATGATACATGATTTTGCAGAGATTAGGATCGTTCCTGGGTAAGAATATTTGGTTAATGCCCTAATTCCTTTTTTATCGAAGTCATTGAGGCTTCGCTTTCTCCTGTTTGTCAAATGGTTGTACACGGTACTTATATTTTTTATATTCTGATTTTAGGTTCTTCAAGATAGTATTGTGAAAAAAGAGGAGGGAGCAATGTTTAAGACCTAAGGGATTAAGGATTCTTGATCAGATCTTTCAGGTGCGTTGTCATGTATGTGTTTTAGGATTTTCACTGGTCGGTTCACCGCAAAATTATGATTACCTCAAACTTGACCTTTTATACAGCAAAACAAAAAAAAAAAAAAAAAAAAAAAAAAAAAACAAAAAAAAAAAAAAAAAAAAAAACTTTATGGTGTTTTACGGCTCACATGCAGTTTGGTTAATAGTGAACCTAAATAGTCCGAATTCAAAAACTTTATGGGTGTTGAATATATAACAATGGATCTGAATTGATCCTTATTGGATTGTACACTTCGTTTTCTGATTTAGTTTCATTTACAGGTTCAAATTTGTTTTCAGAAGCCCATTTTTGTAGTAAGTAAATAGTTGGTATTTCGTGTTCGTTTTGACCCATTTATTAATAAGTGGTCTGATTTGATATACAATAGCCAACGGTTAACTATTTTTGAGTATTTGTGTATTTTATTTGATTTAAAATGATTTAACTTGGATTTCAAGGGTTGATTGGCCACCATTCACTTCTAATAGATCTTTCTGATCTTCTCGAGGTTTAATTAAATTCGAAATTGAAGCAGGACTTGAAATATGAACTTAAATTACGGGAAATGAGATATGCACAGAAGTAAACTGTAACTTTCATGTATATATACATATACACATAACTATATAGTTACTTATATGTGAGTCCCTATATTTGTCTACATAAAGAAAAACTGTAACTCATGGATATAATAGAATTTAATGAAACCAGAATAAAAGCTTCTTAGGTTTCTCTTAAATTCATCCCTTAGGCTAAAAAAAAGGAAATTGATATGCATAATGTGTCTCTTATGTTAATTTGCATTTAATAGAATTTACTAGAAATAGAATGAAAGTCCCTTTAAGGGTTTGGACATCTCGCATATGTTGTATTAAGTAAATCAACATGTCTTGGTATTTTAAAATTGAGTTTAGGGTGTATTTTGGTTGAAGTGTAAGTTTTGACCCATTTCCTATAAATGTAAAAAATGGCTCTCGGGCCTACTTTTCAGCCTTTTAAAATGAAAATGAGTAAATTGTGGTGAAAACTAATGATTGGGTTAGGAAGTAGACTCAGTAAGCTTCAAATTGATATAGGATATGTATGGGTTTGTCGAGTATAAATGCATTTTAAAGGGCTGACAAAACTATACAGTGAAGCTGTACACTGCTGTATAAAATAGCGGTATAGCACCTATAGCAGTTTGGTGGGTTGTTTTCAGTTGCATCTTCATTATTCTTGCAGCATCAGTTGCATGGAGATCGAACTATTTAAGTGGGCAGATTGTTTGTTTGGTTAGATTAATTTATTTTCGAAAAAGATCATGTAATGTCAAGGCACATTGTTGATATTCATTATTATACAAATGTTGTGTAGGTGTTGGCCACAATCAAACTCAAAGCTGCTAATTGGTTATGGTTTTGTTGATGAAGATAACTCTTATGACCATTTGGTGGTTGAGGTGAAATTCGATTATTTGTACTTTTCACGTCTTCATTAAAAATATCACTGCATGCTTAACTTTATCTCACTTCTCTCGCTTTCAGGCTGCATTGGATACAGAGCATCCTCAGTATCAAGACAAGAGATTAGTTGCTCAGCAAAATGGTTGATTATCTATGATGGTGAAGTGAGGTAAATCTTTGATCATCTATCAAACCGAGGTAATTTATGATATTGCATACCTAGATCACATGAACTTTTTTAGCTTATAATGTTTTTAACCTTTAAAAACATCTTTAAACCCGTGACCATTTATACTATATTCTTAGCGCCGAAAGACGAATACATTTTCATCGAGTTAAATGTTGTAATGGTGATAGTAATAATGAAAACCTACCGTCATCGTCTGCTGATAGTGGCCAAGAATTACCTCCTGATCCTAATGAAACCGTTCTCAAAGTTATTTCACGTACTAATCCTTAGTTTCTGATTTTATATTTTTATATATAATATAAATTATATATAATATACGATTGTATGACGTTTTGGATTGTGGTATAGAAATAATACGATTATCTGAACTGATGATGCGTTACTAAGATGGCTAACAATTATTAGTACGAATTATGCTTTAGTTGATGTTATTGTTGTTTTAATGAAAAAAGTGTGTTGTTTATTGTTGTTGATAAAATGGGGGTTAAATGTATGAGATACACAAAGTTTGTATAAGTTGTGATTAAGATGCATTATGCGTAGACTAACTGTTAGGAGTTTGGTGCAGAAGTTTCAAACATTGAAGGAAGAGTTCGACAAACTACAAATATGCTTATTGGAGGTATGGTCACTGATGATGATTCAACTGATGAATGGCTCACTCTTGATCAGGAGGTAGATGTTTTTATTCTTTTAACTCTATCCAATTCTCCTATAAATGGCAGTTAGAGTTGAAGGCTTTTAGCATGCCTAAGACCTTCTTTTATCACTTCTATATATAGACTAGCTAGTTTAATGTACCAAAATGGGAAACCCATTGTCGCTAACCAGTTTAGGTCTGGCAATGTCCCAACTAAATTTATATTTGAGCTTCCAAGTTAGTGTGGCTGCTGAAATCATTAGAAGCTCTTTCTGTTTTGGGTTGTAGACTAGGTCTGGTAAATGGTTGATGCAATTATTATTGTTTTGTTTCCTAACACCTAACAAATACGAGCATCTTTTTCAATGAAAGAATTAAATATATATTGTTTTCTCATCTCTTACTGTTTGTAATTTGAATACATGATAGTATAAGTAAGCTGATGTTTTAGTAAAAAAAAAAAAATTGTACTTTTCACTATTCAGTTGGTTATAATAATATATATGTTTTTATTATCTGATGTGTTGGAGGTCGAAAAGGCCTATGATAGATTGTAGGTTGATTGCAATGAAACAGTCAAATACTAAATTTTATTATGTTTATTATGTAGGCTGATAAACTACGTCAAAGAGTTTAACGGATATGTGAAGGATACTAAAAGAAAAAGAACAAGTTGCTTCAATATTGACATTAAATGATTACTTCAAACGCTTTGTTGCATTTATTTTTAATAATCAATGAGAAAGTCGTCATAGACATATTTTTTTACAAAGTAAGAGTCCACTATCATAAATCTATAGTACACCTAAATATCTAACTTGGTGTTACAAATTATATTTTTTTTACCCAGTTGAACTTATATTTAATTTTTGTATAATACTTAATTTATGTATAATATTGGGTTTAACTACATTCTTTGCCTTCATTTGTTTGTTATACAAAATTTGTGGCAAATTTTTACATGACCTAACACATAATTTTGTATATTTGAAAATTTTATTGACGAAACCCACGAATCCGCGGGTCTTAAGTTAGTATTTTACTAAAGTAGAATCAAAATTTAAAATAGGAGTAATGATAAATGCATTACGCCTTTTATTGATCTATCGATGTTGATTAGTAATACTAACTAATAATAGTTTCTTTAATTAGTTACGTTTGCTACATTGCCGAGATCAATTGTCAAATAATCAAAAAAAATAAAAAAATAAAAAATAAAAAAATCTTCTAAAAATGTGTTAAAGTTTACTATGTGGTACATTGGTTTAAGACTTTAAGCTATTTGGGCTAACAGGACAAATGGGCTCATCCAGACTTCATGCAGGCTACCAAAAACTTTTTTCTTTTTCAATTACCAAAAATACATAAGTAATGTTTTGAATTTTAAATCGTCATGACATTTGGATATTTTGGCTTTTGGTTGTGATGACGATATGTATACATATTTTTCTTCGTTAATAATATGATTATATGAATTTGTTATGTATTTAACCTGGTTTTGGGGTAGTGTACTCATGTTGATACATCTCGGGTAATGGTAATTTCAATGGCTAAATGTTAGTCAGACATGTCATCTGCCCTTGTGTGTGACATCCATAATTTTTCAGCATAGTGCGCGCCGCCGCACACAAGATGGTGTGCACCGTGCTTGTGGTCGAGCTTTTCTTTTTTCAAGGTCTCGGCGGGCTCCATTTTCCTCTTTTTGGGTAGCCAAGAAGGAAGTCTTTCTCTGTCGGGCCCTTCTTCCGGCCCATCGGGCACACTGCAAGGACTGTTTTTGTAATTTGAGGAAAACAGGGACTTCTTTGTAACATTGTCTAAAATCGGCATTTACTAATATCTGGAGCATCCTTGACTCATTTGCACACCAACACCTCTAGATAATAGAGGAGAAAGAAGGGATTTAGCCATTCAAACTTTAAAGAGAGTGTGAGCTAAATTGAAGAAATTGGAGGATTGTGGAGGGTGCATGGGACTAGAAGGTGTAATCGACAATATCTAAAGTAATTTGTTGCTTGAACATTTTCATCATCAATCTCCATCTCTTAAATTGGTAAGAACCCTAATTTCATCTTAGTGATATTTGGGGTTTAGGGTTTATATACGGATTGCGTGATATGTAACCTTGAGATGGTGTCTAATTCTTGTTTTGAAGTTTAAAACCTGAGATTTTGTAGTGTGATTGTAAGATTTGACTAAGGGGATGTTTGGGTATTTTGGTGAATCGCAATGATGATTTTAGTCATCTTATAAGTTAAAAATCTGGAAACTTGTGGTGTGGAAGTGTAAAAACTTATGTTAGTAAATAAATCTTCCATGAGTGTTCTTTATTAGAAGTAATGTCCAATGGGTTTGATTTTAGGTCTTAATGTACATGTAAGTAGACCATATGGAATGGGTCATTTGGGACAAGAATTTATGGGTTGACTTTAAGAGTGTAAGATTAGTTGAAGTGGTGAAATGGGTCGATTTCAACTATTGGGATTGTGGGAGTGTTTAAGAGTGGATGTTTGATTGTTTATGTGTGTGATTGTGTTGTATAGGTTACGATAAAACAAAATACCAACCTTCACTTCTTGTCATCCACAAGATGAGTATACATCCAGTAGGGTTACATTTGGGAAGAGATTGTGTATAGTCGGATTGCATCCGTGCAAGAGGGTATACATTATCGTTGGGGTTCCCGAGAGTATTTATTTGTTTTATTACTTGTTATTGTATACGATGAAATGCGATTAATGAGTCAAACGGGTTGGATACATACTAGCAAGGGGCTAATCATGTGGGAATGGTAATGTTGTACGCTAATTAGCATGATTAACTCGTCACGACTATGTTCGGGAAAGTCTGGTTATTATGGAATCCGGATATCCATTTGTGTGGGGTGTGTAAGTTGCATTATGATTAAGTGTTATTATTCATCCGAAATGTGTTGTTGCTAGTTTGTATTCATTAAGCTTTGTGGCTTACTCTTTTATTTGTGTTGTAGGTTTAGGTTCAAGTGGGTCAAAGGTGCATAGGGAGTGAAAATGTAAGACCCTAATATTTATTGTACATAGAGTATTTATGGTGTACTTATGTGTGTGAAGCGTGGAACGAATTATTAAACTGGTAGGCTGTTCTGACCTCTGTGCGCGCTGCGCAAGGTCAAGGGTGCGCACCGCGCACCCCACCTGGGACAGTTTTCCTGTTTCGTTTTAATTAAAGTTTAATGAGGGGCTTTTTGGTCTTTTCACTTGAGGACGGATCTGAGAGCTTATCAGCTGGTTTGGATCCAATTTTGAATCACATTTCACATCCATAAACACTCTCAACTATCTAGAGAGAGAGAGAGCGTTCTAGAGAGACGATTGGGGTTTTGGAGAAGAAGAAGCTCAAATTGATCAAAAGCTCGGGTGTTAAAGTTGTTCATCTCGTTCCTAGCTACGTTTTGGTTATTGTGGTATGTTCTAACTCCGAATTTCATTGTTTGATTTAATATTCAAAGTTAGGGTTTGAACTTAAATTGTTGAGAAACCCATTTAAACTCATGAAGTGAGTTTAGTGTTGCTAGTAATCGGGTTTATTATTGTTGGTGGTGGGTTTTGGGTTGGAAATCGACTTGGCCATGATTAGGACTTGTAATTGGGTTTAATCACTAGGTTTGGTGATTATTGAAGTGTTGAAACCCATCTTAGTGTATTTGAAAGACTAATTTTGAAATGAGTCAAAATTAGGGTTTATGGGTGATTTTGAGAATGTTAAGTGTTTAACACTTACGTTTGGGTTAATTTGGCATATTAGGACCATTGTCACTAGTGTTAGTGATTATTGGTTAGTTTGGGGGCGTTTCGTGCTTGAAAGTGCATTTGGTCGGAATTGCACTAAGTGTCGATTTGAGTTGGTTTGTAAATCCACTCTAAGTGTGTTGTTTGTATTGTGTTAATGGAATAGGTACTTTTCATTGACGAGTTGCGGATTATTCGGTTGCATTCATCAAGACGACAGGTGAGTGTTAATATCCTATGTGCATATGTATGTGTAGGATGGGTGCGTGTCGGGTGAAGTGGTTCTCGATTATAGAGCTCACTTCACATATAGGTGGATTTGATGGACTTGTGTAATAGGTCCAATTGGCACGGCTGTGAATTTTGTTGACCACCTTTGGTGAGGTGCACACTTAGTGTGTACGTTATCACATGGACTTGTGATATGGAGTTAAGTAACCCCGATGATGTGGGTTTTGATTTGGGTAGTGAATCTCGGGTAGTGCGGATTCATGATGACTCGGGTTGTTCGGTCATCTTATTGATGAGGTAGTGAATCTCGGGTTGTGCGAATTCACTAAGGCTCGGGTAGTTCGGCCAACCTCGGTTGTTGAATTGGTGAAGAAGTGAATATCGGGTTGTGCGAATTCACTAAGGCTCGGGTTGTTCGGCCAACTTTCGTATGATTGGGGTTAAGGGGTTAACCTGGTAGTTTTGATTATTCTATTGTATATGCATATGTACTTAATATATTGTTGTAGCTAATCTTGTGGATTTGGCTTGGTGGTACGTTAGGTATAACATTGCTTAGTTATGCTTGGATTGCGGTATGTGTTTACTTTTTGTGTGTTGGCGACGCATATTCATTTTATGCATATATATGTATGTAGAATATGTAGTGACCCGAACTTTTCCATGTTATTATATATTAAATGAAATTGATATTTACATGATTAAATATTTCCAACATGTTAAGCAATCAAACTTGTTAAGACTTGATTAATTGAAATAGGTTTCATATAGACAATTGACCACCCAAATTGACCGGCGATTCACGAACGTTACAAATTCGTAAAAACTATATGATGTTATATATATAGACATATATATGGTTAACATGAAATTATGATAAGTAAGTATCTCACTAGGTATGTTAACAATGAGTGATATACATAAAAATGAGTTTATTGAATTAAGAAACTCGAAACGATATATATAACGATTATCGTTATAATAACGTCTTACTAAATACATATGAATCATATTAAGATATTGTTACACTATGTTTAAATATGATAAATGATAAGTAAACATATCATTAAGTGTATTAACAATGAACTACATATGTAAAAACAAGACTACTAACTTAAGGATTTCGAAACGAGTCATATATGTAACGATTATCGTTGTAACGACATTTAAATGTATATATATCATATTAAGATATATTAATACATCATAATATCATGATAATGTAATAATTTAACATCTCATTAGATATTATAAACAATGGGTTAACAACATTTAACAAGATCGTTAACTTAAAGGTTTCAAAACAACACTTACATGTAACGACTAACGATGACTTAACGACTCAGTTAAATGTATATACATGTAGTGTATTATGTTGTAATAATACACTTTTGGAAGATTTCAAGACACATATCAAAGTACTTCTATTTAACAAAAATGCTTACAATTACATTCTCGTTCAATTTCATCAACAATTCTACTCGTATGCAACCGTATTCGTACTCGTACAATACCCAGCTCCTAGACGTATATACTATTGGTATATACACATAATAATTCAGCTTAGCCCTAGATAGTCAACAAACATGTTGAACCAATAATTAGACAACTAGCATGACTTATGAGCAAGGAAACAAAAACAAGAACTCCTTTTAACCCTACTCACCTTCACCACTCACCACCTACTCCATTTCACTTCCAATTTTCTTTCCAATTCTCTCTCAAAACACACACACTCTTCCATGAACGTCTAAGTTACTATTTTTTCAGCAAAAATCATCAAATACAAGCTTTGGTTATTACCTATAATCATCATAAAAACAATTACTCAAGAACACTTCCAAGTTTACAAGTTTACTTCCAAGTTTCCTAATCCATTCCAAGCAATCATTTAAGATCAAAAAACCTTTGTTATTTACAGTAGGTTATCTTTCTAAATCAAGGTAATATTCATATTCAAACTTTGATTCAGTTTCTATAACTATAACTATCTTAATTCGAGTAATAATCTTACTTGAACTTGTTTTTGTGTCATGATTCTATTTCAAGAACTTCCAAGCCATCAAAGATCCTTTGAAGCTCAAGTTATTTTTTCATCATTTACAGTAGGTTTACCTACTAAACTTGAGGTAGTAATGATATTCATAACATCATTCGATTCATATATGTATAACTATCTTATTCGAAGATTTGAACAGGTAATCACTAGAACATAGTTTAGTTAATTCTAAACTGGTTCGCAAACAAAGTTAATCCTTATAACTTGACTTTTAAAATCAACTAAACACATGTTCTATATCTATATGATATGCTAACTTAATGATTTAAAATCTGAAAACACGAAAAATATCGTAAAACCGGAAATACGCTGTCGTAGTAACACCGCGGGCTGTTATGGGTTAGTTAATTAAAAACTATGATAAACTTTGATTTAAAAGTTGTTTTTCTGGAAAAATGATTTTTCGAATGAACATGAAACTATATCCAAAAATCATGGTTAAACTCAAAGTGAAAGTATGTTTTTCAAAATGGTCATCAAGACGTCGTTCTTTCGACTGAAATGACTACCTTTACAAAAATGACTTGTAATCTATATTTCTGACTATAAACTTATACTTTTTCTGTTTTTATTCATAAACTTAAGTTCAATATGAAACCATAGCAACTTGAATCACTCAAAACGGATTTAAAACGAAGAAGTTATGTGTAAAACAAGATTAGATAATTTTGTTTGATGTAGCTACGTGAAAATTGGTAACAAATCTATATTAATCATATCATAGCTAACTTATATTGTATCATACATGTATTCTAATATATTATGTAATCTTGGGATACCATAGACACGTATGCAAATGTTTTAACATATCATATCGACCATGTATATATATTATCTGGAACAACCATAGACACTCTATATGCAGTAATGATTGAGTTAGCTATACAAGGTTGAGGTTGATTCCAAAAATATATATACTTTGAGTTTTGATCTAGCCTGAGACGTATATACATTGGGTCATGGATTGATTCAAGATAATATATATATCGATTTATTTCTGTACATCTAACTGTGGACAACTAGTTGTAGGTTACTAACGAGGACAGCTGACTTAATAAACTTAAAACATTAAAACGTATTAAAAATGTTGTAAATATATTTTGAACATACTTTGATATATATGTACATATTTGTTATAGGTTCGTGAATCAACCAGTGGCCAAGTCTTACTTCCCGACGAAGTAAAAATCTGTGAAAGTGAGTTATAGTCCCACTTTTAAAATCTATTTTTTTTTTGGGATGAGAATACATGCGATTTTATAAATGTTTTACAAAATAGACACAAGTAATCGAAAATACTTTCTATGTTGGATTATCGAACCGAATATGCCCCTTTAGTACTTCGATTTATCATATCCGATGAGAGTCCCAGAATGATGGGGATATTCTATATGCATCTTGTTAAGGTCGGTTACCAGGTGTTCAACATATGAATGATTTTTATCTCTATGCAGTTTGCGAAATGCCTGATATGAGATGTGTTATAAAGATGAAATCTTGTGGTCTATTATTATGATTTGATAATATGTAGGTTAAACCTATAACTCACCAACAATTTTGTTGACGTTTTAAGCATGTTTATTCTCAGGTGATTATTAAGAGCTTCCGCTATTGCATACTAAAATAAGGACAAGATTTGGAGTCCATACGTGTATGATATTGTGTAAAAACTTCATTCAAGAAACTTATTTTGATGTAATATATTCTTATTGTAAACTATAATGTAATGGTCGTGTATAAACGGTATATTTTAGGTTATCATTATTTAATAATCTACGTAATGCTTTTTAAACCATTATCGATAAAATAAAGGTTATAGTTGTTTTAAAAATGATGCAGACTTTGAAAAACGTCTCATATAGAGGTCAAAACCTCGCGATGAAATCAGTTAATATGGAACGTTTATAATCAATATGAACGGGACATTTCAGTTGGTATCCGAGCGTTGGTCTTAGAGAACCAGAATTTTTGCATTAGTGTGTCTTACCGAGTTTGTTAGGATGCATTAGTGAGTCTGGACTTCGACCGTGTTTTTCTTCAAAAACGATTGCTTAACATTTTTTGTTGGAAACTATATATTATTAACATGTAAATATTAAGTGATATAGTAATCTCTTAATGTGTTTGATATTGTGTGATAGATGTCTACCTCTAGTAAAAATCCCATCGACTCACCTAATAATAATGAAGAGTCGAATATATTTTGAGAAGATTCACAAATTCTCGAAGAGGAACCGGAAGAAGAAGAACCGGAAGAAGAGGAACCGGAAGAGGAGGAACCGGAAGAAGAGGAACCGGAAGAAGAGGTTCTGGAGGATGAAATATTAGGAACCACAGAAAACAGATAAATAAAAGAAAATCCTCAACCAATGGACCAAAGTTAATAATGGTCAATGGTGTTTCCGCCAAGGAAGCAAAATATTGGGAAGATTACCAATTTTCCGATGAATCGGATCCCGATGAGGATTCCGATGATGTTATAGAAATTACCTCGACCCAATTTAATAAAGCAAAATAAAATAATAAGGGAAAAAGTATAAAAATAGAGAAACCTGATTTCAACCCCGATGAACTTTATATGTATCGGCAACATCCGTATTTCCTAAATTGTAACAATAACCCGGGAACCGCCAGGTTTTTCTAAACCACCAGGTTTTTCTAAACCATTGTGGAAAACGACGACTCGTATTAGAGGAACACCATATATCCCTAGAAATTAGGAAAATGAACCAAGTCCGAAGAAGAAGAAGAAACCAGTGATTCAGATTAGAGGGTTGTAATCATGTTGTGTATTATATGTATTGTATTGTGCTTGTACTTTTAGGTTCTATGTAAAAATTGCTTGTATTGTTTGTTAATTATCTTTTACGAATCTAATCCTTGTCTATTTTGCAGTATAGAAACACAAAATGGACGTTAAGGGTAGACAACCGAATATTTTAGAAGACCTACCAGAGGATATGATTGATGAAATCTTGTCTAGAGTCGGTCAGAATTCATCAGCACAATTAGTTATGGCGAAATTAACTTGTCAAATATTTGAAAGACTTTCCAGAAATGCCTTAGTTTATAAAAGGCTTTCCTTTGATAGGTGGGGTATATCACATTGGGGAGACCGTAAGTTACGCCGTATTTTCTTTAAAGCGTTAAGTGCGGGGAACCCAAATACAATTTTACGCTACGGGTTTAGAACCTATTTTGACTCAACATATCCCAACATAGGGTTTCGTGAGTTAGAAAGAGCTTCTAACATGCAACATAAGGAAGCATGTTATGCTTACGGGTTAGTGATGTTCGCTTCTCACCAAAGTGAGAAAAAGAACATCGGAATACAACTTTTAAATAAAACCTTTCCACAAGTGACGAATTCAGTAGTTGGGGAGAGAAACAAGATTTTTAGATTATTACGGGGCTGTTGGACATTACGAAACCCTCATCCCTTTGACGACATTACAACATGCTGTCTTGTCAACGGCCACAACGGTTATGTTCCACAAGACCAAGGATGAAAAGTAGTCTTAGTAAAACCAGAATGCATGACTTGTTTCTGGACGTATGAATTACGTGTCTTTATTGCCTTTGTTGAACGACTTACGTATTAACTAGAATTGTCTTTGCAACTGTTTTGTATCAGAGTTTTTATGTGCTATATTTCATGCTATATGTAAAATAGCGGTATTGTAAGTTTGCAAAATATTGTATAAAAGTTTGAATGTGAAATATTATTATAATCAGTTTTTCATATAGAATTGTAGTACTTGAATTGTATGTTAGCTACTAAGTATGAACTTAACGGGTAGGTATTACCCGAATTAAAACTTATAAAACGCTAATATGAAGAAAAAGCTTTTATAAATGAGTTCATATTATGCTACGGAATACTATTGACTACTCTTAATATTCTATATGATTAACTTAATTCTTTTAGCTATTTTTGAAGGAAATGGCACCGACTACTCGTCAGAACTTGAACATGAGTGAGGAAGACTTTCGTGCTTTCCTTGCAGCAAATATAGCCACAGTACAGGCTGCAATGCAAAACGACAATAACTCAGGGTCTAGCAGTGGAGTTAACTCCACAGGAAACCGTGTAGGATGCTCCTACAAGGCTTTCACTGCCTGTAAACCTCTAGAATTCGATGGAATTGAGGACCAGTCGGACTGAAACGATGGACCGAAAAGGTCGAATCTGTGTTTGCTATAAGCAAATGTGCTGAGGAAGATAAGGTAAAGTACGCCACGCATTCCTTCACAGGTACTGCGTTAACATGGTGGAATACCTATCTCGAACAAGTGGGACAAGATGCTGCTTACGCACTACCGTGGTCAGTATTCAAACACTTGATGAACGAGCAGTACCGTCCCAGAAACGAAGTCAATAAGCTCAACACAGAGCTTAGAGAATTACGAACGAAGGGATTCGATATCACCACATAGGAACGATGATTCCCCGAGTTGTGTTTATTGTGCCCAAGAGTGTTCGAAGATGAAGAAGAGCAGATCGATGCATTTGTAAAGGGGTTACCAGAGAGAATTCAGGAGGATGTGAGTGCAAGCATGCCCACTTCAATGCAAAAGGCAAGCCGAATGGCTCATAAACTTATAAACCAGATCGAGGAAAGGATTAAAGAGCAGACGGCCGAGGAGGCCAAAATGAAACAAGTCAAGAGAAAGTGGGAAGAACCCAGTGACAAGAGTCACAATTTCAACAATCAACACCACAATCACAACCACAATCTCAATAACAACACTGGTAATCAAAATCAGAAAATTTTGTGTCTAAGGTGTGAAGGGTACCATCCAAATACTTTTTGTCCAACAACATGTACCAAATGTAATAGAAAGGGTCATGATGCAACGAAGTGTGAAATTTATGGACCATCAGGTAAAGGAACAAGTAATGCCCACATTATTTGTTATGGATGTGGGAAGAAGGGCTACTACAAAACTGCATGTCCAAACCAGGGAAATAATAATGGGCAAAGCCGTGGGAGAGTTTTTAACATTAATGCGGAAGAAGCGCAGGAAGACCCGGAGCTTGTTATGGGTACGTTTCTTATCGATGAAAAACCTGCTTATGTTTTATTTGATTCGGGTGCGGATAGAAGTTATATGAGTAGAGATTTTTGTGCTAAATTAAGTGGTCCATTGACGCCTATGAATAATAAATTTTTACTCGAATTAGCAAACGGTAAATTAATTTCGGCAGATAAAATATGTCGGAATCGAGAAATTAAACTGGTTAGCGAAACGTTTAAGGTCGATTTGATACCAGTAGAGTTAGGGAGTTTTGATGTGATAATCAGCATGGACTGGTTGAAAAAGGAGAGAGCGAAAATCGTATGTTACAAAAATGCAATTCGCATTGTACGAGAAAAAGGAAAACCTATAATGGTGTACGGAGAAAAGAGCAACGTGAAGCTAAATCTTATTAGTAATTTGAAGGCGCAAAAACTAATAAGAAAAGGTTACTATGCCGTTCTAGCACACATCGAAGAAGTCAAACCCAAAGAAAAGAACATCAATGATGTTCCCGTCGCAAAAGAATTTCCCGATGTATTTCCGAAAGAATTACCGGGACTACCTCCACATCGATCTGTTGAATTTCAAATAGATCTCGTACCAGGAGCTGCACCAATAGCTCGTGCTCCATACAGACTCGCACCCAGTAAAATGAAAGAACTCCAAAGCCAACTACAAGAACTTTTAGAGCGTGGTTTTATACGACCAAGTACATCACCATGGGAAGCTCCTATTTTGTTTGTCAAAAAGAAGGATGGTACATTCAGGTTGTGTATCGACTACCGAGAGTTGAACAAACTTACCATCAAGAATCGTTATCCACTACCAAGAATCGACGACTTATTTGATTAACTACAAGGCTCGTCAGTTTATTCAAAGATTGATTTACGTTCTGGGTATCATCAGATGCGAGTGAAGGAGGATGATATTCTGAAGACTGTTTTCAGAACGCGTTACGGTCATTACGAGTTTATGGTTATGCCGTTTGGGTTGACTAACGCACCAGCTGTGTTCATGGACCTCATGAACCGAGTGTGTGGACCATACCTTGACAAGTTTGTCATTGTTTTTATCGATGACATACTTATTTACTCAAAGAATGATCAAGAGTACGAAGAACATTTGAGAAAAGTGCTAGAGTTGTTGAGGAAAGAAAAACTGTACGCCAATTTTTCAAAGTGTGCATTTTGGTTGGAAGAAGTTCAATTCCTCGGTCACATAGTGAACAAAGAAGGTATTGAGGTAGATTCGGCAAAGATCGAAACCATTGAAAAGTGGAAAACCCCGAAAACTCCGAAGCATATACGTCAATTTTTAGGATTGGATGGTTACTACAGAAGATTCATCCAAGATTTTTCCAAAATAGCAAAACCCTTGACTGCATTAACGCATAAAGGGAAGAAATTTGAATGGAAGGATGAGCAGGAGAAAGCGTTTCAATTGTTGAAGAAAAAGTTAACTACGACACCTATATTGTCATTGCCTGAAGGGAATGATGATTTGTGATATATTGTGACACCTCAAATCAAGGTCTTGGTTGTGTATTAATGCAACGAACGAAAGTAATTGCTTATGCGTCTAGACAATTGAAGACTCGCGAGCAAAATTATACGACACACGATTTGGAATTAGGCGCTGTTGTTTTTGCATTAAAGACTTGGAGGCACTACTTATATGGGGTCAAAAGTATTATATATACCGACCACAAAAGTCTCCAACACATATTTAATCAGAAACAACTGAACATGAGGCAGCGTAGGTAGATTGAATTGTTGAATGATTACGACTTTGAGATTCGTTACCACCCGGGGAAGGCGAATGTGGTAGCCGACGCTTTGAGTAGAAAGGACAGAGAACCTATGTGTAGTGACCCGAACTTTTCCATGTTTATATATATTAATTGAGATTGATATTTACATGATTAAATGTTTCCAACATGTTAAGCAATCAAACTTGTTAAGACTTGATTAATTGAAATATGTTTCATATAGACAATTGACCACCCAAGTTGACCGGTGATTCACGAACGTTAAAACTTGTAAAAACTATATGATGACATATATATGGATATATATATATAGTTAACATGATACTATGATAAGTAAACATATCATTAAGTATATTAACAATGAACTACATCTGTAAAAACAAGACTACTAACTTAATGATTTTTAAACGAGACATATATGTAACGATTATCGTTGTAAAGACATTTAATGTATATATATCATATTAAGAGATATTCATACATGATAATTTCATGATAATATAATAATTTAAAATCTCATTTGATATTATAAACATTGGGTTAACAACATTTAACAAGATCGTTAACCTAAAGGTTTCAAAACAACACTTACATGTAACGACTAACGATGACTTAACGACTCAGTTAAAATGTATATACATGAAGTGTTTTAATATGTATTTATACACTTTTGAAAGACTTAAATACACTTATCAAAATACTTCTACTTAACAAAAATGCTTACAATTACATCCTCGTTCAGTTTCATCAACAATTCTACTCGTATGCACCCGTATTCGTACTCGTACAATACACAGCTTTTAGATGTATGTACTATTGGTATATACACTCCAATGATCAGCTCTTAGCAGCCCATGTGAGTCACCTAACACATGTGGGAACCATCATTTGGCAACTAGCATGAAATATCTCATAAAATTACAAAAATATGAGTAATCATTCATGACTTATTTACATGAAAATAAAATTATATATCCTTTATATCTAATCCATACACCAACGACCAAAAACACCTACAAACACTTTCATTCTTCAATTTTCTTCATCTAATTGATCTCTCTCAAGTTCTATCTTCAAGTTCTAAGTGTTCTTCATAAATTCTACAAGTTCTAGTTACATAAAATCAAGAATACTTTCAAGTTTGCTAGCTCACTTCCAATCTTGTAAGGTGATCATCCAACCTCAAGAAATCTTTATTTCTTACAGTAAGTTATCATTCTAATACAAGGTAATAATCATATTCAAACTTTGGTTCAATTTCTATAACTATAACAATCTTATTTCAAGTGATGATCTTACTTGAACTTGTTTTCGTGTCATGATTATGCATCAAGAACTTCGAGCCATCCAAGGATCCGTTGAAGCTAGATCCATTTTTCTCTTTTCCAGTAGGTTTATCCAAGGAACTTAAGGTAGTAATGATGTTCATAACATCATTCGATTCATACATATAAAGCTATCTTATTCGAATGTTTAAACTTGTAATCACTATAACATAGTTTAGTTAATTCTAAACTTGTTCGCAAACAAAAGTTAATCCTTCTAACTTGACTTTTAAAATCAACTAAACACATGTTCTATATCTATATGATATGCTAACTTAATGATTTAAAACCTGGAAACACAAAAAACACCGTAAAACCGGATTTACGCCGTCGTAGTAACACCGCGGGCTGTTTTGGGTTAGTTAATTAAAAACTATGATAAACTTTGATTTAAAAGTTGTTATTCTGAGAAAATGATTTTTATTATGAACATGAAACTATATCCAAAAATTATGGTTAAACTCAAAGTGGAAGTATGTTTTCTAAAATGGTCATCTAGACGTCGTTCTTTCGACTGAAATGACTACCTTTACAAAAACGACTTGTAACTTATTTTTCCGACTATAAACCTATACTTTTTCTGTTTAGATTCATAAAATAGAGTTCAATATTAAACCATAGCAATTTGATTCACACAAAACGGATTTAAAATGAAGAAGTTATGGGTAAAACAAGATTGGATAATTTTTCTCATTTTAGCTACGTGAAAATTGGTAACAAATCTATTCCAACCATAACTTAATCAACTTGTATTGTATATTATGTAATCTTGAGATACCATAGACACGTATACAATGTTTCAACCTATCATGTCGACACATCTATATATATTTCGGAACAACCATAGACACTCTATATGTGAATGTTGGAGTTAGCTATAGAGGGTTGAGGTTGATTCCAAAATATATATAGTTTGAGTTGTGATCAATACTGAGATACGTATACACTGGGTCGTGGATTGATTCAAGATAATATTTATCGATTTATTTCTGTACATCTAACTGTGGACAACTAGTTGTAGGTTACTAACGAGGACAGCTGACTTAATAATCTTAAAACATCAAAATATGTTAAAAGTGTTGTAAATATATTTTGAACATACTTTGATATATATGTATATATTGTTATAGGTTCGTAAATCAACCAGTGGCCAAGTCTTACTTCCCGACGAAGTAAAAATCTGTGAAAGTGAGTTATAGTCCCACTTTTAAAATCTAATATTTTTGGGATGAGAATACATGCAGGTTTTATAAATGATTTACAAAATAGACACAAGTACGTGAAACTACATTCTATGGTTGAATTATCGAAATCGAATATGCCCCTTTTTATTAAGTCTGGTAATCTAAGAATTAGGGAACAGACACCCTAATTGACGCGAATCCTAAAGATAGATCTGTTGGGCCTAACAAACCCCATCCAAAGTACCGGATGCTTTAGTACTTCGAAATTTATATCATATCCGAAGGGTGTCCCGGAATGATGGGGATATTCTTATATATGCATCTTGTTAATGTCGGTTACCAGGTGTTCACCATATGAATGATTTTTATCTCTATGTATGGGATGTGTATTGAAATATGAAATCTTGTGGTCTATTATTATGATTTGATATATATAGGTTAAACCTATAACTCACCAACATTTTTTGTTGATGTTTTAAGCATGTTTATTCTCAGGTGATTATTAAGAGCTTCCGCTGTCGCATACTTAAATAACGACGAGATTTAGAGTCCATGCTTGTATGATATTGTGTAAAAACTGCATTCAAGAAACTTATTTTGTTGTAACATATTTGTATCGTAAACCATTATGTAATGGTCGTGTGTAAACAGGATATTTTAGATTATCATTATTTGATAATCTACGTAAAGCTTTTTAAACCTTTATTGATGAAATAAAGGTTATGGTTTGTTTTAAAATGAATGCAGTCTTTGAAAAACGTCTCATATAGAGGTCAAAACCTCGCAACGAAATCAATTAATATGGAACGTTTTTAATCAATAAGAACGGGACATTTCAGTTGGTATCCGAGCGTTGGGCTTAGAGAACCAGAATTTTGCATTAGTGTGTCTTATCGAGTTTGTTAGGATGCATTAGTGAGTCTGGACTTCGACCGTGTTTACTTGAAAAATGATTGCTTAACAAATTTTGTTGGAAACTATATATTTTTAACATGTGAATATTATGTGATATATTAATCTCTTAAGGCGTTTGATATTATGTGATAGATGTCTACCTCTAGAACAAGTCCCGTTGACTCACCTAATAATAATGAAGAGTCAAATGTAAATTGGAATGATTCGTGGACTGATTCACAAGTTCCCGAAGAGGAACCGGAAGAAGAGTCGGAACCGAAAGAAGAATCGGAACCGGAAGAAGAATCGGAACCGGATGAAGAAATAGAACCGGTGGGGGAAATAATAAAACGGTTAAGTAAAATAAAATCCTCAACCAACCGACCAAGGTTAATTATGGTCAATGGTGTTTCCGCCAAGGAAGCAAAATATTGGGAGGATTACCAATTCTCCGATGAATTGGATTCCGACGAGAATTCCGATGATGTTATAGAAATTACCCCAACTGAATTTAAAAAGGCAAAAGAAAATAATAAGGGAAAGGGCATAAAAATAGAGAAATCGAATTCCAACCCCAATGAACTTTATATGTATCGTCAGCCCCCGAAGTCCTTAAGTTGTAACAATGACCCGGGAACCTCTAAACCACCAGGTTTTTCTAAACCAATGTGGAAAACGACGGCTCGTATTAGGGGAACATCATATATCCCTAGAAACTTGGCAAAACGAACCAAAACCGAAGAAGAAGAAACAAGCGAGTCGGAATAAGATAGTTGTATTCGTATGGTGTAATATATGTAATATAGTGTGCTTATGCTTTATGATATATGTAAAAAATGCTTGTATTAATAAGTATTTTTTTATGAATCTAACTCTTGTCTATTTTACAGTATAAAAACACAAAATGGATATACAACCCAATATTTTAAGAGACCTACCCGGAGACATGATTGATGAAATCTTGTCTAGAGTCGGTCAGAATTCTTCGGCACAACTATTTAAGGCGAGATCAGTTTGTAAGACATTCGAAGAACGTTCCAAGAATGCCTTGGTTTATAAAAGGCTTTCGTTCGAAAGATGGGGGATATCACATTGAGAAATCCATAAGTTACGATGTGTTTACTTTGATGCATATATTGCGGGGAACCCAAATGCTATTTTACGCAATGGGTTAAGAAATTATTTTGACTCAATATATCCGAATATTGGACTTCGTGATTTAGAAAAAGCGGCTAACATGCAACATAAAGAAGCATGTTATGCTTACGGATTAGTAATGTTCGCTTCTCACCAAAGTGAGAACAAGAACATCGGGCTACAACTATTAAACAAAACGTTCCCACAAGTGACGGAGTCGGTAATTGGGGTAAGAAATGAGGTTTTTAGATTGTTACGGGACTGTTGGACATTATGTAACCCTCGTCCCTTTGACGACGTTACAACATGCTGTCTTATCAATGGCCATAACGGTTATGTTCCACAAGACCAAGGATTGGAAGTAATCCTAGTAAAACCAGAATGCATGACTTGTTTCTGGACGTATGAATTACGTGTCTTTATTGCCTTTGCTGAATGACTTGTGTACTAGCTAGAATTATCTTCACAACCATCTTGTATCAAATTTATTGTGTGCTATATTTCATGCTATATGTAAAATAAGCGGTATTGTAAGTTTGTAAAATATTGTGTAAAAGTTTGAACGCGAAATATTATTATAATCAGTTTTTCATATAGAATTGTAGTAGTTGAATTGTATATTAGCTAATAAGTATGAACTTAACGGGTAGGTACTACCCGAATTTAAACTTATAAAACGCTAATATGAAGAAAAAGCTTTTATAAATGAGTTCATATCATGCTACGAAATACTATTAACTACTCTTAATATTCTGTATGATTAACTTGTTCCATTTGACTATTTTGAAGGAAATGGCACCGACTACTCGACACACCGTGAATATGAATGAAGAGTAATTCCGTACTTTTCTAGCTTCAAACATAGCCGCAGTACAGGCTGCGCTACATACCAACAATAACCTTGGATCTAGCAGTACAGGAAATCGTGTAGGATGCACCTACAAAGAATTCACTGCCTGCAAACCTTTGGAATTTGATGGAACCGAAGTACCGATCGGATTGAAACGGTGGACCGAGAAGGTCGAATCGGTGTTTGCCATAAGTAAGTGTACTGAAGAGGACAAAGTGAAGTACGCTACACATACCTTCACAGGTTCTGCGTTAACATGGTGGAATACCTATCTAGAGCAAGTGGGACAAGACGATGCGTACGCACTACCGTGGTCAGCATTCAAGCACTTGATGAACGAGAAGTACCGTCCCAGAACCGAGGTCAATAAGCTCAAGACAGAACTTAGAGGGTTACGAACCCAAGGATTTGATATTACCACGTACGAAAGACGATTCACAGAATTGTGCCTATTGTGTCCGGGAGCATTCGAAGATGAGGAAGAGAAGATCGACGCGTTTTTGAAAGGATTACCGGAAAGAATCCAAGAAGATATAAGTTCACACGAGCCCGCCTCCATACAACAGGCATGTAGAATGGCTCACAAACTAGTGAACTAGATTGAAGAAAGAATTAAAGAACAGACTGCTAAAGAGGCCAATGTGAAGCAAGTCAAAAGAAAGTGGGAGGAAAACGGTGATAAGAATCACCAATACAACAACTACAGCAATTACAACCAGTGTTGTAAAAGTCGGCCGACTTGGCCGGCGCGTCGGCTGATGCGTCGTTTTTTTGGGTTCTCCGTCCCGTTTTTTCTGAAAACGACTCAAAAGACGGTCAAAGCTAAAAGTTTGGTCAAAATCTGTCAAAGACGGTCAAAGTTGGTTAAAATGGTCAAAATCAGTCAAATTTTTGTCAAGATGTGATATGTTTTAAAATTAGGGTTTGTTTTTATTTTTTGGGCCACTCTTTTCTCTGTGTCCTTACTGATTATGTTCTCGATAACATTAATTGAGTTTGAAGTTTGTTTGTATTTAAATTCAAGTTCTTATTTAAGAAATTTATGGTACAGAATCAACTATTTTATACATATATAAATATATATTTAAGAAATTATTGATAAAGTCAACGTTGGTCAACGACTGATGCGTCCCCGACGCGTCACCGACTCAGTCGATGCATCCTTTTTAGGTCTCGACCGATGCGTCCCCGACTCGCGACTTTTACAACCTTGATTACAACAATAATCGCAACAATTATCCTAACAATCGCAACATCAATCGCAACTACAACAAACGGCCCAACAACAACAACAACAACAACAACAACAATAGCAACTACAACAATCATCCCAACAACAATAATAACCGCAACAACAACAACAATCAGAAGCAGCTATGCCAAAGGTGTGAAAAGTATCACTCGGGGCTCTGCACCAAATTTTGCAACAAGTGTAAAAGAAATGGTCATAGCGCAGCGAAGTGTGAGGTCTACGGACCAGGGGTTAATAGAACGAAAGGAACAAATGGTGTCGGAACGAGTAATGGCGGAGCAAGTAGTGTCGGAGAAAGTTATGCCAATGTAGTTTGTTATAAATGTGGAAAACCGGGCCACATTATTAGAAATTGCCCGAACCAGGAGAACACGAATGGACAATGCCGCGGAAGAGTTTTCAATATTAATGCGGCAGAGGCACAGGAAGACCCGGAGCTTGTTACTGGTACGTTTCTTATTGACAATAAATCTGCTTACGTTTTATTTGATTCGGGTGCGGATAGAAGCTATATGAGTAGAGATTTTTGTGCTAAATTAAGTTGTCCATTGATGCCTTTGGATAGTAAATTTTTACTCGAATTAGCAAATGGTAAATTAATTTCAGCAGATAATATATGTCGGAATCGAGAAATTAAACTGGTTAGCGAAACATTTAAGATTGATTTGATACCAGTAGAGTTAGGGAGTTTTGATGTGATAATCGGTATGGACTGGTTGAAAGAAGTGAAAGTAGAGATCATTTGTTACAAAAATGCAATTCGCATTATACGAGAAAAAGGAAAACCCTTAATGGTGTACGGAGAAAAGGGCAACACGAAGCTACATCTTATTAGTAATTTGAAGGCACAAAAACTAATAAGAAAAGGTTGCTATGCTGTTCTAGCACACGTTGAGAAAGTACAAACTGAAGAAAAGAGCATCAATGATGTTCCCATTGCAAAAGAATTTCCCGATGTATTTCCGAAAGAATTACCGGGATTACCCCCACATCGATCCGTTGAATTTCAAATAGATCTTGTACCAGGAGCTGCACCAATAGCTCGTGCTCCTTACAGACTCGCACCCAGCGAGATGAAAGAACTGCAAAGCCAATTACAAGAACTTTTAGAGCGTGGTTTCATTCGACCAAGCACATCACCGTGGGGAGCTCCTGTTTTGTTTATCAAGAAGAAAGATGGTACATTCAGGTTGTGTATCGACTACCGAGAGTTGAACAAACTTACCATCAAGAACCGCTACCCACTACCGAGAATCGACGACTTATTTGATCAACTACAAGGCTCGTCTGTTTATTCAAAGATTGACTTACGTTCCGGGTATCATCAAATGCGGGTGAAAGAAGATGATATTCCAAAGACTGCTTTCAGAACACGTTACGGTCATTACGAGTTTATGGTCATGCCGTTTGGTTTAACTAATGCACCAGCTGTGTTCATGGACCTTATGAACCGAGTGTGTGGACCATACCTTGACAAGTTTGTCATTGTTTTCATTGATGACATACTTATTTACTCAAAGAATGACCAAGAACATGGTGAACATTTGAGAAAGGTGTTAGAAGTATTGAGGAAGGAAGAATTGTACGCTAAGTTTTCAAAGTGTGCATTTTGGTTGGAAGAAGTTCAATTCCTCGGTCACATAGTGAACAAAGAAGGTATTAAGGTGGATCCGGCAAAGATAGAAACTGTTGAAAAGTGGAAAACCCCGAAAACTCCGAAACATATACGCCAGTTTTTAGGACTAGCTGGTTACTACAGAAGGTTCATCCAAGACTTTTCCAGAATAGCAAAACCCTTGACTGCATTAACGCATAAAGGGAAGAAATTTGAATGGAATGATGAACAAGAGAAAGCGTTTCAGTTATTGAAGAAAAAGCTAACTACGGCACCTATATTGTCATTTCCTGAAGGGAATGATGATTTTGTGATTTAATGTGACGCATCAAAGCAAGGTCTCGGTTGTGTATTAATGCAACGAACGAAGGTGATTGCTTATGCGTCTAGACAATTGAAGATTCACGAACAAAATTATACGACGCATGATTTGGAATTAGGCGCGGTTGTTTTTGCATTAAAGACTTGGAGGCACTACTTATATGGGGTCAAAAGTATTATATATACCGACCACAAAAGTCTTCAACACATATTTAATCAGAAACAACTGAATATGAGGCAGCGTAGGTGGATTGAATTGTTGAATGATTACGACTTTGAGATTCGTTACCACCCGGGGAAGGCAAATGTGGTAGCCGATGCCTTGAGCAGGAAGGACAGAGAACCCATTCGAGTAAAATCTATGAATATAATGATTCATAATAACCTTACTACTCAAATAAAGGAGGCACAACAAGGAGTTTTAAAAGAGGGAAATTTAAAGGATGAAATACCCAAAGGATCGGAGAAGCATCTTAATATTCGGGAAGACAGAACCCGGTATAGGGCTGAAAGGATTTGGGTACCAAAATTTGGAGATATGAGAGAAATGGTACTTAGAGAAGCTCATAAAACCAGATACTCAATACATCCTAGAACAGGGAAGATGTACAAGGATCTCAAGAAACATTTTTGGTGGCCGGGTATGAAAGCCGATGTTGCTAAATATGTAGGAGAATGTTTGACGTGTTCTAAGGTCAAAGCTGAGCATCAGAAACCATCAGGTCTACTTCAACAACCTGAAATCCCAGAATGGAAATGGGAAAACATTACCATGGATTTCATCACTAAATTGCCAAGGACTGCAAGTGGTTTTGATACTATTTGGGTAATAGTTGATCGTCTCACCAAATCAGCACACTTCCTGCCAATAAGAGAAGATGACAAGATGGAGAAGTTAGCATGACTGTATTTGAAGGAAGTCGTCTCCAGACATGGAATACCAATCTCTATTATCTCTGATAGGGATGGCAGATTTATTTCAAGATTCTGGCAGACATTACAGCAAGCATTAGGAACTCGTCTAGACATGAGTACTGCCTATCATCCACAAACTGATGGGCAGAGTGAAAGGACGATACAAACGCTTGAAGACATGCTACGAGCATGTGTTATTGATCTCGGAAACAGTTGGGATCGACATCTACCGTTAGCAGAATTTTCCTACAACAACAGCTACCATTCAAGCATTGAGATGGCACCGTTTGAAGCACTTTATGGTAGAAAGTGCAGGTCTCCGATTTGTTGGAGTGAAGTGGGGGATAGACAGATTACGGGTCCGGAGATTATACAAGAAACTACCGAGAAGATCATCCAAATTCAACAACGGTTGAAAACCGCTCAAAGTCGACAAAAGAGCTATGCTGACATTAAAAGAAAAGATATAGAATTTGAAATTGGAGAGATGGTCATGCTTAAAGTTGCACCTTGGAAAGGCGTTGTTCGATTTGGTAAACGAGGGAAATTAAATCCAAGGTATATTGGACCATTCAAGATTATTGATCGTGTCGGACTAGTAGCTTACCGACTTGAGTTACCTCAACAACTCGCGACTGTACATAACACTTTCCACGTCTCGAATTTGAAGAAATGTTTTGCTAAAGAAGATCTCACTATTCCGTTAGATGAAATCCAAATCAACGAAAAACTTCAATTCATCGAAGAACCCGTCGAAATAATGGATCGTGAGGTTAAAAGACTTAAGCAAAACAAGATACCAATTGTTAAGGTTCGATGGAATGCTCGTAGAGGACCCGAGTTCACCTGGGAGCGTGAATATCAGATGAAGAAGAAATACCCGCATCTATTTCCAGAAGATTCGTCAACACCTTCAACATCTTAAAATTTCGGGACGAAATTTATTTAACGGGTAGGTACTGTAGTGACCCGAACTTTTCCATGTTTATATATATTAATTGAGATTGATATTTACATGATTAAATGTTTCCAACATGTTAAGCAATCAAACTTATTAAGACTTGATTAATTGAAATATGTTTCATATAGACAATTGACCACCCAAGTTGACCAGTGATTCACGAACGTTAAAACTTGTAAAAGCTATATGATGACATATATATGGATATATATATATATAGTTAACATGATACTATGATAAGTAAACATATCATTAAGTATATTAACAATGAACTACATATGTAAAAACAAGACTACTAACTTAATGATTTTTAAACGAGACATATATGTAACGATTATCGTTATAAAGACATTTAATGTATATATATCATATTAAGAGATATTCATACATGATAATATCATGATAATATAATAATTTAAAATCTCATTTGATATTATAAACATTGGGTTAACAACATTTAACAAGATCGTTAACCTAAAGGTTTCAAAACAACACTTACATGTAACGACTAACGATGACTTAACGACTCAGTTAAAATGTATATACATGAAGTGTTTTAATATGTATTTATACACTTTTGAAAGACTTCAATACACTTATCAAAATACTTCTACTTAACAAAAATGCTTACAATTACATCCTCGTTCAGTTTCATCAACAATTCTACTCGTATGCACCCGTATTCGTACTCGTACAATACACAGCTTTTAGATGTATGTACTATTGGTATATACACTCCAATGATCAGCTCTTAGCAGCCCATGTGAGTCACCTAACACATGTGGGAACTATCATTTGGCAACTAGCATGAAATATCTCATAAAATTACAAAAATATGAGTAATCATTCATGACTTATTTACATGAAAACAAAATTACATATCCTTTATATCTAATTCATACACCAACGACCAAAAACACCTAAAAATACTTTCATTCTTCAATTTTATTCATCTAATTGATCTCTCTCAAGTTCTATCTTCAAGTTCTAAGTGTTCTTCATAAATTCTACAAGTTCTAGTTACATAAAATCAAGAATACTTTCAAGTTTGCTAGCTCACTTTCAATCTTGTAAGGTGATCATCCAACCTCAAGAAATCTTTGTTTCTTACAGTAGGTTATAATTCTAATACAAGGTAATAATCATATTCAAACTTTGGTTCAATTTCTATAACTATAACAATCTTATTTCAAGTGATGATCTTACTTGAACTTGTTTTCGTGTCATGATTATGCTTCAAGAACTTCGAGCCATCCAAGGATCCGTTGAAGCTAGATCCATTTTTCTCTTTTCCAGTAGGTTTATCAAAGGAACTTAAGGTAGTAATGATGTTCATAACATCATTCGATTCATACATATAAAGCTATCTTATTCGAAGGTTTAAACTTGTAATCACTAGAACATAGTTTAGTTAATTCTAAACTTGTTCGCAAACAAAAGTTAATCCTTCTAATTTGACTTTTAAAATCAACTAAACTCATGTTCTATATCTATATGATATGCTAACTTAATGATTTAAAGCCTGGAAACACGAAAAACACCGTAAAACCGGATTTACGCCGTCGTAGTAACACCGCGGGCTGTTTTGGGTTAGTTAATTAAAAACTATGATAAACTTTGATTTAAAAGTTTTTATTCTGAGAAAATGATTTTTATTATGAACATGAAACTATATCCAAAAATTATGGTTAAACTCAAAGTGAAAGTATGTTTTCTAAAATGGTCATCTAGACGTCGTTCTTTCGACTGAAATGACTACCTTTACAAAAATGACTTGTAACTTATTTTTCCGACTATAAACCTATACTTTTTCTGTTTAGATTCATAAAATAGAGTTCAATATGAAACCATAGCAATTTTATTCACTCAAAACGGATTTAAAATGAAGAAGTTATGGGTAAAACAAGATTGGATAATTTTTCTCATTTTAGCTACCTGAAAATTGGTAACAAATCTATTCCAACCATAACTTAATCAACTTGTATTGTATATTATGTAATCTTGAGATACCATAGATACGTATACAATGTTTTGACCTATCATGTCGACATATCTATATATATTTCGGAACAACCATAGACACTCTATATGTGAATGTTGGAGTTAGCTATACAGGGTTGAGGTTGATTCCAAAATATATATAGTTTGAGTTGTGATCAATACTGAGATACGTATACACTGGGTCGTGGATTGATTCAAGATAATATTTATCGATTTATTTCTATACATCTAACTGTGGACAACTAGTTGTAGGTTACTAATGAGGACAGCTGACTTAATAAACTTAAAACATCAAAATATATTAAAAGTGTTGTAAATATATTTTGAACATACTTTGATATATATGTATATATTGTTATAGGTTCGTAAATTAACCAGTGGCCAAGTCTTACTTCCCGAGGAAGTAAAAATCTGTGAAAGTGAGTTATAGTCCCACTTTTAAAATCTAATATTTTTGGGATGAGAATACATGCAGGTTTTATAAATGATTTACAAAATAGACACAAGTACGTGAAACTACATTCTATGGTTGAATTATCGAAATCGAATATGCCCCTTTTTATTAAGTCTGGTAATCTAAGAATTAGGGAACAGACACCCTAATTGACGTGAATCCTAAAGATAGATCTATTGGGCCTAACAAACCCCATCCAAAGTACCAGATGCTTTAGTACTTCGAAATTTATATCATATCCGAAGGGTGTTCCGGAATGATGGGGATATTCTTATATATGCATCTTGTTAATGTCGGTTACTAGGTGTTCACCATATGAATGATTTTTATCTCTATGTATGGGATGTGTATTGAAATATGAAATCTTGTGGTCTATTATTATGATTTGATATATATAGGTTAAACCTATAACTCACCAACATTTTTTGTTGACGTTTTAAGCATGTTTATTCTCAGGTGATTATTAAGAGCTTCTGCTGTCGCATACTTAAATAAGGACGATATTTGGAGTCCATGCTTGTATGATATTGTGTAAAAACTGCATTCAAGAAACTTATTTTGTTGTAACATATTTGTATTGTAAACCATTATGTAATGGTCGTGTGTAAACAGGATATTTTAGATTATCATTATTTGATAATCTACGTAAAGCTTTTTAAACCTTTATTGATGAAATAAAGGTTATGGTTTGTTTTAAAATGAATGCAGTCTTTGAAAAACGTCTCATATAGAGGTCAAAACCTCGCAACGAAATCAATTAATATGGAACGTTTTTAATCAATAAGAACGGGACATTACACTATGCGGGTAAAAGCTATGAATATAAATATTCGTACTAACCTTACTACTCAAATAAAGGAGGCGCAGCAGGGAGTTGTAAAAGAAGGAAAGTTAAAGAATGAAATCCCTAAAGGATCGGAGAAACATCTTAATATTCGGGAAGACGGAACCCGGTATAGGGTTGAAAGAATTTGGGTACCAAAGTTTGGAGATGTGAGAGAAAAGGTACTTAAGGAAGCACATAAAACCAGATATTCAATACATCCTGGAGCGGGGAAGATGTATAAAGATCTCAAGAAACACTTTTGGTGGCCGGGTATGAAAGCCGATATTGCTAAATACGTAGGAGAATTTTTGACGTGTTCTAAGGTCAAAGCTGAACATCAGAAACCATCAGGTCTAGTTCAACAACCTGAAATCCCGGAATGGAAATGGGAAAACATGACCATAGATTTCATTACTAAATTGCCAAGGACCGCAAGTGGTTATGATACAATTTGGGTAATAGTCGATCGTCTTACCCAGTCAGCACACTTTCTACCAATGAGAGAAGATGATAAAATGGAGAAGTTGGCGCGATTATGCTTGAAGGAAGTTGTCTCCAGACATGGAATACCAGTCTCTATTATCTCAGATAGGGATGGCAGATTTGTTTCAAGATTTTGGCAGACATTGCAACAAGCATTGGGGACTCGTCTAGACATGAGTACTGCTTATCATCCACAAACTGATGGGCAAAGTGAAAGGATGATATAGACCCTTGAAGACATGCTACGAGCATATGTTATCGATTTCGGAAATTGTTGGGATCGACACCTACCGTTAACAGAATTTTCCTATAACAACAGCTACCATTCAAGCATTGAGATGGCGCCGTTTGAAGCACTTTATGGTAGAAAGTGCAGGTCTCCAATTTGTTGGAGTGAAGTGGGGGATAGACAGATTACGGGTCCGGAGATAATTCAAGAAACTACTGAGAAGATCATCCAAATTCAACAACGGTTGAAAACCGCCCAAAGTCGACAAAAGAGTTACGCGGATATTAAAAGAAAAGACATAGAATTTGAAGTTGGAGAGATGGTCATGCTTAAGGTTTCACCTTGGAAAGGTGTTGTTCTATTTGGTAAATGGGGGAAACTAAATCCAAGGTACATTGGACCGTTCAAGATTATTGATCGTGTCGGACCAGTAGCTTACCGACTTGAGTTACCACAACAACTCGCGGCTGTACATAACACTTTCCACGTCTCGAATTTGAAGAAATGTTTTGCTAAAGAAGATCTCACTATTTCATTAGACGAAATTCAAATCAATGAAAAACTTCAATACATCGAAGAACCCGTCGAAATAATGGATCGTGAGGTTAAAAGACTTAAGCAAAACAAGATACCAATTGTTAAGGTTCGATGGAATGCTCGTAGAGGACCTGAGTTCACCTGGGAGCATGAAGACCAGATGAATAAGAAATACCCGCACTTATTTCCAAAAGATTCGTCAACACCTTCAACAGCTTAAAATTTCGGGACGAAATTTATTTAACGGGTAGGTACTGTAGTGACCCGAACTTTTCCATGTTTATATATATTAAATGAAATTGATATTTACATGATTAAATATTTCCAACATGTTAAGCAATCAAACTTGTTAAGACTTGATTAATTGAAATAGGTTTCATATAGACAATTGACCACCCAAATTGACCGGCGATTCACGAACGTTACAAATTTGTAAAAACTATATGATGTTATATATATAGGCATATATATGGTTAACATGACATTATGATAAGTAAGTATCTCACTAGGTATGTTAACAATGAGTGATATACATAAAAATGAGTTTATTGAATTAAGAAACTGGAAACGATATATATAACGATTATCGTTATAACAACGTCTTACTAAATACATATGAATCATATTAAGATATTGTTACACTATGTTTAAATATGATAAATTATAAGTAAACATATCATTAAGTGTATTAACAATGAACTACATATGTAAAAACAAGACTACTAACTTAAGGATTTCGAAACGAGTCATATATATAACGATTATCGTTGTAACGAAATTTAAATGTATATATATATCATATTAAGATATATTAATACATCATAATATCATGATAATATAATAATTTAACATCTCATTAGATATTATAAACAATAGGTTAATAACATTTAACAAGATCGTTAACTTAAAGGTTTCAAAACAACACTTACATGTAACGACTAACAATGACTTAACGACTCAGTTAAATGTATATACATGTAGTGTATTATGTTGTAATAATACACTTTTGGAAAACTTCAAGACACATATCAAAGTACTTGTATTTAACAAAAATGCTTACAATTACATTCTCGTTCAATTTCATCAACAATTCTACTCGTATGCAACCGTATTCATACTCGTACAATACCCAGCTCCTAGACGTATATACTATTGGTATATACACATAATAATTCAGCTCTTAGCAGCCTTAGATAGTCAAAAAAACATGTGGAACCAACAATTAGACAACTAGCATGACTTATGAGCAAGGAAACAAAAACAAGAACTCCTTTTAACCCCACTCACCTTCACCACTCACCACCTACTCCATTTCACTTCCAATTTTCTTCCCAATTCTCTCTCAAAACACACACACTCTTCCATAAACGTCTAAGTTACTATTTTTACAGCAAAAATCATCAAATACAAGCTTTGGTTATTACCTATAATCATCATAAAAACAATTACTCAAGAACACATCAAGAACACTTCCAAGTTTACAAGTTTACTTCCAAGTTTCCTAATCCATTCCAAGCAATCATTTAAGATCAAGAAACCTTTGTTATTTATAGTAGGTTATCTTTCTAAACCAAGGTAATATTCATATTCAAATTTTGATTCAATTTCTATAACTATAACTATCTTAATTCGAGTAATAATCTTACTTGAACTTGTTTTTGTGTCATGATTCTATTTCAAGAACTTCCAAGCCATCAAAGATCCTTTGAAGCTCAAGTTAATTTTTCATCATTTCCAGTAGGTTTACCTACTAAACTTGAGGTAGTAATGATGTTCATAACATCATTCGATTCACATATGTAAAACTATCTTATTCGAAGATTTGAACATGTAATCACTAGAACATAGTTTAGTTAATTCTAAACTTGTTCGCAAACAAAGTTAATCCTTCTAACTTGACTTTTAAAATCAACTAAACGTATGTTCTATATCGATATGATATGATAACTTAATTATTTAAAATCTGGAAACACGAAAAATACCGTAAAACCGGAAATTCGCCGTCGTAACTATGATAAACTTTAATTTAAAAGTTGTTCTTCTGGGAAAATTATTTTTCTTATGAACATGAAACTATATCCAAAAATCATGGTTAAACTCAAAGTGAAAGTATGTTTTTCAAAAATGGTCATCAAGACGTCGTTCTTTCGACTGAAATGACTACCTTTACAAAAATGACTTGTAATCTGTATTTCCGACTATAAACTTATACTTTTTCTGTTTTTATTCATAAACTTAAGTTCAATATGAAGCCATAGCAACTTGAATCACTCAAAACGGATTTAAAACGAAGAAGTTATGGGTAAAACAAGATTGGATAATTTTGCTTGATGTAGCTACTTGAAAATTGGTAACAAATCTATATTAATCATATCCTAGCTAACTTATATTGTATCATACATGTATTCTAATATATTATGTAATCTTGGGATACCATAGACACGTATGTAAATGTTTTGATATATCATATCGATCCATGTATATATATTATTTGGAACAACCATAGACACTCTATATGCATTAATGATTGAGTTAGCTATACAGGGTTGAGGTTGATTCCAAAAATATATATACTTTGAGTTGTGATCTAGCCTGAGACGTGTATACACTGGGTCGTGGATTAATTCAAGATAATATATATCAATTTATTTCTGTACATCTAACTGTGGACAACTAGTTGTAGGTTACTAACGAGGACAGCTGACTTAATAAACTTAAAACATTAAAACGTATTAAAAATGTTGTAAATATATTTTGAACATACTTTGATATATATGTACATATTTGTTATAGGTTCGTGAATCGACCAGTGGCCAAGTCTTACTTCCCGATGAAGTAAAAATCTGTGAAAGTGAGTTATAGTCCCACTTTTAAAATCTATTATTTTTTGGGATGAGAATACATGCGATTATATAAATGTTTTACAAAATAGACACAAGTAATTGAAAATACTTTCTATGTTGGATTATCGAACGGAATATGCCCCTTTTTAGCTTGGTAGCCTAAGAATTAGGGAAGTGGCCCCTAATTGACGCGAATCCTAAAGATAGATCTATTTGGCCCAACAAGCCTCATCCGTGTTACGGATGCTTTAGTACTTCGATTTATCATATCCGATGAGAGTCCTGGAATGATGGGAATATTCTATATGCATCTTGTTAAGGTCGGTTACCAGGTGTTCAACATATGAATGATTTTTATCTCTATGCAGTTTGCAAAATGCCTGATATGAGATGTGTTATAAAGATGAAATCTTGTGGTCTATTATTATGATTTGATAATATGTAGGTTAAACCTATAACTCACCAACAATTTTGTTGACGTTTTAAGCATGTTTATTCTCGGGTGATTATTAAGAGCTTCCGCTGTTGCATACTAAAATAAGGACAAGATTTGGAGTCCATACGTGTATGATATTGTGTAAAAACTGCATTCAAGAAACTTATTTTGATGTAATATATTCTTATTATAAACCATAATGTAATGGTCGTGTGTAAACGGTATATTTTAGGTTATCATTATTTGATAATCTACGTAATGCTTTTTAAACCATTATCGATAAAATAAAGGTTATGGTTGTTTTAAAAATGAATGCAGACTTTGAAAAACGTCTCATATAGAGGTCAAAACCTCGTGACAAAATCAATTAATATGGAACGTTTATAATCAATATGAATGGGACATTTCAGTATATTCTCACTCACTAAGCGTTTGCTTACCCTCTCGTTGTTTATTTTTTTTTTTATAGATTGTGCGGAGGCGGTGGCTCGGGTAAGCGTGGGGAACTAGTGGACTTGCGTAGTTCATTTTAGAAAACTTGCGTTTAGACTTGCGTAGTTTGTACTAGAAGACTTGCTTTTGGATTGATTAGGATTGGGTAGTGTGACGACCCGAAAATTTCTGACCAAATTTAAACTTAATCTTAATTTGAAATCGACACAATAAGCAAAGTCTGTAATGTTGAAGTCTCAAAAACTTTGAACCGTGTTCATGTATACATTAAAACCTTGACTATTCCCGACGATTCACGTACAAGTGTTTGTAAATAAATATGTATATATAAATGTAAGTATATGTATATTAACTTGAAATTATAAAATATAATTTAACCATTAGAAATAAGTATGTAAAATAAGATACATGATAATATAATTCTATTAATAATTATTATTATATATAAGAAATTACTATCCAATATAGGTTCTTACATAATATCAATTATAAGCGATAACATGTAATATATTTAATACAACAATAATATTACTCTCATTACTATAAGAAGTGTTAGTGGTAATACATATAGATATGGAGTGTGATAAAATTAATTATTATATATATTATTAACATAAAAAATGATATAACTAATGCATTTATATATATATATATATATATATATATATATATATATATATATATATATATATATATATATATATATATATATATATATATATATATATATATATATATATATATATGTGTGTGTGTGTGTGTGTGTGTGTGTGTGTGTGTTCAATTACAACTATGAATATTAATAAATATACAAATGATATAGGTTCGTGAATCCGAGATCAACCCTACAATTGTTCAATGTCGTAATATGTATTTTTACTACAAAATACAATATGGCGAGTTTCATTTGCTCCCTTTTTAAATGCTTTTGCAATATATATTTTTGAGACTGAGAATACATGCGCTTTTATAAATGTTTTATGAAATAGACACAAGTAATCGAAACTACATTATATGGTTGAATGGATCGAAGCCGAATATGCCCCTTTTAACTTGGTAGCCTAATAATTAGGGAACAGACCCCCTAATTGACGCGAATCCTAAAGATAGATCTATCGGGCCCAACAAACCCCATTCTGGAATTTGGAATGCTTTAGTACTTCGATTTTATCATGTCCGATGGGTGTCCCGGAATGATGGGAATATTCTATATGCATCTTGTTAATGTCGGTTACCAGGTGTTCAATACATATGAATGATTTTTGTCTCTATGCATGGGACGTATGTTTATGAGAAATGGAAATATGAAATCTTGTGGTCTATTAAAATTATGAAATGATTATTTATGATAAACTAATGAACTCACCAACCTTTTGGTTGACACTTGAAATCATGTTTATTCTCATGTATGAAAGAAATCTTCCGCTGTGCATTTGCTCATTTTAAAGATATTACTTGAAATTATTCATGACATATTTCAAAAGACGTTGCATTCGAGTCATTGAGTTCATCAAGATTATTACTAAGTCAATTATAGTTGGATATATTATAAAATGGTATGCCTGCCATCAACTTTCGATGTAATGAAAGTTTGTCTTTTAAAAACGAATGCAATGTTTGTAAAATGTATCATATAGAGGTCAAGTACCTCACGATGTAACCTAATGTAATGTATTCATCCAGATGGATTAGGACGGGGTACTACAGGTGGTATCAGAGCGGTGGTCTTAGCGAACCAGGTCTACATTAGTGTGTCTAACTGATAAGTCGTTAGGATGCATTAGTGAGTCTGGACTTCGACCGTGTCTGCATGTCAAAAGTTTTGCTTATCATTTAGTGTCGAAAATTATTTGCTTATCATCCTTAAAGTCTAGACATGTCTTACTGCCTCTATTGCATAGACAATGTATAGATAAATTCATATCTTAGCGTATCTGTTATAGTTACCTTTGCCTGACAGTTTTCGTAGATTCCTCCGTAACTTATGGGATTTTAGTATTATATATGCATATGTAAATTATGTATTGCAGGGTACTAATCTACATCCTATAATCTATTTCTTATCAAAAATCCTTCATCTGATTGTACGAGATGAATCCCTCAACCAGTTCGAGTCCCTCGGATTCCGATAGCTATTCCGATACTTATTCCGACAGCTATTTCGATATGGAGTTTCACCTAAGCTCCGAAAGCAGTGTCACCAGAATGAATCAATAAATCATCCATCCCCAATTCATCTGATGGGTTCGTAGACGAATTAATCAATGGAGACGCGAAGAAGGCGATCCCCTCCACCAACCGAATTCACCTCTTGACGATGAACCTGAAGCGCTTACCGGCGAACCTGTTCGAGACACCATTTTCTCTCTCATATCCAGAGTATCTCTTCATTATTATATACTATCTCAAATTCTAGATTTTATTCATCCACTCGTTTCAACCGACAATCATCCCGGAATAATAGAAGAAGATAACGAATTTCGCGCTCGGGTAGTGACTTTAGAGAATATGATGCAAAATTTACCAGCTTCAACAACATCACCAGCACCAACATCAATAACAGTACCACCAACAACCCAAGTTCAACATCACACACCTCAATATCTTATTATGTACATCGAACATATTCATCAATCTGCGAATCATTCTACATCATTTATCTTCGTTCGACATGGCGATTATGTAAACTCTAATGTTTTAGAGATTATATATTCTTGTTCTAATGGTAAATCAGATGAGTTAATATCATATTAACTCATTAAATCCATGATTACATCTGAGGAAAATATATATGTAAGTATATTTTCATAAAGATTGTAATTGAAAATTCTTTCGTACAAACTGTTAATGATGAAAATATTTTAATGGGTAGGTAAAACCCGAGGAATATTTAGATTTCACATTAATAAGTTACACTGTACATTCTTCGAATCTGATTCAACAGTCATTTACTATCATACTTACATCCACGGATATACGTATCCGTTCACCACAGAATAACCATTTTCATCCAATTTCATATTTGGATTTTGATTTACCAGAATCCAACAAGTGGCATAATGAAGAAAACATTGGACAAAATAAAATTTGTTAGAAACAAATAATTTAACTATGAAAAATTCTATTAAGAATCCACGCTAACTGTTCCTAGCTAACTGTTCCTAGCTAACTGATTACATTTTATTTATCGCAATTTAATTATCGCAATTTATATTCTCGCAATTTTATTTATCGTCATTTAATTTCTGTTATTTATTTCCGCACTTTAAATATCGGGACACGTATACAAGGTTTTGACATATCATATCGACGCATATATATATATTGTTTGGAATAACCATAGACACTCTATATGCAGTAATGCTGGAGTTAGCTATACAGGGTTGAGGTTGATTCTACAATAATATATATACTTTGAGTTGTGATCGAGTCTGAGACATGTACACGGGTCACGACACGTATTAATTAATTCGAATATTATATATTGCTAACTGAGGACTACCAATATTGGACAATTAAAATGAATTAAAATATTGATTATAACATATGAAACTAAACAATTCTTCAAGTTTGCCACTTGATTTCATCTTAAACCTCATTTGTATCTTGACGATTACAATCTGCGTTCAAACCTTTCATGATTCTTGAAAACACCTCAATCGAGAAGATGAACCAACCGCACTTCATCTACGGAAGGAAATATTTATGCATATAGTTATGCACCTGAAAAACTCGCGACTACTGAGTAAACGTTTAACACGTAGTTGTGCTAATTCCTCAGTGTTATTATTACCCAAAATAACTTGATAGTTCCTTTCAAAGTAGCAAATTTTGTCACAGCTCCAACAAGAAAACTTCGACTTTTCGTTCGAAACAACCATATTATAACTTTGATATATATGCGTGCTCTTTTATTGTTACCAGGGAACCTTTCATATTCCACCATGTTACCATCAGCGTTTAATCATCTAAAAATACAATTCTCTTGAAACCACTTCGGAATGATAACCGATGACTCAGATATCGTAGCATTAAATGCAGAGGAAACATAAAAATTGTAGATGGTCTAAACGGTCAAAAGTTTGATGATAAAGAAGAGAGTGTTGGGAACGCTCGATAGAAAATTTGGTACTGAAAAATAGATTGAGCAAACCATGAAGGAGACCAAGGCCAAATACCAGGACCATACCATATATTCAAAGAATCTAGGTAATTCTGGATCCGATGAAACCTTCAACGAATATCTTGCTCCGTACTCATGTTAAAATCTTGCGGAAAATCTTTCTTCATCAACCATCGAACTTAGAAATCCCAAAATATCATCATAAATATCTTCGATATTTCTGAGGATATTTTCATAACTCTTCTTGTCCGAAACTAGTTATCTCTTCGTGCTATCTGTATTACATCATAAAGGAAACCATTTTAGTTTCTAAATTTCTTTTAAAATTCGAGTTTAAATTATGAATGATTTCTGGAGTAGTGTTGAAAACTGATGCATGAGTTAGTATAATATAATGACACTTGATCAACGTGATTATATTACAGTAAGTCATGCTGAGTTTCTTATGGGACGTGATGATTCACAGACCATAACGTTATCACGTACCATGTTACATAACTCTTTCATTCTGCTTAACTTCTGAACATATCAAGAAAGTATATTCTTGATAGTTCTATTATCAGTGATCCAGGTAATTTGACAAATCAAATCGTGCGATTACGTTCTTTCTTGTTTAGAACATTAAGTTCATTCGAAGTTCCATACTTACGAATTCTGGACCATTACTCGCTTTACTAAAGGTCGAGAAGAGAATAAAAAGGCAAAGAGCTCCAAAATATAAGAGAAAGTATAAAGCCCAATAACAATACGGAGGTTACAAACTGTGAATATTAATACGAATAGCAATATAAAGACACGGTATAATTAAGAATAGTATCACCCAAGGTCTCAGTGTTGTAAATCTCTCGAGATCTCCCCGAGATCTCGTTTTTAGAAGGCAACCGAGATGAGATGTTCATCTCCCGAGATTTCTCGATCAACCGGGTCAAACTTAGTCAAAGTCACGATTTCTCAGATTTTCTTGCTAATTTGTAAGATTTTCTTGTAAAATTTGTAATGTCTAAGATTTTCTCGCTCATTTCTCGGATATTTTTGTTAAAACTCGTAAAAACGTATATAAATATACACATATTTATGTTTTTATATATATTTTTATTAAAAAAACTATAAAGTCAACGTAAGTCAACGTCCGAGATCTTCCCGAGATTATTCCGAGATGCCGAGATCTCCCTAAAAAGTCCAAACGAGATCTCCCCGAGATCCGAGATCTCCAACCTTGCCCAAGGTAATAGTAGAAGTAAACAGATTCTTCTGGTGAAAGATTGAAAAGAAGGATGACAGAAATGATAATTAGATAAATATCAAGGATTAGAACGGGATTAAGCATTTTCACAATCTTTTGGATCTATGAACTAAGAAAGAAAGTATAGGAATGGTGAAAATAATGGAACAGAAAAAGTTTAATTTATAATGGAAATATCAGACAGAGTAATCGAGGCAGATCACCGTATTTAATTATAGAGATCTTAATTTTCTTATTCGCCGAAGAATCAAATCTTTAAGATTTCGAAGATTTTCTTTATATCCCTTGAATCCCGGAATTCAACCGTGACTACTTCAGAAGATAAGATGAATCTTAATTTCTTCATTTCATTCTTTCGTGATAGCTTCACTTGTACTCTTCGCGTAATCAAATTATTTTATCCATATTACTCAAAGATGATAACACTCTATTTATCAGCTCATATTCGTCAGGAAAACATTCTTATTGTTAGCCATGATGATCCCACTCAAATTTCGGGACGAAATTTTTTTAACAGGTAGGTACTGTGACGACCCGGAAATTTTCGACCAAATTTAAACTTAATCTTAATTTGAAATTGACACAATAATCAAAGTCTGTAATGTTGAAATCTCAAAAACTTTGAACTGTGCTCATGTATACATTAAAACCTTGACTATTCCCGACGATTTACGAACAAGTGTTTGTAAATAAATATGTATATATAAATGTAAGTATATGTATATTAACTTGAAATTATAAAATATAATTTAACCATTAGAAATAAGTATGTAAAATAAGATACATGGTATTATAATTCTATTAATAATTATTATTATATATAAGAAATTACTATCCAATATAGGTTCTTACATAATATCAATTATAAGCGATAGCATGTAATATATTTAATACAACAATAATATTACTCTCATTACTATAAGAAGTGTTAGTGGTAATATATATAGATATGGAGTGTGATAAAATTAATTATTAGAATATTATTATTATTATTAACAATATTATTGTTATAAAACTTATAGATATTATTATTATCAATAATATAATTATTATTACCATTACATTATTATAAGTGTTATTATTATTATTTATAATATTAAGAAGTATTATTAAAGTTATATTTAATAATTAATGAGACTAAATATAGTACATATATGTATACAGATATATATATGTATACAGATATATATATATATATATATATATATATATATATATATATATATATATATATATATATATATATATATATATATATATATATATATAGAATTACAAGTTATAATATAATTGACATGTTATTATTATTACATTCATTTTTATTAATATGTATATTAATATTAGCATAAAAATAAGTATTAATATTATTTGTTATTTGATATTATTATTAGGAAATAATACAATTATTAAAATCATCATTTATAATATCATTATAAAGATTATTATAACTATTAATTTCAATATTATTATTATTATAATAATTATTAAATAGCATTATTATCTTATTAATACTAATTATATTTAAGTATTTTTATTATTAATGTATTTATATTTAATAGTTATTGATATTACATATAAAATCAAAATAGATAATTGAAACTATTATATATCACGATCGTTACTGTGTTTAATTTTGTTTCATGTCTGATTTTGTTATACGTCCGTGTCAATCAACCTAATTAATCAATGATGCTCTTATTATATATACTATCTCCTGTAATTCGTAAGAAGTAAACCAAAAGAAACCCAGAAAATAAGTTTATACCTCTGTTCTTGCTTCCATTTTTCAAACAAATCAATTTCGAATGAAACTCCAAAAACTATCAATGCAGAACTATTAGGAATCTCTTACTAAAACTTTTTGCAAAAGCTCAGGTTTCAATTTGCTGTATCAAATCCAAATTTCGAAGTCAAAGATTATTTTCAAAAAGTCAACCGAATCGTTCATGGTAAAATTCGAATTTGTTTTTATATTTTAAGTTTAATTGATGATTCAAATAGTTTCTAGTAATCATTTACAACTTATTTCATGTTGTAATCGAGAGCTATAACAGTCTTAAATTCGAATTCAATATTTGAGTTCATGTTCTTAAAATATGAAGAAAAAAAAAAAGCAATTGCTCATATTCTAATGAAACTTAAAAATCTAAAAATGTAAGAGTGTTAGGAATCAAATAGTTAAACTTTCTGCAAAATATCAAACTTCAATTCATCTTAACGAACTTAAATTTCTAAGTCAAAGTTTTCAATGCTTCAACGGTACCCACACCCAAATATTCTTGGGGACCCACCATGTGGAAGTTTGCCACATACAGATGCAGGTTCGATCCCTCCGGGGGTCAGTCTGTCACATGGTTGGAGGTCCAGGATAGGGGAGTTGCCCGGAGCTAATCCTTGTGGGGTGGAAAATGGCTGGTGCCAAAAAGGCACACGGGATCAGGGTGTTCCCGCCAATTTACACCTTTTTGCCACAAAGTTTTCAAATTCAAAAGTCAAACATTTGTTCTTGAACAAATTCGAAGTTTATGTTATGATTTAAGTTAAATAAACGATTCTAATAGTTTCTATAGGTGATTTAAAACGTGTTTTGTGTTATAAACTTTGTCCAAATCATTCACAATTACAAAATCAAATTTTTTTTTCTAAAGGTCTACGACGAGCAGCTTGCTGCTGTAAAATTTTTTTTTTTTTGTTTTCAATTATATAAAAACAAAACAATTGATATTGATGTTGATTTGTTCCAAGTATTTAAATCGTTGTTGTTGATATATGGGATGGGATGTCAGTCGACTTGATTGAAGAAGAAGAACACAAGTATTATACGGGTTAGATAGGTTAGCAGTTAGAAATAATCAGAAAAGTAAACTAGGATGAATGGTTAAGGGTGTTTAGCTGTGAGCGGGAGGTCGCAGGTTCGAGCCCGGGCTGGTTCAATTATTTTTCTTTTTAAACCTCCTTTGATAAGGTAGCCTATTTTCTTTTATTTATTATTACTATTATTATTATTATTATTATTATTATTATTATTATTATTATTATTATTATTATTATTATTATTATTATTATTATTATTATTATTATTATTATTATTATTATTATTGTTATTGTTATTATTACGATTATGATTATTATTATTATTATTTTTGTTAGTATTATGATTATAATTATTATCCCAATTATATTTATAAGTATTATAATTAATATTAGTATAAGTATTATAATTACCATGATTATTAATAATATCATAATCATTATTGTTATTATTATTATTATTATTATTATTATTATTATTATTATTATTATTATTATTATTATTATTATTATTATTATTATTATTATTATTATTATTATCTTTGCTATAAGTATTATTAATATGTTGATTATTGTTAAATTGTATCATTTATGAAACATAGATATTGGTACTAATATATGTATTAATATTATTATGATTAGAGTTATTATTATTATTATGGAATATAATACAAGTTATCATTTTTCTCATTAATATTAGTACTAGTATCACTTTTGTAACTTTTAGTATTATTATTATTATTATTATTATTATTAAACAAAGGTATCATTATTAAAAATATATTTATTAATATTATCATTTTTAACAAAGTTATTATTATTATTATTATTAATAATAAATCATTAATATCATGACTACCATAAACAGTAAAATTAATATTGTTACAAGTACTATTATTAATACCATTATTATTATTATCACTAATAGGGTTATTATTAACATATGTATATTATTAATGTTATTAAAATTATTTATTTTTACTAATATTAACTTAGTATAATAGAACTACTGTTTTGATAAACAAATTAAATACATACATAAATATATATATATATATTTAACACATATAACATAACAACATTTAATATTTTTATATATACAAAATGAACATATAAAACATATATATATATATATATATATATATATATATATATATATATATATATATATATATATATATATATATATATATATATATATATATATATATATATATATATATATATATATATATATATGTGTGTGTGTGTGTGTGTGTGTGTGTGTGTTCAATTACAACTATGAATATTAATAAATATACAAATGATATAGGTTCGTGAATCCGAGATCAACCCTACAATTGTTCAATGTCGTAATATGTATTTTTACTACAAAATACAATATGGTGAGTTTCATTTGCTCCCTTTTTAAATGCTTTTGCAATATATATTTTTGGGACTGAGAATACATGAGCTTTTATAAATGTTTTACGAAATAGACACAAGTAATCGAAACTACATTATATGGTTGAATGGATCGAAGCCGAATATGCCCCTTTTAACTTGGTAGCCTAAGAATTAGGGAACAGACCCCCTAATTGACGCGAATCCTAAAGATAGATCTATCGGGCCTACCAAGCCCCATTCTGGAATTTCGAATGCTTTAGTACTTCGATTTTATCATGTCCGATGGGTGTCCCGGAATGATGGGGATATTCTATATGCATCTTGTTAATGTCGGTTACCAGGTGTTCAATCCATATGATTGATTTTTGTCTCTATGCATTGGACGTATGTTTATGCGAAATAGAAATATGAAATCTTGTGGTCTATTAAAATTATGAAATGATTATTTATGATAAACTAATGAACTCACCAACCTTTTGATTGACACTTGAAAGCATGTTTATTCTCAGGTATGAAAGAAATCTTTCGCTGTGCATTTGCTCATTTTAAAGATATTACTTGGAGTCATTCATGACATATTTCAAAAGATGTTGCATTCGAGTCATTGAGTTCATCAAGATTATTACTAAGTCAATTATAGTTGGATATTTTATGAAATGGTATGCCTGCCGTCAACTTTCGATGTAATGAAAGTTTGTCTTTTAAAAACGAATGCAATGTTTGTAAAATGTATCATATAGAGGTCAAGTACCTCGCGATATAACCTAATGTAATGTATTCGTCCAGATGGATTAGGACGGGGTACTACAGGTAGCGTATCCCCAATTGTCATGCTCGGTCTTTATTTTGTGTTAAAAACATGTAATCGAAAATTGTATTTCATACTTAATTCGTAAAACGGGCCGATGTGGGCCCGGCGTCGTAAAACTTGTTTTATTATAAAAACGTGTGAGTTTTACTTATTATAATGTGTTGTGAAAACCGTTTCATCTAAAAGTGTCGGGAAGTGATAAATCTTTAACGCAAAAACGTAAAATCCGGACAGAAGCTGGAATGGCCTTGTGCGCGCCGCGCACTAGGAGGGTTGCGCGCCGCGCACCCTACTGTTATAAAAAAAAATCTTGCTGCGTTTTTTGGTTGGATAACGGGTTGGGTCGTTACAAGTGGTATCAGAGCATGGTCTAAGGGATTTAGGTGACTCGAGGTAGGTGCCTAGACTTAGACTTTTGTGAGTGCTTAATTGTTGCTGGACTTGTAGGATTACGGGTCGGGAAGGGAATTTGGTTAGTGCCTTAATTTGTAGGTAGACTAACGGTTATATTAATATGCGGATATTATTAATATATTATTGCGTTATGTTTTGTTTAGGTTTGCGTTTGCAAATATCATCGAGTGAGGCGGTCGTTGTACTAACGAGTTGATACAGCGTGTGTGCGTAATAAGGACTTATAAACCTTATTACGGGTGCAAATCGGGTCTAACAAGTGATGTACGACTAGTGTTTAGCAAGATGGGGCGGTGTTTTGCGTGTGGTTTTATACGTTCTTGGACTAATCATTTTGCATTCTTTAGAATGACAACGCGAAACAAAGACGAATAGCGTCGAGTTTAATGCTAGAGTTGCGACCGCCGTTGCGGAACAAATGGGTTCGTTGGAAAAAAGAATGGATAGGAAGTATTCTGAATTTCGAAATAGTGGTGAGATGGAGCGTTGTCATAAGAGCTTCATGAGGACTAAACCCCCGATGTATGACGGGAAACCGGATCCTTTGGTAAGCACAACATGGATCTCGAAAGTTGAAGGGTGTTTTCGTACTATTGATTGCCCTTCTGAGAAAAAGACAAGACTCGCTACTAGCTTGTTGCGGGGTAGGGCGAAGGATTGGTTGGATGGTAAGATTGATCTTGTCAGTGGGGAGACGTTTATGGGGTTATCGTGGGACGATTTTAAGGAGAAATTCTTCGAGGAGTTCCGGACTGGGGCCAATTTGATGGAATTGTGTGATGAGTTGCGAAATTTGCGACAAGGATCTATGGACTTGAATACTCTCAAGACGACCTTTATGGCGAAGGCTCGTTTTTGCCCAGAGTATATAGGGAATGATCGTATGTTGATGGAAGATTTCTATCGAACCCTGAATGATGATTTGAAGAATAAAATTAGCAAGGGTCAAGCTAAGTCGTTTGCGGAGTTATTCACGGTGGCTAGGGGTTTTGAATGGTATTCACAATCAAGGATGTGTGAGCCTTCAAGTAAAAGAAGGGGTGATTCGTACGGCGCCCCAAGTAAGAAAAATAAGGGTGCAAGTGCGAGTAGGGGTAATGTGGGGAAGGGCACGACGGATTCTCATGCACCTAGATGTTTTAATTGTGGTGTTAGGTGCCACAAGGTATGGGAGTGCACAATGCCGAGAAGTGATGACGGGATGTGCTACTATTGTCATAAGGAGGGACATCACAAGCCGGATTGTCCCGAGTTGGCGGCGGCGAATGCCGCAAGGATACGTTAAGGTACATTTCGTTTAAATAAATATGTCTTTTAAATATTTATTATGTGCCGATGGGTTAGGGTTTGTTAAATGCATTATGTTGGGCATATTATTGTTATAGGTGACGTTCCTAATGGAATTACCCTAGGGTGACGTATTGGATGTCGGGCGAAGGGCGTAAGACTTGGTGCAACCAAGCATTCCTTAGTGTTGGGAAGTGTTTCTACCAAGCCATGGGTAAGGGCTTTGGTGTTCGGTTGTTAGCGCGTGATTGCTTTAGTGTTGAAGTTGTTGAACCATGAGGTTCGATAGGTGGATAGACCCCTTGAGATCGAGTGTTTTGGGTCTCGATGTATGTTGGTAATGGAGTCTACGTGACGCGATGTTAGGTGCCCTTTTCATACCTACTAGCGTAGTATTCGACTCCGATAGTGTTGCGGTTACATTGTACTTAGGGTACCGGAGAGAAACCCTTAGGTACATGAGTAACTAGGTGGAAATTTGACAAGCTAGAGCAATCGGAGGATTGCAAGATTTAAGTTTGTGTAGTTATGGTAAACTCTTCGTTCGAAGTGTTTGAGGATAGGTTAAAATCCTTTGTGTGCTCAAGTTTGGAGCAAGATGTGGTGATGGGTCGTACGAACCCAATTGTAGAAAGGTCTACCTTTCGGTAGCATTGTACGGTTGTACAAGGTTCGTGTTGTGTCGGTTTTGTGTCGTTGTTTAAATAAAGCCAACGGGTGACGATGTGTGTCAATTTCTAGTGTGCGAAATGAATTCATAGGAATTCGAGTGTTATTGACCGATGGCGAGATTGGTCACATATATCGGAGAGTGGTAATTATCGCGGATGATGTTACTACGGCGGTGCGGTTATGGAACGTAGTTCCAAGTGGGGGAGTTACACTCCCACACGAGTAGGTTTTAGCGTGAGATTTCGGATGATGCTCTTAGTATATCCGGGATGAGTGTCGAGACCTAGTTTTTTTCGATTTGTGGTAGAGTACAATTTCGGTTAAATTGTTCTTAGGGTTTCGGATTTGAATTATCACCGAGGTGGTAATGTGGTAAACCTCTTGGGGAGATAGATGGACATGTTTGAAGAGCAAGGTGAGATCCCTCGTTTAAGGGATGTGCGTGTCGAATTCTCTTCTAGAGAATTATTGTTTTGTGCCTATGTGCGATATAGGTGGTTCTTGCTCGATTGTGATGAAAATGTTCGCGCGTGCGAATAATTTGGGTGCAGAAATTCCAGTCGGTGTGGAATGATTTTAAGTATGCGTATATACTTGTTTGTGGTGAATGGTTAGTGTAATCCGTTAGGATTCACTATAGTATAGCAGTGCGCGATGTTGCACTACTCGTTGTTTGAGGCCAAAAGAGCGTATGTGATTGGTGGGTTATGGCCGTGACTCGGTCCGCTAACTTCATCATGGGAGTAGTGTTATATCGGTATGGTATAATGTTATCAGGAAATTCGAGTACCGATGATGAATGGGAGTACCATTCATTGTGTTGTGATTTGGGACGTGAATATCGGGTTGTTCGTATTCACAATATTTCGGGTAGTATGATTGTCCCTGTTAGTTGGACCAATAGTTTGAGGTAGTGAATGTCGGGTAGTTCGGATTCACTAAGGCTCGGGTTGTACTACCATCCTCGGTTATACTATGTGGTAGAGGTAGTGAATATCGGTTTACGCGTATTCACATGGACTCGGGTTGTGCGGTCATTTCATTGTGGGAAATATGGATTGGGTTGGTGAATTTCGGGTTGTTGCGAATTCACTAAGGTTCGGGTTGTTTTGACCATCCTCCATATGTGTTTAGACTCGCGTTGTTTCGACCATGTTGGCGTGAACTATTGGTTGTTTTATACGCCAGTGGTGGGGTCGTGAGGACCATGTTGGGTGGTTAGTGATGCGATAGCCGTATTTCGCTCACATGTTGTTACGGGTGTGACAATAGTCGACTTTGTACACCTTGAGTTTAGCATTGCCATAGTCATTTTGGGCGCTATCGGTTTTAGCCGTTTGCTTATGATGTTGTGGTAGTTGCGTAATAGCCGTGTTTGCACACTACAAGGGTTGTTAAGTGGGAAGTGTTATCCGTAAGGATTCGTTTCATTCGGTCTTCATCGTTTTGGTTGTTGACCTTATGTTGACTTGGCCACTTTTAGCATTGTACATGGTAAGGGTACGCTAAGGGATTGATATCTCGGTAAGAGATTGGTTGAGTTTTTCCCGATGTGAGGGATTGAGCAAGTTTTAGTGCTCGGATTAGTGGATTAGATAAATCGCGGATGACGAATTATTGGTAAAGGCGATTCATGGAGAAGAGTTGCCTATAGGATTTAGAAGAATACACGGTAGTACCGCGTGTTCTAAGTGATCGTTATATACTTTGGATGTTGTGTACATTGCATGTTCCGGAATGCGTGCATGTGTGTAATTGGTAAATGAAATAATCTTCGAGTTTATGTTAATTGTGGTAAAAGTCGTTTTGGAACGTTTGTTTGAGGACCATAGAGTGTGGGTCCGTTTGGTTAAGTGACGAGGATCACGAGGACGTGATCGATTCTAAGTGGGGGAGAGTTGTAAGACCCTAATATTTATTGTACATAGAGTATTTATGGTGTACTTATGTGTGTGAAGCGTGGAACGAATTATTAAACTGGCAGGTTGTTCTGACCTCTGTGCGCGCCGCGCACCCCATCTGGGACAGTTTTCCTGTTTCGTTTTAATTAGAGTTTAATGAGGGTCTTTTTGGTCTTTTCACTTAAGGACGGATCTGAGAGCTTATCAGCTGGTTTGGATCCAATTTTGAATCACATTTCACATCCACAAACACTCTCAACTATCTAGAGAGAGAGAGTTCTAGAGAGAGGATTGGGGTTTTGGAGAAGAAGAAGCTCAAATTGATCCAAAGTTCGGGTGTTAAAGTTGTTCATCTCGTTCCTAGCTACGTTTTGGTTGTTGTAGTAAGTTCTAACTCTGAATTTCATTGTTTGATTTGATATTCAAAGTTAGGGTTTAAACTTAAATTGTTGAGAAACCCATTTAAACTCATGAAGTGAGTTTAGTGTTGCTAGTAATCGGGTTTATTGTTGTTGTTGGTGGGTTTTGGGTTGGAAACCGACTTGGCCATGATTAGGACTTGTAATTGGGTTTAATCACTAGGTTTGGTGATTATTGAAGTGTTGAAACCCATCTTACTGTATTTGAAAGACTAATTTTGAAATGAGTCAAAATTAGGGTTTATGGGTGATTTTGAGAATTTTAATTGTTTAACACTTACGTTTGGGTTAATTTGGCATATTAGGACCATTGTCACTAGTGTTAGTGAGTAGTTTGGGGGCGTTTAATGCTTGAAAGTGCATTTGGTCGAAATTGCACTAAGTGTCGATTTGAGTTGGTTTGTAAATCCACTCTAAGTGTGTTGTTTGTATTGTGTTAATGGAATAGGTACTTTCTATTGACGAGTTGTGGATTATTCGGTTGCATTCATCAAGATGACAAGGTGAGCGTTAATATCCTATGTGCATATGTATGTGTAGGATGGGTGCGGGTCGGGTGAAGTGGTTCTCGGTTATAGAGCTCACTTTACATATAGGTGGATTTGATGGACTTGTGTAATAGGTCCAATTGGCACGGTTGTGCGTTTTCGTTGACCACCTTTGGTGAGGTGCACACTTAGTGTGTACGTTATCACATGGACTTGTGATATGGAGTTAAGTAACCCCGATGATGTTGGTTTTGATTTGGGTAGTGAATCTCGGGTAGTGCGGATTCATGATGACTCGGGTTGTTCGGTCATCTTATTGATGAGGTAGTGAATCTCGGGTTGTGAGAATTCACTAAGGCTCGGGTAGTTCGGCCAACCTCGGTTGTTAAATTGGTGAAGAAGTGAATATCGGGTTGTGCGAATTCACTAAGGCTCGGGTTGTTCGGCCAACTTTTGTATGATTGGGGTTAAGGCGTTAACCTTGTAGTTTTGGTTATTCTATTGTATATGCATATGTATTTAATATATTGTTGTAGCTAATCTTGTGGATTTGGCTTGGTGGTACGTTAGGTATAACATTGCTTAGTTATGCTTGGATTGCGGTATGTGTTTACTTTTTGTGTGTTGGCGACGCATATTCATTTTATGTATATATATGTATGTAGTATATTCTCACTCACTAAGCGTTAGCTTACCCTCTCGTTATTTATATTTTTTTATAGATTGTGCGGAGGCGGTGGCTCGGGTAAGCGTGGGGAACTAGTGGACTTGCGTAGTTCATTTTAGAAGACTTGCGTTTAGATTGATTAGGATTGGGTATCGTATCCCCAATCGTGATGCTCGGTCTTTATTTTGTGTTAAAAACATGTAGTCGAAAATTGTATTTCGTACTTAATTCGTAAAACGAGCCGATGTTGGCCCGGTGTCGTAAAACTTGTTTTATTATAAAAACGTGTGCGTTTTACTTATTATAATGTGTTTTGAAAACCGTTTCGTCTAAAAGTGTCGGGAAGTGATAAATCTTTAACGCAAAGACGTAAAATCCGGACAGAAGCTGGAATGGCCTTGTGCGCATCACGCACTAGGAGGGTTGCGCGCCGCGCACCCTACTGTTATAAAAAAAATTCTTGCTGCGTTTTTCGGTTAGATAACGGGTTGGGTCGTTATAGAAAACAACCAACGAAGGATTAGTGCGGGGATTTATAGTGGTAAGTGGATCATCTAACTCTTGCCACCGCGAAGACATTATCGCTTGAACGCCAAATGTCATTGTAGTCATATTTTGTATACATGCAGTGGTCTTTTGAACTATGAAAAGTGTTGGGTTGTAATGGTAACCATGGGTGTCATTTGTATGTTTGAAGGTTGTGTAATTCTCTAAAACACTATCTAAATGTTGTTAATGAGTCATACAATGTTTTGTATGTGTGCTTTAGTTTCCGAATCTACCCGAACTTTAGAGTTTTTCATTGTCGGCCTGAAACTCATGTTGTACAGCCAAGTGGAAAAGCACCGAAGCACAACACTGGCGAGACTTGTGAAGGAAACCGGATTAGGAGTCATAGGATCCATGGTACTTGCAGCCTCTCGAGCTTCATATTCATCATTGTTGAAAGCGGGGGGAAGAGATATTTTTTCTGCAACGCGGGTCAAATTGTGAATGTGAGTCAAGGGGTCTTTTTGGGTAAATGCTGAAGCTTTTTGAATCAGCTATAGAGCGCGCCGCGCGGGTGATGTAGTCACCGCGCATGATAATGCTAAAAATGAACATATATTTCATAGCATTATCCTTCAAGAAAGACAAGCTTTTAGTTGCAATTATTCTATTTACAAGTGATATTCATTTAAATAATAAAAGGTGAAGACAAAAGACAGATTCGACGATTTGAAGACGCAAACGACCAAAAAGCTAAAAAGTACAAAGTACAATCCAAGTGGTTCAAATTATTGCTGAGAAACGTCTAAAAGTTACAAGAGTACGAGCCGCGAAATGCAAAGTACAAGATATTAAATCGTACGAAAGGACGTTCGAAAATCCAGAACCAAGACCTGAACCAACTATCAACGTACGACTCAACGGAGCTAAAATTACAAGTCTACTATGCACAAGAATATAATATAATATATATATAATTATATAAAATTATATATATTATATTATATTAATTAAATACTTAGCAGCCCACGTTTTTAGAGAAAAATATCTGGATCCAGGGTGGCCATGCGATCGCATGGCCAGGAAGGCTAAAATCCATGCGATCGTATGGAGTACTGTAGATGGCCAAGTCCTATAAATTGCAGTGTTTTCGGCCGAATTATGTACACCATATTCAATCAATTACTCTCTATCTCTCAATATATATTTATTTTTATATTTTATAATTATAATTTTAATATTAAGTTAATAATAATAAGGTTATATTGGCGAATGTTTTAAGTTTGTAAGTCGAATTTCTGTCCGTGTAACACGACGCGATTAATACTCATTGTAAGTTATGTTCAACCTTTTTAAATTAATGTCTCGTAGCTAAATTATTATTATGTTTATTTAAGCCGAAGTAATCGTGATGTTGGACTAAATATTAAGACGGGGTTATTGGGCTTTGGACTATAATTAGGGTTTGGACAAAAGACCGACACTTGTGGAAATTAGACTATGGGCTATTAGTGGGCTTTATATTAATTAAATGATATCTCGTTGATTTAATATAGAGATTTATAATTTGACGTATTTATATTTAACCACGTACGCTTGACTGGGTACGGTGGGCGGGATATCTATAAATACTAATAATTATTCATTTGACCGGACACGGGGATGGATTAATAGTCACTGGACTCATTAAAATAGGGGTGGATTACATTCAAGGGTAATTGGTGTAATTGTTAACAAAGTATTAAAACCTTGGATTACACGCAGTCGATAACCTGGTGTATTCATTAAACAAAGTATTAAGACCTTGTTACAGTTTAAGTCCCCAATTAGTTGAAATATTTGACTTCGGGTATAAGGTTAATTTGGCGAAGACTCTCGCACTTTATAATTATGACCGATGGACTATTATGAACAAAACCAGATGGACATATCGAATAATCCAGGAAAAAGGACAATTAACTCATGGTAATAAATTAAAATCAACACGTCAAACATCATGATTACGGAAGTTTAAATAAGCATAATTCCTTTATTTTATATCTCATCGCACTTTTATTTATCGTCATTTTATTTTTTGTACTTCAAATTATTGCACTTTTAATTATCGTACTTTTATTTATCATACTTTTATTTATCGTCATTTACTTTACGCTTTAAATTAAGTTGTATTTATATTTAATATTTTACATTAGGTTTTAATTGTGACTTAAGACATAAAATCGACAAACCGGTCACTAAACGGTAAAACCCCCCTTTTATAATAATAATAATATTGCTTTTATATATATTGATACAAATATAGTTTAAAATATATATAGCGTTAAACTTAGCCATCTCCCTGAGGAACGAACGAGACTTACTAAAAACTACACTACTCTACGATTAGGTACACTGCCTATAAGTGTTGTAGCAAGGTTTAGGTATATCCATTCTATAAATAAATAAATAACTTGTGTAAATTGTATCGTATTTAATATTATTTCGTAGTAAAATATAATCTATTACGTACTACACATCAGCGCACTAAGCTTAGAAATGGTTCCAGGTTCAAATGCATTGTAGTGCATGTTGCACACCAATTTGGGCACCGCACACTAAGCCTTAAAAGAGTGTCGGCTTAAAACGTGTGGTAGTGCGCGCCGCGCACCAAGGTGGGTGACGCGCAACTTGTCTGTAAAAAAATTAGGGTTGTTGGTACTATTTTTTGGCTAGCGGCTAATATATACCAGTACAATAATAGAACTGCTCAGTGTGGTAAGATATGTTTCCGACTGATGTTTTCCCTCGGGATAAATCCCTACAGACTCGAATCACGGGTGAGTTCTCCGTAGGGTGGCCTTATCAGTCTTCCGGGACTACACTGTAAAGTGGTCCGTCTAGCGTGTTGTTTCTAAGCGGTGAAGTTCTAGAGTGAGAAAGTACTATGTGAGAGAGAAAGTGCTTTCTCAGCCACAAGTGACTGAACTGCGAATTGTGGTGACCCAGGGGTTTTTTTTATAGGCGTAGATCCTCCGTAATTCTTGGATACACATGTCAGATGCTGGTTAATTCAATTATGTGAAATATCCGTAACTGACTTGGGCTTGGCGCTGACATGGCATTTGTGTTGCTCACGCGCTTATTTAAGGTCTTAAGCATAAAAGCTGTCTTCAAGGCTTACGTATGATGCTAGGCGGCCTGGTACAATTCGTAGAATGTTGGACGACTGTCTAATAAAAATTGCTATTACTGCTGTCTTTTATGCGTTTCAAGCGTTTCTTCCGTATAAAAAATGATACTTTTATGCGTGAACCCATAGAATACACCATTAAGGGTCAAGGCCTTTTGTTGTGCTATGAATAAGACAGTCTCCAACCCCATAAAAGTCTAAGGGATTCTTTACTGAAGACCATGCGTTTGGCTTTTGGACTTTTTCCAACCCCATAGAAGGGAACTTCGAGGGCTGTATTCATACATGTTACAACTCTCCAGTCATTATAGATCTATTGGTATGGTGGGGCAACAGAAAAAAAATGTGGGGGGGGGGGATCAACTCCTCAGTCTTCGAAGAATGCGACGTTGTATTATTGTAAGATCTATGTTTCAAATATATTCTTCAAGTAGACGACAAGTCTTAAATCTTAATGCAAGCATTTCTATATTACATGTATTTGCAATAGATTCTTACTACAGAAAAAATGCATAAAATGGGATGTGCAACTACTGATGCATCCGGAACAACTAGTATTATATTATAATTGCAAGTAAATCACATTCTTAGTCCCTGTTTATTAGAAAAATGTTATTTGAGACAATGTAATGTGTCAAACGAATTAGAATCTAAAGTAATTGAAATAGATAAATTCCACGAAATGTGAAAAAATGTGTTTTCTAATTTAAATGGAATGAAATTTAATTTAATTCTTATAAAATAACTAAAAATTTATACAAAAAATTTTACGTGTCCAATTTTCGTTTTCATTTTTAGGCTCGCATTTCGGTTTTCAGTTTTTAAATTTGCGAATCGAAAACGAGTGCCGAAAACATGCAGCGAAAAAGCGCGACGAAAATGCGTGTGGCGACGTGTCAGAAAGCGTGCGTTGGAAAGCCCACATCGGAAATCGCGCATCAAAATCGTGTGTCAAAAATGAGCGTCAAAAGTACGCATTGAAATGTACGTAAAGTATAAACATAAATATTTGAGGATGTTTTGATTTATCATGGATTCAATGTTTGACGGACTTTAAATACATCTACATCTTGAAGGAATGATCATTTCATAGATTAAGGAATCTCAAGATTTCAAAGAATTTAATTCCTTCCAACACTTGTCAACCAAACAGAGCGCTCTCACAAGCAATTATTGTACTTTTTGGGTGATGTGGCAAGCTAATGGAGTGAAGGTAAATAAGGTAGAATGTTAATTTATGGTGGCTGATGTGGTAAAATGTGATTGAAAGTTGAAGATAAACTAAATAAATTAATAATATATAAAATTATTTGGTGAAATCTGATATGTCCAAAAAATTATGACGTCTACTTTTTTTACGTCAGAATGGTCACCAACGCCCCGAAAGCGTCACATCTGACACCGAGTTAAAGATGTCAGGGGCGTCATTGCCACCTCATCTAACCCAATTTTTTGCGGCCCCTTTAGAAATGGTATAAGGAATGTAATTCCAATTCCATCGAATTCCATCAGAATTTCGTGAACCAACCTTTGTTCCTATGATAATGTGTCTATTTAACTTCAACTCTCTTCTCCGAATCATTTTGTTGGCGGTCCGGGCCCCTCGACCCAGATTTATGTTTCACTTTCAGGTACCCCGTTGAATTCATATATATATATATATATATATATATATATATATATATATATATATATATATATATATATATATATATATATATATATATATATATATATAGGGGCAGGATTAATGGGGAAGTAACCAATCGATCTTTTGTGATAGCTTCATTCATACGCTTCGATTAATCGAATCATTTTATCCATATTACTCAATGATGATAAAACTCTATCTATCAACTCATATTCATCATGAAAATATTTTTATTGTTAACCATGACCACCTCACTCAAATTTCGGGACGAAATTTCTTTAACGGGTAGGTACTGTGACGACCCGGAAATTTCTGACCAAATTTAAACTTAATCTTTATATAATTCCGGCACGATAAGCAAAGTCCGTAATGTTAAGTCTCGAAAATTTTAGAATTGTGTTCATATATTCAATTATCCTTCGACTATTCCCAACGATTCACGAATAATTATAACTAACTTGATATGCATATATAATTATATTTAAACATTAATTAAAAATGTTAACAAATTATTAGATGTATAATACTTTACATGAACGTAATTGTTTCGATATATGTTATTGACGGAATTAAAAGATAATAGTAAATGATTGAATTATCAGATATATTGTGTTAAGATTACGGGTATTTGTTGTGAAGTCCACATTGATTTGAGAAATCTATTCTTTTTAACAATATCCGAAATAAATGGTAAACTGATCTTAAAGTGAGAACAAAGTGTCAATTAAAGAGAGTTAGACAAAAGTTAGTGGAATTCCTGTTTGATTTCCAATACATGCTCTACAATAATTTTCTCGTGACTTTTGATAAGGTAACTATTTAACTTTCATATTATTTCACTGAAAAGTGAAATTATGAAGTATAGATAACTTAGAAGATGGATATCGACAAGTTAAGTAAATCGACGTTTCATATAAAAAATAATTTCATGCACTTAACTATCCATTGAATCTTACCCGACGATTCACGACCAATTGTTTGTAAATAAATATGTATATATATGTATATAAATGTGTGTATATATAATAATTTGAAACTATTAAATATAATTTAAACATTAGATTTAAGTATGTAAATAAGATACAAAATAATTAAGTGTAATTAAAAATGAAATTATATATATATATATATATATATATATATATATATATATATATATATATATATATATATATATATATATATATATATATAATTATTATTATTATTATATGTATACAGTAATATATGTTAAAATGCAAGTTATTATGTAATGTATATGATATAGTTATATTAAATAATCACTAATATGTAATACTAACATATTGAATTTAATTAAAAATAGTTGTTATAATAATATTGTTATTACTTTCAATATTAATATCAATACTAGTGTTATTGATAATATTTTAATTATATAACCATTAGATACGAATTTGATATATATAAGCTGTTATAGTATTATTATTACTAATATTATTACTATCATTAATAATATTAGTATTATTATTATTATTAGTATTATTATTAATAATATTATTGTTATAGATTTTATAGTTATTATTATCATTATTATTAATACTAATATTATTATTATTACTATTATATTATTATAAATTTTGTTATTAATATTTATAATATTAAAAGTATTATTATTATAATTATATTTATTAATATTAATGAATAAGATTAATTGTAATATATAGATACAAATACATAATTATATATAATTTATATATACAGATAAATGCAAATATAGATAAATATTAATATTAATATTAAGACTAATTATATAAATGTAAATACAGATATATTACGCGTAAAATATATATATATCAGATTAATTATCTGTTTCTGTCATGCTATTACACTCGTGATACCAGGATACAAACATCGACCCTACAATAATCAAATTCATTATTTCATATTCTCTGCACAAAGCCATCGATCTATTTTCTTCTCTTTATCAAATTCTCACCACTTTAGTTACTAAGTAATTGAGGGAATACAGAAAACTTATATATTTTTTTATCACGACCCTGTTCTTCATCTTTTTCAGCATATTTTTGATTTCGAGCGAATTTACAAAAAGTAATAATGCAAAGTTGTTAGGAATCGTTCATTTAAACTTTCTGCAAAATCTTAAATCTCAATTCTTCATATCGAGTTAGAATTTCTGAGTCAAAGTTTGGGTTTTAAAAAGTCAAATATTTTTCTTTGAACAAATTAGTGAAAGCTGTTATGAATAAAGTTAAATTGATGATTCCTTGAGTTTGTATACACGATTTGAAAACTAATTCATGTAGAAAATTTTGTTTAAAACGTTACCAAAAGTAAAATCAATTTTTTTTTCTTCTTGTTTGGCACCGTCGACAAACAACAGCTGAATGCTGTTCTTTTTTTATTTTCTTTGTTATTTTTTTTTTGTTTGATTAATTGGAATAAATGTTACAAGCCTTTTACAAAATCATAAAAAAAATCGTTTTCATTGCTTTTGAAAGTGTCTGGTCGACTTGTGTTCTGCGAAGAAGAAGGAGACACAGAATATCAGGTTATATTTACATAAGTGTAGATAAAATCAGAAAAACAAAAGTGGCGGAGTGGTGTTGTGTGTTTGTGCGTGAGCGGGAGGTCTCGGGTTCGATTCTCGTCTTGGGCATTTCTTTTTAGGAAAGCTTTCAAAGGGTATAATCTTTTAATTTTTATTTTTATTATCATTATTATTATTATTATTATTAATTATCATTATTATTATCATTGTTATTATTGCTAGTATTATTATTAATTATTGATATTATGATGTTAACTAATGTCATTACTATTAATAATAACATAATTATTATTATTGTTAATAAAAACTTATATTATTATCCTTATTATTACTAGTATTATCATTAAAAATTATTAGTATTATCATTATTGTATTATTATTATTATTATTATTAATATGAATATGAATATGTTAATAACAGTGATATTTTGAATTTAACAATAAATGTCGATATTGTAAAATTATAGAAAATGGTTATAATTATATGAATATCTGTACAATTATGAATATGATTATGAATTTAGGATATAGGAACTGTAGTTATAAGTCTAGAAATTTAGCACGAAGTCTATGATAAATTTGATTATTTTTATTAACACTGTTATTATTATTATCATTATATTATTAAAGTAAATTATCATTATTAATAATATTAGAATTATTATTATTATTATTATTATTATTATTATTATTATTATTATTATTATTATTATTATTATCAATTCTATTAAAAGTATCAATATAACAAAAATTATCAAAGTACCATCTTTTATTAAAACTATCAATTGCACTAAGAGTAACATTATTATTATTACTATTATTACTATCACTATTAATGTAATTCTTATCATTATTAGTATTATTACAAATAGATATATATTTTTTTACAATAATAATTAATAATACATATCAATATATCTTTATTATTAAAATGATAATAATTAAGTCATATGTAAATACTAATATATAAATATATATTTTTATCATACATAAATCTTGATATAAAATTTTGTTAAGATAAATGATAAATAATAGATATATGAGATATATAAATTAAATATAATAAATTTATCTATATATTATATAATATAACAAGTGTATTATCAGGAATATATATAAACTTAATCGATTACAATTATGTGTATTAATAAGTACACAAATGATATAGGTTCGTGAATCTGAGGCAAACCCTGCATTGTTCAATGTCGTCATATGTATTTTTACTACAAAATACATGATTGTGAGTTTCATTTGCTCCCTTTTTAAATGCTTTTGCAATATATATTTTTGGGACTGAGAATACATGCGCTATTTTTATAACTGTTTTGTAGTGACCCGAACTTTTCCATGTTTATATATATTAATTGAGATTGATATTTACATGATTAAATGTTTCCAACATGTTAAGCAATCAAACTTGTTAAGACTTGATTAATTGAAATATGTTTCATATAGACAATTGACCACCCAAGTTGACCGGCGATTCACGAACGTTAAAACTTGTAAAAACGACATGACGATATATATATGGATATACATATGGTTAACATGAGATTATGATAAGTATCTCCATAAGTATATTAACAATGAGTTATATACTTATAAACAAGACTACTAACTTAAGGATTTCGAAACGAGACATATATGTAACGATTATCGTTGTAACGACATTTAAATGTATATATATCATATTAAGATATATTAATATATCATAATATCATGATAATATAATAATTTAACATCTCATTAGATATAATAAACAATGGGTTAACAACATTAATTGAGATCGTTAACTTAAAGGTTTCAAAACAACACTTACATGTAACGACTAACGATGACTTAACGACTCAGTTAAAATGTATATACATGTAGTGTATTTAGATGTATTAAAATACTTTTAGAAGACTTCAATACATATATCAAAACACTCATACTTAACGAAAATGGTTACAGTTACTTTTCCATTCTTTTCTTTCATCAAGAATTCTAGTCGTATTCTTACCCGTATTATACACAGCTTCAAAACGTACTTACTATGAGTATATAACAATAGGAACTAGCATGGGATTCCACTCTTGATTATGTCATGTATGACTAATCAATTTTAACTTCTACCATGAGCTAGTCAACTAACTAGAACTCCTTTTAACCCCACTCACCACTCACCAATTACCACTCATCATTCACTCCATTTCACTTCCAATTCTCTTTCTAATTCCCTCTCAACACACACACACTATTATGAACGTATTTTTCCAGTATTTAATCATCATCTTCATCAAAAATCACTTCAAGAATCAAGCTATAATCATCATAGGAAGAACACTTCAAGAACACTTCAAAAATCCCTTCAAGTTTACTAATTTACTTCCAAGCTTTCTAATCCATTCCAAGTAATCATCTAAGATCAAGAAACCTTTGTTATATACAGTAGGCTATCTTTCTTATTCAAGGTAATATTCATATTCAAACTTTGATTCAATTTCTATAACTATAAACTATCTTAATTCGAGTAAAAATCTTACTTGGACTTGTTTTTGTGTCATGATCCTACTTCAAGAACTTTCAAGCCATCCAAGATCCTTTGAAGCTAGATCATTTCTTGTCACTTCCAGTAGGTTTACCTACTAAACTTGAGGTAGTAATGATGTTCATAACATTATTCGATTCATATATATAAAACTATCTTATTCGAAGGTTTAAACTCGTAATCACTAGAACATAGTTTAGTTAATTCTAAACTTGTTCGCAAACAAAAGTTAATCCTTATAACTTGACTTTTAAAATTAACTACACACATGTTCTATATCTATATGATATTCTAACTTAATGATTTAAAACCTGGAAACACGAAAAACACCGTAAAACCGGATTTACGCCGTCGTAGTAACACCGCGGGCTGTTTTGGGTTAGTTAATTAAAAACTATGATAAACTTTGATTTAAAAGTTGTTATTCTGAGAAAATGATTTTTATTATGAACATGAAACTATATCCAAAAATTATGGTTAAACTCAAAGTGGAAGTATGTTTTCTAAAATGGCCATCTAGACGTCGTTCTTTCGACTGAAATGACTACCTTTACAAAAACGACTTGTAACTTATTTTTACAACTATAAACCTATACTTTTCTGTTTAGATTCATAAAATAGAGTTCAATATGAAACCATAGCAATTTGATTCACTCAAAACGGATTTAAAATGAAGAAGTTATGGGTAAAACAAGATTGGATAATTTTTCTCATTTTAGCTACGTGAAAATTGGTAACAAATCTATTCCAACCATAACTTAATCAACTTGTATTGTATATTATGTAATCTTGAGATACCATAGACACGTATACAATGTTTCGACCTATCATGTCGACACATCTATATATATTTCGGAACAACCATAGACACTCTATATGTGAATGTTGGAGTTAGCTATACAGGGTTGAGGTTGATTCCAAAATATATATAGTTTGAGTTGTGATCAATACTGAGATACGTATACACTGGGTCGTGGATTGATTCAAGATAATATTTATCGATTTATTTCTGTACATCTAACTGTGGACAACTAGTTGTAGGTTACTAACGAGGACAGCTGACTTAATAAACTTAAAACATCAAAATATATTAAAAGTGTTGTAAATATATTTTAAACATACTTTGATATATATGTATATATTGTTATAGGTTCGTGAATCAACCAGTGGCCAAGTCTTACTTCCCGATGAAGTAAAAATCTGTGAAAGTGAGTTATAGTCCCACTTTTAAAATCTAATATTTTTGGGATGAGAATACATGCAGGTTTTATAAATGATTTACAAAATAGACACAAGTACGTGAAACTACATTCTATGGTTGAATTATCGAAATCGAATATGCCCCTTTTTCTTAAGTCTGGTAATCTAAGAATTAGGGAACAGACACCCTAATTGACGCGAATCCTAAAGATAGATCTATTGGGCCTAACAAACCCCATCCAAAGTACCGGATGCTTTAGTACTTCGAAATTTATATCATATCCGAAGGGTGTCCCGGAATGATGGGGATATTCTTATATATATGCATCTTGTTAATGTCGGTTACCAGGTGTTCACCATATGAATGATTTTTATCTCTATGTATGGGATGTGTATTGAAATATGAAATCTTGTGGTCTATTGTTACGATTTGATATATATAGGTTAAACCTATAACTCACCAACATTTTTATTGACGTTTAAAGCATGTTTATTCTCAGGTGAATACTAAGAGCTTCCGCTGTTGCATACTAAAATAAGGACAAGATTTGGAGTCCATGTTTGTATGATATTGTGTAAAAACTGCATTCAAGAAACTGATTTCGATGTAACATATTTGTATTGTAAACCATTATGTAATGGTCGTGTGTAAACAGGATATTTTAGATTATCATTATTTGATAATCTACATAAAGCTCTTTAAACCTTTATTTATGAAATAAAGGTTATGATTTGTTTTAAAAATGAATGCAGTCTTTGAAAAACGTCTCATATAGAGGTCAAAACCTCGCAACGAAATCAATTAATATGGAACGTTTTTAATCAATAAGAACGGGACATTTCAGTTGGTATCCGAGCGTTGGTCTTAGAGAACTAGAAAATTCATTAGTGTGTCTTATCGAGTTTGTTAGGATGCATTAGTGAGTCTGGACTTCGACCGTGTTTTCTTTAAAAATGATTGCTTAACATTTTTGTTGGAAACTATATATTTTTAACATATGAATATTATGTGATATATAAATCTCTTAACGTGTTTGATATTATGTGATAGATGTCTACCTCTAGAACAAGTCCCATTGACTCACCTAATAATAATGAAGAGTCAAATGTAAATTGGAATGATTCGTGGACTGATTCACAAGTTCCCGAAGAGGAACCGGAAGAAGAGTCGGAACCGGAAGAAGAATCGGAACCGGAAGAAGAATCGGAACCGGAAGAAGAAATAGAACCGGTGGGGGAAATAATAAAACGGTTAAGTAAAAGAAAATCCTCAACCAACCGACCAAGGTTAATTATGGTCAATGGTGTTTCCGCCAAGGAAGCAAAATATTGGGAGGATTACCAATTCTCCGATGAATCTGATTCTGACGAGAATTCCGATGATGTTATAGAAATTACCCCAACTAAATTTAAAAAGGCAAAAGAAAATAATAAGGGAAAGGGCATAAAAATAGAGAAATCTAATTCCAACCCCGATGAACTTTATATGTATCGTCAACCCCCGAAGTCCTTAAGTTGTAACAATGACCCGGGAACCTCTAAACCACCAGGTTTTTCTAAACCAATGTCGACAACGACGGCTCGTATTAGGGGAACATCATATATCCCTAGAAACTTGGCAAAACGAACCAAAACCGAACAAGAAGAAACGAGCGATTTGGAATAAGATAGTTGTATTCGTGTGGTGTAATATATGTAATATAGTGTGCTTATGCTTTATGATATATGTAAAAATTGCTTGTATTAATAAGTATTTTTTTATGAATCTAACTCTTGTCTATTTTACAGTATAAAAACACAAAATGGATAGACAACCCAATATTTTAAGAGACCTACCCGGAGACATGATTGATGAAATCTTGTCTAGAGTCGGTCAGAATTCCTCGGCACAACTATTTAAGGCGAGATCAGTTTGTAAGACATTCGAAGAACGTTCCAAGAATGCCTTGGTTTATAAAAGGCTTTCACATTGGGAAATCCATAAGTTACGATGTGTTTACTTTGACGCATATATTGCGGGGAACCCAAATGCTATTTTACGCAACGGGTTAAGAAATTATTTTGACTCAGTATATCCGAATATAGGACTTCGTGATTTAGAAAAAGCGGCTAACATGCAACATAAAGAAGCATGTTATGCTTACGGATTAGTAATGTTCGCTTCTCACCAAAGTGAGAACAAGAACATCGGGCTACAACTATTAAACAAAACGTTCCCACAAGTGACGGAGTCGGTAATTGGGGTAAGAAATGAGGTTTTTAGGTTATTACGAGACTGTTGGTCATTACGTAACCCTCGTCCCTTTGACGACGTTACAACACGCTGTCTTATCAACGGCCATAACGGTTATGTTCCACAAGACCAAGGATGGGAAGTAGTCCTAGTAAAACTAGAATGCATGACTTGTTTCTGGACGTATGAATTACGTGTCTTTATTGCCTTTGCTGAACGACTTGTGTACTAGCTAGAATTATCTTCACAACTATCTTGTATCAAAGTTATTATGTGCTATATTTCATGCTTTATGTAAAATAAGCGGTATTGTAAGTTTGTAAAATATTGTATAAAAGTTTGAACGCGAAATATTATTACAATCAGTTTTTCATATAGAATTGTAGTAGTTGAATTGTATATTAGCTACTAAGTATGAACTTATGTAACGACCCTACTTTTTCCGTTATCTTTTGCCGTTAATTATTTAACGACCGTTAATTATTTTTCGTGCCACGTCATTTCTATGACCTATATTATTATTTTTGTAATAATATATTAATTATTATGTGTTATATGAATATTTGTATTCATATCTTTAATTGTACGTTTCTACGTGTCGCGGATTTCTATCCGGCGAATCTTTTCGGTTTTCAAACCAACGATCGAGTTTTTGGGATTTTAAATCCTAATTATTTTAAATATGATATTTTAAGATCATATTATTATATATAGTGTTTATATTTATTTTTCGTCGCGCGTTTGTTATCTTTCCGGATTTTTAATCGCGTAGGCGTGTTTTCGCGTTTCGGGATTCGTTCGGGCTTTCGGGCCAAAGGTAATTTACATTTAAGTGAGATGGACCAAGTGGGGCCCACCCCACTAAAAATTTCGGCTGAATGGGGGAGGGGTATACTCCCTTGTTTGCATTTTTTGCTTCTCATTTTATTTCACATTCATTTTAGCAAGTTACATTAAACCTAATATTTTCTCTCCACTTTTCTCTCCTCCCTCCTCTTGGTGCCGTCGCCTACCACCACCAAAATCACCATCATCTTCATCAATAAAGCTTGGATCATCCTATTGTTTGTATAAACGCGTTCCTCTCTTCGATCTCTACACGTTGATATTAATCAATTCTTGATTAGGGTATAAACCCTAACCCTAACTTTTTCAATTTTCTTTAATTTTACTGTTTTTATATGTTATTATAGTAGTATGATGATTGTGGATTATTGTAATGATGTTTGTATGCATAGAATTGCTCAATTTCACTTGTTTTCGGTTTGATTTAAATTGGGACAGCAGCTTTTTCGTGTGTTTCTGATATTGTAACTGATGTTGATCATAAAATAAAGTATATAAATGAGTTCCTCTTATCAAGACATTAATTTTAGACTCCGGATTCATGTCGTTTCGATTCCCGGAGCCCTAGATATGCTTAATTTGATATTTGGTAAAGATTGAAAGGTGTTATGGGCAAGAACAAGGTATGGTCCGACTTTGTGATCATCCTTGGTGTCTTTAGGGTGTGTAATTTGGTTAGGACTGATGGTGGGACGAATTTTCATGTTCGGGTCACCTAAATCCGAGCCACGGTTCACCCGTTGTGCCTAAATCACTGTTTTGAGTAAATTGAATTCCCAAGTGTTGTCATGGCTGATATCCACGACCTAGGGACTGTTCTTGGAGTGTTCTTGAGTACATAATTGTTTCGGGTGGTTTGAGTAGGCGGAGATGCATATGTGGCTCGCCCGAAACCGACACCCGGGGCTCAAGATACGACCCGATGAACTTTTAAACTTAAAACTTATGGTTAATGATTAAACTTATGTTAAAATGAATGGCTTTCATTATTAATAAATTACTTATGATAAAAGAAGTAATTATTATTATTTAAGACTTATGATATAAATATTTATTATATCATTTAATTATTAATTATGATTTAATTAACATTTTAATTAAACTTATGATTAATAATACTTTTATTATTAAAGAAAAATACTTATGATAAGTATTAAATTTATTTTTGAGAAATTATTATAAGACTTATAATAAAGATTAAATAATTATTTAATTATTGTAAGACTTAATTATTATTTAATTATGATTTAATTATTAAATACTTATGATTTAATAATTTTAATTAGAAACTTATGATATAATTAATAATTCATTATTAATTTATAATACTTATGATATGAATTAAAATTCATTATTAATTAATAAAACTTATATAATGATTAATATTTAATTAATTAATTAAATACTTATGTTATACTAATTATAACATTTCAACTTATATTAACTTTAATAATTCATTTTATTTAATTAAACTTATGTTATGACATAACTTTACACTTTTGACTTTAATAAACATTATAACCTATGTTATTATTATAACTTACACTTTTAAAATTAATGTTGACTATGTTTGACCAAGGTTGACTTTTGAGTTGACTTTCGGTTGACTTTGGCTTTCAGTTGACTTCTGTTGACTTTCTAAATAAGGAAACTTTCCGAACTTCAAAACTTTCCAAAAATAGAAACTTTCCAAAAATAGAAACTTTCCTAAAATAGAAAACTTTCCAAAAATGGAAACCTGCTAAAAATAGAAACTTTCTAAAAATAGAAAGTGTGTGTCCTTATGCTGTTCCAATCAAACCGATGCTTGCTGAGTAATGTTCTATGTCTACTTGCAACATGTACAATAGCTATCATACTAAGACTTGACCTAAGTTAGTTATTTATTTCGACCTGCTTTATTTATAGGTCGGCGTTGTGATCTTTCTTGATCACTTTACTTTACTTGCTGTTCGCTTGTTTGTGAGATTTCTTCAGTTGCTATTTAAGGTGAGTTATAGTCCCATTTTTCTATTTTAAATCTTTTGGGATGAGAATACATGCAATTTATTTATATTTTGGACACAAGTGGAAGTTGGTTTAAATTATTCATTGTGAGTTGAACAAAAATATTCCCTAGTCTGGTAACTGTAATCACTGGTTTCTACTGGTGAACGCGAATCCTATGGATAGATCTATCGGGTTTGACAACCCCATTTCGAGCTAGTCGCGCTAGCAATTTATAATCGGAATGTTTAGTACTTCGTATTTTGTTGTAGATACACTTGTTCGGTGTATATTATTTATTGTGTTTGGCAAGGGTAAATAAAGGGTTAAGTGGTTACCAGGTGGCTCACGGAAAATGGAATAATGTTTTATTATATGTTTTCTAGCATATAATTTGGTGGTTTAAAAAGGACTTTTATGTTTTCAAACATAAATTTTTATTGTTTAAATTAAATATTGTTGGCAATATTAAACCTATAATTCACTCAACATTTTTGTTGACAGTTACTCGCATGTTTTATTCTCAGGTTCATGATTGATTGCTTCCGCTGTGCTTAGAGAGTCTGCATATTTATGATGGCAGCTTTTGTTAAACATTAACTTGCATTCTATTTTGTTACATTAAAAAGTGGTTGTTTGTTGACTTTATTTTGGTCAACTTTTGGTTAAAGTATTATTGTATAGTTTTTCTAAACTTATACATTTTAGTAGATTTTCCTTTATAGGAAATCATTTTTAAATAAAGAATGCAAGGTTGTTTTATTAAATTCATATAGAGTTTCGATCAAGCTGTGGGACCAAGTGACGGAGCCGTTAAGTGTTTTGACGGAGTCGTCACAGTTGGTATCAGAGCTCTGGTTGTAGGGAATTAGGCTGCATTGATGTCGTTACCCGGGTCAATAGGGTGCATTAGTGAGTCTAGTCTACAGCCCGGCCTATAATATATTATTATATGTGATTATTTGTGTCGTGTTGGTATGTATATTGTTATCATACATACATTTCTATTATGTTCTGAATCCGGGAGGAACTCCCATTCCGATTTAAACGTATTCTCCGACTCATGCGAGTTCATCTTTTAAAGGAACACCTCGGTTAGTGAAACCGAGGGGGTGTCATTCTTGCCTTCTGGAATTCTCGACATTTCTATGTCATAATTAGTGTTTATTGATATAACGTTTAAGTTACATTACGTGTTCTAGACTTCTCGGCATTTCTATGTCATCTATTATGGTTATGTATATAACGTTTGAGTTATATTACGCGAGATGTCATTCTTGACTTCTAAATGCTCGGCATTTCAATGTCAGCTATTATGTTTAGGTATATAACATTTTTGTTATATTACGTGCATTTGTGCCATTGTGCCTATGTGCTTTGGTTGTTGAAACGGAAAACGTCATTCTTACTTTTAGAGATTCTTGGTACTTCGAAGATATTTTTATGTCATCGTTACTCCTATTCATTACTTTCGATGTCTTTGTCTCTTGTGCTATCCTTAGCACATTGTTAAGAAATTGTTTTAGGGAATTTGTATTGAAATTCGAGGTTGACCACGTGTCCTGAACTTATGTAGTGATATTGGAATGGAACTATGAGTTAGTGAAATATAATGGCGTCAGGCCAACGTGATTATATTACTTTAATTCATAAAAAGTCCCAATATTGTGACATGAGGAATAGAAAGCGAGTCAAAGAAAATTTGTACACCACTCATTCGGAAATTCTAACGTTATTACATGAGTAAGGAAGATACTCATTATCTTATTTGTTGATATGCGAGAGACTCATCTTAACCGAACTACCTACCCCATGTTTTATCATTTATAACTCGCTTGTTAGTGACAGCTTCGCACGTGAAGAGTTTTGGCCCAAGGACTTATGTCCTGATAATAGTCAAAACAATATTTAACTCATTGGTTTTCATGACCTCGTAGCATTTATTGATTAGATGTCGCAAGACGATTCAAGTCCTTCACCCGAACTTTAACGATCTTACTTCAACTCGTAACCTCTGTGATACGGATACCCTGCTTTTCATTAAAAATTTTACACATTTGTGTAATTGGGCGGTTCTCACGAGATTTATGGGCGAATAGAAGTAATGAAATACTTTGTCATGTATACTATTTATAAAATCATATATGTACGTATGAATTCAAATGGACAAATTTACCCTTACCTATTTTGGCTAGTATACACTAATTTATACCTTCAAAATTATTTTAAAACCACTCTTATTGAGATGTCTAGTTAACTCAAATTGATTTACGTAAAATGATACACGTTGTACATACTTCTAAATTTACTAAGAGCTTCGCTCCATTTATGGGGTTACATTAGACGTTTAAAGCTTTTTCAAAACTTCTTTGATTGATTACATTAGAATTTTCGCATTACTCTACAGAGTGTTTGGATCACATTTCTTCTCATCCTCCGTTTAAGGATGAAAATTTACCATTAAGTCCATTGATAGAAATTCTTACACCAGTTTGGATGCCGGTTTTATAAAATTTGTTGGAAAGTCTTTGCGCTCATAGAATTTTCCCTCTTATGGTTGGACATGGCCGAAACGCGGACCGATAAATCAAGTTTCTGGGGTACACTCGATGGTCACCTTATTGTAGAAAAGGCGCTAGGTGGGTTTCTACCCCAACTGTAGTTATAGTGGGTATCATGGATATATATTACACTAGACCGTTTGAGGAGTTTCTACTCTCAATATTCGCTGTCAACCGCAACACCCTCGTAAACATCAATCCTAGGATTCGATACTTTAGGGTGCACGAAATTATTTTTGGAGATTCATCTCACCTGGAGTTGGCCATTCTTTATAACCCATGATTCGCGTTCTTTTCATCCGCACATAAATTTAAGAATATGGATGAATCCTAGACTTCCTCGCTCATTGTACAAGGAAGTTCACTCTCGTTGAATTATCACACCTTTCATACGTCTTCCTTTCGGAAATATAATGAAAATTTACTTTGGAGTCCATGATCCTCGTTAACTCCTTTGAGAGAATTACCTTAAATATCTATGCCACCGATGTGACTACTCCATATTTATTTCTTCCTTCATTATTGCAACTTTATTTCATCCGTCCCAGTTCGTCCCCTTGGGGAGCTCCCGTTTTGTTCGTTGAGAAGAAAGATGGTTCATTTCGTTTGTGTATTGATTATCGTGAATTGAACGAGCTTACTGTTAAAAACCGTTACCCTCTTCCGAGAATTGATGATCTGTTCGATCAACTTCAAGGTTCGTCCGTTTACTCTAAGATTGATCTTCGTTCCGGTTATCACCAATTGCGCGTTAAAGAAACTGATATTTCGAAAACCGTTTTTCTTACCTATTATGGTCACTTCGAATTCTTTGTTATGCCGTTCAGTTTGACAAATGCACCTGCTGTGTTCATAGACCTCATGAACCGTGTGTGTAGACCCTATCTGGACATATTCGTTATTGTTTTTATCGACGACATCCTTATTTATTCTAAGAGTGATGAAGAACACGAAGAATATTTGAAGTTGGTGCTTGATTTATTGAGAAAAGAAGAGTTGTACGCTAAGTTCTCTAAGTGTAATTTATGATTAAGAGAAGTTCAATTCCTTGGATATATTGTTAGTAAACAAGGAATACTAGTTGATCCCGCCAAGATTGAGGCAATTGAAAAGTGGGAAATTCCGAAAACTCCTACTCAGATTCGCCAGTTTCTAGGATTAGCAGGCTATTATAGAAGGTTCATTCAAGATTTTTCACGAGTAGCGAAACCTCTGACTGCTTTAACGCATAAGGGGAAGAAGTACGAGTGGAAGAGTGAACAAGAGTCTGCTTTCCAAACTCTGAAGAAGAAGTTAACTTCTGCACCGATATTATCACTACCTGAGGGTAATGATGATTTTGTTATCTATTGTGATGCTTCGTGTCAAGACTTTGGTTGTGTTTTGATGCAACGAAAGAAAGTTATTGCGTACGCGTCACGTCAGTTGAAGATTCACGAGCAGAATTATGTAACCCATGATTTAGAGTTGAGAGCTATTGTGTTTGCGCTTAAGATTTGCAGACATCATCTATATGGGGTCAAAGGTACATTGTACACTGATCACAAAGGTCTTCAACATATTCTTGATCAGAAACAGTTAAATATGAGGCAACGAAGATGGGTTGAGACGTTAAATGATTATGATTGCGAACTTTTATATCATCCGGGAAAGGCCAATGATGTGGCTGATGCATTAAGTCATAAAGAAAGGGCTGAACCTCGCAGGTTTAGGGCCTTGAATATGACAATTCAAACAAACCTCGCTAGGCAGATCCTTGAGGCACAATAAGAAGCCTTGAAGGAGGAAAATTTTGTAACGGGAAGGTCCGAGGCTTGAGTAAACAGTTAGAGGTACAAACCGATGGTACTCGGTATTTTGCGGGATGCCTTTGGGTTCCGAAGTTTGGTGATCTACGAAAACTTGTTTTAGATGAGGCTCATAAGTCTAGGTACTCTATTCATCCTGGTTCAGGAAAGATGTATCATGATCTTAAGGAGCTGTATTGGTGGCCTAATTTGAAAGCTGACGTGGCTACGTATGTGGCTAAGTGTTTGACCTGCGCTAAGGTTAAAGCTGAACATCAGAAACCGTCTAGACTTTTGGTGCAACCTGAAATTCTCGAGTAGAAGTGGGAAGGTATTAAGATGGACTTTATTACGAAGTTACCGGGAGTTGTGGGTGGTTATGATACCATTTGGGTGATTGTTACCGACTCGCTAAGTCAACTCTTTTCTTGCCAATTAAGGAAACATATTCAATGAAGAAGTTTACTCGTTTGTATTTGAAGGAGATTATTTCGAGACATGGTGTTCCCGTATCGATTATGTTGGACTGAGGCAGTCCTAACAAGGTGCTCTAGGAACTAAATTGGATATAAGCACCGCTTATCATCCACAGACGGATGGTCAGAGTGAAAGGACCATTCAAACGTAGAAAACATGTTAAGAGCGTGTGTTATTGATTTTGGAAATGGGTGGGATAAATATTTGCCGCTGGATGAGTTTTCTTATAACAACAGTTATCATGCAAGTATTAAAGCCGCACCATTTGAAGCTCTGTATGGTAGAAAGTGTAGGTCTCCTGTCTGTTGGAATGAGGTTGGGGATGCTCAACTCACATGACCAGAGATCATTCACGAGACTACCGAGAAGATTGCACAGATTAAGGAAAGATTGAGAACTGCCAGGAGTAGGCAAAAGAGTTATGCTGATAAGAGAAGGAACGATATCGACTTTCAGGTCGGTGATCGTGTTATGTTGAAAATTTCACCTTGGAAGGGTGTGGTACGTTTTGGTAAAAGGGAAAGTTGAATCCTCGAATTGTTGGACCTTTTGGGATTATTGAGAGAGTTGGACCAGTGGCTTATCGTTTGAAATTGCCACAAGAACTCAGTGCTATTCGTGACGTTTTTCATGTATCGAATTTAAAGAAGTGTTTGGCCGAGGCCAATGAAACTATTCTTATTGATGAACTTCATGTTGATAAGCAACTTTATTTTATTGAAGAACCTGTTGAAATTATGGACCGAGAGGTAAAGACTCTTAAGCAGAGTAAAATTCCTATTGTTCGAGTTAGATGGAACACCGGACGCGGTCCCGAGTTCACTTGGGAGCGTGAAGGTCATATGAAGCAGAAGTAACCGCATTTGTTCCCAGATGCCGAGGAAACCCCTGCACCTGCTTAAATTTCGGGACGAAATTTCCGTAACGGGAAGGTACTGTAACGACCCTACTTTTTCCGTTATCTTTTGCCGTTAATTATTTAACGACCGTTAATTATTTTTCGTGCCACGTCATTTCTATGACCTATATTATTATTTTTGTAATAATATATTAATTATTATGTGTTATATGAATATTTGTATTCATATCTTTAATTGTACGTTTCTACGTGTCGCGGATTTCTATCCGGCGAATCTTTTCGGTTTTCAAACCAACGATCGAGTTTTTGGGATTTTAAATCCTAATTATTTTAAATATGATATTTTAAGATCATATTATTATATATAGTGTTTATATTTATTTTTCGTCGCGCGTTTGTTATCTTTCCGGATTTTTAATCGCGTAGGCGTGTTTTCGCGTTTCGGGATTCGTTCGGGCTTTCGGGCCAAAGGTAATTTACATTTAAGTGAGATGGACCAAGTGGGGCCCACCCCACTAAAAATTTCGGCTGAATGGGGGAGGGGTATACTCCCTTGTTTGCATTTTTTGCTTCTCATTTTATTTCACATTCATTTTAGCAAGTTACATTAAACCTAATATTTTCTCTCCACTTTTCTCTCCTCCCTCCTCTTGGTGCCGTCGCCTACCACCACCAAAATCACCATCATCTTCATCAATAAAGCTTGGATCATCCTATTGTTTGTATAAACGCGTTCCTCTCTTCGATCTCTACACGTTGATATTAATCAATTCTTGATTAGGGTATAAACCCTAACCCTAACTTTTTCAATTTTCTTTAATTTTACTGTTTTTATATGTTATTATAGTAGTATGATGATTGTGGATTATTGTAATGATGTTTGTATGCATAGAATTGCTCAATTTCACTTGTTTTCGGTTTGATTTAAATTGGGACAGCAGCTTTTTCGTGTGTTTCTGATATTGTAACTGATGTTGATCATAAAATAAAGTATATAAATGAGTTCCTCTCATCAAGACATTAATTTTAGACTCCGGATTCATGTCGTTTCGATTCCCGGAGCCCTAGATATGCTTAATTTGATATTTGGTAAAGATTGAAAGGTGTTATGGGCAAGAACAAGGTATGGTCCGACTTTGTGATCATCCTTGGTGTCTTTAGGGTGTGTAATTTGGTTAGGACTGATGGTGGGACGAATTTTCATGTTCGGGTCACCTAAATCCGAGCCACGGTTCACCCGTTGTGCCTAAATCACTGTTTTGAGTAAATTGAATTCCCAAGTGTTGTCATGGCTGATATCCACGACCTAGGGACTGTTCTTGGAGTGTTCTTGAGTACATAATTGTTTCGGGTGGTTTGAGTAGGCGGAGATGCATATGTGGCTCGCCCGAAACCGACACCCGGGGCTCAAGATACGACCCGATGAACTTTTAAACTTAAAACTTATGGTTAATGATTAAACTTATGTTAAAATGAATGGCTTTCATTATTAATAAATTACTTATGATAAAAGAAGTAATTATTATTATTTAAGACTTATGATATAAATATTTATTATATCATTTAATTATTAATTATGATTTAATTAACATTTTAATTAAACTTATGATTAATAATACTTTTATTATTAAAGAAAAATACTTATGATAAGTATTAAATTTATTTTTGAGAAATTATTATAAGACTTATAATAAAGATTAAATAATTATTTAATTATTGTAAGACTTAATTATTATTTAATTATGATTTAATTATTAAATACTTATGATTTAATAATTTTAATTAGAAACTTATGATATAATTAATAATTCATTATTAATTTATAATACTTATGATATGAATTAAAATTCATTATTAATTAATAAAACTTATATAATGATTAATATTTAATTAATTAATTAAATACTTATGTTATACTAATTATAACATTTCAACTTATATTAACTTTAATAATTCATTTTATTTAATTAAACTTATGTTATGACATAACTTTACACTTTTGACTTTAATAAACATTATAACCTATGTTATTATTATAACTTACACTTTTAAAATTAATGTTGACTATGTTTGACCAAGGTTGACTTTTGAGTTGACTTTCGGTTGACTTTGGCTTTCAGTTGACTTCTGTTGACTTTCTAAATAAGGAAACTTTCCGAACTTCAAAACTTTCCAAAAATAGAAACTTTCCAAAAATAGAAACTTTCCTAAAATAGAAAACTTTCCAAAAATGGAAACCTGCTAAAAATAGAAACTTTCTAAAAATAGAAAGTGTGTGTCCTTATGCTGTTCCAATCAAACCGATGCTTGCTGAGTAATGTTCTATGTCTACTTGCAACATGTACAATAGCTATCATACTAAGACTTGACCTAAGTTAGTTATTTATTTCGACCTGCTTTATTTATAGGTCGGCGTTGTGATCTTTCTTGATCACTTTACTTTACTTGCTGTTCGCTTGTTTGTGAGATTTCTTCAGTTGCTATTTAAGGTGAGTTATAGTCCCATTTTTCTATTTTAAATCTTTTGGGATGAGAATACATGCAATTTATTTATATTTTGGACACAAGTGGAAGTTGGTTTAAATTATTCATTGTGAGTTGAACAAAAATATTCCCTAGTCTGGTAACTGTAATCACTGGTTTCTACTGGTGAACGCGAATCCTATGGATAGATCTATCGGGTTTGACAACCCCATTTCGAGCTAGTCGCGCTAGCAATTTATAATCGGAATGTTTAGTACTTCGTATTTTGTTGTAGATACACTTGTTCGGTGTATATTATTTATTGTGTTTGGCAAGGGTAAATAAAGGGTTAAGTGGTTACCAGGTGGCTCACGGAAAATGGAATAATGTTTTATTATATGTTTTCTAGCATATAATTTGGTGGTTTAAAAAGGACTTTTATGTTTTCAAACATAAATTTTTATTGTTTAAATTAAATATTGTTGGCAATATTAAACCTATAATTCACTCAACATTTTTGTTGACAGTTACTCGCATGTTTTATTCTCAGGTTCATGATTGATTGCTTCCGCTGTGCTTAGAGAGTCTGCATATTTATGATGGCAGCTTTTGTTAAACATTAACTTGCATTCTATTTTGTTACATTAAAAAGTGGTTGTTTGTTGACTTTATTTTGGTCAACTTTTGGTTAAAGTATTATTGTATAGTTTTTCTAAACTTATACATTTTAGTAGATTTTCCTTTATAGGAAATCATTTTTAAATAAAGAATGCAAGGTTGTTTTATTAAATTCATATAGAGTTTCGATCAAGCTGTGGGACCAAGTGACGGAGCCGTTAAGTGTTTTGACGGAGTCGTCACAACTTAACGGGTAGGTACTACCCGAATTTAAACTTATAAAACGCTAATATGAAGAAAAAGCTTTTATAAATGAGTTCATATTATGCTACGAAATACTATTAACTACTCTTAATATTCTGTATGATTAACTTGTTCCATTTGACTATTTTGAAGGAAATGGCACCGACTACTCGACACACCGTGAATATGAATGAAGAGGAATTCCGTACTTTTATAGCTTCAAACATAGCTGCAGTACAGGCTGCACTACATACCAACAATAACCTTCGATCTAGCAGTACAGGAAATCGTGTAGGATGCACCTACAAAGAATTCACTGCCTGCAAACCTTTAGAATTTGATGGAACCGAAGGACCGATCGGATTGAAACGGTGGACCGAGAAGGTCGAATCGGTGTTTGCCATAAGTAAGTGTACTGAAGAGGACAAAGTGAAGTACGCTACGCATACCTTCACAGGTTCTGCGTTAACATGGTGGAATACCTATCTAGAGCAAGTGGGACAAGATGATGCGTACGCACTACCGTGGTCAGCATTCAAGCACTTGATGAATGAGAAGTACCGTCCCAGAACCGAGGTCAATAAGCTCAAGACAGAACTTAGAGGGTTACGAACCCAAGGATTTGATATTACCACGTACGAAAGACGATTCACAGAATTGTGCCTATTGTGTCCGGGAGCATTCGAAGATAAGGAAGAGAAGATCGACGCGTTTGTGAAAGGATTACCGAAAAGAATCCAAGAAGATATAAGTTCACGCGAGCCCACCTCCATACAACAGGCATGTAGAATGGCTCACAAACTAGTGAACCAGATTGAAGAAAGAATTAAAGAACAAACTGCTGAAGAGGCCAATGTGAAGCAAGTCAAAAGAAAGTGGGAGGAAAACGGTGATAAGAATCACCAATACAACAACAACAGCAATTACAACAATAATCGCAACAATTATCCCAACAATCGCAACATCAATCGCAACTACAACAAACGGCCCAACAACAACAACAACAACAACAACAACAACAACAACAACAACAACAACAACAACAGCAACTACAACAATCATCCCAACAACAATAATAACCGCAACAACAACAACAATCAGAAGCAGCTATGCCAAAGGTGTGAAAAGTATCACTCGGGGTTCTGCACCAAATTTTACAACAAGTGTAAAAGAAATGGTCATAGCGCGGCGAAGTGTGAGGTCTACGGACCTGGGGTTAATAGAACGAAAGGAACAAATGGTATCGGAATGAGTAATGGCGGAGCAAGTAGTGTCGGAGCAAGTTATGCCAATGTAGTTTGTTATAAATATGGAAAACCGGGCCACATTATTAGAAATTGCCCGAACCAGGAGAACACGAATGGACAAGGCCGCGGAAGAGTTTTCAATATTAATGCGGCAGAGGCACAGGAAGACCCGGAGCTTGTTACGGGTACGTTTCTTATTGACAATAAATCTGCTTACGTTTTATTTGATTCGGGTGCGGATAGAAGCTATATGAGTAGAGATTTTTGTGCTAAATTAAGTTGTCCATTGACGCCTTTGGATAGTAAATTTTTACTCGAATTAGCAAATGGTAAATTAATTTCAGCAGATAATATATGTCGGAATCGAGAAATTAAACTGGTTAGCGAAACATTTAAGATTGATTTGATACCAGTAGAGTTAGGGAGTTTTGATGTAATAATCGGTATGGACTGGTTGAAAGAAGTGAAAGCAGAGATCGTTTGTTACAAAAATGCAATTCGCATTATACGAGAAAAAGAAAAACCCTTAATGGTGTACGGAGAAAAGGGCAACACGAAGCTACATATTATTAGTAATTTGAAGGCACAAAAACTAATAAGAAAAGGTTGCTATGCTGTTCTAGCACACGTCGAGAAAGTACAAACTAAAGAAAAGAGCATCAATGATGTTCCCATTGCAAAAGAATTTCCCGATGTATTTCCGAAAGAATTACCGGGATTACCCCCACAGCGATCCGTTGAATTTCAAATAGATCTTGTAGCAGGAGCTGCACCACTAGCTCGTGCTCCTTACAGACTCGTACCCAGTGAGATGAAAGAACTGCAAAGCCAATTACAAGAACTTTTAGAGTGTGGTTTCATTCGACCAAGCACATCACCGTGGGGAGCTCCTGTTTTGTTTGTCAAGAAGAAAGATGGTACATTCAGGTTGTGTATCGACTACCGAGAGTTGAACAAATTTACCATCAAGAACCGCTACCCACTACCGAGAATCGACGACTTATTTGATCAACTACAAGGCTTGTCTGTTTATTCAAAGATTGACTTACGTTCCGGATATCATCAAATGCGGGTAAAAGAAGATGATATTCCAAAGACTGCTTTCAGAACACGTTACGGTCATTACGAGTTTATGGTCATGCCGTTTGGTTTAACTAATGTACCAGCTGTGTTCATGGACCTTATGAACCGAGTGTGTGGACCATAGCTTGACAAGTTTGTCATTGTTTTCATTGATGACATACTTATTTACTCAAAGAATGACCAAGAACACGGTGAACATTTGAGAAAGGTGTTAGAAGTATTGAGGAAGGAAGAATTGTACGCTAAGTTTTCAAAGTGTGCATTTTGGTTGGAAGAAGTTCAATTCCTCGGTCACATAGTGAACAAAGAAGGTATTAAGGTGGATCCGGCAAAGATAGAAACTGTTGAAAAGTGGGAAACCCCGAAAACTCCGAAACACATACGCCAGTTTTTAGGACTAGCTGGTTACTACAGAAGGTTCATCCAAGACTTTTCCAGAATAGAAAAACCCTTGACTGCATTAACGCATAAAGGGAAGAAATTTGAATGGAATGATGAACAAGAGAAAGCGTTTCAGTTATTGAAGAAAAAGCAAACTACGGCACCTATATTGTCATTGCCTGAAGGGAATGATGATTTTGTGATTTATTGTGACGCATCAAAGCAAGGTCTCGGTTGTGTATTAATGCAACGAATAAAGGTGATTGCTTATACGTCTAGACAATTGAAGATTCACGAACAAAATTATACGACGCATGATTTGGAATTAGGCGCGGTTGTTTTTGCATTAAAGACTTGGAGGCACTACTTATATGGGGTCAAAAGTATTATATATACCGACCACAAAAGTCTTCAACACATATTTAATCAGAAACAACTAAATATGAGGCAGCGTAGGTGGATTGAATTATTGAATGATTACGACTTTGAGATTCGTTACCACCCAGGGAAGGCAAATGTGGTAGCCGATGCCTTGAGCAGGAAGGACAGAGAACCCATTCGAGTAAAATCTATGAATATAATGATTCATAATAACCTTACTACTCAAATAAAGGAGGCACAACAAGGAGTTTTAAAAGAGGGAAATTTAAAGGATGAAATACCCAAAGGATCGGAGAAACATCTTAATATTCGGGAAGACGGAACCCGGTATAGGGCTGAAAGGATTTGGGTACCAAAATTTGGAGATATGAGAGAAATGGTACTTAGAGAAGCTCATAAAACCAGATACTCAATACATCCTGGAACGGGGAAGATGTACAAGGATCTCAGGAAATATTTTAGGTGGCCGGGTATGAAAGCCGATGTTGCTAAATACGTAGGAGAATGTTTGACGTGTTCTAAGGTCAAAGCTGAGCTTCAGAAACCATCAGGTCTACTTCAACAACCCGAAATCCCGGAATGGAAATGGGAAAACATTACCATGGATTTCATCACTAAATTGCCAAGGACTGCAAGTGGTTTTGATACTATTTGGGTAATAGTTGATCGTCTCACCAAATCAGCACATTTCTTGCCAATAAGAGAAGATGACAAGATGGAGAAGTTAGCACGACTGTATTTGAAGGAAGTCGTCTCCAGACATGGAATACCAATCTCTATTATCTCTGATAGGGATGGCAGATTTATTTCAAGATTCTGGCAGACATTACAGCAAGCATTAGGAACTCGTCTAGACATGAGTACTGCCTATCATCCACAAACTGATGGGCAGAGCGAAAGGACGATACAAACGCTTGAAGACATGCTACGAGCATGTGTTATTGATTTCGAAAACAGTTGGGATCGACATCTACCATTAGCAGAATTTTCCTACAACAACAGCTACCATTCAAGCATTGAGATGGCGCCGTTTGAAGCACTTTATGGTAGAAAGTGCAGGTCTCCGATTTTTTGGAGTGAAGTGGGGGATAGACAGATTACGGGTCCAAAGATTATACAAGAAACTACCGAGAAGATCATCCAAATTCAACAACGGTTGAAAACCGCCCAAAGTCGACAAAAGAGCTACGCTGACATTAAAAGAAAAGATATATAATTTGAAATTGGAGAGATGGTCATGCTTAAAGTTGCACCTTGGAAAGGCGTTGTTCGATTTGGTAAACGAGGGAAATTAAATCCAAGGTATATTGGACCATTCAAGATTATTGATCGTGTCAGACCAGTAGCTTACCGACTTGAGTTACCTCAACAACTCGCGGCTGTACATAACACTTTCCACGTATCGAATTTGAAGAAATGTTTTGCTAAAGAAGATCTCACTATTCCGTTAGATGAAATCCAAATCAACGAAAAACTCCAATTCATCGAAGAACCCGTCGAAATAATGGATCGTGAGGTTAAAAGACTTAAGCAAAACAAGATACCAATTGTAAAGGTTCGATGGAATGCTCGTAGAGGACCCGAGTTCACCTGGGAGCATGAAGATCAGATGAAGAAGAAATACCCGCATCTATTTCCAGAAGATTCGTCAACACCTTCAACAGCTTAAAATTTCGGGACGAAATTTATTTAACGGGTAGGTACTGTAGTGACCCGAACTTTTCCATGTTTATATATATTAATTGAGATTGATATTTACATGATTAAATGTTTCCAACATGTTAAGCAATCAAACTTGTTAAGACTTGATTAATTGAAATATGTTTCATATAGACAATTGACCACCCAAGTTGACCGGCGATTCACGAACGTTAAAACTTGTAAAAACGACATGACGATATATATATGGATATACATATGGTTAACATGAGATTATGATAAGTAAGTATCTCCATAAGTATATTAACAATGAGTTATATACATATAAACAAGACTACTAACTTAAGGATTTCGAAACGAGACATATATGTAACGATTATCGTTGTAACGACATTTAAATGTATATATATCATATTAAGATATATTAATATATCATAATATCATGATAATATAATAATTTAACATCTCATTAGATATAATAAACAATGGGTTAACAACATTAATTGAGATCGTTAACTTAAAGGTTTCAAAACAACACTTACATGTAACGACTAACGATGACTTAACGACTCAGTTAAAATGTATATACATGTAGTGTATTTAGATGTATTAAAATACTTTTAGAAGACTTCAAGACATATATATCAAAACACTCATACTTAACGAAAATGGTTACAGTTACTTTTCCATTCTTTTCTTTCATCAAGAATTCTAGTCGTATTCTTACCCGTATTATACACAGCTTCAAAACGTACTTACTATGAGTATATACCAATAGGAACTAGCATGGGATTCCACTCTTGATTATGTCATGTATGACTAATCAATTTTAACTTCTACCATGAGCTAGTCAACTAACTAGAACTCCTTTTAACCCCACTCACCACTCACCAATTACCACTCATCATTCACTCCATTTCACTTCCAATTCTCTTTCTAATTCTCTCTCAACACACACACACTATTATGAACGTATTTTTCCAGTAGTTAATCATCATCTTCATCAAAAATCACTTCAAGAATCAAGCTATAATCATCATAGGAAGAACACTTCAAGAACACTTCAAAAATCCCTTCAAGTTTACTAATTTACTTCCAAGCTTTCTAATCCATTCTAAGTAATCATCTAAGATCAAGAAACCTTTGTTATATACAGTAGGTTATCTTTCTTATTCAAGGTAATATTCATATTCAAACTTTGATTCAATTTCTATAACTATAAACTATCTTAATTCGAGTAAAAATCTTACTTGAACTTGTTTTTGTGTCATGATCCTACTTCAAGAACTTTCAAGCCATCCAAGATCCTTTGAAGCTAGATCATTTCTTGTCACTTCCAGTAGGTTTACCTACTAAACTTGAGGTAGTAATGATGTTCATAACATCATTCGATTCATATATATAAAACTATCTTATTCGAAGGTTTAAACTCGTAATCACTAGAACATAGTTTAGTTAATTCTAAACTTGTTCGCAAACAAAAGTTAATCCTTCTAACTTGACTTTTAAAATTAACTACACACATGTTCTATATCTATATGATATGCTAACTTAATGATTTAAAACCTGGAAACACGAAAAACACCGTAAAACCGGATTTACGCCGTCGTAGTAACACCGCGGGCTGTTTTGGGTTAGTTAATTAAAAACTATGATAAACTTTGATTTAAAAGTTTTTATTCTGGGAAAATGATTTTTATTATGAACATGAAACTATATCCAAAAATTATGGTTAAACTCAAAGTGGAAGTATGTTTTCTAAAATGGTCATCTAGACGTCGTTCTTTCGACTGAAATGACTACCTTTACAAAAACGACTTGTAACTTATTTTTCCGACTATAAACCTATACTTTTTATGTTTAGATTCATAAAATATAGTTCAATATGAAACCATAGCAATTTGATTCACTCAAAACGGATTTAAAATGAAGAAGTTATGGGTAAAACAAGATTGGATAATTTTTCTCATTTTAGCTACGTGAAAATTGGTAACAAATCTATTCCAACCATAACTTAATCAACTTGTATTGTATATTATGTAATCTTGAGATACCATAGACACGTATACAATGTTTCGACCTATCATGTCGACACATCTATATATATTTCGGAACAACCATAGACACTCTATATGTGAATGTTGGAGTTAGCTATACAGGGTTGAGGTTGATTCCAAAATATATATAGTTTGAGTTGTGATCAATACTGAGATACGTATACACTGGGTCATGGATTGATTCAAAATAATATATATCGATTTATTTATGTACATCTAACTGTGGACAACTAGTTGTAGGTTACTAACGAGGACAGCTGACTTAATAAACTTAAAACACCAAAATGTATTAAAAGTGTTGTAAATATATTTTAAACATACTTTGATATATATGTATATATTGTTATAGGTTCGTGAATCAACCAGTGGCCAAGTCTTACTTCCCGACGAAGTAAAAATCTGTGAAAGTGAGTTATAGTCCCACTTTTAAAATCTAATATTTTTGGGATGAGAATACATGCAGGTTTTATAAATGATTTACAAAATAGACACAAGTACGTGAAACTACATTCTATGGTTGAATTATCGAAATCGAATATGCCCCTTTTTATTAAGTCTGGTAATCTAAGAATTAGGGAACAGACACCCTAATTGACGAAAATCCTAAAGATAGATCTATTGGGCCTAACAAACCCCATCCAAAGTACCGGATGCTTTAGTACTTCGAAATTTATATCATATCCGAAGGGTGTCCCGGAATGATGGGGATATTCTTATATATATGCATCTTGTTAATGTCGGTTACCAGGTGTTCACCATATGAATGATTTTTATCTCTATGTATGGGATGTGTATTGAAATATGAAATCTTGTGGTCTATTGTTACGATTTGATATATATAGGTTAAACCTATAACTCACCAACATTTTTGTTGACGTTTAAAGCATGTTTATTCTCAGGTGAATACTAAGAGCTTCCGCTGTTGCATACTAAAATAAGGACAAGATTTGGAGTCCATGTTTGTATGATATTGTGTAAAAACTGCATTCAAGAAACTGATTTCGATGTAACATATTTGTATTGTAAACCATTATGTAATGGTCGTGTGTAAACAGGATATTTTAGATTATCATTATTTGATAATCTACGTAAAGCTCTTTAAACCTTTATTTATGAAATAAAGGTTATGGTTTGTTTTAAAAATGAACGCAGTCTTTGAAAAACGTCTCATATAGATGTCAAAACCTCGCAACGAAATCAATTAATATGGAACGTTTTTAATCAATAAGAACGGGATATTTCATGTTTTACGAAATAGACACAAGTAATTGAAACTACATTATATGGTTGAATGGATCGAAGCCGAATATGCCCCTTTTTAGCTTGGTAGCCTAAGAATTTGGGAACAGACCCCCAAATTGACGCGAATCCTAAAGATAGATCTATCGGGCCCAACAAGCCCCATTCTGGAATTTGGAATACTTTAGTACTTCCAAATTATCATGTCCGATGGGTGTCCCGAAATGATGGGGATATTCTATATGCATCTTGTTAATGTCGGTTACCAGGTGTTCAATCCATATGAATGATTTTTATGCAGATTGAATGTTATTGAAAAATGAAAATATAAAATCTTGTGGTCTATTAAAATTATAGAAATGGTTGATTATGATAAACTAATGAACTCACCAACCTTTTGGTTGACACTTGAAAGCATGTTTATTCTCAGGTTTGAAAGAAATCTTCCGCTGTGCATTTGCTCATATTAGAGATATTACTTGGAGTCATTCATGACATATTTCAAAAGACGTTGCATTCGAGTCGTCGAGTTCATCAAGATTATTAATAAGTCAATTATAGTTGGATATATTATGAAATGGTATGCATGCCGTCAACTATCGATGTAATGAAAGTTTGTCTTTTAAAAACGAATGCAATGTTTGTAAAATGTATCATATAGAGGTCAAGTACCTCGCGATGTAACCAAATGTAATGTATTCATCCAGATGGATTAGGACGGGTCATGAAAGTTGGTATCAGAGCAGTGGTCTTAGTGAACCAGGTCTTGCATTAGTGTGTCTAACTGATAGTTGTTTAGATGCATTTGTGAGTCTGGACTTTGACCATGTCTGCATGTCAAAAGTTTTGCTTATCATTTAGTGTCGAAAATTATTTGCTTATCAGTTATCATCCTTAAAGTCTAGACACGTCTTACTGCCCCAATTGCATAGATAGTGTATAGATAAATTCATATCATAGCGTATCTTCTAATTTATATCTTAGCGTATCTATTACGGTAAACTTTGCCTGATATCTTCCTTAAATTTCTCCGTAATTTAAGGGATCCTGGTACTATATATAACTATGCATATTATGCATTGAGAATACCATCCAACTATCAATTGCTGTCACTAAACTCTTCATACCAAAAATCTTTTCTGAGATCGTGTAAGATGGCCTCTACGAATCGACCAAGTTCCTCTGACTTCAAAGACAGCGTGACAGGAGCACACCAACCAATCAACTACCGTGATTACTGGAGAAAATGGGGGTGAGTTCGCGACATACTCACCCTATGGAGAAGGGAAGAAGGTACTCCATATCATGAACTGAATCTACCACCTAACCTTGGAATACTTGACCCACTCACCGGTGAACCCGTTCGCAACACCGTTTATACCCTTTTTGCAAGAATTTTTCATCTTGAGGCTACCATTAACGGAAATAGAGGAGATATCCAACCTCTACCTTACACTGATAACCAACCAGGGTTAGTAGAAGAAGTTAGAGAACTCCGAGCTCGAGTATTAACTTTAGAGAGCACGGTACACAATTTGCAAGCACCGGTAGTATCACCAACACCAGTAACATCACCAGCCTCAGCACCAACGGCACCAATACCACCAACAACCCAAGTTTCAACATCACATGCCTCAGTATCTCATTCTGTACCTCGAGCATAATCATCGTTCTACGTATTGTTCTATTTTATCTTCGTTCTACATGGCAATTATGTAATCTCTAATATTTTAGAGATTATATATTCTTGTTCGAATCGTAAATCAAATGAGTTTAATATCATATTAACTCATTAAATCCATGATTACATCTGAGGAAAATATATATGTAAGTATATTTTCATAAAGATTGTAATTAAAAATTCTTTTGTACAAACTGTTAATGGTGAAAATATTTTAATGGGTAGGTAATACCCTAGAAATATTTAGATTTCACATTAATAAGTTACACTATACATTCTTCGAATCTGATTCAATAGTCATTTACTATCCTACTTACAACCACAGAAGTACGAATTCGTTCATCACAGAATAACCATTTTCATATTTGGATTTTGACCTATCAGAATCCAACAAGTGGCATAATGAAGAAAACATTGGACAAAATAAAATTTGTTAGAAACAAACAAATTAACTATGAGAAAAATTTTGTTAAGAATCCACGCTAACTGTTCCTAGCTAACTGTTCCTAGCTAACCGATTACATTTTATTTATCGCAGTTTATTTATCGCAATTTAATTATCGCAATTTTATTTATCGTCATTTAATTTCTGTTATTTACTTTACGCACTTTATTTATCGTCATTTAATTTCTGTTATTTATTTTACGCACTTTAAATATCGGGACACGTATACAAGGTTTTGACATATCATATCGACGCGTATATATATATATATATATATATATATATATATATATATATATATATATATATATATATATATATATATATATTATTTGGAATAACCATAGACACTCTATATGCAGTAATGATCGAGTTCTCTATACAGGGTTAAGGTTGATTCTATAATAATATATATACTTTGAGTTGTGATCAAGTCTGAGACATGTACACGGGTCACAACACGTATTAATTAATTCGAATATTGTATATTAAACTATATATGAATTATTGGACTGTCAACTGTTGACTATCGACTGTGGACTAATAACATTGGACAATTAAAATGAATTAAAATATTGATTATAACATATGAAACTAAACAATTCTTCAAGTTTGCCACTTGATTTCATCTTAAACCTCATTTGTATCTTGACGATTACAATCTGCGTTCAAACCTTTTATGATTCTTGAAAACACCTCAATCGAGAGGATGAACCAACCGCACTTCATCTACAGAAAGAAAGATTGATGCGTTTAGTTATGCACCTGAAAACTCTCGAAAACCTGAGTAAACGTTTAACACGTATCTGTGCTAATTCCTTAGTGTTATTATTACCCAAAATAACTTGGTAATCCCTTTCAAAGTAGCAAATTTTGTCACAGCTCCAGCAAGTCAACTTCAACGTTTTATTCAAAACAACCCTATTATAACCTTGATATATATGCGTGTTCTTTTATTGTTACCGGGGAACCTTTTATATTCCACCATATTACCAGCAGACGTACTGTAGTGACCCGAACTTTTCCATGTTTATATATATATTAAATGAAATTGTTATTTATATGATTAAGTGTTTCCAACATGTTAAGCAATCAAATTTGTTAAGACTTGATTAATTGAAATAGGTTTCATATAGACAATTGACCACCCAAGTTGACCGGTGATTCACGAACGTTAAAACTTGTAAAAACTATACGATGACATATATATGGTTATATATATAGTTAACATGATTTTATTATAAGTATGTATCTCATTAGGTATTTTAACAATGAGTTATATACATAAAAATGAGACTATTAATTTAAGAAACTCGAAAACGATATATATAACGATTATCGTTATAACAATGTCTTACTAGGTACATATGAATCATATTAAGATATTGATACACTAGGTTAATTATGTTAAATGATAAGTAAATATATTATTAAGTGTATTAACAATAAAATACATATGTAAAAATAAGACTACTAGCTTAATGATTTCGAAACGAGACATATATGAAACGATTATCGTTGTAACGACATTTAACTGTATATATATCATACTAAGATATATTATATATCATGATAATATAACAATTTAACATCTCATTTGTTATAATAAACAATGGGTTAACAACATTCAACAAGATCGTTAACCTAAAGGTTTCAAAACAACATTTACATGTAACGACTAACGATGACTTAACGACTCAGTTAAAATGTATATACATGTAGTGTTTTAATATGTATTCATACACTTTTGAAAGACTTCAAGACACTTATCAAAATACTTCTGCTTAACAAAAATGCTTACAATTACATCCTCGTTCAGTTTCATCAACAATTCTACTCGTGTGCACCCGTATTCGTACTCGTACAATATACAGCTTTTAGATGTATGTACTATTGGTATATACACTCCAATGATCAGATCTTAGCAGCCCATGTGAGTCACCTAACACATGTGGGAACCATCATTTGGCAACTAGCATGAAATATCTCATAAAATTACAAAAATATGAGTAATCATTCATGACTTATTTACATGAAAACAAAATTACATATCCTTTATATCTAATCCATACACCAACGACCAAAAATACCAACAAACACTTTCATTCTTCAATTTTCTTCATCTAATTGATCTCTCTCAAGTTCTATCTTCAAGTTCTAAGTGTTCTTCATAAATTCCAAAAGTTCTAGTTTCATAAAATCAAGAATACTTCCAAGATTGCAAGTTTACTTCCAAGTTTTCTAAATCCATTCCAAGTAATCATCCAAGATCAAGAAACCTTTGTTACTTACAGTAGGTTATCTTTCTAATACAAGGTAATAGTCATATTCAAACTTTAATTCAATTTCTATAACTATAACAATCTTATTTCGAGTGGAAATCTTACTTGAAATTGTTTTCGTGTCATGATTCTGCTTCAAGAACTTTCAAGCCATCCAAGGATCCTTTGAAGCTAGATCAATTTTTCTAATTTCCAGTAGGTTTATCCAAGGAATTTGAGGTAGTAATAATGTTCATAACATCATTCAATTCATACATATAAAGCTATCTTATTCGAAGGTTTAAACTAGTAATCACTAGAACATAGTTTAGTTAATTCTAAACTTGTTCGCAAATAAAAGTTAATCCTTCTAAATTGACTTTTAAAATCAACTAAACACATGTTCTATATCTATATGATATGCTAACTTAATGATTTAAAACCTGGAAACACGAAAAACACCGTAAAATCGGATTTACGCCGTCGTAGTAACACCGCGGGCTGTTTTGGGTTAGCTAATTAAAAACTATGATAAACTTTGATTTAAAAGTTGTTATTCTGGGAAAATGATTTTTATTATGAAAATGAAACTATATCCAAAAATTATGGTTAAACTCAAAGTGGAAGTATGTCTTCTAAAATGGTCATCTAGACGTCGTTCTTTCGACTGAAATGACTACCTTTACAAAAACGACTTGTAACTTATTTTTCTGACTATAAACCTATACTTTTTCTGTTTAGATTCATAAAATATAGTTCAATATGAAACCATAGCAATTTGATTCACTCAAAACGGATTTAAAATGAAGAAGTTATGGGTAAAACAAGATTGGATAATTTTTCTCATTTTAGCTACGTGAAAATTGGTAACAAATCTATTCCAACCATAACTTAATCAACTTGTATTGTATATTATGTAATCTTGAGATACCATAGACACGTATACAATGTTTCGACCTATCATGTCGACACATCTATATATATTTCGGAACAACCATAGACACTCTATATGTGAATGTTGGAGTTAGCTATACAGGGTTGAGGTTGATTCCAAAATATATATAGTTTGAGTTGTGATCAATACTGAGATATGTATACACTGGGTCATGGATTGATTCAAGATAATATATATCGATTTATTTATGTACATCTAACTGTGGACAACTAGTTGTAGGTTACTAACGAGGACAGCTGACTTAATAAACTTAAAATACCAAAATGTATTAAAAGTGTTGTAAATATATTTCGATCATATTTTGATATATGTATATATTGTTATAAGTTCGTGAATCAACCCGTGGCTAAGTCAAATTCTCGACGAAGTGATATTTGGTGAAAGTGAGTTATAGTCCCACTTTTAAAATCTAATATTTTTGGGATGAGAATACATGCAGATTTTATAAATGATTTACAAAATAGACACAAGTACGTGAAACTACATTCTATGGTTGAATTATCGAAATCGAATATGCCCCTTTTTATTAAGTCTGGTAATCTAAGAATTAGGGAACAGACAACCTAATTGACGCGAATCCTAAAGATAGATCTATTGGGCCTAACAAACCCCATCCAAAGTACCGGATGCTTTAGTACTTCGAAATTTATATCATATCCGAAGGGTGTCCCGGAATGATGGGGATATTCTTACATATGCATCTTGTTAATGTCGGTTACCAGGTGTTCACCATATGAATGATTTTTATCTCTATGTATGGGATGTGTATTGAAATATGAAATCTTGTGGTCTATTGTTACGATTTGATATATATAGGTTAAACCTATAACTCACCAACATTTTTGTTGACGTTTAAAGCATGTTTATTCTCAGGTGAATACTAAGAGCTTCCGCTGTTGCATACTAAAATAAGGACAAGATTTGGAGTCCATGTTTGTATGATATTGTGTAAAAACTGCATTCAAGAAACTGATTTCGATGTAACATATTTGTATTGTAAACCATTATGTAATGGTCGTGTGTAAACAGGATATTTTAGATTATCATTATTTGATAATCTACGTAAAGCTTTTTAAACCTTTATTTATGAAATAAAGGTTATGGTTTGTTTTAAAAATGAATGCAGTCTTTGAAAAATGTCTCATATAGAGGTCAAAACCTCGCAACGAAATCAATTAATATGGAACGTTTTTAATCAATAAGAACGGGACATTTCAGTTGGTATCCGAGCGTTGGTCTTAGAGAACCAGAAAATTTGCATTAGTGTGTCTTATCGAGTTTGTTAGGATGCATTAGTGAGTCTGGACTTCGACCGTGTTTTCTTTAAAAATGATTGCTTAACATTTTTGTTGGAAACTATATATTATTAACATGTATATTTTATGTGATATATTAATCTCTTAAAATGTTTGATATTGTGTGATAGATGTCTACCTCTAGCACAAATCCCATTGACTCACCTAATAATAACGAAGAGTCGAATATATATTGGACTGATTCACAAGTTCCCGAAGAAGAATCGGAAGAAGAATCAGAACCGGAAGAAGAATCAGAACCGGAAGAGGAGGAACCGGAGGAGGAAATAGATACGGTGGAGGAAATAATAAAATGGTTAAGTAAAAGAAAATCCTCAACCAACCGACCAAGGTTAATTATGGTCAATGGTGTTTCCGCCAAGGAAGCAAAATATTGGGAGGATTACCAATTCTCCGATGAATCGGATTCCGACGAGAATTACGATGATGTTATAGAAATTACCCCAACTGAATTTAAAAAGGCAAAAGAAAATAATAAGGGAAAGGGCATAAAAATAGAGAAATCTAATTCCAACCCCGATGAACTTTATATGTATCGTTAACTCCCGAAGCCCTTAAGTTGTAACAATGACCCGGGAACCTCTAAACCACCAGGTTTTTCTAAACCGTTGTGGAAAACGACAGCTCGTATTAGGAGAACATCATATATCCCTAGAAACTTGGCAAAACGAACCAAAACCGAAGAAGAAGAAACGAGCAAGTCGGAATAAGATAGTTGTATTCGTGTGGTGTAATATATGTAATATAGTGTGCTTATGCTTTATGATATATGTAAAAATTGCTTGTATTAATAAGTATTTTTTTTTTATGAATCTAACTCTTGTCTATTTTACAGTATAAAAACACAAAATGGATAGACAACCCAATATTTTAAGAGACCTACCCGGAGACATGATTGATGAAATCTTGTCTAGAGTCGGTCAGAATTCTTCGGCACAACTATTTACGGCGAAATCAGTTTGTAAGACATTCGAAGAACGTTCCAAGAATGTCTTGGTTTATAAGAGACTTTCGTTTGAAAGATGGGGGATATCACATTGGGAAACCCATAAGTTACGATGTGTTTACTTCGACGCATATATTGCGGGGAACCCAAATGCTATTTTACGCAACGGGTTAAGAAATTATTTTGACTCAATGTATCCGAATATAGGACTTCATGATTTAGAAAAAGCGGCTAACATGCAACATAAAGAAGCATGCTATGCTTATGGGTTAGTAATGTTCGCTTCTCACCAAAGTGAGAAAAAGAACATCGGGCTACAACTATTAAACAAAACGTTCCCACAAGTGACGGAGTCGGTAATTGGGGTAAGAAATGAGGTTTTTAGGTTATCACGAGACTGTTGGTCATTACGTAACCCTCGTCCCTTTGACGACGTTACAACACGTTGTCTTATCAACGGCCATAATGGTTATGTTCCACAAGACCAAGGATGGGAAGTAGTCCTAGTAAAACCAGAATGCATGACTTGTTTCTGGACGTATGAATTACGTGTCTTTATTGCCTTTGCTGAATGACTTGTGTACTAGCTAGAATTATCTTCACAACTATCTTGTATCAAAGTTATTGTGTGCTATATTTCGTGCTTTATGTAAAATAAGTGATATTGTAAGTTTGTAAAATATTGTATAAAAGTTTGAACGCGAAATATTATTATAATTAGTTTTTCATATAGAATTGTAGTAGTTGAATTGTATATTAGCTACTAAGTATGAACTTAACGGGTAGGTACTACCCGGATTTAAACTTATAAAACGCTAATATGAAGAAAAAGCTTTTATAAATGAGTTCATATTATGCTACGAAATACTATTAACTACTCTTAATATTCTGTATGATTAACTTGTTCCATTTGACTATTTTGAAGGAAATGGCACCGACTACTCGACACACCGTGAATATGAATGAAGAGGAATTCCGTACTTTTCTAGCTTCAAACATAGCTGCAGTACAGGCTGCGCTACATACCAACAATAACCTTGGATCTAGCAGTACAGGAAATCGTGTAGGATGCACCTACAAAGAATTCACTGCCTGCAAACCTTTGAAATTTGATGGAACCGAAGGACCGATCGGATTGAAACGGTGGACCGAGAAGGTCGAATCGGTGTTTGCCATAAGTAAGTGTACTGAAGAGGACAAAGTGAAGTACGCTATGCATACCTTCACAGGTTCTGCGTTAACATGGTGGAATACCTATCTAGAGCAACTGGGACAAGATGATGCGTACGCACTACCGTGGTCAGCATTCAAGCACTTGATGAACGAGAAGTACCGTCCCAGAACCGAGGTCAATAAGCTCAAGACAGAACTTAGAGGGTTACGAACCCAAGGATTTGATATTACCACGTACGAAAGACGATTCACATAATTGTGCCTATTGTGTCCGGGAGCGTTCGAAGATGAGTAAGAGAAGATCGACGCGTTTGTGAAAGGATTACCGGAAAGAATCCAAGAAGATATAAGTTCACATGAGCCTGCCTCTATACAACAGGCATGTAGAATGGCTCACAAACTAGTGAACCAGATTGAGGAAAGAATTAAAGAACAGACGGCTGAAGAGGCCAATGTGAAGCAAGTCAAAAGAAAGTGGGAGGAAAACGGTGATAAGAATCACCAATACAACAACAACAACAGCAATTACAATAATAATCGCAAAAATTATCCCAACAATCGCAACATCAATCGCAACTACAACAAACAGCCCAACAACAACAACAACAACAAAAACAACAACAACAACAACAACAACAACAACAACAACAGCAACTACAACAATCATCCCAACAACAATAACAACCGCAACAACAACAACAATCAGAAGTAGCTATACCAAAGGTGTGAAAAGTACCACTCGGGGTTCTGCACCAAATTTTGCAACAAGTGTAAAAGAAATGGTCATAGCGCGGCAAAGTGTGAGGTCTACGGACCAGGGGTTAATAGAACGAAAGGAACAAATGGTGTCGGAATGAGTAATGGCGGAGCAAGTAGTGTCGGAGCAAGTTATGCCAATGTAGTTTGTTATAAATGTGGAAAACCGGGCCACATTATTAGAAATTGCCCGAACCAGGAGAACACGAATGGACAAGGCCGCGGAAGAGTTTTCAATATTAATGCGGCAGAGGCACAGGAAGACCCGGAGCTTGTTACGGGTACGTTTCTTATTGACAATAAATCTGCTTACGTTTTATTTGATTCGGGTGCGGATAGAAGCTATATGAGTAGAGATTTTTGTGCTAAATTAAGTAGTCCATTGACGCCGTTGGATTGTAAATTTTTACTCAAATTAGCAAACGGTAAATTAATTTCAGCAGATAATATATGCCGGAATCGAGAAATTAAACTGGGTAGCGAAATATTTAATATTGATTTGATACCAGTAGAGTTAGGGAGTTTTGATGTAATAGTTGGCATGGACTGGCTGAAGAAGGTGAAAGCAGAGATCGTATATTATAAAAATGCAATTCGCATTGTACGAGAAGAAGGAGAACCCTTAATGGTGTACGGAGAAAAGGGCAACATGAAGCTACATCTTATTAGCAATTTGAAGGCACAAAAACTAATAAGAAAAGGTTGCTATGCTGTTCTAGCACACGTCGAGAAAGTACAAACTGAAGAAAAGAGCATCAATAATGTTCCCGTCGCAAAAGAATTTCCCGATGTATTTTCGAAAGAATTACCGGGACTACCTCCACATTGATCTGTTGAATTTCAAATAGATCTTGTACCAGGAGCTGCACCAATAGCTATAACTCCTTATAGACTCGTACCCAGCGAGATGAAAGAACTGCAAAGCCAACTGCAAGAACTATTAGAACGTGGTTTCATTCGACCAAGCACATCACCATGGGGAGCTCCTGTTTTGTTTGTCAAGAAGAAGGATGGTACATTTAGGTTGTGTATTGACTACAGAGAGTTGAACAAACTTACCATCAAAAACCGTTATCCACTACCGAGAATTGACGACTTATTTGATCAACTACAAGGCTCGTCGGTTTATTCGAAGATCGATTTACGTTCTGGATATCATCAAATGCGAGTAAAGGAGGATGATATTCAAAAAACTGCTTTTAGGACGCGTTATGGTCATTACGAGTTTATAGTTATGCCGTTTGGATTGACTAACGCACCAGATGTGTTCATGGACCTTATGAACCGAGTGTGTGGGCCATATCTTGACAAGTTTGTCATTGTTTTCATCGATGACATACTTATTTACTCAAAGAATGATCAAGAGCACGAAGAACATTTGAGAAAAGTGCTAGAAGTATTGAGGAAAGAAAAACTGTACGCTAAGTTTTCAAAGTGTGCATTTTGGTTGGAAGAAGTTCAATTCCTCGGTCACATAGTGAACAAAGAAGGTATCCAGGTGGACCCGGAAAAGATCAAAACCGTTGAAAAGTGGGAAACCCCAAAAACTCCGAAGCATATACGTCAATTTTTAGGATTGGCTGGTTACTACAGAAGATTCATCCAAGATTTCTCCAAAATAGCAAAACCCTTGACTGCATTAACGCATAAAGGGAAGAAATTTGAATGGAAGAATGAATAAGAGAAGGCGTTTCAATTATTGAAGAAAAAGCTAACTACGGCACCTATATTGTCATTGCCTGAAGGGAATGATGATTTTGTGATTTATTATGACGCATCAAAGTAAGGTCTCGATTGTGTATTAATGCAACGGACGAAGGTGATTGCTTATGCGTCTAGACAATTGAAGATTCACGAGCAAAATTATACGACGCATGATTTGGAATTAGGCGCGGTTGTTTTTGCATTAAAGACTTGGAGGCACTACTTATATGGGGTCAAAAGTATTATATATACTGGCCACAAAAGTCTTCAACACATATTTAATCAGAAACAACTGAATATGAGGCAGCGTAGGTGGATTGAATTGTTGAATGATTACGACTTTGAGATTCGTTACCACCCAGGGAAGGCAAATGTGGTAGCCGACGCCTTGAGCAGAAAGGACAGAGAACCCATTCGAGTAAAATCTATGAATATAATGATTCACACTAACCTTACTACTCAAATAAAGGAGGCGCAACAAGGAGTTTTAAAAGAGGGAAATTTAAAGGATGAAATACCCAAAGGATCGGAGAAGCATCTTAATATTCGGGAAGACGGAACCCGGTATAGGGTTGAAAGAATTTGGGTACCAAAATTTGGAGATATGAGAGAAATGGTACTTAGAGAAGCTCATAAAACCAGATACTCAATACATCCTGGAACGGGGAAGATGTACAAGGATCTTAAGAAACATTTTTGGTGGCCAGGTATGAAATCCGATATTGCTAAATATGTAGGAGAATGTTTGACGTGTTCTAAGGTCAAAGCTGAACATCAGAAACCATCAGGTCTACTACAACAACCTGAAATCCCGAAATGGAAATGGGAAAACATTACCATGGATTTCATTACTAAATTGCCAAGGACTGCACGTGGTTATGATACTATTTGGGTAATAGTTGATCGTCTCACCAAGTCAGCACACTTCCTGCCAATAAGAGAAGATGACAAGATGGAGAAGTTAGCACACTTCAACATCACATGCCTCAGTATCTCATTCTGTACCTCGAGCATAATCATCGTTCTACGTATTGTTCTATTTTATCTTCGTTCTACATGGCAATTATGTAATCTCTAATGTTTTAGAGATTATATATTCTTGTTCGAATGGTAAATCAAATGAGTTTAATATCATATTAACTCATTAAATCCATGATTACATCTGAGGAAAATATGTATGTAAGTATATTTTCATAAAGATTGTAATTAAAAATTCTTTTGTACAAACTGTTAATGGTGAAAATATTTTAACGGGTAGGTAATACCCTAGAAATATTTAGATTTCAAATTAATAAGTTACACAGTACATTCTTCGAATCTGATTCAATAGTCATTTACTATCCTACTTACAACCACAGAAGTACGAATTCGTTCATCACAGAATAACCATTTTCATTCAATTTCATATTTGGATTTTGACCTATCAGAATCCAACAAGTGGCATAATGAAGAAAACATTGGACAAAATAAAATTTGTTAGAAACAAACAAATTAACTATGAGAAAAATTTTGTTAAGAATCCACGCTAACTGTTCCTAGCTAACCGATTACATTTTATTTATCGCAGTTTATTTATCGCAATTTAATTATCGCAATTTTATTTATCGTCATTTAATTTCTGTTATTTACTTTACGCACTTTATTTATCGTCATTTAATTTCTGTTATTTATTTTACGCACTTTAAATATCGGGACAAGTATACAAGGTTTTGACATATCATATCGACGCATATATATATATATATATATATATATATATATATATATATATATATATATATATATATATATATATATATATATATATATATATATATATATATATATATATATATATTATTTGGAATAACCATAGACACTCTATATGCAGTAATGATCGAGTTCTCTATACAGGGTTAAGGTTGATTCTATAATAATATATATACTTTGAGTTGTGATCAAGTCTGAGACATGTACACGGGTCACAACACGTATTAATTAATTCGAATATTGTATATTAAACTATATATGAATTATTGGACTGTCAACTGTTGACTATCGACTGTGGACTAATAACATTGGACAATTAAAATGAATTAAAATATTGATTATAACATATGAAACTAAACAATTCTTCAAGTTTGCCACTTGATTTCATCTTAAACCTCATTTGTATCTTGACGATTACAATCTGCGTTCAAACCTTTTATGATTCTTGAAAACACCTCAATCGAGAGGATGAACCAACCGCACTTCATCTACAGAAAGAAAGATTGATGCGTTTAGTTATGCACCTGAAAACTCTCAAAAACCTGAGTAAACGTTTAACACGTATCTGTGCTAATTCCTTAGTGTTATTATTACCCAAAATAACTTGGTAATCCCTTTCAAAGTAGCAAATTTTGTCACAGCTCCAGCAAGTCAACTTCAACGTTTTATTCGAAACAACCCTATTATAACCTTGATATATATGCGTGCTCTTTTATTGTTACCGGGGAACCTTTTATATTCCACCATATTACCAGCAGACGTACTGTAGTGACCCGAACTTTTCCATGTTTATATATATATATATATTAAATGAAATTGTTATTTACATGATTAAGTGTTTCCAACATGTTAAGCAATCAAATTTTTTAAGACTTGATTAATTGAAATAGGTTTCATATAGACAATTGACCACCCAAGTTGACCGGTGATTCACGAACGTTAAAACTTGTAAAAACTATACGATGACATATATATGGTTATATATATATATATATATATATATATATATATATATATATATATATATATATATATATATATATATATATAGTTAAAATGATTTTATTATAAGTATGTATCTCATTAGGTATTTTAACAATGAGTTATATACATAAAAATGAGACTATTAATTTAAGAAACTCGAAAACGATATATATAACGATTATCGTTATAATAACGTCTTACTAGGTACATATGAATCATATTAAGATATTGATACACTTGGTTAATTATGTTAAATGATAAGTAAATATATTATTAAGTGTATTAACAATGAAATACATATGTAAAAATAAGACTACTAACTTAATGATTTCGAAACGAGACATATATGTAACGATTATCGTTGTAACGACATTTAACTGTATATATATATCATAATATCATGATAATATAACAATTTAACATCTCATTTGTTATAATAAACAATGGGTTAACAACATTCAACAAGATCGTTAACCTAAAGGTTTCAAAACAACATTTACATGTAACGACTAACGATGACTTAATGACTCAGTTAAAATGTATATACATGTAGTGTTTTAATATGTATTCATACACTTTTTAAAGACTTCAAGACACTTATTAAAATACTTCTACTTAACAAAAATGCTTACAATTACATCCTCGTTCAGTTTCACCAACAATTCTACTCGTATGCACCCGTATTCGTACTCGTACAATATACAGCTTTTAGATGTATGCACTATTGGTATATACACTCCAATGATCAGCTTTTAGCAGCCCATGTGAGTCACCTAACACATGTGGGAACCATCATTTGGCAACTAGCATGAAATATCTCATAAAATTACAAAAATATGTGTAATCATTCATGACTTATTTACATGAAAACAAAATTACATATCCTTTATATCTAATCCATACACCAACGACCAAAAATACCTACAAACACTTTCATTCTTCAATTTTCTTCATCTAATTGATCTCTCTCAAGTTCTATCTTCAAGTTCTAAGTGTTCTTCATAAATTCCAAAAGTTCTAGTTTCATAAAATCAAGAATACTTCCAAGATTGCAAGTTTACTTCCAAGTTTTCTAAATCCATTCCAAGTAATCATCCAAGATCAAAAAACTTTTGTTACTTATAGTAGGTTATATTTCTAATACAAGGTAATAGTCATATTCAAACTTTAATTCAATTTCTATAACTATAACAATCTTATTTCGAGTGGAAATCTTACTTGAAATTGTTTTCGTGTCATGATTCTGCTTCAAGAACTTTCAAGCCATCCAAGGATCCTTTGAAGCTAGATCTATTTTTATCATTTCCAGTAGGTTTATCCAAGGAACTTGAGGTAGTAATGATGTTCATAACATCATTCGATTCATACATATAAAGCTATCTTATTCGAAGGTTTAAACTTGTAATCACTAGAACATAGTTTAGTTAATTCTAAACTTGTTCGCAAATAAAAGTTAATCCTTCTAACTTGACTTTTAAAATCAACTAAACACATGTTCTATATCTATATGATATGCTAACTTAATGATTTAAAACCTGGAAACACGAAAAACACCGTAAAATCAGATTTACGCCGTCGTAGTAACACCGCGGGCTGTTTTGGGTTAGTTAATTAAAAACTATGATAAACTTTGATTTAAAAGTTGTTATTCTAGGAAAATGATTTTTATTATGAACATGAAACTATATCCAAAAATTATGGTTAAACTCAAAGTGGAAGTATGTTTTCTAAAATGGTCATCTAGACGTCGTTCTTTCGACTGAAATGACTACCTTTACAAAAACGACTTGTAACTTATTTTTCCAACTATAAACCTATACTTTTTCTGTTTAGACTCATAAAATATAGTTCAATATGAAACCATAGCAATTTGATTCACTCAAAACGGATTTAAAATGAAGAAGTTATGGGTAAAACAAGATTGGATAATTTTTCTCATTTTAGCTACGTGAAAATTGGTAACAAATCTATTCCAACCATAACTTAATCAACTTGTATTGTATATTATGTAATCTTGAGATACCATAGACACGTATACAATGTTTTGACCTATCATGTCGACACATCTATATATATTTCGAAACAACCATAGACACTCTATATGTGAATGTTGGAGTTAGCTATACAGGGTTGAGGTTGATTCCAAAATATATATAGTTTGAGTTGTGATCAATACTGAGATATGTATACACTGGGTCGTGGATTGATTCAAGATAATATATATCGATTTATTTATGTACATCTAACTGTGGACAACTAGTTGTAGGTTACTAATGAGGACAGCTGACTTAATAAACTTAAAACACTAAAATGTATTAAACGTGTTGTAAATATATTTCGATCATATTTTGATATATGTATATATTATTATAGGTTCGTGAATCAACCCGTGGCCAAGTCAAATTCTCAACGAAGTGATATTTGGTGAAAGTGAGTTATAGTCCCACTTTTAAAATCTAATATTTTTGGGATGAGAATACATGCAGATTTTATAAATGATTTACAAAATAGACACAAGTACATGAAACTACATTCTATGGTTGAATTATCGAAATCGAATATGCCCCTTTTTATTAAGTCTGGTAATCTAAGAATTAGGGAACAGACACCCTAATTGACGTGAATCCTAAAGATAGATCTATTGGGCCTAACAAACCCCATCCAAAGTACCGGATGCTTTAGTACTTCGAAATTTATATCATATCCGAAGGGTGTCCTGGAATGATGGGGATATTCTTATATATGCATCTTGTTAATGTCGGTTACCAGGTGTTCACCATATGAATGATTTTTATCTCTATGTATGGGATGTGTATTGAAATATGAAATCTTGTGGTCTATTGTTACGATTTGATATATATAGGTTAAACCTATAACTCACCAACATTTTTGTTGACGTTTAAAGCATGTTTATTCTCAGGTGAATACTAAGAGCTTCCGCTGTTGCATACTAAAATAAGGACAAGATTTGGAGTCCATGTTTGTATGATATTGTGTAAAAACTGCATTCAAGAAACTGATTTCGATGTAACATATTTGTATTCTAAACCATTATGTAATGGTCGTGTGTAAACAGGATATTTTAGATTATCATTATTTGATAATCTACGTAAAGCTTTTTAAACCTTTATTTATGAAATAAAGGTTATGGTTTGTTTTAAAAATGAATGCAGTCTTTGAAAAATGTCTCATATAGAGGTCAAAACCTCGCAACGAAATCAATTAATATTGAACGTTTTTAATCAATAAGAACGGGACATTTCACGTACCAGCAACCTCGTTACTTTTTGACTTAAATCTCTCTGATAAATCATTATATTTATTCATTGAAACCCTATCATATACTCATCCGCATCTTGTAACAAGAATTGACATACCAATTACCGAAAATCAGCAAATCTGTATTGTGAGTCTCGCAACGTTTCCACAACAACAGTTATATGATTCCATATAACATTTATCTCTTAGAACTATGATCTTCCATTCTGAAATTCTGAAAAGCACCCAGTCTGCGAATTAATACTCTGAATTTTGAAAAGTTGAATGAAGCAACAAAAACTGTAAACGACCTCAACAGCCAAAAGTTGATGATAAAGAATTTTATGTTGGCAAAGCTCAGAAAAAGTTTGAAACTGAAAAACTGATTGAGCAAACTATGAAGGAGTCTCTGAACAAATCACAAGGACTAAACTTGTACATTACATTAAGAATCCTGATGATTCTGTTTCTGATGAAATCTTTAGCAAATACCTTACTTTTGACTCCAAACTATTGCGGACAAATTTTCTTCACCATCCTTCGATATTAGAAATTCCAAGATATCATCGTATCTTTCATTATAAATATCCTCCATATTTCTGAAGATATTTTCATAACTATTCTTATTTAAAATCATTAATCTCTTAGTGCTATCAGTGTTACATCATATAGAAACTGTTAGTTTCTATATTCTGTAAACTTTCGAGCTTAAAATATGAATGTTATTGAAGTAATATTGGGAACTGATGCATGTGTTAGTATAATATAATGACACTTGATCAACGTGATTATATTACAGTAAGTCATGCTGAGTTTCTAATGGAATGTGATGATTCACATATCATAACGTCATCATGTGCCATGTTACATAACTCTTTCATTATGCTTAATTTCTGAACATATCAAGAAAGTATATTCTTGTTAGTTCTATTCTCAGTAATTCTGGTAATTTGACAAATCAAATCGTGCTAATACATTTTTTTTATTTAGAACATGATGTTTAACCGAAATTCCATACTTACGAATTCTGGACCGTTACTCGCTTTACTAGAGGTCGGGAGGATAATAAAAAGGCAAAGAGCTCCAAAATATAAGAGAAAATATAAAGCTCAATAACAACACGGAAGTTACAAACCGTGGATATTAATAGGAATAGCAATATAAAGACACGGCATAATTAAAAATAGTATCACCCCAAGGTTATATTAAAAGTAAACAGATTTTTCTGGTGGAAGATTGAAAAGAAGGATGACATAAATGATAATTAGGAAAATATTAGGGATTAGAACTTGACTAAGCATTTTCACAATCTTTTGGATGTATGAACTAAGAAAGAAAGTATAGGAATGGTGAGAATAATGGAACAGAGGAGTTTAATTTATAATGGAAATATCAGACAGAGTAATTGAGGCAGATCACCGTATTTAATTATAGAGATCTTAATCTCCTTATTCGCCGAAGAATCAAATCTCTCAGATTTCGAAGATTTTCTTTAAATCCCTTGAATTCCGGAATTCAATCGCGACTACGTCAAAAGTTATGAAAAATCTCCATTTCTTCATCTCGATCTTTTGTGATAGCTTCATTCATACGCTTCGATTAATCGAATCAATTTATCCATATTACTCAATGATGATAAAACTCTATCTATCAACTCATATTCGTCATGAAAATATTTTTATTGTTAACCATGACCACCTCACTCAAATTTCGGGACGAAATTTCTTTAACGGGTAGGTACTGTGACGACCCGGAAATTTCTGACCAAATTTAAACTTAATCTTTATATAATTCCGGCACGATAAGCAAAGTCTGTAATGTTAAGTCTCGAAAATTTTAGAATTGTGTTCATATATTCAATTATCCTTCGACTATTCCCAACGATTCACGAATAATTATAACTAACTTGATATGCATATACAATTATATTTAAACATTAATTAAAAACGTTAACAAATTATTAGATGTATAATACTTTACATGAACGTAATTGTTTCGATATATGTTATTGACGGAATTAAAAGATAATAGTAAATGATTGAATTATCAGATATATTGTGTTAAGATTACGGGTCTTTGTTGTGAAGTCCACATTGATTTGAGAAATCTATTCTTTTTAACAATATCCGAAATAAATGGTAAAGTGATCTTAAAGTGAGAACAAAGTGTCAATTAAAGAGAGTTAGACAAAAGTTAGTGGAATTCTTGTTTGATTTCCAATACATGCTCTACAATAATTTTCTTGTGAATTTTGATAAGGTAACTATTTAACTTTCATATTATTTCACTGAAAAGTGAAATTATGAAGTATAGATAACTTAGAAGATGGATATCGACAAGTTAAGTAAATCGACGTTTCATATAAAAAATAATTTCATGCACTTAACTATCCATTGAATCTTACCCGACGATTCACGACCAATTGTTTGTAAATAAATATGTATATATATGTATATAAATGTGTGTATATATAATAATTTGAAATTATTAAATATAATTTAAACATTAGATTTAAGTATGTAAATAAGATACAAAATAATTAAGTGTAATTAAAAATAAAATTATATATATATATATATATATATATATATATATATATATATATATATATATATATATAATATGATTTCTATATATAATTATTATTATTATATGTATACAGTAATATATGTTAAAATGCAAGTTATTATGTAATGTATATGATATAGTTATATTACATAATCACTAATATGTAATACTAACATATTGAATTTAATTAAAAATAGTTGTTATAATAATATTGTTATTACTTTCAATATTAATATCAATATCAATACTAGTGTTATTGCTAATATTTTAATTATATAACCATTATATATGAATTTGATATATATAAGCTGTTATAGTATTATTATTACTAATATTATTGATATCATTAATAATATTAGTATTATTATTATTAGTATTATTATTAATAATATTATTGTTATAGATTTTATAGTTATTATTATCATTATTATTAATACTAATATTATTATTGTTACTATTATATTATTATAAATTTTGTTATTATTATTTATAATATTAAAAGTATTATTATTATTATAATTATATTTATTAATATTAATGAATAAGATTAACTGTAATATATAGATACAAATACATAATTATATATAATTTATATATATAGATAAATGCATATATAGATAAATATTAATATTAAGACTAATTATATAAATGTAAATACAGATATATTACGCGTAAAATATATATATATCAGATTAATTATCTGTTTCTGTCATGCTATTACACTCGTGATACCAGGATACAAACATCGACCCTACAATAATCAAATTCATTATTTCATATTCTCTGCACAAAGCCATCGATCTATTTTCTTCTCCTTATCAAATTCTCACCACTTTAGTTACTAAGTAATTGAGGGAATACAGAAAACTTATATATTTTTTTTATAGCGACCCTGTTCTTCATCTTTTTCAGCATATTTTGATTTCGAGCGAATTTACAAAAAGTAATAATGCAAAGTTGTTAGGAATCGATCATTTAAACTTTCTGCAAAATCTTAAATCTCAATTCTTCATATCGAGTTAGAATTTCTGAGTCAAAGTTTGGGTTTTAAAAAGTCAAATATTTTTCTTTGATCAAATTAGTGAAAGCTGTTATGAATAAAGTTAAATTGATGATTCCTTGAGTTTGTATACACGATTTGAAAACTAGTTCATGTAGAAAATTTTGTTTAAAATGTTACCAAAAGTAAAATCAATTTTTTTTTTCTTCTTGTTTGGCACCGTCGACAAACAACAGCTGAATGCTGTTCTTTTTTTTTTCTTTGTTATTTTTTTTTGTTTTGTTTGATTAATTGGAATAAATGTTACAAGCCTTTTACAAAATCATAAAAAAAATCGTTTTCATTGCTTTTGAAAGTGTCTGGTCGACTTGTGTTCTGCGAAGAAGAAGGAGACACAGAATATCAGGTTATATTTACATAAGTGTAGATAAAATCAGAAAAACAAAAGTAGCGGAGTGGTGTTGTGTGTTTGTGCGTGAGCGGGAGGTCTCGGGTTCGATTCTCGTCTTGGCATTTCTTTTTAGGAAAGCTTTCAAAGGGTATAATCTTTTAATTTTTATTTTTATTATCATTATTATTATTATTATTAATTATCATTATTATTATAATTGTTATTATTGCTAGTATTATTATTAATTATTGATATTATGATGTTAACTAATGTTATTACTATTAATAATAACATAATTATTATTATTGTTAATAAAAACTTATATTATTATCCTTATTATTACTAGTATTATCATTAAAAATTATTAGTATTATCATTATTGTATTATTGTTATTATTATTAATATGAATATGAATATGTTAATAACAGTGATATTTTGAATTTAACAATAAATGTCGATATTGTAAAATTATAGAAAATGGTTATAATTATATGAATATCTGTATAATTATGAATATGATTATGAATTTAGGATATAGGAACTGTAGTTATAAGTCTAGAAATTTAACACGAAGTCTATGATAAATTTGATTATTTTTATTAACACTGTTATTATTATTATCATTATATTATTAAAGTAAATTATCATTATTAATAATATTAGAATTATTATTATTATTATTATTATCAATTCTATTAAAAGTATCAATATAACAAAAATTATCAAAGTATCATCTTTTTTTAAAACTATCAATTGCACTAAGAGTAACATTATTATTATTACTATTATTACTATCACTATTAATGTAATTCTTATCATTATTAGTATTATTACAAATAGATATATTTTTTTACAATAATAATTAATAATACATATCAATATATCTTTATTATTAAAATGATAATAATTAAGTCATATGTAAAAACTAATATATAAATATATATTTTTATCATACATAAATCTTGATATAAAATTTTGTTAAGATAAATGATAAATAATAGATATATGAGATATATAAATTAAATATAATAAATTTATCTATGTATTATATAATATAACAAGTGTATTATCAGTAATATATATAAACTTAATCGATTACAATTATGTGTATTAATAAGTACACAAATGATATAGGTTCGTGAATCCGAGGCAAACGCTGCATTGTTCAATGTCGTCATATGTATTTTTACTACAAAATACATGATTGTGAGTTTCATTTGCTCCCTTTTTAAATGCTTTTGCAATATATATTTTTGGGAGTGAGAATACATGCGCTATTTTTATAACTGTTTTACGAAATAGACACAAGTAATTGAAACTACATTATATGGTTAAATGGATCGAAGCCGAATATGCCCCTTTTTAGCTTGGTAGCCTAAGAATTTGGGAACAGACCCCCAAATTGACGCGAATCCTAAAGATAGATCTATCGGGCCCAACAAGGCCCATTCTGGAATTTGGAATGCTTTAGTACTTCGAAATTATCATGTCCGATGGGTGTCCCGGAATGATGGGGATATTCTATATGCATCTTGTTAATGTCGGTTACCAGGTGTTCAATCCATATGAATGATTTTTATGCAGATTGCATGTTATTGAAAAATGGAAATATGAAATCTTGTGGTCTATTAAAATTATGGAAATGGTTGATTATGATAAATTAATGAACTCACCAACCGTTTGGTTGACACTTGAAAGCATGTTTATTCTCAGGTTTGAAAGAAATCTTCCGCTGTGCATTTGCTCATATTAGAGATATTACTTGGAGTCATTCATGACATATTTCAAAAGACGTTGCATTCGAGTCGTCGAGTTCATCAAGATTAATACTAAGTCAATTATAGTTGGATATATTATGAAATGGTATGCATGCCGTCAACTGTCGATGTAATGAAAGTTTGTCTTTTAAAAACGAATGCAATGTTTGTAAAATGTATCATATAGAGGTCAAATACCTCGCGATGTAACCAAATGTAATGTATTCGTCCAGATGGATTAGGATGGGTCATGAAATATTGTTCGTGAAGAATGTTAACGTTTTTTTTTTCTTCCATGTTTTGTGAAGTAAAATTTAGCCTGATTTAGAGTTTAGGGTTTAGGGTTTGGTGCATAAACCCAAAACACTAAACCCTAAACCCTAAACCCTAAACCCTAAACTCTAAACCGTTCGTGTTAAAAACACAATCTAAATCCTAAATCTAAACCTTAAATCTAAACCCTAAACCCTAAATTTCTAAACCCTAATATCTAAACCCTATAAAGCCTAATATCTAAACCTAAATATCTAAACCCTAATATCTAAAACCTCAACATACGCTTGAAAAACACGATAATTATTATATATTACTTCTTCGAGCGTTTTCCCGCCAAAATAAAAACATTTATCACAAAGTTTCTTTATTAAATGTTCATATTTTCGTCCAATCTATAATGTTCGTGAACAAAGTTTTTTCAAAAAACAAAAAAAAAAACATTTTGCTTCCCCCGCTTCCCCCCGATTGGTTACTTCCCCTTGATCCTACCACTATATATATATATATATATATATATATATATATATATATATATATATATATATATATATATATATATATATATATATATATATATATATATATATATATATATATATATTCGATGGATATCCTCAATTTTGCTTTCGATCTATATCCTTTTACTTGTTAAATCGGTCACGTGGCAAAATTGAATGTTGCATTTGTCTGTAAAACCTTGTTATAACTCTTAGCTACCTTTGTTTCAAGTTTTTTTTTTTTCAACCTTTGAATAAAGATTGTTAAGAATTTTTCGCTAAATGGTATGAATTTGGATGGTTTTTGTAAAACAAGTATGCTGTTGAACAAAAGTTGTGAAACCAATATACCCTGTGTACAAAACACTGGGTTTGCCAATTCTACATAAAACCAAGCTTGACAACACCGGCTTAGCTTATGTGGATAACTTTTCTGACGCATACTAAAACTCGGTCTTGCCAAATCCGAGTTAGGTTGCTTTTCCTGACGAAAAGCATATAGTTAGTATTATACGGAGTATAATATATTACTTCTTTTTTTGAATGTGCACAATATATTTTTTCTTGTTCTTGAGCTTTTTCTTATCCATGTAAATACGTAGTATACTTAATTTGCTTTTTTTTCCTTCTTATTTTTATTCGGTTTAATTTTATTTAAACGATTTCGCATTAAATATTGAATGATTCAGAAGTTGCTTAGTTGCTTTATATGTCATAGACTTAGCGAATTACTACGTATGTTTGTTTTTTAAGATGTTTGAAAATATGAGAATCATATATGTAGAGAAAGATGTGATTTAAAGGTCTGTATACCAAATAGCGAAAACTGTTATTTTTATGTTTACAAAATAACTAAATCATGTAGGTAGCACTAAAAATCATATTTCTTACTTTGCGAGTCTGCAATATTTTTTAGTTTGCGAGTTTGGAGACTGAATAATAATATTATTTTATCTTATTTATTTATCTTATACGCTAAACTAATAAAATAAATTATATTATAACCAGTTTGCAGATCTGCTAAACGACAATTATACTAGTAACACAAAACCCCATTAAACCCTAAACACTCACTGAAACACAAGCTTCAATCAAAACCAAAAATGGCGACTCGACGGCCTTTACAAATCATAACTAACCAGATTTACAAATCAACACATTATACTCATTCAAATCCACACTCATTTCTTCACCAACTCAGAACGTTAACACACATCCCCAATTTGCCTCAAACATCACGAAACCCTAATTCTCACAACATACTTTCAAACTCAAATTTAAAATTTTCATCGATTCAATTCACTCAATACCGTCATTTCTCATTTGATCGACGCGATAACAACGATGATAACAACAGTGATAGTGACAAAGAAGAAGAAGAAGATGATGATGATGATGATGATAGTGATGATGATGATGATGATGGAATTGGGGAAAGTGTGATGAATTCAGGTGTAAAAAGAGAGTATACACCTGAAGAGAAAGAAATGGAAGCTGCTGCTATTGGTTATAAAGTGATTGGTCAGCTTCAACGGTCTGACCGGGTTTTTAAATCTTATGAACCGGTTTTTGCTGTTATTCAGGTTTATATTTAGCTCTGTTTAGTTTTGAATGTTTGATTATACAATTATGATTAGTAATGTGTTTGTTTGTGTAATTAAGAACCGTTGATAATAAAAAGTAGTATTATAGTTGGAGATGAATAATGTGTTGTTTTCTGCTACTTGTTGAAGATTTAAGGTTCCTTGAATATGCTTAAATTGATTTTGTTCAATTAGTAAGAAACAGAATGAGCTTTTCTCGCCTACTTAAATAAGTCACGTGCTAATATAATTATGTTCGCACACTTGCACATAGATGCAAGGGAGCTTTGTACATTATTGATGTGTGCATATAGTTCAAATCGAGATATGTGTATATATATATGTGTGTGTAAAGGTTTGCTTATGTTTTGTAGATTGGTGCACATCAGTTCAAGGTGAGCAATGGAGATTGCATATACACAGAAAAATTGAAGTTTTGTGAAGTGCATGACAAGGTTAGCTAAGCAAATTTGTATTCATTTGTTAGGTGCGTTTTTATATGATACAGGATAATTACTTTTCATCTATCGTACTAGATGGAAAAATATTGATAGATGTTTACTCATATATTGGATGAATTTAGTTACTGTTTATTAATACGGTTCTCAATAATATATTGAGTATATATACGGTACTGTAAGCTTTTGCACCTTTATAGTTATCGGATACGAGCTGTAGAAGTTTTTTTTAGAACCCTCTTTTACAAAATTACAGACTAAAATGACCGAGTGAAAAGAGAGAGTCCATTGAACTTACAGAGTTTTGCTTTTTTAGTTTTATTGTTGATGTTGGAAAATAATGTGTATGAGGTTTCAGACCGATGGTATCTAAACAAAGAACAATAATCTTATATGCCTCTTATTGATGTATTAAGTGGTATTGTGATCTACATTTTCAAGTTGATTCTTTTTTACCATTTATTAATAAGCACTTTTTTTTTTAATCTAATTAGATATCAGTTGATTCATGACATTTTTTTTTTTTTTTTTGTTGCAGTTAATTTTGAATAAGGTTCTCATGCTTGGTTCCAAGACCCAAACTATGATTGGACGACCTGTCTTGCCTGAGGCAGCTGTTCATGCAGTTGTGGAAGAACATGTAAGAAACTAAGAATGATTCTTAAATTTACTTTTTTCTTTATGTTACTGTGCTTTCCAATCCATTTCTTGTGGCAAATAATGTTTATCAGTATAGTATTTTTTTCTGTGCATGCTATCATCAACACTGTCGGTCATACAAATATACATTTATGCTAAAACAGAGTTACGTTTAGTTCTTGTTTACTCCTTTTATGGATGGAGAAATCTGTAGTCTTTTATATTCACAGAGTTAATTAAAAGCTGTGTTCATTACAGTTGTTACAAGAATAGTTTGCCCTTGTAATTTGGTAAGTTAAGTCTCATTTTATTTAACTGTTATTTGCAGGCCTTGGATGCAAAAGTAATCATATTCAAGAAAAAGAGAAGGAAGAATTATCGCCGAACAAAAGGTCATAGACAGGTAAAGTCAGATCAATTTGCAAGTTTATGTTGGTAAATTCGAAATAGTGGTGCCGATATCAACCTGGTTAGTTATAAATCTGGAGGGTACAAGATTTTCTTTTTCTAGTGGTGGGTCAAATGAAAGAAAGCTAAAAAGGAATTTGGGTTGATTGGGCTGAAAACATCTATAAGTTCTGTTATACATATACTACCTTAAAAGTTGCTTTATTAAGAAAAAAATTTATAAACTTATTTATCGCATTATTTAGAATATTAATTAAAAACTGGTTAGGTTAACAGTCAACCCAACCCGGTTGACCTTTTTCAAACTCTTAAAAGTTTACCTTTTTTTTCTTAATATGGTCCCAAGCCGGCCCATTTTTCAACGTTTGGTAAATATGATAATGCTAGATTCATTGATATTTTGCTATGCATTATGTTGTTAGGAATTGACAAAATTGAGAATAACTGATATACAAGGAATTGAAAAGCCAGAAATGTCTGAACCGATAAAGACTGAAAAGGCTTCCGCAAAGAAGGCAGCAGTTGCTGTGTAAGATGGACGTTACTGTAGGTGATAATGTCTCATTATACTTTTTTATGACTTGTTCGCCATTTTTCTATTTAAATAAGTTTTCATTTCCATAAGGTTTTAGGGCTAGAAAGTCACTTTTTTCCCCCTGGTTATGTTACATTCTTATATAAGTAACTAGTGTCTGCTGATTGTCTATGGATGCTAGAATACTTATTATTGACTGATTACACATCATCTTGTACCAGTCATTGTGTGGTCTATGAGTATTACTTGGCTGTGTACCTAACGGGGGGTCAGGTTGAGTTGGTTTGGGTAACGGGTCAAAATGGTTTTAGGTTGAAATGGGTCATGGGTCAAATTTTTAAACGGGTCCAAATGGTTCAGGTTGGGTTGTGTAACGGGTCGAAACATGTCACAGGTGAAATGGGTCAAACATGTCATATACTTTTTCCATTTATTATATTATTTTAGTTATTATTATTTATTATTATTATATATAAGAAATATTAATATGCACAGTAAATGATATAATCGTGAATGCTTCTATAAATGTTTGTTAAATGAAACTTGTTATGCTCGACCCATTTCATCCATCCACAAGACTCATTAGACCTATTTATATTTATTGAGTTTTGGGAACTGCTACCCATTAGACCCATTCCTTTTTATCTTGTATATAGGACCTAATAGTTTCGGGGAAAACCTATTGCACTTTTTTTAAGTTTTGATTTATATTGCTAGGCCTAATTTTTCTCAAGACGCAATTGACCCGAAAGCTTGACTCGTTTGACCGAAATTTTAGAATATGGGTCTCAGTTGCCAGGTATACCTGGCTGCTAGCTACTTCATTCATTAATGTTGTATAAGTAGATGCTATTTTTTAATGACTAGGACTTGGATTTGTAGAAATCTTAGTTTTGTGAATCTAATTGATCCGTATCATGTTATTGCTATTTTTTTTCCTTCATATTTTGCATCTTGATGGTAGAGCCTTAAACAATGTTATTTGATTCTTCACCCATATCTTCGTTTTTGTTGTGGTGATCAATCCCAATACAACTGCAGGAATTTAGTAATTGAAGGGGATCCAAATACCAAACATAAATCAATAAGAATGACAATATTCACAAAAAAAAAAAATATGCATTATGAAGTCACTCAAAGTATTTGTTGGGCCATATCTTGAAATAACTGTATTTAAAGTATAACACACAATGTACATGTAATTTGCAAAGGAGAACTACGGACTCTTGCAGTAGATATAATATGTTTTTGTAGAGCTCTTAATTTAATAAGTAAAATTGTTATTTTATTGTCACTTGATCTGAAAATTGGTCTATTTCTAGGAGAAATAGATTCAGACACCCCTTCCAATTAAGAGGCAAATGAAAAATTGGACAATACAGAGGAGAAAAAGTAAACAGCTCGGCAATTGATTGTTCCTGTATCATTCAAACTAGATACATGATGCATGTACATATAACTGTAATGAAAGATGTGTACATATAACTGTAATAAAAGATGATCCGGTTATTACTGTAATAAAACCCATATAGGGTTTTGCTAACGTATGCCACAGAGGCATACGTTAAGCTGCATTTAACGTATACCCCGGTGGCATACGTTAGCAAAACCCAATGAAACATGTTATTTCTACTTCACAATAGTAATATAGATAGATAAACAGATAGAAACAATGACCTGGAACTTACTTTTTTTTAGAAGTCTTGTTATTCTAGTGTCTTTATCAAGCACCTGCACCTACACAAGTTGGACCCTAAGTTCAACTTAACCTCAAGATGATGTTGAACCTTTATCTTTATTAATATTACTTTTTCTATGGTCCCTGATTGTTATTGTTTAGAGCATTTTAAATTAGATATTAACCAACATAAAGGATTGGACACCAATAAACCAAACTCAATGGTGTAGTTCAACTTTATAAAAGACAGATGCTATATTGCTACACTTCATTTTCTATGGTACACCAATAAACCAAAACAGTTAATTGTCTAATTTTTACAACTTACAGCAAAATCACGTAGAAACACTATTACATTCAACCTGTTGTTTTACAACCAAGTTACGATTCACCATCAGGGTGAGTAGTTTTCACTAATACGAGCCTGATTCGGTCACTAGTCATGGATCCACAATACATGCCATGAGGCATTGACCACAACATCCTCTTTAACCATGGCCTAATCTATACATTTCACATAATTAGTGCTTCTAGCAATATTACTTATAAGGGTGTTGTCACTTATGATTTTGATTAATTCACTTTTTACATGCATAGTACAAGTACAGGGAGTGAGTGAATATATCACTACCCAATTTATAATGAGACACATCCAGTATATATCTGTTGATTGGCTACATGATTCATGGAGATTTGTATAAAATTCTATCTCAAATAGTCTTATGATTTCCTCCAATAAGTGATACAATAAGCACTACAACATATTAATTTCAACTTTTTTAAAGCAATTGGTTATTAGAGAATATTCCACCCTTATTAGTGGAGTTGCTTTATTTCCCAACCATCTGCTTCATTCTAATAAATCAACACTTTATTGAATAGGTGATTATTTGTTACTGATACAGTACTAATCATGCTTTATGATATTGTACATTACAATACTATAATGCATGATTAGTGATAATTTTTGATAGTGTACAGATCACATCACGACCGTTATTGAAACACTCCAAGTGTCAAAGGGTATAAAGGTTCATGACACTTACACGTGTCAAAAATTCCTTGACACTTATAGGGGTCAATATTATCTCGACTACATTTTTACATACATAAGCGTCAAAAACTTAATACATTATTGACGCTCCTACCAACCGTGAATAAATAAGCATTAAAAATTCCATATTTTTTTGTAGTGAAAGCTTTTAATTAAGTAACTTGAGTGCTTCCACTTCTGTTTTAAATCCATTATTTTATTTTATATATACAAGTGGACTTCATTTTCATAAACAGTCTTCCCACTTTGGAATGCATATCACCAACTATATACATACATCTTCAATAATTTACCATTTACCATCAAAGATCAAATCAAAGATATGACTTTACCAATACTTAACCTTAAGTACTGTCATGCATCTAAAATCCTTTTAGGAAACTTTAATATAATAATAAAAGTAAATAACCCCCTGCCCATCCCACTCAACAGCACAAAATAGTATAGGACTTTTTGTATATAGTATAGGACTTTATGTATATAGTATAGGACTTTACAAGATGTATTATCTTACAAAAAGACATGAGTAACATATAAAATATACCAACTATTAGTTACCAACGAAGCAGTGCTTCAGTGGTACCAGTCACCTGTGAACCCTGGACCCACGAGAATATACTCTTTGCTAAATATGGGGTGCAGGTTCGAATCCCTCCGGGGGCGATATTTGGCCTGCAAGTTATCGCTGGATACTGGGGGGAGGTGTCTTACACGGTATACTTAGCCCTTACTGGGTGGGCGGTATAGGTGTCAAAGGCACACGGGATCAGGGTTTCCCCGCCAGACTAAACCTTTTTGCCAACATACATAAAGTTCATTAGCCATTGTGGCCAAGGTGTAAAGCAGAAAGATTTAGTGGTTTCATCATTAACTTAAATTGGTATGGGTGATTAATGATGTTGATATTTTATTGACAGCTGGTGTGACACATAGTGAACCTAATTAATTAAAGTGTTTGGTGCTGATTAACATAAATTTAGTACAAATTAATTCTTGTTCATACAACCTAAAGGTGAACATGGGTGGACAGGGACGAATTAGACTAAAGGTGCCTCATAACCAAAGTATCAGTTAATCAACATTTCTGGATTCGGTAAACAAACTAGATATGTTAATTCGATCAATTCGGTTATATTCAATATATAAAGCTTTTGATTTAGTTAACTATTTACAGACTAAAACAGTTTTTGATAATCATCAATACCATTATATAACGTGTAGTATGCATTAGGAATGATTAAGATGTATCCTATATCTGTAACTTCGCTAGACAATGTGCAAACTTAAATAAAATATATATATGCTTAATTACTCATCAGTTTAATTCTCTTTTGCAAAACAGTTCTTAAAAGAAATGCTTAATCAGAACAAACTTTATGTAGGTCCAATTAGCCATAATGAAGTATGTTGAATCACATCTCCCTTTTCGACACTAAAACATGAACGATTATATCCGCTACTTTAATGGGTGCTTCCTGCACTAAATTCTTTTTAGTTTCAATTTTTGCTTCTAATTTAGAATAATGCATGTATGTACTTCTCCCCGCCTTTAGTTCTTCACATTTTCAACGCGAGAATACAAATTTGACTTGCACAAAGCTCATTTTCGCAAACTTAACAAGGTTGCGATTTTTTTTTTTTTTTGAAAGGCAAGTAAGTTTTATTAAAATATAAAGAACACGAAACAAACTAGCAAGGAGTTAGACAAGACACGAGGCTACAAGCGACCGCACCAAAAAAACGCAAAAACAACCAACAAGCACGAAGCTATAGGAAACACAAAATCACAAAAACACAAACAACCAACAAGGTTGCGATTTTGTATGGGATTATATATCTAAAGGCCACCCAAATATATCGTTTTGTTTTTGTAGGGATTATACATCAACATTACTTGTATTATTTTAGTTTTCCAATTAAACTTTTAGTCGGATTTAGTATATAAAATAACGTAGTTAGTTTGAGTTTACTTTATAGTTGACTTGATTAACTCGATTGTTAACGATAAGTGTTGCCAGGGAGTATTATTAATAGGTTGCGTACACTAGAGTATGAGGTCGGATTATTCATCCTTCCCGAGTAACTCGAGCATGGAAAACCTTACAACAACAACAACTAAAAGTGTTGTCATAGTTGTTTTCTTTTCCTATGAAACTTTTGTTTTTAGCCAATGGTCATACATTAGTTTTAAATCCCAAATATAATTATTTATACAAGATGTGGAAACTGGGTTATGAAGAGAAAACTGGATTGTGTAATCATTGTTCTGCTTGCACTTTTGAGTTGTAGGGGAAACTACGTGTTCTTCGACTATTGGTAAGCGATTAGTACCAACTAATACTATATTCATTTGACTTTACATACATCGAATTGTTTCAACGTGAAAAAATAAGCGTGATCATCATACTTTGGTATCAAAAAAGTGACATAAAACCTAAACCATTATGTCCAACAGAGACTTGCACTATATATTTTAGTGCCTTTGAATGCATGTTTGGTTTGCATCTGATATAAATGTGGCCATGTTAATTAAGCTGTCATGTTTATGTATTTTCAGTTGAATAAGATTTGAATAACTAGGACTTCATTTAGATATTTATTTTGTTTAATGGTTAATACATAAATATATATTAATATATATTGCCTGATGACCCATTTGGTCACATAAATGGTTTGGATTGGGTCGGGTAAAGATCAAGATATGTCCCTTTGAAAAACCATATATCAGTTTAACTTATTAGTAGAGCTGCACAAATTAAATGATACCTATTCAGCAATTGCAAATCTTGTTTGACTCATGTCCTCAACTCAAGTTAATTATCCATATCCATATAATAGTTATTTTGCAAAGCCAAGAATAATGGTATAATAAAGAATGTATCATGATAAAAATTGCAAAATACTTGTAGTAACTTGTGCATGATGGTTGTCCATCATAAATAATTTCCCTTTTTAAACTTTTTATATTTGTAAATTAGTGAGTTCATATTAGTTATGTTAAATCATAACAAAGATATCTGGTGGTTGACGTTTTAATATATTCATAAAAGATTTCAAGTTCAAACTTTACTAGCGTTACTTCTTGAGGTAGCTTGTGTCAGAAACAATCATTTGTGATAAAAATTGAATAGGAAAAACTTGAACTTAGTAGTTTAAGTTTGAAGAATCTTTTACTTCTCATGCTGATCTTGTGACATGAAATGTAATAGAAACAAACATATAATATAATGTAACACTCAAATTGCTTCCACATAAATCGTTGGGCCCCATCCCAACTCTTGCTTCAAAACCAAGTAAAAAAAAAAAAAGGTCAAAACTATTGTCTACTTCAAAACAGAACTTTAATCCAATAATTACAATTCATCACTGTTCAAAATAATAATAATTACAATTCATCACACGCATGCAAGAAAATTCATACGCAAAAATTTGCGTACGTGCGAACACATGATTACTGCATGCTCATCTTGCGTGTAGATAGTTGCATTTTTAAAATCATGTACACTTTATAACGCCATATGATCCTCTAATATATATATAACAACTTATATAATTTGGTTCTTAATGAAATAATGAATCGTGGCTAACACATTAACAAATGACTTCATTGTATGACTTTTGTTTAATTAAATCCATTGTTCTTTGTAAGTGAAATACTAAATATGACCACCATGAGATTACTAGAGAATTCAATGATACTTTTTTTAGGTCTAGTGACGTAGATGTCGGTCTTCATTGAATGTTAAAAAGCCATAACTGAAGAAGTAAACGATCTCTTTTCTCGCACGACCCATTTTGTGACGTCAAAAGGAGTAAACGCAGGGAAAACATAACTAGAACATACAATACTTGTATCGAATTATTTGGCCTTTTAACTTATATAAACATCTATCTATCTATATCTATCTATACCATTATATAAAGAATGACGAATTATCCAAAATATATATGAACTATTGTTTGACTATTAATTTACCCTATAAAAAAGAATCTCGCGAATCGAACTCGTTTTTAACTGCGGACCTACAATATAACACAAATTAAATATTAATCATGTATAACCACCATAATTTTTCTGGTGAAACTTGGACTCTCAATCTCTTTTTATGGTGCGAATCGAACTATTTTAGATGATCACTGCTACTATTATATTAAACTTGATCAAAGCAATTAATCAAAAGTTACTATAACACAAAAGGCAAATTGAACAATTTATGATAAAGAAAGATATTAACTCAACTATCAACTATATATGCATAATCTGGAGGATCTGCAATGTAGTATCACTGGTTCTTTCTTTGAACCTTTATATATATATATATATATATATATATATATATATATATATATATATATATATATATATATATATATATATATATATATATATATATATATATATATATATATATATATATTGAAGGTAAAATTCGAAGGATGAGAATGAGAGAGAGTGTGAGAGAGAGTGTGAGGAGAGAGAGAGTGTGGAGAGCGGTTCATGGCGGTCCTAGGAGCACGGCGGCGGCGTACGATGGAAACAACGGCAACAACGGCTACAACCGACCTGCAAGGTGGTTCGGTCAACATCTTACATCGTTTCTATTCTTCAATTTTCCTTTAACATGGATGGTAACAGATCTATGGAGACTCTTCAAAAGATATGGTGCAGTTAGAGGCGTGTATATGGCGAGGAGAACCCTAGCGAGTGGCCAAAGATTCGGGTTTGTAAGGTTCGAAGGCATACAAGATGCTGACAACTTCGCTATCCAACTAAGCAAAATCCTGATTGGGAACAACCCACTTAGGGTTTACAAGGCTCTCAACAGCAAAGATGGCAAGAGAAATAATACTAATGAAAGAAGGCAATAAACAATGTTAATGATAGAGGACAGTACCATCACCACCCTCACCAAGAGATTTTTCACGAGAAATCAAATGATAACGCAAAAGCAAGGTGGAGCAATTCCTTTAGGGACGGTAGAAACTTCAATGATGTGGTTAGTAACTCTGGAAGGAAACCAAACAACCGTTACCAACCTACACCACAAAAAAACCTCAACCAGCCTACACCTAAACCTACCAATCACACAGCTAACACATCAGATACCAACCCAAATCAACACCACCCCCATACTCTTCCTAACCAACACCACCCCTATACCCATCCAAATCAACACCAACCCCATATCAGGCCAAAAAAAGAATTACGCATGTTAGATCGTTCAATCACAATAGGTGACAGCAAAGAAAACTGGAAAATTCTTGAGAGAACCCTAATCGGAGATGTTACAAACTATGAAACCCTCACGAACCTACAACAACTATGCGAAGATGAAGGCCTAAATAATTACTCTTTAAAGTATTTAGGAGGCTTAGAAGTTATGTTGTTATTCGACAATTGTGAAGCAGTAACTAACATTCTGAACGAGAGCAACCACTGGATAAAAAGATGGATTCCAAATCTTAGGAAATGCGACAGAAACTACACCCCTCCAGGAAGATTGACGTGGCTAAACATTTATGGTGTTCCGGTAACGAGTTGGAATGTTAACACGTTCAAACAAATCGCAAATTGGTGGGGTCGAGTGTTAGATACTGAAAACTGCGACATCAACAATGACAACCAAAACCTTATTGTAGGAAAAGTCCTTATCAATAAGAAAGTATCCAGTTTTATTCAAAGTACAGTTAGTGTCAAGATCGACTCTACAATAATATACGCTACTGTATTGGAAGAAGGAAGTGATGTTGTGGAATTAGATTTGAACGAGCATGAAATTGATAGTGAATGGATCCCTGGAGAATACTCAGATTCGGAAAGTGGGTCAGAAGATGGATCTTCACCGGAGACAAATTTTCCGGCAGGTCCTAGTGGAAAGTCATTGGAAGACGAAGCATCAAAATGCTTTGGGACGGAGGAAGAATTTAAAAATCTCAATGATGATGGGACTATTCCCCAAAAAGATAATGGCGGGGTCAGGGAAGGAGATAGAAAATGTTAGAACATTAATTGCTTTGAGGGTCCCACAATGGTATACCATGCCAGCCCTAACAAACCTTTGAAGAACCCGGACTACAGCAACCCCAACTTTGTTAACGGGCCTGAAGGCCCACTGGACCATTACAATGGAATTAACCCAGGTACACAGACTTTTACTAATCCACCAAAGTCAACCCATGATGAGCCACTTGAGGACATTAACTCCCCTATTCGAGTAAATGCCAACCTCGACAACTTTGATCATGCCAATTTGAGCCCATTATCGAGCCCAATAAGAACCTTTAAAAATTTTAACAGCCAGAGTCCGCTTAACACCATGCCAAAGGCTTTCAATACCGAACCCACTAATTCCTTAAACCTCTCAATTAGCCGAAATCGACTGAACATTCCTCCCACCCAGATCCACCTAAACCCGACCCAAACTACCCCCTTAGATTTACCCGACCTGACTCGTTCTTCCCCTTTAGACTTACCCAAAACTTCCAAGCTGTCACCGAAACAACCTTTGACATCCTTTCCCACCGCATCTTCAAACCCTCCAATTCTAAACCGTGATGAACCATCTGCAATCCCAGATACTACGATCAAACAGTCCAATTGTAGATCAAACCTTAAACCACGTAAGTCTACTTCCAAATGTCCGGTCACCAATTCAAAAGGATTGAAAACACCCAAACACCCTCGAGAAAGCACGTCAAAACAACCAAAAGACAAGAACTGGAGTATGATTATGAATTGGAAGTCGTCTTCTCGATTCTTAAAAGCCAAAAACACAGCAAGGGCAATTCATGGAAATCCTCCTAAAGGTAAACCTATCAAACCTCCTTCTAAATCGAAATCCAAATCGACCAGATTGAACCAAAATTCGATAAATCGGTCGAATAGTTCTGATGATAGCGTGAGCTTAAAAGACTTTGGAAAGAAACTAGGGGTAAGTTAGGTTTCTAAGTCCCAATAAACCTCAGTCTCCTCCCTCGTTTGTCACTTATTTTTAAATGAAGGTAATCTCAGTAAATATTCGTGGTTTCGGGAACGATATCAGTTCTATAGGGAAATTTAGTTGGTTTAGAAATATGAGAATTAAAGAGCAACCAGGTATCGCTGTTATTCAGGAAGCCAAATGTAACGAAGTGTCAGATGCGTTCATTGAATTCATTTGGGGTGATGCCAATTTTGAATATGTCCAGAAACCTAAGGTAGGCAAGGCTGGTGGACTGTTGATAATATAGGATCCTAACGTATTCAATGTAAACCAGGCTGTGGTGAATGATTTTTTTCTAGCAATAAAAGGATATTGGGTGGGTAAAGACATGGAGACTGTTGTGGTAAATGTGTACGGACCACATAATGACGAGAATAAGAATCGAATGTGGGGCAACTTGGAAAACCTAATGTGCTACCCGGATGCGGCATGGGTGTTATGCCGGGATTTTAACGAGGTACAGAATGAGGACGAAAGACAAAACTGTGTGTATCATGACCGAAGAGCTGCAGCTTTCAATGATTTTATTGATAAAATGCAACTTGTTGAGATCCCTCTAATTGGGAAAAGATTCACTAGAGTCAGCGATGATGGGTCGAAGTTTAGTAAGCTTGACCGCTTTCTGGTCTCGGATCAATTTCTTCAAATGTGGGATGACATCTCAGTTGTTGCTTTGGAAAGGAAACTATCGGACCACTGCATGATCATGCTCCGTGATGATAATGTAGATTTTGGCCCAAAACCCTTCAAAATGTTTGATGTATGGTTGGAATTGAAAGACATTGAACCTATAGTCATGGAAGCCTGGCAAAAACCTGTGGAAGGGCATAGCATAGATTGCGTGTTTCGTGATAGGTTGAAGAATGTAAAAAACGCCTTAAGAGATTGGAGCAAGAAGAAATTTGGTACCATTGATGAGGAGTTAGAAGCTGCCCGCACATCAGCTATGGACTGGGAACAAATAGCGAACTTTCGACCACTAACTGATGATGAACGAATTGAGTGGATCGAAGCAAGAAACACCTGGTTACATAAGGATAAAACTGAGGCTGAAATGCTCAAGCAAAAGGCTAGGCAAAAATGGGCATCGGAGGGCGACGACAACTCTAAATATTTTCATGCTTCGATCAAAAGGCGCATTAGCTCGACAAGAATTCACGGGCTGTACATAAATGGTATATGGAAAGAAAGTCCGAATAAAATCAAGGATGAAATTTTCAATTTCTACCAAAAGTCTTTCGAAAAAGATGTTTCGTGTCTACCTAATCTAGACAGTCTGATGGGGTTAAATTTTAACAGAATCAGTGCTGAAGAGGCAGAATCACTTAAGCAGCCTTTTTTAGAGTCGGAAATTTGGTCAGCCTTAAAGGAATGTGGCGGTTCAAAAGCACCCGGACCGGATGGGTTCAACTTAAAATTCTTTAAGGTTTTCTAGTGGCTCGTCAAGGATGACCTGAAAAAGGCAGTGGATTGGTTCTGGGAGAAAAAGACTATATCTAGAGGTTGCAATGCATCGTTCCTAACTTTAATCCCAAAAATAAACTGCCCAATGGGACTTGGGGACTACAGACTCATAAGCTTGATCGGAAGTTTGTACAAGATATATGCAAAAATGTTAGCAAACCGACTGAAGAAGGTAATATCAAAAGTCGTAAGTGGTGAACAAAGTGCGTACATCAAAGGTCGTTACATCCTAGATGGTAGACTTTCGGCCAACGAAATACTAGATGATCTAAGCCCGAAAATGTAGAAGTCTGATATTTAAGGCGGATTTTGCAAAGGCTTTCGATAGTGTGGATTGGGATTATTTACTCGAGGTTTTGAAGTTGAGGGGATTCGGAAATAGATGGAGGTCGTGGATAAAAACGTGCCTAAAATCTGCGTCGGTTTCTATTCTTGTTAATGGCTCCCCGACCAAAGAGTTCAGGTTAAAAAGAGGAGTGAGACAAGGTGATCCGTTATCCCCTTATCTCTTCATTTTAGCTACTGAAGGTCTTAACCGTCTGATAAAAAATGCCATTGACATCGGAGTGTATAAGGGAGTAAAGGTGGGGTCGGATTTGGTCACGGTATCTCATCTCCAATACGCCGATGACACCATCCTATTCGGGGAGTGGAGTAGGAGAAACGTCATAAACCTTATGAAAATCTTGAAATGTTTCGAGAAAATCTCAGGTCTAAAGGTTAACTTTACAAAAAGCGGCTTAATCGAGGTACGGGTCTCATACAACCTGGTAGATAATGCAGTTGCTCAAATCGGATGTCAGGTAGGTAAACTTCCAATAGTTTACCTAGGTTTACCTATCGGGAAAAAAATGAACAAGATCAAAGATTGGGATCCGTACATAGAGAAAGTCAAAAACAAATTAGGAAATTGGAAAAGCAAAACGATGTCATTTGGAGGTCGTCTCACTCTTGTTAAGTTGGTTCTAGCAAGCTTGCCGTTGTATGCCTTCTCCCTATCCCGTGCTCCAGTGGGCGTCATCAATTCGCTTGAAGGTATTCGTCGAAACTTTTTTTGGGCGGGTCCGGGGACCAAAATAAAATGGCATGGGTAAATTGGGATGCCATCCTTTTGCCTTACGTGAAAGGTGGTTTAAACATCGGGTCTCTAAAGGCAAAAAACCTTGCCTTATTAGGGAAATGGTGGTGGCGATTTCGAGTTGAAAATAACACATTTTGGATAAAAATCATAAAAAGCATTTATGGTCGGGACGGGGGGTTGGGCATTGGAAATCGAAGCAACACGAGTCGTAAAAACTCGGTGTGGCACTCGATCCAACAAATTGATGCTGTGTTTAACAAACTTAACATCAACTTTTCTACCTCCTTTGTAAAAGCTGTTAGTAACGGGGAAGGAACATTTTTTTGGAAAGACATTTGGGTTAATAACACTATGCTATGCGAAAGGTTCGAAAGACTTTACAAGTTAGAAAGCAATCAAGAAGCGACAGTTGCAAACCGAGTCAGCAGGGACGGTTCGAACGTTTCCTTCAGATGGCAGTGGTTGAGAGATCCATCGGGCAGGACAAGTGATGAATTGCAGCAGCTTCAAAATATGATTCGATAGTTCAGTTTTGCCAACAATGATAACGATACGTAGACGTGGTCACTAAACCACAATGGGATCTTTACCTCATGTGCGTTAACAGAATTGGTAAACGAAAAACTCACCCAAAATACTACCACTCTCCCAGAAACAATGCGCAACAACCTCTTGCCTACAAAACTTGGCATCTTCATTTGGCGAACGAAGTTGAAAAGAATACCGGTTCGAGTGGAGTTGGATAGACGAGGTATAGATCTTGAAACGGTAAGGTGCCCATTATGCAACAACGACGCCGAAAGCGTGGATCATATGATTCTTAATTGCCCATTTGCAAAGGACTTATGGCGTGGTGTATTTTGTTGGTGGAATGGCAGTGCACCTCAATATTCGGGACTAGTCGACATGTTCGAAGGGAAAACATCACCTTTCACTACAACTACCTCTAAAATTTGGCAAGTAATCGAGTGGGTTTGTGGGTATGTGTTATGGAAGAACCGAAATCTAAAAGTTTTTGAAAACAAGAATTGGTGTGTCCCAATGGAGCTAAACGAAATCCAAGCAAAGAGTTTTCTTTGGATAACATCACGTTCGAAGAACTTGCAGCTTGATTGGAACACATGGCTTCTCCATCCGAACTCGTTTGACAATGACTGAACAACATAAAGTGTGATTTTCGAGCTTCTAACTCGTCGCTGTTTACTTCAAAACTCGTAGTGGTTTTAGTGTGCTACTAGGTCAGGTTCAATTGTATGTAACAGCTGCATATGCTCAATGCATCGTGAATCATTGTACCTGTACTCCTTTCTGTTAGTAATAAAATTCCTTGTTTGCCTTTCAATATATATATATATATATATATATATATATATATATATATATATATATATATATTAATGATACCGCAACCCGCATGCGCAATACATATGTATGCGGGCACTCGCGCATGCGTATGCGTATACTTTGTATGCGTTAAGCGGCATGCGGATTCGTATCGAATGCCTTTGTTCTCGGTACGGTGGTTACTTGGTCCTCAAGTAAATATCTTTTCCATAATTATATTTTTTGATTCGGGGGAGTTGGTTATGGAAGGGATTACCATTATCTCGGATGGTTCTAGAATTAGGGTTTGCCTATATATACAAACCCTAATTATCATTCTAAGAAACAGCCAGGGTACGTAACAATCATCAACCACACATCTTACGTAACCAGCATCATCTCTCGTCTTCTCAAGGTTAACAGGTTAGTTCTTTGCTGACTAGCACCTACAACCTTATATGGGGCCTTCCGATCAACGACCGTTATCGAAGGTGGACTTAATCACTTGGCCACCCCGCCGACATCATCATGTCGGACAGGGTTATTCACGGTAGCCGGACCAGAGAGCCTTGTTCTAAGATCCTTAAACCCCCCTTTACGTATTGAACAGGCATATTAACCCCATGGCAAAAATATGCATGATCAAGTGGTGCTTTCATTGAGAGTCAAAATTATTCAAGACGTGTTTAATTGTTTTTTTCTTTTAAAGTTTTGAATTATAAGGCTTATTATTCACAAATTTTTGAATTTTTTCTTTAACAGTATCATGACTTCCGGGGACTCATCGGAACGTACTCAAACAGATAATCAAAATACACTGTCTGGTAATCAGCAGACGCAAGCTATGACTACGAGGGCAGGATACGCGCCATATCCTCCACCTGTATCCAGCGAGCCTTTTTCGAGGTATAAGCCGATATATCCGGATGGGATTACACCGCCAAGGGCAAGCTCGCCAGTCACAACCACGCGGTTGGATTTTTCCTCGGTGGATCCAAGGGTCATCTTGGTAGGCACTAGCAGTGAAATAGTAGGCCCGCACGTGGTATGCTGCGGCCAGGTACCCATTTATAGTACCACGGTTTCAATCCCTCTGCAGACGCAGAGTATTCAGCAGAATTCATCGTTTACACCGTTGCAACCTTGGCAACCACCGCGTCCAATTTCTTAGTTTTTAACTCCTGCGGATGCGCATGCATTACTTAATATTTGGGGGTTCGGTGTCATTCCGGATGCCAATTCTCATTGGACGCCGATAACCGCAGAACAGCAAAGCACTCCGCATACGGTTGGACTTATAACGGCATATCCTCATGTCTCGCAGTCATCTGCGCCACAGGTTTCGGCACCTTTTCAGCTATTCGTATACTCTGCGCTGGTAAGCCTGCCTTCTTTTCCAACGCATCAGCCTTGGCTATATCCGCAAACGCCGGGGCAACCTTGGCAAAATATTCAGGGGCAGGCGAATCTCGCAAGCTAATTTATGCAGGCGGCACCTCCTGACATGGTCCACCTATTTTCGCAACCTGATTTTGTTTAGGATATGATGAAGCGTTTCTTCGCAGGGCTCAAAGGTGACCCTGTTAAACCACCTTTTAAGCTACCAAGTACTTTTGATAAGTTTCCTCCGCATATAACTGCATATCCGTTTCCATCAGTGCCAAAGATACCCCACAGACTGGGTACTTATAATGGTTTAACTGATCCGGATGACTTCCTGCAGCATTTCGAAGGCACAATGTGCACCCAAGGTTGGGTGGATCCGGTTGCATGTCAGATGTTTCCCATGACGCTGCAGGTCATTGCTCGCGAATGGTTTAATAAACTCCCATCAGGTAGCATATCCGGGTTCATGGATCTGCGGACGAAGTTCTTGCTGCAATATCAGAATCAGAGGCCATGCAAACGCACTCATATCGAATGTCATGATATTGTGCAGAAATCCAAGGAATCTTTGGGTGAATTTCTCACAAGATATACTAATGAGTGTCTGCGTATACCAGATCTTAAGCCAGAGCAGCAGATTTCTGGACTCATACATGGTATAAACTCAGAGCGTCATCCAACGTTGGTCAAGCGTTTGCGACATACGGTGCCAACAACTTATGCTGAAGCACTTAAAGAATGCCATGATTATATGCGGAGTGGCGAAGATAACGATATTCCCACCGCCAGCTCGCGCAATGAAAGGAAAGACGATGATGATCGATCGCGTGATCAAAACCGCGGAAGTAACTCTCGCGGAAGGTATCCTAGCGGTGGTCCTATCAGAAATGATAAAGGGAAATCAAGTGGCAATTATCGAAACAGTAACCAGCGCGGCATCAATAATCAGAACTATGCGCTGCTGAAAAGTCTGTCTAAAACACCAAAGGAAATTTTGGCAACCGAACCGGTGTGCGCGACCTTCGCGGTTCCAACTCCGCTTACAGAATTTGGTAAGCGGGATAAAACAAAGTATTGTGAATTCCATGATGATTACGATCATGACACTAATCGATGTAAAAACTTGATGGAACGAGTGCTTGAGGCACTGCACGCAGGAAAATTGGATCACCTAAAACCACCTAAGAAGGACAAGGTAAAAGCCGCAGAGGAGGGGTCGAAGGCTAAAACTTTCGCATGGCAGAAAGTTGATAAAACAAAAAACGCTGACTTAACCATTAATATGGTCGACGCAGAGAAAGTTAGCCATCGGAGAAAGTACAATGATCACCAGAATTGGGAACTTCTCCCAATCACTTTTCCTCTTGTAATGTCAATCGACACAGTTAACGAGCCCATTATCATCAAGTGTCGCATCCCTATTTGCGGAGTGCAAATTAAATGCATGCATGTTGACACCGGGAGTGGCGTTGACATTATGTACGAGCATTGCTATCGTTTCCTCCCTGCTGAAGTTAAAACGCAGTTACGCCAGTCTGATATTACGCTATATGGGTTCTCCAGAGAAAGCTCATGGCCGCTAGGCCTGATAGAGCTAATAATAGAGCTTGCAGATGATAAGAATCCGCAGTTGGTCAGACATGAGTTGGTTGACTTTTATGTGGTTCGTTCAACTTTGCGGTACAATGCGCTGCTTGGGAGAAATTTCATTCGACGTTTTAACATTATACCATCGGTGGTGCATGGCTTGATTAAGTTTCCTACGAAGGGAGGGGTTGCCACAATTGCGTCACATCAAACAACCGAGTTGTGTGGTTCAGTTGTGTCTCTAAACATTCCCAGCATGGGAGAACAACTTGCAAGCAGTGCGGTCATAGCTAATCGATTACATCCGGACAAGCGTATCAAAATCGGCGCAGGCTTGTCAGCTGAAACCAAGGCTAAGTTATATGGAATATAATCCGCAAACGCAGATGTTTTTGCATGGCGTGAATCAGACATGACTGGGGTTCCGCGAGATATTGCGGAACATAAGTTAAATGTTAATCCATCACTCACACCCGTTAGACAAAAGAAGCGGCATATGGCTCTTGAGCGCAGTGATTGGTTGTGCGCAGAAGTAGATAACCTTGTCAAAGCGAACATTCTGCGGGAAGTGCGGTATCAGACATGGGTTGCTAATCTTGTGTTGGTGAAAAAGGCCGACGGTAATTGGCGGATGTGTGTAGATTTTAAAGACATTAATAAAGTGTGTCCCAATGTGATGACCCGGAAATTTTTGACCAAATTTAAACTTAAATCTTTATATGATTTCGATACGATAAGCAAAGTCTATTAAACCGAGTCTCAAAATGTTGGAAGTATTATTCATAAATGCATTTGACCTTGACTATTTCCGACGATTCACGAACAATTGTGTGTAAATAAATATGTAAACATATATATACAGATATATATATATATATATATATATATATATATATATATATATATATATATATATAGTGGTAGGATCAAGAGGGAAGTAACCAATCGGGGGGAAGCAAAATCTTTTTTTTTTTCGTTTTTTGAAAAAACTTTGTTCACGAACATTATAGATGATGTGAAAATAGGAACATTTAGTAGAGACACTTTGTGATAAATGTTTTTATTTTGGCGGGAAAACGCTCGAAGAAGTAATGTATAATAATTATCGTGTTTTTCGAGCGTATTTTGAGGTTTTAGCTATTGGGGTTTAGATATTAGGGTTTAGATATTAGGGTTTAGATATTAGGGTTTAGAAATTTAGGGTTTAGGGTTTAGAAATTTAGGGTTTAGGGTTTAGATTTAAGTGTATAGATATATTCTTAAATAAATACTTTAATCAATTGGAATTAAAAATGTAAAATACTAAATAAAATAGTTAAGTATTATTAAAATGAATATATATATATATATATATATATATATATATATATATATATATATATATATATATATATATATATATATATATATATATATATATATATATATATATATATATATATATATATATATATATATATATATATATATATATTACTATGGTATATATGATTGCTAATAACAATTATATTATATTATATGTAAAATATTTAGATATTAAATATTCAATAAATGTTAAATATTACACAATTGATACAATGTAATATTAATATATTAAATGTAATTAAAAGCCTAATTATAGCTGGTATATTATTGTGTTCATTAATATTAATACCAGTATTACTAATATTATTAAATTATAATATGAAATTGATACATTTGATTTGTTATCCATACTATTGTTATCATTGTTAACATCATCCTTATATTAACTAGTAGCTATAATTTTAGTGATTATGAATAATATTAGTATTATTAGTAAATATTATTATTACCATTATCATTAATAATTATTGTTATAAATTATTATTACTATCATTATTATTATAGTACAATCTATTATTATCATTAATAATAAAATTTGCTATTGTTTCTATATCCTTATTATCATTACTATAGTTATCATATTTCGTATTAATATAAACATAATACAATTTATTATTATTATTAGAATTTTTGTATTAGTAATTATTATCACTATTATTATTTAAACTTATTAACATTAATATAGTTTATATTATTATCATTATTATTATTTTTGTTAGTATTATTATCATTAAATACCATGGTACTTATTAATATTAATTAAAATTAATAAACAGATATATAGATATAAACCACGATTATATACAGATTTATATATATAATTAATTATACAGATATAGCTAAATATATATATATATATATATATATATATATATATATATATATATATATATATATATATATATATATATATATATATATATATATATATATATCTCAGATATATACATTCAGGGATTTAAAGTAGTACGTATTCTGTTCTCAATCCCTTTCCTACTATTATTGATTTGTTTTTCAGTCTAAACTCGTACAAATCACAAGATGAGGATCACAATAACAGCCAAGAACCAGCTAGCAATCCCTATCGTCCTTTTATTTTTTTTTATTTCTCTGTACCCGATTTAATTCCTTGAAAATATTTAATTCCTATATAATTGAGTTATTTCAGTTGTAAAGGCTACCTAATGAACTCACATTATCAATTACAATTTCCAAACACCTTTAACAGAACCCAATTAAATCAAATTAAGGCAGAAACAGTCGAAGAACAAAGTTAAACCTTGTACGTGTATTTTTTTTTATCCAATTCATCGAATTCGTAACACTTTTTAAAATCTAAAAATGCAGTTATGTTAGAATTTAATTACTAAAACTATCTGTAAATTCTCAATCTCAATTGTTTACTATCGAATTCGAATTAGTGAGTCAAAGTTTTTGAATTAAAAGTCAACCGATTGTTCTTCTTTAAAATTCGAATTCATTTGGATGTTTTAAGTAAAATTAATGACCCAGAAAGTTTCTATGATGGATTTATAACCTTTTTCATGTTATAATTTTTGGCTAAAACACTATAGAATTCAAAAAGTTATTTTATGTTCTTCGTTCTACTCGACACCACAGTTACAGCGTTTTTTTATTTATTTTATTTTCCTTTTCTGTAAATATAAATCATCACAGTGTGTTACAATTAGTTAAATTTCAAATTTTAAATAAATCAATGAAACCACTTTTATGAGTTTAGAAAGATCACTAAGAAAGGACCCGTCCTAATCCATCCGGACGAAGTCCATATCGATTATAAACGATTCACAACAGTTGATTACATCGCGAGGTACTTGACCTCTATATGATGCATTTTACAAACATTGCATTCGTTTTTGAAAAGACAATCTTTCATTTCATCGAAAGTTGATGACAGACATACCATTTCATAATATATCTAACTATAATTGATTTAATAACAATCTTGATGAACGCAATGACTCGAATGCAACGTCTTTTGAAATATGTCATGAATGACTCCAAGTAATATCTCAAAGTTGAGCAAATGCACAGTGGAAGATTTTCTTCATACCTGAGAATAAACATGCTTTAAAGTGTCAACCAAAAGGTTGGTGAGTTCATTAGTTTAACATAAATAATCATTTCCATCATTTTAATAGACCACAAGATTTCATATTTCCATTTCTCATAAACATACGTCCCATGCATAGGGACAAAAATATCATTCATATGGATTGAACACCTGGTAACCGACATTCACAATATGCATATAAAAATATCCCCATCATTCCGGGATCCTCCTTCGGACATGATATAAATTTCGAAGTACTAAAGCATCCAGTACTTTGGATGGGGCTTGTTGGGCCCGATAGATCTATCTTTAGAGTTCGCGTCAATTAGGGTGTCTGTTCCCTAATTCTTAGATTACCAGACTTAATAAAAAGGGGCATATTCGATTTCGATCATTCAACCATATAATGTAGTTTTGATTACTTGTGTCTATATCGTAAAAACATTTATAAAAATTGCGCATATATTCTCAGCCCAAAAATATAAAGGGTAAAAAAGTAAATGAAACTCACCTAATGTATTTTGTAGTAAAAATACATATAACGACATTGAACAAAAGTAAGGTTGGCCTCGGATTCACGAACCTATAATACATATTTATATATATATATATATATATATATATATATATATATATATATATATATATATATATATATATATATATATATATATATATATATATATTAACATATATAATGATAATCAAACAAATTATGTATTATAAGTGTATTAATTGTTATTTTAGTTATGTTTTTCATTAATAACCTAATTAATTACATTTATTAATATTTATTGTAAAAAGTATTAATATAGTTACGTTATATGTAGTAAATATGATTTTATATAATTAATAGTTATTCGATAAAATAATATTGATAATAGTAGATAAAAGGTGTTTCATTCTATAATAATAATATTAATAATAATAATAATAATAATAATAATAATAATAATAATAATAATAATAGTTATGATAATAATAATAATAATAATAATAATAATAATAATAATAATAATAATAATAATAATAATGATACTTTTAATAATAATGATAATTTAAATAATACCCTGAATAATATTAATAATAATAATAATAATAATGATAACTATAATAATAATAATACTTATAATACTTATACCAATGTTAATTTTATTTAGGGATAATACTAAAAATCATGATCATAATAATAATTAGTAATAATACTAGTTGTAATAATCAATAAGGTAATAATAATAAGAAAGTAAGTAACTACATCAATTGAGAAATGATGAAAAAAATAAACTGCCTTGGCTTAGATTCGAACCCGGGACCTTTCATTAACCCATAAACCCCATAACCACTCAGCCACTCACTCGTTTCTGATTTAATACCAACATGTATAAATATATAACAGATAACGTGTCTGCAACTTCTTCTTCCTCAGGAACAAATCGATCAGAGTACAAATCATACAGCGAATTTCATTACTAATTCAGTATCATCATATCATCATAATCACAGACTCAACACCACAACATATATCGTCCCCATCATCATCTCTTTCGTAATTTTATGTATCATTATCAATATCATCGTACATCATCATAACCGTACCATCATACGGTATTAATATGATCATCATCATGACCTTCACTTCATTATCATCTTATAACATCATCTTATGACCACGTCGCCATCACTGTTTTCGAATCACGTACCATCGATGTCATCACAACATTCCATTCATCATCATCCTTTGTCATTACCGTTATCATCTTTCGATCAGAACAGAAACACGAAAGAATGGTCACCGTATCATCATCCTTAGCGTATCATCGTCAACACCCATTACTATTCATCGTCTTCTTCATGTCATCATTGAAATGTCCCGTTCTTATTGATTAAAAACGTTCCATATTAATTGATTTCGTTGCGAGGTTTTGACCTCTATATGAGACATTTTTCAAAGACTGCATTCATTTTTAAAACAAACCATAACCTTTATTTCATAAATAAAGGTTTAAAAAGCTTTACGTAGATTATCAAATAATGATAATCTAAAATATCCTGTTTACACACGACCATTACATAATGGTTTACAATACAAATATGTTACATCGAAATCAGTTTCTTGAATGCAGTTTTTACACAATATCATGCAAACATGGACTCCAAATCTTGTCCTTATTTTAGTATGCAACAGCGGAAGCTCTTAATATTCACCTGAGAATAAACATGCTTTAAACGTCAACAAAAATGTTGGTGAGTTATAGGTTTAACCTATATATATCAAATTGTAACAATAGACCACAAGATTTCATATTTCAATACACATCCCATACATAGAGATAAAAATCATTCATATGGTGAACACCTGGTAACCGACATTAACAAGATGCATATATAAGAATATCCCCATCATTCCGGGACACCCTTCGGATATGATATAAATTTCGAAGTACTAAAGCATCCGGTACTTTGGATGGGGTTTGTTAGGCCCAATAGATCTATCTTTAGGATTCGCGTCAATTAGGGTGTCTGTTCCCTAATTCTTAGATTACCAGACTTAATAAAAAGGGGCATATTCGATTTCGATAATTCAACCATAGAATGTAGTTTCACGTACTTGTGTCTATTTTGTAAATCATTTATAAAACCTGCATGTATTCTCATCCCAAAAATATTAGATTTTAAAAGTGGGACTATAACTCACTTTCACAGATTTTTACTTCGTCGGGAAGTAAGACTTGGCCACTGGTTGATTCACGAACCTATAACAATATATTCATATATATCAAAGTATGTTCAAAATATATTTACAACACTTTTAATATATTTTGATGTTTTAAGTTTATTAAGTCAGCTGTCCTCGTTAGTAACCTACAACTAGTTGTCCACAGTTAGATGTACAGAAATAAATCGATAAATATTATCTTGAATCAATCCACGACCCAGTGTATACGTATCTCAGTATTGATCACAACTCAAACTATATATATTTTGGAATCAACCTCAACCCTGTATAGCTAACTCCAACATTCACATATAGAGTGTCTATGGTTGTTCCGAAATATATATAGATGTGTCGACATGATAGGTCGAAACATTGTATACGTGTCTATGGTATCTCAAGATTACATAATATACAATACAAGTTGATTAAGTTATGATTGGAATAGATTTGTTACCAATTTTCACGTAGCTAAAATGAGAAAAATTATCCAATCTTGTTTTACCCATAACTTCTTCATTTTAAATCCGTTTTGAGTGAATCAAATTGCTATGGTTTCATATTGAACTCTATTTTATGAATCTAAACAAAAAAAGTATAGGTTTTTAGTCGGAAAAATAAGTTACAAGTCGTTTTTGTAAAGGTAGTCATTTCAGTCGAAAGAACGACGTCTAGATGACCATTTTAGAAAACATACTTCCACTTTGAGTTTAACCATAATTTTTGGATATAGTTTCATGTTCATAATAAAAATCATTTTCTCAGAATAACAACTTTTAAATCAAAGTTTATCATAGTTTTTAATTAACTAACCCAAAACAGCCCGCGGTGTTACTACGACGGCGTAAATCCGGTTTTACGGTGTTTTTCGTGTTTCCAGGTTTTAAATCATTAAGTTAGCATATCATATAGATATAGAACATGTGTTTAGTTGATTTTAAAAGTCAAGTTAGAAGGATTAACTTTTGTTTGCGAACAAGTTTAGAATTAACTAAACTATGTTCTAGTGATTACAAGTTTAAACCTTCGAATAAGATAGCTTTATATGTATGAATCGAATGATGTTATGAACATAATTACTACCTTAAGTTCCTTGGATGAACCTACTGGAAAAGAGAAAAATGGATCTAGCTTCAATGGATCCTTGGATGGCTCAAAGTTCTTGAAGCAAAATCATGACACGAAAACAAGTTCAAGTAAGATCATCACTTAAAATAAGATTGTTATAGTTATAGAAATTGAACCAAAGTTTGAATATGATTATTACCTTGTATTAGAATGATAACCTACTGTAAGAAACAAAGATTTCTTGAGGTTGGATGATCACCTTACAAGATTGGAAGTGAGCTAGCAAACTTGAAAGTATTCTTGATTTTATGAAACTAGAACTTTTGGAATTTATGAAGAACACTTAGAACTTGAAGATAGAACTTGAGAGAGATCAATTAGATGAAGAAAATTGAAGAATGAAAGTGTTTGTAGGTGTTTTTGGTCGTTGGTGTATGGATTAGATATAAAGGATATGTAATTTTGTTTTCATGTAAATAAGTCATGAATGATTACTCATATTTTTGTAATTTTATGAGATATTTCATGCTAGTTGCCAAATGATGGTTCCCACATGTGTTAGGTGACTCACATGGGCTGCTAAGAGCTGATCATTGGAGTGTATATACCAATAGTACATACATCTAAAAGCTGTGTATTGTACGAGTACGAATACGGGTGCATACGAGTAGAATTGTTGATGAAACTGAACGAGGATGTAATTGTAAGCATTTTTGTTAAGTAGAAGTATTTTGATAAGTGTATTGAAGTCTTTCAAAAGTGTATAAATGCATATTAAAACACTACATGTATATACATTTTAACTGAGTCGTTAAGTCATCGTTAGTCGTTACATGTAAGTGTTGTTTTGAAACCTTTAGGTTAACGATCTTGTTAAATGTTGTTAACCCAATGTTTATAATATCAAATGAGATTTTAAATTATTATATTATCATGATATTATCATGTATGAATATCTCTTAATATGATATATATACATTAAATGTCTTTACAACGATAATCGTTACATATATGTCTCGTTTAAAAATCATTAAGTTAGTAGTCTTGTTTTTTACATATGTAGTTCATTGTTAATATACTTAATGATATGTTTACTTATCATAGTATCATGTTAACTATATATATATCCATATATATGTCATCATATAGTTTTTACAAGTTTTAACGTTCGTGAATCACCGGTCAACTTGGGTGGTCAATTGTCTATATGAAACATATTTCAATTAATCAAGTCTTAACAAGTTTGATTGCTTAACATGTTGGAAACATTTAATCATGTAAATATCAATCTCAATTAATATATATAAACATGGAAAAGTTCGGGTCACTACAGTACCTACCCGTTAAATAAATTTCGTCCCGAAATTTTAAGCTGTTGAAGGTGTTGACGAATCTTCTGGAAATAGATGCGGGTATTTCTTCTTCATCTGATCTTCACGCTCCCAGGTGAACTCGGGTCCTCTACGAGCATTCCATCGAACCTTAACAATTGGTATCTTGTTTTGCTTAAGTCTTTTAACCTCACGATCCATTATTTCGACGGGTTCTTCGATGAATTGGAGTTTTTCGTTGATTTGGATTTCATCTAACGGAATAGTGAGATCTTCTTTAGCAAAACATTTCTTCAAATTCGAGACGTGGAAAGTGTTATGTACAGCCGCGAGTTGTTGAGGTAACTCAAGTCGGTAAGCTACTGGTCCGACACGATCAATAATCTTGAATGGTCCAATATACCTTGGATTTAATTTCCCTCGTTTACCAAATCGAACAACGCCTTTCCAAGGTGCAACTTTAAGCATGACCATCTCTCCAATTTCAAATTCTATATCTTTTCTTTTAATGTCAGCGTAGCTCTTTTGTCGACTTTGGGCGGTTTTCAACCGTTGTTGAATTTGGATGATCTTCTCGGTAGTTTCTTGTATAATCTCCGGACCCGTAATCTGTCTATCCCCCACTTCACTCCAACAAATCGGAGACCTGCACTTTCTACCATAAAGTGCTTCAAACGGCGCCATCTCAATGCTTGAATGGTAGCTGTTGTTGTAGGAAAATTCTGCTAATGGTAGATGTCGATCCCAACTGTTTCCGAAATCAATAACACATGCTCGTAGCATGTCTTCAAGCGTTTGTATCGTCCTTTCGCTCTGCCCATCAGTTTGTGGATGATAGGCAGTACTCATGTCTAGACGAGTTCCTAATGCTTGCTGTAATGTCTGCCAGAATCTTGAAATAAATCTGCCATCCCTATCAGAGATAATAGAGATTGGCATTCCATGTCTGGAGATGACTTCCTTCAAATACAGTCGTGCTAACTTCTCCATCTTGTCATCTTCTCTTATTGGTAGGAAGTGTGCTGATTTGGTGAGACGATCAACTATTACCCAAATAGTATCAAAACCACTTGCAGTCCTTGGCAATTTAGTGATGAAATCCATGGTAATGTTTTCCCATTTCCATTCCGGGATTTCGGGTTGTTGAAGTAGACCTGATGGTTTCTGATGCTCAGCTTTGACCTTAGAACACGTCAAACATTCTCCTACGTATTTAGCAACATCGGCTTTCATACCCGGCCACCAAAAATGTTTCTTGAGATCCTTGTACATCTTCCCCGTTCCAGGATGTATTGAGTATCTGGTTTTATGAGCTTCTCTAAGTACCATTTCTCTCATATCTCCAAATTTTGGTACCCAAATCCTTTCAGCCCTATACCGGGTTCCGTCTTCCCGAATATTAAGATGCTTCTCCGATCCTTTGGGTATTTCATCCTTTAAATTTCCCTCTTTTAAAACTCCTTGTTGCGCCTCCTTTATTTGAGTAGTAATGTTATTATGAATCATTATATTCATAGATTTTACTCGAATGGGTTCTCTATCCTTCCTGCTCAAGGCATCGGCTACCACATTTGCCTTCCCCGGGTGGTAACGAATCTCAAAGTCGTAATCATTCAACAATTCAATCCACCTACGCTGCCTCATATTCAGTTGTTTCTGATTAAATATGTGTTGAAGACTTTTGTGGTCAGTATATATAATACTTTTGACCCCATATAAGTAGTGCCTCCAAGTCTTTAATGCAAAAACAACCGCGCCTAATTCCAAATCATGCGTCGTATAATTTTGCTCGTGAATCTTCAATTGTCTAGATGCATAAGCAATCACTTTCGTTCGTTGCATTAATACACAACCGAGACCTTGCTTTGATGCGTCACAATAAATCACAAAATCATCATTCCCTTCAGGCAATGACAATATAGGTGCCGTAGTTAGCTTTTTCTTCAATAACTGAAACGCTTTCTCTTGTTCATCCTTCCATTCAAATTTCTTCCCTTTATGCGTTAATGCAGTCAAGGGTTTTGCTATTCTGGAAAAGTCTTGGATGAACCTTCTGTAGTAACCAGCTAGTCCTAAAAACTGGCGTATGTGTTTCGGAGTTTTCGGGGTTTCCCACTTTTCAACAGTTTCTATCTTTGCCGGATCCACCTTAATACCTTCTTTGTTCACTATGTGACCGAGGAATTGAACTTCTTCCAACCAAAATGCACACTTCGAAAACTTAGCGTATAATTCTTCCTTCCTCAATACTTCTAACACCTTTCTCAAATGTTCACCGTGTTCTTGGTCATTCTTTGAGTAAATAAGTATGTCATCTATGAAAACAATGACAAACTTGTCAAGGTATGGTCCACACACTCGGTTCATAAGGTCCATGAACACAGCTGGTGCATTAGTTAAACCAAACGGCATGACCATAAACTCGTAATGACCGTAACGTGTTCTGAAAGCAGTCTTTGGAATATCATCTTCTTTCACCCGCATTTGATGATACCCGGAACGTAAGTCAATCTTTGAATAAACAGACGAGCCTTGTAGTTGATCAAATAATTCATCGATTCTCGGTAGTGGGTAGCGGTTCTTGATGGTAAGTTTGTTCAACTCTCGGTAGTCGATACACAACCTGAATGTACCATCTTTCTTCTTGACAAACAAAACAGGAGCTCCCCACGGTGATGTGCTTGGTCGAATGAAACCACACTCTAAAAGTTCTTGTAATTGGCTTTGTAGTTCTTTCATCTCGCTGGGTGCGAGTCTGTAAGGAGCACGAGCTATTGGTGCAGCTCCTGGTACAAGATCTATTTGAAATTCAACGGATCGATGTGGGGGTAATCCCGGTAATTCTTTCGGAAATACATCAGGAAATTCTTTTGCGACGGGAACATCATTGATGCTCTTTTCTTCAGTTTGTACTTTCTCGACGTGTGCTAGAACAGCATAGCAACCTTTTCTTATTAGTTTTTGTGCCTTCAAATTACTAATAAGATGTAGCTTCGTGTTGCCCTTTTCTCCGTACACCATTAAGGGTTTTCCTTTTTCTCGTATAATGCGAATTGCATTTTTGTAACAAACGATCTCCGCTTTCACTTCTTTCAACCAGTCCATACCGATTATCACATCAAAACTCCCTAACTCTACTGGTATCAAATCAATCTTAAATGTTTCGCTAACCAGTTTAATTTCTCGATTCCGACATATATTATCTGCTGAAATTAATTTACCATTTGCTAATTCGAGTAAAAATTTACTATCCAAAGGCGTCAATGGACAACTTAATTTAGCACAAAAATCTCTACTCATATAGCTTCTATCCGCACCCGAATCAAATAAAACGTAAGCAGATTTATTGTCAATAAGAAACGTACCCGTAACAAGCTCCGGGTCTTCCTGTGCCTCTGCCGCATTAATATTGAAAACTCTTCCGCGGCCTTGTCCATTCGTGTTCTCCTGGTTCGGGCAATTTCTAATAATGTGGCCCGATTTTCCACATTTATAACAAACTACATTGGCATAACTTGCTCCGACACTACTTGCTCCGCCATTACTCGTTCCGACACCATTTGTTCCTTTTGTTCTATTAACCCCTGGTCCGTAGACCTCACACTTCGCCGCGCTATGACCATTTCTTTTACACTTGTTGCAAAATTTGGTGCAGAACCCCGAGTGATTCTTTTCACACCTTTGGCATAGCTGCTTCTGATTGTTGTTGTTGTTGCGGTTATTATTGTTGTTGGGATGATTGTTGTAGTTGCTGTTGTTGTTGTTGTTGTTGTTGTTGGGCCGTTTGCTGTAGTTGCGATTGATGTTGCGATTGTTGGGATAATTGTTGCGATTATTGTTGTAATTGCTGTTGTTGTTGTATTGGTGATTCTTATCACCGTTTTCCTCCCACTTTCTTTTGACTTGCTTCACATTGGCCTCTTCAGCAGTCTGTTCTTTAATTCTTTCTTCAATTTGGTTCACGAGTTTGTGAGCCATTCTACATGCCTGTTGTATGGAGGCGGGCTCGTGTGAACTTATATCTTCTTGGATTCTTTCCGGTAATCCTTTCACAAACGCGTCGATCTTCTCTTCCTCATCTTCGAATGCTCCCGGACACAATAGGCACAATTCTGTGAATCGTCTTTCGTACGTGGTAATATCAAATCCTTGGGTTCGTAACCCTCTAAGTTCTGTCTTGAGCTTATTGACCTCGGTTCTGGGACGGTACTTCTCGTTCATCAAGTGCTTGAATGCTGACCACGGTAGTGCGTACGCATCGTCTTGTCCCACTTGCTCTAGATAGGTATTCCACCATGTTAACGCAGAACCTGTGAAGGTATGCGTAGCGTACTTCACTTTGTCCTCTTCAGTACACTTACTTATGGCAAACACCGATTCAACCTTCTCGGTCCACCGTTTCAATCCGATCGGTCCTTCGGTTCCATCAAATTCTAAAGGTTTGCAGGCAGTGAATTCTTTGTAGGTGCATCCTACACGATTTCCTGTACTGCTAGATCCAAGGTTATTGTTGGTATGTAGCGCAGCCTGTACTGCGGCTATGTTTGAAGCTAGAAAAGTACGGAATTCCTCTTCATTCATATTCACGGTGTGTCGAGTAGTCGGTGCCATTTCCTTCAAAATAGTTAAATGGAACAAGTTAATCATACAGAATATTAAGAGTAGTTAATAGTATTTCGTAGCATAATATGAACTCATTTATAAAAGCTTTTTCTTCATATTAGCGTTTTATAAGTTTAAATTCGGGTAGTACCTACCCGTTAAGTTCATACTTAGTAGCTAATATACAATTCAACTACTACAATTCTATATGAAAAACTGATTATAATAATATTTCGCGTTCAAACTTTTATACAATATTTTACAAACTTACAATACCGCTTATTTTACATAAAGCATGAAATATAACACACAATAACTTTGATACAAGATAGTTGTGAAGACAATTCTAGCTAGTACACAAGTCGTTCAGCAAAGGCAATAAAGACACGTAATTCATACGTCCAGAAACAAGTCATGCATTCTGGTTTTACTAGGACTACTTCCCATCCTTGGTCTTGTGCAACATAACCGTTATGGCCGTTGATAAGACAGCGTGTTGTAACGTCATCAAAGGGACGAGGGTTACGTAATGTCCAACAGTCCCGTAATAATCTAAAAACCTCATTTCTTACCCCAATTACCGACTCCGTCACTTGTGGAAACGTTTTGTTTAATAGTTGTAGCCCGATGTTCTTGTTCTCACTTTGGTGAGAAGCGAACATTACTAATCCGTAAGCATAACATGCTTCTTTATGTTGCATGTTAGCCGCTTTTTCTAAATCACGAAGTCCAATATTCGGATATATTGAGTCAAAATAATTTCTTAACCCGTTACGTAAAATAGCATTTGGGTTCCCCGCAATATATGCGTCAAAGTAAACACATCGTAACTTATGGGTTTCCCAATGTGATATCCCCCATCTTTCAAACGAAAGTCTCTTATAAACCAAGACATTCTTGGAACGTTCTTCGAATGTCTTACAAACTGATCTCGCCTTAAATAGTTGTGCCGAAGAATTCTGGCCGACTCTAGACAAGATTTCATCAATCATGTCTCCGGGTAGGTCTCTTAAAATATTGGGTTGTCTATCCATTTTGTGTTTTTAAACTGTAAAATAGACAAGAGTTAGATTCATAAAAAAAAATACTTATTAATACAAGCAATTTTTACATATATCATAAAGCATAAGAACACTATATTACATATATTACACCACACGAATATAACTATCTTATTCCGACTCGCTCGTTTCTTCTTCTTCGGTTTTGGTTCGTTTTGCCAAGTTTCTAGGGATATATGATGTTCCCCTAATACGAGCCATCGTTGTCCACATTGGTTTAGAAAAACCTGGTGGTTTAGAGGTTCCCGGGTCATTGTTACAACTTAAGGACTTCGGCGGTTGACGATACATATAAAGTTCATCGGGGTTGGAATTAGATTTCTCTATTTTTATGCCCTTTCCCTTATTATTTTCTTTTGCCTTTTTAAATTCAGTTGGGGTAATTTCTATAACATCATCGGAATTCTCGTCGGAATCCGATTCATCGGAGAATTGGTAATCCTCCCAATATTTTGCTTCCTTGGCGGAAACACCATTGACCATAATTAACTTTGGTCGGTTGGTTGAGGATTTTCTTTTACTTAACCGTTTTATTATTTCCCCCACCGGTTCTATTTCTTCATCCGGTTCCGATTCTTCTTCCGGTTCCGATTCTTCTTCCGGTTCCGACTCTTCTTCCGGTTCCTCTTCGGGAACTTGTGAATCAGTCCACAAATCATTCCAATTTACATTTGACTCTTCATTATTATTAGGTGAGTCAATGGGACTTGTTCTAGAGGTAGACATCTATCACATAATATCAAACACGTTAAGAGATTAATATATCACATAATATTCATATGTTAAATATATAGTTTCCAACAAAAATGTTAAGCAATCATTTTTAAAGAAAACACGGTCGAAGTCCAGACTCACTAATGCATCCTAACAAACTCGATAAGACACACTAATGCAAATTTTCTGGTTCTCTAAGACCAACGCTCTGATACCAACTGAAATGTCCCGTTCTTATTGATTAAAAACGTTCCATATTAATTGATTTCGTTGCGAGGTTTTGACCTCTATATGAGACATTTTTCAAAGACTGCATTCATTTTTAAAACAAACCATAACCTTTATTTCATAAATAAAGGTTTAAAAAGCTTTACGTAGATTATCAAATAATGATAATCTAAAATATCCTGTTTACACACGACCATTACATAATGGTTTACAATACAAATATGTTACATCGAAATCAGTTTCTTGAATGCAGTTTTTACACAATATCATGCAAACATGGACTCCAAATCTTGTCCTTATTTTAGTATGCAACAGCGGAAGCTCTTAATATTCACCTGAGAATAAACATGCTTTAAACGTCAACAAAAATGTTGGTGAGTTATAGGTTTAACCTATATATATCAAATTGTAACAATAGACCACAAGATTTCATATTTCAATACACATCCCATACATAGAGATAAAAATCATTCATATGGTGAACACCTGGTAACCGACATTAACAAGATGCATATATAAGAATATCCCCATCATTCCGGGACACCCTTCGGATATGATATAAATTTCGAAGTACTAAAGCATCCGGTACTTTGGATGGGGTTTGTTAGGCCCAATAGATCTATCTTTAGGATTCGCGTCAATTAGGGTGTCTGTTCCCTAATTCTTAGATTACCAGACTTAATAAAAAGGGGCATATTCGATTTCGATAATTCAACCATAGAATGTAGTTTCACGTACTTGTGTCTATTTTGTAAATCATTTATAAAACCTGCATGTATTCTCATCCCAAAAATATTAGATTTTAAAAGTGGGACTATAACTCACTTTCACAGATTTTTACTTCGTCGGGAAGTAAGACTTGGCCACTGGTTGATTCACGAACCTATAACAATATATTCATATATATCAAAGTATGTTCAAAATATATTTACAACACTTTTAATATATTTTGATGTTTTAAGTTTATTAAGTCAGCTGTCCTCGTTAGTAACCTACAACTAGTTGTCCACAGTTAGATGTACAGAAATAAATCGATAAATATTATCTTGAATCAATCCACGACCCAGTGTATACGTATCTCAGTATTGATCACAACTCAAACTATATATATTTTGGAATCAACCTCAACCCTGTATAGCTAACTCCAACATTCACATATAGAGTGTCTATGGTTGTTCCGAAATATATATAGATGTGTCGACATGATAGGTCGAAACATTGTATACGTGTCTATGGTATCTCAAGATTACATAATATACAATACAAGTTGATTAAGTTATGATTGGAATAGATTTGTTACCAATTTTCACGTAGCTAAAATGAGAAAAATTATCCAATCTTGTTTTACCCATAACTTCTTCATTTTAAATCCGTTTTGAGTGAATCAAATTGCTATGGTTTCATATTGAACTCTATTTTATGAATCTAAACAAAAAAAGTATAGGTTTTTAGTCGGAAAAATAAGTTACAAGTCGTTTTTGTAAAGGTAGTCATTTCAGTCGAAAGAACGACGTCTAGATGACCATTTTAGAAAACATACTTCCACTTTGAGTTTAACCATAATTTTTGGATATAGTTTCATGTTCATAATAAAAATCATTTTCTCAGAATAACAACTTTTAAATCAAAGTTTATCATAGTTTTTAATTAACTAACCCAAAACAGCCCGCGGTGTTACTACGACGGCGTAAATCCGGTTTTACGGTGTTTTTCGTGTTTCCAGGTTTTAAATCATTAAGTTAGCATATCATATAGATATAGAACATGTGTTTAGTTGATTTTAAAAGTCAAGTTAGAAGGATTAACTTTTGTTTGCGAACAAGTTTAGAATTAACTAAACTATGTTCTAGTGATTACAAGTTTAAACCTTCGAATAAGATAGCTTTATATGTATGAATCGAATGATGTTATGAACATAATTACTACCTTAAGTTCCTTGGATGAACCTACTGGAAAAGAGAAAAATGGATCTAGCTTCAATGGATCCTTGGATGGCTCAAAGTTCTTGAAGCAAAATCATGACACGAAAACAAGTTCAAGTAAGATCATCACTTAAAATAAGATTGTTATAGTTATAGAAATTGAACCAAAGTTTGAATATGATTATTACCTTGTATTAGAATGATAACCTACTGTAAGAAACAAAGATTTCTTGAGGTTGGATGATCACCTTACAAGATTGGAAGTGAGCTAGCAAACTTGAAAGTATTCTTGATTTTATGAAACTAGAACTTTTGGAATTTATGAAGAACACTTAGAACTTGAAGATAGAACTTGAGAGAGATCAATTAGATGAAGAAAATTGAAGAATGAAAGTGTTTGTAGGTGTTTTTGGTCGTTGGTGTATGGATTAGATATAAAGGATATGTAATTTTGTTTTCATGTAAATAAGTCATGAATGATTACTCATATTTTTGTAATTTTATGAGATATTTCATGCTAGTTGCCAAATGATGGTTCCCACATGTGTTAGGTGACTCACATGGGCTGCTAAGAGCTGATCATTGGAGTGTATATACCAATAGTACATACATCTAAAAGCTGTGTATTGTACGAGTACGAATACGGGTGCATACGAGTAGAATTGTTGATGAAACTGAACGAGGATGTAATTGTAAGCATTTTTGTTAAGTAGAAGTATTTTGATAAGTGTATTGAAGTCTTTCAAAAGTGTATAAATGCATATTAAAACACTACATGTATATACATTTTAACTGAGTCGTTAAGTCATCGTTAGTCGTTACATGTAAGTGTTGTTTTGAAACCTTTAGGTTAACGATCTTGTTAAATGTTGTTAACCCAATGTTTATAATATCAAATGAGATTTTAAATTATTATATTATCATGATATTATCATGTATGAATATCTCTTAATATGATATATATACATTAAATGTCTTTACAACGATAATCGTTACATATATGTCTCGTTTAAAAATCATTAAGTTAGTAGTCTTGTTTTTTACATATGTAGTTCATTGTTAATATACTTAATGATATGTTTACTTATCATAGTATCATGTTAACTATATATATATCCATATATATGTCATCATATAGTTTTTACAAGTTTTAACGTTCGTGAATCACCGGTCAACTTGGGTGGTCAATTGTCTATATGAAACATATTTCAATTAATCAAGTCTTAACAAGTTTGATTGCTTAACATGTTGGAAACATTTAATCATGTAAATATCAATCTCAATTAATATATATAAACATGGAAAAGTTCGGGTCACTACAATCATCATTATCTTTGCGACATCACACCATCATCATCGTTATCCATCATCACAGTCTTCATCATAATCGATATCATCTTCATCAATCATCATTACACATCATCAACGATTTTTAAACAGAAAAGTAAAAGCATACATAGCAGCAGTACAGTGAGCACAAAAAGTATTAATTTAAGTTGTTAGGTTGAACTGGGTTTGATGGTGGAGACTACGGTGGTGACCGGTGGTGATGATTAAGGAAAAGGTGATCAAATAATAACTTGATGATGATGATGATCGATAGGTTATGGTGGTGATAAAACCGATGGTGTTTGATCATGGTTAAGAGAGAGAGATAGAGAGAGAGAAGGAAATAAGGTGGCGGTGATGGTGACCGGCAGACAGGTGGTGGCAGCGGCGGAGGTGAGGTGGTCTTGATGGATTTTGGTGTTGCACAAAAGTGGTGTTGGTTGTTTACAACAAAAATAGAAAAACCACTCGTGGTATTTGTGGTGGTTTGAAAGGAGGACGATGGTGGTTTGAGGTGGGGTTGTAGGGTGGTGACGAGGGTGTTGATGGTTGCCGGAGAAGACAAGGTTGAATGGTGGTGACTGTGGTGGCAAAAAGTCTGTTGGTCGATGATTTCTTCGCTCCATCACTTTGATACACATACATATATTATAGATATATATTATGTAAGATATTTAATATTTAATATTTAATATTAATTATAATAATTAATCATAATATAATAATAATGATTTAAGCATGTGGGAGCAATTAGTAGACACTAGCAGCCTCAATTTTTATTGTAGTGTGCCGACACTTTACACGGAGTGTGACCATTGCTAAACAGTTAACGTATAAAAGTGTTCCTAAATTTCCCAAATTTTTAGATTAAATATATTTAATTACTTCACTCATTAACAGTTTGAAACCTGATCAAAAAGGTTCGATAATTATTTATTTTATGTTCCAATTTTTATGTACGGAGTACTAATATTTAAACTTAAAAATGTAAAAATATTTTTAACAAATCTAAAATCTTCGTAATCAATTTACAGTCCAACTTTTATTTCAATCCATCATGAACATGTACAATATCTATATTAAAACTAACAAAACATCAACCGAGTGTTACTGACATTTACTAATTAAGCTCGAAATCATTCATTTTCCATTTACTCTCTCTCTAAATATAATCAGTTTTAAATAACAAGTTTTATCACATAAATATATATTATATATTTTTAACAAATGGATTTAATATTATTTTATATATTTACAAATAGTATTTATATACATATTTATATACATATATATATACATTTGTAATAATAGTTTTCATTATATCGCATATTATTTTACATATTTATTTCCAACAATTAACTCAAATATTATTTCAATTAATATTTCAAATTATTATATATATATATATATATATATATATATATATATATATATATATATATATATATATATATATATATATATATATATATATATATATATATATATATTTAAATATACATGCATCTATTTACAATTAGTTGTTCGTGAATCGTCGAGAATAGTCGAAGGTCAATTGAATATATGAAACATAGTTCTAAGTTTTTGAGATTTCAACATTACAAACCTTGCTTATCGTATCGAAATCATATAAAGATTAAGTTTAAATTTAGTCGGAAATTCCCGGGTCGTCACAGTACCTACCCGTTAAAGAAATTTCGTCCCAAAATTTGAGTAAGGTCGTCATGGCTAACAATAAAAATGTTTTCTTGACGAATATGAGCTGATAAATAGAGTTTTATTACTGTTGAGTAATATGGATAATATAATTCGATTACTCGAAGAGTACGAATGAAGTTATCACAAAAGAGTGAAATAAAGAAGTAAAGATTTGTCTTAGCTTTTGACGTAGTCAGGTTGAATTCCGGAATTCAAGGGATTTAGAGGAAATCTTCGAAATCTAAAAGATTTGATTCTTCGGCGAATAAGGAAATTAAGATCTCTATAATTAAATACGGTGATCTGCCTCGATTACTCTGTCTGATATTCCCATTATAAATTAAACTCTTCCGTTCCATTATTCTCACCATTCCTATACTTTCTTTCTTAGTTCATACATTCAAGAGATTGTGAAAATGCTTAATCCAGTTCTAATCCTTGTCCTTATCCTTACTATCATAACACTCATTCTCCTTTTCCAAATTCCACCAGAGGAATCTGTTTATTTCTACTTTGCCCTTGGGGTTATAGTGTTTTTAATTCTCCCGTGTCTTTATGTTGCGATAAACATTGATATACACGGTTTGTAATTTGTGTGTTGTTATCAGACTTTATATTCTCCCTTATATTTCAAAGCTCTATGCTTTTGTTTTCTCTTCCCGACTTCAAGTCAAGCGAATAATGGTCCAGAATTTGTAGATATAGAGTTTCAAATGATTATAATGTTCAAAGCAGGAAGGAACGTAATAGCACGATTTGATTTTTCAAATTTATCAACATCACGGAAGATAGAACCATCAAGAATACATTTTCTTGATTTGTTCAGGAGTTAAGTAGAATGAAAGAGTTATGTAACATGGCATATGATGACGTTAGAGTCTGTGAATCATCACGTTCCATTAGAAACTCAGCATGACTTACTGTAATATAATCACATTGATCAAGTGTCATTATATTATACTAACTCATGCATCAGTTCTCAACACTACTTCAATAACATTCATATTTTAAGCTCGCAAGTTTACAGAATATAGAAACTAACAGTTTCTATATGATGTAACACTGATAGCACGAAGAGATTAATGATTTCAGATAAGAATAGTTATGAAAATATCTTCAGAAATATGAAGGATATTTATAATGAAAGATTCGATGATATCTTGGAATTTCTAATATCGATGGTTGATGGAGAAAGATTTTCTGCAAGATTTTAACATGATTTCGGAGCAAGATATTCTCTAAAGATTTCAACGGATCCAGAATTTTCTGGATTCTTTGAATATAGGGTATGGTCCTTGTATTTGTTCTTGGTCTCCTTCATGGTTAGCTCAATCCGTTTTTCAGTTCCAACTTTTCTGAGCTTTTCCAACATACTAATCTTTATCATCAAACTTTCGATGATTATGGTCGTTTACGGTTATCTACAGTTTATGCTGCTTCATTCAGCCTTTTCAACATTCAGAGTATTGATTTGTGACTGAGTACTTTTCAGAATTTCCGAATGAGAGATCATAATTCTAAGAGATAAATGTCATATATATAACTGTTGATGTAGATATGCTGTGAGTTTTTAAAGTACTGATTGCTGATTCCTGGTAATTGTTATGGCAGTTCTCGTTATAAGATGCGGATGAGTATATGATAGGGTTTCAATGAATAAATATAATGATTTATCAGAGAGATTTAAGCCAAAAAGCAACGAGGTTGCTGGTACGTCTGCTGGTAATATGGTGGAATATAAAAGAATTCTCCGGTATTAAAAGGGTAATCGTATATATCAGGATTTATAGTAAGGTTACTTCGAATGAAAAGTCGAAGTTGAATTGCTGAAGCTGTGACAAAATTGGCTAATTTGGAAAGGAATTGCAAAGTTATTTTCGGTGATAACAACGCCAAAGGAGCTAGCACAGGTATGTGTTAAACGTTTATACAGGTTCTGAGAATTTTTCAGGTGCATAACTATATGCGTAGATCTTTTCTTCCGTAGATGGTGTGCGGTTGATTCATCCTCTCGATTGAGGTGTTTTCAAGAATCATGGAAGGTTTGAACGCTGATTGTAATCGTCTAGATACAAATGAAATTTAAGATGAAATCAAGTGGCAAACTTGAAGAATTGTTTAGTTTCATATGTTATAGTCAATATTTTAATTCATTTTAATTGTCCAATGTTGGTAGTCCACAGTTGGTAGTCCACAATTAGCAATTCAATAATTCATACATAGTTTAATATATAATATTCGAATTAATTAATACGTATCGTGACCCGTATTTGTCTCAGACTCGATCACAACTCAAAGTATATATATTATTATAGAATCAATTTCAACCTTGTATAGAGAACTCGATCATTACTGCATATAGAGTGTCTATGGTGGTTCCAAATAATATATATAGATGCGTCGATATGATATGTCAAAACCTTGTATACGTGTCCCGATATTTAAAGTACGTAAAATAAATAACAGAAATTAAATAACGATAAATAAAAAGTGCGTAAAGTAAATAACAGAAATTAAATAACGATAAATAAAATTGCGAGAATGTAAATTGCGATAATTAAATTGCGATAAATAAACTGCTATAAATAAAAATGTAATCAGTTAGCTAGGAATAGTTAGCTAGGATCTTGTTAGCGTAGTTTCTTAACAAAATTTCATATTGTTAATTAGTCTGTTTCTAATCAATTTTTATTGTATTTATTATTTCTTCATTATGCCACTTGTTGGATTCTGGTAAGTCAAAATCCAAATATGAAATTGAATTTGAATGAAAATGGTTATTCTATGGTGAACAGATTCGTATATCGGTAGATGTAAATAGGATAGTAAATGACTATTGAATTAGATTCGAAGAATGTACAGTGTAACTTATTAATGCGAAATCTAAATATTCCTCGGGTATTACCTACCCGTTAAAATATTTTCACCATTAACAGTTTGTACAATAAAAAATTTTAATTACAATCTTTATGAAAACATATATACATTTATATTTTCTTCAGACGTAATTATGGATTTAATGAGTCAATGTGATATTAAACTCATTTGGTTTACCATTAGAACTAGAATACATAATCTCTAAAACATTTAGAGATTACTTAATCGTCATGAAGAACGAAGATAATCGATGTAGAACGATACGTAGAATGATGATTATACTCGAGGTACATAATGAGATGTTGAGGCATGGATTGTTGATGGTACTGGTGCTGTTACTGATGGTACTGTTGGTGCTGATGATGTTGCTGAAACCGGTACATATTGTACCATATTCTCCAGATTGATTACTCGAACGCGAAGTTCGTTGACTTCTCCTATTATTCCAAGATGATTGTCGGTCGGAACAAGCAGATGAATAAGGTTTAGAATTTTAGATAGAATATAATCGTGACGAGCTATCCTGGAAATGAGGCTGAAAATGGTGTTTCAGATAGGTTCGCTGGTAAACGCTTCAGGTTCATTGTCAAGAGGTGAATTCGGTTGGTGGAAGGGATCGCCTTCTTCGCGTCTCCATTGATTAAGTCGACTACGAATGCATCAGATGAATTGGGGATGGCTGATTTATTGATTCATTCTGGTGACATTTCTTCCGGAGCTTAGGTGAATATCCATGTCGAAATAGCTGTCGGAATAACTATCGGAATAGTTATCGAAATCTGAGGGATTCGAACTGGTTGAGGGATTCATCTTGTACAATTAGATGAAGGATTTTTGATAAGAAATAGAATAAGATGCAGATTAGTATCCTACAATACATAATTTACATATGCATATATAATACTAAAATCTCATAGGTTACGGAGGAATCTACAGAAAATGTCAGGCACAGTTTACAATAACAGATACGCTAAGATATGAATTAGCAGATATGCTAAGATATGAATTTTTGTCTATACACTAATCATGCAATAGAGGCAGTAAGACATGTCTAGACTAAGAATAATGAGCAGGTAATTTCCTAAGGATGATAAGCAGATGATTTTCGACAAAAAGATAAGCAAAACTTTTGACATGCAGACACGGTCGAAGTCCAGACTCACTAATGCATCCTAACAACTATCAGTTAGACACACTAATGCAAGACCTGGTTCTCTAAGACCACCGCTCTGATACCAACTGAAAGTACCCGTCCTAATCCATCCGGACGAAGTCCATATCGATTATAAACGATTCACAACAGTTGATTACATCGCGAGGTACTTGACCTCTATATGATGCATTTTACAAACATTGCATTCGTTTTTGAAAAGACAATCTTTCATTTCATCGAAAGTTGATGACAGACATACCATTTCATAATATATCTAACTATAATTGATTTAATAACAATCTTGATGAACGCAACGACTCGAATGCAACGTCTTTTGAAATATGTCATGAATGACTCCAAGTAATATCTCAAAGTTGAGCAAATGCACAGTGGAAGATTTCCTTCATACCTGAGAATAAACATGCTTTAAAGTGTCAACCAAAAGGTTGGTGAGTTCATTAGTTTAACATAAATAATCATTTCCATCATTTTAATAGACCACAAGATTTCATATTTCCATTTCTCATAAACATACGTCCCATGCATAGAGACAAAAATATCATTCATATGGATTGAACACCTGGTAACCGACATTCACAATATGCATATAAAAATATCTCCATCATTCCGGGATCCTTCTTCGGACATGATATAAATTTCGAAGTACTAAAGCATCCGGTACTTTGGATGGGGCTTGTTGGGCCCGATAGATCTATCTTTAGAGTTCGCGTCATTTAGGGTGTCTGTTCCCTAATTCTTAGATTACCAGACTTAATAAAAAGGGGCATATTCGATTTTGATCATTCAACCATATAATGTAGTTTTGATTACTTGTGTCTATATCGTAAAAACATTTATAAAAATTGCGCATGTATTCTCAGCCCAAAAATATAAAGGGTAAAAAAGTAAATGAAACTCACCTAATGTATTTTGTAGTAAAAATACATATAACGGCATTGAACAAAAGTAAGGTTGGCCTCGGATTCACGAACCTATAATATATACATATATATATATACATATATATATATATATATATATATATATATATATATATATATATATATATATATATATATATATATATATATTAACACATATAATGATAATCGAACAAATTATGTATTATAAATGTATTAATTGTTATTTTAGTTATGTTTTTCATTAATAACCTAATTAGTTACATTTATTAATATTTATTGTAAAAGGTATTAATATAGTTACGTTATATGTAGTAAATATGATTTTATATAATTAATAGTTATTCGATAAAATAATATTGATAATAGTAGATAAAAGGTGTTTCATTCTATAATAATAATAATAATAATAATAATAATAATAATAATAATAATAATAATAATAATAATAATAATAATAATAATAATAATAATAGTTATGATAATAATAATAATAAAAATGATACTTTTAATAATAATGATAATTTAAATAATACCCTGAATAATATTAATAATAATAATAATAATGATAACTATAATAATAATAATACTACTTGTAATACTTATACCAATGTTAATTTTATTTAGGGATAATACTAAAAATCATGATCATAATAATAATTAGTAATAATACTAGTTGTAATAATCAATAAGGTAATAATAATAAGAAAGTAAGTAACTACCTCAATTGAGAAATGATGAAAAAAATAAACTGCCTTGGCTTAGATTCGAACCCGGGACCTTTCATTAACCCATAAACCCCATAACCACTCAGCCACTCACTCGTTTCTGATTTAATACCAACATGTATAAATATATAACAGATAACGTGTCTGCAACTTCTTCTTCCTCAGGAACAAATCGATCAGAGTACAAATCATACAGCAAATTTCATTACTAATTCAGTATCATCATATCATCATAATCACAGACTCAACACCACAACATATATCGTCCCCATCATCATCTCTTTCGTAATTTTATGTATCATTATCAATATCATCGTACATCATCATAATCGTACCATCATACGGTATTAATATGATCATGATCATGACCTTCACTTCATTATCATCTTATAACATCATCTTATGACCACGCCGCCATCACTGTTTTTGAATCACGTACCATCGATGTCATCACAACATTCCATTCATCATCATCCTTTGTCATTACCGTTATCATCTTTCGATCAGAACAGAAACACGAAAGAATGGTCACCGTATCATCATCCTTAGCGTATCATTGTCAACACCCATTACTATTCATCGTCTTCTTCATGTCATCATCATTATCTTTGCGACATCACACCATCATCATCGTTATCCATCATCCCAGTCTTCATCATAATCGATATCATCTTCATCAATCATCATTACACATCATCAACGATTTTTAAACAGAAAAGTAAAAGCATGCATAGCAGCGGTACAGTGAGCACAAAAAGTAATAATTTAAGTTGTTGGGTTGAAGTGGGTTTGATGGTGGAGACTACGGTTGAAATGTCCCGTTCTTATTGATTAAAAACGTTCCATATTAATTGATTTCGTTGCGAAGTTTTGACCTCTATATGAGACGTTTTTCAAAGACTGCATTCATTTTTAAAACAAACCATAACCTTTATTTCATAGATAAAGGTTTTAAAAAGCTTTACGTAGATTATCAAATAATGATAATCTAAAATATCCTGTTTACACACGACCATTACATAATGGTTTACAATACAAATATGTTACAACAAAATAAGTTTCTTGAATGCAGTTTTTACACAATATCATACAAGCATGGACTCCAAATCTCGTCCTTATTTAAGTATGCGACAGCGGAAGCTCTTAATAATCACCTGAGAATAAACATGCTTAAAAAGTCAACAAAAATGTTGGTGAGTTATAGGTTTAACCTATATATTTCAAATCATAATAATAGACCACAAGATTTCATATTTCAATACACATCCCATACATAGAGATAAAAATCATTCATATGGTGAACACCTGGTAACCGACATTAACAAGATGCATATATAAGAATATCCCCATCATTCTGGGACACCCTTCGGATATGATATAAATTTCGAAGTACTAAAGCATCCGGTACTTTGGATGGGGTTTGTTAGGCCCAATAGATCTATCTTTAGGATTCGCGTCAATTAGGGTGTCTGTTCCCTAATTCTTAGATTACCAGACTTAATAAAAAGGGGCATATTCGATTTCGATAATTCAACCATAGAATGTAGTTTCACGTACTTGTGTCTATTTTGTAAATCATTTATAAAACCTGCAAGTATTCTCATCCCAAAAATATTAGATTTTTAAAAGTGGGACTATAACTCACTTTCACAAGTTTTACTTCGTCGGGAAGTAAGACTTGGCCACTGGTTGATTCACGAACCTATAACAATATATACATATATATCAAAGTATGTTCAAAATATATTTACAACACTTTTAATATATTTTGATGTTTTAAGTTTATTAAGTCAGCTGTCCTCGTTAGTAACCTACAACTAGTTGTCCACAGTTAGATGTACAGAAATAAATCGATAAATATTATCTTGAATCAATCCACGACCCAGTGTATACGTATCTCAGTATTGATCACAACTCAAACTATATATTTTTTGGAATCAACCTTAACCCTGTATAGCTAACTCCAACATTCACATATAGAGTGTCTATGGTTATTCCGAAATATATATAGATGTGTCGACATGATAGGTTAAAACATTGTATACGTGTCTATGGTATCTCAAGATTACATAATATACAATACAAGTTGATTAAGTTATGGTTGGAATAGATTTGTTACCAATTTTTACGTAGCTAAAATGAGAAAAATTATCCAATCTTGTTTTACCCATAACTTCTTCATTTTAAATCGTTTTGAGTGAATCAAATTGCTATGGTTTCATATTGAACTCTATTTTATTAATCTAAACAGAAAAAGTATAGGTTTATAGTCGGAAAAATAAGTTACAAGTCGTTTTTGTAAAGGTAGTCATTTCAGTCGAAAGAACGACGTCTAGATGACCATTTTAGAAAACATACTTCCACTTTGAGTTTAACCATAATTTTTGGATATAGTTTCATGTTCATAATAAAAATCATTTTCTCAGAATAACAACTTTTAAATCAAAGTTTATCATAGTTTTTAATTAATTAACCCAAAACAGCCCGCGGTGTTACTACGACGGCGTAAATCCGGTTTTACGGTGTTTTTCATGTTTCCAGGTTTTAAACCATTAAGTTAGCATATCATATAGATATAGAACATGTGTTTAGTTGATTTTAAAAGTCAAGTTAGAAGGATTAACTTTTGTTTGCGAACAAGTTTAGAATTAACTAAACTATGTTCTAGTGATTACAAGTTTAAACCTTCGAATAAGATAGCTTTATATGTATGAATCGAATGATGTTATGAACATCATTACTACCTTAAGTTCCTTGGATAAACCTACTGGAAAAGAGAAAAATGGATCTAGCTTCAACGGATCCTTGGATGCCTCGAAGTTCTTGAAGCAGAATCATGACACGAAAACAAGTTCAAGTAAGATCATCACTTGAAATAAGATTGTTATAGTTATAGAAATTGAACCAAAGTTTGAATATGATTATTACCTTGTATTAGAATGATAACCTACTGTAAGAAACAAAGATTTCTTGAGGTTGGATGATCACCTTACAAGATTGGAAGTGAGCTAGCAAACTTGAAAGTATTCTTGATTTTATGTAACTAGAACTTGTAGAATATATGAAGAACACTTAGAACTTGAAGATAGAACTTGAGATAGATCAATTAGATGAAGAAAATTGAAGAATGAAAGTGTTTGTAGGTGTTTTTGGTCGTTGGTGTATGGATTAGATATAAAGGATATGTAATTTTGTTTTCATGTAAATAAGTCATGAATGATTACTCATATTTTTGTAATTTTATGAGATATTTCATGCTAGTTTCCAAATGATGGTTCCCACATGTGTTAGGTGACTCACATGGGCTGCTAAGAGCTGATCATTGGAGTGTATATACCAATAGTACATACATCTAAAAGCTGTGTATTGTACGAGTACGAATACGGGTGCATACGAGTAGAATTGTTGATGAAACTGAACGAGGATGTAATTGTAAGCATTTTTGTTAAGTAGAAGTATTTTGATAAGTGTATTGAATTCTTTCAAAAGTGTATAAATACATATTAAAACACTACATGTATATACATTTTAACTGAGTCGTTAAGTCATCGTTAGTCGTTACATGTAAGTATTGTTTTGAAACCTTTAGGTTAACGATCTTGTTAAATGTTGTTAACCCAATGTTTATAATATCAAATGAGATTTTAAATTATTATATTATCATGATATTATCATGTATGAATATCTCTTAATATTATATATATACATTAAATGTCTTTACAAAGATAATCGTTACATATATGTCTCGTTTAAAAATCATTAAGTTAGTAGTCTTGTTTTTACATATGTAGTTCATTGTTAATATACTTAATGATATGTTTACTTATCATAGTATCATGTTAACTATATATATATCCATATATATGTCATCATATAGTTTTTACAAGTTTTAACGTTCGTGAATCACCGGTCAACTTGGGTGGTCAATTGTCTATATGAAACATATTTCAATTAATCAAGTCTTAACAAGTTTGATTGCTTAACATGTTGGAAACATTTAATCATGTAAATATCAATCTCAATTAATATATATAAACATGGAAAAGTTCGGGTCACTACAGTACCTACCCGTTAAATAAATTTCGTCCCGAAATTTTAAGCTGTTGAAGGTGTTGACGAATCTTCTGGAAATAGATGCGGGTATTTCTTCTTCATCTGATCTTCACGCTCCCAGGTGAACTCGGGTCCTCTTCGAGTATTCCATCGAACCTTAACAATTGGTATCTTGTTTTGCTTAAGTCTTTTAACCTCACGATCCATTATTTCGACGGGTTCTTCGATGAATTGAAGTTTTTCGTTGATTTGGATTTCATCTAACGGAATAGTGAGATCTTCTTTAGCAAAACATTTCTTCAAATTCGAGACGTGGAAAGTGTTATGTACAGCCGCGAGTTGTTGAGGTAACTCAAGTCGGTAAGCTACTGGTCCGACACGATCAATAATCTTGAATGGTCCAATATACCTTGGATTTAATTTCCCTCGTTTATCAAATCGAACAACGCCTTTCCAAGGTGCAACTTTAAGCATGACCATCTCTCCAATTTCAAATTCTATATCTTTTCTTTTAATGTCAGCGTAGCTCTTTTGTCAACTTTGGGCGGTTTTCAACCGTTGTTGAATTTGGATGATCTTCTCGGTAGTTTCTTGTATAATCTCCGGACCCGTAATCTGTCTATCCCCCACTTCACTCCAACAAATTGGAGACCTACACTTTCTACCATAAAGTGCTTCAAACGGCGCCATCTCAATGCTTGAATGATAGCGGTTGTTGTAGAAAAATTCTGCTAACGGTAGATGTCGATCCCAACTGTTTCCGAAATCAATAACACATGCTCGTAGCATGTCTTCAAGCGTTTGTATCATCCTTTCGCTCTGCCCATCAGTTTGTGGATGATAGGCAGTACTCATGTCTAGACGAGTTCCTAATGCTTGCTGTAATGTCTGCCAGAATCTTGAAATAAATCTGCCATCCCTATCAGAGATAATAGAGATTGGTATTCCATGTCTGGAGACGAATTCCTTCAAATACAGTCATGCTAACTTCTCCATCTTGTCATCTTCTCTTATTGGCAGGAAGTGTGCTGATTTGGTGAGACAATCAACTATTACCCAAATAGTATCAAAACCACTTGCAGTCCTTGGCAATTTAGTGATGAAATCCATGGTAATGTTTTCCCATTTCCATTCCGGGATTTCGGGTTGTTGAAGTAGCCCTGATGGTTTCTGATGCTCAGCTTTGACCTTAGAACACGTCAAACATTCTCCTACGTATTTAGCAACATCGACTTTCATACCCGGCCACCAAAAATGTTTCTTGAGATCCTTGTACATCTTCCCCGTTCCAGGATGTATTGAGTATCTGGTTTTATGAGCTTCTCTAAGTACCATTTCTCTCATATCTCCAAATTTTGGTACCCAAATCCTTTCAGCCCTATACCGGGTTCCGTCTTCCCGAATATTAAGATGCTTCTCCGATCCTTTGGGTATTTCATCTTTTAAATTTCCCTTTTTTTTAAAACTCCTTGTTGGGCCTCCTTTATTTGAGTAGTAAGGTTATTATGAATCATTATATTCATAGATTTTACTCGAATGGGTTCTCTGTCCTTCCTGCTCAAGGCATCGGCTACCACATTTGCCTTCCCCGGGTGGTAACGAATCTCAAAGTCGTAATCATTCAATAATTCAATCCACCTACGCTGCCTCATATTCAGTTGTTTCTGATTAAATATGTGTTGAAGACTTTTGTGGTCGGTATATATAATACTTTTGACCCCATATAAGTAGTGCCTCCAAGTCTTTAATGCAAAAACAACCGCGCCTAATTCCAAATCATGCGTCGTATAATTTTGTTCGTGAATCTTCAATTGTCTAGACACATAAGCAATCACCTTCATTCGTTGCATTAATACACAACCGAGACCTTGCTTTGATGCGTCACAATAAATCACAAAATCATCATTCCCTTCAGGCAATGACAATATAGGTGCCGTAGTTAGCTTTTTCTTCAATAACTGAAACGCTTTCTCTTGTTCGTCATTCCATTCAAATTTCTTCCCTTTATGCGTTAATGCAGTCAAGGGTTTTGCTATTCTGGAAAAGTCTTGGATGAACCTTCTGTAGTAACCAGCTAGTCCTAAAAACTGGCGTATGTGTTTCGGAGTTTTTGGGGTTTCCCACTTTTCAACAGTTTCTATCTTTGCCGGATCTACCTTAATACCTTCTTTGTTCACTATGTGACCGAGGAATTGAACTTCTTCCAACCAAAATGCACACTTTGAAAACTTAGCGTACAATTCTTCCTTCCTCAATACTTCTAACACCTTTCTCAAATGTTCACCGTGTTCTTGGTCATTCTTTGAGTAAATAAGTATGTCATCAATGAAAACAATGACAAACTTGTCAAGGTATGGTCCACACACTCGGTTCATAAGGTCCATGAACACAGCTGGTGCATTAGTTAAACCAAACAGCATGACCATAAACTCATAATGACCGTAACGTGTTCTGAAAGCAGTCTTTGGAATATCATCTTCTTTCACCCGCATTTGATGATACCCGGAACGTAAGTCAATCTTTGAATAAACAGACGAGCCTTGTAGTTGATCAAATAAGTCGTCGATTCTCGGTAGTGGGTAGCGGTTCTTGATGGTAAGTTTGTTCAACTCTCGGTAGTCGATACACAACCTGAATGTACCATCTTTCTTCTTGACAAACAAAACTGGAGCTCCCCACGGTGATGTGCTTGGTCGAATGAAACCACGCTCTAAAAGTTCTTGTAATTGGCTTTGCAGTTCTTTCATCTCGCTGGGTGCGAGTCTGTAAGGAGCACGAGCTATTGGTGCAGCTCCTGGTACAAGATCTATTTGAAATTCAACGGATCGATGTGGGGGTAATCCCGGTAATTCTTTAGGAAATACATCGGGAAATTCTTTTGCAATGGGAACATCATTGATGCTCTTTTCTTCAGTTTGTACTTTCTCGACGTGTGCTAGAACAGCATAGCAACCTTTTCTTATTAGTTTTTGTGCCTTCAAATTACTAATAAGATGTAGCTTCGTGTTTCCCTTTTCTCCGTACACCATTAAGGGTTTTCCTTTTTCTCGTATAATGCGAATTGCATTTTTGTAACAAACGATCTCTGCTTTCACTTCTTTCAACCAGTCCATACCGATTATCACATCAAAACTCCCTAACTCTACTGGTATCAAATCAATCTTAAATGTTTCGCTAACCAGTTTAATTTCTCGATTCCGACATATATTATCTGCTGAAATTAATTTACCATTTGCTAATTCGAGTAAAAATTTACTATCCAAAGGCGTCAATGGACAACTTAATTTAGAACAAAAATCTCTACTCATATAGCTTCTATCCGCACCCGAATCAAATAAAACGTAAGCAGATTTATTGTCAATAAGAAACGTACCCGTAACAAGCTCCGGGTCTTCCTGTGCCTCTGCCGCATTAATATTGAAAACTCTTCCGCGGCATTGTCCATTCGTGTTCTCCTGGTTCGGGCAATTTCTAATAATGTGGCCCGGTTTTCCACATTTATAACAAACTACATTGGCATAACTTGCTCTGACACTACTTGCTCCGCCATTACTCGTTCCGACACCATTTGTTCCTTTCGTTCTATTAACCCCTGGTCCGTAGACCTCACACTTCGCCGCGCTATGACCATTTCTTTTACACTTGTTGCAAAATTTGGTGCAGAACCCCGAGTGATACTTTTCACACCTTTGGCATAGCTGCTTCTGATTGTTGTTATTGTTGCGGTTATTATTGTTGTTGGGATGATTGTTGTAGTTGCTGTTGTTGTTGTTGTTGTTGTTGTTGTTGTTGTTGTTGTTGTTGTTGGGCCGTTTGTTGTAGTTGCGATTGATGTTGCGATTGTTGGGATAATTGTTGCGATTATTGTTGTAATTGCTGTTGTTGTTGTATTGGTGATTCTTATCACCGTTTTCCTCCCACTTTCTTTTGACTTGCTTCACATTGGCCTTTTCAGCAGTCTGTTCTTTAATTCTTTCTTCAATCTGGTTCACTAGTTTGTGAGCCATTCTACATGCCTGTTGTATGGAGGCGGGCTCGTGTGAACTTATATCTTCTTGGATTCTTTCCTGTAATCCTTTCACAAACACGTCGATCTTCTCTTCCTCATCTTCGAATGCTCCCGGACACAATAGGCACAATTCTGTGAATCGTCTTTCGTAGGTGGTAATATCAAATCCTTGGGTTCGTAACCCTCTAAGTTCTGTCTTGAGCTTATTGACCTCGGTTCTGGGACGGTACTTCTCGTTAATCAAGTGCTTGAATGCTGACCACGGTAGTGCGTACGCATCGTCTTGTCCCACTTGTTCTAGATAGGTATTCCACCATGTTAACGCAGAACCTGTGAAGGTATGCGTAGCGTACTTCACTTTATCCTCTTCAGTACACTTACTTATGGCAAACACCGATTCAACCTTCTCGGTCCACCGTTTCAATCCGATCGGTCCTTCGGTTCCATCAAATTCCAAAGGTTTGCAGGCAGTGAATTCTTTATAGGTGCATCCTACACGATTTCCTGTACTGCTAGATCCAATGTTATTGTTGGTACGTAGCGCAGCCTGTACTGCGGCTATGTTTGAAGCTAGAAAAGTACGGAATTCCTCTTCATTCATATTCACGGTGTGTCGAGTAGTCGGTGCCATTTCCTTCAAAATAGTCAAATGGAATAAGTTAATCATACAGAATATTAAGAGTAGTTAATAGTATTTCGTAGCATAATATGAACTCATTTATAAAAGCTTTTTCTTCATATTAGCGTTTTATAAGTTTAAATTCGGGTAGTACCTACCCGTTAAGTTCATATTTAGTAGCTAATATACAATTCAACTACTACAATTCTATATGAAAAACTGATTATAATAATATTTCGCGTTCAAACTTTTACACAATATTTTACAAACTTACAATACCGCTTATTTTACATATAGCATGAAATATAGCACACAATAAATTTGATACAAGATGGTTGTGATGATAATTCTAGCTAGTACACAAGTCGTTCAGCAAAGGCAATAAAGACACGTAATTCATACGTCCAGAAACAAGTCATGCATTCTGGTTTTACTAGGATTACTTCCCATCCTTGGTCTTGTGGAACATAACCGTTATGGCCATTGATAAGGCAGCGTGTTGTAACGTCGTCAAAGGGACGAGGGTTACGTAATGTCCAACAGTCCCGTAACAATCTAAAAACCTCATTTCTTACCCCAATTACTGACTCCGTCACTTGTGGAAACGTTTTGTTTAATAGTTGTAGCCCGATGTTCTTGTTCTAACTTTGGTGAGAAGCGAACATTACTAATCCGTAAGCATAACATGCTTCTTTATGTTGCATGTTAGCCGCTTTTTCTAAATCACGAAGTCCAATATTCGGATATATTGAGTCAAAATAATTTCTTAACCCATTGCGTAAAATAGCATTTGGGTTCCCCGCAATATATGCGTCAAAGTAAACACATCGTAACTTATGGATTTTCCAATGTGATATCCACCATCTTTCGAACGAAAGCCTTTTATAAACCAAGGCATTCTTGGAACGTTCTTCGAATGTCTTACAAACTGATCTCGCCTTAAATAGTTGTGCCGAAGAATTCTGACCGACTCTAGACAAGATTTCATCAATCATGTCTCCGGGTAGGTCTCTTAAAATATTGGGTTGTCTATCCATTTTGTGTTTTTATACTGTAAAATAGACAAGAGTTAGATTCATAAAAGAAATACTTATTAATACAAGCAATTTTTACATATATCATAAAGCATAAGCACACTATATTACATATATTACACCACACGAATACAACTATCTTATTCCGACTCGCTTGTTTCTTCTTCTTCGGTTTTGGTTCGTTTTGCCAAGTTTCTAGGGATATATGATGTTCCCCTAATACGATCCGTTGTTTTCCACATTGGTTTAGAAAAACCTGGTGGTTTAGAGGTTCCCGGGTCATTGTTACAACTTAAGGACTTCGGGGGTTGACGATACATATAAAGTTCATCGGGGTTGGAATTAGATTTCTCTATTTTTATGCCCTTTCCCTTATTATTTTCTTTTGCCTTTTTAAATTCAGTTGGGGTAATTTCTATAACATCATCGGAATTCTCGTCGGAATCCGATTCATCGGAGAATTGGTAATCCTCTCAATATTTTGCTTCCTTGGCGGAAACACCATTGACCATAATTAACCTTGGTCGGTTGGTTGAGGATTTTCTTTTACTTAACCGTTTTATTATTTCCCCCACCGGTTCTATTTCTTCTTCCGGTTCCGATTCTTCTTCCGGTTCCGATTCTTCTTCCGGTTCCGACTCTTCTTCCGGTTCCTCTTCGGGAACTTGTGAATCAGTCCACGAATCATTCCAATTTACATTTGACTCTTCATTATTATTAGGTGAGTCAATGGAACTTGTTCTAGAGGTAGACATCTATCACATAATATCAAACGCGTTAAGAGATTAATATATCACATAATATTCACATGTTAAAAATATATAGTTTCCAACAAAATTTGTTAAGCAATCATTTTTCAAGTAAACACGGTCGAAGTCCAGACTCACTAATACATCCTAACAAACTCGATAAGACACACTAATGCAAAATTCTGGTTCTCTAAGACCAACGCTCGGATACCAACTGAAATGTCCCGTTCTTATTGATTAAAAACGTTCCAAATTAATTGATTTCGTTGCGAGGTTTTGACCTCTATATGAGACTTTTTTCAAAGACCGCATTCATTTTTAAAACAAACCATAACCTTTATTTCATAGATAAAGGTTTTAAAAAGCTTTACGTAGATTATCAAATAATGATAATCTAAAATATCCTGTTTACACACGACCATTACATAATGGTTTACAATACAAATATGTTACAACAAAATAAGTTTCTTGAATGCAGTTTTTACACAATATCATACAAGCATGGACTCCAAATCTCGTCCTTATTTAAGTATGCGACAGCGGAAGCTCTTAATAATCACCTGAGAATAAACATGCTTAAAACGTCAACAAAAATGTTGGTGAGTTATAGGTTTAACCTATATATATCAAATCATAATAATAGACCACAAGATTTCATATTTCAATACACATCCCATACATAGAGATAAAAATCATTCATATGGTGAACACCTGGTAACCGACATTAACAAGATGCATATATAAGAATATCCCCATCATTCCGGGACACCCTTCGGATATGATATAAATTTCGAAGTACTAAAGCATCCGGTACTTTGGATGGGGTTTGTTAGTCCCAATAGATCTATCTTTAGGATTCGCGTCAATTAGGGTGTCTGTTCCCTAATTCTTAGATAACAGACTTAATAAAAAGGGGCATATTCGATTTCAATAATTCAACCATAGAATGTAGTTTCACGTACTTGTGTCTATTTTGTAAATCATTTATAAAACCTGCATGTATTCTCATCCCAAAAATATTAGATTTTTAAAAGTGGGACTATAACTCACTTTCACAGATTTTTACTTCGTCGGGAAGTAAGACTTGGCCACTGGTTGATTCACGAACCTATAACAATATATACATATATATCAAAGTATGTTCAAAATATATTTACAACACTTTTAATATATTTTGATGTTTTAAGTTTATTAAGTCAGTTGTCCTCGTTAGTAACCTACAACTAGTTGTCCACAGTTAGATGTACAGAAATCAATCGATAAATATTATCTTGAATCAATCCACGACCCAGTGTAAACGTATCTCAGTATTGATCACAACTCAAACTATATATATTTTGGAATCAACCTCAACCCTGTATAGCTAACTCTAACATTCACATATATAGTGTCTATGGTTGTTTCGAAATATATATAGATGTGTCGACATGATAGGTCAAAACATTGTATACGTGTCTATAGTATCTCAAGATTACATAATATACAATACAAGTTTATTAAGTTATGGTTGGAATAGATTTGTTACCAATTTTTACGTAGCTAAAATGAGAAAAATTATCCAATCTTGTTTTACCCATAACTTCTTCATTTAAATCCGTTTTGAGTGAATCAAATTGCTATGGTTACATAATGAACTCTATTTTATTAATCTAAACAGAAAGAGTATAGGTTTATAGTCAGAAAAATAAGTTACAAGTCGTTTTTGTAAAGGTAGTCATTTCAGTCGAAAGAACGACGTCTAGATGACCATTTTAGAAAACATACTTCCACTTTGAGTTTAACCATAATTTTTGGATATAGTTTCATGTTCATAATAAAAATCATTTTCTCAGAATAACAACTTTTAAATCAAAGTTTATCATAGTTTTAAATTAATTAACCCAAAACAGCCCTCGGTGTTACTACGACGGCGTAAATCCGGTTTTACGGTGTTTTTCGTGTTTTCAGGTTTTAAATCATTAAGTTAGCATATCATATAGATATAGAACATGTGTTTAGTTGATTTTAAAAGTCAAGTTAGAAGGATTAACTTTTGTTTGCGAACAAGTTTAGAATTAACTAAACTATGTTCTAGTGATTACAAGTTTAAACCTTCGAATAAGATAGCTTTATATGTATGAATCGAATGATGTTATGAACATCATTACTACCTTAAGTTCCTTGGATAAACCTACTGGAAAAGAAAAAAATGGATCTAGCTTCAACGGATCCTTGGATGCCTCGAAGTTCTTGAAGCAGAATCATGACACGAAAACAAGTTCAAGTAAGATCATCACTTGAAATAAGATTGTTATAGTTATAGAAATTGAACCAAAGTTTGAATATGATTATTACCTTGTATTAGAATGATAACCTACTGTAAGAAACAAAGATTTCTTGAGGTTGGATGATCACCTTACAAGATTGGAAGTGAGCTAGCAAACTTGAAAGTATTCTTGATTTTATGTAACTAGAACTTGTAGAATATATGAAGAACACTTAGAACTTGAAGATAGAACTTGAGATAGATCAATTAGATGAAGAAAATTGAAGAATGAAAGTGTTTGTAGGTGTTTTTGGTCGTTGGTGTATGGATTAGATATAAAGGATATGTAATTTTGTTTTCATGTAAATAAGTCATGAATGATTACTCATATTTTTGTAATTTTATGAGATATTTCATGCTAGTTGCCAAATGATGGTTCCCACATGTGTTAGGTGACTCACATGGGCTGCTAAGAGCTGATCATTGGAGTGTATATACCAATAGTACATACATCTAAAAGCTGTGTATTGTACGAGTACGAATACGGGTGCATACGAGTAGAATTGTTGATGAAACTGAACGAGGATGTAATTGTAAGAATTTTTGTTAAGTAGAAGTATTTTGATAAGTGTATTGAAGTCTTTAAAAAGTTTATAAATACATAATAAAACACTACATGTATATACATTTTAACTGAGTCGTTAAGTCATCGTTAGTCGTTACATGTAAGTGTTGTTTTGAAACCTTTAGGTTAACGATCTTGTTAAATGTTGTTAACCCAATGTTTATAATATCAAATGAGATTTTAAATTATTATATTATCATGATATTATCATGTATGAATATCTCTTAATATGATATATATACATTAAATGTCTTTACAACGATAATCGTTACATATATGTCTCGTTTAAAAATCATTAAATTAGTAGTCTTGTTTTTACATATGTAGTTCATTGTTAATATACTTAATGATATGTTTACTTATCATAGTATCATGTTAACTATATATATATATATCCATATATATGTCATCATATAGTTTTTATAAGTTTTAACGTTCGTGAATCACCGGTCAACTTGGGTGGTCAATTGTCTATATGAAACATATTTCAATTAATCAAGTCTTAACAAGTTTGATTGCTTAACATGTTGGAAACATTTAATCATGTAAATATCAATCTCAATTAATATATATAAACATGGAAAAGTTCGGGTCACTACAACGGTGGTGACCGGTGGTGATGATTAAGGAAAAGGTGATCAAATAATAACTTGATGATGATGATGATCGATAGGTTATGGTGGTGATAAAACCGATGGTTTTTGATCATGGTTAAGAGAGAGAGATAGAGAGAGAGAAGGAAATAAGGTGGCGGTGATGGTGACCTGCAGACAGGTGGTGGCAGCGGCAGAGGTGAGGTGGTCTTGATGGATTTTGGTGTTGGTGTTGGTTGTTTACAACAAAAACAGAAAAACCACTCGTGGTATTTGTGGTGGTTTGAAAGGAGGACGATGGTGGTTTGAGGTGGGGTTGTAGGGTGGTGACGAGGGTGTTGATGGTTGCCGGAGAAGACAAGGTTGAATGGTGGTGACTATGGTGGCAAAAAGTCTGTTGGTCGATGATTTCTTCTCTCCATCACTTTGATACACATACATATATTATAGATATATATTATGTAAGATATTTAATATTTAATATTTAATATTAATTATAATAATTAATCATAATATAATAATAATGATTTAAGCATGTGGGTGCAATTAGTAGACACTAGCAGCCTCAATTTTTATTGTAGTGTGCCGACACTTTATGTGATGACCCGGGAATTTCCGACCAAATTTAAACTTAATCTTTATTTGATTTCGACACGATAAGCATAATCTGTAATGTCGAGTCTCAAAAACTTTGAACTGTGTTCATGTATACACTTGACCTTTGACTAACCCCGACGATTCACGAACAATTGTTGCTAATAAATATGTATATATGTATATATATAAATATAAATATATGTGTATGTATAATAATATGAAATAATAAAAATACAAATTAATCAGTAGAATTAAAATATAAAATAAAATACAGAATAATTAAGTTATTATTGAAATAAATATATATATGACTTCCATATACAATTAATATTACATGTATATTGTAAAATACATAAAATGTATAAATATTAAATATTCAGAAAATGTTATTTTATATATATTAAAATGACACCTGAAAATTTATATGTTAAATGTAATTGCAAGTTTAGATATAGTATTATATCAATATTATTATTATTACTTTCATCATTATTATTAAAACTGATATTAATATTATTATTTGTAATATTAATATTTTATAATATATAATATGTAGTTATGAAATGTAAGATGTAAAAATTGTTATGTTGTTATTATTATTATTATCATAGTAATATCAATATTATTATAATTAGTATTATTATTAGTACCACTAATAATATTTATTATTATAATTATTATTAATATCTTTTTTAGTATTAATTGATAATATTAATATTATTATATTTATTATTAATTCAATTATTAATAGAATTTTAATTAATATAATTATAATTATTAATTATTAATATATATTATGGAACGTATCCAATTGAGATCTGAATTTGTTACATGTAACTTTCAATGGACTGTATTATCTTGTTTCTATCCCCAATCTTGACTCAAATACTAGAAAACATCCAAAATCAGTTAGGGATACATATCAAACTTTATTTTTATTTTTTTGTCTGCTAGAGAAAATGGGTCGATCCCTTCTAATTCTATAAATCAGGCGATATTATACAGCTGGGTAACAATTTATTTTTTTTCAATTTCTCCACCCTTATTATCAAACTACAACTTCCTATAATTGAATTATAATTGTTACAACAATTTTGTTTTTTTTACAGCACGATACCTCTGTATATCATCTTTTTAGCAAAATCTCGAATTCAAAACAATTTCTAAAATCTAATAATGTAAAGTTGTTAGGAATCATACGTATAAACTTTCTTCAAAATCTAAAGTCTCAATTCGTCATATTGAGCTTTAATTTTCGAGTCAAATTTATGAGGTCATAAGTCAAACTTTTTGTTCATTAAGAAATTTGATTTCGTTTTGATGATTCAATCTCAATTGATGATTCCTAAAGTTTATATATATGATTAGAAAACTAATTCATGTAGAAACTTTTGTTTAAAACGATCTCCAATTCACAATCAATATTTTTTTTTTACAAGTGACGAGCAACAGCGGGTTTTTTGATTATTTTTTTTTTCGTACTAATCTATTTAAACCTTTTTATGGAACGTTCTGTTACAATTATGTTAAATGAAAACAGCAAGGATCAATAATGGTTGTTACCACTACCTGTCGAACAGTTTTTGAAGAAGAAGGAGATAAAGGAAAACAGAAAAATAATACGATTTATATATAATTATGTTGTGCATATAATCAGAGAAACAGAAGTGGTGGAGTGGTGTTGTGTGTTTGTGTATGAGCGGGAGGTCTCGGGTTCGATTCTCGTTTGGGGCACTTTTTTGAGAAAAACATTTTTAAAGGGTAATATATATTTTTACCTTCATTTCCATCATTATTATTATTATATTTATTATTATTATTATCATTATAATTATTATTGTTATTGTTATTATTATTATTATTATTATTATTATTATTATTATTATTATTATTATTATTATTATTAATTATGGTTATTAGTATTAAGTAAATTGTTATTATTATTATTAACATTAACACAAGTTATATCATTATCATTATTATGATGGTTATTATTACTAACTATATTAGTAAAATCACTTAAAATTAGAAGTATTATCATCATTAGTATTATTATCTATAGTATTATTATTATTGTAATATTTTTGTTAGTAATATTATTATGATTACAAGAATATTAAACATGTTAATTTATAATAAAAGGTGTTATGATAAAGATTAGGAAATTTATATTAAATATATGAATACATGTAGATTATGGGTATGAATACAAATTAATGTTAAAAGAAACTATAGACATTAGCTTATAAATTAAAACCGAAGGTTATGATTATTATAACTATGAATATACGGTTTTAATAATATTATTGAGATTAAAAATATAGAAATTTTGGGATATAAATATTATTATGAAAATGATTAAAATATTATATAAAGTATGTTTTAAAGGAATTATTATCATTAATATTAACATTGTTATTTTAATACAATTTAGTATTATCATTATTAATATCATTATTAACATTATTATTATCACTTTTAATCATTTTTATATATATTCAATATTATTACTAATGTTAGTATTATCATAATTATTAACTTCAACCAAGTGATTCGCATATAAAAGTATGTTTAACTTAACTGTATTAATATTATTATGTACAAAAAATGAAGATATATAAATAAATAATGAAACTTATAAATTAATTATATCACTAATAATAATGATATATATATTTAATCAATTACAATTATATATATTAATGAGTATACAATTGATATAGGTTCGTGAATCCGAGGCCAACCCTGCATTGTTCAATATAGTCATATGTATTTTTACTACAAAATACATTAGGTGAGTTTCATTTGCCCGTTTACTCATTACATTTTTGGGCTGAGAATACATGCAAATGCTTTATTAACTGTTTTACAATATTTATATGCGTGAGTTTCATTTGCTCCCTTTTTAAATGCTTTTGCAATATATATTTTTGGGACTGAGAATACATGCGCTGTTTTTATAACTGTTTTACAAAATAGACACAAGTAATTGAAACTACATTATATGGTTGAATTATCGAAATCGAATATGCCCCTTTTTATTAAGTCTGGTAATCTAAGAATTAGGGAACAGACACCCTAATTGACGCGAACTCTAAAGATAGATCTATCGGGCTCAACAAGCCCCATCCAAAGTACCGGATGCTTTAGTACTTCGAAATTTATATCATGTGCGAAGGAGGATCCCGGAATGATGGGGATATTCTTATATGTATATTGTGAATGTCGATTACCAGGTGTTCACCATATGAATGATTTTTGTCTCTATGCATGGGACGTATGTTTATGAGAATTGGAAATATGAAATCTTGTGGTCTATTAAAATTATGAAATGATTCTTTATGATAAACTAATGAACTCACCAACCTTTTGGTTGACACTTTAAAGCATATTTATTCTCAGGTATGAAAGAAATCTTCCGCTGTGCATTAGCTCATATTAGAGACATTACTTGGAGTCATTCATGGCATATTTCAAAAGACGTTGCATTTGAGTCGTTGAGTTTATCAAGATTATTATCAAGTCAATTATAGTTAGATGTATTATGAAATGGTATGCATGCCGTCAACTTTCGATGTAATGAAAGATTGTCTTTTCAAAAACGAATGCAATGTTTGTAAATATATCATATAGAGGTCAAGTACCTCGCGATGTAATCAACTGTTGTGAATCGTTTATAATCGATATGGACTTCGTCCGGATGGATTAGGACGGGTCTCTACAGTTGGTATCAGAGCGGTGGTCTTAACGAACCATGTCTGCATTAGTGTGTCTAACTGATAAGTCGTTAGGATGCATTAGTGAGTCTGGACTTCGACCGTGTCTGCATGTCAAAAGTTTTGCTTATCATTTTGTGTCGAAAATTACTTGCTTATCATTTTTAAAGTCTAGACACGTCTTACTGCCGCTATTGCATAGACAGTGTATAGATAAATTCATATCGTAACATATCTGTTGTTGTTACCTTTGCTTGACAACTTCCGTAGATTCCTCCGTAACTTATGGGATTTTAGTAATTATATATGCATATGTAAATTATGTATTTCAGGGTACTAATCTACATCCTATAATCTATTTTTTTATCGAAAATCCTTCATTTGATCGTACGAGATGAATCCCTCAACCAGTTCAAGTCCCTTAGATTCCGATAGCTATTCCGATAGTTATTCCGACAATTATTCTGACATCGATGTTCACATAAGCTCCAGAAGCAGTGTGACCAGAATGGATCAACCAATTAGCCATCATTTATTCTGGATGAATTGGTGATGGGTTCGTAGTCGACTTAATCAATGGAGACGCGAAGAAGGCGATCCTTTTCACCAACCGAATTTATCTCTTGGTGATGAACCTGAAGCACTTATCAGCGAACCAGTCCGAAACACCATATTTACCCTCAATTCCAGGATATCTCACAATGATTGTATGATATCCCAAAATTCCCAACCTTATTCATCCGCTTGTTCCAACCGACAATCATCCTGGAGTAATACAAGAAGTCAACGAACTTCGCGCTCGAGTAATCAATTTGGAGAATAATGGTGCAAAACGTACCAGCTTCAGCAACATCACCTGCATCAACAGTACAACCAACAACATAAGTTTCAACCTTACATGCTCAACATCTCATTCTGTACCTCGAGTATAATCATCGTTCTACGTATCGTTCTACATCAATTATCTTCGTTCTTCATGCCGATTATGTAATCTTTAATATTTTAGAGATTATATATTCTAGTTCTAACGATAAATCAAATGAGATTAATATCATTTTGACTCATTAAATCTATGGTTACATCTGAAGAAAATATATATGTATATATATTTTCATGAAGATTGTAATTAAAAGTTCTTTTGTACAGACGGTTAATGTTGAAAATATTTTAACGGGTAGGTATTACCCTAGAAATATTTAGATTTCGCATTAATAAGTTACACTGTACATTCTTCGAATTTGATTCAACGATCATTTACTATCCTACTTACAACCACCGATATACATATCCGTCAACATAGAGTAACCATTTTCAATCAATTTCATATTTGGATTTTGACCTATCAGAATCCAACAAGTGGCATAATGAAGAAAAACATTGGATAAAATAAAAATTGCTAGAAACAAATGAATTAACTAATTGAAATTTTGTTAAGAATTCACGCTAACTGTTCCTAGCTAACTGATACCATTTTATTTATCGTAATTTAATTATCGCAATTTACATTCTCGCAATTTTATTTATTGTTATTTAATTTCTGTTATTTACTTTACGCACTTTATTTATCGTTATTTAATTCCTGTTATTTATTGTACGCACTTTAAATGTCGGGACACGTATACAAGGTTTTGACATATCATATCGACGCATCTATATATATTATTTGGAATCACCATAGACACTCTATATGCAGTAATGATCGAGTTCTCTATACAGGGTTGAGGTTGATTCTACAATAATATATATACTTTGAGTTGTGATCGAGTCTGAGACGAATACGGGTCACGATACGTATTAATTAATTCGAATATTATATATTAAACTATATATGAATTATTGAATTGTTAACTGTGGACTATCAACTGTGGACTACCAACATTGGACAATTAAAATGAATTAAAATATTGACTATAACATATGAAACTAAACAATTCTTCAAGTTTGCCACTTGATTTCATCTCAAACGTCATTTGTATCTTGACGATTAAGATCCACGTTCAAACCTTTCATGATTCTTGAAAACATCTCAAACGAGAGGAGGAACCAACCGTACTTCATCTACGGGAAAAAAGATTGATGCATTAAGTTATGCATCTGAAAAACTCTCGGAAACTGAGTAAACATTTAACACGTAGCTGTGCTAATTACTTTAGTGTTATTATTACCCAAAATAACTTGGTAATTCCTTTCAAAGTAGCAAATTTTGTCACAGCTCCAGCAAATCAACTTCGACTTTTCGTTCGAAACAACCTTATTATCACCTTGATTTATATGTATGCTATTTTATTGTTACCGGGGAACCTTTTATATTCCACCATATTACCGTCAGCGTTTAATCATCTAAAAACATAATTCTCTTGAAATCACCTCTGATTGATAACCAATGATTTGGATATGGTAACAGTAAATGTAGAGGAATCGGCAATCAGTACTTTGAAAACTCACAGCATATCTACATCAACAGTTATATGTATAACATTTATCTTCTAGAATAATGACCTTCCATTCTAAAATTTTGAAAAGCACCCAGTCTACAAATCAATACTCTGAATGTTGAAAAAGCTGAATGAAGCAACAGAAACTATAGACAACCGTAAACGACCTTAATCATCGAAAGTTTGATGATAAAGAATAGTATGTTGGAAAAGCTCAGAAAAGTTGGAACTGGAAAATGGATTGAGCTAACCACGAAGGAGACCAAGGACAAATACAAGTACCATACCATATATTCAAAGAATCCAGGTAATTCTGGATCCGATGAAACCTTCAACAAATATCTTGCTCCGTACCCATGTTAAAATCTTGCAGAAAATCTTCCTCATCAATCATCGAACTTAGAAATTCCAAAATATCATCATCAATATCTTCGATATTTCTGAGGATATTTTCATAAATATTCTCGTCCGAAATTATATATCTCTTCGTACTTCCTGTGTATCATTATATTGGAAACATTCAATAGAAAATTTAGTACCGAGAAGCAGATTATGCGAAACTATGAAGAAAGCAGTGGACAAATCATAAAGAATAAGTTGACTTCAAAGAATCCAAATGATTCAATGTCTGCTAAAGTCTTTAGTGAATATCTTGCTCCTTACTCTAAACCCTTGCGGACAATAGTTTCTACCATCCTCTAATCTTAGATATTCCGAGATATTATCGTATCTTTCATTATAAATATCCTCGATATTTCTTAATATATTTTCATAACTAATCTATTTGAAATCATTAATCTCTTCGTGCTATCAGTGTTACATCATATAGAAACTGTTAGTTTCTATATTCTGTAAACCTTCAAGCTTAAAATATGAATGTTATTGAAGTAATGTTGGGAACTGAAGCATGAGTTAGTATAATATAATGACACTTGATCAACGTGATTATATTACAGTAAGTTATGTTGAGTTTCTAATGGAACGTGATGATTCACAGATTATAACGTCATCACGTGCCATGTTACATAACTCTTTCATTCTACTTAACTTCTGAACAAATCAAGAAAATATATTCTTGATGGTTCTATCTTCCGTGATGTTGATAAATTTGAAAATCAAATCGTGCTATCACGTTCCTTCCTGTTTAGAACATTATAATCATTCGAAACTCTATACCTACGAATTCTGGACCATTATTCGCTTGACTTGAAGTCGGGAAGAGAAAACAAAAGCATAAAGATTTGAAATATAAGGGAGAATATAAAGCTCAATGACAACACCGAAATTACAAACCGTGGATATCAGTACGTATAGCAATATAAAGACACGGGAGGATTATAAATACAATAATCCCTAGGGCATAATAGAAATAAACAGATTCTTTAGGTGGGAGTTGGAAAAGAAGAACGATCATTGCGATAGTTAGAATAAGAACAAGGATCAGAACAGGGTTAAGCATTTTCATAAATCTTTTGAATTTGGGAATTGAGTATAGAAGTGATGGAAACAAATGGAACGGAAAAGGTAAATTTATAATGGAAATATCAAACACAATAATCGAGGCAGATCACCGTATTTAATTATAGAGATCTTAATTTCCTTACTCGCCAAAGAATCAAATCTTTTAGATTCGAAGATTTTCTTTAAATCCCCCGAATTCCTAAATTCAACCCTAACTCTGCCAAAAGTTAAGGCGAATCTTTACTTTCCTATTTCAATCTTATGTGATAGCTTCATTCGTACTCTTTGAATAATCGAATAGTTTTATCCATATTACTTAATAATGATAAAACTCCATTTATCAACTCATATGTTTCATGAAAACATTTTTTATTGTTAGCCATGACCACCTCACTCAAATTTCGGGACGAAATTTCTTTAACGGGTAGGTACTGTGATGACCCGGGAATTTCCGACCAAATTTAAACTTAATCTTTATTTGATTTCAACACGATAAGCATAATCTGTAATGTCGAGTCTCAAAAATTTTGAACTGTGTTCATGTATACACTTGACCTTTGACTAACCCCGACGATTCACGAACAATTGTTGCTAATAAATATGTATATATGTATATATATATAAATATAAATATATGTGTATGTATAATAATATGAAATAATAAAAATACAAATTAATCAGTAGAATTAAAATATAAAATAAAATACAGAATAATTAAGTTATTATTGAAATAAATATATATATTGAAATGTCCCGTTCTTATTGATTAAAAACGTTCCATATTAATTGATTTCGTTGCGAGGTTTTGACCTCTATATGAGACGTTTTTCAAAGACTGCATTCATTTTAAAATAAACCATAACCTTTATTTCATCAATAAAGGTTTAAAAAGCTTTACTTAGATTATCAAATAATGATAATCTAAAATATCCTGTTTACACACGACCATTACATAATGGTTTACAATACAAATATGTTACAACAAAATAAGTTTCTTGAATGCAGTTTTTACACAATATCATACAAGCATGGACTCCAAATCTCGTCCTTATTTAAGTATGCGACAGCGGAAGCTCTTAATAATCACCTGAGAATAAACATGCTTAAAACGTCAACAAAAAATGTTGGTGAGTTATAGGTTTAACCTATATATATCAAATCATAGTAATAGACCACAAGATTTCATATTTCAATACACATCCCATACATAGAGATAAAAAATCATTCATATGGTGAACACCTGGTAACCGACATTAACAAGATGCATATATAAGAATATCCCCATCATTCCGGGACACCCTTCGGATATGATATAAATTTCGAAGTACTAAAGCATCCGGTACTTTGGATGGGGTTTGTTAAGCCCAATAGATCTATCTTTAGGATTCACGTCAATTAGGGTGTCTGTTCCCTAATTCTTAGATTACCAGACTTAATAAAAAGGGGCATATTCGATTTTGATAATTCAACCATAGAATGTAGTTTCACGTACTTGTGTCTATTTTGTAAATCATTTATAAAACCTGCATGTATTCTCATCCCAAAAATATTAGATTTTAAAAGTGGGACTATAACTCACTTTCACAGATTTTTACTTCGTCGGGAAGTAAGACTTGGCCACTGGTTGATTCACGAACCTATAACAATATATACATATATATCAAAGTATGTTCAAAATATATTTACAACACTTTTAATATATTTTGATGTTTTAAGTTTATTAAGTCAGCTGTCCTCGTTAGTAACCTACAACTAGTTGTCCACAGTTAGATGTACAGAAATAAATCGATAAATATTATCTTGAATCAATCCACGACCCAGTGTATACGTATCTCAGTATTGATCACAACTCAAACTATATATATTTTGGAATCAACCTCAACCCTGTATAGCTAACTCCAACATTCACATATAGAGTGTCTATGGTTGTTCCGAAATATATATAGATGTGTCGACATGATAGGTCGAAACATTGTATACGTGTCTATGGTATCTCAAGATTACATAATATATAATACAAGTTGATTAAGTTATGGTTGGAATAGATTTGTTACTAATTTTCACGTAGCTAAAATGAGAAAAATTATCCAATCTTGTTTTACCCATAACTTCTTCATTTTAAATCCGTTTTGAGTGAATCAAATTGCTATGGTTTCATATTGAACTCTATTTTATGAATCTAAACAGAAAAAGTATAGGTTTATAGTCGGAAAAATAAGTTACAAGTCGTTTTTGTAAAGGTAGTCATTTCAGTCGAAAGAACGACGTCTAGATGACCATTTTAGAAAACATACTTCCACTTTGAGTTTAACCATAATTTTTGGATATAGTTTCATGTTCATAATAAAAATCATTTTCTCAGAATAACAACTTTTAAATCAAAGTTTATCATAGTTTTTAATTAACTAACCCAAAACAGCCCGCGGTGTTACTACGACGGCGTAAATCCGGTTTTACGGTATTTTTCGTGTTTCCAGGTTTTAAATCATTAAGTTAGCATATCATATAGATATAGAACATGTGTTTAGTTGATTTTAAAAGTCAAGTTAGAAGGATTAACTTTTGTTTGCGAACAAGTTTAGAATTAACTAAACTATGTTCTAGTGATTACAAGTTTAAACCTTCGAATAAGATAGCTTTATATGTATGAATAGAATGATGTTATGAACATCATTACTACCTTAAGTTCCTTGGATAAACCTACTGGAAAAGAGAAAAATGGATCTAGCTTCAACGGATCCTTGGATGGCTCGAAGTTCTTGAAGCAGAATCATGACACGAAAACAAGTTCAAGTAAGATCATCACTTGAAATAAGATTGTTATAGTTATAGAAATTGAACCAAAGTTTGAATATGATTATTACCTTGTATTAGAATGATAACCTACTGTAAGAAACAAAGATTTCTTGAGGTTGGATGATCACCTTACAAGATTGGAAGTGAGCTAGTAAACTTGAAAGTATTCTTGATTTTATGAAACTAGAACTTTTGGAATTTATGAAGAACACTTAGAACTTGAAGAAAGAACTTGAGAGAGATCAATTAGATGAAGAAAATTGAAGAATGAAAGTGTTTGTAGGTGTTTTTGGTCGTTGGTGTATGGATTAGATATAAAGGATATGTAATTTTGTTTTCATGTAAATAAGTCATGAATGATTACTCATATTTTTGTAATTTTATGAGATATTTCATGCTAGTTGCCAAATGATGGTTCCCACATGTGTTAGGTGACTCACATGGGCTGCTAAGAGCTGATCATTGGAGTGTATATACCAATAGTACATACATCTAAAAGCTGTGTATTGTACGAGTACGAATACGGGTGCATACGAGTAGAATTGTTGATGAAACTGAACGAGGATGTAATTGTAAGCATTTTTGTTAAGTAGAAGTATTTTGATAAGTGTATTGAAGTCTTTAAAAAGTGTGTAAATACATATTAAAACACTACATGTATATACATTTTAACTGAGTCGTTAAGTCATCGTTAGTCGTTACATGTAAGTGTTGTTTTGAAACCTTTAGGTTAACGATCTTGTTAAATGTTGTTAACCCAATGTTTATAATATCAAATGAGATTTTAAATTATTATATTATCATGATATTATCATGTATGAATATCTTTTAATATGATATATATATACATTAAATGTCTTTACAACGATAATCGTTACATATATGTCTCGTTTAAAAATCATTAAGTTAGTAGTCTTGTTTTTACATATGTAGTTCATTGTTAATATACTTAATGATATGTTTACTTATCATAGTATCATGTTAACTATATATATATATATATCCATATATATGTCATCATATAGTTTTTACAAGTTTTAACGTTCGTGAATCACCGGTCAACTTGGGTGGTCAATTGTCTATATGAAACATATTTCAATTAATCAAGTCTTAACAAGTTTGATTACTTAACATGTTGGAAACATTTAATCATGTAAATATCAATCTCAATTAATATATATAAACATGGAAAAGTTCGGGTCACTACAGTACCTACCCGTTAAATAAATTTCGTCCCGAAATTTTAAGCTGTTGAAGGTGTTGACGAATCTTCTGGAAATAGATGCGGGTATTTCTTCTTCATCTGATCTTCACGCTCCCAGGTGAACTCGGGTCCTCTACGAGCATTCCATCGAACCTTAACAATTGGTATCTTGTTTTGCTTAAGTCTTTTAACCTCACGATCCATTATTTCGACGGGTTCTTCGATGAATTGAAGTTTTTCGTTGATTTGGATTTCATCTAACGGAATAGTGAGATCTTCTTTAGCAAAACATTTCTTTAAATTCGAGACGTGGAAAGTGTTATGTACAGCCGCGAGTTGTTGAGGTAACTCTAGTCGGTAAGCTACTGGTCCGACACGATCAATAATCTTGAATGGTCCAATATACCTTGGATTTAATTTCCCTCGTTTACCAAATCGAACAACGCCTTTCCAAGGTGCAACTTTAAGCATGACCATCTCTCCAATTTCAAATTCTATATCTTTTCTTTTAATGTCAGCGTAGCTCTTTTGTCGACTTTGGGCGGTTTTCAACCGTTGTTGAATTTGGATGATCTTCTCGGTAGTTTCTTGTATAATCTCCGGACCCGTAATCTGTCTATCCCCCACTTCACTCCAACAAATCGGAGACCTGCACTTTCTACCATAAAGTGCTTCAAACGGCGCCATCTCAATGCTTGAATGGTAGCTGTTGTTGTAGGAAAATTCTGCTAACGGTAGATGTCGATCCCAACTGTTTCCGAAATCAATAACACATGCTCGTAGCATGTCTTCAAGCGTTTGTATCGTCCTTTCGCTCTGCCCATCAGTTTGTGGATGATAGGCAGTACTCATGTCTAGACGAGTTCCTAATGCTTGCTGTAATGTCTGCCAGAATCTTGAAATAAATCTGCCATCCCTATCAGAGATAATAGAGATTGGTATTCCATGTCTGGAGACGACTTCCTTCAAATACAGTCGTGCTAACTTCTCCATCTTGTCATCTTCTCTTATTGGTAGGAAGTGTGATGATTTGGTGAGACGATCAACTATTACCCAAATAGTATCAAAACCACTTGCAGTCCTTGGCAATTTAGTGATGAAATCCATGGTAATGTTTTCCCATTTCCATTCCGGGATTTTGGGTTGTTGAAGTAGACCTGATGGTTTCTGATGCTCAGCTTTGACCTTAGAACACGTCAAACATTCTCCTACGTATTTAGCAACATCGGCTTTCATACCCGGCCACCAAAAATGTTTCTTGAGATCCTTGTACATCTTCCCCGTTCCAGGATGTATTGAGTATCTGGTTTTATGAGCTTCTCTAAGTACCATTTCTCTCATATCTCCAAATTTTGGTACCCAAATCCTTTCAGCCCTATACCGGGTTCCGTCTTCCCGAATATTAAGATGCTTCTCCGATCCTTTGGGTATTTCATCCTTTAAATTTCCCTCTTTTAAAACTCCTTGTTGCGCCTCCTTTATTTGAGTAGTAATGTTATTATGAATCATTATATTCATAGATTTTACTCGAATGGGTTCTCTGTCCTTCCTGCTCAAGGCATCGGCTACCACATTTGCCTTCCCCGGGTGGTAACGAATCTCAAAGTCGTAATCATTCAATAATTCAATCCACCTACGCTGCCTCATATTCAGTTGTTTCTGATTAAATATGTGTTGAAGACTTTTGTGGTCGGTATATATAATACTTTTGACCCCATATAAGTAGTGCCTCCAAGTCTTTAATGCAAAAACAACCGCGCCTAATTCCAAATCATGCGTCGTATAATTTTGTTCGTGAATCTTCAATTGTCTAGACGCATAAGCAATCACCTTCGTTCGTTGCATTAATACACAACCGAGACCTTGCTTTGATGCGTCACAATAAATCACAAAATCATCATTCCCTTCAGGCAATGACAATATAGGTGCCGTAGTTAGCTTTTTCTTCAATAACTGAAACGCTTTCTCTTGTTCATCATTCCATTCAAATTTCTTCCCTTTATGCGTTAATGCAGTCAAGGGTTTTGCTATTCTGGAAAAGTCTTGGATGAACCTTCTGTAGTAACCAGCTAGTCCTAAAAACTGGCGTATGTGTTTCGGAGTTTTCGGGGTTTCCCACTTTTCAACAGTTTCTATCTTTGCCGGATCCACCTTAATACCTTCTTTGTTCACTATGTGACCGAGGAATTGAACTTCTTCCAACCAAAATGCACACTTTGAAAACTTAGCATACAATTCTTCCTTCCTCAATACTTCTAACACCTTTCTCAAATGTTCACCGTGTTCTTGGTCATTCTTTGAGTAAATAAGTATGTCATCAATGAAAACAATGACAAACTTGTCAAGGTATGGTCCACACACTCGGTTCATAAGGTCCATGAACACAGCCGGTGCATTAGTTAAACCAAACGGCATGACCATAAACTCGTAATGACCGTAACGTATTCTGAAAGCAGTCTTTGGAATATCATCTTCTTTCACCCGCATTTGATGATACCCGGAACGTAAGTCAATCTTTGAATAAACAGACGAGCCTTGTAGTTGATCAAATAAGTCATCGATTCTCGGTAGTGGGTAGCGGTTCTTGATGGTAAGTTTGTTCAACTCTCAGTAGTCGATACACAACCTGAATGTACCATCTTTCTTCTTGACAAACAAAACAGGAGCTCCCCACGGTGATGTGCTTGGTCGAATGAAACCACGCTCTAAAAGTTCTTGTAATTGGCTTTGTAGTTCTTTCATCTCGCTGGGTGCGAGTCTGTAAGGAGCACGAGCTATTGGTGCAGCTCCTGGTACAAGATCTATTTGAAATTCAACGGATCGATGTGGGGGTAATCCCGGTATTTCTTTCGGAAATACATCGGGAAATTCTTTTGCAATGGGAACATTATTGATGCTCTTTTCTTCAGTTTGTACTTTCTCGACGTGTGCTAGAACAGCATAGCAACCTTTTCTTATTAGTTTTTGTGCCTTCAAATTACTAATAAGATGTAGCTTCGTGTTGCCCTTTTCTCCGTACACCATTAAGGGTTTTCCTTTTTCTCGTATAATGCGAATTGCATTTTTGTAACAAACGATCTCCGCTTTCACTTCTTTCAACCAGTCCATACCGATTATCACATCAAAACTCCCTAACTCTACTGGTATCAAATCAATCTTAAATGTTTCGCTAACCAGTTTAATTTCTCGATTCCGACATATATTATCTGCTGAAATTAATTTACCATTTGCTAATTCGAGTAAAAATTTACTATCCAAAGGCGTCAATGGACAACTTAATTTAGCACAAAAATCTCTACTCATATAGCTTCTATCCGCACCCGAATCAAATAAAACGTAAGCAGATTTATTGTCAATAAGAAACGTACCCGTAACAAGCTCCGGGTCTTCCTGTGCCTCTACCGCATTAATATTGAAAACTCTTCCACGACCTTGTCCATTCGTGTTCTCCTGGTTCGGGCAATTTCTAATAATGTGGCCTGGTTTTCCACATTTATAACAAACTACATTGGCATAACTTGCTCCGACACTACTTGCTCCGCCATTACTCGTTCCGACACCATTTGTTCCTTTCGTTCTATTAACCCCTGGTCCGTAGACCTCACACTTCGCCGCGCTATGACCATTTCTTTTACACTTGTTGCAAAATTTGGTGCAGAACCCCGAGTGATTCTTTTCACACCTTTGGCATAGCTGCTTCTGATTGTTGTTGTTGTTGCGGTTATTATTGTTGTTGGGATGATTGTTGTAGTTGCTGTTGTTGTTGTTGTTGTTGTTGTTGGGCCATTTGTTGTAGTTGCGATTGATGTTGCGATTGTTGGGATAATTGTTGCGATTATTGTTGTAATTGCTGTTGTTGTTGTATTGGTGATTCTTATCACCGTTTTCCTCCCACTTTCTTTTGACTTGCTTCACATTGGCCTCTTCAGCAGTCTGTTCTTTAATTCTTTCTTCAATCTGGTTCACTAGTTTGTGAGCCATTCTACATACCTGTTGTATGGAGGCGGGCTCGTGTGAACTTATATCTTCTTGGATTCTTTCCGGTAATCCTTTCACAAACGCGTCGATCTTCTCTTCCTCATCTTCGAATGCTCCCGGACACAATAGGCACAATTCTGTGAATCGTCTTTCGTACGTGGTAATATCAAATCCTTGGGTTCGTAACCCTCTAAGTTCTGTCTTGATCTTATTGACCTCGGTTCTGGGACGGTACTTCTCGTTCATCAAGTGCTTGAATGCTGACCACGATAGTGCGTACGCATCATCTTGTCCCACTTGCTCTAGATAGGTATTCCACCATGTTAACGCAGAACCTGTGAAGGTATGCGTAGCGTACTTCACTTTGTCCTCTTCAGTACACTTACTTATGGCAAACACCGATTCAACCTTCTCGGTCCACCGTTTCAATCCGATCGGTCCTTCGGTTCCATCAAATTCCAAAGGTTTGCAGGCAGTGAATTCTTTGTAGGTGCATCTTACACGATTTCCTGTACTGCTAGATCCAAGGTTATTGTTGGTATGTAGCGCAGCCTGTACTGCGGCTATGTTTGAAGCTAGAAAAGTACGAAATTCCTCTTCATTCATATTCACGGTGTGTCGAGTAGTCGGTGCCATTTCCTTCAAAATAGTTAAATGGAACAAGTTAATCATACAGAATATTAAGAGTAGTTAATAGTATTTCGTAGCATAATATGAACTCATTTATAAAAGCTTTTTCTTCATATTAGCGTTTTATAAGTTTAAATTCGGGTAGTACCTACCCGTTAAGTTCATACTTAGTAGCTAATATACAATTCAACTACTACAATTCTATATGAAAAACTGATTATAATAATATTTCGCGTTCAAACTTTTACACAATATTTTACAAACTTACAATACCGCTTATTTTACATATGGCATGAAATATAGCACACAATAAATTTGATACAAGATGGTTGTGAAGATAATTCTAGCTAGTACACAAGTCGTTCAGCAAAGGCAATAAAGACACGTAATTCATACGTCCAGAAACAAGTCATGCATTCTGGTTTTACTAGGATTACTTCCCATCCTTGGTCTTGTGGAACATAACCGTTATGGCCGTTGATAAGACAGCGTGTTGTAACGTCGTCAAAGGGACGAGGGTTACGTAATGTCCAACAGTCCCGTAACAATCTAAAAACCTCATTTCTTACCCCAATTACCGACTCCGTCACTTGTGGGAACGTTTTTTTTTAATAGTTGTAGGCCGATGTTCTTGTTCTCACTTTGGTGAGAAGCGAACATTACTAATCCGTAAGCATAACATGCTTCTTTATGTTGCATGTTAGCCGCTTTTTCTAAATCACGAAGTCCAATATTCGGAAATATTGAGTCAAAATAATTTCTTAACCCATTGCGTAAAATAGCATTTGGGTTCCCCGCAATATATGCGTCAAAGTAAACACATCGTAACTTATGGATTTCCCAATGTGATATCCCCCATCTTTCGAACGAAAGCCTTTTATAAACCAAGGCATTCTTGGAACGTTCTTCGAATGTCTTACAAACTGATCTCGCCTTAAATAGTTGTGTCGAAGAATTCTGACCGACTCTAGACAAGATTTCATCAATCATGTCTCCGGGTAGGTCTCTTAGAATATTGGGTTGTCTATCCATTTTGTGTTTTTATACTGTAAAATAGACAAGAGTTAGATTCATAAAAAAAAATACTTATTAATAACAGCAATTTTTACATATATCATAAAGCATAAGCACACTATATTACATATATTACACCACACGAATACAGCTATCTTATTCCGACTCGCTTGTTTCTTCTTCTTCGGTTTTGGTTCGTTTTGCCAAGTTTCTAGGGATATATGATGTTCCCCTAATACGAGCCGTCGTTATCCACATTGGTTTAGAAAAACCTGGTGGTTTAGAGGTTCCCGGGTCATTGTTACAACTTAAGGACTTCGGGGGTTGACGATACATATAAAGTTCATCGGGGTTGGAATTAGATTTCTCTATTTTTATGCCCTTTCCCTTATTATTTTCTTTTGCCTTTTTAAATTCAGTTGGGGTAATTTCTATAACATCATCGGAATTCTCGTCGGAATCCGATTCATCGGAGAATTGGTAATCCTCCCAATATTTTGCTTCCTTGGCGGAAACACCATTGACCATAATTAACTTTGGTCGGTTGGTTGAGGATTTTCTTTTACTTAACCGTTTTATTATTTCCCCCACCGGTTCTATTTCTTCATCCGGTTCCGATTCTTCTTCCGGTTCCGATTCTTCTTCCGGTTCCGACTCTTCTTCCGGTTCCTCTTCGGGAACTTGTGAATCAGTCCACAAATCATTCCAATTTACATTTGATTCTTCATTATTATTAGGTGAGTCAATGGGACTTGTTCTAGAGGTAGACATCTATCACATAATATCAAACGCGTTAAGAGATTAATATATCACATAATATTCACATGTTAAAAATATATAGTTTCCAACAAAATTTGTTAAGCAATCATTTTTCAAGTAAACACGGTCGAAGTCCAGACTTACTAATGCATCCTAACAAACTCGATAAGACACACTAATGCAAAATTCTGGTTCTCTAAGACCAACGCTCTGATACCAACTGAAATGTCCCGTTCTTATTGATTAAAAACGTTCCATATTAATTGATTTCGTTACGAGGTTTTGACCTCTATATGAGACGTTTTTCAAAGACTGCATTCATTTTAAAATAAACCATAACCTTTATTTCATCAATAAAGGTTTAAAAAGCTTTACTTAGATTATCAAATAATGATAATCTAAAATATCCTGTTTACACACGACCATTACATAATGGTTTACAATACAAATATGTTACAACAAAATAAGTTTCTTGAATGCAGTTTTTACACAATATCATACAAGCATGGACTCCAAATCTCGTCCTTATTTAAGTATGCGACAGCGGAAGCTCTTAATAATCACCTGAGAATAAACATGCTTAAAACGTCAACAAAAAATGTTGGTGAGTTATAGGTTTAACCTATATATATCAAATCATAGTAATAGACCACAAGATTTCATATTTCAATACACATCCCATACATAGAGATAAAAAAATCATTCATATGGTGAACACCTGGTAACCGACATTAACAAGATGCATATATAAGAATATCCCCATCATTCCGGGACACCCTTCGGATATGATATAAATTTCGAAGTACTAAAGCATCCGGTACTTTGGATGGGGTTTGTTAAGCCCAATAGATCTATCTTTAGGATTCGCGTCAATTAGGGTGTCTGTTCCCTAATTCTTAGATTACCAGACTTAATAAAAAGGGGCATATTCGATTTCAATAATTCAACCATAGAATGTAGTTTCACGTACTTGTGTCTATTTTGTAAATCATTTATAAAACCTGCATGTATTCTCATCCCAAAAATATTAGATTTTAAAAGTGGGACTATAACTCACTTTCACAGATTTTTACTTCGTCGGGAAGTAAGACTTGGCCACTGGTTGATTCACGAACCTATAACAATATATATATATATATCAAAGTATGTTCAAAATATATTTACAACACTTTTAATATATTTTGATGTTTTAAGTTTATTAAGTCAGCTGTCCTCGTTAGTAACCTACAACTAGTTGTCCACAGTTAGATGTATAGAAATAAATCGATAAATATTATCTTGAATCAATCCACGACCCAGTGTATACGTATCTCAGTATTGATCACAACTCAAACTATATATATTTTGGAATCAACCTCAACCCTGTATAGCTAACTCCAACATTCACATATAGAGTGTCTATGGTTGTTCCGAAATATATATAGATGTGTCGACATGATAGGTCGAAACATTGTATACGTGTCTATGGTATCTCAAGATTACATAATATATAATACAAGTTGATTAAGTTATGGTTGGAATAGATTTGTTACTAATTTTCACGTAGCTAAAATGAGAAAAATTATCCAATCTTGTTTTACCCATAACTTCTTCATTTTAAATCCGTTTTGAGTGAATCAAATTGCTATGGTTTCATATTGAACTCTATTTTATGAATCTAAACAGAAAAAGTATAGGTTTATTGTCGTAAAAATAAGTTACAAGTCGTTTTTGTAAAGGTAGTCATTTCAGTCGAAAGAACGACGTCTAGATGACCATTTTAGAAAACATACTTCCACTTTGAGTTTAACCATAATTTTTGGATATAGTTTCATGTTCATAATAAAAATCATTTTCTCAGAATAACAACTTTTAAATCAAAGTTTATCATAGTTTTTAATTAACTAACCCAAAACAGCCCGCGGTGTTACTACGACGGCGTAAATCCGGTTTTACGGTATTTTTCGTGTTTCCAGGTTTTAAATCATTAAGTTAGAATATCATATAGATATAGAACATGTGTTTAGTTGATTTTAAAAGTCAAGTTAGAAGGATTAACTTTTGTTTGCGAACAAGTTTAGAATTAACTAAACTATGTTCTAGTGATTACAAGTTTAAACCTTCGAATAAGATAGCTTTATATGTATGAATAGAATGATGTTATGAACATCATTACTACCTTAAGTTCCTTGGATAAACCTACTGGAAAAGAGAAAAATGGATCTAGCTTCAACGGATCCTTGGATGGCTCGAAGTTCTTGAAGCAGAATCATGACACGAAAACAAGTTCAAGTAAGATCATCACTTGAAATAAGATTGTTATAGTTATAGAAATTGAACCAAAGTTTGAATATGATTATTACCTTGTATTAGAATGATAACCTACTGTAAGAAACAAAGATTTCTTGAGGTTGGATGATCACCTTACAAGATTGGAAGTGAGCTAGTAAACTTGAAAGTATTCTTGATTTTATGAAACTAGAACTTTTGGAATTTATGAAGAACACTTAGAACTTGAAGAAAGAACTTGAGAGAGATCAATTAGATGAAGAAAATTGAAGAATGAAAGTGTAGCGACCCCGACAAATCGTCAAGTGACGGCGTCGTCTACGTAGGTCCCATTGCATGGTCATAAGTCTTTAAGACAAAGTTTGACCAAAATATGTCGCCTTCATTTCAAAATAAAGATTGTTTCCAAAGTTTACAAGAATTGTTCAACCAAAAGTTAAGTTACAAGGTTATAAGTACATTTGAAATCTAGGCGACACGGTTTAAAATAAAGTCAAAAGACGCTCCAAGTAATGCATGTATACTCGACATCCAATGCAAGTATCAAATAGTGAGCGGGAGCATGTATCACATATCGTGCAAGACCTGAGAAAAACATAGAAATCTGTCAACGAAAACGTTGGTGAAATCATAGGTTTAAGTAAGTAAGTACAAGTGAACCACAAGATTTGCATCAATGAAATAATAGTAATACATTCCAAAAGTTTGTTTCACGAGCACCCAATTATCAATGCTTAACATTTCCTTCCATTGAACCCCATCACTTAGTGCTAGAACATACACTGTTCCTCGAAAATATATTTCATTCGTAAACGGTAGCGAACCGTTTGAATGAGGGTTTGTCAAACCCATATGGATCCATACAACATAAGTTCTCGCTTACACCCGGCAAGTGTAACTAATGATAATCGAATTGAGGATTTTGTTCTAAACTCGTATGTAGAATGTTTGTTTTCCTGTACTTGTGTTCACTTAGTAAAGAAATGTTTATGTTTTCTCATCCCAAATGTAAGTTCAAAAAGAGTAAAAGTGGGACTATGATCTCACCTTGAGTGCAAGAGTTAATAAAGTACTTCAACAAGTAGACGCGTGCAAAGACAAAGCTAGTCTTGACCTAATCATATAGGTTGTATCAATAACGGTAAACATAAACGGTCAAAGATGTTCAATTAGTCCTATGGCTCGTTACGACTCGATTATGTAGCATGTGAATCAATTAGTCAAGTTTCATGCACGATACAAGTAACTAAGCATGTTAGAACGATCGTATAATTGTTTGGTTAAGTTTGACTAAAAGTCAAACTTGGTCAAAGTCAAAGTCAACGGGGTCGGATCGGGTGTCCGACAATTTTCTCATGATGAGAAATCATTTATGAGCAGAATGGCCAAGTTTCATGTTAATCGGAGTTACGGTTAAGCGGGAAACATTTTGTGAAAGGAAAAATAAAAACTAAAATGAGCTGGGCATATGCGCGGCGCGCAAAGGGTTGCGCGGCGCGCACCCAAGTGTAAATCCTGGTCAGAACTTAACCACGAAGGCAAACATCTGGGATTTCTAATTTTGCGCGGCGCGCGGGTATATGCGCGGCGCGCAATACCTGGGAAACATGCAGTTTGCAGAAAAAGACCAAGTCACGAACCAAAACTCAAATTAACCTATTTTATGAACCGAAAACATCCAAAATGCATACTATATATCGTCGGAAAGGTAATTTGACAAGGAAAACAACTAAACACGTTTCATCAAACAAAAACATCAATTTCAATAACCGATTTTCCGTCAAGTGATCATTAAGAATCCATTTTCAAAGTTTCAAGTTCATCAAATGCATTTTAAGTTTCGGGAATCCAATTCACACATGTGATATGCCGTTTTGAAGGTAATCAAACACACATTGCAACAAAACACTTAACAACAATATCTCATAGCATTTGACGCATCAAAAGTTCATGTAAAGCTCATCAAACCCTAATCCGAGTTCACAAAATCATTAATCATGTTCTTGGAGTTTCCTTAATCAACCTATACATCAAAACGAAGCTAATGATACTAGTAACACTTTTAAAACATGCACTTTAACAATCTAACAACATTTGATCATCCAAAATCAAGGATTTAGCAAGTAATTTTCATATTGAACTAGTTACACCAAAAAACAACGAATCGAGCATACAAATTACATACACGACATCACAATGAGCCATAGACACTAATTAACAACTTTATAACTCAAAAATCTCAAGAACACATAAAATTAGTGATTTTAGAAAGTTACCCAAATGAGATGAAGTTGGTATCAAATTGAAGAGGATGAAGAGAGGATTCCAAATATGTATTTTGTTTAGTTGTAAGCTTCCTTGATTGAATTTGGATGATGAATTTATGAATTGGGTTTTGAGAGGATTTGTGGAAGTATTAAAGAAAAATGGAAAAAGAAAAAGATAAATGAATGGATGAGGGAGGTTTGACCTCTTTGACCTAGTCAAAGGTTTGGTCCCTTGGCAAGTTTGGTCCCTCTAGTTTCAAAGCGGGTGCGGGAAATAACCAAACGAATATTTTAAAACGCTCGAGTAAACGGGTGACGTTATAATTAAATAACGAGGATATTATGAACGTTAGTTAACGAAAGATACCAAATTAAATGACGAAAGATATTATATAAAAAAAAAAAGACGGTGTTAAAATAAATTTAACGGAAAAACGCGGGATGTTACAGAAAGTGTTTGTAGGTGTTTTTAGTCGTTGGTGTATGGATTAGATATAAAGGATATGTAATTTTGTTTTCATGTAAATAAGTCATGAATGATTACTCATATTTTTGTAATTTTATGAGATATTTCATGCTAGTTGCCAAATGATGGTTCCCACATGTGTTAGGTGACTCACATGGACTGCTAAGAGCTGATCATTGGAGTGTATATACCAATAGTACATACATCTAAAAGCTGTGTATTGTACGAGTACGAATACGGGTGCATACGAGTAGAATTGTTGATGAAACTGAACGAGGATGTAATTGTAAGCATTTTTGTTAAGTAGAAGTATTTTGATAAGTGTATTGAAGTCTTTAAAAAGTGTATAAATACATATTAAAACACTACATGTATATACATTTTAACTGAGTCGTTAAGTCATCGTTAGTCGTTACATGTAAGTGTTGTTTTGAAACCTTTAGGTTAACGATCTTGTTAAATGTTGTTAACCCAATGTTTATAATATCAAATGAGATTTTAAATTATTATATTATCATGATATTATCATGTATGAATATCTTTTAATATGATATATATATACATTAAATGTCTTTACAACGATAATCGTTACATATATGTCTCGTTTAAAAATCATTAAGTTAGTAGTCTTGTTTTTACATATGTAGTTCATTGTTAATATACTTAATGATATGTTTACTTATCATAGTATCATGTTAACTATATATATATATATCCATATATATGTCATCATATAGTTTTTACAAGTTTTAACGTTCGTGAATCACCGGTCAACTTGGGTGGTCAATTGTCTATATGAAACATATTTCAATTAATCAAGTCTTAACAAGTTTGATTACTTAACATGTTGGAAACATTTAATCATGTAAATATCAATCTCAATTAATATATATAAACATGGAAAAGTTCGGGTCACTACATATATGACTTCCATATACAATTAATATTACATGTATATTGTAAAATACATAAAATGTATAAATATTAAATATTCAGAAAATGTTATTTTATATATATTAAAATGACACCTGAAAATTTATATGTTAAATGTAATTGCAAGTTTAGATATAGTATTATATCAATATTATTATTATTACTTTCATCATTATTATTAAAACTGATATTAATATTATTATTTGTAATATTAATATTTTATAATATATAATATGTAGTTATGAAATGTAAGATGTAAAAATTGTTATGTTGTTATTATTATTATTATCATAATAATATCAATATTATTATAATTAGTATTATTATTAGTACCACTAATAATATTTATTATCATAATTATTATTAATATCATTTTTAGTATTATTTGATAATATTAATATTATTATATTTATTATTAATTCAATTATTAATAGAATTTTAATTAATATAATTATAATTATTAATTATTAATATAAATTATGGAACGTATCCAATTGAGATCTGAATTTGTTACATGTAACTTTCAATGGACTGTATTATCTTGTTTCTATCCTTAATCTTGACTCAAATACTAGAAAACATCCAAAATCAGTTAGGGATACATATCAAACTTTATTTTTTTTTTGTCTGCTAGAGAAAATGGGTCGATCCCTTCCAATTCTATAAATCAGGCGATATTATACAGCTGGGTAATAATTTATTTTTTTTCAATTTCTCCACCCTTATTATCAAACTACAACTTCCTATAATTGAATTATAATTGTTACAACAATTTTGTTTTTTTTTACAGCACGATACCTCTGTATATCATCTTTTTAGCAAAATCTCGAATTCAAAACAATTTCTAAAATCTAATAATGTAAAGTTGTTAGGAATCATACGTATAAACTTTCTTCAAAATCTAAAGTCTCAATTCGTCATATTGAGCTTGAATTTTCGAGTCAAATTTATGAGGTCATAAGTCAAACTTTTTGTTCATTAAGAAATTTGATTTCGTTTTGATGTTTCAATCTCAATTGATGATTCCTAAAGTTTATATATATGATTAGAAAACTAATTCATGTAGAAACTTTTGTTCAAAACGATCTCCAATTCACAATCAATATTTTTTTTTTACAAGTGACGAGCAACAGCGGGTTTTTTGATTATTTTTTTTTTTCGTACTAATCTATTTAAACCTTCTTATGGAACGTTCTGTTACAATTATGTTAAATGAAAACCGCAAGGATCAATAATGGTTGTTACCACTACCTGTCGAACAGTTTTTGGAGAAGAAGAAGATAAAGGAAAACAGAAAAATAATACGATTTATATATAATTATGTTGTGCATATAATCAGAGAAACAGAAGTGGTGGAGTGGTGTTGTGTGTTTGTGTATGAGCGGGAGGTCTCGGGTTCGATTCTCGTTTGGGGCACATTTTTTGAGAAAAACGTTTTTAAAGGGTAATATATATTTTTACCTTCATTTCCATCATTATTATTATTATATTTATTATTATTATTATTATTATTATTATTATCATTATAATTATTATTGTTATTGTTATTATTATTATTATTATTATTATTATTATTATTATTAATTATGGTTATTAGTATTAAGTAAATTGTTATTATTATTATTAACATTAACACAAGTTATATCATTATCATTATTATGATAGTTATTATTACTAACTATATTAGTAAAATCACTTAAAATTAGAAGTATTATCATCATTAGTATTATTATCTATAGTATTATTATTATTGTATTATTTTTGTTAGTAATATTATTATGATTACAAAAATATTAAACATGTTAATTTATAATAAAAGGTGTTATGATAAAGATTAGGAAATTTATATTAAATATATGAATACATGTAGATTATGGGTATGAATACAAATTAATGTTAAAAGAAACTATAGACATTAGCTTATAAATTAAAACCGAAGGTTATGATTATTATAACTATGAATATACGGTTTTAATAATATTATTGAGATTAAAAATATAGAAATTTTGGGATATAAATATTATTATGAAAATGATTAAAATATTATATAAAGTATGTTTTAAAGGAATTATTATCATTAATATTAACATTGTTATTTTAATACAATTTAGTATTATCATTATTAATATCATTATTAACATTATTATTATCACTTTTAATCATTTTTATATATATTCAATATTATTACTAATGTTAGTATTATCATAATTATTAACTTCAACCAAGTGATTCACATATAAAAGTATGTTTAACTTAACTGTATTAATATTATTATGTACAAAAAATGAAGATATATAAATAAATAATGAAACTTATAAATTAATTATATCACTAATAATAATGATATATATATTTAATCAATTACAATTATATATATTAATGAGTATACAATTGATATAGGTTCGTGAATCCGAGGCCAACCCTGCATTGTTCAATATAGTCATATGTATTTTTACTACAAAATATATTAGGTGAGTTTCATTTGCCCTTTTACTCATTACATTTTTGGGCTGAGAATACATGCAAATGCTTTATTAACTGTTTTACAATATTTATATGCGTGAGTTTCATTTGCCCCCTTTTTAAATGCTTTTGCAATATATATTTTTGGGACTGAGAATACATGCGCTGTTTTTATAACTGTTTTATGAAATAGACACAAGTAATTGAAACTACATTATATGGTTGAATTATCGAAATCGAATATGCCCCTTTTTATTAAGTCTGGTAATCTAAGAATTAGGGAACAGACACCCTAATTGACGCGAACTCTAAAGATAGATCTATCGGGCCCAACAAGCCCCATCCAAAGTACTGGATGCTTTAGTACTTCGAAATTTATATCATGTCCGAAGGAGGATCCCGGAATGATGGGGATATTCTTATATGTATATTATGAATGTCGATTACCAGGTGTTCACCATATGAATGATTTTTGTCTCTATGCATGGGACGTATGTTTATGAGAATTGGAAATATGAAATCTTGTGGTCTATTAAAATTATGAAATGATTCTTTATGATAAACTAATGAACTCACCAACCTTTTGGTTGACACTTTAAAGCATGTTTATTCTCAGGTATGAAAGAAATTTTCCGCTGTGCATTAGCTCATATTAGAGACATTACTTGGAGTCATTCATGGCATATTTCAAAAGATGTTGCATTTGAGTCGTTGAGTTTATCAAGATTATTATCAAGTCAATTATAGTTAGATGTATTATGAAATGGTATGCATGCCGTCAACTTTCGATGTAATGAAAGATTGTCTTTTCAAAAACGAATGCAATGTTTGTAAATGTATCATATAGAGGTCAAGTACCTCGCGATGTAATCAACTGTTGTGAATCGTTTGTAATCGATATGGACTTCGTCCGGATGGATTAGGATGGGTCTCTACACTTTACACGGGGTGTGACCATTGCTAAACAGTTAACGTATAAAAGTGTTCCTAAAAATCCCAAATTTTTAGATTAAATATATTTAATTACTTCACTCATTAACAGTTTGAAACCTGATCAAAAAGGTTCGATAATTATTTATTTTATGTTCCAATTTATATGTACGGAGTACTAATATTTAAACTTAAAAATGTAAAAATATTTTTAACAAATCTAAAATCTTCGTAATCAATTTACAGTCCAACTTTTATTTCAATCCATCATGAACATGTACAATATCTATATTAAAACTAACAAAACATCATCCGAGTGTTACTGACATTTACTAATTAAGCTCGAAATCATTCATTTTCCATTTACTCTCTCTCTAAATATAATCAGTTTTAAATAACAAGTTTTATCACATAAATATATATTATATATTTTTAACAAATGGATTTAATATTATTTTATATATTTACAAATAGTATTTATATACATATTTATATACATATATATATATATATATATATATATATACATTTGTAATAATAGTTTTCATTATATAGCATATTATTTTACATATTTATTTCCAACAATTAACTCGTATATTATTTCAATTAATATTTCAAATTATTATTATTATTATTATTATTATTATTATTATTATTATTATTATATATATATATATATTTAAATATACATGCATCTATTTACAATTAGTTGTTCGTGAATCGTCGAGAACAGTCGAAGGTCAATTGAATATATGAAACATAGTTCTAAGTTTTTGAGATTTCAACATTACAAACCTTGCTTATCGTATCGAAATCATATAAAGATTAAGTTTAAATTTAGTCGGAAATTCCCGGGTCGTCACACTGGTCGACTTGTTGTATCAGACGAAGAAGTAAAAACATGGAAAATACAGTTAATTAAATTTAGTGTTTAGATTTAATCAGAAAGGCAGAAACAGCGGGGTGGTGAGCGTTGTGTTTAGGTATTCGAGAGGTCTCGGGTTCGAGCCTGGTTCATGGCATTCTTTTTAGAAAAAGATCTAAAGGGTATATCCATTTATTCTTATTATTATTATTATTATTATTATTATTATTATTATTATTATTATTATTATTATTAATGATATTATTATTAATACAAGATTTATGATTATTTATTATTATTGTTATTATAAAAGTTATAATTATTATCATTATGATTATATCTAAAAGTATTATAATTATCATCAGTATTATTAGTATTGTTATTATTATTAATTTTATCATTTTAATATTATTATTATCATCATTACGAATGGTATCATTATTTTAAATCTATCATATTTTTATTTATTTAGTATTATCATTATTATTATTAATATTAAAAACTATTATTATTAGAAGTATAATTTAAATATTAATATTATTAATATGATTACTAAAATTATTATTAAAAACTATTATTATTAAAATTATCGTTATTATTAAAAATATTATTTTATTAAAAACTATCATTTTATCTTATCATTACTATAAAACTAATATTATTACTATTATTATCGATATTAGCATTATAATTATTATTATTAACCTTATTCTAATATTATTATAATAACTATTACTTTGCAAACGAAAGAAATTTATATACAAATATATTTGTTACATAATTATACTAATATTGCTTAATATTATGATATAATATTAATGATAATGATATAACGTTAACTAAATTAGATATATCAATTAAGTGTAATAATATATTATAAGTATTAATAAGAGTATATATAAAAATTGATCTTAATACATAACTAAATATATAAAGTTGCTTGATTACGATTATACGTTTTAATATATATATATATGAATGATATAGGTTCGTGAATCCGAAGCCAACCCTACACTTATTCAATGTTGTCATATATATTTTTACTACAAAATACAATAGGTGAGTTCATTTGCTCCCTTTTACTCTTTACATTTTTGGGACTGAGAATACATGCGCTATTTTTACAACTGCTTTATTAAATGTTTTTGAAATATATTTTGAACTGCGATTACATGAAATGCTTTTATAAATGTTTGATGAGATAGACACAAGCAAAACATTCCTCGAATGTATTATTATGTAGAAAGAAGTTCTGCGGATTATTATTGAATTATGTGGACATGATAATTGCCACCATTGAATTATGTGGACATGATAATTGCCACCATTGAATTATGTGGACATGATAATTGCCACCATTGAATTATGTGGACATGATAATTGACATCAATTGATGTGAATGTTATGTATCGAGAGAATGATTTTTATACACAGGTTATGTGTATTATATTTTGTGCACGAGATATGTGTACGGTTACTAAGATTTATGAAAGATGATTTCGTACACGAAAAAAGTGTACTGTATTTAAAAGATATCGCATGTACATTACAGGTGGGTATAGGATTCGGGCCCATTTGTACCATGCAGCATTTAAATCTTGTGGTCTATCAAAATGATGAATTTTATTGTTTTATGATAAACCTATGAACTCACCAACCTTTTGGTTGAAACTTTAAAGCATGTTTATTCTCAGGTATGAAAGAAACCTTCTGCTGTGCATTTACTCATATTACATGGAGTCATTCAGGGCGTATAGAGGTCAGAACCTCGCAATGGCACCAGCTGTTGAAGACTTCGTCCAGATAGATTAGGACGGGTAACTACAGGTGGTATTACGGTGGTCTTAGTGAACCAGGTCTTACATTAGTGTGTCTAACTGATAGTCGTTAGGGTACATTAGTGAGTCTAGACTTCGACCTTGTCTGCATTGTCAAAAGTTTTGCTTATCATTTTTGTCGGAAATCATCTGCTTATCATCCTTAGGAAATTACCTGCTCATTATTCTTAGTCTAGACACGTTTTACTGCATTGACTGCATGAATAGTGTATAGACAAAATTCATATCTTAGCGTATCTGACAATTCATATCTTAGCATATCTGTTACTGTAGACCTTGCCTGATATCTCTGGTAAATTTCTCCTTAATTTAAGGGATCCTGGTACTATATATATACCTATGCAAATTATGCATTGAGAATACCATCCCACTATCAATTACTGTCACTAAACTCTTCATACAAAAAATCTTTCCTGAGATTGCATAAGATGGCCTCTACAAATCGACCACGTTCCTCTAATTCCGAAGACAGCGTGACAGGAGCACACCAACCAATCAACTACCGTGATTACTGGATAAAATGGGGGTGGGTTCGCGACGTACTCACCCTATGGAGAAGGGAAGAAGGTACTCCATATCATGAACCGAATCTACCACCTAATCTTGGAATACTCGACCCGCTCACCGGTGAACCTGTTCGCAACACTGTTTATACCCTTTTTGCAAGAATTTTTCGTCTTGAGGCTACCATTAATGGAACTAGAGAAGATATCCGACCTCTACCTCACACTGATAACCAACCAGGGTTAGTAGAAGAAGTTAAAGAACTCCGAGATCGAGTGTTAACTTTAGAGAGCACGGTACACAATTTGCAAGCACCAGCAGTATCACCAACACCAGTAACATCACCAGCCTCAGCACCAACAGCACTAGTACCACCAACAACAACATCCGCATCACCAGCTTCGACATCTCATTCTGTACCTCGAGTATAATCAACGTTCTACATGACGTTCTACATCATTTATCTTCGTTCGACATAGCGATTATGTAATCTCTAATGTTTTAGAGATTATATATTCTTGTTCTAACGGTAAATCAAATGAGTTTAATATCATATTGACTCATTAAATCCATGATTACATCTGAAGAAAATATATATGCATATATGTTTTTCATAAAGATTGTAATTAAAAATTCTTTTGTACAAACTGTTAATGGTGAAAATATTTTAACGGGTAGGTAATACCCGAGAAATATTTAGATTTCACATTAGTAAGTTACACTGTACATTCTTCAAATTTGATTCAACGATCATTTATTATCCTATTTACAACCACCGATATACGTAACCGTTCACCAAAGAATAACTATTTTCATTCAAATTCAATTTCATATTTGGATTTTGACCTATCAGAATCCAACAAGTGGCATAATGAAGAAATAATGGACACAATAAAAATTGATTAGAAACAGACTAATTAACAATATGAAATTTTGTTAAGAAACCACGCTAACAAGATCCTAGCTAACTGTTCCTAGCTAACTGTTAATTCTGTATCACATTTTATTTTATCGCAATTTAATTATCACAATTTAATTATCGCAATTTATTTATCGCAGTTTACTTATCGCAATTTTAATTCTCGCAATTTTATTTATCGTCATTTAATTTCTGTTATTTATTTTTACGCACTTTAAATATCAGGACATGTATGCAAGGTTTTGACATATCATATCGACGCATATATATATATATATATATATATATATATATATATATATATATATATATATATATATATATATATATATATATATATATATATATATATATATATATATATATATTATTTGGAAAAACCATAGACACTCTATATGCAGTAATGATCGAGTTCTCTATACAGGGTTGAGGTTGATTCTATAATAATATATATACTTTGAGTTGTGATCGATTCTGAGACGAATACGGGTCATGACACGTATTAATTAATTCGAATATTATAAATTAAACTATATATGAATTATTGGACTGTTAACTGTGGACTATCGACTGTGGACTAATGACATTGGACAATTAAAATGAATTAAAATATGGATTATAATATATGAATCTAAACATTTCTTCAAGTTTGCCACTTGATTTCATCTTAAACCTCATTTGTATCTTGACGATTACAATCTGCGTTCAAACTTTTCACGATTCTTGAAAACACCTCAAACGATAGGATGAATCAACCGCACTTCATCCACGGAAGGAAAGATTTATGCATATAGTTATGCACCTGAGAAACTCTCGGCAACTGAGTAAATGTTTAACGCGTAGCTGTGCTAATTCCTTAGTGTTATTATTACCCAAAATAACTTGGTAAACCCTTTCAAAGTAGCAAATTTTGTCACAGCTTCAGCAAGTCAACTTCGACTTTTCGTTCGAAACAACCTTATTATAACCTTGATATATATGCGTGCTCTTTTATTGTTACCAGGGAACCTTTTATATTCTACCATATTACCAGCAGACGTACCAGCAACCTTGTTGCTCCTTGGCTTAAATCTCTTTGACAAATCACTATATTTATCTATTGATGTCTCATCATGTACTCATCCGCATCTTGTGACAAGAATTGCATTACCAATTACCGGGAATCATCAAATCTGTATTGTGAGTCTCGCAACGTTTCCACAACAACAGTTATATGTATACATATAACATTTATCTCTTAGAACTATGATCTTCCATTCTGAAATTCTGAAAAACACCCAGTCTGCGAATTAATACTCTGAATTTTGAAAAGTTGAATGAAGCAACAAAAACTGTAAACGACCTCAACAGCCAAAAGTTGATGATAAAGAATTGTATGTTGGCAAAGCTCAGAAAAAGTTTGAAACTGAAAAACTGATTGAGCAAACTACGAAGGAGTCTCTGAACAAATCACACGGACTAAATTTGTACATTAAGAATTCGGATGATTCTGTTTCTGATGAAATCTTTAGCGAATACCTTGCTTTTAACTCCAAACTCTTGCGGACAAATTTTCTTCACCATCCTTCGATATTAGAAATCCTAAAATATCATCGTATCTTTCGTTATAAATATCCTCAATATTTCTGAAGATATCTTCATAAATATTCTTGTCCGATATTAATTATCTCTCCGCTCTATCCGTATTATATCATAAAAGGAAACTATTTTAGTTTCTAAATTCTGTAAACTTTCGGGCTTAAAATATGAATGTTATTGAAGTAGTGTTGGGAACTGATGCATGAGTTAGTATAATATAATGACACTTGATCAACGTGATTATATTACAGTAAGTCATGCTGAGTTTCTAAATGGAACGTGATGATTCACAGACATAATGTCATCCTGTGCCATGTTACACGACTCTTACATTCTGTTTATTCTATAAACATATCAATAACATGTTTTCTTGATACTCTTATCTTTTCCTTGAATTCTGGTAATTTGACAAGTCAGATTGTGTTATTACCATTTCTTTCATAGAACATTAACAATGTTCATTCTGAAACTTATATCTGCGAATTCTGGACCATTACAAGCGATGCCTAATCGCAAGAAGAAGAAACGAAGGGACAAAGCTCCGAAATAGAAATTGGAGTATAAATCGCAGCAAATAGGAGGAAATATTAACTGTGGATGGCAATAATTATAGGAAACAGAAATAGGGACATTGAAATATAAGGGAGAATATAAAGCCCAATAACAACACATAAATTACAAACCGTGGATATCAATGTATATCGCAACATAAAAACATGGTAGAATTAAGACTAGTACCACCCCAAGGTAATAGTAAAAGTAAACAGATTTTTCTGGTGGAAGATTGAAAAGAAGGATGACAGAAATGATAATTAGGAAAATATCGAGGATTAGAACTGGATTAAGCATTTTCACAATCTTGTGGATATACGAAACTAAGAAAGAAAGTATAGAAATGGTGTGAGTAATGGAACGGGAGAGTTTAATTTATAATGAAAATATCAGACAGAGAAATCGGGGCAGATCACCATATTTAATCATAGAGATCTTAATTTCCTTACTCACTGAAGAATCAAATCTTTTAGATTTCGAAAATTTTCTTTAAATCCCTTGAATTCCGGAATTCAATAGAGACAACGTCAAAAGTTAAAGACGAACCTTCTTTTCCTAAATTCAACTATGACTAGTAAAAAGTTATGATGAAACTGGTCTTTCTCATTTCACTATTTAATGATAGCTTTATTCGTACTCTTCAAGTAATCGAATTATCTTATCCATATTACCCAACAGTAATAAAACTATATTCATCAGCTCATATGAGTCATGAAAAACATACTTAATGTCAACCATGACCATCCCAATCAAATTTCGGGATGAAATTTCTTTAACGGGTAGGTACTGTGACGACCCGGAAATTTTTGACCAAATTTAAACTTAAATCTTTATATGATTTCGATACGATAAGCAAAGTCTATTAAACCGAGTCTCAAAATGTTGGAACTATTATTCATAAATGCATTTGACCTTGACTATTTCCGACGATTCACGAACAATTGTGTGTAAATAAATATGTAAACATATATATATATATATATATATATATATATATATATATATATATATATATATATATATATATATATATATATATATATATATATATAAATAAGTGTATAGATACATTCTTAAATAAATACTTTAATCAATTGGAATTAAAAATGTAAAATACTAAATAAAATAGTTAAGTATTATTAAGATGAATATATATATATATATATATATATATATATATATATATATATATATATATATATATATATATATATATATATATATATATATATATATATATGATATTACTATGGTATATATGATTGCTAATAACAATTATATTATATTATATGTAAAATATTTAGATATTAAATATTCAATAAATGTTAAATATTACACAATTGATAAAATGTAATATTAATATATTAAATGTAATTAAAAGCCTAATTATAGCTGGTATATTATTATGTTCATTAATATTAATATCAGTATTACTAATATTATTAAATTATAATATGAAATTGATACATTTGATTTGTTATCCATACTATTGTTATCATTGTTAACATCATCCTTATATTAACTAGTAGCTATAATTTTAGTGATTATGAATAATATTAGTATTATTAGTAAATATTATTATTACCATTATCATTAATAATTATTGTTATAAATTATTATTACTATCATTATTATTATAGTACAATCTATTATTGTCATTAATAATAAAATTTGCTATTGTTTCTATATCCTTATTATCATTACTATAGTTATCATATTTCGTATTAATATAAACATAATACAATTTATTATTATTATTAGAATTTTTTTATTAGTAATTATTATCACTATTATTATTTAAACTTATTATCATTAATATAGTTTATATTATTATCATTATTATTATTTTTGTTAGTATTATTATCATTAAATACCATGGTACTTATTGATATTAATTAAAATTAATAAACAGATATATAGATATAAACCACGATTATATACAGATTTATATATATAATTAATTACACAGATATAGCTAAAAATATATATATATATCTCAGATATATACATTCAGGGATTTAAAGTAGTACGTATTCTGTTCTCAATCCCTTTCCTACTATTATTAATTTGTTTTTCAGTCTAAACTCGTACAAATCACAAGATGAGGATCACAATAACAGCCAAGAACCAGCTAGCAATCCCTATCGTCCTTTTATTTTTTTTTATTTCTCTGTACCCGATTTAATTCATTGAAAATCTTTAATTCCTATATAATTGAGTTATTTCAGTTGTAAAGGCTACCTAATGAACTCACATTATCAATTACAATTTCTAAACACCTTTAACAGAACCCAATTAAATCAAATTAAGGCAGAAACAGTCGAAGAACAAAGTTAAACCCCTGTACGTGTATTTTTTTTTTATTCAATTCATCGAATTCGTAACAATTTTTAAAATCTAAAAATGCAGTTATGTTAGAATTTAATTACTAAAACTATCTGCAAATTCTCAATCTCAATTGTTTACTATCGAATTCGAATTAGTGAGTCAAAGTTTTTGAATTAAAAGTCAACCGATTGTTCTTCTTTAAAATTCGAATTCATTTGGATGTTTTAAGTAAAATTAACGACCCAGAAAGTTTCTATGATGGATTTATAACCTTTTTCATGTTATAATTTTTGGCTAAAACACTCTAGAATTCAAAAAGTGATTTTATGTTCTTCGTTCTACTCGACACCACAGTTACAGTGTTTTTTTTTTAATTTTATTTTCCTTTTCTGTAAATACAAATCATCACAGTGTGTTACAACTAGTTAAATTTCAAATTTTAAATAAATCAATGAAACCACTTTTATGAGTTTAGAAAGATCACTGGTCGACTTGTTGTATCAGACGAAGAAGAAGAAGTAAAAACATGGAAAATACAGTTAATTAAATTTAGTGTCTAGATTTAATCAGAAAGGCAGAAACAGAGGGGTGGTGAGGGTTGTGTTTAGGTATTCGAGAGGTCTCGGGTTCGAGCCTGGTTCATGGCATTCTTTTTAGAAAAAGTTCTAAAGGGTATATCCATTTATTATTATTATTATTATTATTATTAATTATTATTATTATTATTATTATTATTATTATTATTATTATTATTATTATTATTATTATTATTATTAATGATATTATTATTAATACAAGATTTATGATTATTTATTATTATTGTTATTATAAAAGTTATAATTATTATCATTATGATTATATCTAAAAGTATTATAATTATCATTAGTATTATTAGTATTGTTATTATTATTAATTTTATCATTTTAATATTATTATTATCATCATTACTAACGGTATCATTATTTTAAATGTATCATATTTTTTTTATTTAGTATTATCATTATTATTATTAATATTAAAAACTATTATTATTAGAAGTATAATTTAAATATTAATATTATTAATATGATTACTAAAATTATTATTAAAAACTATTATTATTAAAATTACCGTTATTATTAAAAATATTATTTTATTGAAAACTATCATTTTATCTTATCATTGCTATAAAACTAATATTATTACTATTATTATCGATATTAGCATTATAATTATTATTATTAACCTTATTCTAATATTATTATAATAACTATTACTTTGCAAACGAAAGAAATTTATATACAAATATATTTGTTACATAATTATACTAATATCGCTTAATATTATGATATAATATTATTGATAATGATATAACGTTAACTAAATTAAATATATCAATTAAGTGTAATAATATATTATAAGTATTAATAAGAGTATATATAAAAATTGATCTTAATACATAACTAAATATATAAAGTTGCTTGATTACGATTATACGTTTTAATATATATATGAATGATATAGGTTCGTGAATCCGAGGCCAACCCTACACTTATTCAATGTTGTCATATGTATTTTTACTACAAAATACAATAGGTGAGTTCATTTGCTCCCTTTTACTCTTTACATTTTTGGGACTGAGAATACATGCGCTGTTTTTACAACTGCTTTATTAAATGCTTTTGAAATATATTTTGAACTGCGATTACATGAAATGCTTTTATAAATGTTTGACGAGATAGACACAAGCAAAACATTCCTCGAATGAATTATTATGCAGAAAGAAGTTTTGCGAATTATTATTGAATTATGTGGACATGATAATTGCCACCATTGAATTATGTGGACATGATAATTGCCACCATTGAATTATGTGGACATGATAATTGCCACCAATTGATGTGAATGTTATGTGTCGAGAGAATGATTTTTATACACAGGTTATGTGTATTATATTTTGTGCACGAGATATGTGTACGGTTACTAAGATTTATGAAAGATGATTTCGTACACGAGAAAGGTGTACTGTATTTAAAAGATATCGCATGTACATTATAGGTGGGTATATGATTCGGGCCCATTTGTACCATGCAGCATTTAAATCTTGTGGTCTATCAAAATAATGAATTTTATTGTTTTATGATAAACCTATGAACTCACCAACCTTTTGGTTGACACTTTAAAGCATGTTTATTCTCAGGTATGAAAGAAACCTTCCGCTGTGCATTTACTCATATTACATGGAGTCATTCAGGGCATATAGAGGTCAGAACCTCGCAATGGGACCAGATGTTGAAGACTTCGTCCAGATGGATTAGGACGGGTACCTACACCCAAGGACAACTACCCTCTCCCGGAGATAGACTGGAAGGTGGAATCGTTGTCAGGTTTCCGGTACAAGTGTTTTCTAGATGCATACAAAGGGTTATCACCAAATTTTAATGGCTGCGGAATATGAGGACAAAACTGCTTTTCATACGCCACAAGGTATTTATTGTTATACGAAGATGCCCTTTGGATTAAAGAACGCAGGCGCGACCTATCAGCGCGTAATGGACGCAGCCTTCAAGCACCAAATTGGTAGAAATCTTGAAGCATACATCGATGACTTGGTAATTAAAAGTAACACTGAAGAAGAAATGCTCGCGAACATCCTAGAAACGTTTGCGTCTCTGCGCAGGATCAACATGAAGCTTAACCCGCTCAAATGTAGTTTTGGGGAAGAGGAAGGCAAGTTTTTAGGTCATGTGGTGACAGCGCGGGGAATCAAGGCAAATCCCAAAAAGATTGAAGACATTGATAGTTTGCCATCCCCGAAGACAAAGAAAGACGTGCAGAGTCTATCCGGGAAGCTTGCGGCGATCACGCGGTTTATATTTTGCTTGCGAAAAGAGATAGCCGCAATCTCCTCCGCGGTAAGCACTTTCTTCATCTTCATCTCTGCAAACATATGCGCAATATTAAAACATGTACGTATACGCTAGCGGTTATATATTCATATGCATTTATACTATTCCTACCCTTGCCATTCGGCGCGATTATGGCTGGACGCATGTTCTCCCATGGCGAGTGCGCAGATATCCTACCCAACCGCAGCATAACATTCCCATATGACCGGTGCACAAGCTGTGCGTTAGCGCACTCCGCTAACAACTTCGTTTCCTCGTCATCAAGGACGGGGGTTTTGTTCACATCCTTAGCCATGCTTTTGCACCAGACAAGTGTTTGTGGAAAGGTGGCTCCCACAATAGATTGGTCAATAAAAAAGAAGGTTTCTTTACAGTGACCCGCGTTCGATTTGGGGGTTTTTGTGAAGTTCTGACGGGCGAAGAAAGTAAACCACGACTTATGATGATTGGCTAGGCGGTATAAATGACAGAATACCTTAACTAATGGTACCTTGTTTAGCGCAACGCACCACATCTCAAACAGCACTATTTTCCCTATTGCGTACGGGTGTAATTGCCCTAGTCCTACGCCGAAATGATCTAAAACGCCTAAAAAGAAGTCGGAAGGTGGCACCCTAAAATTGCCATGCTTAAACGCATGCTCATATATAGCTACCTTATTCTCCGGCGGTTTGTGGGCACGTTGATTAGACTGGGGAGGCACCGGATTATACTGTGCTAACGGTGGGTATTGTTTAACTAATGAATCTATATGCTGTTGCTCTATTACCGACAATACGCTATCTACGTAAGTCTCGTTAGCCTTAGTCATTTTCTATATGTAATCGGAGAACAACTAACCTTTAGAAGTTGGCCGGAATGTTTGGATTTTGATCGGAATTTAAATAGGCAGTGTATTGGAGAAGCTTGATGCAGAAAAATGGAAATGTGGGTGAAACAGGCCTATTTATAGTGCAAATTAGGGGTCATGGGGTGAAACGAGTTTCATCGTGGCTGTATACATGTAACGCAATCAACGATTGATGTTTTTTGCACGCGCGTGGGTGTCAGTTAGATGTGCCCTGTGTTGAGCGCGTGGCTCACACGCGCCTGCCAACTGCCACTTTACGTCTCGTCAGCCGAATGGGCTTCTGCGACAGTGACAGGCATTTAATGCCCTCGAAACGCACGCGGAAAATTAAATGCTAGCCGTTTTCTTGTTTTTTCCTTTTTGCTTAATAGTTTGATATCATATGTCTTGCGTCATATAACATCAAACTGGGGGGACATAATGATACTGCAACCCGCATGTGCAATACATATGTATGCGGGCACTCGCGCATGCGTATGCGTATACTTTGTATGCGTTAAGCGGCATGCGGATTCGTATCGAATGCCTTTGTTCTCGGTACGGCGGTTACTTGGTCCTCAAGTAAGTATCTTTTCCATAATTATATCCGTGATTCGGGGGAGTTGGTTATGGAAGGGATTACCATTATCTCGGATGGTTCTAGAATTAGGGTTTGCCTATATATACAAACCCTAATTATCATTCTAAGAAACAACCAGGTTACGTAACAATCATCAACCACACATCTTACGTAACCAGCATCATCTCTCGTCTTCTCAAGGTTAACATGTTAGTTCTTTGCTGACTAGCACCTACAGCCTTATATGGGGCCTTCCGATCAACGACCGTTATCGAAGGTGGACTTAATCACTTGGCCACCCCGCCGACATCATCATGTCGACCAGGGTTATTCATGGTAGCCGGACCGGAGAGCCTTGTTCTAAGATCCTTAAACCCCCTTTACGTATTGAACAGACATATTTAACCTATGGCAAAAATATGCATGATCATATATATATATATATATATATATATATATATATATATATATATATATATATATATATATATATATATATATATTTTCGTCCAAGAAAAAAAATCTACATATGCATAAATAATAAATAAATACAAACATAGAGGAATGCAAAAGTGAAAGTAAGGAAGATGCACTTTGAGAATAGAATAATATAGAAGTAGAATAAAGAAGGGTGTAGAATAAAGAAGGGTATATTCTTTTTCATAACCGGATATATCTACACTATACTATTGTTATTCTTATTGCCATTGCTGGCTTTATAATTACATTCCCACTCAAAATCTCACTTCCATCCATCATAATTTCATTTTGCCATTGCTGGCTTTATAATTACATCCCCACTCAAAATCTCACTTCCATCATATTTCATTTTCTTAAAAATACCTAACAAACTTTCTTATTTTACCTATTTTCTTTTTTAATTTCATTTTATCAAAACAAGAAGAAAAAAAAAGAATAAGGGAGAGTTTGATATGCTTGATCATGGGGTAAGAGAGGGGATTTGGGGAGGAACAACTTTGCCTCTCTAAACTCCCCACAACAACAAAAATTTAGTCTTTTTTTTATGTAATAATTAATTAATTTAATAATATAATAAATATTATTATAAAGTGTGTTTGTGTGTGTGAGAGAGAGGATTAAAGGGGCAAAATTGGATTCTTGGATTTGTGTTTATGTGTATTCAGCTGTTGAATTTGACATAAATTGAGGAAGTTCTATGCTGTTTCTTGGCTGCAAATGGTAAATTATTATTATTTTTTTGAAATTTTGCCTTTTTTGTGATCTTGTTTCATTTCTTATTGCTTTCATTCATGATGAAAATAAATATTGAAGATTAAGATTCATGGGTATGTGAAATTATTTCATTATAATCATGGGTCGCATGGTTTTTATTAAAATGTAAAGTCTTTATTTTTAGTTTAATTTTTTGGTTAATTGCAATGTTTGTGTGTGTAAATTACTTGTCTTTTTCAGTTAGTCTTTTTTGATAAGATGATCTGGTTAAGATTGCTAAAGAGATATAGATACATACGAAACCTACTAAAAATATCACATAATTGACTTACATTCATAAGATTCTCCTAAAAGATGTCAACTGCATCTTGACTTGTTTGCAGTTCATCTTTATTTTTTTAAAACAAAACTGTTTCCATTAACTGCATCCATATTTGTACTACTGCATCAAGATACACTTGTTTGAATTCCTACTAAAGTTTTCAATTAATAATTCAACAGGTGCAGAACTAAACGGATCATGGCTACTGTAAACTGCGAGTTTAGAGACCTTTTTCTCCTTTTAGGGAATATATCATCTTGTAAAATAGCCCAATTCATATAGCATAAGCTCCATTTCGATTCTCTTTAGTGTTTCTTTCGTGCTTTTGTTTGCTTCTTTTTAGCCTTTTTCTGCTTATTCTTAAAACTTGATTGAAATTAACAGTTTCAGTTAAGGGCAAATCTCCTTTGGCATATTATTTGACATCCAAAAGAATACTTGGTTCATTTTGGGTCATTTATCTATCTATAGATACGTTATTATTATCGTTCGGGCAAATCTCCTTTGGCAAAAAGTTTGATACTTTGATCTTATATTTGGGGCAAATCTCCTTTGGCATATTCGGGTGTCTCTAGCAGACCCGTTTCAGTTACCGGGCAAATCTCCTTTGGCAAATTATATCCAGTTTCTTTAAAGATAATATTATCACTTTTTCTGTCGATTTTTGATAGTGAGACGAGTAATACTTCCATATCACAAGGTACCTATCTTAAAGTTTGTATCCTTTTTAATATATTGTTTTTGTTACCTCAAAAGTAAATTTAATTAGTCCATGTTTTTAGGGATCGAAGAAATGGATGTGTTTTTAAGCGATTTTGATAGCTACAGCGAGAGTAGTAGCTCTGATGATCAAGAAGATGATGAATTCATGTATAGTGGACAAGCTTCATCTCTTTTGTCTAATCTTCAAGAAACAATCGGAAAAATCGATGATTTGTTATTGTTTGAACGAAGATATGTTCATGGTGACATTGTTTGTTCAGTTAAAGATTCATCTTCACGAATGGGAAAAGTAACAAATGTTGAAATAGTCGTGGATTTGGAAAACGTTCACGAGAAGAAACTAAAAGACATCGATTCCAAAAAACTCCAAAGATTTCGTTCGATCTCGGTAAACGATATTGTCGTATCGGGTCCTTGGGTTGGTAGAGTTGACCACATTACGGATTTGGTTACGGTTATATTCGACGATTGTACCAAGTGTGAATTTACAATAACGGGTACGGAAATGGAGAAGCTCGTACCGGTATCTCCGGATTTGGTTGATGATTCGCAGTACCCGTATTATCCTGGTCAACGAGTCAAAGCAGTCAACTCTACACGTTTAAAGTCAAAGTCAAAGTCAACCCAATGGTTTTGTGGATCTATGAATGAAAAACATGATGAAGGTACCGTATGCACGGTTGATGCGGGTTTGGTGCACGTGACCTGGCTTGGATGTGCGGTATTCGGTTCCAAAACCGTACCGTTGCCTTCGGCTTTACAAAACGCAAAAGATTTGACACTCGTTTCGTGTTTTCCTCATTCAAGTTGGCAACTTGGTGATTGGTGTGTGCTACCAAACACCGATCACACACGGTTTATGGGTCAAACGGTGCATGAACAATCTAATCTTAAATCGGGTCCTCAAGAAATGTTTGTGATTTCAAAGATTAAGTGTAAAGTTGATGTCTTGTGGCAAGATGGTAGTGAATCGTGTGGGTTAGATTCGAGTTCTTGTGATCCGGTTAACACCCTCGATGCGCATGATTTTTGGCCCCACCAATTCGTTCTTGAAAAAGGAACGTGTGATGATCAACAAGATAAAAAGTGGGGTGTTGTTAATGTTGTCGATGCTAAAGAAAAGACGGTAGAGGTCAAGTGGGAGTCCGAAAAGGTTGGTGAAATTGTGAGTGCGTATGAATTAATTGAACACCCGGATTATTCGTATAGTCAAGGTGACCTTGTGTTTAGGCTGCTGCATAAAGGAAAGATTTTTGAGAATGTTGAAGATGCAGTAAAATGTAGTAAAAATTGTTACTTGGATCATATTGGCATTGTGATTGGCTTTAAAAGTGGTTTTGTTGAAGTAAAATGGGCTGCGGGTTTTACATCGAAGGTAAGAAACTAAGATTTTTTTTTTTTTTTTTTTTTTTTTTTGGTGATGTTGGTCTATATTAAAAGTACAATTAGGCGACTTTTATCCCGTATGACCCATTTGCTTTTTAGCAACTTTTATAGCCACTGCCATGTTGCAATTAATACATAACCCGAATCAACACTTTCATAAATAAATGGGTCGAAAATGTCACCTATGACTTGGGGAAGAAAGGCTGCCTGACTCAAATTTGTTTCTTAAGGTTAATATTGATCTGCCTGAATCAGATTATTAATAGAGACATAGAGGTGGCAATTCCTATCTATCTATTTACTTATTATTGACTTGATTTGAGTTATGTTTTATGTCAAATGTGTTGAATAAAATGTTTGGCATTACCCAGGTGATTTTGAGTACATACAACCTTCTAATTACCTTATTTTAAAGTACTAGTTTACTATAATAATTTAGGCATATATAGTTTTTGTAATAGCATCAACGCTCGTACAGGTTGCACCTCACGAAATTTTACGAGTGGAAAAGATTGAAGGTGAATTAACACACAATGAAAATATTGAATCGAATCAGGAAAAATCGGAGCATGATAACCGTTCATCAGACTCGATAGAAAAGGTAACTTCAACCGAAATTTGTTTTAAGTAACACAAAATTAGTGTTCCTGTAACGTCGTCTAAACTTAAGCTTATTATTTTCTTAGAGTTTGTCAGATGATGATGATGATGTTGATGATGATGATGATTATGATGATGATGAGAAAGATTGCTTGGAGACATTATATGATTCGACAGTTTTTAACGTTTCGCGATCTACTATTGATTTCATATCAAACATGACTACACGTTTATTCGGGTTTATGCCTTACACGTTACTGTCGAGTGATTCACGTGGTATTTCGCCGAACGAATCGATATCTGTTTTTGACAACGAGGAAGATAATCAGGTGGTTGTTGTGGAGACAAATTTGGAAGATAAGTTCAAGCAAGTTGAAGGACCAAAGGGTTTGAATGAGATTAAGCAGTTTGACTTGGTCAATGACTGCTCGAACCACCACTTTCTTGACTCCGTATCAAATCAGGTTAAAGATAAATTTTATGATTTTTTTTTTTTTAAATGGTATTAGTTAGAGATGTTATATTCGGCAATCTGAGGGCCAACGTTTGAATGACATGTAGGTTAAGAAATGTTGGCTAAAGAAAGTTCAGCAGGAGTGGAACATTTTGTCTAAGGATCTTCCTGGTAAGTTTTTCAGGAATTAGGTGCAATTGTAGAGGTGTCAAAATGGGTTAGTTGGTGGCTTGGGTAACGGGTCAAAATAGGTGACTTTCGAGTAGGAGTCGGGCTGGTTAAGGTTGACGCATAACACCTATTGTCCAAATTTATCAACTTTTTTACAGTCAAACATGATTACAAAACTTTATTTTATGTTGATAGTATACAACTCTTTTAAGTTTTATGCATTAGAATCTTGATCTGTTTGGGACTTTGGTCCACTTTCTTTTTGGTTTTTTTTACCTGAACTGACCCATTAACAGGTAAATGGGCCAAAATTTCCACCTCTCAAGAATATTAACGAACTAACGATTCGAAGCATACTTGTTTTGACAGAAATGATATATGTTCATGTATTTGAAGAACGAATGGATCTAATGCAATCCGTAATCATCGGGGCACCCGGTACACCATATCACGACTGCCTCTTTTTCTTCGACATTTTCCTTCCATCCGAGTACCCGCACGCACCCCCGGTATTTTATTTATTTATTTATTTATTTATTTATTTTTACTTTTAACTCCTTAAAAAACCACTAGTAATAGTATGTTATAAAGGAAATTTGGTTTGCTACAGATGGTGCATTATAACTCTGGTGGGTTACGGGTCAACCCAAACCTGTACGAGTCAGGGAGGGTATGTCTTAGCCTTCTCAATACTTGGACGGGTACTGGAACCGAAACGTGGAACCCGAATGGGTCAACGATTCTTCAAGTTTTGCTCTCGCTTCAGGCTTTAGTGCTTAACAAAAAGCCTTATTTTAATGAAGCTGGATACGATAAGCAAGTTGGTAGTCTCGAAGGTGAAAAGAACTCGTGCAGTTACAACGAGAATGCGTTTCTCATGAGCTGTAAATCCATGCTTTACGTACTTCGCAACCCACCTAAGGTACAAATGATCTTTGCCATTCCGTTTTTTCATGTAAAATCGGTGTATTCAAATGAATTGCTCTATTTGTTTCATAGTAATAGTCCAGTATTCCTTTTTGTGTTGTCCCATATAAATAGTCTACTTTTATAATTAGATAATAATATTTGGGTAAATTTCTTTTATACCTTTACTTTATACAAACAAGACAAAAATGTAGGTAAAAGGTAAGGGGGTAAAACTGTAAAGTTAAGAAAAAGTACAGTGTAATAATAGTGTAATAATGGCATTTTTTAAACTATGTGTGTGTTTTTTGTCTGGGAATTATTAATGTCGGGTGGAGGGAGTATAAAATTGTAATCGTATATGACATACAATACAAGTTAGTTAATCACAAAATTGTATCTTTTGGACATAAAGTGTTTCGGACCAACCCAACCTATTTGGACCGATTACCTAAACCAACCAACTCATGATCGTTCCAAAATCACAAGATGGATGTTTGTTTTTCTTGCCTTTTTTGAACAATCGAATCCACGAAACTAAAGTTTGTCTTTTGAAAAATATAATATCAGCATTTTGAGGCACTCGTAGAGGAGCACTTTAGCAAACGTTGTGCGCATATATTGATGGCTTGTAAGGCGTATCTCGAAGGTGTTCCAATAGGTTGTGCTTTCGTAAGCCAATCTCTTGAGCCTGAACGTCAAATAAGTAATAATTCAACGGGTTTCAAGCTTATGCTCTCGAAACTTGTTCCGAAGCTTGTAGAAGCGTTTACTGCAAAGGGTTTCGATTGTGGCGATTATAGTAAAACAGGATGCTGGTAAGTCAAATAATGTACCACGTTCGGTATATCAGTACGATGTCGTTAAACCGTTAGTCAATAGTTATTGTATAGGGGATATATTTTCTGCAAGGTAGTCTAGTTAAGATCTCATATTCAGGAAAAAGGTACTAACTTTTAATCTGGATTTGAACTTTTACTAGAGAAGGATAATACCAAAGTGTGGTATGTAACATATTGGAATTATATTGTGGTATGTTGTTGAAATTATGTATATTCATCAATAAAACAAAAGTGTGGTGTGTTTATAGATTGTTGTTGTTGGAAATCATGGTTGATCATATTTGTTGCATCTATACTAGTGGGAATTACTCGGCGAGTACTCGATTTTTGCAGCTCGAGGGATACTCGGCAAGTACTCGGTCAAACTCAGTCAACATTGGTCAAAACCGGCCAGAACTCGGCCTAAACTCGGGATTACTCAAAAAATCGGTCAGAACTGGTCCAAAACTCGGGATACTCGGAAAATCGTTCAAACTCGGCCAAAACTAAGAAAATTAGTCAAAATTGGTCAAAACTCAGCCAAAATGGGTCAAAGTGTAACTTTGTCAACATCCGAGTACTGAGTACTCTCTAAAAAGTCCTCACCGAGTAGCTATTTTTTCAACTATACATTGTGTTAGAAAAGACTTAATCTTGATGCTTAGTAGCTAGTGTCCTGATAGTCAATTAAGTATGCACACAATTTGGGAATCATGGTTAATTATACCTTGATGCTTAGTAGCTAATGTCCTAATAGTCAATTAAGGATGCGCACAATTTGGCCTAATCGTATGTTGCAACTACCTGTAAATTAATGGTATTAACCTGCCTGTAAGATTATCACAATACCCTTTTTTTTCTTTCTTTTTTTCTTTTTCTTTTTGGGAGTAAAAACGAAAACTTTATAAACTAAGACAGAGAGACAGTTGCATCAATGACGAAAACTATTAGCTGCCTCTAAGACTATTTCAATACTAAATACACACTATTCATCTCAAATTAAGTGATACAGTATATGGATACTATAGCTTTGCTATTAATAACTTGACAGCTAGGCTGGAAAAATGTCATAAAACTGGATTAAAGGAACAACCAATTTATGATTTAATGATGGTTTCGATCTATGAGTTGTAGTCATAAATATAAAACCTTGAAGTTCAGTAAATATAAGTATGATCAGTATGTTGGTTTATTTTGGCTAGTAGAAGATATGTTTATCCCACATTGGTGGGAGGAAGATGTGAGGGGTGAGTGACTTGGTTATATAAGAGGAGCTAAGTCTTCATTCCAAATCGCACCAATCAATACACTTTAAGTATTGTTCTTATTTCTTTACTATTATTGTTGGGCTGGATGGTGAGAATTAGTGAGACCGTAATTTCCCAACAACTGGTATCAGAGCATCAGGTTTGACGGGGGTCTCGGTTATAGGAGTCGGAGTATGCTCTGTGGTTGCCACGTGAGTGGATCGTCCACATCAGAAACGAGTTCTATTGATCGTATAGGGTATCTGGTTAGACAATATTTTTTCTGATTCGTAGTAATAGTTGGATTTGTTAGTGGCCTAGTTGTGGATTTCCGATTTAAAGGGTCCTGGCTACCTGCTACATCTTTTGGCTATTCGAAACGTGAGCAAAATCAGAGAAAGTTGTTGTCTATAGGATACGGATACGATGTCGAAGTTCAGTCCAATGAGGTTTGATGTAGAGAAATTTGATGGGATGATCAATTTTGGCTTATGGCAGGTTCAAGTCAAGGATGTGTTGATTCAGTCCGGTTTACACAAGGCTTTGAAGGGTAAACCCACCCTTGTTCCTGGCAGTGATTCTAGCAGTAAGTTCGATGAAGAAGAATGGGATGATATGGAATTGAGGGCAGCAAGTGCGATTCGTTTGTGTCTTGCAAAGAACGTGCTTGCAAATGTGCACGGGTTATCAACGGCAAAGGAGCTTTGGGTTAAACTAGAGCAGTTGTACCAGGGCAAGGGCATCTCAAATCGGTTGTGTCTTAAAGAACAATTTCATACTCTGCGTATGGATGGGGGTTCAAAGATTTCAGATCATCTAAGTATTCTTAACGGTATTGTTTCAGAACTGGAGGCTATTGGAGTTAAAACGGATGATGAAGATAAAGCTTTGAGGTTGATATTATCTTTATCATCGTCTTATGAACACATGAAACCTATTTTGATGTATGGGAAGAAAACTCTGAAGTTTGAAGACGTTACTAGCAAGCTCCTATCCGAGGAGAAAAGACTGGAAGGTAACGGGGTCTCGTCATCAGGAGATACGATAGAGTTGTGTTCGGATAGGTAGAAGAGAAACTCTAGAAAGAATCTGACATGCTGGAAGTGCGGGAAGACTGGACATGTAAGGGTTAATTGTCCCGGTGGAGCTAATCCGGCAAATGGCTCCAAAGACGCTAACATTGTCTCCGTTGTTACGGAGAGTGACGAATTCCTCTGAAGTCACGTCATCCTCATGGTGTGTCCGCGCCACCGTGGAAAGGGATGTTCGTTAGCGGTTCCACAATTACACATGGGCATTGGTTTGGCGTTGATGCAGGCTGTGTGGTGGAAACTGATGTTGTAGCTGATGGGACTTTCGGGAAAGCCAAACAAGGAAGTTGCACCATAAAGTTTCAGCTGGTTGTTCAACAACATGTGCCGAGGTGAAATGCTTGGAATGTGATATTCTAAGTGCTATACTCTTAATGGTGGAGTATGATAATTCTTGTTAAGAGTTATGATTGTCTGTGATGACAATGATTGTCGGTTTAGACAATGTTCGATGAAGATGCAAGTTTTGTCTCTTGGGAGATAATGTCAACGGCATGAAGATGAGGATCTTGAAGTTGTCGTCGAGGAAGCGTCTACATCGGTTATCCTTGCAATGTGGAAGCATGGTTATCTTCTTCTATCCAAAAGGTGGAGATTTGTTCGTTTATTTTGGCTAGTAGAAGATATGTTTATCCCACATTGGTGGGAGGAAGATGTGAGGGGTGAGTGACTTGGTTATATAAGAGGGGCTAAGTCTTCATTCCAAATCGCACCAATCAATACACTTTAAGTATTTGATTATTTCTTTCTTTCTTACCCTTGTTTGAGAGTTGTATTAATTAAATATTTTGGAGAGTGTAGTTGGCTTAAGAGAGTCGTCTATATCATTGTAACAATTTGTGATATAGTGTATTTCTCTCTTTGGGGGCCGGTGGTTTTTCTCCTGTTTTGGAGTTTCCACGTTAAATATTGTGTTGTGTATTGTTCTTATTTCTTTACTATTATTGTTGGGCTGGATGGTGAGAATTAGTGAGACCGTAATTTCCCAACACAGTATACATATGAGCTGTCATATTCATAGATTGAAGCATGGCTTCACCATCCACATTGAACTTAAACACAATTATTCCGCCATTATTCACTTCAAATGCTCGGAACCTAAACCCACCATATAAAAAACACTCAGTTTTGTCACAAGTTGTAACTGATATCTTACATCTTATCATACATAATAAATACATACCTTTCTGGGCTAAGTCCAAGAGCCGTGCAGATTAGTGCCCGTAATATTGATTTGTGTGTCACAACAAGAAAATTTTCCCCCTATAAAAACAAATGTTGTTAACCACTAGGATTACCGTCGTTAACATGCATTAAGTCATTGTACTGGCGGTTACTAGTAAATTTTATTATAGCGGTTATGAAAATGTACACTATCTTAAATCTTGTTAACGACAGCCCTTAGGGTTGTCGTTAGCAAAATCCTTGGAAGTAAAAAACATAAAAAACATAAGCAAAAAGCATTAGTATCATGGGTCATACAAATAGCAATAAGCGTTTTTAACGACTGGAAAATGATATAGCTTTTTTACCGGTGTAAACAAAATTTCTTTCCAAGCTACGTTTGCGGTGTCCCATAGTTGTCGAACAGGATAAACGCCATTAACACTGAAATTGGCTGGATCTTGTCTCCATAGCGTATACTCCTTTGGATATATTCGCCTAGCGTCCACTGCCTCCAAAAACTAAAACTCATTTAGTACACTATATACTAAAATTAGGAGGTAGTAATTTTGACCCAATCTAGTTATGAATGGGTCTAATAGGCCATTTGGATAATGTTTAACCTCTGATAGGTGAAACGATACCCATGAAGAGATTTAACTTAACAGGAGATGGGTGGGGTCAAAAGTTGCCAAATTGTATTTTAATGCATAAAAGATCATTTCTTTCTATAAAACAGACTGATATAGAGACAATATAAGCAGTGTTAATGTTATCATATTAAAAATATATATACAGACCATTTTTCATGCCTTCAAGGTAGAATAGATGTGCCTCCTTCAGGTTATCGAGATATATTATCGACTCTTCTCTCCCGGTCCACAATATTTCAGCAGTTGACTGCATCATCAAAATCATACAAACTTAGAATTCAAAGAATCACAAGTATCTTTTAACGTCTGTTTAATTCATCAATTACACAAAAAAAAAAAGTATCATATGAACCTTTGCACGAGAAATTGGGCTTGAGAAACACTGATCGAAATGTATATCTACCAAAGCTTTCTTGCATCGTTCTGCTTGCATTATTCCAGTTTCTGTTAAGACCGACAAATTTGTGCTTCCCTGAGTGAAAGATACTAGATATAATTAGTGGAAGCAATAAAAAATGTTACAGTAAAAACACTATAAATCTATACAACTATATCTTGTTTCTTTAAGGTACTTTAATGCTAAAAAGTGTTAACAAGTCAACCTGGGCATCTGGCCGGTACAAAATACCAATTCTGACTTGAACTGTTATTAGAATGTTATCAGAACGTCCAACCCGCCCATTTTGCCATGTCAAAAGGTTTCAAAAGATAAAAGCTAAGACAAATGATTTCAAACCTGAACTCTGCTTTCATCGTTCCAAGAGCTTAAGCCATGCCTCACGAGGGTCACCTGCTTTGGGGATGACAATACCTTTTGTGTAAGAGAAGTTGTCGCTTTACTAAAATTATACGCACCACCAGTTACCGAACCATCGTTTCCATTTGTTCCTATAACCATTGCATATATACGTATAAATTGTACTTTTTTTAGCTCCTACAAAACACAAAACGTGGGTCATAGCCCACAAAACCAACTTAAAACAGTCATTTGACTTTTGAGGTTAAAAGTCAAACCATTTTAAGTCTGCATATATCCATTCAGATACATTTAATGTCATCTAGTTTCCTAGACAATAGCATGATTAGCATAATTAACTTTTTGTAAAACTATATGATCACCATTGTTTAACGTTAAGGGTGACCTAATAACTATATTTATTTTCTACCAATTTGTAATATCAGGGCTACTATCAGGGCTACTCTTTGTCCTATAATCAATCAAAATAATATTAATTTTTCAAATCAAAAACCATAATCACCCAAATATATACAACTTTTAGGGAGCGTTTGATAAAACGGATAGATTAAGCGGTAAATCCGTAAATGATTCAAAATCTGATTGCTTCAAAGGTTCTTATTGAACATGGTTCTGAACAACAATAATTTGTTTGTAATCATTGTGAATGAACCATATAAATGATGTAAAATTGATGTTTTAACCTTGTTATAATTGTTTAATATGTGTTCTGGATATAATACAATAGGATATTAAAGGAAATGAAGGTGTTGAATGGTTAAGAGCAACTCTAAACGATTCACCACGCAATGTTGAACAGTTCAACATCATTTGTCATTCAGATGACACTCTTAATTTTTAAGGGTCAGTCTCAAATTCAAAGTCACTACCTTATGTTATACACACTCTTTCTATCGGTCCATAATATAAGATGGGTTCATTACATAATCCACTAATTCAAGATAATGAATAATTTGACATATATAATTTACTCAATCATTTAAAACACATTATCATGTACAATCTAAGTATGCAATTCAATAATAGAGATTAAGTGTTGAATTTGCATGATTACCGGTGGTTAAAGTTAGCTCAGAACCTGATGATGAACACAAAATCTGAAATCTTGGACATGAACAACAAGTGTATAATTGAGGAAACTTTTGAGATTTATTAGCAATAGAATCGAAAGGTAAATTAGTTGTTGTTAGAAGAAATCTAGAATTCATGTTTGTATAGTAATTCTTAAATTTGATGAAATGAATGGATTATTAATCATTAGACAAGAATATACATATGGATAAAAAATGTGGTGCATATCTTAAATGGTGGGGTCCATAACTTTCTCCTGAACCATAAAAGCTCAAGAATGTCGAATATGCTAATTTTTCATATAGATGAATAATGAAATCGTGACAGGTTATATAGAAAACCTCTTTAAATATACAAACAGCTCTATTTTCTTTTTCCATATATATAAAAATTAATAATCTTTCAACCTTGAATTAAAGACCCTTGAGAACATATAGACGACCTAAAACGCAACCAACAGAAAGAAACAAGACAAGACAACATACATACCGACCAAACTAAAGAGCACCTAAAACAAGCGATAAGCGACACGGAATACAACAAACATGGTCGGGCAACACCAAACCTAAACAAGAAGAAACCAAACTAAAACAACTAAACAAAAATTCTACAAACCGATTAAAACATCGAAGAGACAACATACCAACAACCGACACGAACGAAACCGAAGTTAAGTTACCCTGTACGACCAACCCCATGATTATATTCGTAAATTCATCCGTCAAACTTTTTTGCGACAAAACTAGCTTTCTTACTTTTCTAAAATAATAGGCCAGACGATGGTGGTGGGGTGGTCTACTTGTAACGCCGGGGTTTGGTGACTACCACCTTGTTTGTTCGCAGAAGATGTGTTGTTCGGTTCCACTCTTTCTTCGGCGGTTGTGGCGGTTCTTCACCCTGTTGATGAAGGCCACTAACGGAAGCTAGGGGATGGTGGGAGATGAAGGATGTCTGGATATAACAACCCTCATATTTCCATACCTGAATTGACTAATTTGACTATAGGGTTGTTATTCATACGTAATATATAAATTAAATTTGACATTGATCAAATATTTATTTTTAGTCGACACTTTTTGTTAACTAAAGTTTACACTAATTATATAAAATAACTTTAGTTAATATTAATATTAATGTGTATTATATTTAAAACTATATGAAACATAATTATTAATTAAATGATAAGTTATTTTAATCATTATATATATTTTTAGCTTATAAAAAAAAGAGATTTTTTTTATAAATTAAATAATGAGCCCATGAATTTTGACTAAATATTTTTAAAAAACAAAAACTTATTAAAAACATTTTTAACTTGTTTTTATTTTTTGTCAAAATTGGCACCTTTATTTTATTTATATTTTTTCTTTTCACCAACCATTTTTTTCCTATAAATACCCACTTCCATTTCATAAAAACTTGTATCAAATCTTTGGAAAAACTCTCTCACAAACTTGGGAAAGTACTTGAGGTATTTTCTATATTTTTTATCGAATTGCTTTTATTTTTTTGTATATTATTTAAAAATTCGAATTTAATATATATAAATTATTTTTACATGTTATAATTAGTATTATAAGTATTATGATGTATAAAAATAATTTTGATAATTTATGGAATATTATTTATAATTAAATACGAATTATGTAGTATTTAAACATAAAAACAATATAAAATTCGTAATAAAATATTAAACAGTAATAAAAATAATTATAAATTTTTTTTGAGATTATTATACTTTTATAAACAAGCAAAAATTATAAAAATTAAATAAATGGGACGATTAGTATTTAAAAAGAATTTACTTTTGCATTATTCTAAACCGAGAGAAATAATAAAGAAAATACAAAATAAATACAAACGTGTATTAAATATTTTTATAAAAATTTTATATGATTAGTAGCATCACTAGATACTTTAAAAAAATATAAAAATTATTTTTAAATTATTTTTTCTATTTATTTAATTATAGGTCGATTACAATGGTTAAATAATTAGAAAACATTAAATAAATAATATTTTGATATTAAATTTGATTTAATAATTTTTATAACATTTTTACATAATATAGAACCTGTAAAAATATAAAATTATTTATTTAGGTCGATTTAATATTTATTACCTAATTAAATTTGATTAATATAAACCGAGTATATATATAAAGAAAAGTGAGAAATAAATACAAAAACTTGATAAAATTATATTTATAAAATATCCTACTGAATTGTATAATTAACTAAGTTTATAAAAATTATAAATATAATATTTAATGAATTAATATTCGAATTAACATATATTAGTATGATTTTCGATTAACATAAGTATATTACATATACTAAATTAATATTATTATTATAACTTACGGTTAATAACTAAGTATACTATATTATAAAGTATAATGCTTATAATGTAAGTTAATAACAATACATTATTAATAAACACTTATTTTATAACTATACTAATTTAATAATAATTACTTATAGTATATAATATAAGATAATCAAATTGTTAATACATTAATAAATATAATATAACATATATAATAACATATAAACCTAAAGTGAAGGTTAATCAAAGATAATGTACAATTCATGTGAACTTCATCGCTACTCACGATCGTAAGTGAATGATGTCTAGGTTGCCATTTATGGGTAAGCTTGTGGATCTCGAATGCCATGACTTAGATTCTGGTCAAGAGTCCTGGGCCCCCGGTTACATCTGGTCATTTCTGACTTATTTGATAGCAACGAAGTTTGAGTAAAGTTATACAACGTCTTGCTAAAGATTAATCGGAACTTTCTAAAATTGGAAAATTACTATAAGTGAAAACTTTCCATAAATAGTAACCTTCCGAAAATGGAAATTCTTTAGTGAACCATTACTATCAATATAGTACTATATACTATTGTATGTTAGGCATTGTCTGATCATACGTTCTATCTCTAGGTTGAGATCTCGGTCACGTCCTTCCGTTCAATTCTTTCGTGGAATAATCTTTTGTGCTACTAAGGTGAACTTCATAGCCCCACTTTTTACTGTTTCATAACTGTTTTACAACTTTTAGGGTGAGACACATGCTTGCTTTATAACTATTTTACGCTTAGACACAAGTACTAAATTGTTAACTATGCTGTCATGCTTTGATTCATGCTAAATCCCTACCGTAATATCGTTAATTGCTACGTTTAAATGCAAACTTAATTATTGTGAATAGATCTATTGAGAGTAACGTCTCTAACCATTCGACCGTTGGTCTTTGGTTACATAATAATGATTCCACGACACTGACAGTACAAGGTGTCATGGGGTAAACTTGTTTAGTAGCGATATTACAAAATGCAGCAACACTTTTAGATTGATATTTCTATATCAATCAACTTTAAACTAAATCTTGTGGTCTAAAACTTTGGATATTATTTATAAACCTGTGAATTTCACTCAACCTTTTTGGTTGACACTTTAAGCATGTTTTGTCTCAGGTGATGATTGAGCTAGCTGTTTCCAACTTTGTGATGATAGATATGATGCTTGCATGGAGTCCACATCGCATATTATATTTTAGTTCATAAACATTTATTTTACGTTTTAATAATAATGTAAACATGTATTACTGCTTCCGCTGTTTTATTAACAAAGGTTTTATTTAAAAGTCTCATATAGAGTCGTTCTCGTTTATACAACTGTGTTATGATATGATTGGTCACAATTACCCCTGGTTCATTTTGGGGGGCAAAACCTACATCAAGTTCACAATCTCCCAATCGCATACAACTCTTACTCTCTCAATGAAAGCACCACCTCATACGATCATTCGATCACACTGCAACGCCACCACCGCAAGTTCGCAACGCACATGGTAGTTATTGCCGGATCTTCTCCACGATCGTCTTCACGATCGCAACTCTAGGGTTTTTACCTACGGGTCTTGTAGGGTTTTTTCTCCCTTTGCCGTCGATAGGGTCCGACTATCGTCCGGCTGGCAATTCGTTAGCCACCCTCCCGAGATCATCATCTCGGGTACGGGTTATTCACGGTAACCGGACCGGAGATCAATGACGTTGACGCCTAAAAAAACCCTTTCGCATTGATGTTCGTGATGGAATTCAATATAACAACATGTTCTTAATGTTAACATAATCACAAAACCAATATTATGAAATTTAAAGTAAGCGGAAGCATGATGATTAAGAAAACAAGTTTATATCTTAAACCATTTTAAGTGAATTCCATGTATGTATCAAATCATGAAAATAAGCTTACATATAATTAACAAGGAAGTAAGATTCAATACCTCCTCAAGCTAGTTGAGGGTTGTTTGATACAAGAAGATGATGAACAAGTGTGTTAAAACTCCAAGCTTTTGATGCACCAACACCACCCTTGAACATAGTTATGTTTTATACACTTAATCACCTTTAAACCAAGCTTGTAACCCACTTCCTTAAAATATCTCAGAAAACCATTTTTCTTAAAATTCAAGTGTCGCGTATTTGATCAATGATCCAATCGTTAAGATCAAATACGAATAAGGTGTCGGTAAGCTTGTTATTGGGTATGACCCGACTTGGATCAAAACATATTATCCACGTTAATTTAATATGTCTCTCGGGCATACGAAAAACCTTCAATCTCCCACTTGCACGAGAAACATAAGAAATTAATGCAAGTGATGGATACCACCTAACGACCGTCCATCACCCCCAATATGTTATGACTTTGTGCCATTCAATAACATCATCCCTTTCGAGTTCCCATCTCGAATATGAATAGGTGAATCTTTCTTTATATCCTTTCGTCCTAGATGTCATGTTAAATCCAAGAGACACAGAGTGATCACTCTCTTCTAGATTTAACTTTATCAGGCCTTAAACATTTGACTCTCAACGAATAAGAGGGACAAATTCCATCTTGACTACATACGTCCTAAATATATACCTTGCATTATACCTGAGCTCTTCCTTATGAACTACTATATTTCAGAATAGTGAAGGAAAGAATCAAGGCACAATAGTTGGTAAATATCCGAACCCAATATGTATCTCAGGTCAGAGGATACAATGATATTCGCCTTTAATCAAGACTACATGTGATCAACCACAAAGGCTCCATTTAGTAAATCTTGAGGGCGGGTCTTCCAATATTTGTATCCTACAAATATCTATGAACCTTGGTTGCAACCTTGCCCCACATTCATCCCGTGAATGTATACCAATCCAAGTTCATAATAGTCTAAACCTCACACTTGTTCCCACAAATGTGATCGACTACGGAATTTAGAATAATTACTTATTCATGGATAAAATATGCAAAATAAGAACATAACTCAAAATAAATTAATACCATAATTATATTAATGAGTTTGAACAATTTCGTTTCGCTACAATACTTAAGACAGATCATGACCAATCACTAGAATACCGAAGCCCTAATGCACAAACATGTCCTGCGTGCTTTGCTCCATGTAAGAGCTTCGTGAGAGGATCCGCTATATTAAGATCTGTGTGAACTTTGCGAATACATATCTTTCCCTTTTCAACTTCATCCCTTATGTAGTTGAATCTCTGCTCAATGTGACGTGTCTTTTGATGAGCACGAGGTTCTTTGATTTGAGCAATCGCACCCTCGTTGTCACAAAAGATCTCAAGAGGGTCCTGAATGGAGGGGACTACTCCTAAGTCGTCGATGAATTTCTTCATCCATGCAGCTTCCTGAGCTGCCAATGAGGCGGCAATGTACTCCGACTCTGTAGTGGATAATGCAACAACATCCTGTTTTGAACTCTTCCAAGAGACCGCACCTCCATTTAACGTGAAGACATAACCGGATTGTGAACGAGAATCATCTCGATCAGTTTGGAAACTCGCATCCACGTAACCCTTTACTGCGAGTTCCTCCTCACCAGACCCATATATTAGAAACATATCCTTAGTCCTTCTAAGGTATTTCAATATACTTTTAACCGCAATCCAATGACTGTTTCCTGGGTTATTCTGGTATCTACTTGTCAAGCTAAGAGCGCATGACACATCCGGTCTAGTGCATATCATCGCATACATGATTGACCCAATAGCTGATGCATATGGGACTTTCTTCATCCTTTCTTGTTCATCTTTCGTGGTGGGGCACTGAGATGAACTGAGGATCGTTCCTCTTTGAATAGGTACCAAACCTTTCTTAGAATTCTCCATCTTGAACCTTTTCAAGACCTTTTCAATGTATGCACTTTGATTCAAACCTATCAATTTCTTGGATCTATCTCTGTAGATCCCTATCCCCAAAACATATTGTGCTTCTCCAAGATCCTTAATGGAGAAGCATTTACTTAACCAAGTTTTAACACCTTGCATTGCCGGAATATCATTTCCAAATAACAATATATCATCCACATATAGTACAAGGAACATGATAGTGCTCCCACTAGCTTTCTTGTATACACAAGCTTCATCACCATTTTTAATGAAGCCAAATTTCTTGGCCTCCTCATTAAAACGATGATTCCACATTCTAGATGCTTGTTTCAATCCGTAGATTGACTTCTTTAACTTGCATACCCTTTTAGGACACTTCGGATCAACAAAACCTTTAGGCTGAACCATATAAACATCTTCCTCAAGATGTCCATTTAGGAAAGCGGTCTTGACATCCATTTGCCATATTTCATAATCATAATGAGCAGCAATGGCAAGTAATATCCTAATAGACTTTAGCATTGCCACAGGCGAAAAAGTTTCATCATAGTCAACCCCTTGAGTTTGAGTGAAACCTTTTGCTACAAGTCTAGCTTTATATGTATCCAAGTTTCCATGTATGTCGGTTTTCATTTTGAAAAGCCATTTACAATCAACTAGCCTTGAGCCAGTAGGTTGTTCAACAAGTTCCCAAACTTGGTTGTCATACATGGATTGCATCTCAGCGTTCATGGCTTCCTGCCATTTATCCTTATCAATCCTTGATAAAGCATCTTGGTAGTTTGTTGGTTCATCCAAATCAACCACATAGAAACCATCCATGAGAAACCCATATCTCTCAGGAGGATTACTAATCCTACCAGATCTGCGAACGTCTTGTGTATTTTGATCATCCATTTGATCACTCTCAGCATTTTCATGTTGAGTGCTAGCGTCAACCAATTGTGTATCATCTACTTGATCTTGAACCTCTTCAAGATCTATCTTCCTTTCACTATTTCCTTCCATTAGGAACCTAGTTTCAAGGAATTCAGCCTTTCGAGCAACAAATACATTTTGCTCGGTTGGATCATAGAAATAGTATCCCATATCATCCTTGAGATACCCTATGAAGATACACTTCGTGGATCGAGCATTCAACTTATTAGGGACGTAACGTGTGACGACCCCGTCAAAACACTTAACGGATCCGTCAGTTGGTCCCATAGCTTGATCGGACTTAAATGAATTAAATAAACAAAGTTGCATTCTTTTATTTCAAAATGTTGCCCAAAAAGGAAACAAACCCAATTAAGTAGTTTAAAATCAACCAACCATAGTAATGAACCAAAAGTTGACACAAAACATTGCCAACAAACCCACAATTTAAATTATCCAAAATAGAATGCAAACTTAAGTTTCATAAATAGTTTCATAAAATCTGCCCAAATGCATGCAGACTCTTCTAACGACAGCGGAAGCATCAAATAACTCAAGTACCTGTGAAAACATGCAAGTAAACTGTCAACACAAAGGTTGAGTGAAATATAGGTTTAAATAAATAAGTAAACTTTAGACCACAAGATTTAAAAATGTTAGAAAACATTAAACATTATTCCATTATCAATGAGCCACCTGGTAACCACTTAACCCTTTATTTACCCTTGCCAAACACAATAAAAAAATATACACTTGGACAGTGTATCTACAACAAATTACGAAGTACTAAACATTTCGATTATAAATTGCTAGCGCGACTAGCTCGAAATGGGGTTGTCAAACCCGATAGATCTATCCGTAGGATTCGCGTTCACCGGTAGAAACCAATGATTACAGTTACCAGACTAGGGAATATTTTTGTCCAACTCACAATGAATAATTAAATTTAACTGTTACTTGTGTCTAACCGTAAATAAAAATATGCATGTAACCACATCCCAAAAAGTATACTTTGAAAAGTATGTAAAAACGGGACTATAACTCACCTTAAATAGCAACTGAAGAAATCTCACAAACAAGCGAACAGCAAGTAAAGTAAAGCGATCAAGAAAGATCACAACGCCGACCTATAAATAAAGCAGGTCGAAATAAATAACTAACTTAGGTCAAGTCTTAGTATGATAGCTATTGTACATGTTGCAAGTAGACATAGAACATTACTCAGCAAGCATCGGTTTGATTGGAACAACATAAGGACACACACTTTCTATTTTTAGAAAGTTTCTATTTTTAGCAGGTTTCCATTTTTGGAAAGTTTTCTATTTTAGGAACGTTTCTATTTTTGGAAACTTTCCAAATTTAGAAATTTCTATTTTTAGAAAGTTTTGAAGTTAGGAAAGTTTCCTTATTTAGAAAGTCAACAGAAGTCAACTGAAAGTCAAAGTCAACCGAAAGTCAACTCAAAAGTCAACATTGGTCAAACATAGTCAACATTAATTTGAAAAGTGTAAATTATAATAATAACATAGGTTATAATGTTATTTAAAGTCAAAAGTGTATAATAATGTCATAACATAAGTTTAATTAAATAAAATGAATTATTAAAGTTAATATAAGTTGAAATGTTATAATTAGTATAACATAAGTATTTAATTAATTAATTAAATATTAATCATATTATAAATATTATTAATAATAATAATCTTTAAATCATATCATAAGTATTATAAATTAATAATGAATTATTAATTATATCATAAGTTTCTAATTAAAATTATTAAATCATAAGTATTTAATAATTAAATCATAATTAAATAATAATTAAGTCTTATAATAATTAAATAATAATTTATTCTTTATTATAAGTCTTATAATAATTTCTCAAAAATAAAGTTAATACTTATCATAAGTATTTTCCTTTAATAATAAAAGTATTATTAATCATAAGTTTAATTAAAATGTTAATTAAATTATAATTAATAATTAAATGATATAATAAATATTTATATCATAAGTCTTAAATAATAATAATTACTTCTTTTATCAAAAGTAATTAATTAATAATGAAATCCATTAATTTTAACATAAGTTTAATCATTAACCATAAGTTTTAAGTTTAAAAGTTCATCGGGTCGTATCTTGAGCCCCGGGTGTCGGTTTCGGGCGAGCCACATATGCATTTCCGCCTACTCAAACCACCCAACACAATTATGAACTCAAGAACACTCCAAGAACAGTCCCTAGGTCGTGGATATCAGCCATGACCACCCTTGGGAAAATCAATTTACTCAAAACAGTAATTTAGGCACAACGGGTGAACCGTGACTCGGATTTAGGTGACCCGAACATGAAAATTCGTCCCATCATCAGTCCTAACCAAATGACACACCCTAAAGACACCAAGGATTGTCACAAAGTCGGACCCAACCTTGTTCATGCCAAGAACACCTTTCAATCTTTAACAAAAACCAAATTAAGCATATCTAGGGCTCCGAGAATCGAAACGACATGAATCCGGAGTCTAAAATTAATGTCTTGATGAGAGGAACTCATTTATATACTTTATTTTAACATTCATATCAGTCACAAAGTCAGAAAATACGAATTATGCTGCTGTCCAAAATTTACAAACCGAAATCATAAGCAAACGAGTAATTCTACGCCTCCAAACAACATTACAACAACTAATATACATCATACTAATAATATAACATACAAAATCAGTAATATATATGAAAAATCAAAAAGCTAGGGTTAGGGTTTATACCCAAATCGAGAATCAAAGTATATGATCGCGTAGAGAACGAAGAGATGAACACGATTGTATAAACGATTTGATGATCCAAGTAATATTTTGATTGATGGTGATGATGTTTATGGTGGTGGTGGTCGTCGCCCAAAAGAGAGAAAGGGAGGAAGAAAGAAAAAAATTAGGTTTTAGGTTTAGATAAGATTTTGAAAAAAAATAAAATAAATCAAAATATGGGAAAACAAGGGAGTGTATCCCCCCTCCCTTGTGGCTTCGGCCGAAAATGGGTAGGGTGGGCCCCATGGTGGGCCAAATTTGCTAAGTGCTTAAAGTCTGATGGCCCAAAAGCCCGAACGAATCCCGAAACGCGAAAACACGCTTACGCGATTAAAAATCCGGAAAGATAACAAACGCGCGACGAAAAATAAATATAAATACACCTAATAATAATATGATCATAAAATATCATATTTAAAATATTTAGGATTTAAAAATCCCGAAAGCTCGACCGTTGGTTTAAAAACCGAAAAGATTCGCCGGATGGATATCCGCGAGACGTAGGAACGTACAAAATAAAATATGAATACATATATTCACGTAATCACATAACAATTAATATATATATATATAATATTACAAAAATAATAAAATAGGTCATAGAAATGACGTGGCACACTAACAGTTAACGGTCGTTAAATAATTAACGGAAAAAGATAACGGAAAAAGTAGGGTCGTGACAGTACCTTCCCGTTACGGAAATTTCGTCCCGAAATTTAAGCAGGCGCAGGGGTTGACTCGGCATCTGAGAACAAATGCGGGTACTTCTGCTTCATTTGGTCTTCACGCTCCCAAGTGAACTCGGGACAACGTCTAGCGTTCCATCGGACCCGAGCAATAGGAATTCTGCTCTGTTTAAGAGTCTTAACCTCTCGGTCCATGATCTCAACTGGCTCCTCAATAAAATGCAATTGCTTGTCAACTTGAAGTTCCTCCAAAGGAATAGTCTGATCAAATTCAGCCAAACACTTCTTTAAGTTCGAAATATGGAAAACATCGTGAACAGCACTGAGTTCTTGTGGCAACTTCAAACGATAAGCCACCGGTCCAACTCTTTCAATGATCTCAAACGGTCCCACGAAACGAGGACTTAACTTCCCTCTTTTACCAAAACGAATAACACCCTTCCAAGGCGAAACTTTTAACATAACACGATCACCAACTTGAAATTCAACATCTTTCCTTCCTTTGTCGGCATAACTCTTTTGCCGACTTCTAGCAGTTCTCAACCTTTCTTTAATTTGCACAATCTTCTCAGTAGTCTCGTGAATAATCTCTGGACCTGTAAGTTGAGCATCCCCAACCTCATTCCAACAAATAGGAGACCTACATTTCCTACCGTACAAAGCTTCAAACGGTGCGGCTTTAATACTTGCGTGATAACTGTTGTTATAAGAAAACTCAGCTAACGGCAAATACTTATCCCACCCATTCCCAAAATCAATCACACAAGCTCGCAACATATCTTCTAATGTCTGAATGGTCCTCTCACTTTGACCATCCGTTTGAGGATGATAAGCGGTGCTCATATCCAATCTAGTGCCCAAGGCTTCTTGCAACGATTGCCAAAATCTCGATACAAATCGACTATCTCTGTCGGAAATAATAGAAACGGGAACACCATGCCTCGAAACATTCTCTTTCAAATACAAACGGGTGAGTTTCTCCATGGAATCGGTTTCCCTAATCGGCAAAAAGTGAGCCGACTTAGTGAGTCGATCAACAATCACCCAAATCGCATCATAACCACCCGATACTCTTGGTAACTTAGTGATAAAATCCATAGTGATACCTTCCCACTTCCACTCGGGAATTTCTGGTTGTACCAACAATCCGGACGGTTTTTGATGTTCAGCTTTGACCTTAGAACAGGTCAAACACTTAGACACATACTTAGCTATGTCACCCTTCAAATTATGCCACCAATACAGCTCCTTAAGATCCTGATACATCTTCCCTGAACCAGGATGAATAGAGTATCTAGACTTATGAGCCTCATCTAAAATCAACTGTCGAAGACCTCCAAACTTCGGAACCCAAAGACGTCCCGCAAAGTATCTAGTTCCATCAGCTCGAACTTCAAACTTCTTAGCTACTTTGGCTACATTCTCTTTCACGAAATTCTCCTCCTTTAAGGCTTCTTGTTGCGCCTCAAGAATCTGCCTAACGAGGTTTGATCTAACTGTCATATTCAAAGCTCTAACCCTTCGTGGTTCAGCCCTTTCTTTACGACTCAAAGCATCAGCCACAACATTGGCTTTACCCGGATGATACAAAAGGTCACAATCATAATCATTCAACGTCTCAATCCATCTTCGTTGTCTCATGTTCAAATGTTTTTGATCGAGAATATGTTGAAGACTCTTATGATCGGTGTACACAGTACTCTTAACACCTAAAAGATAGTGTCTCCAAATCTTCAGTGCAAAAATAACAGCTCCCAACTCTAAATCATGAGTTGTATAGTTCTGTTCGTGAACCTTCAACTGACGTGACGCATACGCAATAACCTTCTTTCGTTGCATCAAAACGCAACCATAGCCTTGTCGTGATGCATCGCAATAAACAACAAAATCATCATTACCCTCCGGTAGAGACAATATCGGAGCGGTAGTCAGTTTCTTCTTCAAAATCTGAAAAGCATTCTCCTGTTCATCCTTCCACTCATACTTTTTCCCCTTATGCGTTAAAGCAGTCAGAGGTTTCGCTATACGAGAGAAATCCTGGATGAACCTTCGATAGTAACCTGCCAATCCTAAGAACTGACGAATTTGAGTAGGAGTTTTCGGAGTTTCCCACTTTTCAATCGCCTCAATTTTAGCAGGATCAACTTGTATTCGTTGTTTGCTAACAATGTGACCAAGGAACTGAACTTCTTTTAACCAAAATGCACACTTAGAAAACTTAGCGTACAACTCTTCTTTCTTTAACAAATCAAGCACTAACCTCAAATGTTCTTCGTGCTCTTCATCACTCTTAGAATAGATAAGAATGCCATCGATGAAAACTATAACGAACTTGTCCAGATAGGGTCTACACACACGGTTCATGAGGTCCATGAACACAACAGGTGCATTTGTCAATCCGAACGGCATAACAAGAAATTCAAAGTGACCGTAACGGGTGCGAAAAGCAGTTTTTGAAACATCAGATTCCTTAACACGCAACTGATGATAGCCAGAACGAAGATCAATCTTTGAATAAACAGAAGAACCTTGAAGTTGATCGAACAGATCATCGATTCTCGGAAGAGGATAACGATTTTTAACAGTAAGTTTATTCAACTCACGATAATCAATACATAAACGAAAAGAACCATCCTTCTTTTTAACAAACAGAACAGGAGCTCCCCAAGGGGACGAACTCGGACGAATAAAGCCTTTGTCTAACAACTCACGGAGTTGGCTCGACAATTCTTGAAGTTCAGAAGGCGCAAGACGATAAGGAGCACGTGCTACAGGAGCAGCGCCGGGAACAAGATCAATCTGAAATTCTACCGCGCGTTACGGCGGAAGGCCAGGTAAATCATCGGGAAACACTTCGGAAAAATCCCTAACAATGGGAACATCATCAACGTTCTTCACTTCTTTACTAGGATCAACAACATGAGCAAGAATAGCATGACAGCCCTTACGGAGATGTTTACGAACTTTCATACAGCTAATAAGGTTTAACTGTGCGCATTTCTTATCTCCATAGACCATCAGTGGCTCTCCAATAACATCAGTAACACGAATAGCCTTATCATAACAGACGATCTCGGCACGGTTCGCGGACAACCAATCCATACCAATAACAACATCAAAACTACCAAGTTCAATTGGTATCAAATCTATGTCAAAATCCCTACCACCCAAATTAATGTTACACTTACGATGTACAATCTTAGCAGTAAGTTCCTTACCATTAGCTACTTCAACAACATAAGTATTGTCTAAGAGAGTTAACGGCGTTTTGATTCTCGGACTTAATTTACTCGACACGAAACTTAAATCAGCCCCTGAATCAAATAACACATAAACTGATAAATCGTTGACTGAGAACGTACCAGTAACAAGCTTAGGATCTTCCTCCGCATCCTTAGCATTAATGTTGAACGCTCGGCCGCGTGCAGTCTCTGCAGTCTTCTTGTTGGGACAAGCATCTCGGAAATGCCCCGGCTTCCCACACTCATAACAAACCCTTGGATTACCTCCATTATTCGATTTCCCATTACCGTTACCGTTACCACCTCTATTACCAACATTATTATTATTACCACCAGTCGCGGGAGTAGCAGACCCCGACAAAAGCACTGTACAATCTTTAGCAATGTGCCCTTGCTTAGAGCACCTCTTACAAGTAACTGTGCAGTAACCATCATGAGCTTTATAGCAACGAGGACACACACGCTGATTTCTGTTATTAGCACCTGAGGTATCCTGTTTCTTCTGCTGACCCTGGTTTTGATTGCGGTTGTTATCCCACTTTCGTTTCCCATTATCAGCCTTCTTGACAACCTCCTCACTACTTTCAACAACTGTAGTCTTGCTTCTTCTCAACACCTTGTCATTAAGTTTGTGGGCCATAGACATAGCTGCCTCAATAGTCTGGGGTTCACTGGACTCAACCCCGTGTTCAATCTTCTCGGACAAACCATCAATGTAAGCCTCAATTTTGCGGTCCTCATCCTTATAAACCCTAGGACACAGCAAAGTTAACTCGAAAAACCTTCGTTCATAGGCATCTAACTCGGTGCCATGCATTTTCAAATTCTTGAGCTCAACCTCTAGCTTCTTAAGCTCACCCCGAGGTCTATAGCGGGTGATCAATCTTTTCTTAAAATCATTCCAGGCCAAACCATAAGCTACATCACTTCCCAAACTACTAACCAGATTGTTCCACCATGTCAAGGCACTATCCTTGAGAGTGCAACTAGCGAAACTAACTTTGTCCTCTTCACGGACCCGACTGACCCTGAAAATAGATTCGATTTTCTCGAACCAACGAGTAAGCCCTATTGGTCCTTCCGTACCACTGAATTCTTGGGGTCGACCAGCCATAAAAGTTTTGTGGGAGCATCCCACGTTGTTGTTCACATTGGCGTTAACATTAGCATTTGCTGCCATAGCAGCAGCAATTCCTTCATTGATCAGGCGTTGCATACGCGCTTCAGTGGACTCTCTTGGAGGCATGATCTTCAAAATAGAATAACACATCCGTTAGTACCAAGAATAATACTAGTGTCATAAAGGAATAGATCAAAACACGAAAAGACTAACCATTAAGATATTAGTCAACTAACACTATGAGTAATAACATGACAGTTATGATTGTTATAGAAATAACCATCACATGCATACATATTTTATGATAACATCATACAACATACATAGCACCTAACATACATGAACATATATTACGCATAATATAACATGCCAAGAGCCATAATATCAGAAATAAAACATGATAATGATAATAGATGTCATAAAAATAACCATCCATACATAATGAAAAAAAATATCCCATAACAAAATCTTAATAAAATCCTCGGCAAAACGCCGTACATAACCCAAATGTATGTATAAAAAGGACATTAAGTCTGATGAAATAGATAATCAATATGAATAATCACATCACATTCGCTTAGAGCGGGTGTGATAAGCTGGTCCAGCATGAGTCTCAGCAGGATCCTCATACTTACGCAACTTCCCTTTCACAACATCCAACTCTTCCTTCAACACACGAACAGTGCTCTCGAGAGCCTCGAACTTAGCATTAACTTCTCGATCACGCTTACGGTTCGCATCCTCAACCCTATGCTTGAAAGTGATAAAGTTACCCATGTCGGCACGGATCTCGTCCATAACTTCATTATGTGGCAAAGTGCGCAAACAATCACTAAGGGCGTTAATACGTGTCACCTCATTATAAGCCCGGTTCATATGAGTAATGGTAGAAAAATAGTAATGAACAGGATCATCGATCTCTGGTTGATTAGCACGACGTCTAGCAGGAGACGGTGGAGCAGGAGCAGCAACAGAGTTATCGCTCGAAGTCGACATTTGCAAACAGCAAAACCGCAAACCACATACTAAAAAGATATGAAAGCTAATAATATAACTTATACGAAATGAAATGCATAATAATGCTATAGCAAAAAGGTCGGGCTGTAGACTAGACTCTAATGCACCCTAATAACCACGGGTTGACCACATTAAGACCGCCTAGTTCCCTACAACCAGGGCTCTGATACCACATGTGACGACCCCGTCAAAACACTTAACGGATCCGTCAGTTGGTCCCATAGCTTGATCGGACTTAAATGAATTAAATAAACAAAGTTGCATTCTTTTATTTCAAAATGTTGCCCAAAAAGGAAACAAACCCAATTAAGTAGTTTAAAATCAACCAACCATAGTAATGAACCAAAAGTTGACACAAAACATTGCCAACAAACCCACAATTTAAATTATCCAAAATAGAATGCAAACTTAAGTTTCATAAATAGTTTCATAAAATCTGCCCAAATGCATGCAGACTCTTCTAACGACAGCGGAAGCATCAAATAACTCAAGTACCTGTGAAAACATGCAAGTAAACTGTCAACACAAAGGTTGAGTGAAATATAGGTTTAAATAAATAAGTAAACTTTAGACCACAAGATTTAAAAATGTTAGAAAACATTAAACATTATTCCATTATCAATGAGCCACCTGGTAACCACTTAACCCTTTATTTACCCTTGCCAAACACAATAAAAAAATATACACTTGGACAGTGTATCTACAACAAATTACGAAGTACTAAACATTCCGATTATAAATTGCTAGCGCGACTAGCTCGAAATGGGGTTGTCAAACCCGATAGATCTATCCGTAGGATTCGCGTTCACCGGTAGAAACCAATGATTACAGTTACCAGACTAGGGAATATTTTTGTCCAACTCACAATGAATAATTAAATTTAACTGTTACTTGTGTCTAACCGTAAATAAAAATATGCATGTAACCACATCCCAAAAAGTATACTTTGAAAAGTATGTAAAAACGGGACTATAACTCACCTTAAATAGCAACTGAAGAAATCTCACAAACAAGCGAACAGCAAGTAAAGTAAAGCGATCAAGAAAGATCACAACGCCGACCTATAAATAAAGCAGGTCGAAATAAATAACTAACTTAGGTCAAGTCTTAGTATGATAGCTATTGTACATGTTGCAAGTAGACATAGAACATTACTCAGCAAGCATCGGTTTGATTGGAACAACATAAGGACACACACTTTCTATTTTTAGAAAGTTTCTATTTTTAGCAGGTTTCCATTTTTGGAAAGTTTTCTATTTTAGGAACGTTTCTATTTTTGGAAACTTTCCAAATTTAGAAATTTCTATTTTTAGAAAGTTTTGAAGTTAGGAAAGTTTCCTTATTTAGAAAGTCAACAGAAGTCAACTGAAAGTCAAAGTCAACCGAAAGTCAACTCAAAAGTCAACATTGGTCAAACATAGTCAACATTAATTTGAAAAGTGTAAATTATAATAATAACATAGGTTATAATGTTATTTAAAGTCAAAAGTGTATAATAATGTCTTAACATAAGTTTAATTAAATAAAATGAATTATTAAAGTTAATATAAGTTGAAATGTTATAATTAGTATAACATAAGTATTTAATTAATTAATTAAATATTAATAATATTATAAATATTATTAATAATAATAATCTTTAAATCATATCATAAGTATTATAAATTAATAATGAATTATTAATTATATCATAAGTTTCTAATTAAAATTATTAAATCATAAGTATTTAATAATTAAATAATAATTAAGTCTTATAATAATTAAATAATAATTTATTCTTTATTATAAGTCTTATAATAATTTCTCAAAAATAAAGTTAATACTTATCATAAGTATTTTCCTTTAATAATAAAAGTATTATTAATCATAAGTTTAATTAAAATGTTAATTAAATTATAATTAATAATTAAATGATATAATAAATATTTATATCATAAGTCTTAAATAATAATAATTACTTCTTTTATCAAAAGTAATTAATTAATAATGAAATCCATTAATATTAACATAAGTTTAATCATTAACCATAAGTTTTAAGTTTAAAAGTTCATCGGGTCGTATCTTGAGCCCCGGGTGTCGGTTTCAGGCGAGCCACATATGCATTTCCGCCTACTCAAACCACCCAACACAATTATGAACTCAAGAACACTCCAAGAATAGTCCCTAGGTCGTGGATATCAGCCATGACCACACTTGGGAAAATCAATTTACTCAAAACAGTAATTTAGGCACAACGGGTGAACCGTGGCTCGGATTTAGGTGACCCGAACATGAAAATTCGTCCCACCATCAGTCCTAACCAAATGACACACCCTAAAGACACCAAGGATTGTCACAAAGTCGGACCCAACCTTGTTCATGCCAAGAACACCTTTCAATCTTTAACAAAAACCAAATTAAGCATATCTAGGGCTCCGAGAATCGAAACGACATGAATTCGGAGTCTAAAATTAATGTCTTGATGAGAGGAACTCATTTATATACTTTATTTTAACATTCATATCAGTTACAAAGTCAGAAAATACGAATTATGCTGCTGTCCAAAATTTACAAACCGAAATCATAAGCAAACGAGTAATTCTACGCCTCCAAACAACATTACAACAACTAATATACATCATACTAATAATATAACATACAAAATCAGTAATATATATGAAAAATCAAAAAGCAAGGGTTAGGGTTTATACCCAAATCGAGAATCAAAGTATATGATCGCGTAGAGAACGAAGAGAGGAACACGATTGTATAAACGATTTGATGATCCAAGTAATATTTTGATTGATGGTGATGATGTTTATGGTGGTGGTGGTCGTCGCCCAAAAGAGAGAAAGGGAGGAAGAAAGAAAAAAATTAGGTTTTAGGTTTAGATAAGATTTTGAAAAAAAATAAAATAAATCAAAATATGGGAAAACAAGGGAGTGTATCCCCCCTCCCTTGTGGCTTCGGCCGAAAATGGGTAGGGTGGGCCCCATGGTGGGCCAAATTTGCTAAGTGCTTAAAGTCTGATGGCCCGAAAGCCCGAACGAATCCCGAAACGCGAAAACACGCTTACGCGATTAAAAATCCGGAAAGATAACAAACGCGCGACGAAAAATAAATATAAATACACCTAATAATAATATGATCATAAAATATCATATTTAAAATATTTAGGATTTAAAAATCCCGAAAGCTCGACCGTTGGTTTAAAAACCGAAAAGATTCGCCGGATGGAAATCCGCGAGACGTAGGAACGTACAAAATAAAATATGAATACATATATTCACGTAATCACATAACAATTAATATATATATATAATATTACAAAAATAATAAAATAGGTCATAGAAATGACGTGGCACACTAACAGTTAACGGTCGTTAAATAATTAACGGAAAAAGATAACGGAAAAAGTAGGGTCGTGACATAACGCTTAGGATAAGCTTCACATCCCCATACCTTTAAGTATGATAGAGATGGGGGTTTTCCAAACCACATCTCATGAGGAGTTCGTTCCACTTTCTTGGTTGGGGCCATATTTAGAATACGAGCCGCGGAGCATAGACAATAACCCCAAAATGATAGAGGCAACGAGCTTCTAGCCATCATAGATCGAACCATATCCATTAGGGTTCGGTTCCTCCTTTCGGAAACCCCATTAAGTTGGGGTGTTCCTGGTGGAGTAAGTTGTGAGATAATCCCACAACTCCTAAGATGATCTTAGAAAGCATCGCTTAGGTATTCACCTCCTCTATCGGTACGAAGTACCTTGATTGTCTTGTTGAGTTGATTTTGTACTTCGTTTTGCTATTCTTTGAATGCTTCAAAAGTTTCATCCTTATGTCTTAATAAGTAGACATATCCGAAACGACTAAAGTCATTAATGAAAGTAACAAAGTATCTTTCATCATTCCTAGTCATGGGTTTAAAGGGTCCACATACATCCGAATGTATCAATCCCAATAAATCTTTAGCCCTTTCATAGGTCCCTTTGAAAGGTGCTTTAGTCATTTTGCCTTGTAAACAAGATTCACATACATCAAACGAGTCTAGTTCATTTGATTTCAAAAGGCCATTCTTTTGAAGTGTATGCATTCGATTCTTGTTTATGTGACCAAGGCGACAATGCCATAAGTAGGAATCACTCAAATCCCTTTTGAGTTTCTTGGTGCTAGTATGGTATATTGAGCTACTAGATGATGTGTCATCATGAACCAATTCATAAATTTCATTTGAAGGCGAAGCCATAAAATAGAATACATTATCTAAATAAACGTGGATATCATCATTAATAAAATTAAGATAAAAACCACATTGTTTTAAATGGGAAACTGAAATAATGTTTCGACATAAATCCGGTGCATACAAAACATTGTTCAAAATAAGTTCCAAACCACTTGGAAGTTTTAATACAAAGTCTCCTTGAGCCTTCACTTGCACTTTGGCTCCATTACCCATAAAGAGACTTGATGTTCCCGTCTGCTTGCTACTTCTTTTGAACCCCTGCAAAGAATTGCAAATGTGAGTTCCACATCCAGTATCTAATACCCTTGTATTAGAAGAAGTAATACTAAGCTCTATATATACCATATATATATTACCTGAGGTTTACCCCGCATCCCTCTTTTCCTTCAACTCCTTAAGGTAGACCGGGCAGTTACGTTTCCAGTGACCCATTTCACCGCAACCGAAGCACGGGTCTTCCTTGGGGTTTGCTTGTCCGGCAACCTTTTGTTTCTTGTTCTTGTTTTTGGTTGGGGTAACCATCCTCCCCTTTCCCTTGCCTTGATGGGCGGGTCCTTTTCTCTTAGCCGCCTTTGGCTTAGAGGTGTTATTACCTTTGGACCCACCATCATTGATCATTAGCACGGGTGAAGCCCTCTTACCCATGCTAGTTTCTGTCGTCCTAAGCATGCCATGAAGTTCGCCAATGGTCTTATCCATCCCATTCATATTGCAATTAATTACAAATTGGTCAAACCTCTTTGACAAGGAGTTTAGGATAAGATCCGTGGCTAGCTCGTTAGATATGTTGAGATTAAGACGGTTTGCGCGATCAATGAGGCCTTTCATCTTAAGGACATAAGATGAAAAAGATTAAGAGTCGTCCATACAACATGCATGATTCGCTCGAACGGTCTCGAAGCGCTCGACACGTGCTTGTTGAAGGAACATCTCCTTCAATTGTGTGATCATGTCGTATGCAGTATGATGCTCGAAATCCTTTTGGAGTTCGGGTATCATAGTCCCAAGCATTAGGCAAGCGACTTGCACCGAATCGGCGCAATACTTATCCCAATAAGCCATGCCTTCCGTATCATCCTCGTCGGGTTGATCGAGAATGGGGTCTTCCAACACATACGCCTTATCCTCAAGTTTGAGGACAATTCTAAGATTGCGGAACCAATCCATAAAGTTCGTATGGTTGAGTTTGTCTTTCTCGAGGAGAGACCTTAACGATAGGTTGTTCAAGTTAATAGGTGCGTTTTGCATGTTGTTGTTATTGGCGGCCATCTACAAAATTTAACAAAGTTTATTTAAGTATCGATTTTAAATTTAATAAACAATACCCTTTTAAATTTTAATTGACTTATTAAATATTAGAATCCAACGGTAAATCAAATTTCAGTTAGGTGACCTTTATCCCGTTATTTGATTTAGCTAGGTAGTCATTTATATGACAATTGCAATCCTTTTGCAACTTCTAAATTATGGGATCATGCATCCTTTTGTATGGCATATTTATCCCATCAACGCCTATTTGTTCCTCATGCTTCGGTGACCCTAAGTTCATGATTCCCAAATCAAGTCGTCCTACTTGTGTAAACGTGTAAATTTAACATCCAAGTGGTTAGGTGACCTTTATCCCACAAGTGTGCGAAATTTACCTCAATCATATTAGTTTGCTCACAACGGTTAGGTGACCTTTATCCCATTATGAGTTCCCTAATATTTTCAAGTGTCACACAAAAGGATGGCGTTTAAATTGTTTGCCTTGTCGATTAAGGGATTTTAAGTTTTTGTTAATTCTAGTTTAAGAAAACATTTATGCCATACACCAACATGCATTTAGTGTATGGTTCATTTGAAATCCATTTTCAAGTCTTGTAATTTTAGCCAATTACTTGATATAAACCATTTTATATATATGATCCTTATCATGTTCTTAATAACCGTTTATTAATGACCTTTTAGCCGTTTTTAATTTAGCCATTTAAATTGACGTTTTGCATGTCGTTAATAATTTAACCAATTAAATTTAGTTATGCTTGTTGTTAACTTGAGTGATAACTTGTTGTAGTAACATACACAATCCACAATCATACAAGAAATATAACAACCACGCATGCAAACAAATGTGTTAACAATCAAGCCAATTTGGTAGACATTTGTTTAGCCGAAAACAAATGTCACCGGTTAAGGGTTATAACACTAAGTAGGAGATTTCAAAATCTCCCACTTAATCTTGCATCCAAATGCATCTTCCAAGTCTTCATCTTGTATCTTCATTTTTACAAAAAAACATATCCTAATACATTTTTCTAGAAAATGAAAATACAACCTAATCTATTTTACATACCAAATATAAAATAAATTACATAACCAAAATAACAATATTACAAACCAACTTGAATGAATATTACAACCACATGAATGAATTAATATTACATACCAAATGAATTATTAATAATCATCCAAACATGCAACCATTCAAACAAAAGGTCAAGGCTTGATTGTGAACTTAAACATACAACAAATTTGACCAATTTGCAAGTTCCAAACCCATTTGGAACTCTTCCTAAAATCGGCCAACTATACCAACCCTCCCAAACCCGAAAGTTTTTGCATTCCATATTCATGCATGTACTTAGAATGCAAATATAGCGGGTTTAAAGGCCATATAAGAAGCATAATCCATAGATTTCGGCTCTAGATACCATTGATGGAATTCAATATAACAACATGTTCTTAATGTTAACATAATCACAAAACCAATTTTATGAAATTTAAAGTAAGTGGAAGCATGATGATTAAGAAAACAAGTTTATATCTTAAACCATTTTAAGTGAATTCCATGTATGTATCAAGTCATGAAAATAAGCTTACATATAATTAACAAGGAAGTAAGATTCAATACCTCCTCAAGCTAGTTGAGGGTTGTTTGTGTAGTGACCCGAACTTTTCCATGTTTATATATATTAATTGAGATTGATATTTACATGATTAAATGTTTCCAACATGTTAAGCAATCAAACTTATTAAGACTTGATTAATTGAAATATGTTTCATATAGACAATTGACCACCCAAGTTGACCGGTGATTCACGAACGTTAAAACTTGTAAAAACTATATGATGACATATGTATGGATATATATATATAGTTAACATGATACTATGATAAGTAAACATATCATTAAGTATATTAACAATGAACTACATATGTAAAAACAAGACTACTAACTTAATAATTTTTAAACGAGACATATATGTAACGATTATCGTTGTAAAGACATTTAATGTATATATATCATATTAAGAGATATTCATACATGATAATATCATGATAATATAATAATTTAAAATCTCATTTGATATTATAAACATTGGGTTAACAACATTTAACAAGATCGTTAACCTAAAGGTTTCAAAACAACACTTACATGTAACGACTAACGATGACTTAACGACTCAGTTAAAATGTATATACATGTAGTGTTTTAATATGTATTTATACACTTTTGAAAGACTTCAATACACTTATCAAAATACTTCTACTTAACAAAAATGCTTACAATTACATCCTCGTTCAGTTTCATCAATAATTCTACTCGTATGCACCCGTATTTGTACTCGTACAATACACAGCTTTTAGATGTATGTACTCTTGGTATATACACTCCAATGATCAGCTCTTAGCAGCCCATGTGAGTCACCTAACACATGTGGGAACCATCATTTGGCAACTAGCATGAAATATCTCATAAAATTACAAAAATATGAGTAATCATTCATGACTTATTTACATGAAAATAAAATTACATATCCTTTATATCTAATCCATACACCAACGACCAAAAACACCTACAAACACTTTCATTCTTCAATTTTCTTCATCTAATTGATCTCTCTCAAGTTCTATCTTCAAGTTCTAAGTGTTCTTCATAAATTCTACAAGTTCTAGTTACATAAAATCAAGAATACTTTCAAGTTTGCTAGCTCACTTCCAATCTTGTAAGGTGATCATCCAACCTCAAGAAATCTTTGTTTCTTATAGTAGGTTATCATTCTAATACAAGGTAATAATCATATTCAAACTTTGGTTCAATTTCTATAACTATAACAATCTTATTTCAAGTGATGATCTTACTTGAACTTGTTTTCGTGTCATGATTCTGCTTCAAGAACTTCTAGCCATCCAAGGATCCGTTGAAGCTAGATCCATTTTTCTATTTTCCTGTAGGTTTATCCAAGTAACTTAAGGTAGTAATGATGTTCATAACATCATTCGATTCATACATATAAAGCTATCTTATTCGAAGGTTTAAACTTGTAATCACTAGAACATAGTTTAGTTAATTCTAAACTTGTTCGCAAACAAAAGTTAATCCTTCTAACTTGACTTTTAAAATCAACTAAACACATGTTCTATATCTATATGATATGCTAACTTAATGATTTAAAACCTGGAAACATGAAAAACACCGTAAAACCGGATTTACGCCGTCGTAGTAACACCGCGGGCTATTTTGGGTTAGTTAATTAAAAAATATGATAAACTTTGATTTAAAAGTTGTTATTCTGAGAAAATGATTTTTATTATGAACATGAAACTATATCCAAAAATTATGGTTAAACTCAAAGTGGAAGTATGTTTTCTAAAATGGTCATCTAGACGTCGTTCTTTCGACTGAAATGACTACCTTTACAAAAAAAGACTTGTAACTTATTTTTCCGACTATAAACCTATACTTTTTCTGTTTAGATTCATAAAATAGAGTTCAATATGAAACCATAGCAATTTGATTCACTCAAAATAGATTTAAAATGAAGAAGTTATGGGTAAAACAAGATTGGATAATTTTTCTCATTTTAGCTACGTGAAAATTGGTAACAAATCTATTCCAACCATAACTTAATCAACTTGTATTGTATATTATGTAATCTTGAGATACCATAGACACGTATACAATGTTTCGACCTATCATGTCGACACATCTATATATATTTCGGAACAACCATAGACACTCTATATGTGAATGTTGGAGTTAGCTATACAGGGTTGAGGTTGATTCCAAAATATATATAGTTTGAGTTGTGATAAATACTGAGATACGTATACACTGGGTCGTGGATTGATTCAAGATAATATTTATCGATTTATTTCTGTACATCTAACTGTGGACAACTAGTTGTAGGTTACTAACGAGGACAGCTGACTTAATAAACTTAAAACATCAAAATATATTAAAAGTGTTGTAAATATATTTTGAACATACTTTGATATATATGTATATATTGTTATAGGTTCGTGAATCAACCAGTGGCCAAGTCTTACTTCCCGACGAAGTAAAAATCTGTGAAAGTGAGTTATAGTCCCACTTTTAAAATCTAATATTTTTGGGATGAGAATACATGCAGGTTTTATAAATGATTTACAAAATAGACACAAGTACGTGAAACTACATTCTATGGTTGAATTATCGAAATCGAATATGTCCCTTTTTATTAAGTCTGGTAATCTAAGAATTAGGGAACAGACACCCTAATTGACGCGAATCCTAAAGATAGATCTATTGGGCCTAACAAACCCCATCCAAAGTACCGGATGCTTTAGTACTTCGAAATTTATATCATATCCGAAGGGTGTCCCGGAATGATGGGGATATTCTTATATATGCATCTTGTTAATGTCGGTTACCAGGTGTTCACCATATGAATGATTTTTATCTCTATGTATGGGATGTGTATTGAAATATGAAATCTTGTGGTCTATTATTATGATTTGATATATATAGGTTAAACCTATAACTCACCAACATTTTTGTTGACGTTTTAAGCATGTTTATTCTCAGGTGATTATTAAGAGCTTCCGCTGTTGCATACTTAAATAAGGACGAGATTTGGAGTCCATGCTTGTATGATATTGTGTAAAAACTGCATTCAAGAAACTTATTTTGTTGTAACATATTTGTATTGTAAACCATTATGTAATGGTCGTGTGTAAACAGGATATTTTAGATTATCATTATTTGATAATCTACGTAAAGCTTTTTAAACCTTTATTGATGAAATAAAGGTTATGGTTTATTTTAAAATGAATGCAGTCTTTGAAAAACGTCTCATATAGAGGTCAAAACCTCGCAACGAAATCAATTAATATGGAACGTTTTTAATCAATAAGAACGGGACATTTCAGTTGGTATCAGAGCGTTGGTCTTAGAGAACCAGAATTTTGCATTAGTGTGTCTTATCGAGTTTGTTAGGATGCATTAGTGAGTCTGGACTTCGACCGTGTTTACTTGAAAAATGATTGCTTAACAAATTTTGTTGGAAACTATATATTTTTAACATGTGAATATTATGTGATATATTAATCTCTTAACGCGTTTGATATTATGTGATAGATGTCTACCTCTAGAACAAGTCCCATTGACTCACCTAATAATAATGAAGAGTCAAATGTAAGTTGGAATGATTCGTGTACTGATTCACAAGTTCCCGAAGAGGAACCGGAAGAAGAGTCGGAACCGGAAGAAGAATCGGAACCGGAAGAAGAATCGGAACCGGATGAAGAAATAGAACCAGTGGGGGGAATAATAAAACGGTTAAGTAAAAGAAAATCCTCAACCAACCGACCAAGGTTAATTATGGTCAATGGTGTTTCCGCCAAGGAAGCAAAATATTGGGAGGATTACCAATTCTCCGATGAATCGGATTCCGACGAGAATTCCGATGATGTTATAGAAATTACCTCAACTGAATTTAAAAAGGCAAAAGAAAATAATAAGGGAAAGGGCATAAAAATAGGGAAATCTAATTCCAACCCCGATGAACTTTATATGTATCGTCAACCCCCGAAGTCCTTAAGTTGTAACAATGACCCGGGAACCTCTAAACCACCAGGTTTTTCTAAACCAATGTGGAAAACGACGGCTCGTATTAGGGGAACATCATATATCCCTAGAAACTTGGCAAAACGAACCAAAACCGAAGAAGAAGAAACAAGCGAGTCGGAATAAGATAGTTGTATTCGTGTGGTGTAATATATGTAATATAGTGTACTTATGCTTTATGATATATGTAAAAATTGCTTGTATTAATAAGTATTTTTTTTATGAATCTAACTCTTGTCTATTTTACAGTATAAAAACATAAATTGGATAGACAACCCAATATTTTAAGAGACCTACCCGGAGACATGATTGATGAAATCTTGTCTAGAGTCGGTCAGAATTCTTCGGCACAACTATTTAACGCGAGATCAGTTTGTAAGACATTCGAAGAACGTTCCAAGAATGCCTTGGTTTATAAAAGGCTTTCGTTCGAAAGATGGGGGATATCACATTGGGAAATCCATAAGTTACGATGTGTTTACTTTGACGCATATATTGCGGGGAACCCAAATGCTATTTTACGCAATGGGTTAAGAAATTATTTTGACTCAATATATCCGAATATTGGACTTCGTGATTTAGAAAAAGCGGCTAACATGCAACATAAAGAAGCATGTTATACTTACGGATTAGTAATGTTCGCTTCTCACCAAAGTGAGAACAAGAACATCGGGCTACAACTATTAAACAAAACGTTCCCACAAGTGACGGAGTCGGTAATTGGGGTAAGAAATGAGGTTTTTAGATTGTTACGGGACTGTTGGACATTACGTAACCCTCGTCCCTTTGACGACGTTACAACACACTGTCTTATCAACGGCCATAACGGTTATGTTCCACAAGACCAAGGATGGGAAGTAATCCTAGTAAAACCAGAATGCATGACTTGTTTCTGGACGTATGAATTACGTGTCTTTATTGCCTTTGCTGAACGACTTGTGTACTAGCTAGAATTATCTTCACAACCATCTTGTATCAAATTTATTGTGTGCTATATTTCATGCTATATGTAAAATAAGCGGTATTGTAAGTTTGTAAAATATTGTGTAAAAGTTTGAACGCGAAATATTATTATAATCAGTTTTTCATATAGAATTGTAGTAGTTGAATTGTATATTAGCTACTAAGTATGAACTTAACGGGTAGGTACTACCCGAATTTAAACTTATAAAACGCTAATATGAAGAAAAAGCTTTTATAAATGAGTTCATATTATGCTACGAAATACTATTAACTACTCTTAATATTCTGTATGATTAACTTGTTCCATTTGACTATTTTGAAGGAAATGGCACCGACTACTCGACACACCGTGAATATGAATGAAGAGGAATTCCGTACTTTTCTAGCTTCAAACATAGCCGCAGTACAGGCTGCGCTACATACCAACAATAACCTTGGATCTAGCAGTACAGGAAATCGTGTAGGATGCACCTACAAAGAATTCACTGCCTGCAAACCTTTGGAATTTGATGGAACCGAAGGACCGATCGGATTGAAACGGTGGACCGAGAAGGTCGAATCGGTGTTTGCCATAAGTAAGTGTACTGAAGAGGATAAAGTGAAGTACGCTACGCATACCTTCACAGGTTCTGCGTTAACATGGTGGAATACCTATCTAGAGCAAGTGGGACAAGACGATGCGTACGCACTACCGTGGTCAGCATTCAAGCACTTGATGAACGAAAAGTACCGTCCCAGAACCGAGGTCAATAAGCTCAAGACAGAACTTAGAGGGTTTCGAATCCAAGGATTTGATATTACCACGTACAAAAGACGATTCACAGAATTGTGCCTATTGTGTCCGGGAGCATTCGAAGATGAGGAAGAGAAGATCGACGCGTTTGTGAAAGGATTATCGGAAAGAATCCAAGAAGATATAAGTTCACACGAGCCCGCCTCCATACAACAGGCATGTAGAATGGCTCACAAACTAGTGAACCAGATTGAAGAAAGAATTAAAGAACAGACTGCTGAAGAGGCCAATGTGAAGCAAGTCAAAAGAAAGTGGGAGGAAAACGGTGATAAGAATCACCAATACAACAACAACAGCAATTACAACAATAATCGCAACAATTATCCCAACAATCGCAACATCAATCGCAACTACAACAAACGGCCCAACAACAACAACAACAACAACAACAGCAACTACAACCATCATCCCAACAACAATAATAACCGCAACAACAATAACAATCAGAAGCAGCTATGCCAAAGGTGTGAAAAGTATCACTCGGGGTTCTGCACCAAATTTTGCAACAAGTGTAAAAGAAATGGTCATAGCGCGGCAAAGTGTGAGGTCTACAGACCAGGGGTTAATAGAACGAAAGGAACAAATGGTGTCAGAACGAGTAATGGCGGAGCAAGTAGTGTCGGAGCAAGTTATGCCAATGTAGTTTGTTATAAATGTGAAAAACCGGGCCACATTATTAGAAATTGCCCGAACCAGGAGAACACGAATGGACAAGGCCGCGGAAGAGTTTTCAATATTAATGCGGCAGAGGCACAGGAAGACCCGGAGCTTGTTACGGGTACGTTTCTTATTGACAATAAATCTGCTTACGTTTTATTTGATTCGGGTGCGGATAGAAGCTATATGAGTAGAGATTTTTGTGCTAAATTAAGTTGTCCATTGACGCCTTTGGATAGTAAATTTTTACTCAAATTAGCAAATGGTAAATTAATTTCAGCAGATAATATATGTAGGAATCGAGAAATTAAACTGGTTAGTGAAACATTTAAGATTGATTTGATACCAGTAGAGTTAGGGAGTTTTGATGTGATAATCGGTATGGACTGGTTGAAAGAAGTGAAAGCAGAGATCGTTTGTTACAAAAATGCAATTCGCATTATACGAGAAAAAGGAAAACCCTTAATGGTGTACGGAGAAAAGGGCAACACGAAGCTACATCTTATTAGTAATTTGAAGGCACAAAAACTAATAAGAAAAGGTTGCTATGCTGTTCTAGCACACGTCGAGAAAGTACAAACTGAAGAAAAGAGCATCAATGATGTTCCCATTGCAAAAGAATTTCCTGATGTATTTCCGAAAGAATTACCGGGATTACCCCCACATCGATCCGTTGAATTTCAAATAGATCTTGTACCAGGAGCTGCACCAATAGCTCGTGCTCCTTACAGACTCGCACTCAGCGAGATGAAAGAACTGCAAAGCCAATTACAAGAACTTTTAGAGCGTGGTTTCATTCGACCAAGCACATCACCGTGGGGAGCTCCTGTTTTGTTTGTCAAGAAGAAAGATGGTACATTCAGGTTGTGTATCGACTACCGAGAGTTGAACAAACTTACCATCAAGAACCGCTACCCACTACCGAGAATCGACGACTTATTTGATCAACTACATGGCTCGTCTATTTATTCAAAGATTGACTTACGTTCCGGGTATCATCAAATGCGGGTGAAAGAAGATGATATTCCAAATACTGCTTTCAGAACACGTTACGGTCATTACGAGTTTATGGTCATGTCGTTTGGTTTAACTAATGCACCAGCTGTGTTCATGGACCTTATGAACTGAGTGTGTGGACCATACCTTGACAAGTTTGTCATTGTTTTCATTGATGACATACTTATTTACTCAAAGAATGACCAAGAACACGGTGAACATTTGAGAAAGGTGTTAGAAGTATTGAGGAAGGAAGAATTGTACGCTAAGTTTTCAAAGTGTGCATTTTGGTTGGAAGAAGTTCAATTCCTCGGTCACATAGTGAACAAAGAAGGTATTAAGGTGGATCCGGCAAAGATAGAAACTGTTGAAAAGTGGGAAACCCCGAAAACTCTGAAACACATACGCCAGTTTTTAGGACTAGCTGGTTACTACAGAAGGTTCATCCAAGACTTTTCCAGAATAGCAAAACCCTTGACTGCGTTAACGCATAAAGGGAAGAAATTTGAATGGAATGATGAACAAGAGAAAGCGTTTCAGTTATTGAAGAAAAAGCTAACTACGACACCTATATTGTCATTGCCTGAAGGGAATGATGATTTTGTGATTTATTGTGACGCATCAAAGCAAGGTCTCGGTTGTGTATTAATGCAACGAACGAAGGTGATTGCTTATGCGTCTAGACAATTGAAGATTCACGAACAAAATTATACGACGCATGATTTGGAATTAGGCGCGGTTGTTTTTGCATTAAAGACTTGGAGGCACTACTTATATGGGGTCAAAAGTATTATATATACCGACCACAAAAGTCTTCAACACATATTTAATCAGAAACAACTGAATATGAGGCAGCGTAGGTGGATTGAATTATTGAATGATTACGACTTTGAGATTCGTTACTACCCGGGGAAGGCAAATGTGGTAGCCGATGCCTTGAGCAGGAAGGACAGAGAACCCATTCGAGTAAAATCTATGAATATAATGATTCATAATAACCTTACTACTCAAATAAAGGAGGCGCAACAAGGAGTTTTAAAAGAGGGAAATTTAAAGGATGAAATACCCAAAGGATCGGAGAAGCATCTTAATATTCGGGAAGACGGAACCCGGTTTTGGGCTGAAAGGATTTGGGTACCAAAATTTGAAGATATGAGAGAAATGGTACTTAGAGAAGCTCATAAAACCAGATACTCAATACATCCTGGAACGGGGAAGATGTACAAGGATCTCAAGAAACATTTTTGGTGGCCGGGTATGAAAGCCGATGTTGCTAAATACGTAGGAGAATGTTTGACGTGTTCTAAGGTCAAAGCTGAGCATCAGAAACCATCAGGTCTACTTCAACAACCCGAAATCCCGGAATGGAAATGGGAAAACATTACCATGGATTTCATCACTAAATTGCCAAGGACTGCAAGTGGTTTTAATACTATTTGGGTAATAGTTGATCGTCTCACCAAATCAGCACATTTCCTGCCAATAAGAGAAGATGACAAGATGGAGAAGTTAGCACGACTGTATTTGAAGGAAGTCGTCTCCAGACATGGAATACCAATCTCTATTATCTCTGATAGGGATGGCAGATTTATTTCAAGATTCTGGCAGACATTACAGCAAGCATTAGGAACTCGTCTAGACATGAGTACTGCCTATCATCCACAAACTGATGGGCAGAGTGAAAGGACGATACAAATGCTTGAAGACATGCTACGAGCATGTGTTATTGATTTCGGAAACAGTTGGGATCGACATCTACCGTTAGCAGAATTTTCCTACAACAACAGCTACCATTCAAGCATTGAGATGGCGCCGTTTGAAGCACTTTATGGTAGAAAGTGCAGGTCTCCGATTTGTTGGAGTGAAGTGGGGGATAGACAGATTACGGGTCCGGAGATAATACAAGAAACTACCGAGAAAATCATCCAAATTCAACAAAGATTGAAAACCGCCCAGAGTCGACAAAAGAGCTACGCGGACAGTAAAAGAAAAGATATAGAGTTTGAAATTGGAGAAATGGTCATGCTAAAGGTTTCACCTTGGAAAGGCGTTGTTCGATTGGGTAAACGGGGGAAACTAAATCCAAGGTACATTGGACCATTCAAGATTATAGATCGTGTCGGACCAGTAGCTTACCAACTTGAGTTACCTCAACAACTCGCGGCTGTACATAACACTTTCCAAGTCTCGAATTTGAAGAAATGTTTTGCTAAAGAAGATCTCACTATTCCGTTAGATGAAATCCAAATCAACAAAAAACTCCAATTCATCGAAGAACCCGTCGAAATAATGGATCGTGAGGTTAAAAGACTTAAGCAAAACAAGATACCAATTGTTAAGGTTCGATGGAATGCTCGTAGAGGACCCGAGTTCACCTGGGAGCGTGAAGATCAGATGAAGAAGAAATACCCGCATTTATTTCCAGAAGATACGTCAACACCTCCAACTGCTTAAAATTTCGGGACGAAATTTATTTAACGGGTAGGTACTGTAGTGACCCGAACTTTTCCATGTTTATATATATTAATTGAGATTGATATTTACATGATTAAATATTTCCAACATGTTAAGCAATCAAACTTGTTAAGACTTGATTAATTGAAATATGTTTCATATAGACAATTGACCACCCAAGTTGACCGGTGATTCACGAACGTTAAAACTTGTAAAAAATTATATGATGACATATGTATGGATATATATATAGTTAACATGATACTATGATAAGTAAACATATCATTAAGTATATTAACAATGAACTACATATGTAAAAACAAGACTACTAACTTAATGATTTTTAAACGAGACATATATGTAACGATTATCGTTGTAAAGACATTTAATGTATATATATCATATTAAGAGATATTCATACATGATAATATCATGATAATATAATAATTTAAAATCTCATTTGATATTATAAACATTGGGTTAACAACATTTAACAAGATCGTTAACCTAAAGGTTTCAAAACAACACTTACATGTAACGACTAACGATGACTTAACGACTCAGTTAAAATGTATATACATGTAGTGTTTTAATATGTATTTATACACTTTTGAAAGACTTCAATACACTTATCAAAATACTTCTACTTAACAAAAATGCTTACAATTACATCCTCGTTCAGTTTCATCAATAATTCTACTCGTATGCACCCGTATTTGTACTCGTACAATACACAGCTTTTAGATGTATGTACTCTTGGTATATACACTCCAATGATCAGCTCTTAGCAGCCCATGTGAGTCACCTAACACATGTGGGAACCATCATTTGGCAACTAGCATGAAATATCTCATAAAATTACAAAAATATGAGTAATCATTCATGACTTATTTACATGAAAACAAAATTACATATCCTTTATATCTAATCCATACACCAACGACCAAAAACACCTACAAACACTTTCATTCTTCAATTTTCTTCATCTAATTGATCTCTCTCAAGTTCTATCTTCAAGTTCTAAGTGTTCTTCATAAATTCTACAAGTTCTAGTTACATAAAATCAAGAATACTTTCAAGTTTGCTAGCTCACTTCCAATCTTGTAAGGTGATCATCCAACCTCAAGAAATCTTTGTTTCTTACAGTAGGTTATCATTCTAATACAAGGTAATAATCATATTCAAACTTTGGTTCAATTTCTATAACTATAACAATCTTATTTCAAGTGATGATCTTACTTGAACTTGTTTTCGTGTCATGATTCTGCTTCAAGAACTTCGAGCCATCCAAGGATCCGTTGAAGCTAGATCCATTTTTATATTTTCCAGTAGGTTTATCCAAGGAACTTAAGGTAGTAATGATGTTCATAACATCATTCGATTCATACATATAAAGCTATCTTATTCGAAGGTTTAAACTTGTAATCACTAGAACATAGTTTAGTTAATTCTAAACTTGTTCGCAAACAAAAGTTAATCCTTCTAACTTGACTTTTAAAATCAACTAAACACATGTTCTATATCTATATGATATGCTAACTTAATGATTTAAAACCTGAAAACATGAAAAACACCGTAAAACCGGATTTACGCCGTCGTAGTAACACCGCGGGCTGTTTTGGGTTAGTTAATTAAAAAATATGATAAGCTTTGATTTAAAAGTTGTTATTCTGAGAAAATGATTTTTATTATGAACATGAAACTATATCCAAAAATTATGGTTAAACTCAAAGTGGAAGTATGTTTTCTAAAATGGTCATCTAGACGTCGTTCTTTCGACTGAAATGACTACCTTTACAAAAAAAGACTTGTAACTTATTTTTCCGACTATAAACCTATACTTTTTCTGTTTAGATTCATAAAATAGAGTTCAATATGAAACCATAGCAATTTGATTCACTCAAAACGGATTTAAAATGAAGAAGTTATGGGTAAAACAAGATTGGATAATTTTTCTCATTTTAGCTACGTGAAAATTGGTAACAAATCTATTCCAACCATAACTTAATCAACTTGTATTGTATATTATGTAATCTTGAGATACCATAGACATGTATACAATGTTTCGACCTATCATGTCGACACATCTATATATATTTCGGAACAACCATAGACACTCTATATGTGAATGTTGGAGTTAGCTATACAGGGTTGAGGTTGATTCCAAAATATATATAGTTTGAGTTGTGATCAATACTGAGATACGTATACACTGGGTCGTGGATTGATTCAAGATAATATTTATCGATTTATTTCTGTACATCTAACTGTGGACAACTAGTTGTAGGTTACTAACGAGGACAGCTGACTTAATAAACTTAAAACATCAAAATATATTAAAAGTGTTGTAAATATATTTTGAACATACTTTGATATATATGTATATATTGTTATAGGTTCGTGAATCAACCAGTGGCCAAGTCTTACTTCCCGACGAAGTAAAAATCTGTGAAAGTGAGTTATAGTCCCACTTTTAAAATCTAATATTTTTGGGATGAGAATACATGCAGGTTTTATAAATGATTTACAAAATAGACACAAGTACGTGAAACTACATTCTATGGTTGAATTATCGAAATCGAATATGCCCCTTTTTATTAAGTCTGGTAATCTAAGAATTAGGGAACAGACACCCTAATTGACGCGAATCCTAAAGATAGATCTATTGGGCCTAACAAACCCCATCCAAAGTACCGGATGCTTTAGTACTTCGAAATTTATATCATATCCGAAGGGTGTCCCGGAATGATGGGGATATTCTTATATATGCATCTTGTTAATGTCGGTTACCAGGTGTTCACCATATGAATGATTTTTATCTCTATGTATGGGATGTGTATTGAAATATGAAATCTTGTGGTCTATTATTATGATTTGATATATATAGGTTAAACCTATAACTCACCAACATTTTTGTTGACGATTTAAGCATGTTTATTCTCAGGTGATTATAAAGAGCTTCCGCTGTTGCATACTTAAATAAGGACGAGATTTGGAGTCCATGCTTGTATGATATTGTGTAAAAACTGCATTCAAGAAACTTATTTTGTTGTAACATATTTGTATTGTAAACCATTATGTAATGGTCGTGTGTAAACAGGATATTTTAGATTATCATTATTTGATAATCTACGTAAAGCTTTTTAAACCTTTATTGATGAAATAAAGGTTATGGTTTGTTTTAAAATGAATGCAGTCTTTGAAAAACGTCTCATATAGAGGTCAAAACCTCGCAACGAAATCAATTAATATGGAACGTTTTTAATCAATAAGAACGGGACATTTCAGTTTGATACAAGAAGATGATGAACAAGTGTGTTAAAACTCCAAGCTTTTGATGCACCAACACCACCCTTGAACTTAGTTATGTTTTAGACACTTAATCACCTTTAAACCAAGCTTGTAACCCACTTCCTTTGAGCTCACTGATTTTGGACAGCAGCTATCTCCAAGAGTTGATGATGAATGGAGTTCCAAAACTATGAAACCTCAAGAGATAATACCCCAAACTTTTCCCAACACCTAATACTATAGTTAGGATTTATTGACACATGAAAGGAGCTTGCAAGAACTAAATCAAGAACACTCTTTTGGCTCCAAAAGCCCACGGCTTTTTTAGCTGAATGTTAGAGAGTTTTGTGCAGTTTTGAAGTGTTATTACATGTATGTTTTTCTCCAAGAGTCAAGATGTTAGTTTTTATGGAAAACATGGAAAGCATGCACAAGGAATCTAAGTCATAAGCATGTGTACTTCAACTCCAAGGCCACTACCATATTGTCTATAAAAAATTAGTTTTATAAAAGTATTAGTTTTTATAAAACCATTTTTATAAACTTCCATAATTAGACATTTATATATATATACCTTATATATATATATTTGTTATGTACATTTATTTTTTTTATAAAATCAAAACTTTATAAAATGTAACATAACAAAATCAATTATTTAACCCATAAATAATTTAAACTCTTGTTATATAAATTATTCCATAATTTATATGTACACATCAAGTAATATCTCAGAAAACCATTTTTCTTAAAATTCAAGTGTCGCGTATTTGATCAATGATCCAATCGTTAAGATCAAATACGAATAAGGTGTCAGTAAGCTTGTTATTGGGTATGACCCGACTTGGATCAAAACATATTAGCCACGTTAATTTAATATGTCTCTCGGGCATACGAAAAACCTTCAGTTCGTGTGTAGGTTTTCCCTTGGAAAAAATATGCATGAACACCAGGATTGTATTTTAAGTGTGCCTTATACAATTAGGTACCTTAGCAATGTAAAACTACAACTTCCTTTGACTATAGTGCCTTTAATTATTGCCTTTAACTGTTAAATGCTACACTATACTTTAGAAACTTTACTTATCTTAGAATGCCGAGCCAATCTAAGAACTCTGCTCATTCTCTTAAGTACTATTCAATTCCGCCACCACATTTAAATGCGACACCATTCTCGACATTCCTATGTCATCTATCATGGTTTTGTGTATTACATATGTATTACATGAAATATTATCCATGATTTTTGAAACTCCAATATTTGTTACTATTCATACTCAAACGTATATAACCTCCTTTTTATACCACGTACCTATATGCTTTATGCCTTTATGCATCGGTTTACGAACCGGAAAATGTCATTGAGTTATCGAGAATCTCAAAGATATTATAATGTCATCACTACTCATATTCGTTACTTTTAAATCTTTGTTTTCTCGTTATTTTTGATCATTGAATTTTCTTGACGGATGGCGTCTACGAAACTCTAGAATGGAAGGGTTTGGATTACCAATTTAAAGGATCCTATAGCTCAAGCCCTAGACCTGAATAGGCCATTACGAATTGAAAGTCTTTAATCATTATCTGATTACATACTTATCATTTTTAATCTAGACACGTCATACTGCAATTATAGCATAAATGGAGTATAGACAAATCATATCTTATCATATCTATCCCAATAGACTTTGTCTAACACTTTTCCTAAATTTCTTCCGTAAATTACGGAAATCTTTTTCTATATATACGTATTCAAGGAGACGAATATATCATTCAATATTCAACACCCATTTCATATCAAACCTTATTCCAAACACATAATATGGATTTCTCACCTGATTCCTCAAGTTCCTCTAGCTCCGAAGATAGCGTGACGGGAGCACACCCACCGATCAATTACCGAGATTTCTTCAGAAAATGGGGATGGGTTCGCGAAATACTCACCCTATGGAGAAATGAAGAAGGTACTCCTTATCACGAGCCAAACTTACCACCAAACGTCGGAGTACTCGATCCGCTTACTGGCGAACCTGTTCGCAATACCACTTTCACTCTTTTCGTAAGAATTTTCCGCCTCGAAGGTTGACTCGATGTAGCCCAAGACAGTATTCGTCCTCTACTCCCGAATTCTAACTAGATAGGGTTATTAGAAGAAGTTAGAAGACTTCGAACTAAATATCAAGAATTGACAAACCTTACGGAGGAATAGGTAGAACAAATCCATAGACTAGAGCAAAAAGTAGAAACCCTGGAGGAAACAGTGGACGATTTGGAAGCTAGGCTCACACATACTACCCAAGTACCACAAGCAACACCAGCAACATAACCAGCACCACTAGTACCAACAATACCACCAACATCACCAACACCACAAGCATTGTAAGCACCATCAGCATCACCACCAACAGCATCAGCATCACCAACAACAACATCTGCATTTCACGCCTCAACATCACACTCAGTACCTCGGATATCAACATCATACGCCCCATAGATACCAAGGAATATTAGTAATAATGAGTTAAGATGTATTGACTCATTCTTCCTGAAGAATTATATATGTATACTTTATATATATATGGTTTGAAACAATAATAAATCTTTTCGTACTAAGCTATTACGTGTAAATCTTAACTAGTATGTACTACTTGGTTAATTCATATCACTAATATGCTATAATGTACATCCTTCGTTAATGACCGTTAATCACTGCTTCAGCACAATAAACTCCATTTCATAATAAATCAAGTGTATTATTCAAATACATGTCTGATTTTACACTTCCATTTTTGATGTACTCGAAACTTTTTAGAAAACATTATTCGTGTCTTGTGAATTTCACAAGAATTCCACGAGCACCAACATCATATACCGAGGTATATCAATAACAATGAACGATGAAGTATTGATTCATAACTCCATTAAAGAAATATTCCGCGACGATTATGTAATCTCTCAAGTTTTGAAGATTATTTATTCTTGTTCCAACCGCAAATTAAATGATTTTAATATTATATTAACTCATTAAATCTATATTATATGTGAAGAATACATATATGAACGTATATCTCCATAAAGATTGTAATTAAAGTTCTTTTGTACAAACTGTTAATTGTGAAAATATTTTAACGGGTAGGTAATACCCGAGAAATATTTATATCTCACATTAATATGTTGCATTGTACATTCTTCAATTCTGATTCAATAATCAGTAACTATACTACTTACGTTCACAAGATATATGTATCCGTTCACAAAAGAACAACCATTTTCGTACAAATTCAATTACATATTCTAATTTTGACATATCAGAATCCAAGTAAAGCTTTAGCAGGTGTTATCTTCCTAAAGATTACTAAATTCATATATATATTCATTCGTATTTTGTGATGAATTATCACGTCAAACCACCAAAATTAGAACCATTGATGGTTACGTCCTACGCTTAAACACTTCAAATTCAAAATTCATGAAAACACCTCGGATTGATAATCAATGATTCAGATTCGTTAACTTTGAGAATGCTGACGAAGCAGCAAAAGCTATAGGTGGTCTTAATGGCCAAAAGTTTGATGATAAAGAATGACATATTGAAAAAGCTCAGATTTAGAACTGAAAAACGGATTGAGCTAACCATGAAGGAGACCATGGACAAATCACAAGGACTAAACCTGTAATCAAAGAATCTAGATGATTCGAATTCTGATGAAAACCACAAAAGATCTCCTTACGCATTCTAAATCCTGACAGAAGAATTTTCCTCATTATCATTGGATCTTAGAAAATTCTAAGATATCATCGTATCTTTCGTTATAAATATCCTCTATATTTCTGAAGATACCTTCATAACTATTCTTGTCCGAAATTATTTATCACTTCGGACTATCTGTGTTACATAATAAAGGAAACTGTTTTAGTTTCTATATTTCTATAACATACAAGTTTAAATTTTGAATGATTTGAGGTAGTGTTGGGAATTGAAGCACGAGTTAGTATAATATAATGATGTCAGGCCAACGTGATTATATTACAGTAAGTCATGCTAAATTTTTAATGGAAGATGATGATTCATAGACTTTATAATCATCATTTGCCATGTTACATGACTTTTACATTCTACTTAACCTCTGAACATATCAAGAACATATATTCTTGATAGTTCTATCCTTAGTAATTCTAGTAATTTGACAAATCAAATCGTGCTATTACCTTTCCTTCTGCTTTGTATATTATGATCATTCGAAACTCCATACCTACGAATTCTAGACCATTATTCGCTTGACTTGAAGTCGGGAAGGAAAAACAAGAGCATAGAGCTCCGACATATAAGGGAAAATATAAAGCCCGATAACAACACGGAAATTACAAACCGTGTATATCAATGCGTATAGCAACATAAAGACACGGGAGAATTAAAAACACTATAACCCCAAGGTAATTGTAGAAGTAAACAGATTCCTCTGGGGGTAAATGAAAAAGAAGAATGACAGAAAAGATAGTCAGAAAAATATCCAGGATAAGAACTGGATGGAGCATTTTTACAATCTTTGGAAGTATGAACCGAGAAAGAAAGTATAGAAGTGGTGAAGATAATGAAACAGAAGAAGCTAATTTATAGCAAAATTCTAGACACAACAATCAAGGCAATTTTAATTTCCTTAATTTCCGGAGAATCAAATTTTATACAGATTATAAAGATTTCCTTAAAATCCCTTGAATTCCGGAAATCACCTTTAATTATGTCAAAAGTTAAGGCAAACTGATATTTCCTTATTTCAAACTTTTAAGATAACTTCATTTATACTCTTCCTATAATCGAATCGTTTTATCCATATTACTCAATGTTGATAAAACAATATTTTCAACTCATATTCGTCATTCTTGTTGTAAAGAATGACAATCTCTATCAAATTTCACGACTACGATTTTCATGAACTCCTCTATATTTTGTCTACCCTAGCGTGGTGGCATAAACGCTCAAGGTTTAAATGAGCTCGATATTATTCATAACACATTTAATATATCCAATTTACTGAAATGACTTGCATAACATCATCATTTTGAATGATCTCCGCATTAATAATAAAATGCACTTCGTAGAAGAACTTGTAGAAATTATGGTTTGTATGATTTTAATTCTTGAAACAGAACAATATTCTATCCGTTGGAATTCACGCAAGGCCCCGAGCATACTCGGGAACGTGAAAACCAAATAAAACGTAAATATCCTCGTCTATGTACGAACAACACGGATTAATGGCAACAACTAAATTTCTGGACGAAATTTCTTTTAACGGGTAGGTACTATAACAACCTTCATATTTCCATACCTGAATTGACTAATTTGACTATAGGGTTGTTATCCATACGTAATATATAAATTAAATTTGACATTGATCAAATATTTATTTTTAGTCGACACTTTTTGTTAACTAAAGTTTACACTAATTATATAAAATAACTTTAGTTAATATTAATATTAATGTGTATTATATTTAAAACTATATGAAACATAATTATTAATTAAATGATAAGTTATTTTAATCATTATATATATTTTTAGCTTATAAAAAAAAGAGATTTTTTTTATAAATTAAATAATGAGCCCATGAATTTTGACTAAATATTTTTAAAAAACAAAAACTTATTAAAAACATTTTTAACATGTTTTTATTTTTTGTCAAAATTGGCACCTTTATTTTATTTATATTTTTTCTTTTCACCAACCATTTTTTTTCTATAAATACCCATTTCCATTTCATAAAAACTTGTATCAAATCTTTGAAAAAACTCTCTCACAAACTTGGGAAAGTACTTGAGGTATTTTCTATATTTTTTATCGAATTGCTTTTATTTTTTTGTATATTCTTTAAAAATTCGAATTTAATATATATAGATTATTTTTACATGTTATAATTAGTATTATAAGTATTATGATGTATAAAAATAATTTTGATAATTTATGGAATATTCTTTATAATTAAATACGAATTATGTAGTATTTAAACATAAAAACAATATAAAATTTGTAATAAAATATTAAACAGTAATAAAAATAATTATAATTTTTTTTTGAGATTATCATACTTTTATAAACAAGTGAAAATTATAAAAATTAAATAAATGGGACGATTAGTATTTAAAAAGAATTTATGCATTATTCTAAACCGAGAGAAATAATAAAGAAAATACAAAATAAATACAAACATGTATTAAATATTTTTATAAAAATTTTATATGATTAGTATCATCACTAGATACTTTAAAAAAATATAAAAATTAATTTTAAATTATTTTTTCTATTTATTTAATTATAGGTCGATTACAATGATTAAATAATTAGAAAACATTAAATAAATAATATTTTGATATTAAATATGATTTAATAATTTTTATAACATTTTTACATAATATAGATCCTGTAAAAAATATAAAATTATTTATTTAGGTCAATTTAATATTTATTACCTAATTAAATTTGATTAATATAAACTGAGTATATATATAAAGAAAAGTGGAAAATAAATACAAAAACTTGATAAAATTATTTTTATAAAATATCCTACTGAATTGTATAATTAACTAAGTTTATAAAAATTATAAATATAATATTTAATGAATTAATATTCGAATTAACATATATTAGTATGATTTTCGATTAACATAAGTATATTACATATACTAAATTAATATTATTATTATAACTTACGGTTAATAACTAAGTATACTATATAATAAAGTATAATGCTTATAATGTAAGTTAATAACAATACATTATAAATAAAAACTTATTTTATAACTATACTAAATTAATAATAATAACTTATAGTATATAATATAAGATAATCAAATTGTTAATACATTAATAAATATAATATAACATATATAATAACATATAAACCTAAAGTGAAGGTTAATCAAAGATAATGTACAATTCATGTGAACTTCATCGCTACTCACGGTCGTAAGTGAACGATGTCTATGTTACCATTTATGGGTAAGCTTGTGGATCTCGAATGCCATGACTTAGATTTTGGTCAAGAGTCCTGGGCCCCCGGTTACATCTGCTCATTTCTGACTTATTTGATAGCAACGAAGTTTGAGTAAAGTTATACAACGTCTTGCTAAAGATTAACCCGAACTTTCTAAAATTGGAAAATTACTATAAGTGGAAACTTTTCATAAATAGTAACCTTCCGAAAATGGAAATTCTTTAGTGAACCATTACTATCAATATAGTACTATATACTATTGTCTGTTAGGCAATGTCTGATCATACGTTCTATCTCTAGGTTGAGATCTCGGTCACGTCCTTCCGTTCAATTCTTTCGTGGAATAATCTTTTGTGCTACTAAGGTGAACTTCATAGCCCCACTTTTTACTGTTTCATAACTGTTTTACAACTTTTGGGGTGAGACACATGCTTGCTTTATAACTGTTTTACGCTTAGACACAAGTACTAAATTGTTAACTATGCTGTCATGCTTTGATTCATGCTAAATCCCTACCGTAATATCGTTAATTGCTACGTTTAAATGCAAACTTAATTATTGTGAATAGATCTATTGAGAGTAACGTCTCTAACCATTCGACCGTTGGTCTTTGGTTACATAATAATGATTCCACGACACTGACAGTACAAGGTGTCATAGGGTAAACTTGTTTAGTAGCGATATTACAAAATGCAGCAACACTTTTAGATTGATATTTCTATATCAATCAACTTTAAACTAAATCTTGTGGTCTAAAACTTTGAATATTATTTATAAACCTGTGAATTTCACTCAACCTTTTTGGTTGACACTTTAAGCATGTTTTGTCTCAGGTGATGATTGAGCTAGCTGTTTGCAACTTTGTGACGATAGATTTGATGCTTGCATGGAGTCCACATCGCATATTATATTTTAGTTCATACACATTTATTTTACGTTTTAATAATAATGTAAACATGTATTACTGCTTCCGCTGTTTTATTAACAAAGGTTTTATTTAAAAAGTCTCATATAGAGTCGTTCTCGTTTATACAACTGTGTTATGATATGATTGGTCACAATTACCCTGGTCCATTTTGGGGGGTGTGAAACCGGATGAGATGGTGGTGGTTGTGGGGTCTGTGGTGGTTTTGGGTTGAGCGCAGCTATAGGTTTGTTTGCGGGTCCTTTAATTTTCGTGAACTCTTCAAGTTTGGACCATGCGATGATCTCCCAGTTAGAGATATGTTTCAAATCCGGGAGAGTAGTAGGTATTTTTATGTTTGAGCTCATCTTGGGACGGCTCGTGGTGCTAAGCCGCTTTTGATGGTGTTTATTTGTTGTTGTGACCGCTTCGCGGTTATTGTATATGTATTTTGTTAGTATATTTTTAGTGCAACTGTTACAGAGGTTTTCATTGTTAGTTTGTTAGATATGTATTTACATTTCTATTCATTTGTGTTTTATCATGTCGCATAGAATTTTGATTTAGGTTAGTATTTTTTGTCATTTGTTTTAGCTAGGTTTTAGATTTCTTTTTGTATCCATTTACTTGTTGATTTTTGAATCTGTTCCAACGTCTCATATTAATAGTAACACGGAAAAAAAAAATACACGGTTTAAAAAATTTCTCCGTTATTGTAAATTTTGTTTTTTCACTTTTACGGTTTATAGTTTAAAGTTTATTTTTGACAAAATTTCATTCCTCGTCCCTGAACTTTACATCGATTTTGACTCCCTGTCCTTTTTCTTTTTTTGTGCATTCCTCGTCCCTAAACTATCAAAAGAGTACATCCCTCGTCCCCCCGTCTACTTTCTGTCAATTTCAGCCGTTAAGTCAAGCATGTGCAAAACATGTGAGGGTAATTTGGTCTTTTTATTTTATTTCTTTTCTTTATTATTTAACTTATTTTTTCACCCTCATCCTCATCATCTCATGTTTATCATTCCCAAATTAAAAACCCTAGTTTGACATTGATTAATTCAGTAGATTTATATAATGAATCCCATGAAACGCATTATGTTTTCTACTAATTTTCTACTTACAAACTTAAAAAATAAAAAAGTTACTAGATATTAATAAGAGCAGATGTTATTTGATAAATATGGTAGTTACCAGCGAATCAATCATACAAAAGTTGTGCAAGTCTCAAAGCTTAATCCATTCCCTATCATTAATATTAATATTCATAGAATAATACACATAAGTACCAGTAACATCTAATAGCAGCGATTAAGCTTTATATGAAGAAATTAACATCCAAACAGTAACAAATATCTGATTCAATCGATGTACAGTAGCGTCTTCTTCATGAAGAACCTCGAAATTAAAATCGAAATCTGAGATGTGTTAGCTTATGATACCTTGATGAAAAGTGTTTCAAATCCATCCCTAAACACTCGAAAATTATCAACATGATCTGAATCGACATATATCATCCGAATTTGAGCAATGAAATTTCTGTTGACTTTTGAATACAAACTTTGACCTCGAAATTCGAACTCGATAATTCGAATTAGGATCTGTAAATTTTCGAACACGATCACTTGATGAATTGAAACAGATCTGCACTTTTACATTTGCTCAAATCATCACGAATTAATCCGGAGCTCAAATCGGTTATCGTTTCGGTTAATGAAGAACTCGAACAAGTTGATGAAGAATCTGTTGATGTTGTATAGAATCAATGATGTACGAACATTAGGATTCTGATTTAGATCACTTATCACAGCTCAAATTGTAATAAGAATCATCATTGAATGATTAATGTAATTTTCCTCCATGAACTCGTTCGTACAGTAACTTGAATATTAATATGATTTGTTGAAATTCAGATATGAAAATGAATTTGATGCTTTTTTTTTTAATATTGTAATCTGATTTTGAATAATCTATAATGAAGATCGGAAAGTGTAATCCTGTAATGAATTGTGTTTGTGTTACTGATTTAATAAAGGGTGTTGGTTAATTGATTTGGTTTCTTGATTGGAAATTAGGGTTTATATTTTTTTAGGGATGAATTAGGGAGAAGTTAAGTAGATAAGGAAGGGGTAAAGGGAACAAAGAGGAAGAAAGACTAAATTACCCTCACATATTTTGCACATGCTTGACTTAACGGCTGAAATTGACAGAAAGTAGACGGGGGACGAGGAATGTACTCTTTTGATAGTTTAGGGACGAGAAATGCACAAAAAAAAAAAAGAAAAAGGACATGAAGTCAAAATCGATGTAAAGTTCAGAGACGAGGAATGAAATTTTATCTTTTTTTTTCTCTATATGTTTTTTTCTAGTAAAAGGGGATCAAGGAACTTATTGTATAGCGCAACTTCTTAGACCACAGATATTGCAGCGTTTGTTGCCTTGAATCCGCCCACAAACGCCCCACAAACGCCCGGAATGGGGCGTTTGTGTTGGGGCGTTTGTCAAACTAACACGGGCATAAAAATGTGCGTTTGTGATTTTTTGTTTTTTGTTTTTAATTTTTTTTTACTTTTTTCACCACTTTTTAACCCAACCTCCAATCATATTTTGACACATCACCCACAAACGCCCTTACAAAAGCCCCTCATTACAACTCCCCCAAAATGTCATGGACCAGTTTTTCCCAAAAGTACAACTCTACGACAGTTTTTACACAAAAAGTACTGTCACCATTATCTATTATCTATGGTCTTATACGGTAACGCTCACCCCCAAAACCTAATTTTGGAATTCAATCACACTAACTCCTCCATCATCACAATCACCAACCAAATTCAGTCTCTTAAAGAGACGCAATCGAGATTCGATTAGCATTGATTTTACAAGATGCCGCAAGTGAGGATTATAGCCAAGAATTTCATGGATATGGTAGCTTCATTACCTGCCATGAAACTCGACAAACTCTACGAAAATGCCTTCATTTGTGAAGCTATTCTCAGGTCCCTTTTCCATCTCTCCCTCTCTCTATCAACCTTTAATTGCTATCATACAGTTCACATATACGTCTATAATTGTATTAAATCATTCGATTAAGTTTTATGTGTATGTGTATGTGCACTGGCGAAACTATGTAGGGTTAAGGGGGCACCTGCCCCAGTGAATTTGTAATTTTTAGTGCAAAAATTTTGGAATTTTTCGATTTTGCCCACAGTGGATACTTTTTTGCCCCCAAAGCCTTCACATTTTGCCCAAAAGACTCCATATTTTCCCCAAAAACCTACGTTTAAAAAAAAAAAATTCGCCCCCGGTAAAAAAAAATCCATGTTCCCCACTGCGTTTGTGCGGGGTGGGGGAGGGGCGGGGGTGGGCGTGGATTTCTTTAATTTTGAGAAAACAGTATTACCATAAACTTGGTGGCATGTACACCTATATGTTTGTTGCAGGTTCTCAGAGTGAAAACTGATAATTTAGGTTAAACATTATAGTTACTAATGAGAAACATATCTAAAAACTGGTAAGTATGACTGAATTATAGCTATTTGAACCGATAGACCACGTTTAGATATTTGACAGTTTAAATAGTGTAAATAAAGTCTTGTTGTTTGCTCAGGTCTTTGCCTCCATTGGCGAAGAAGTACGTTCTCCAGTTGTTATACATGGATGATCCTGTGACAGCCAGTTCATTGCTCGAGTGGGTTCTTGCTGATGGTGCTACGAAGCATAGGGTTGCCATTGATAGACTCATTCAGTTGAGAATATTTACTGAAACTGTTGATAGGTAAATGTTCAACTCATGGTGTTATATTTAGACATTTGATACATCAGTTGTGTTCATAAAAACCATCACAAAATAGCCCAGTCGTTGTGGGTGGGGCCTTGAGTTCCTTGCAAGAGGTCTCAAGTTTGAATCCGGTCTAGGACGAATATTTTGTGGTGGTCAGGGAAGGGTTGGAGACGGCCAGAGAGTAATCCTGCTGGGCTGCGGACAGAGTAAGGGGTCGGATTACTCGTCCTCCCGGGTAGCCCGAACAGGAAATCCTTCTACTTTTTTAATTGTCTTCATAACATAACAGTTAAACTAAACTTTCAGATTTGTATCTATACTTATGGAATTATGGTTAACATTACTGCGTGTCCGTTTACTATTCAACATCGTGAAACCTTTTTAAGTTATAGTATAGTGTATTTACTGAGTGTCTGAGCTGTGTCTGCAGGAAGAAGGACGTTACGTATAGGTTGAACCGAAAGTTTCAGATGAACCTTCGAGAGCATATTGTTCGTGGGTAAGTAATGTATACAACCGTTGGTTCTTTTTTGTGTGTCTACTTGTTGCGTGATCTTGCTAATTGAAGCGTTCGGTAACTTGTAGTATTATATTGTCCTTACATGTCGTAATGGTGATTGCTAACCAGAAAAGCTGTTATTTCTATGTATGTAACTATGTAAATGGCTTTTGTAGTGGGGTCTTACCAAGAGAACCAATGGCTGCGAATATAACAGTAAGGCTTCCAAGTATAGAGGACCTAAACATCTATGCTGCTCAACAATGGGAGGTATTAAACCGATCCATATTTCTTATATAATCCATATTTATGTCCCATTAGTTAAGTAGTTAGTTCCAAGACCTTTTACCACTATGTTCGTGAACAACGTATTTTCGTTTCTACTCTTAATCAGATTGCAGCTTCAATGTATTTTCTTTCATGACTTACTATTTTGGCAATCTAGTGTTTCTTGCTGCATCTCATAAGCTCTGCCGAAGCTGAGGTTACAACAAAGAGCATAAGCCCTTCTATGATGAAAGTCTTCCAACGAGGACTTTTAAGTCAGAGGTACGTATAAGATTATTATACCTATACATATTAAATGCTTTTATCTATATATAACTATAAGTCTATAACCTATATATTCTCACATATAGATTCACTTTTGCGCAGAGAGAGAGAAGGGCCTCGACTTACAGAAAGTGGCTTCCAGTTCCTAGTATGAATGATATATAGTCGTTATCATGTTGTGTTGCATACTCTGTATTTCATTAAAATGATGTCCTTTTTTTTCCTACAGCTAATGGATACCAATGCACAACTTTGGTATATCATCAGGGAATATATAAGTAACTCTGAGGTATTCATTATGAGACTTCCTATCCTATCAAACATATAAGAATTGCAGCAGTCGTCTACTGTGTTTATCGATGATGTTACTTTTGGAATATTTTTTTTTTTTACAGTGTGTTTCTACTGTATGATGTAGATAAATGTGTGTTTCTTGTTTGCTATATGAACAGGATAGAGGTGTGGATTCAGCTGATCTTATCTCATTTCTGCTGGAACTTAGTTTTCATGTTACTGGCGAGGTATCAAATTTATCAATTAATGTATTTATTTTATTTAATCTATGGAGTGGGGCCTTCTTCTTATTGTACCATATGAGGAGTTGAATACGTTAATATGTGCATAGGCATATAATATGAACACTCTAAGTGATTTACAAAGGACAACAGTTAAGGACCTTGCAGACTTGGGCCTCATCAAACTCCAGCAGGTTAGGTGCTACGTTCTGCTGTGTGTTGATATAGTTTCTTATCGTATACCCTCAAAACTTTTGTTGAATGTCGTTGTTATATATGCTTTTTAGGGCAGGAAAGATAGTTGGTTCATTCCAACCAAGTTGGCTACCAATCTCTCAATTAGCTTGTCGGATGCATCATCAAGGAAACAGGTAACCTAACCCGATTTGTACAAGTTTATTTATCATTATAATAAAAAGTTCTCACCTTTTGAGGGTTTGAACAAAGAAATATGAATGAGTACGTTATATATTCTACATAAAGATTGAGAATTTTAGAATTGTAGGCAGCTGACTTTATGCTTTGTTACAGGGATATGTTGTTGTGGAAACAAATTTCAGGCTCTATGCATACTCAACATCTAAGTTACACTGTGAAATCTTAAAACTCTTTGCAAGGTATTTAAAGATCTATTTGTTTATGTTTTCTGCGTGTTCTATTTGATAAAAACTACTATAACTTTGTATATGCAAGTTCATATTATTATGTTTGAAGTAAACATAGGTATACTCTAGAGTTGTACAATTCCTGAATTCCATGCCAGGTACTAGAGTCAGACAAGGTTTATTGAACATTTTAGAGATTACTTAACAATAAATGTCGCTGAACTTAATATCTAAATTCAGAAGTTAATAAAAAAGTAATGATGGGCAGTAGTATCTAGAAACTTTTATAAAGACAAATCATTATTTATCCTGAAAACTAGCCATGTGTGAGACGAGACAGGTTAAATTTCATAACGATGAACAGTATTATCTAATGCTCTTTCATTACTCATATTGTGTTATGATAATGCAGGATAGAATATCAACTTCCTAACCTTATTGTTGGATCCATTACAAAAGAGAATCTATATAAAGCCTTTTCAAATGGCATTACAGCAGATCAGGCAAGTTTCCACTTTTTTCTTGATAATATTTGCAACTTTAGTTTTTTTTTTTTTTTTTTTTTTTTTCTTTTCCTCTACCGTGCTAACTACTGAAAAAAGATAATGGGTTCTTGCATTTCTCTGTTACATAGATTACTAAATTCTTATTCTTAAGTTGCATCATTGCTATATATATTAATTAATGTTTTATCATTACAAGTTTTATATCCAAAAAAAAAAAAACTCCAGATGTTGTCTTGTTTAATATATCATCCTTGTGGATTTGCAGATAATATCATTTCTCCAGCAGAATGCTCATCCTCGTGTTGCAGAAAGAGTGCCATCTGTACCAGAAAATGTCACCGATCAGGTTCCTCTAATCATCTGCTTAAAATTGTGTATCCTTGCCATATGGTATGTACATTTACTAATTGCTATGTATATGCTAATTAATCTTGATTGAATACAGATTAGGCTGTGGGAATCAGATCTGAATAGGGTAGAGATGACACCTGCTCATTTCATTGATGATTTCCCATCACGGGTAACCAAAAAAAAAAACACAAACCGTATAAATAGTTTAAGTAAACGTTTTGTGTTTTCCCCCTCTGATTGCATGGTATTGTAAAATGTAGGATGTGTTTGAAGCGGCTTGCGACTTTGCAAGAGAATACAGTAGTTTGATGTGGGAAGACTCGAAGAAGATGCGGCTTATTGTTAAATCTGAAAACTTTGCACAAATGAAAGACTTTCTCAGTAGTCAAAGATAGCATAATGCATTCAACCTTCTGTTTCTGTATAACCAAATCTATATTTTTGATTGTTAACTTCATGTTTTCACCTTTTACTAAAATAATATAACCCTTTTACTCTGTAAATCTCATAATTTACATGCACAATTTTGAACGATGTCGGTTTTGTTCTACGTTTTCCTTTGTCTTATTTGAACTGGATCAAGCCATCGATAAATACAGTGTTGCAGAATTCAGAATTACTTCTCGGTCAAACCGGCCAAAACTTAGGAAAACTCAAATGAAAACTGGTCAAAACTTGGTCTAAACTCGGGATTACTTGGGCGGTGCGTTTGATAAAACTGAATGATTTAGCGCTGAATAGTTCATAATTTGAAAGACTCGAAGTCTCTGAATAAACTTGATTTTAAATAAAAATAAGTTGTTTGATAATCATTTTGAATAAACGTTATAAAAAAGATAAAATTACCTTACTGAGTATTAACGTTTCACACGAATAAAAAATTCAATATACTTGTTTGTAAATGTTTAGATATGAGTTATGACTTTAGGAGGATATTGCAAAAAACTTACGTGCTTAATGGTTAAAAGAGTTTCAACTCTGAATGATTTAACACTAAATACTGGAATCGTATATCGCTGAATGATTCAGATATAAAAAAAAAACGCGCTGAATGCCGAACGATTGTCAAACCATTCAATTAAGAGGTAACAAACACACCCTTAAAAAAATCAGTTAAAATTGGTCAAAGGTCAACCAAAGTAGGTCAAAGTCAAATTTGGTCAATTCTCCGAGTTGCCGAATACTCCCTGAATAGCGATTTTTGCAACCTTGAATACATAAATACGATTTGTATCAAAAGAGTAAGATTTAATTCATTACCTCTAATGGGTGTAAAGTAAGCACATGGGGAATAGACATTTTTAGCATTCAAGCATATACATATATTTACTACATACAGTTACCACAACAACCTTTTTTATGTTGCAACTAAACTATTTCATCTTTAACCCCGTGCCCACAACAAACTCGGGCCGGGTTCATCTAAAAAACAACCGAAAAAAAAACAAACCACTTCCTAAAAACCTGAACAAACTGACCCATATGACTTACGGGTTTTTCTTCATTTGCCGACGGAGGTAGTATGTAAATTAGTACGAACGAACGCATTGGTTTACATTAAATGCGAATCATATGTGTCAAAATTTGAGTCAGGTATAACAAGGGGCAGCTTGTCTATGTACATGAAGAATCTTTTCATATTTTCTCTAGTTATTGTCGCCATGTCCACCGCTTCTTTATAGTCAACGTACACCCAAAGTTCACTCGAGTCAACTCTCTTTAGGCTGACTCGGCAAAATGGACATGATAGTGATCTTGTACGCCTGCCACATAAATTGTGTACCATTAGACAATATGTCTACAAGACACAAATAATCAAAATAATCCTTAGTTTATCATCCTCATTATGATCAACACACTTAATTACCAAAAATGGTAGAAAACACTTATTTCCAAGAAATATTTACTTTATCTTAATAAAGATCAGCAGACTAGATTTCACAACCCATTCCCTAAAAATATTTACTTAATCTTTCTTTCAACTCTCTTTATGAATAACAAAACATAAGGGTAAGTTGGGAAACAGGTTAATACAGGTAACATATCAAAATCCTAAATTTTAGGTAAGGGTCGAAATAGGCCGGGCAGGGTTGACCCACAAACATATAATGTTTTTTCATAACTTTTCAAGAATATCTACGTGTAAAAACGTGATTTCGAACACCAATACTACACACTGAGACACCATATCAACCAAATTAAACCAGATAATCTCTGGAAAAAAAAGAACAATGGGCTTACACGAGGCTCAAAATTCACAACCTAGATTTTCTTTAACGCATTTAGACCGTATAATAAGTTGATAAATAAATGAAATACAACTTTTTTCTCATGTTACCATGATTAACAGGTTCTATACATAATAATGATTATACACAACTGTATCATATACTCACTAGCTTATAATCATTGATCACCAATCAATTGGACTATATCATTCACATTTCTAGATTTTGAAGGTAATAAAATTAAACTATAACAGATATGCCACATCCTTTACCTAACATATTATACAACTTTTCACCGTTTTGGTGATTATCAAATTGTTTACAAAATGCACTACAATAACAAGTTTTTATTTTGTATTTTTATATTAAGAACCTCACAGACCAAATCAGTTTCAATTTTATATGAGAAATTGGGATTTACAGACACCAAACATACTAAAGAAAAGATGAATTAAACGACTAGAGATAAAGAAGCAATGCATACCAGTCATTGTAGCAGTTTGAGCACATGGAATGGTTACATTTGGGTAACACGAGTTTGCTATTCATCTCCATACAAATACCACATTCTTCTTCCCTCTCGATGTCAACATCGGAACAACGATTGCAATCTTCATCTTCTCTTTTCTTATACCTCTCCATGCATACCTTCTTCTGTTTTCTCTCTTCCGAATCAGTCACTCCACTTTGAAGTTGCATTAAAGATGGATATATCGTACCTATCCATCACATCAATCCTATATATTAGTAAGTATTAAGTACTAAAATAATCGAGAAGAAACCAGCCTTCTAATAGTCTCGGCTTTTCCCAAAAAAAAAAAAAAAAAAGAAAAGAAAAGAAAGAAAACTTAGCAACTACTAACCGTCAAAAGAGGTGGGTCAAGAAAAAGTAAGAAAATAGTTGATAAATCAATTTTTTCACTTTTCTCAACTAACAGGCAATCTTTTCAATTCTTTATAAATTTGTGTATCACTTAAGAAATAGAACTAGCCATTTGCTTCCTCCGTGTTTTTACTTTGTGAGTCTGTCTTGTACAACTTTCACTTTAAAATTTAAAATGGAAAACTTTGAAAAGTCAAATGGGACAAAATATAACAATAACTATGCATAATTAAGAGCAATGAACCGTTTATGCCGTACTTAACTCTAATTTACTACGTTTTATAAGATTAACGAAGACCAAAATATAAAAGGATTAGAGTTGATGTTTGAAATAATTAAATAAAATAATAAAGTAAAAAATGTTTGATACTTTGGATCATACCATAGAATTCCCTTATGCTTGCCTTCCTTTCATGTGTGGTCATGGTGGTGGTGCCATCTGCATAAACCTGTAGTACCCAAAAACTAAAAACTTCATTAAATGGACATCATAATTAATACACGATTACACTCAAATACGTTTCAATTTTGACCTGAAAAATAAGGATCCTCAAGAGTCCAAGAGCACCTGCAAGGTGACAGTCGGACCATTGAACAAAGAACAAGAAAAACTGTGCAGCCGGGCTATACGACATTCTCATCTGCACATACGCACCATCATACTCCCTTGGGAAATCAGATGCCCTGCAACTCAAATAAAAAAGTAATTAAACTTACAATGTCACAAAATCTTGCATAGAAATCATTATCGAAACTTAAAAATATGTAGTAGATTCAACCTCAAAAGGCGCAGTCTGTATCTTTCCTAAACTAATATTAATATTAGTTATATAACAATTTTTCAACTTCAGGGGTTCTGAAAATACAATTTTTATATCATTCATTTCATTAGTTAAACCTAGTGCTTTGGTGATTTAGAATATGTTAACCTCACTCTTTCTATCTTTTACAAGAGCACAATACATACACATTAAAATAATGTAAATTTTGGGGCCTTGCCTTTAAAAAAAATGTGGATTTTTTACATAGCAAATACATAACTTACCGGATTTCTAAGTTATTGGCCAACATAAACACAACCCATATCATCATATCATCATAAGAATTAAAATACAAGCTAAGAATTAAAATACAAGCTAAAATAAAAGTAAACTAAAATACACTTTAAAATTCATAATGAAAGCTAAGCTATTTTGTTGATTAAT